>NC_058380.1:4826250-6032812 GCF_018350175.1 Felis catus
ATAACAGACAAAGCTTGTCTTCAATTTCCAATCTTTACGTCAAGACGTGGGGGCAGCAGAAAGGCGCTGGCAGGAAGTACCTTTCTGTGTAGTTCACCACTTTGCACCAAGCGGACCCCCCACCCCCGGCCGGGGGTCATCCCGAGGAGGCCCCACGACTGGCTGAGGGGCTCGTCTTAACCTCTCCAGGACGAAGAGAACCGCTCTCCTCTCCTCCGACAGCAAGTACACGGCGTCTCCTCCAACGTCAGTTTTCCAAAGAGCAACCGGGGGCCCTCAACTTAACCCTTTTCTGACGCTGGCCACCCACAGTTAGCACCAGACTCCACGGGTTAAGGGCTCAGTCCCACAAGACGCCCGCCTGCACATCAGAAGCCAGTCTCAAGTCTCAGGGGCCCCGGGCGCCCACGCTTCTGTCCCACTTGGCCGCGAAACCGGGGTTCGCACAAAGCTGTTCAGGAGCCCTCGAACAGTCACCTCAGTAGCACGCACTCAGGTGTAGTTGAGAGAGGCTGGCTCTGAAAAACAAAAGATACTCATGACTCAGGAGATGCCAAGGGCATTAGGAACTGTGAGCCAGGAGCCTGGAAACGGGAAGCAGGTTCTTTTCAGATACTGTGTATTAATGAAATACATTAATTAATGATTAATTAATACAATAAATACAATAAATTAATGATGAGGTCATCAGGGTGGGCCCTAACCCACTATGACTGTATCCTTCTAGAAAGGAAAATATTGGACGCGGACAGACGTGTAGAGAGGGCAGGCACCAGGGAAGATGGGAGGGACGTTGCCACGAGACACAGAACAACCAGAAGCTAGGAGACGCCAGGCCTGGAACAGATGCGTGTTGTGCTTTCGGAGGGAACCTGGTCCGGCGGACGCCTTGATCACACATTTCCAGCCTCCGGATCTGCGAGGCCATAATGCTCGTTGTTGAAGCCTCCTGGTCTGGGCACTTTGCTCCGGCAGCCCCAGGACATCCCCGCGATGCAACAAAGGGACGCAGGCCCGAGGTCGCCCTTTCCGATTACTTACTGTTGACTGTAAAATTATCACACACAACACAAGAGGGCCCCGTGTAAAACTGCCTAACCCAGATGACGTCCACGCAGACGCACGTTCCCTCGTGTGATGGGAAGGCCTCGGGGCCTTTGGCACCAGGAGGGAGTGAGGGCTGGCGCCGTGATCGCCGCGACCGCATCACCGGGTTCACTCGGAGGACCCTCGTCCCAGCGAGATCCAGAGCTTCCGGGAAGGGCGTGGCCTTCCAGGTTTACGTGCGTAGAGCGACAGCCTCACGCAGGGAGGCGTGGCTTCATCCTCAGCAAAGCCGGGCATGCCGGCCCCAGACGGGTGTTCGAGGCCCCCCAGCCCCTCCCGCAGATGCCACGCATCCAACGGAGACGCGGACGAGGCCACCCTGGGACCCCGCCGCTGCGAAGCTGCGGTGGGAACGGCTCCTCACGTGTCCGCGGAGGGAGTGTTGCGGTCAGAACGGGCTTGGAGCCACAAGAGCGGTAACAGAGTCGTGTGCAGGGGGATGTACGCGCTGTGCGTTCTCTCCTCGCCCCGCGAGGAGGCGGCCGTCCTCCGGTTTCTGTGTTTTAATTTTTTTTTTTAAGTTTATTTATTTAGGGGCACCGGGGTGGCTCAGTCGGTTGAGCGTCCGACTCTCAGTTTCAGCTCAGGTCACGATCTCGAGGTTCGTGACTTGGAGCCCCGCGTCGGGCTCTGGGCCGACGGCTCGGAGCCTGGAGCCTGAGCTTCGGATTCTGGGTCTCCCTCTCTCTCTCTCTCTGCCCCTCCCCCGCTCACACTCTGTTTCTCTCTCTCTCAAAAATAAATAAACATTTTAAAATTTTAAATAAATCAAATTTATTTATTTTGAGACAGAGGCAGGGAGGGGCAGACAGAGAGGGGGAGAGAGTGAGAGAATCCCAGGCAGGCTCCACGTTGTCTGCACAGAGCCCGACACGGGGCTCAAACCCACGAACCGCGAGCTGGTGACCTGAGCCGAAACCAAGAGTCGGACGCTTAACCGACTGAGCCACCAGAAATCCCGTTTCTGATCCGACAAGCGCTTCAAAGGAAAAAGGTAGTCCCAACGACCGTGGGTGCGGAGGTGAAGTGGGGCAGGGTCACTCTGGAGAGGAACTAGGCGGGATTTATTACAATTTGATGTGCGGGCCCCATGGCCTCGCCGCTCGGTTCTCTATGCACACAGAGAGATCAGGAGGAAGCTTGTGTGGTTTCCTGCAGAATTTCGCTTACCCACTGCCACAGAGTGGACCCCAGCACTTGAGAGCATAACACGACAACTCACGATAACCCCTCAAGGTCCTGTGGGTTGACTGGGCTCGGCTGGGCAGTTTTCCCCTGGGTAGTAGAACTGTGAGGCTCCACTGGGTGGAAACACCCAGAAGGGCTTCTTCACTCATGCTTCCGGCATCTCAGTGCCCCTCCCCGTGGCCTCCACCTCTGGGGAAAGCATGGGGCCGGCTCTTGTCCAAGGCCTCGGCAGGTGGCCTCTCTTTTTTTTTTTTTTTAATTTTTTTAACGTTTATTTATTTTTGAGACAGAGACAGAGTATGAACGGGGGAGGGGCAGAGAGAGAGGGAGACACAGAATCGGAAACAGGCTCCGGGCTCCGAGCCATCAGCCCAGAGCCCGACGCAGGGCTCGAACTCACGGACCGTGAGATCGTGACCTGAGCCGGAGTCGGACGCTCAGCCGACTGAGCCCCCCAGGTGCCCCATGGTGGCCTCTCTCTTGAAAGGACATTGGACTCATGTGGCAGCCAGCTCCAAAGACCACAGATGTGGAGGCAGCCATCCTTGGTCAGGCTTAGTTCCGGAACCCCCCCGACAGCATCGGTTCCCCGCAAGGTGCCGACTACAGAAAGCCCAGACCCGGTGCGGGAGGGACGCCGTAAGACCGTGGAAACCTGGAGGTGAGCCTTCCTGGGAGCTGCCTTTGTAGACCGGATGCTACTCCATACAGCATTATTATTCACAGCAAAACATTTGAAATGACCGAAATATCTATCGATAGGAGAACGTCTAAATGAACACACACATATATAGCATATAAATATATTAATATAAATGCTGTGTGTCATTTCCCTAATGTTAATACAACATAGATATTGACGTGTGTGTCTGTCTCATGATCTTGTGCTGCAGTGTAACAGGATCGGGTAGAGCTGTGTATGTTGACAGACAGGCATCTAAGACAGGCTAAGTGACAAAAGCAGGTCACGGAGCCCCAAAGATCGGAGCTTTCCAAAGCCCCTGGGGATAGCTCATTCGCCAGCTTTCCCCCCCTCAAGCTTTCACATTAGCCCACTGTTCACCCCAGCTTTGTGCACCTGTGAAGTTAGACGATTACTTCTACGTGTTCTCAACATACGTGTCTTCTCACGGGAGAAGCTCAAGGCCAAGTTCAAGGCAGCCTTGCAGGTGGGGTGTCCCAGGGAGCCCCAGATGAGTCAGATATCGACACTGCTCTGGCAGTGGGGCCCTGGAGAAGCTGCACCTCCATTGTGCCCTCCCTGGGGGCTGTCAGGCCGCTGGGCTTTACGGCTTTGCAAAGCTGCAGAGACAGAGACAGGGATAGGACAAGTTAAGGCTCCTGTTCTACTCAAATGTCACTCTGTTCTCACCAAGACTTGGCTGCTTGTCTTGCGTAAGTGCTTCCTCCATCTAGAATTGTTACCGGCTTTTAGTTCGTTTCCAGGGTTCTTAGAAAGCTGACTCTGATCAGTTCACCGGTTTTGTCATTGCCTTTACGGAGCAGAGAATTTTCAGATGTCCTCACTCTACCATTTTCTCTGACCTTGAAGTCACTTCTAGCAGGATGTCACCTCTTCCCCTCTACAGAAGCTCCCCTTGACAAGGTCTTGAGTGGTGCCCACGGTTCTAATCTCAGGGGTCAATTATCAGTCCTACTCTTACTCGATTTAGTAGTAGCTTTTGACGTTCACCTTCTGGGACCACTTTCTTCATCTGGCTTCCAAGGCGTCCCCCGGTTTTCTTCTGCCCACACTGGCCACTCTTTTTTGTCACCTCCTCTCCTGTTTGCTCTCCCCTCCCCTACTTCGAAACGTCCCACGGGGATGGCAGGCAAGTCTCGCGTCTGTAAAGGCCCACCATAGACTGACACTCCTAAACGAGCATCTCAGCTGGGTCCCCCCCTTACACGCCACTGTCATATGTCCAGCAACACGCTCAACATTTCCCCCTTGAGTCCGTCAGGTGCATATCCAACTTGAACTAGCGAAAACACAACTGTTGACCGTTCCCCCTGGCCTCCTCCCTCCGGTCTCTCCCATCTCGGCAAACATCACCCAGGCCAGAGGTCTCGACATCACCCTTGACTCCTCACGTTCTCCCGCATCAAATCCATCGGAAGACACATTGGCTCTACCTTCAGAATGTATCCTTCAACGAATCAATGTTTTACACCCTCTACCGTGGTCTGAGCCTCCATCAAGTCCCAGCTGAATCAGTGCAACCAGATGGCAGCCAGGATGGCTCACTTGGAATCCAACTCGCGTCTTTTCTTCCTCTCCCACCGACTTCCTCTGCCACAGCCTCCGTCTGTAGGAAAAGCAAACATCTCTCCAGTGGTTCACAGACGCCGCGTGATCTGCTGTCCATGCACCCTCTGCTCCTACAACACCCCCTGTCCGTCCTTCCTCACTGGCTTCCTTAGTCTTCCTCAATGGCCCAGCGCACTTCTTCACCCTCTCCAGCTTCGACTCAAATGTCCCCTTCTCGGTGCCTTCCCTGATGCCCTGTTCTCAAAGCTGACCATTCCCGTGTCCCTCAGCCGTTCTACATTTTCTCCTTTGCAAGTATTACTATTTATAATACTGCATGTTCTCCGTATCTACTTATTTTTAATATGTAGTTACTTAATATTCAACTGCCCACACGAGCTGACCCAAATGTTGCTGGTTTTGTTTTTATTTTCAGATTTCATTTCTTCCCTTCCTTAAGGCATTGTCTGTGAGCACGGGCGAGGCTCACTGCATCCCGACTGTCCCCAGGTCCGTGCAGGGAGCCCGGCAGCCTCACGGGTGGGATGGGCTGGACTGGTCCACTCCCTGGTCTCATCTGGCCTTTGCCATCACCTCTCCTGAGATTCCGTGTCTCCAGCTGTGGGACTACCACCCCAACTGGTCTTATTTTTTGAATGTGTATTTATTTTTGAGAGAAGAGAGGATGGGGTAGGGACAGAGAGAAGGGGACAGAGGATCCGAAGCGGGCTCTGTGCTGTCAGGGCTCAAACCCACGAACCAAGAGATCATGACCTGAACCGAAGTTGGACACTTAACCGACTGAGCCACCCAGGCGCCCAGTCCCCAAATTGGTCTTTACCTCCTGAACCAAGGCTCTGACATTCCACAGATGTGCTCAGAGTTCCTTTGCTGGAGCATGTGGGAACTCCGTCTACCCTGTTACACAAGAATGTCTGATTTATTCATCTCTTAGGGGACGTAGATTATACAAACAATGTAGTATGCCACGAATTCCAGCCCTGCTCTTGTCAGTATCTGTTTGAGAGTCTGATGCCATATCGTAAAAATGATATGAACAGTAACAACTCAAATTTATTGGGACTAGTTGAAACAATAAGACTGAGAACTTGTTGAAATAATAAAGCACAGAGTGTTTTTCTTTTTAAAGAGGGAAGGAAATTTAGTATTCACATGGGATGGAAACCGAATCCTTTTTGGTAAATCTTGATCTAACCAATGTAGCAAAGTAATGTAGCAGGATGCACATCATCCTTAAAATTGATTGCACTCTCAAGTTCAACATTTTCTGAATTGCCATATATAGCAATTCTCGCTGCCCTGTTGTAAACGGACTACTTGACCATGAAGTAAGGTTAAATAAATTAATATACGGATAGCACTCAGAATGGTGCCCAGCGTCGAGTAACCACCATATGTAGAAGCAATTATGATTCATCACAGAACACAAAGCTATGTGTTACAGTATGCATTTTTACGTTCTACGTGGAAAAATAGTTTATAGCAACATTACCCTATAAATCTATCACTTTTATCCCAGCAGCTGTTTGAGAACTTTTTGAGGCTTAAATGAACATGCAGTGTTGAAACCATGAAGAATCTATACTAATAATTTGATGAATTTCCTGATTATGTTGCATTTTAGACAGGATTCACCTCACATTTAACCAGCATGATCTTTCCTACTTGAAGCTTGTCAACGATTAATTTGAGCTGAGGATTTTTATTTGTTTTCATTTTCTTTTGAGTTTATTTATTTATTTTGAGAGAGAGAGAGAGAGGGAGGGAGAAAGGGAAGGGGCAGAGAGAGGGGGAGAGAGAGAATCCCAAGCAGGCTCCACACTTAGTGCAGAGCCTGACATGGAGCTCAGTTCCAAGACCAAGAGATCACAACCTGAGCCAACATCAAGAGTCAGATGCTTAACTGACTGAGCCATTTGGGCACCCCCACTTTTGTTTGTTTTCTTGTTTTATTGTTAGCATGTAGATTAGGTGAATGGACTTTGGATCAGCCAATCTAGGCACTAAGACTATGTGACAGAACAATTTGTGGGATTTATAACATATGCAGAAGTAAAATATATATGACAACAATTGAATAAAGAATAAATAGAATAATAGAAGAAACAAGAAAGGAAAGTGGAAGTATATTATTATAAAGTTCTCATACTATACATGAAGTGGTGTAATACATGTAAAGCGATCGTGATGAATTACAGACAAATACTATAAACCCTAAAGCAACCACTAACATGAAAAAACAGAGCTGTAGGTCATTAGCCAATGAAAGAGATCAAATAGAATCATAAAAATTGTTCAATTAATCCTAAAGGAGCCAGAAAAAGAAAAGGGAACAAAGAGCAGATGGGACAAATGGAAAACAAAGAGCAAGACACCTGATGATTACAGTAAATATGAATGGCTAAATACGATGATTAAAAGTCAGAGATCATCAGATTGGATAGAAAAGCAAGTCCCAACTATATGCTGCTTACCAGAAATGCACTTAAAAAAAAAGAAATGCACTGTATTTTATTTATTTTTTATCTTAGAGAGAGAAAGAGAGCACACAAGCAGGGGAAAAGGGCAGAGGGAGAGAGAGAGAGACTCTCAGGCAGGCTCCACACTCAGTGTGGAGCCCAACACGGGACTTGGTCCCACAACTGTGGGATCATGACCTGAACCAAAATCAAGAGTTGGATGTTCAACCGACTGAGCCATCCAGGCACCCCAAGAAATGCACTTTAAATTAAAAAAAAAAGACACAAATAGGTAAAAGTAAAAGGATAGAGAACAACATGCCATGCCAACATTGGTCAAAAGAAAGCTGGAATATTAATATCCAACAAAGTAAATTTGATAGCAAAGACTATTACCAAGGATGAAGAAGACTATTTCATAATAATAAATGGGTCAATTCATCAAGAAGACATGATAATGCTAACATTTCTAAATTATAAATGTTTATGAAGCTAATAACAGAGTTCCAAAATATTGACACAAAAGCTGAAAGGAGGAAAAGACAAATTGATCATGATAGTCAGAGGTTTCAATACCCCCTCTCAATAGTGATTTAAGAAATAGACACAAGGGTGCCTGGCTGGCTCAGTCGGTAGAGCATGCAACTCTTGATCTCAGGGTTGTAAGTTCAAGCCCCACACTAGGTGTAGAGACTACCCAAAAGAAAATTATTAGAAAAATTGACATAAAATCTGTAAGGACACTGACGATTTGAACAACACTATCTTTTAACTTGGTCTGATTGGTATTTATAGAACATTCCATGCAACATTCTTTTCAAGTGTAGAAGAGAACTATGAACATAAAACTACATTGTGTACCGTAAAACAAGTCTTAACAAACTTAAAAGGATTCAAGTCATACCAAGCATTTATCTGATCACAATGGATTGAATTTGAAATCAATAACAGAAATATCTCTTAAAAATGCCCCAAATATTTGGAAACCAAATAACACACTTTTAAATATCCCATGGGATGGAGAAGACATAAAAAGAGAAATAAGAAAATATTTTGAAATGAATGCGAATAAAAACACACCACGTGATCCAAATGTGTGGAGATGCTGCTAAAGCAAGATATAGAGGGAAATTCATAGCGTAGACGCCTACATGAGAAAAGAAGAAAGGTCTTAAATCGATGACCTCAAGAAACTAAGAGAGCAAATTAACCCCAAAGTAAAGAGAAAAAAGGAGAATATAGATCAGAGAGGAATTCATTTGAAGCAGACAACAGAAAAAACAATAAAACAAACCTTCGAGACCATCAATGGCATTTATGAATCTCTAGCTACAGTGACACAAATTTGACATTATACAGACATTAAAAAGGATAATAAATAATAAAGGGTTATCCTGAACAACTTTAAGCCAATAGTTTCAGCAACTTACATATATCGAGCTAATTCCATGAAAGACAGAACTCCGAAAGCTCATTTGGAAGGAAATAGATAAACCAAATGACCCAATATTTATTAAAGAAACTGAAACTAGTTGAAACCTTCCTCCCAAAGAAAATGCCCAACCCACATGACTTCCTTGGTGAACTCCACAAATTGTCTAAGGAGGAAATAACCGCAATTCTGTACATAGTCTTCCATACAACTAAAAAGGAGGAAATATTCTCAGCTCAATTTATGAGACCAGCATCATCATGATGCTAAAACAATATAAAGACATTACAAGAGAACAAAACTATAGACCCATATCTTTTAGGAGCTAGATGTAAAATACTCTAAGTAACATTTTCACAGATCAAATCTAACAATATATAAAAAAGATAACACATCATGACCAACTGGAGTTTATCCCAGGAGTACAGGTTTTGTTACAGGCGCCATTGGCTACTCAGGGAGTAGAGTTGTACACCTTAAACGTACACGATATTATATCTCAATCATATCACAATAAAGCTGGAAAAAAATTGTCAAAAAAAAAAAGAGTCACATACTCTTCAGACGGAGTCAGCCAGGCACCCCTGCCTGGCTGTTTCTTTTAATGAAATTTTTTTTTATTAAGGTTTTCTAACTTTTATTTATTTATTTTGAGAGAGAGAGAGAGAGCATGAGCAGGGGAAGGGCAGAGAGAGGGAGAGAGAGAATCCCAAGCAGGCTCCACGCTGCCAGTGTGAAGCCCAATGTGGGGCTCGAACTCACAAACCGTGAGATATCATGACCTGAGCTGAAATCAAGAGCTGGACGCTTAAGCGACTGAGCCACCCGGGTGCCCCTTTTAATAAAGTTGTATTGAAACACTGACATGCTCATGAATTTCAGTCTCGTCTCTGGCTACTTTTGCATTCTTTAAAAAAAAAAAAAATTAAGGTTTTTATTTATTTTTGATAGAGAGAGATAGAGACAGAGGGTGAACGGGGGAGGGGCAGAGAGAGAGGGAGACACAGAATCCGAAGCAGGCTCCAGGCTCTGAGCCATCAGCACAGAGCCTGAGGCGGGGCTCGAACCCACACACCGTTAAGATCATGACCTGAGCCGAAGTCAGACGCTTAACCGACTGAGCCACCCAGGCGCCCGAAACACATTCATTTCTAGCCAGTGTCACAGACATGCCTCTAATGTCATGATGTGCTTCCCATTCTTCTTTGGCTTTTGCGTCACCCTCTTCCTGCCTTCCTCTCCATTTTACTGGAGTAGATCCTCAAGGAATTTTTTCAGAATGGGTGTAAGAGTGTGTACTAGACTTTGCTGTCTGGCAATCCGGGATCCATTTTCCCTTCTTTCCTTCTGAGCAAACCTGTTCTGTTTGGGGGGTTACCCCTCTTCTGCTAGGACCGCATGGCTCACAGTAAGGAACCCCCCGTTCACTCCCGGTTGGTGGATGAATCTAAGACAACCAGCACGTGTCACGTGGTGCAGGGCACGCACGGCCTGGCTCGGATCGAAGAGCACAACTAATGGCCTGTTGCTGGAAGTGAAGTCTCCCCTCTTTTTCTTCTGATGCGCAAAAACGAGGCACCTTGGTGCCCTCGAGAGCAAGTCCCAGAATGAAGCCCGATGCCAATGACGATGGAGTGGAGAGACGGACAGACGGGAACGGGGTCTCTGATGCATCATCTAGCCCTGAAGCAGCTCCACGGGAAAATTCACCCCATTTGGGGCACTCTTGCCACCTGCCACCTGCAGTCCAAAACCCAACTGTGCCTTTATTTTCCCTCATACTTCACTGGTACTTGGGGGGTGGGGACAGGAGTCTGGGTTCGAATTCACTTCCCCTGGGAAGGAAAGCGCTGTTTCCTTGTCCTCAAACATCAGACACAGCTCCGTCTAATTCTTAGTGCTTATGAGACACCCTGGTTTTCCTCTTGGAGAGTTTTGGGGTTTCCTTTTTATCCTTGACAACAGCAGTTTCTCCTACTCGTACCCAGACGTGTGCCTTTTAAACGTCTCTGCTTGGCGCTTGGTGGGTTCTTTATATCTCGAAGCCTGAGCTTATATTCATCTCTAGGAAAGTTTCTTACGTGAATTCTTTCTTAATTTTTCCCTACCTGCCTGTTTTATTCTTCAGAGAATCCAGCGCATTTGTTGACTTCTCTCTGTATTTTTAGATTTGTTAAGTTTTCTCTAATGTATAAAATCCTAGGTTTTACATTACAGGTCACAAATAATTCCCTTTGCCCATGTGAAAGCAATAATTTGAAACTTCAAGTGAAATCTTCAATTACAATAATCATTCGCATGTGTACTTTTAGATATAATGTATATAACTTAAAAAAATTTTTTTAATGTTTTTATTTTTTTTTTGAGACAGAGAGAGACAGAGCATGAGCAGGGGAGGGGCAGAGAGAGAGGGAGACACAGAATCCAAAGCAGGCTCCAGGCTCTGAGCTGTCAGCACAGAGCCTGACACGAGGCTCCAAATCACGGACGGTGAGATCATGACCTGAGCTGAAGTTGGACGATTAACCGACCGAGCCACCCAGGCACCCCCATATATAACTTGTTAAGATTCTAGTGACTTTGGCTTGAATTGCTCCTTTTTCATAGCAGCCCATTCTTGTTTTATTGATGCAGTATGCACTGGGGTCTAAGGATGGTGATTGCCATTCACATTAGCCTCTGTGCCGGCTGCCACCTTCTTGCTTGTGATTAGGCAAAATATTTCCATTCTCCTATAAGCCCCTTTGCTGTTTTTTTTTTTAATCAAGCCCATGGATTTGTCATGGAAAAATAACTTTCCTCTCATTTCAGTGGGATTTGGGAAGGAAGCAATACTGTGCTCAGGACTCAGTCTTAAACTGGGGATCCTACGGCGCCCTGATCCCAACTCATAGCTTTGTCAAGTCCTTCTCATGCTGGGAATCTGAAGCCGAAGGGGGAAATGTGAGTCTGGGCAAAGAACAATTGGTTAAAGACTGAACTTTCATTAGAATTTTCTCAGGAAAAATTAGAAAAGATTCTTGTTTATATTTGTTATTCCCTTATCTAGAGAACATCTGGAAAACATTTTCACTAACTCACTCCATTTGTATTGTGTGTTTCCAAGAAGTAAAAAAAAAAAAATGAAAGGAAATTCCAAATAACAATGTTTTCTTTTGTAGAGCCAAATATTATTATCCTTCTCTCCTTATTATAGACACATTTGGTTCTGTATAGAGACACGTACTGATACAGCTCTCAGTATTTGGAAAGCCCAATGGTAGTGGTTTTTACTTGCAAGCTGTCGACTATAATAATTGCTACCTTTGTTAAGAACAAGTAGTTAGGAGTACCTCCTACGTATGCAACATGATGCCTCAGAGTGCGGGAGATACGGCATTTACATGTGGCTCCCTCCTGCAAAGAATGCATGGTTCAGGGGCTCTTGGGGGGCTCAGTCGGTTGAGTCTGACTCTTGGTTTTGCCTCCGGTCATGATCTGGTGGTTCGTGAGTTCGAGCCCCGCATCGGGCTCTGCACTGATAACACAGAGCCTGCTTGGGATTCTCTCTCTCTCTCTCTCTCTCTCTCTCTCTCTCTCTGCCACTCCCCTGCACAAGCGCTCTCTCTCTCGCTCTTAAAAATAAATAAAATAAACATTTAAAAAAAGAATGTATGGTTCAGTTGGGGGGATAATGTTAGCGGTGCTGTTGTTGTTTGAGATCATGAATTATGTGGTTCTGACAACAAGGGATCAGCAGGGACTTGGCCTTGGGGTACGAAGAATGCTGCGTCCTTCAGGCTGGTCCTTGGAGACTGATCAGGCAGCCCTTCACCTGTGCTCTGTTCTACTGCTCAGAATCGAGTCCCAGGCTCTTCCCACACACGAGGACCATGTCTACTGTGCCTGCCATGTAGACCCAGCCTACAGGAGAGAGGAGATGACCTCTGTAGAGAGCGCAAGGAGAGGCATGGGGGCGCAGGACCATGAGGAGATGCATCAGACCAGACACGGGGACAGTGTGCAGCTGGGCAGGGACAGGAGGCACAAGGGTCATGGCCGAGAAGCTTGCCTGGGTGTGGGAGGCGGCCCACGGCTCCGTGGGACGAGAAGGAACCATGAAAAATACCCACGTGGATCTTCTACGGTGTCCTTGCCAAAAACGCTTTAATTTGACTCAAATCTCATCAAACCTTTCCACATCACTCCACTTACAGGAAATCTGGGGAGAGAGGAGCCACGAAATGACACCAGCAGGAAACAATCGGACAAAATCGATACAGCGGGACGCTTTTCATGACAGCTGGCCTGGCCTCTCCAACAGGACAATGTCACACAGAAATATGGGGACAGGGATAAAAACATAATGCAACGCTTCGATCGCAGCTCTAAAAAAGCAACCATGGGGGTGCGCGCGTGGCTCAGTCACTTGAGCGTCTGACCTTGGCTCAGGTCATTATCTCGTGGTTCGTCGGTTCGAGCCCCACGTCGGGCCCCCTGCTCCCTCAGTGCGGACCCTGCTGGGTCCTCTGGTCCCTCTCCTTCTACCCCTCCCTCGTGCTCTCTCTCATAAATAAATAAACATTAAAACATAAAAAATGAAAATGCAACTATAGGAGACATTTGGGGTGGGCAATGGGGAAATTTGGATATGGATTTGGGCATTGGTTTATATTTGGGAATTATTAAATATGATCATGCTATCATGGTCATAGAGGAGAAAGTCCTTAGTTTTGGGAAGTGTAGGAAGGTATATTCCATGGCAAATGGAATGGAATGGTCATGGAAAGGTTTGATGAGATTTATAAAGGTTCAGAAAAACTACATACACAGCCTTATGTTGGCAGGTCATAACAGAAAAAAACAAAATGTGCTAAGACCCGGGGCCGTGACGGTACTAACTGGCTTTCCTGTACATTCTGTGATGTGTTGTCAGAGCAACGACTCCATGATCTCTTGATTCAGAGATATTACTCAAAAGACCCTAGGCCACCTTGGGGCTAAAGTGGCTCAAATAGAGAAGGGCTTAATTTTCTCGCAGAAGGAGAGGCCTGGGGACAGCAGTTAGTGTCACAGGCTCAGCCGCTCCACGATGCCCTCCGGAATCCTGGATCTTTCTATGGCTCCACTCCTTCCCCCTTGGTGCGGTGGGTCCCAGATTCGCATTTGCTGCCTCCAGTCTCCCGGTGGCTCGGTGGCCGTCCGTGGAAGAAGAGGAGAACAGGGTGGCCCTGATCACAGAAACCTCCCAAGGGACTTTGACTGGCGGTTTCCACTTTGGTCATAACCGGCCCCGTGGAACACTGAGCCGGAAGGGAGTCTGGGAAACCAGGACGGAGCCCTTCTAACCTCTCCTGGGGCCAACAAAAGAGCAGCGGCTGTGAATGGGGGCCCAGAGCCCTGAACATACAGATTTTCCATCCCACCTTTCCTACAATATCTAAATGTATCTTCTAAGCAGACTTCTTCCGCAGGTATTCGTATACAACGAAAAGAAAGCAAAACCCTTTTAAAAGTTTAATTAGAAAAATGATCGGACTCATTAATTCTTTCCACAAACATTTAACCAGCCCCCGACTCCACAGCACGCATTGGGCTGGAACCCCAAGAGACGCTCCTTAGCCTTGGAAAGTCTACAGTATGGGGCGCCTGCGTGGCTCAGTCGGTTGGGTGTCCGACTTTGGCTCAGGTCGCGATCTTGTGGTCCGTGAGTTTGAGCCCCGTGTCGGGCTCTGTGCCGACAGCTCGGAGCCTGGAGCCTGCTTCGGATTCTGTGTCTCCCTCTCTCTCTGCCCCTCCCCCGCTCACGCTCTGCCTTTCTCAAAAGTAAACACTGGGAAGAAAAAAAAAACAGAAAGTCTGTGATACAACAGTGGGAACGTGCGTGCACATAAATGGCTAGGGTGTCATTGTGGAAAAGATCCTATAAAAGAAACTCTAAACAGGGAGGAGATAAACCAGCCAGGGGACCCAGTTTAGGGGAAAATTCGGCCCACGGGAAGGCCTGATGACCAGGATAGCTCACTGCCAGCGGCCTGATGTGACTGCTGTCATGAGGGTCCCTCAAAGAGCTTCCATTTCTCAGCTGTGCGGAAAATGTGCAAGACGTGGGCCCCGGAGTCTCTTTCTGCTTCTGCCACTGCTTAGCTGTGTGAGGTCCAGTCTGACATTGAACTCAGGGAGCCCCACACTTACCACCAGCAGCTTAGCACCTGTCCTGTCCCGCGGGGACAGGGGTGCCGTGCATTACCTCTTCACTGCGTCTGTCACATGGGGGTTGGAAGTGGAGCCATCTGTTAACACTTGATATATATCTATATCTATGTCTGTATGTGTATCTACATCTGTATCTGTATCTGTATCTATACCCGTATATATGTATCTATATCTGTACCTGTATCTGTACCTGTATCTATATCTGCATGTGTAGCTGTATCTACATCTGTCTTTTTATCTATATCAATATCTGTATCTGTATCTACATCTGTATCTCTGTATCTATATGTGTCTATATCTGCATCTGTATCTATATCTATATATGTATCTATATCTGTACCTGTATCTGTACCTGTATCTATATCTGCGTCTGTAGCTATATCTACATCTGTCTCTGTATCTATATCTGTACCTCTATCTGTATCTCTATCTGTATCTATATCTGTATCTATATCTGTGTCTCTGTGTCTATATCTGCATCTGTATCTATATCTGTATCTGTATTTATACCTGTATCTGTATCTATATCGAATCTGTATCTGTATCTATATCTATATATATGTCTGTATCTGTATCTCTATCTGTATCTATATGTGTCTGTATCTGCATCTATATCTATATTGATATCTGTATCTAAATACCTGTACCTGTATCTATATCTGCATCTGTATCTATATCTATATCATCTATATCTATATCTGTATCTATATCTATATCTGTATCTATATCAATATCGGTATCTATATCTACCTATATAGATTTTTTTTTTCTGGAACAAGCCAGACATAACTTACTGGGGAAAATTTGTGCCTGGAACTCATCGGGGTGTGATGGTCCTGGAGGTCCCTCGCCAAACCACGAAGCAAACCCGCTCCCCCGAGCAGGCATTTCCCGGGGCTTCCTTCCCAGGGCCTAGCGGCCCCCAGACACGACGCTCCCCGCAGGAAAAGACTGTAAGTCGGGAAATATTCAAGTAAGTTTGCAGCCGCCAAATTGGGAGAGAAGAGACTGCTGTCATCACGGCCCTCGTTTAAAACATTTTTTTTCTTAATAGAAAGTCTTCACCTCTCCTTTTTTGGTCACTTACGCTCTTTTGCTGGTGGTTTAAAAATGTCCTTTCTTCCGTGACATTATAGGGAAGGCGCTCTTGGAGCCGCGGTGTAGTTATAAATGACTCGCGCACAACTGGTTTTTATTTCCATTTTGTTTCACTGACTGAGAATGTAAATTGAACTTTGGTGCTATTGTTCTTTGTTCTCTCTCTCTCTCTTTGTGGAAATGTGTTCTGAATTAAAGCCCACGAATAAACCAGAGCGGTCCCAAATATTGCCCTTCAGCTTTTGAATAGCCCGCAGCCACGAACAGATAGAGAATGTGGTTTTATGAGCCCCAGATGGCACAGTGGGGGTCATGGACGTCTTTACGTGCGGAGGTCACGGGTTCAGTCTCCATCTGGAGCCGCCCCAGAGCCGCTCCGGATCTAAGGGGGTCAAGATGGGTCTTGGGGAGGGACACGCGGCCTTCTGCACCGCCCCGCGTGGCCTCCATTAGGCCCGGATCACCGTCCGCGCCGTCTGTCGTGAACGACTCTCCAGTCTCCTGCCTCCACACACTTGGTCCTCGCTGCCTCCTGGGCATTCGTTTCTGCCCTGATCACCGCCGGGGGACTCACTGCAGCCTCTCACTTGTCCCTGGAGCAAGGACGAAGGCTCCGAGGGGTATTTTCTTGTCCCCACCGCCCCTCCCCCAATGCTGCAGTCCTTGCAGAGGGAATAACTGAAAGTTTCTGAGACCGTTTTCCGCTTCTCTCCAGAGCAGACATAAATCTAGACACAGTGATGACATTTGGCTTTGCTTAAAAAAAAAAAAATTAATGTTGATTTATTTTTGAGAGAGAGAGAGAGAGAGAGAGAGAGAGCAAGTGGGGGAGGGGCAGAGAGAGAGGAAGACACAGAATCCAAAGCAGGCTCCAGGCTCCGAGCTGTCAGCCCAGAGCCCGACTCGGGGCTCGAGCCCACCAACCACGACATCATGACCCGAGTCGACGTCAGACGCTTAACCGACCGAGCCGGCCGGGCACTTCTGGTTTTGCCTCTTTGCAGAGCACTGATATAGTAAAAGTCATGATGGACTTGTGGCCATGTCATTAATTCGTGTACCTTTGCTTCCTTCCATTGCTTTAAATTAAATTTTTTAAAAATTATGGTAAAATGCACACGACACCCGGTACGCGATCGATCCCAGCCGTGTTTAATTAAGCACACCGTTCTGGGCACCAAGGGCACTCACACGGCTGTGCGGTCACATCATCCATCCACAGAACCCTTCCTCTTGCAAAACCGAAACCCTGTCCCCCTCCCCTCCTCCCCCAGCCCCTGGCGACCTTAATTCACGGACGCTGGCTCGTCTTACAGGTATAAGCCACAGGGAGACCGTTCTCCCTCTTTCCCCAGCCTTCCGAGCCTGGCCCACCGAGGGTGCCTGGCTCATCCGTAACTTCTGCAGAAATCCAGATCTGGTCGCGGGGTTTTCCTGCCTGCCCGGGGGCTGGGGTCGTTGAGATCTGCCTGCAGGTGGGGCTGGACGGAGGGTCTGAAGAAAAATCGCCCGGAAAGAAAAAAAACCCTTTCCTTTAACACTAGTGAACCTGGCATTTTGATCTCCGACTGTCTTATCCGTCCATCGGCTCAGAACTCGGGAAGAGAGAAGGGGTGCTCCTTGTGGGCCCCCGCCCCAGACCTCAAACACGAGCTCAAGAACACATTTCAAATTATGGACACGTCTCCAACGACTTGCCCACGTGTCTCTGGAGACGCCTCAATTCTGCGTCTCGCTTGGGTCACGGGCCCGTCTTGGTGAGCCAGACGGAGCCCACTCTCGTATCACCAGCTTCCGGAACCTTCCACTCTGCAGGAGACGAAACAAAACCCCAGGACCGATTCTCCCAGAGCCCCGGTCACCGGGCAGGAATGCTGCCGGCCCTGGGGAGTCGCCACCAGGGATGCGATCTGGGGCTCACGTCGGAGAAGGCCTCCTCCTCCCTGCTGGCATTGCTTCCCTCATTACTGTTTGAGTCTGAAATAACTCTGGACGTACGGAAGGGACTCAGGACCGAGGCTTCCTCACCAGGTTCCTTCTAGGCTCAAGTGTCCGAGGCACCACGTCCGACTCCGGGAAACTCGCTGTCGACGACACTACGGACCCTCCGCGGATTTTTCTCCGGTTTTCCCAGCAATGCCCCTTTTCTGTTCCGGGTCCCACCTTGCACTGAGCCTTCAGGGCTCCTGAGTCTCCTCCGTGCGGAGGGCAGTTCCCGGGTCATCCCGGTCCCTCACGGCCTTGACCCACTTGGGAAGAGCGCTGGCCGGTTGTTCCCAGAGAACATCTCTACTCTGGGCTTGTCTGACGCTCGTCACAATCACGAGCAGCCAGGACACCACACAGCCTTTCTCCGCACAGCGCGCCTCTCGGGGTCACCGTGGGGGCCTGTCCGACCCTCGGAGAGGACGCCCGGGTCCCTGGGGTCACACTGTGCGTCGGGGTCTCCACTGTGCAGGGTCAGTAGTAGAGGCGGGTATTGTGAGACGATACAAGTATCCTGTTTCCCCTCCAACCTCTGTCCCCCGACCACTAACTTTTGCACCCGTCACAGGACCCTGCCTGTAACAATCGTTACTTCAGTGTCTGCCTCAGGTTGGCTTTCGATGTCCCTCTTTCCTCCTGTCTCCGTCACCCGGGACTTCCCGCACCTCCTGACTTATTCCAGTCCGTGTTTCCACAGCCTGGGCTCACAGGGATTCCTTTGACCCCGAGGGTCAGACCGCAGCACTCTCGTGCCTTCTGTGCCTCCATTCATTGTCCCCTGGTGTCCCCGCTCCGGGGCTCCGCCTCCCTCCTGGCGTGTGCAACCGACCGAAAATGCCTCGGAAACCGGGGGCGGCCTCTGTTGTGCGTCAGTCACCCTCCCCGTGGCTGCCCCCTGCGGAAGCCCCTGGGCTTTTTCTAATATCTTACTTAATAGAACATTCTACTCGCTTATCTTGATTTAATGAGTAGATGCCTTGGTCCTAAGCAGTTTGGCATTCATGGGAGGTTCTGCCTGGTCTTTGAGTCAATCAAACACGTGCTTGACAAATTGTAAGGGCTCATTCAACTCTAATCACTATTATTATTATTATTATTATTATTATTCGTATCACTGGGGAGGGTACAGTGCAATTGTAAATAGGACACTTTATAGAGATGCAGAAATCCAGACAAATCAGTATCTATATAAAATTATTATATTATTACCTCGTCTTTACGTGTTAAGGGGACCATTTCCAAACAGTGCCTCTTTCCTTAAGTTTCTTAAAGAAATTAAATTAATTAATTAATTTTGAGAGAGAATGACAGGGTGCCAGTGAGGGAGCGCCCGAGGGAGAGAGAGGATTCCAAGCAGGCCTCCTGCCGTCACTACAGAGCCCGACACGGGGCTTGAACCCATGAAACCACGAGATCGTGACTTGAGCCAAAACCGAGAGGCGGACGCTCTACCAACCGAGCCACCTGGGCGCCCCCAAATGGTGTCTCTTGAAAACTGCTCCTCCGGGGCGCCTGGTTTGCCCAGTTGGTGGAGCAGGTGACTCGATCTCAGGGTCATGAGTTCAAGCCCCCCGCTGGGCACAAGGCCGACTTAAAAAAATAAACAAACAAATAAATACATAAGGTAATAAAAAACTAAAGAGTGCTCCTCTACTCCCTGAACTCACTCTGTCACTAGGTCGGTTACTACTTTCAAATCTTAATAATAATTCGTCAATTACCTCCATCTGGCAGGATGAAGGATGATTTTTGTACTCGACGCTTTCCTGCACTTCAAAGGCTTTTAGACAAGAACGTGTCATTTCTTCGATGACAATAAGATGTTATTTAAAATATTTTATAGGGGCTCCCGGGTGACTCAGTCGGTTGAGTGTCCGACTTCGGCTCAGGTTATGATCTCGCGGTCCGTGAGTTCGAGCCCCACATTGGGCTGTGAGCTGACAGCTCAGAGCCTGGAACCTGCTTCGGATCCTGTGTCTCACTCTCACTCTCTCTCTCTCTCTGCCCCACTCACGTTCTCTCTCTCTCTCTCTCTCTCTCTCTCTCTCTCTCTCTCAAAAATGCAGAGACGTTGGGGCGCCTGGGTGGCTCAGTCGGTTGAGCGTCCGACTTCGGCTCAGGTCATGATCTCGCGGTCCGTGAGTTCAAGCCCCGTCTCGGGCTCTGGGCTGATGGCTCAGAGCCTGGAGCCTGCTTCCGATTTTGTGTCTCCCTCTCTCTCTGCCCCTCCCCCGTTCATGGTCTGTCTCTCTCTGTCTCAAAAATAAATAAATGTTAAAAAAAAATTAAAAAAAAATACAGAGACGTTAAAATAAGTAAAATACTTTATACTGTTACCCTTAAACGCTGTTCCAAACGGAGTAGAAATCCCAGTTTGCTGCAAAGATACGATGCCTCTTCCCGCTCCTCACTTTGACCCGCGAGGCCGGTGCCCCCGTGGGCTCGCACACTTGTTTGTTTACACGTTAGAATGGCGTTAGAGAGATTATTTTGTTAGCTGGTAAAACACGCACAACTTTATTCATTGTTCGCCTTTTTGAAAATGGTCCCACCGGGAAAATGGGATCTGCTGAAATTTCCCCGAATCAGTCAAGAATTTTAATTTACTTAGGTTTTGGCTTTGCGAAACAGGATTGCTTAAGCGAACTCCCGCCGGACCTTGGCGCGCTGCGGGCCAGGCGCTGGATTGAATTAAACAAGCCGGGTTTTCCTACCTAAGCGTAACTGTATAGGAGTAGAAGGGCTGCATTAGAAAAGCGTTTGCTCACCAGGCGATGTTAAAACCTTGAATGGATTTTTCACCCAAGTGGGCTTAATTCAGAAAACTCTTCCTACAGAAGTACACCTTGAGAGCACCGCCATTCAGGAAAACATGCAGAATGAGGCCGCGTAGCCCGAATTCCGTGGAGATGGAAGGACCCCAGGGGCTGTGAGCAGAGTCCCAGGGCCTCACCAATTCGGGGCCTGCAGCGAAGCTCATCTAAGTGCATCCAGAACACCCCGGGGCACATCTCTAGGCTGTTTGCTTGCTGGATGAGAGGTAAGGACCCTGCCCTGGGAGCAGGCTGGTAGGACGGGGTGAAGGGAAGATCGTGGGACCCTCCCCACTGAAGGGATTGGGACGTGCCACCCTCAGTCAGGCCACGCTGGCATTTTGATTATTTGGAGCTGAAGGAACTTGAGAACAGCAGAGGCAGGAAGGGCTCTCTGACCTCCTTTCCACCTAAAAGCAGGTCGCAAAACGTCCTGTCGTAAAGGGCCCTCCCTGTACCGAGACGAGAACATTCTTATCTCCTGAGACTGAGAGTCAACACCGATATGGATCTGCACAAACCTGACCCAGACAACCCTCGCCTCCCATTAGTTTCCCCATGTATTTGTCTCCCACAGTTGGCCTCCTCTAGAAGCATGTCTCCACCATTGGTTGCTCTGTGTTGAATGTGGTATAGAAGTTCTCAGGCCTAACCATTTCTTGGGGGTTTTCATTTCATTTCTGGGGGGCCTCTCATACGGATATGAAATAAACCTGTTTGTCCATTAATCTGGTTTTGTTTTTGTCCATTTAATTTGCAGCGCCCCAGGCACAGAACCTAAGAGGGTGCAGGAAAATGTGTTGCTGTTGTTTTTTCCTTCCCTGATACCATCCACGGACTCTCTTTTATTCACACGAGTAAAACTCAAGGAGCCCCAGAAGCTCAGGAAAACGAAGATTCTCTTTACTGCGGAAGTTAAAAAAAAAAAAAGTTACCTCTGTCAGTTTTCGTGGGGGAGCTTGAGATGTAGACCGGTGGTATGTTTGGTAAATTAGCCTTTGAGCTGATGAGCCTCTTTGAGAATCTTACGGAAGCCGTGGAAGGAAGTCGGTGGGTGTCATGAGAGTGGGTGATCCGTCCTGATGGTCTCCGAAGGTGTTTCTTGCTACCCCGTGGGAGGGCGGCAAGGAATGCTGCCCAGGGCATCACGGGGTGGGGAGGACCCAGGCCGACGCCTCAGGTGTGGATGTATGGCTCCGCTCCCCTTGGTGAGGGTCCCAACTGGCAGTTCTTGTGAAACGGGAGGTGTCCTTGCAGTCCCTGAGGAGGGCTTCCCGGTCCCTTTCTGGAGAACTCCTACAAGCCAGGCTTAGCCTGCTCTAAACAACATTCTTGTTTTTCAACCGGACGGTTCCGAGAACTCCTCCCGGTAGATGCGCGAGCGGAAATTGCGGCTCTGTCTTGTTTACCCATTCCCCAGACATCTGGCCAACTGTCCCGGTGTCTCCCTTGGTTCCTTCCCTCCTCACACACAAAACTGGGGTAACAGTAGCAACTTTTGCGAACTGTTGTTGTGAGCAGATAAGCTAAAACGCGTAAGACTGAAAACTGCCCGCTACGTGGTGAGTGCTGTCTACGTAGCGTTAATTCAGTGATCTCTAACTCTAAATAACGCAGGGATCTCGAAGCTTCCCCGCCACCACCCCCACCCCCCGCCTGCTCTCGGGATCCATGCGTCACAGCAACATCGACATTATCTCTGGATGTTAATCTATTACCCTGTTGACACGCTTCACGGTTTATTTCGCTTAACGCCCTGGACAGACGTGTGAATCAGGCTAAACCACCCCGTTAGACTCAGGGGAGACCAAACTCGGGTAACGTGCCTCAGATCAAACGACAGGGTGACTCGACACACAGACAGAATGCAAACCCTCACCTGCCCCAATCACAGAGGGGAAGGAGTTGTTTGCAGCACAGAGAACAAGGGAGAGATACCAGAATACAAAAGAAAGCTTACGTATCCGTGAGGGAAGAGACAACAGGTACGTAACGTGAACGGACAGTTCCTACAAGAAACCCACACGGCCAATAAGTCTGTGATAAATGCTCGGTCTTACTGGGTATCGACAAGTGCAAATTCACCTGCTGACAAGTCTTACTGCTGCTATTACTTCTGATACTTTGCACGTGTATGAGCTAAGACGCTTTGGGTAGCAAGGAACTGAAGGGGAGAAGAAACTTTTCATGCACCCTCTTACGTTCCTGGGCTGCGGTTTGCAAACGAAATCAACCAAGACAAATTAACAGGACTAAAAGCACACCAACTGTAGTTGATGTTCATCTCGTGTTTCCCGCGTCCGTGGAGGTTTTCATAGAAGTAAACACTTAGAGAGGTGGCTAGACCAGGAGCCTTACGCGTTAACAAAGGGTGATAAATGGTACAGACGCAGCTGGACAGAGGAAACACGCTGGGCTTCTGGAGGCAGTAATGAAGGGAAGGTAACGCTGTGGGGAACGTAACGGGACGTAAGGGCTATTTAGTAAGGTCTATTGCTGGACACTCACGCGGGTGACCCCCATCTCTGGTCATAATGTCGCTCCTCCCTCGCTGGTGTGGTCGAGGGGACACCTTCACAAAGGGAAATTTGCGCCCCATTTTTAGGAAGAGAGGGGGCTTTTCCTACACCTGCTGCTTCTCAATGGCCTTCAGCTCAAAACAATCCTTCTGCCAGGGTGGCGTATTTGGGGGGCCACGTTCCAATCCCCGCCAGGACATAATATCAGTCTAAAAACGACATGAGTACAGTGATTGTCCTCTTAGTGGGAAGAATATCTTGGACCCCCCCACCACCACCCCAGCACCTGGCCCCGTCATGATCCCTCCCCCAGGAGGGGCCATACTGCGGGCATCCAGTCTGGGTTCTAGGCGCTCCCCAGAAAGGGGGACGGGCTGCTTGGCAGACATCTGGGGCCTCTGTCACTGCAGAGGATCCGTGTTTTTTCCTCTGTGAAGGTTTAGGACTCTCAGTTCTCTCCCGTGTTTGGGGTGGGAGTAGAGAACTCTGAGCCCCATCATCTTAAATCCAGCCTCGGCCGGAACATTTGGCTCGAGCAGAAGCATTTAATGAAAAACCCTGAGAAAGTGGGAATCGGCTGAAACAAGTGGTCTGAAAAAAGAACAACCCTGAGGTAGACGGCGGATATTTTTTTGGACAGCGAAGATGTTTCACCGAGCAAGCCTGCTCATCTACACGCGCTCTTTACCTCACTGGCATAAAGTTAAGCTCTGGCTAAGTCTTTGTGATAAGAAGCATACGCATATGCTCGGAATATGGATAGTGTTGTTCCATCGGCTGTTTTCCTGTCGCCTGGGCGCCAGAGTGCGTTTGCCACGAGACTGGCCGAGTGTTTAGACTATTCGATACAGACGGCCGTGTTGGTTCGCTTCTAGCTGTAAACTGCATCTCGGATCGGAGGCTGGCTTCACTCACAAC
Organism: Felis catus; assembly: GCF_018350175.1. Classification (NCBI taxonomy): domain Eukaryota; kingdom Metazoa; phylum Chordata; class Mammalia; order Carnivora; family Felidae; genus Felis; species Felis catus. The sequence continues at coordinate 4,850,238 of NC_058380.1, forward strand.
CGTGGTGACTCCACGTGATTAACTCAGCCTCTGCAAAGTGCCTTGTGGGTCCTCTTAAAACTGGAACCATCGCTCAAGGCACAGCCTTTTATGAGTAGCTACTGATGAGTAAATGACACAAATTTAACAGATTTTAACTCTGAAACACGATTCAGAAACTCAGTTTGTTACGATGTGTGAGCTTTCACGACGATGTGCTTTGCCATGGGTCTCCGAAACTCGTTTTCGGAGGTGTTCAACAGGCTTCTTCGATATGGCGACTCACGTCCCTGGTTTGGCAGAATTTCTGTGTATTAATTCTCGAGGATTGAGAGGTCTGGGTTATTTATCCATTTACCCATCAATTATCGCAGAATGTCCAACATCTAACTCATAGTTAAGCTTTTTGTTTATTTAACAATATATTTCTGTGGCGCCTGGCTGGCTCAGTTGGTGGGGCATGTGACTCTTATCTTGGGGTTGTGGATTTGAGCCCTATGTTGGGTGTAGAGATTATTTAAAAATAAAATCTTAGGGTCGCCTGGGTGGCTCAGCCGGTTACCAGACTGACTTCAGTTCAGGTCATGATCTCACAGTTCATGAGTTCGAGCCCCGCATCGGGCTCTGTGCTGACAGCTCAGAGCCTGGAGCCTGCTTCGGATTCTGTGTCTCCCTCTCTCTCTGCCCCTCCTCCACTTGCTCGTGCTCTCTCTCTCTCTCTGTCTCTCTCTCTCTCTGCCGCTCCACCACTTGTGCTCTCTCTCTCTCTCTAATAAACTGAAAATAAAATTAATCTTTTTTTAAGTTTATTTTTGAGAGAGACAGAGACAGAATGTGAGTAGGTTAGGGGCAGAGAGAGAGGGAGACCCAGAATCCGAAGCAGGATACAGCCTCTGAGCTGTCAGCGCAGAGCCCGATGCGGGGCTCGAACTCATGAGCTGTGAGATCATGACCTGAGCCAAAGTAGGCTGCTCAACCGACTGAGCCTCCCAGGCACCGCAAAATTAAAAATAATCTTAAAAAAAGTTTGTTATTTTTTTTCTATGCCTTCCGTTAATTAGATATTCTACCTCCTAGAATGATTCTCTACTTATATTAAAAACATTTTTTTTAAGTTTATTTCTTTATTTTGAGAGGGGCAGAGAGAGTGCAGGTGGGGGAAGGGCAGAGAAAGAGAATCCCAAGCAGGCTCTGAGCTTCCAGGGCAGAGCCTGACAGGGGGTGGGGACTGGAACTCAAGAACTCATGAGATCGTGGCCTGAGCGGAAATCAAGAGTCCCAGGCTTAACCAACCCAGGGACTAGGCACCTCTAGTCTTCTTATACTTCTTCCTGTATTTTCCATTTCTCCAGCCCCCGTAGCCCGATCTTCATCTTTCAGTTCATCTTTCCCCTTACCTGCTGAACTTGTAAAAAATTTAATTTCAGGCTCTATCTGGTCTCTGACGATGATTCTCAATCCATGATGCAGAATTTTCAGTTTCTAATGGTATCCAACAGCAGGTGTGTGTGTGTGTGTGTGTGAGAGAGAGAGAGAGAGAGAGAGAGAAGAGAGATTCTTTCCCGGAGTCAGGGCAATCTGTAGTCCTTTTTGTCCTCTTTTAAAACTTTTTTAAAGTTTATTGTTGAGAGAGCGAGAGACAGTGTGTGAGGAGAGGAGGAGTGGAGAGAGAGGGAGACACAGAATCCGAAGAAGGCTCCAGACTCTGAGCTGTCAGCACAGCTCGTGGGCTCGAACCCACGAACCGTGAGATCATGACCTGAGCCGAAGCCGGACGCTTAACCGACTGAGCCCCCCAGGTGCCTCAAGGGCGATCTGTACTCCATTTTGGATCAGCCACGCGACAGGTGCAGGGCGCGTGGGACACAGGTGTCACGGGCAGGTCTGGGCGACACCCCGGCTGTGGGAACAGACACGGGGTAGTTTCTCTGGCTCTGTTTTCTCCTCTGTGAGTAGATTTTGTGGCGGTTTACATGAGATGCAGCTTTGAGACAGGCCCCTGCCGGTGCCAAGATCCTGCCCCCTCCCCGGGTGATTTTAGGCTGAGTCTTGGGGAGAAACGCGAGCGGGACCCAATCGGGCCGCCCTGGTGTGCGTGGAAAAGGAGCTGTGCATTCCGGACCCTCCCGGTGCAGAATCTCTTCCCGAGATACTTGTAGAGCTTTGTGCGAGGCTCAACACAAGCCGTTCATCCTGGAGGCAGGAGCCTGCTCAGCCCCCGGCTTCCGTGACACCATCCGAGGCGTGGCCGTGTGACTGTTTCCAAAACCACGGGAAGGAGGAGATCCCGTCGGCCAGCTCTTTCGATGCGAAAGTGATTGTTTCCCTTCTCTTTTGAACCGGACCCTGCTCCTGAAAAACAAACTTGCACATACAAACATGCCCCAAATCAGAAAACGGAACGGATCAGCTGCCGGAGAGCGGGGACAGCCCAGTTTGACCCGCTCTCGTGCGACCGCGGACAGGGGTGGGACGCAGGACGCGGGCCGGGTTTGAACTCCTGGCCACAGGCGACGCGCAAAGGCAGTGAAGCTTGTCCCACGGGGACAAGGCGGTGGGGAGCCCCATCTCCGCCCGCGGGGAGCCCAGAGCACGCTAGCCACGCTGTCGGTGGCAGGTGATTTTGGAGCCAGTTTTTACCCGCTTAATAAATACTGACGGGAGAACCCAGCTAGCGTCACTTGCGCTTCTGAGGGAAGAAGTTCAACGCGGACAAGACGCTCCAGGGTCAGTCTATCCTTGGCACGGCAGCCACCATCGTGGATGAAACCTTCTCGGCGCTGACAAACGCGGCGCAGAAACAGGAAGCCGAGGGCGAAGGGACACGCTTCCTTCCAGGCACTCGGAACGCGCACCCGCCTCCCGCAGCATCTCGGGCCCCGGTTCCGTCTGCCGTTCGCGGCTCCGACGAGGGGTGGGGGGGTGCCAGCGCCCCCCAACCTAATTTAAAATAACCAGGTCCAGATGCGGGTGCCAAAAAAAAGAGGTTTGCACCGTTCACCACCGTGGCCTGGATCGGATTTCAAAAGTGTCAAATCAAAGCCGTCCCACCGAAGCGCCTGATTTCTTAACGAATTCCTTATGTATTTCATCTCTTGAACGCAGAAAAAGCGGGGTGTCCGCTGGGGAGGAGATTTCGGATTTACAGAAACAAAACCCGCGGGCGTGATCCTTCGTGACACACACCCCGTGTGGCCGATATCTCGCCGTGGAATTATTTGCTGCTTCGTTAAGATGCTTTCGTCTAAAAGCCACATCTGAGAGGCACTTAGAGAAGAGGGTGTGAGCACTGGAGGGGGATCCTGTTGAAATCTCCACATTTAAAGGCTTTGCAAAACTCTGACGTTCTGTCGCGTTGATCCAGGGCTATTAAGAGCAAACTTGGAAACAAAATCTTGTCCTTTCTGTACGTTAGAGCGCTGGCCTCTTTCCTGAAGAAAGATTCCCACGAAGGGGTTGTTTCGGAGTTCTGACTCACTATGTTAGGTGCGTCTGGATACTGAATAAAGCAGGTTTTTTCTTTTCTTTTTCTTTTTTTTTGAACAGAGAAAAGAGGTACATACTCAAGGTGATTAGACGGAGAAATACCTATCTGCAGGCAGACGGATGGACAGAGGACAGACGAGCAGACAATATAAGCAGAGAGTAGCGTCATCAGCTTTTGGAAAATCGCGACGTCCTATGTTCGGGCTCCCGGTTCAACGTGGTTTTGGCTCAGAAACATGCAGCCTGGAGAAGTATTCTGGAGTATTCTTGTCCAAGGATGGAGGGAAGTGCCTTCAGGACACTGACTGAGACTCTGAAGACGCAGTGATTGTTAGAGTGCGCCCAGCCTACGGTGCCCAGCAGCGGCTCTCGAAGCCATGGATTTCAAGCGGTTCTTTCCAACTTCCATGTGCGGAATCTTAAACGGTACCTCTAGCTTCAGAACGAGCAAGCGTAACTGAATTCACTTATCCACCTCCTGCCCCGCCCCCCCCCATCCAAACGAATAGCCTGGAAATAATTGGACAGAAACTGGCAACAGGACTCTGAAAATGGAAAAGAAGAAGGGGGACAGGGTCGGGGACCTCAGGTCTTCAGGTGTGGTGACCTGGTGAGGTCTTTGATCTCCCAGATGCCCCGCAGGGGTGCCAAAGTGGCCTGAAACCTGGTGGAGACAAACAAACGAGAAAGGCCTGGGCGGAAGAACCGGAAAGGAGGAGCCCAACAGGGCCCGAAGGGGGGGGGGGGGCTGCTTCCCAAGGGGACCTAGCAGGGGACCGGATCTGCCTTCAAAGCCTTGCTGGGCTGGCCCAACCCCCACTCCGCACCTGGGAACTGCTCCCCTTGGGAGGGGCGGCATCGCAGCGCAGCTCGGAGCTCTCCACCCAGTGGCAGGAGGCACCCCTCCCACCCAGTCCCGTGGCGGAAGGTGGCCAGCAGCGCAGATGGCCCGGAGGAGCAACTCCTCCCCTTTCAGGCAGCTGCAGGGGGGCCGGGACTGACCCCCCAGAGCCCCCAGAGATGCCACAAGAATGAGGCCGACCGGTATAGCACCACGAGGGCTCTAGAAACTCACCGGTCACTGGGGCTACAACCCACGAAAGCGGGTCAGAACCAAACAGTAAATGTAAAGGGGTCACTTGCCTGCTAAAATAGAAGATTTATGTAGCATTAAGAGGCCCCCTAACAAAGTAGCCAAAATGCCCATAAAACTTCGCTCATCATACCAAGAACCAGGAAAACTACCCTTTGAGAAAGAAAAACCAGGGGCACCTGGGGGGCTCAGTCGGTTTAGCATCCAACTTTGGCTCAGATCACGATCTCACGGCTTGTGCGTTCAAGCCCCGTGTCGGGCTCTGTGCCGGCAGCTCGGAGCTTGGAGCCTGCCTCGGTTTCTGTGTCTCCCTCTCTCTGCTCCTCCTCCTCTGCTCGCTCTCTCTCTCTCTCCCAAAAATATAAATGAAAAAATAAAATTAAAAAAAAGGGAAATAAAAATCAACAGATGTCAATACTGAAGCAAAAAAGTGTTGAAAGTGTTTGACAAGGATTTGAAAACAGTCGTAATTAAGAATGTTCAATAAACAATGACACATTCTCTTGAGACAAATTAAAAAATAAAAAATTTCTGCAAAGAAATAGAAGTTATAAAAACTCACTGGATGGACTGAGTAGTAGAATGGAGATGACTTTGGATAGGATCCATGAACCTGAACACAGATCAATGAATTCATTCAATCTGAACAAAACCAAAAAGAAACAGACTGAAAAAAAAAATGTAGTCTGGGGGATCTGTGAAACAGATGTCTAACTAAATATCCAAAATGGCCAACATTTATCATCCGAGTTCCAGAAAAAGAGAAAGAGGGTGTGGCTGAAAAAATACTCAAAGAAACAATGGTTGACAACTTCCTAAATTTGGCAAGAGACATAAAACTACAGATTCAAGAAGCTGGGAGAAATCCAAATAGCATAAACCCAAAGAAATCCAAACAAAGACACGTCACTATTAAACTTGTGAAAAACTAAACACAAAAATAAAACAAAATGAAACAAGACTTAGAAACAACCAGGGAGAGATGATGCTCTACCTGTACCGGAAGACTGAATTAATTATGCAGATTTGTCATCTGGAACCATCAAGCCAGAAGTTAGTGGCGCACTTTTCAAGAGATAAAAGAGAAGATCTGTCAGCCGCAAATCCTATATCTGGCAAAGCTATCCTTCAAGAATGAAGGGGAAATAGACTTCTCAGATGAAGGAAAATTAAAAGGATTTGGTGTGGGCAGACCTACCTCTAAAGATTGCTACAGGAAGCACCCTAAACCTTAAAAAAAAAAGGTTATGGATTGAATTGTGTCCCCCCACCCAAATTCATACATTGAAACCCAACCCCCAAGGAGGTTGTATTTGGAAACAAGACCGTTAAGGAGGTAGCTAAGGTTAGGCAAGATTATAAGGATGGGGCCCTATTCTGATAGGATCGGTGGTCTTCATAAGAAGAGGAAGAGCCCCCAGGAGCGTGTGCATGTAGAAAACCGTGTGAGGACACAGAAGGTGACAGCCTACAAGCCAAGGAGACGGGCCTCAGGAGAAACTACGCCTGCCAACACCTCGCCCTGGACCTGCAGCCTCCGGGACTGGGAGGGACGGGCTGCTGATGAAGTGCCCAGGATCGTGGCATGTGTCATGGCAGCTTGAGCAGACAAAGGCATAAAAATGACAACAGACAGAGGAGGGGACCTTCGGAGAGGAAGACAAGGACAACGGAATGAGAAGATACAGAGGCAAACGTAACAGACTGTTCTTCCCCTCTTGAGTTTCTTTAATTATACTTTTTGTTTGAAGCCAAAATTGTAATACGATCTGATGTGGTGCTCAATGCACGTACTGGAAACGCTTAAGACGATTGTTTTTTTTTTTAATTTTATTTAAAAAAAATTTTTTTTAACATTTATTCATTTTTGAGACAGAGGCAGAGCATGAGCGGGGGAGGGTCAGAGAGAGGGAAACACAGGATCTGAAACAGGCTCCAGGCTCTGAGCTGTCAGCACAGAGCCCGACACGGGGCTCGAACTCATGGACCATGAGATCATGACCTGAGCCGAAGTCGGACGCCTAACCAACTGAGCCACCCAGGCGCCCCTAAGACGATTATGTTTAAGAAGTGGGGAGGGTTGGGGATCTAAATGCAGGTAAAGCGTCTACACTCAGAGGGCCAAACACTCATAGCACAGGTAGTGGTATCAGGTCACAGCTGGGACGACGACAGTAAAGTTATGCCAAGTGGTATGTAAAAAAATATCGTATATAAAGAAGAATCCAGTGCTAAAAACTGTTCAGGTAACTAACAAGAAAGGAAGCCCACCCCCCCAAAAAAGAAAAAGAAAACCAAAGGAATGAAAAAAGAAGATACGTAGAAAACAAAATATTAAAATGGCAGACTTGGGGCACTTGGGTGGCTCAGTCGGTTGAGCGTCTGACTTGGGCTCAGGTCATGATATCGCAGTTGGTGAGTTTGAGCCCTGTGTCGGGCTCTGTGCTGACAGCTCGGAGCCTGGAGCCTATTTCGGATTCTGTGTCTCCCTCTCTCTCTGCCCCTCCCCTCCTCGTGCTCTGTCTCTCTCTGTCTCAGAAAAAAAAAAAGTGTTTAAAATGGCAGACTTAAACTCTAATGTATCAATGACTATTTTAAATATTAGTGGTATAAATATACCAACTAAAACACAGAGATTAGGGCATCCGGGTGGCTCAGTTGGTTGAGTGTCTGACTCTGGATTTCAGCCCAGGTCATGGTCTTATGGTTCATGAGTTCAAGCCCCACGTTGGGCTCCATGCTGGCAGTGCAGGGCCTGCTTGGGATTCTCTCTCTCTTTTACTCTCTCTCTGTCCCTCCCCAGCTCGTGCTATCTCGCTCTCTCTCAAAATAAATAAACTTAAAAGAAAAAAAGAAACCACTGTTAACAAAAAGACAGAGATCAATTATTCTTCAGTAAAGTTGGAAAAATGAAAAATGAAAAAAGGTAGAGATTGAGTGGGTAAGACACGTGATCCGATCCCATGCAGTCTGGGAAAAATGACTTCAAAATAACGCCACTGATAAGCAGGGAAGAAAAGGATGGGAAAGCTGTATCACGGAAATACGAATTAGGAAAACAAAAAACACCAAGAGTGTTTATCATAACATCAAAGAAGGTAAGCTTCAGAGCAAAGAAAAGTTACCAGCAACAAAAGCGGGCATCACAGAATGATTAAGGCTCAGTCAACTCAGCATGACCCAGCAATCCTAAGTCTGTGTAGCATACCGCAAGGTTTCAAACTATACGAAAACAAAACTGGTGGAGAGGAAAGGAGAAACACACAGGCACAGGGATTTCAAGAGCCAGCTCACAGCGTTTGCTAGAACTCCCAGAGATAACACCCACAAGGCTGCAGAGGAACCAACAATGCCATGGCCCACTGGGTCTGCCTGACATCACAGAACCGTCCACCCACGCACGGCAGGTCACACATCCTGCTTCCTGGACCACCCACCGAGAAGGCCATGTCCTCAGTCAGACAGCAAACCTTAACCAATCGAAGAGAATTTTGAACTATACCGAGTATGTTTTCTACCCACAACAGAACCAGATTAGCAGTCGGTAAGTGAAAGACAAGAGAACAAGCCCCAAATTCTCGGAAATTCAACAACACACTTCTAAATAATCTGGGGGTTGAAGCAGGAGTCTCAAAGGAAATTTGAAAATAAAAATAAATGAATGAAGTTGAATGAAAATTGAAACGAAATTCAAAATACAACATATGGAGGCACCTGGGTGGCTCAGTTGGTTAAGCATCCAACTTCTCTGTTCAGGTCATGATCTCGCGATTCGTGAGTTCGAGCCCCACATCAGGCTCTGTGCTGACAGCTCAGAGCCTGGAGCCTGCTTTGCATTCTGTGTCTCCCTCTCTATTTGCCCCTCCCCTGCTCACGCTCTGTCTCTCTCTCAAAAATAAATAAACATTAAAAAAACAAATTAAAAAAATAAAACATATCAGTTTGTGGGGTTTAGCTAATATAGTGTTGACATCTGAAAAGAGAAAAACTATTGATCAATAATCTAAGTTCCTAGCTCAAGAGCCCAGAAAAAGAAGAGAAAGGAGACAAACAACAACTAAAAGCAAGCAGAAAGAGATTTAAAAAAGAGCAGAAATCAATGAAAATCAAGACATGGAAATGAGAGAACGAAACAAAAAAACGTTATTTGTCGAAAAAGTCAGTAACACTGACAAACCTCCAGCTCAACTGGCAAGGATAAAAAGAGAAGAGACAAACCATCAATGTCGAATGAAAGAAGGGCATCACAGAGGATCTTGCAGACATCGTAAATCATAAATTTGTCACAAATGTCAGATATTTGACAACTGAGAAGAAATGGACTAATTCCTTGAAAACCACAAACTACCAAAACTCAGCAGGATGAAACAGATACGCGAATAGTCCCATAACCGTTAAAAAACAGAGTCTATAATTAAAAGTTCCTGAAAAAGTTCCAGATGTTTTCAAATAGAGAATTTCTCCAGCATTCAAGGAATTAACACCAGTCGTACAAAATCTCTGCCAGTGAAGAGAGGAGGTCCTCTCATCTGCGTCCCAACTCATTTTATGAGGTTGCTATTACCTTAACACCAAGATACAACAGACAGTACATAAAAATAAAGCTGTAAAGGGGCACCTGGGTGGCTCAGTCAGTTAGGCATCTGACTTCAGCTCAGGTCATGATCTCGTGGTCTGTGAGGTCGAGCCCCGCGTCGGGCTCTGTGCTGACAGCTCAGAGCCTGGAGCCTGTTTCGGATTCTGTGTCTCCCTCTCTCTCTGACCCTCCCCTGTTCATGCTGTCTCTCCCTGTCTCAAAAATAAAATAAACGTTAAAAAAAAATTAAAAAAAAAATAAAGCTGTATGTCAACACCTTTCAGGAGCTTAGGTGCATAAATCCTCAAGAAAATATCAGCAAACTGAATCCAGTGATGTTTTAAAACGATTGTACATCATGAGCAGTTGGGGTTTGTTCCAAGGATGCAAGGCTAGTTCAACATCAAAATCAACCAATGCGGGAATGCAAACTGGTGCAGCTGCTCTGGGAAAACACTGTGGAGGTTCCTCGAGAAATTAAAATAGATCTACCCTATGACCCAGCAATAGCACTGCTAGGAATTTACCCAAGGGACACAGGAGTGCTGATGCACAGGGGCATTTGTACCCCAATGTTTATGGCAGCACTTTCAACAGTAGCCAAATTATGGAAAGAGCCTAAATGTCCATCAACTGACGAATGGATAAAAAAGATGTGATTTATATATACAATGGAATACTACTTGGCGATGAGAAAGAATGAAATCTGGCCTTTTGTAGCAACGCGGATGGAACTGGAGAGTGTTGTGCTAAGTGAAATAAGTCATACAGAGAAAGACAGATACCATATAGTTTCACTCTTATGTGGATCCTGAGAAACTTAACAGAAACCCATGGGGGAGGGGAAGGAAAAAAAAAAGTTAGAGAGGAGGGAGCCAACCCATAAGAGACTCTTAAAAACTGAGAATAAACTGAGGGTTGATGGGGGGGTGGGAGGGGGGGAGGGGGGTGATGGGTATTGAGGGCACCTGTTGGGATGAGCACTGGGTGTGGTATGGAAACCAATTTGACAATAAATTATATTTAATAATAATAAAAAAAAGTCAACCAATATAACCCATCATATCAATGGGCCAAATCACTTGCATGTCTATTTGTCTTGATGTCTGCTTTCCAGAGGACCTGAACTTTATTCACTTGCTAAGGGCTATATACCAAAAACCCCATAGCAACTTAAGTTGATAAATGTAATAGTGACACTTTAGATGGATTTTCTTTACGATTAGTTACAAGGTAAGGACGCCCAGTGGCACTGCCACTGTTTAACGCACTGTTGTGGAGATCCTAGACAATGCCATAACGAAAGAAAAGGAAATAAGAGGTACAATGAACATCTACCTAGAAAAATCAGAAGAACCATCAAACTACAGTTGACTTTTTTTTTTAACGATTATTTATTTTTGAGAGAGACAGAGCACGAGCAGAGGAGGGGCAGAGAGAGAGGGAGACACAGATTTCGAAGCAGGCTCCAGGCTCTGAGCCATCAGCACAGAGACCCATGCAGGGCTTGAACCCATGAACCGTGAGATCATGACCTGAGCCAAAGTCAGATGCTTAACCAACTGAGCCACCCAGGTGCCCCAAACTACAGTTGACTCTTGAACAACATGAGGGTTAGAGACACTGACACCCATGTAGTACAAAATCCCCATACGACTTTGGACTCCCCAGAAATTTAACTACTAATAGCTTACCATTGACCAGAAACCTTATTGATAACGTAGTTGATGAACACATATTTTGTATATTATGGGTATCATACACTGCATTTTGATCATAAAGTAAGCTAGAGAAAATGTTATTAGGAAAATCATAAGAAAAAAATCTACATACAAGCGGTCCCACGTAGTTCAAACCCATGTTGTTCAAGGGGCAACTGTATTAGAACACATACAGGACTTCAGCAAGTTTTCCAGACCATACACTAAAGTTGAAATGATACACAGAAGATTAGCATCACCCCTGTGCAAGGATATGACATGAAAATTTGTGAAGTATATCATATTGTTAAAAAAATTTTTTAATGTTTATTTATTTTTGACAGAGACAGAGACAGAGACAGAGACAGAGCATGAGGTGGGGAGGGGCAGAGAGAGAGGGAGACACAAAATCCGAAGCAGGCTCCAGGCTCCGAGCTGTCAGCCCAGAGCCCGACAGGGGCTCGAACTCATGGACAGTGAGATCATGACCTGAGCTGAAGTCGGATGCTCAACCGACTGAGCCACCTAGGCGCCCCACATATTTTTATTAAGGATGGCCCTTGTAATGAGCGCTGGGTGTTGTATGAAAGTGTTGAATCACTAAATTCTACACTTGAAACTAGTATTACAGTGTATGTTAACTAACTGGAATTTAAAGAAAAACTTGGGGAAAAAAGGAAAAAAAAATCAATGGTCTTTTCCTCTGCCAGCAATAACCAACTATTAAATATAATAAAAGACGCAAATTACAATGACTACAACTATGAAGTACTAGGAATTACCCAAGAATCCAAAATCCTTCTATGTGGAAACAAAAACGCTAATAAAGGAGACTGAAGATCTCACTAAATACAAAGACATCCCATGTTCTTAAATAGGAACATTTGATATTATAAGATGGTTGATTCTTTTTAGTTTAATCTATGAATGAAATGCAGTATCAGTTGAAATTCCAGCTGGATTTCTTTTAAAGGAACTCAAGGAAGTAATTGAAAAATACATACGAAGACAGATCTATGAATAGTGAAGTCAATTTTAGAGAAAACAAAGGGAGGGTGTGTCCTGCCAGATAGTGGGATGTGGTGAGGGGTGTTTTATTTATTTTTTATTTTTTTAAAATGTTTTTTTATTTATTTTTGAGACAGAGACAGAGCATGAGCCGGGGAGGGGCAGAGAGAGAGGGAGACACAGAATCTGAATCAGGCTCCAGGCTCTGAGCTGTCAGCACGGAATCCGACGCGGGGCTCGAACTCATGGAGTGTGAAATCATGACCTGAGCTGAAGTCGGATGCTCAACCGACTGAGCCACCCAGGCGCCCCAAGGGTGTTTTAATAAAGCCATACCGAAACCAACACAAGGGCAGAAGGACAGACAAGGGAAAATGACAAATTGGAGACTGACCGGCATGTTTGTATGAGACTTAATAGAAGATAAAGTATAAAAATAAATTAATGGGGGGGAGGCGCCTGGGTGGCTCAGTCGGTTAAGTGTGCGACTCTTGGCTTCAGCTCACTCAGGTCATGATCGCACAGTTCGTGCATTCAAACCCTGCATAGGGCTCTGCGCCTGACAGCACAGAGAATGCTTGGGATTCTCTCTCTCTCTCCCTCTCCCCTGCTCCCTTTCTCTCTCTCAAAGTAAGCATTTTTAAAAAATTAATGAATGAATTAATTAATGAGGAAACAACAGATTGCTTAGAGAATGACATGGGACCACAGAATACAGAAGAAGAAAGATAAATTGCATCTCTACCTAATCTCAGACACGGGGACAGACTCTAAATAGATTAAAGACTTAAAAGTGAAAGAAAGAGACCGGAAATCAACAGAGAGCAGAGAGTGCTGAAAAGTCCTCAAACAAAAGCACAAACCATTAAAAAACAAACAAACAAACAAACAAACAAAAACAATGGCTCTCATTACATCAAAATTCAGGCTCTGTTCCACGAGAGCTAAGATACGGATAGCAGATATTAACAATGCAGGTGCATGAAACCATATGGGGTTATTGCTGAGCATAAACCAGGAACTCCTAGAAAAATAACCCAGGGAAAGTGGGTAATTCAAGTAGAAAAACAGGAAAATATATATACGGATTATACGAAATATATATACGAAATATACAAAATACATATACGAAATATATGAAATATATATACAAAATATATATACGAAATATTTTCAAAATAGGAGATCCTAATTGCAGTTTCAGGTTGATAAATGAGGACATAGGGGCATGATATTATTTAGACACGTTTTATTCCAGAAGAACAAAGGGGGAACATTTTAAAAAGTGGTTGCCTCCTGAGAGCGTGACTGAGCGTGGGGACAGTTGGGGTGGACATTTTTCACTACAATTTGATCTTCTAACCATGTGCATGCTTCATTTTGTGGATATTTTTAAATTTTAAAAGAAAAGGAACTAATGAAAAATAGCCTCAGCCACATCTTTCAAAAAGTTAAAGGAAATGTCTCACTCAGGAGTCACCCGGACAGAAAATGCTGTATAAAAATGAAAATCAACTCATAATAAGACCAGACGCCTAAATATGTGGCTAAGCCATAAAACTTCTGGGAGAAAGGAGAAAATCTTTTAAATCACTACTCACAGCAACCTCTGCCTGTCTTCACATGGCCTTCTCCTCAAGAGTAGTCATCTCCTTTCGCCTCTTAGGACACTTGTGATGGCTTCTAGGGCCCACCATTATAATTCACAGTAATCTCAGCTTAAAATCCTTAATCACAGCTGCACAGATCCCTTCTTCCAGATAAGGTAACTTTTCCAAGTTCCAAGAATTAGGACTTGATTCTTTGGGTGGCTATTATGCAATCTACTACAATATCCAATTCTCTTAGCAACATTTGTTGAAAAGACTATCCTTTTCCTGTTGGATTAGGACTTCGGCACTTTGTTGAAAATCAATTCACCATAAATATAAGGGTTTACTTCTGAACTCTCAGTGGTGTTCCATTGATATATCCTTGTATCAGTACCATACGTCTTGTTAACTGTAGCATCATAGTAAGTTTTAATAGCAGGTAGTGTAAACCCTTCAACTTTGTTCTTCTTTTTAATTGTTTTGCTGGGGCGCCTGGGTGGCGCAGTCGGTTAAGCGTCCGACTTCAGCCAGGTCACGATCTCGCGGTCGGGAGTTCGAGCCCTGCGTCAGGCTCTGGGCTGATGGCTCAGAGCCTGGAGCCTGTTTCCGATTCTGTGTCTCCCTCTCTCTCTTCCCCTCCCCCGTTCATGCTCTGTCTCTCTCTGTCCCAAAAATAAATAAACGTTGAAAAAAAAATTTAATTGTTTTGCCTACTATAGGTCTGTTTTTATATAAATTTTAATTTCTTGATTTCTTGATTTCTGCATAAAAGTCTGCTGGAATTTTGATAAGGACTGCACTGAATCTATAAATCAGTTTGGGGACTCTTCCAATTTATGAACATGGACTGTCTCTCCAATTATTTAAATCTTCTTCAATTTCTTATAGCGATATTTCAGTTTTTACGCTTCTCAGTGTAAAATCTTATGCTTTTGTTAAATTTATTATTTTATTCATTTTAATGCTATTATTCATGGAATTGTTTCCTTAGTTTCCTATCAGATCGTTGCTAATATACAGAAATACAATTCACTTATATATATATATATTGACCTGGTATCTTCTGAGCTTGCTAAACACAATTAAATGCTACAGTTTTTTAATGGATGTCTTAGAATTTCCTACAGAGTGTCATTTGCAAATATTTTTTTTTTCCAATTTGATGTTTTACCCCCTTATTGCACAGGCTAGATTCTCCAGGAAAATCGTTAAATATAATTTAGGACTTTTTCTGTCCATGTTCATGAGGAAAATTATATGTAGTTTTCTCTTCATGTAATTTGTCTGGCTTTAGTAGCATAGGTACCAAACAGGATGAACTGAGAGGTGCTCTCACCTCCTTTCTTTCTGAAAGAAATTTGTGACTGATTGGTATTAGTTGTTCTTTAAATGTTTGATAGAATTTACTGGATCTGGACATTTTTGTGGGAAGATCTGAAAATACTAATGCAATGTTACATTTCTATTCAGATTTTCTCCTTCTGAATAGAGTTTGTTTTGATAATTTGTGTCTTTCTTGGAATTCGTTCACGTCATTCAAGTTGTCTACTTTGTTGGCATAAGCCTGTAATATTCTCTTACAATCTTTCTGATTTCTGTAGGAATGGTAGTGATGTTGCCCCTCTAAGTTCTGATTTTGGTAACTTGTGTCTTCTGTTACTCTCTTGGCCAGTCCAACAAGTACTTGCCAATCGTTTCATTAATTTTCTCTATTTTTCTGTTTTCTATTCATTGATTTCTTCTCTTTCTTTCTTTCCTTCGGGCTCAGTTTGCTCTCCTTTTTCCACTTTCCCAAGGTGGAAATTGAAGTTATTAATTGGAAACCTTTCTTCTTTTCTAATCCAGGAGTTTAAAGCTACAAATTTCCTTCTAACCACTGCTTTAGCTGTGTCACATAAATTTTGCTGTTATATTTATTCAGTTCAGAACATTTAAGAAGCTTCCTTTGTGATTCTCCTTTGATCCATGAGTTATTTAGATATTTGGGGTTCTTTCGGTTTTCTTTCTTTTAAAAAAAATTTTTTTTAACGTTTATTTATTTTTGAGACAGAGAGAGACAGAGCATGAATGGGGGAGGGGCAGAGAGAGAGAGAGGGAGACACAGAATCCGAAACAGGCTCCAGGATCTGAGCGGTCAGCACAGAGCCCGACACGGGGCTCGAACTCACGGACCGTGAGATCATGACCTGAGCTGAAGTCGGACGCTTAACCGACCGAGCTACCCAGGCTCCCTTCTTCCTGTTTTCTATTGCAGATCTGATTTAATTGTGTTGTGGACAGAGAACATACGTTTTATGATTTCAATCTTTTTAAATTTATTGAGCCTGGTTTTATGGCCCAGCATGTGATTTGCCCTGAAGACTGTTTCACGTGCGGTTGAAAAGACGATGTATTCTGGAATTTCTGAGTAGGATGTTCTACAAACGTAAATAGGTCTGCTCAGTCAGTTGACCGTACTGTTCAGGACTTCTTTACGTACGAGTTTCTTTCTTGTTCTCACTTATTTAGGGTGGGCTTTTTCAAATCTCCGACTGTGACTGATAAATTATTCTTTCAATTATGTCAGTTTTGCTTCATGTATTTTAGGACTCTGTGTTTAGGAGCATATATACACTTATAATTGTTGGGGTTTCACTATGTAGTGACACTGTTATCATTCCGAAACGTCTCTGTTTGTCTGTAGCGATAGTTCTTGAAAGTTCTTTCTGATACCGACACAGGTCACTCCAGCTCTTTCACGGTTGTTTGCATGGCATACTTTCCATCTTTACTTGTGTCTTTGAACGTGAAGTTTCTCACAGACAGCACAGGTTTTTAAAAAAAAATTTAGTCTGCCTGCTAAGCTCAGCCTTTTGAATGAAATGTTTTGCCCATTCACCTTTGAACGTAATTGTCTATATGGTTGGGTTTTTGCTATTTATTTTTGCACCTCTGTCCTTTACTGCTTTCTTCTGTGTTGAATAGTTCTTAGTGGGGCGCCTGGGTGGCTCAGTCGCTTAAGCGTCCGACTTCGGCTCAGGTCACGATCTCGCGGTCCGTGAGTTCGAGCCCCGCGTCGGGCTCTGGGCTGACCGCTCAGATCCTGGAGCCTGTTTCAGATTCTGTGTTTCCCTCTCTCTCTCTCTGACCCTCCCCCATTCACATTCTGTCTCTCTCTGTCTCAAAAATAAATAAACGTTAAAAAAAAAATTAAAAAAAAATAGTTCTTAGTTTACTATCTTAATTCTTCTCATTTCCCCAGCCACTTCTTGATTTGATGGAGCTTCCCCCGAGCAGATTCCTCAGAAGGGCTTATGAACATAGTACCGAGCTCTTATTTTAAATTGTTTTTCTAGCAACTTCTTACTTGAAAGACAGCTTTTCTGGATATCTGATTCACATTTCTTTTTCCCTTGAATCTCTTGAAAAGGCTGCTCCCCTTTTGTTTTGCTTTGCATGTTGCTTCTGGAAGACGACTTTTTGCTTTACGTGTGTTCCGTCATCATTAGGCCGCCTACCCCGTTTTCCTCTCTACTAGGCACTAGATAGGAAAATAAAGTTTACGTATTCTCTACGGCATAATCCGTACTGTGGGTGTGGGTAATGGGTGGTTTTGTTTGATGTCCTCATACGGACAATGTTTTGGAAGGGTGGAGATAATGGAAGACTAGGTGGCCATAATCGTCCTCACACACTGTGTTCTGGGACACAAAGGTTTTACATCCACAAGGAAAGAGGGCATCAAGCCCGCACATCAGATCATTGACTTATCCTGCAGATTTTACGATGCACCTTTTCCACCCATGTGACGATACTTGTTACTGAAATGCATCTTACAACTGGCATATTACAGAGCCGTTCTAGTGGTTCATAAAACAAAAGCATACAGTCCCGCTGGTGCAGTTCTGGATTGGAAATACCGCTCTCGTTTCTGTCCCAGCTTGCTCAGAGCCCCACGTTTCCTGAGTTGGAACCCAGCTGTAGGTAACACAAAGGGAGGAGTTGTTGGGGTACTTCCTCTCCTGTGGATGACGATGCCGTGTTCACTTGGTCCCCAAATGGTTTCCGTGCTGCCCACCCCAGCCGCCGATGGAGCGTTCCAGAGCCCTCTTGTGGTTTCTTGGGAGAAATATGTGCCCTGCTTCAGGTTTGAGGGGTTTTCTCTCAGCATTCTGCCTCAGTTTTATGCAAGTTTACTGTTCCTAGCATATGTTTCTTTTGTGGTGCGTGTACCTGGATGCTGGTTATTGTACAGTTTTAACAGAAAGACTTTGGTTTTGGGTTTTTGTTCAAAATGCTGCTATGTTTCAAGGGCTGATGTCAGACAACATGTGTTGTTTTCACCACCTTTCCCAGGCACTTCTATCATTTTTATTTTTTTAACATTTTATTTATTTTTGAGACAGGGAGAGACAGAGGATGAACGGGGGAGGGTCAGAGAGAGAGGGAGACACAGACTGAAAAAGGCTCCAGGCTCTGAGCTGTCAGCACAGAGCCCGACGTGGGGCTCAAACTCACGGACCGTGAGATCATGACCTGAGCCAAAGTCGGACGCTTAACCGACTGAGCCACCCAGGCGCCCCTCTTCTATCATTTTTTTTTTTTTTTTTACAAAGTAGCTGAATGTATTTATTTTTTTTAAACGTTTATTTTATTTTTGGGACAGAGAGAGACAGAGCATGAACGGGGGAGGGGCAGAGAGAGAGGGAGACACAGAATCAGAAACAGGCTCCAGGCTCTGAGCCATCAGCCCAGAGCCCGACGCGGGGCTCGAACTCACGGACCGCGAGATTGTGACCTGGCTGAAGTCGGACGCTTAACCGACTGCGCCACCGAGGCGCCCCTCTTCTATCATTTTTAAAAAGTAGCAATGACCATCTGGATGTTGATTTACAAAATATTTTAAAAGTAGCTGAAAAGTTGCTATCATCATCTGCTAATAAAAATGACAGCTCTGGGGCACCTGGGTGGCGCCCAGAGTTGAGTGAGTTGAGGGTCCAACTTGATTTTGGCTCAGGTCAAAATGGATCACGGGACTGAGCCCTGCGTTGGGCTCCACACTGATCGTGGAGCCTGCTTAAGATTCTCTCTCTCTCCCTCTGCTCGCACTTCCCTCTCTCTCTATTAAAAGAAAAACCCCACAGCTCTGGCATACGTGTAGTCAGAGAGGCCTAGGCTCCCATCAATAGAAGTCTAGGGAATTCCAGATAACATACACTGAAGAAAGACACTAAGAAATGTACTTAATATTCTTTTTTTTTTGTTTTTTGATTTTTAAATGTTTTTATTTATTTCTGAGAGAGAAACAGAGCACAAGCAGGGAAGGGGCAGAGAGAGAGGGAGACACAGAATCTGAAGCAGGCTCCAGGTTCTGAGCTGTCAGCAAAGAGCCCGACGCGGGGCTCGAACTCTCGAACCGTGAGATCATGACCTGAGCCAAAGTTGGAAGCTTAACCGACTGAGCCACCCAGGCGCCCCTGTACTTAATATTTTCTAAACACAGACACCAAGACTACTACCCTACCTACGTGGAAAAGTGAAAATCCAGAGGCTATTCTGTTGAACACATTACACATGCATATAGACTGATTGTCAGGAATGTAGGTTTATTTCATTAAAAAATATAACGAAAAGATACATCCCCCAAAGACAGTACTGTATCCTTTAAAGCAGCAGCGATCACAAGGCACATATGTACGAAATACCTCAAGCAAAATAGAAACTAAACATTAAAAAATATGTTATTTAAAAAGATGTTGAAGACCATTTGTTAATATGAACACATATTATAAAAATGGCATTATTACTTTTTTTTTTTTTAACAATTTTACTCCTTTCCCTTTACTAAGAGAAGAAACAACGGTGTAATATTTACACACTACCTTGTGGCACACGGCACAAGAAAAAACAGATAGCTAAAGTCCAGCTTAAAAATTTTATTTTTAGTGCATTCACATTTTTAGATATTTGGAATTCATAAGCTGAAAATAAAAATAATTTTCCTTCGCTTAGAAAAAGACAGTAGTTATATGTCCTTAGGCAAACCCACTCTACAAAAAAGGAATACATTCAAGATATTCTAAAATATCAAGGACATGATTTCTATTCTGGGATCGTCACAGTAACCCTCCTCCTAAAACAGATTAGAAGTCCACACACAATAAATGTGAAGGTCAACTATATTAAACTAAAATAGTATTTGATTTAAATTATTGCTCACTTAGGAAATACAATGAGTAGTCATTCTCCAGTTAGGGATGCTAAGGTAAGCTGTTACAAATGCATATAAAAACTCTAGGATTCAAATATAATGAAAAGTTTGTCACGACAGCACAAAGAGTGCTTCCTTATACATTAGCCACCACTGGGCTTCACGGGATGGAGACTGCGTAAGACGTGGTTGAATTAGATCCTCACAGATACGTTTTGTGTCCTAGACGGTGAAGTGCTCCTCTAAGCTTTAATGCTGCAGAGATGCTTTGCTAGGAAACGTTAGGAGTGCTCGCACAATTACTATTAGAGGGAGAAAAGATAAACTGAAGCTCCATTTTTAAACGGCAACAACAAAAGAATATAAAATACTAGTATAATAAAACATTTAAATAGTACTAAACTGCACAATTTAAATATCGGTTATATGCTGTCATTAGTTTTCTTCTTAAAAAACCAGTTCCTGGGCTTTTAGGTGTGTGTGTGTGTGTGCGTGCGCGTGTGTGTGCGCGTGTGTGTGTTTAAATAACCAGCATCCTCCTCGTGGCGGTCTGCCGAGTCCACACCCACGTGATCGGTCGGTGGCCACCCTGCCAGGTACCCGCAGGCCTCTTCCAGGTTGCTCGGCGGCAACTGGGAGGCCTGCGCGTGCCGCACGGCGACTGCCCACCTGGCCCTGGGACCCGCCTACAGCAGCACGGCCTGGGCCACCTCCTTGATTGTGCGTGCGGCTCTCTCCAGTTCTTCGTCTGTCTGTTCCACTGTGACCACGACCCTGATGCTGAGAAACAAGGACACAGAAAATCGTCAGAGGAGGCTGTGCCACCTGTCACGGCATGGCAGAGTCGAGCGACTGTGGCAGGGACCCTCCGCCCGAAAGCCCGAACCCTGACGGGCCATTTTCAGAAGTCTGCCACTTGAGGCCCGACTGCAACCTTGTGGGGGGCTCTGGGTGCCAGGAGCTCTGCCTGAGGAGCACCGGGCCCAAGGCAGGAATTCACGTTTCTCAGATCAGGGAGTGTTTACGTGCTGACGCTCACATTTACAGCTCCGTGAGTCGTGTGGAAGTTCTAGAGTACTCGGAGGCAAGGCAGACATGTTTAAGTTTTCAGGCAACTGAACACAAAACAGCATCGGCTCTCCTGGGCACTCCTCCCTCTTCTCTCCCACCCCCCCTGCAAACATCCGGACGGTCCACTGGGCACTTGCACTGAGCTGCACTGTGCTGGGCAGGGAGCGCTGAGGGAACAGAGCAAGCAGGGACCCTGTTGTCCCGAGACACAAGACCGCACCTTGCCTGGGCGCAATTAGAACGGGGTAGGCTCGCTAAGCCATTCAGGGCTGCTGCCCCTGGTCTGGCCCTCCAGGTCCGCACAGGCTCAGACTCCAGTCTCCCGGGTCCTCCCTGGGCCTTCCCGCTCTCCAGCGTCTCTCCTGTCTCCCTCAAGCCTGTCTTCTGTCTCCCCAGATGCACCTGAGGGTCTCCACACCACTGCACAGCCCGCTGGACGCCGGCGTGGACAAGTCTGCCTGACACACTCGATCTTCTGGGCTTGGCTTAAGTATCACCTGCCCTCGGAAGCCCGAGTCCCTTCCAGGCCAGAACGAATCGTGCCCTCCCCCTGTGACCTCACGGACCTCATGCTGTGACCCTGACACTTCATGCTCTGGGTGTCTACCTCCTTTGACTATATTTTAAGTGTTACTGAAGAGTACCGATTGTAAATCAAGAGTCAAGGTGCCCTCCCCCCACGTAGGGTTTCTTGAACCTGTCTAGATTTTCCCCACCGTTGCTTTCTTTTTCCCTGGGCGGTCTGGGAGTGTCTGCACTCCCAAATGCACCCCATGGCGTTCCAGCCAGCGGCCGGATGTGCCCCTCCCTCAGGATGGTCCTCCCGGTGGACGTGGCTGGCACAGCCCGTCGCCTTCGAGGTGTGACAGACGCACATCTGCTCATCAGAACCTCGGCCGCCCCCGTCCAGTCCTGGGATCGCGGATACCTCTTTAGGTTAACTGGGAGGGTCCGGCGAGTCCTGGGGGGGCTTTACAGGTAAAATCGGAAAATGGCTACTTTAAGAACAGGAAAGAGGATGAACTACATTTTAGGGACACACTTCCTTATCCTGCGGCAGCATTTCAGACGTTTTCACGACAGAATACGCTTTATGGAGTTTTTCAAGTAGCAAAAGCAAGAGTCACGTCACGTTTGAACGTCCACCCACCTCGGCGGAGGGAGGCACTTCTCCTCTTTCTCCAGGTAGCGTGCCTGAGTTAACGCGATGCTCCTGTCCATGCACTGCGTGAAGAGAAGGGACACGTTTGCGAGCTGGGCTGCGGACACGGCAGGCGTCCCGACGGGAGGTACTCTGCAAGGCCATCCTTAACCGCAGGTTAGTTCATTTTCCCAGTCACGATAGCGAGAAGGCGAAACGCCACAGACGTGCCCCCAGCGGCCCCACCACCTTCCGTGCCTCCGCCCAGACCTCCTGCAGGGCGTTCGCTCTGCGAGGCCCCGTGAGCGGCCCACGCCGCATGGCCGTCAAGTACTGTGAGTGAGACGCAGCCAGTGCCACGGACAGATGGGACTTTTCCTTTTCCTTCATTTACGTTTAAATAGCCACAGAGGACTGGGGGTTTCCATTTTCAACAAAGCACAGTCAGGACAAGGGCAACAGTACCAGCAAAGCCCCGGAAACTAACCAGAGCTGAACTTGGTCGTAAACGGGAGGACGGTTTCACAGCCCAACAGCCTACACTTCAGGTGCCAGCAACTCCTCTGACGGCCGTGGGCACCTCTGCCCAGGCGCCACCAGGCTTCAGAGTCTGGTGTCACCCACGTTTTGCACAGCTTCTCCACACATTAACCACTTGTTGATATTCTCACAAAGTTAAAGTATACTCCTTCAAAATTAAGGATAAAAATCCTATCGAAGTAATGGTTCATCAGGGTTTCTTTTTGGGGGATGAAAATATTTTGGGCTGAGGCAGGGGCACAACCTTGTGGTACATTAAAGGCCCCTCAACTCTATCTTCTAAAAGCGAGAAGTTTCTGGTATGCGAATCGTATTTATAAACAGTCAGAGGGGCACCTGGGTGGCTCAGTCGGTTAAACATCCGACTCTTGGCTTCGGCTCAGGTCATGATCTCGCGGTCCGTGGGTTCGAGCCCCACGTGGGGCTCTGTGCTGACGGCTCAGAGCCTGGAGCTGCTTCCGATTCTGTGTCTCCCTCTCTCTCTGCCCCTCCCCCGCTCACACTCTGTTTCTCTCTCTCAAAAGTAAATGAGCATTAAGACAATAAGGAAAAAAACAAAAACAGAACAGTCAGAGCAGGGGTGGCCTCAAGGAAGGAACCGCTGCTCCCAGGCTGGGCAGTGAGGAAGTCTGCTTGAAGAGGGGCCGTCCCGACCGCTGCCGGGCGGGTCTCCCTCTGCTAGAAAGACGGGAAACGGCAGCAGGCAGCGCGGCCAGACGGATACGGATGCTCCGTCTCAGTGTACTTGGAGAAGTTAACTGCCTGAGAACACCCGGACCGGCTCTGATCCTAGGCCTGGCTAAGAAACGTCCTAAACCATCGCTCTTTGTAAAAACAGTGTCTCGTCAGGCAACTCAACAAGAACTTAGCGAAACCGGGTTCTGCAAAGCTTAAGTGAGAGTTCCAACGCCACAACCATCCCTCTCAGATACGGAACACGGAGCGTGGAGCGGAGCTTAGCGTGGGGACCCAAAGACACCGCAAGACCCCGCGTTTCTGCACAAATGCGGCTTCCGGACCGTGTTCGCGCCCCTCCCCCGAGCCCTGCCCGCTCTCCTTCCGCTCTCCCCGGATGTCCTCCGGCTGGGGCCTCAATTGGGGTCCGGCATCGGGGAGCTGTGCAGACTGTCGCCTTCTCCTCTGTTCTGAGGACGGGCCCCCCTTCCGTCGCCTGCCCTCTGCAGTGTCTCTGACTCCAGGAGAAGGAGGCCCCCACGGCCGCGACGTCTCGAGGACAGAGACGGGGGCTCCCGTGGCAGGAGTGCGGCCCCGGCCCTGCGGCGTGAAGCCCGTGTAGAGCCGTCCCGCGGGGGCCGGAGGAGGCCGGGCGGGGGGGGGGGGGGGGATCCGCGAGGGGGCTCGAGGCCCCGACGGGCTGCTCTGGGCTGCGTTCATCACACCAGCGGGCACCCCTGCTGGGAGCACAGGCTGGGCCGTCACATGGAGCCGGTGTGACTGACCTGACTCTCCCTGTGGTGTCCACTTAGCCTGCGTTTAATGTACGAAGCGTGTCGCGGCACGTCTCTAAGAACCCTAACCTCGAGGATGCCGTCCTTTCTGTTCGGCCCGTACACATGTACGTGACATCGCAGTAAAAACGCGGATGGGGTGAAAGGCGCCGGCGGGAGGTCGGTTCCCGTGAAAGAGAGTCTGTCTTTGTCGAGTTTGCAGAGCCGCACGGGGGGGTGGGGGGGGGGGGAGGGGGGCCCTGTGGCACCTGGGCCCTGGGGAACGGGCGCTGCACCAGCCGGACTGCTCATCACCTCACACGGTTCCTGAGATCCCCTGAGCCGGGGATCTCACGTTCTGGGTCTGGTTCCGTTTTATAAGCTGACAGACTCCAGAAGGCCACCAACTGCACAAAGCCCTCCCCGACCTGTCCTTCCTGATGGCGGCTTCACACACTGGAAGAGGGAGGGCGGCTAAAAAGCCGAGATCGGCCTCAACCCCGGTCTCCGTACCGACCAGCCACACCACCGCGAAGAGACCCGACCTCCCGGCCACGGTCAGCCAAGGGCACACGACAGACAACAGCCATCATCCTGACGTCACGGTGACCTCGGAGCAGAGCCCCTGGAAGGGACCGCCAGGACAAGCGGGACGAGAAGGCAGAAAGAAGCCTGCCCCATTCCCAGGCGCATGCTAGCCGCACTGCAGTCGGGGGAAAGGCAGGGCCGTCCCAGCACGGGTGCTCGCGGGGTCCCAGGCCCTTCCATCCGAGCGTGAGCACGAGCAGCATGTGGGGGGAGCGGGGGCGGAGGGGGCAGGGCTCCAGGGAAGGGGCCGGTGGTCTTCCCCAGGGAGGCATTTCTTAGTTAATAATGAAGTTACAATTAGTAGTAAAATCACTTTCAGGAGACACAGATATTTAAATCAACCTCCAAACTAGGTCTGGTGAAGAAGCGATCTTTCTTCCTTTCCAGTTCCAGTCTCAGCTGCGTTGGGGGGCACCTGTCCAGTGCTGCCTGTGACCAGCACTCATAATGCCATCCCCACCCACAGGTACGAAAGCCTGGCTTTGAAAATGCCGTGCGAACGGGTTTTCTGGAAGGCTAATTATGTAGAGCGCAAGGAAAGTGTATTTGATACAACGGAGCGCAGAACACGACAACTTCAACGCGAGCGGAACCTGACCGGGCAGATACAGTGCGGCCTGTCAGCACAGATGTGCCCCGAAGGCCCGGGGACCAGAACGGTTCCACAAGAGGGCTGCGTCCCGGGGCAGAGAGATCCTTCCTAAGACGGGACGCAGAAGACGCTGCTTGGGCTCGGGGTACGACCGCACACTTACGTGATTCACAATCTCCTGAAGAAGTTTAACATCATCTTCTCGAGACCCAGTGCTCTCTTGCAGCTGCAGGTGAAATGCGGGAGAAAATGACTCCCCCACCACTTTTAGCCCAGAAATGCTGAAAGGAAACACACAGCGTAAGTCCCTTCCGGGTGCAACGGTGTCGCGCAGAAAAATAACTACGAAGTCTGCATTCATGAGCGGAGCAGAACCCCGTGGTCTTCCCAGGAGGCGTCACACGGCGGGGCTCCGATCCCACAGAGACAGCGGGGATCCGTGCTCCGGGCGGTGCTCCCTGGTGGAGACGCCCCTGCCCCTGCAGGGCCCGCTGTGAGTTGGCGGGAAGAAGGCTCCCTGTCCTGGCGGACGTCACTGGCTCACACAGCACAGAAAACAGGAGTCATCCCCAGGCTTCCACCGGGAGGGGAGGCCGGCGGGCCCTGCTCCCTCCTCCCCGCCTCCCCAGCTCCGGCGGCCCCTCCTCACACTCCCGCTGGGTCCCGAGGCCTGGCCCTCACGCGCTCTCCTCATCTGCCCCTCGCTCTGACTTCCACTGCTGCCTAGTAAGCCGGGTCCGGCCCCAGGATCACCTCCTGCGGCCTCCCTCCCAAATCGCTCCTTTCGGGAAGCGTCTACACATTCATTTTCTATTACTCTGCCTCCTTCACGACTACTCACTGCTCATTTCTCTTGTTTCCTTGCTCATTTATCTGGTCTTTCATAAATGACAGAGAGGAGCTCTAACACTAAAGACGCTGCATCTTGACCACCGGAAGTATGATCAGGTTACGAAGTTCCTTTCCTATTTGCATGTTTACTGTTAAGTTTTACTTGGATTATGATTATTTTCATTTTAGGATTAATAGCACAGACATCTGCAGCTTCTCAGGGAGGGAGAGAGATTCCTTTAGGCGTGAAATCCCGTGTTTTCAAATCATTATTACAGACGTCATGAGGCCCGCGCATCAGGTTCATTTACAGTCCGTGTTTATCCTGTGATAATAATAGTTTGATTTCTGACCCACCTGCTAGACTGACTACAAACGGTGGCATATGACTGCCGGAAACTGAGCTGCACATTTGAAATCGCCTTCATTACCCAGCTTCCCTTAGAAAGATATGCTTTTCCCTCAGAATATAATGGGCGCAAGAAGCACTTTCTAGTACACGGGATTCCTTCAACATGTTTAGGACTCAATGAGCTTTGCTAAATGACCGTGTGCCAAGTATCAAGGGAGGTGCGAGAAGCTAACTTCACTGGCCTTTCAGACCACCAACCAAGACCGGTAATCTGGGTCTCCTTTCCTTAAGTGTAGTATGTCCTACAGGTTTCTCAATAAACCAGGTAGCAGCACAGTGCAGAAAAACACATCATCAAATAGGGGTTTACTCCAGAATGCAAGCACGGTCTAACAGGAGACAATTCTCACAGTGAAATTCAGCATGAGACAAGTCTCCAAATCTAGGAATAATCTGATCAATACCACCTACAAAAAAATCCCGTAGTACAACGTTTCGTACTTTAAAACAACCAACTGAGCTACCCATGCGGCCCTGATGTTTCACACTTAATGAAGAAAGACTTTTGAGTTGGAAATGACAGAAAATGTCTATTACTACTATTACACAAAATGTCTAGCGACCTAGAGCAACGCGATGAAAGAAAAAAAGAACTAAGATGTTTAAGAATTTGGAGGAAGATGGGGCGCCTGGGTGGCGCAGTCGGTTAAGCGTCCGACTTCAGCCAGGTCACGATCTCGCGGTCCGTGAGTTCGAGCCCCGCGTCAGGCTCTGGGCTGATGGCTCAGAGCCTGGAGCCTGTTTCCGATTCTGTGTCTCCCTCTCTCTCTGCCTCTCCCCCGTTCATGCTCTGTCTCTCTCTGTCCCAAAAATAAAAATAAAAAACGTTGAAAAAAAAAAAAAAAAGAATTTGGAGGAAGAGAGAATAATTACTGCAGACGATAGGACCTCTACGTACATCATCACACGCAGAATGATACAAACGTCTAGAATAAATAAGAGCTTGGAAAGACTGCTGGAGATCAGATCATGAGGACACAGCACAAATGCCAGAGAAGACGGGCTACCAGCTGGCGGGAAGGTGGGGTCACGGGAAAGAGGCAGTTAAGAGAAGAGAGGACAGAGTGTGCCTGAACGCTAATCAAATCGCTCGGAACGGGTGACGGCAGGAAGGGGACGGCCGAAGGCGCTGAGTCCTTACGGAGGAAGAGCTATGACTGCAGGAGGCAAGCCCCCCAGCCCACCCCCCGCCCCCGCCCCGGTTGTCACACCGGGGAGGAGCGGTTTGGATGCCGGTATGCGTGCACGTCCGTGAGGGAAGATGTGGAGGTCTGAGTGACAGCATGAGGCCGGGCTGTCTGCCAACACCGGGCGCAGGGCAGACAGGGATCTGGGGGCTTCGGAGGAGAAGACGGGAGGGCGGAGGAGGGCTGGGCTTACAAAAGGGGCACACTGCTACACCGGACAGAATGAAGGGCGCTTCGGTTGGTGTTCCTGAATCCGCAGTGGCTCCAGTGTGCCGTGCCGGCACATTAACATTTCATAAAGCAACACGAACAATGGCTCCCAACCATAAATCATGCAAGAAGAACTTCTGTTATTATTGTGCAGACACACCCAGAGCGGTAATTATTTCTCCCCTACTTTCTCTGGAACAGCCGCGATCTGCTCATTTATTCACTGTCCTTTCCTTTTAGAGAAGCTTCTAGTTCCCACATCTGGCAGTAAGTGGGACTTTCATGACTGAAAAGACATGTTTCCACCTTGGGAAAGACAAAAGGAAACACCTGGGCAACTGAGATCATCTTCTGTAAGACCAGAAATCTGCCTGAAGGCGTCACCTACCTGAAGTTTTTCTTAACGCCAGAGCAACCTTAAAGAACTACTCTTGTGTCCTTAAGACAAACACAAGCCAACACTCATAGGGTTCATTTCGATTTCACTTGTTTTTCTTCACTTAAAATAAAACTTAGTAATTTTCTAAAAAGTGTGGACGATATGAACCCACCCACTGTCACCTAATGACACAGCATATAATGGTTTCATTTATGCATACAGACGAGGAAAGATTCTCCATGTTGACCCGAGTTCTTACTGGTGATAGCGTGTTTGGTGCTTATCTTCACCTCTGTCCCTTATATACTGCTATCGCATTAATGAGCTTGTATCCCTTTTAGAAAAACAAAGTCACGGTTCGTTAAGGCAACAACAAAGCAGGGCACCTGGGTGGCTCAGTCAGTTTCGTGTCCGACTCTCGATTTCGGTCCAGGTCACGATCTCATGGCTGTGAGATCAAACCTCACGTTGGGCTCTGCGGCGAAGCGTGGAGCCTGCTCGGGATTCTCTCCCCTTTCTCTCTGCCCCTCCCCCTGCTTGTGCGTGCTCTCTCTCAACAAATTATAAGTAATAAAATAAAACAACAACAAAACGATGCTCTGGTTTCAGGCCCACAGATTTGAAAGAACCGAGTTCCTCATTTCTTAGCCGCGAGTCAAACTGATCCAAGCCTATTAAATACACTCAAAACCAAAGAGGTGGCATTCAAAATTTTTCACTAGTTGTCTAAATGTTGTACAGACTTTAAGTTCATTGAAAATATAGTTAACTTACCCTTGTAGAGCTTTATGGATTCGTTTGCACTTTTCCCTCAACACTGAAAAAATACCTGTGTGAAAAAAAAATATTTGGAAGATGTGACATTACTAATCTAAATGTATCTCTAAAGATGTTTAGTGTTCAAGCTCATCAACTTAAAATGCGGCCACCCCCCCAGGGACAGGAGCGCCTCTGGAGGCCCCGGCCCGGTCTCGGCGTGCTGCCCTCACACCTCCTCGCCCGCTCCGAGTGCAAGCTGGGGGAGGTCTCCCACAACAGAACGAGGGCTCTCGTTCCCATCAGGAGTCTGTAAATAACCTAAGAATAAAAGGGTACAGATATAGTACTTATTTCTGGACCCTTAACGATTTGATAAAAGATAAGACGCTATACTACCGTTTACTATCTTTTCTTGGACGTTTTCACCTCACTCACGGAAAATTAAAAAACTAAAACATGTGACCAAGAGGCACTCGTGCCGGGCCTTCTGACAAGCAAGCCAATCGATGTGCACGCAGAAACACGTTTCCTGATTCTCTGAATTAAAACCAATGTTAAACATTTAGAGAGTTAAAGAATCTTAAGTTTAGAAATACCGGGTTAAGGCCTGCTTTTCCATTTGTTTCAGGCTCTGTGAGGAGGTGCCACCCCAACCCAAGGCCACATTTGAAATGTAATCAACCTGGCCTACTAAGGAAGCTTGAACGGCCGGTGAACCGGATTTGGCTTCAGTACCAAATAACGAGTCAAAGGCTGAAGGAAAACCTGGGTAAGCTATAAATTATGTGCAGGGGCACCCGCAGCAGCACACTTCAGCTAACTTCTTGAATGACAACAGGCCCGGAGCTGACCCCTCCTCCTGGTGTCTCCGCCCATCCGCCCAGCCTGGGAGCCGGCCCAGCCCTCCGGCCGGGAGAGAAGCCCACACCGAATCCCCAGAGCTGGACGACATTCCGGCCGCGATTCTCCCCACAAACGCCAGGCAACATCATCCGGAGGCACCGACGTCCGGTGCACACGCCCCTCCGGCGAATGCCTCCGAAAGCGCGCCAGCAGCCTGGCTGACGGGAGCCGTGAGGCCCGGGGTCCTGGGGGCAGAAGACCGTACCTGGGTTCTCCTCCATGATGTTGAGAGCCTCGATCGCAGCGGCAGCCAACAACGGGGGCAGCGAGGCTGAAAAGCAGTACCCCTGGCCGGAGAGTCGCTGAGAAGAAACAAACAAGGAAAAGACATGAATACACTTCTTTTTGGGGGGGGGGGGGCTAAAAACCCTAAAGGCACCAAATCTGCATGACCTGCTAACGGTGTGTACAAATGGTAAAGTGGGAGGAACCATGCACGTGTAAAAGATCCGCGTAACAAACACGATATCTTTTTAAGGAAGATATTTTCCAAATACAAACATGTCGAGTCATTCTCAGACAAATCGACTTTTTATTTACTTACTTATTTATTAAACAAGTTTCTTTAATCTTTATTTTTGAGACAGAGAGAGTGTGAGCAGGGGAGGGGCAGAGAGAGGAGGAGACACAGAATCCAAACCAAGCTCCAGGCTCCGAGCTGTCAGCACAGGGCCCGACACGGGGCTCGAACCCACAGACCGTGAGATCATGACCTGAGCTGAAGTCAGATGCTTAACCGACTGAGCCACCCCAGCGCCCTGACATATTGACTTTTTTTTTTTTAATTTTTTTTTCAACGTTTTTTATTTATTTTTTTTGGGACAGAGAGAGACAGAGCATGAACAGGGGAGGGGCAGAGAGAGAGGGAGACACAGAATCGGAAACAGGCTCCAGGCTCCGAGCCATCAGCCCAGACCCCGACGCGGGGCTCGAACTCCCGGACCGCGAGATCGTGACCTGGCTGAAGTCGGACGCTCAACCGACTGCGCCACCCAGGCACCCCATGACTTTTAAATAAAGATTGCGACAAATCAAGTCAGAGTGAAGCTGTGTGACTGGAAGTTACAGCTGAGTAACTTTTTTTTTTTTTAATTTTTTTTTTTTTTTAACGTTTATTTATTTCTGAGACAGAGAGAGACAGAGCATGAACAGGGGAGGGTCAGACAGAGGGAGACACAGAATCTGAAACAGGCTCCAGGCTCTGAGCTGTCAGCACAGGGCCCGACGCGGGGCTCGAACTCACGGACCGCGAGATCATGACCTGAGCCAAAGTCGGCCGCTTAACCGACTGAGCCACCCAGGGGCCCCTGAGTAACTTCTAACACAACCAGGGGGCATTAGTTTCAGAAGCTACTGTCTTTTTTTTTTTTTTAAAAAGAACCTACCTGATGGTCAATTACAAAAGATCTGCCACAGCAGAAACCTCCAATAGAAGCGAGAGAATTCTCCATGTTGGCACTGATAAGGTCAATATCATCAATCTGCCAAAAAAAGCAAGACGGTGGGAGTTATTCCTCAATTTAAAGAAAAAGTAAAGACCGACGTCAAGCCTGCAGACAAAACTACAGCACTGATCACGTTAACATCTTGGTTCAAATGGACCACCTCTGTGCCGATGAAGGATAAACCATACAAAACCTATGGTCACAAGCACGGAAGGTTTCGAAGCGTGCCTCTAACGAGGCCCTTCAGCAATTTACCCCCAGTGGAAGGACAGAAAGAAATTAAAAGAAGAAACCCAAAGCTGCTTAGTACTACAAATATTCTGAGGTTCAAAATCAGTCATTTCCGTGCTTCAGCGAGGGTCTAGTTGGCCACGCCCCCAGAAGGTACCTGAGATAAATACGAACAAATCTCAGAGTTTTGAACACTTTATCCCTATGCTCACCTTTTCAAAAATGCAAGGGCAGTTTTTCCAAACATCATGGCAACTGATTCTTTGGCCACGCTGAACAGGGCAACGGACAAACCCCACTGTGCCACGTGGCCTTCTGAGTCGCCACCGTCTCCTCAACTCGGTGCTCCCCTGACTCCGTCCTCCCGCTCCAGCCCCGGCACCAAGGTGCACCTGGGCACACAGCGGCCGTTCAAAGCCACTCACTGATGCCATGCTGGTGACTGGCCCGATCCCACCTGGGGCTTCTCAGTGGTCCACAGACCCAACAAGGAAACCTGTTGGCTCTTACTTTCTAAAAAAACCTTTTATTATGAAAAACGTCAAACACACACAAAGGTAGAGAGGACAGAATAAACAACTCTCATCGCCAGATTCAGTCACTACCAGCTCATGGGACAGTCTTCCATGTACAGCCTCCTCCTGCTCTCAGCATTTCTTTAGAGCAAATCCCCCAACTTCTTAAGAGTTTCATCTGTAAATACCTCAGTGTGTGTTTCTAAAGGACATGGACCCTTTCAAAAGCACAATCACGAAACCATCATCACACCTAACAAACGAAAAATTTCTTAATATTGCCGAATTCTCAGTGTTCTAATACCTGCCTCACAAAGCTTGTTTTCTGCAGTATCTGCCGGAATCAGGATCCGATTGAGGTCCATCTACTCTGCACTTCTGCTCAGTGCATTTAATCACCAAATAGCAGTCTGCCTCTGGGGAAGGAGTATGTGTCGCTCTAACTCAGTGGGATACTCGCTCTGCTCCGTTATCGGTAGTGAGATGCAGATAACCTAAGGTGACTTCGTGTTCTTTAGTTCAACGTTTTGCCAGAGATCGGAAAGCTTTGACGCACAGGATCTGCAGAAAAGCTCCCCTCAGCTCCAGCACACAGGGGTCGGTGAAGACAGGCTCTGTGGGCGGGCAGACGCTGCTCCTCCCCGAGGCTCCAGGGGCTCAAGCCGCCGAGACTGGGGCAGGTGGGGCTCATTTGAAGAGAACACGTGACCAACTCCCTCCAGCTCTCTGGGACCCGAGGCTTGGTGGCGCGTCTGCCGGCAGTGTTTCTGACTCCGTGTCTCCCTCCGTAGAGAAGTCACGGCCATCTGACACCCGTATGCAGAACCCACCGAGAACACACAGTTGTAAATATCGAGAGAACACCCTTCCACTGCCCCTGTCGTATTTTCTAAGGGACTACGTTAGGGAAGTCTTACTGACTTTAAGAAACACACGCAGGCAAGTTTATCCATTTCTAGAGAAAAGACACGGAAAGCCAAGATCAAACGCTACAGGCTACACAGACCGCATCCTAGGAGGCACCGCCGTGAGTTTCCAGGCTCTGAGGGATGACAGGCCCTGGTCTGGTGGACCTGGTCCCCTGTGGGCTCAGTGAAGGGACAGAGCCCAGGGCGGCACGACCTTGCACGCTGACGGGGAGCAATGCCTCGCGCCCGTGGTATGTGAACGTGGCCGGCAGGATGGAACCACATGGTTTCTGCATGAGGACACATCCCAGAAAAGGAGCAAGGGGCACTTACGCTGATTCCAAAATGTTCAGTGACTCCTCGACCATGTTCTCCGAGGACTCCAAACGAGAGGCTTTCCTCCAGAAAGATTCTTGCTTTGTATTTGTACTTTAACTTCACCTGAGTGACAAACAGAACGCAACGTTAAAGTGCTGGTGACCAGCACCATCAAGAAGATACTGGGGAGAACAGTGACACCTAGGAGGGAAAAAGCACATCTGGTCCCCAACACTGGTGGGTCTGTAGCTGTGCACCTGCCCGCTTGCTGGGCGTGTCCCGAAACCCCAAATCAACACACAAGGCAGAGTGCGGAGCGGCACGCACGGAGTCACCTGACCTGCCTGTCCCCAGCTGAGTCTGACTCCTGCCTCCGCTCACACTGGAGACACGTGTCCTTTTCAGCATCTATTTATCGCTGTGGTTTTTTGTATCTTGTGCTTTTGGCCGGTGGTTCCGGTTAGAACGGCCCAGCACAGCGCTGAAGTGCGGGGTGGCGATCTGAAGCGCCAGAAGGCTGGGATGCGTCTCATGGAGGAAACGCGTGTGTTAGAGAAGCTTCGTCCAGGCATGAGTTACAGCGCCGGTGGCCCTGAGCTCAACGTGAACGACTCAACAGTATGTATTAAACAAAGGTGTTTTTAAACAGAGAACACAAATACTGAGCAACTGGGGTCAGTGCCACGACCAGACGCTCGCAGCAAGTGGACGGCACTTACCCCAGGAGCCACAGTCCCGCGGTTGGCAGCTTGGCACCTGTGGCCCACCTACGCACGTTTCGCAGAACTACAGCTCAGAACACGGCCACGTACGCACGTTTCTCAGAACTACAGCTGGCCCTTGCACGGGTCTGTTTAGATGTGAAGTGTTTTCAATAGATACAGTCCAGCACTGTAAATGTATTTCATCTTCCTTACGATTTTCTTAATATTTTCTTTTTTCTAGCTTACCTTAAGGATACGGTGTATAATACGTATGACATACAAAACACGTGTTAATCAACTGTTTACGTTATGGGTAAGGCTTCCAGTCAATAGTAGGGTATTGAGTTTTTGGGGAGTCAAAAGGTATGTGGATTTTCAACTGCATGGGGGTCTGCATTGTTCAAGGGTCAAATGTGTCATGATGGTGAAGAGACTGTATTTTATTTATTAAAAAGTTTTTTTTTTTTATGTTTATTTTTGAGAGAGAGAGACACACACACACACACACAACATGAACAGGGGAAGGGCAGAGAGAGAGGGAGACACAGAATCTGAAGCAGGCTCCAGACTCTGAGCTGTCAGCACAGAGCCCGATGTGGGGCTCGAACTCACGAACAGTGAGATCATGACCTGAGCCGAGACCTGCAATGAAGTTGAGCCACTTAGGCGTCCCAAGAGACTGTACTGTAGATGCTCTAAACTTAACAACAATATAGACAGTATAAGGCCAATTTTTAAAGACAAAATTGTAAGATCTTATGAATGTAGACAGTATGTGTTAAATACTGGTCTGAGTATACATAAAACTCCTGAGGAAATGTACATATTCTTCCCTCAGTGGCCTTATGCTTTAATGTGAATTCATGGCACTGTTTTCTTAATTCAGAAAAAGTTTTCATTAATATGCCTTTCAATCTGTTTTCCCTCTTTGCTTTCAGGCTTGTAAGTCCTTTCCCTTCGAAGGTTTAGATGCATCCTTTTCTGAATGTTCTTCTAATTACTTCGTGTTACTTTTCCATGTACATGTTGGGAAGCTGAACATATGTATGTTTGTATAGCTTTTTCCCCCTATTTTTTGTTTTTAATTTATTTTTTGAGGGAGAGATAGTGTGAGCGGGGAAGGGGCAGAGAGAGAGGGGGACAGAGGATCTGAAGCGGGCTCTGTGCTGACAGCAGAGAGCCTCATGTGGGGCTGGAACTCACGAACTGTGAGGTCATCACAACCTGGGCTGAAGTCGGACACTCGACCGACTAAGCCACCCAGGTGTCTCCCCCAAATGTTTAACTGATTTACTCTTAAATGATATGAATGTGATCAGTTCCACAACTGAATTAAAATACAGCAATTATCAACCACTAAATATAGATGGATTTTTATTAACAATGAATAAGCTAATTTGGAGAGAATTATACCTTTGCAACACTGTTTTCTATCCATTAGTATGTATGAGATATTGTATGAATGAGACAATTTCTAAAAATCATGTTTCGGGGGCGCCTGGGTGGCTCAGTCAGTTGAGCGTCTGACTTCAGCTCAGGTCATGATTTCATGGTTCGTGAGTTCGAGCCCCGCATCGGACTCTGTGCTGATGGCTCAGAGCCTGGAGCCTGCTTCGGATTCTGTGTCTCCCTCTCTCTCTCTCTCTGTCCTTCCCCTGCTTGTGCTCTCTTTCTCTCAAAAATAAACAAACATTTTTAAAAAATCATGTTTTAGAACACATTTAAGAATATTATGCCAGTAGCGGTACACAAATAGACAAGTCGGTGAAACCAAACAGGAATCCCAAAGTCATAATCCTGTAATCTTTACATATTCAATGCTAATATATACTTGATCTGTTCCTTACGCTTTATATTTTGTTTCAAGGCTTGGCTGTATATCTATCCATCAGTACTGCTTTACTATCGTAGCCCTAAATATGCAATTCTGGTATCTTCTGGCCCACTATACCATCTCCCCCATATTATTCTATCAGTCTTTGACACTCACAAAAACAAGGAAAGGAAAACCAATACAACACATCTCTTTCACTGATATTTAGAATGTGTCTAGATTTCCTCAAGAAACAGTAAAACACTTTAAAAACAAGATATGAAATCCTTATTCTGAATCCTCATTCAGTTGATGGGCTCAGACTCAAATTTCAATGGCTGAATTCAAGGGTGGTTCAACACGGGAAAATCAACTATACTAATAGGATGATGGAAGATCACATGATCAACTCATCACCTGATTCAGAGAAAGCGTCTCACAAAATCCAAATCTCTCATGGTACAAACACTCAACAAATCAGGACTAGGAAGGAACTTCCTCAACTGATAAAGGGCATTTATGGAAAACCATAGCTAATATCATACTCCGTGGTGACAGCCTGACAATCTTCCCCCTCTCACCTCAGTCTACACTGTACAGAAGGTTCTAGCCAGAGCAACAGGCAAGAAGAGGAAATACAAGACATCCAAATTGGAAAGGAAGTAAAACCACCTCTATTCACAGATTATAGGAGTTTATATATAGAATAAGACCCATAAAAATACTATTTGAGCTAGTAAGTTCAGTAAAAGTTCCATGATATAAGATCAAAACACAAAATCAGTTGTATTTCTATAAACTATCAGTGAACGCTCACCCCCCAAATCCCATTTATAATAATATCAAAAAGAATAAAATACTTAGGAATAAATTTAACCAAAAAGATATAAGATCTGCACAGTGAAAACCACAAAACACTGCCAGAGAAAATTAAAGAGGATCTAAATAAATGGAAATACTCCCGTGTTCATGGATTTGAAGACTTAATATCAGTAAGATGGACAAACTTTCCACAGCAATCTACAGATTCAATACAATCTACAGATTCAATATAATCCTGATTCAATATCAAAATCCAATCTCTATCGAATATCTATTATCTGTCAAAATCTCAATGGCTGTTGTTTTTTGTTTTTTGTTTTTTTTTTTTACAGAAATGGAAAAGTTGATCCTAAACTTCAAATGGAATCTCCAGGCACCTCAAATAACCATAACAATCTTACAAAAGAACAAAATTGGAGAACTCACATGTCGTGACTTCAAGATTTACTATAAGGCTACAGTAACTGAGACAGTGTGGTACCAGCATAAGGACAGACATACAGACAAGTGGAACAACCCTGACAGTCCAGAAATGGTCATAATCTCACGGGTTGTGAGTTCGAGCCCCACATCGGGCTCTGTGCCAACAGCTCAGAGCCTGGAGCCTGCTTCAGATTCTTTGTCTCCCTGTCTCTCTCTGCCCCTGCCCGGCTTGCGCTGTCTCTGTCTCTCTCTCAAAAATAAACATTAAAAAAACAAAAAGAAAAAAAGCAAGAGTTTTACAAAACACATCCTATATGATTTCACTTACAGGAAATTGCACAAAAGTCAAAACTACAGGCACAGAGAGCAGATCGACGGTGGTCTGGGGCCAGGGCTGGGGGTACTGACTACAAAGGCATACGAGTGAACTTTCTGGAGAGATCGAAACGTTCTGTAACTTGACTGCAGTGGCAGAGATGAGGGTGTACAAATCTGCCAAAACTTACCAAACTATACTGACAGAGAATGGATTTCATTGGCGTGTCAATTACACCTCAATAAAGCTGGCTTTAAAAAGCTGAGTCTTGACTACCCTTTAAAGACCGGGCTGGCACGTAATGTTAATGTACTTCCCTGGTATGGCCTGAATGTGCTCCTGAGACCCGTCAGGCAAAGCGGTGCAGACGCGAGGCGTCCCAAGTGCTCAGGGACAAGAGGCATCACCGCCCGACAGCCCGAGTTCTAGAACCTGGAGTGACCGCGGCTGCTCACCAGCTCCGGGAGAGGACAAATAGTTCCCGTGTTCATGTACAGCCCCTCCACCACGATGAAACGTCGTGTGACCCGAGCCTTGCGAGGATTCTTTAAAAGACAAAAACAAACAAACAAAAAATGACATTTTAAATTTCAGTAATTCCAAATGCAGAACCTGTTAGATGCTCCCTAGCACTCCCATCTGACAAGACTGATTCTAGAAGTAAACAGTCCGGATGCGTTTCAAGCCCAAGGTTTCGGACCCGATTATTCTGAGATGAAGAAAGTGCTTTCTTCTCTCAGGTTTTTCAGTTCACGCCATGCACTAGGTGACCGCACACATGCACGCACGCACGCACACGATTTAGGCACTCTGAGAATGACTGAGAAGGGGCCCAAGGGAACTTCCTGGGGAGACGGCAGCGTTTTAGGTCACAATGGAGCCCTCACAGCTGGGTTACCCACTGGTCAAAATGTATGGCTACGATCTGCTCACTTCAATGTCTGTGAAGTTCACCTAAACTAGAAAGAACTGGAGCGCCCGGGTTGGATCAGTCAGTTAAGCGTCCGAATTCAACTCGAGCCACAATCTCGCGGTTTGTGAGTTCAAGCCCCGTGTGGGGCTCCGCGCTGACAGCTTGGAGCCCGGAGCCTGCTTCAGATTCTGTGTCTCCCTCTCTTTCTGGCCCTCCCCTGCTCTCTCAAAAATGAATAAATGTCAGGAAAAAAACAAACTAGAAAGAACTGAGGTGGGTGAAGGCAATCGTCACCAGAGATGGGGTCGGGAGACGCAGAGGCTCCGGTGATACGAGAATGGCAGGATGTTGCTACCAGAGCTGGGAGGAGGGTAGGGGCTGCACTATACTCCCGTGCTTCCTCTGAACCCGCCGGAGATTTCTCATGATCAAAACCTAAACAGACGAACCCTGCTCTCCATCTACCAAGACGCAGACAAGACCCTTTCCTTCCTTACTACTGGGTCAAGTAAAACTCAACTGTGCCCTCATCCAGGCATGTCTGAGGGGGCAGTGTAAACGGGCTAGGTGCAGAAGGCAGCCGCGCGGGGCAGGTGGCTCGCACAGGCGGAGCTGCTCGGAGCTCCAGGGCGAAGGTGCGGGAGGGAGAGAGAGTCAAACTATTCACACGTTCATAAACGAAGATGCGCCGCTGTTTCTTCCAGTTACCGGACACGTGACTTATCCTGATATAAATAAACCTATTTCGAATTCCCGAGGTGCGCCCTGCTCCCACCCTAATGAGCTCCGGTGTTATTTCTGCAGAGTGGAGAGCGAGCCCCTCCCACCCCCACCGCCAAGGGCGCTCGGGTTTCTGTCTCTTTTAGAAAGCTGCCTGGATTGCCTGCCCGCAAATTTGCCAGCTGTAATTACGGCAACGACGAGGCAATTACAATCAGACCCGGCTCTCCGACACGAAGTACATTTAATCAGCAGGAATGCCCTCACTTCATATCCAAATGCGATCCGCAGGCAAGTTTTCATGACAAATTACCGTTTCATATATGATTTAGCCGGTTACCGAACACAAAAGAGCTGTATAATTTTCTTGCAAAGAATCATACCTTTTGATCTTCGATCTCTTGTTCTTTCAGTAGTCGCTCCAGATCGGCCATGTCGTTATGCTTAAATAACTGAATGTCACTACGTGACGCCTGTAATCCTTTCTGAATAGCAAAGCACGCGGCTCTGTCCCTGCAAGGAAGAGAGACCCGCAAACTAGGGTTTAACAGCCTCGTCACCATTCTCGGGAGAGGAGAGCCTGCTCTGGGCCGACCAGCACCTACCCGTCGGCCTGAGCACGGCCAATCAACAGAACACGCTGGGCCCTGGACGCACGCGGTCTGCGCCCATCTCCGTGGGTCCTTCTCTCGGAACGGCCTCGCTACCTCTACTCCACCAAGCGCGCCCTGGCCACACTGTAGCCGCCCCAGAACCGGCCTCCTGTGCGGCCTACTGTGGGGGGCACGTCAGTTCACTCAGCAATTTTCTCTTTCTGAGAAACACGGGAAACACTGGTGGTCCCTCCCCCCTCCCCCTCAGTGGCATCTCTGGTTTGAGTGGCACAGACCGCCGTTAACTCTGCTGCGAGAAGTAATACTGGATCGTGGACTCTACCCCACTCAGCGCAGAACTCTGGGTCCCGCAGATTAAACTTCGGTAAGATCTCCTAAACGGAGTTAATCAGGGAGGGAATCATTTTTGAAATTAAGGTATAGTATTTAAAAACATAGGGGCGCCTGGGTGGCTCAGTCAGTTAAGCGGCTGACTTCGGCTCAGGTCATGATCTCAAGGTCCGTGAGTTCGAGCCATTTGTCTGGCTCTGTGCTGATGGCTTGGAGCCTGGAACCTGCCTCAGATTCTGTGTCTCCCTCTCTCTCTGCCCCTCCCCTGTTCATGCTCTGTCTCTCTCTGTCTCAAAAATAAATAAACGTTAAAAAAAATTAAAAAAAAATAAAATAAAAAAATTAAAAAAAATAAAAATATATACAACACTTGTTCCGCCAAGATGGGACAGTCCTATCTTCCCTATCTTTCCAAGTACAACCCCCACACCGGATATTACGTATAAAACAAACACAAGGAGACTCTGGAAGATGGAGAGAGAGGGCAGACAGGCCGAGGACCCGAGGATGACGCGACAGGACTCTGGGGACCTCCCTCATCTGGAACCGACAAGGCCGGCCACACGCAGATGCCGGGGCCACGGGCGAAAAGCGCTCACAGAAGCCTGCTCTGTAGCCAAAGGGCAGGACAGGGGGCGGCCGGGTAGGTAGAAATGACGGCAGCCGGACCCCAGGAAAGCTGGGCCCCGAAACTCTGATCCTCACGGAGCTAAAAGGCACCCCAACAACGGCCATGGTGGTATCAGAGAAGGGAGCCGGGACTTTTATCCCTGCGAGGTGGTACCAAGCGAGAGCCGGTGGGGACTCCTGCCGTGGCGGCCGTGTCAGAGGAGGCCTGAGGGAAAGCAGGACTCTCACCAACACCAGCGGAAACGAAAACGCCCCCACTGTGGCATCCATGGAGGCAGAAATGGGACCGTGGACTTGGACCCGGCAGCGATGAGGCAGCAGTGCCCCCCTGCCCCGACTGGAAGACTGACGGAGAGAAAGCCCGTTAAAACATAAGGTTTAAATAAAGCACAGGCTGTAACAGCATAATATGAAATCGTCCTGGTTTCAAGTATCACTTGCCGTACCAAGAACCAGGAGATCTCAAACAGAACGAAACAAAACAATCAACAAACGTCAATCCGGAGAGGACGGATGTCAGGGATGATGATTTTAGAGCAGTCAGGACAAAAATGCTTCAATGAGCACTTATGAATATGCTCGGAACAAGTGAAAAACAGAAACCTCAGCAAAGAAACAGGAGACGGAGTCCTGTGGAGATACTAGAACTGAAAAACACAGTAACCTCAAGAAGAAGTACAGTGGGTGGGCTCAAGAGCAGACTGGCGGTGGGGGTGGAGGAAAGAATCAGAGAACTGACAGATGTAACAACCGAAGCTAGTCGTGTAAACCGCAGAGAAAACTGACGCGAAAGGGCAAGCCTCAGGGACCTGTGGAGCCAAGATAAAAGATGTCACACTGCGTCAGGGGAGGCCCAAAGCACTCAAATCTGGCAAGAAGCTGAATCCTATAGAAAAGGTGACCGCGGGGCGCCTGGGGGGCTCAGTCGGTTAAGCAGTCAACTTCGGCTCAGGTCATGATCTCGCGGTCCGTGAGTTCGAGCCCTGCGTCGGGCTCTGTGCTGGCAGCTCAGAGACTGGAGCCTGCTTCGGATTCTGTGTCTCCCTCTCTCTCTGCCCCTCCCCTGCTCATGCTCTGTCTCTGCTCTGTCTCTCTCTCAAAAATGAATAAACATTAAAAAAAAAATTTAAAATAAAAAAAGCTGAGCGAAATTCATATGGGTAAACCCAAAGAAATAAACGCCAAGATTATAGTAAAGCTTCTGAAAACTGATGACCAAGAAAAAGTCTTGAACGCAGCCCCCTAAAATGACACCTTATATAGAAGAGAAAAATAACAAAGCGACAGATTTCTCATCAGAAACCATGGAGACCAGAAAAAAGTGCCAAAATATATTCCAAATACTTGGAAGAAGAGAGCTGTCAACCAAGAATTCTGTAACAAGCACAGATATCCTTCAGGACTGAAGGGGAAATCAAGGCTTTCTCAGTTGAAGGACAACTAAGAGAATCTGCCCCCAGCGGACCTCCCCTAAAGGAATGGCTAAAGCAAGTTCTCTACCTAGAAAAAATAAGTAAAGAAAACAAAAGGAAGAATCTTAGATTATCATGAAGCAAGAAAGAACACTAAGTAAAAAGTATGAACAAGCACACTAGGGTTTTGTCACCCTCCTGAAGTTTTCTAAATTAGTTTGGATGATTTAAGTAAAAATTACAACACTGTCCAGAGGCACCTAGGTGGCTCAGTTGGGTTGCATGTCCGTCTGGCTCTTGATTTCAGCTCAGGTTATGATTTTTCAGATAGAGAGATGGAGCCCCAAGTCGGGCTCTGTGCTGACAATGCGGAGCCTGCTTGGGATTCTCTCTCTCCCTCATTCTCTGCCCCTCTCCCACTAGTTCTCTCCTTCTCTCTCTCAAAATAAACAAACATAAAAAAAATTACAACACTGTCTGATATGGCTTTCAATGTATATACCAGAAATACTTTAGCAATTACATTAAAGGGACGCCTGGGTGGCTCAGTCAGTTAAGGATCCGACTCCTGATTTCAGCTCAGGTCATGATCTCACAATTCGTGAGTTCGAGCCCCACGCTGGGCTCTGCACTGACAGTGCGGAGCCTGCTTGGGATTCTGCCTCTCTTTTTCTATCCCTAAATAAATAAAAAAAAAACATTAAAAAAATAAAACAATTATATTATAAACAAGGAGCAGAGAAATGTAAAGGAAGGTACCGGTTTCTCTACTTGAACTGGTAAAATGATGAGACCGGCAATGTGATAACTTATGTGTGTACATAATGTCATATTCAGAGCAATGACTAAAAACAAACAAACAAAAACTATGCAGAGCGAAACACTCAAAAACACCATGGATAAGTAAAAATGGAATTCTAAATAAAACACGTTCACTTAACTCCCAGAAAAGAAGGAAAAAGAAAACAGACAAAAAAAAAAGATAACAAATAAGAAACAAAAAATAAAACACCATAAGAAATGCAATAATGATTTTCAATGTAAATGGCCAAAATACACAATTTTTTTTTCTTTACAAGA
This sequence comes from Felis catus, assembly GCF_018350175.1. Classification (NCBI taxonomy): domain Eukaryota; kingdom Metazoa; phylum Chordata; class Mammalia; order Carnivora; family Felidae; genus Felis; species Felis catus. The sequence continues at coordinate 4,893,117 of NC_058380.1, forward strand.
TTTAAAAAAAATTCAAGTTAATTAACATATAGTGTGCTATTGGCTTCAGGAACAGAATTTTGTGATCCATCACTTACATATAACGCCTGGCGCGCATCACAAGTGCCCTCGTTAATAAAAAACACAGAATGCTTCACGACTGTGTGTGTCCTCCGAGCACAGGGGCGGGCTAATCCTCTCTGAATCGTTCCGACTTTAGTACATGTGCTGCCGAAGCGAGCACCAAAATACACAATTTAAAGAGAGACTGGCAGGGTGTTATTAAACATGACCCAACAATATCCCGCCTATAAAAGAATATACAATACTAATGTAGTAGTGAAAGTATACATATTGTGTGTCTTTATTTATTTATTTATTTTCAACGTTTATTTATTTTTGGAACAGAGGGAGACAGAGCATGAACGGGGGAGGGGCAGAGAGAGGGGGAGACACAGAATCAGAAACAGGCTCCAGGCTCTGAGCCATCAGCCCAGAGCCCGACACGGGGCTCGAACTCACGGACCGCGAGATCGTGACCTGGCTGAAGTCGGACGCTTAACCGACTGCGCCACCCAGGCGCCCCGTGAAAGTATACATATTACATACGATAAATATACCACTCAAACATTCACCAGAGAAAGCAGAAGTGTCTATGTTAATATCTTACACATCAGACTTTGGAACAAGGAAAATGATCAGAGACCAAGAAGAACATTATACAATGATAACCAGGATCAATTACCCAAGAAAACTTATCTTGAATACGTGCCGAACAACAGAGCTACAAAAGATGAGAAGCAAACAGTGATAAAAGTGAAAGGAAAAATAGACAAATCACAACCACAAAAACTGTAGAACTACCATACAGAAAACCACAGGTAAGGTTAGATCCGATCTCAACAACGTCGTCAACTAACGGGATCTAACTGGCATTTATTTATAAAATAGTCCACCGAGCAACGGCAGAATATTCTTAAGTGACTGGGGAACATATTCCTATATAGACCACATCACGAGTCATAACACAAACTGCAACAAATTTCAAATCTCCAAACACTTGGAAGCTAAACACAGCTTCTAAATAATTTGTGGGCCAGAGAGTCTAAGGTAAAATAAAATACGTTGAACTCAATGAAAATGAAAATAAACACATCAAAATGTGTCGGTCAAGACCACAGAAGTACTGGAGAGGGAAATGCAGAGCACTAATGTATCAGAAAAGAGGAAAGATTCAAGTCAATAATCAAAATTCCCAACTGAAGAACCTAGATGATGAGCAAAGGAAACCAAGAGAGCAGAAGGCAGGAACTAATGCAAGAAATCAACAGGGCTGAAACGAACAAGACAACAGAGCAAAGTCAATAAAACAAAGAGCTGATTCTTTGAAAAGATAAATAAAATGGACCATCTCTAGCAAAACTGCCTAGGAAGAGAGTAGACAGATTACCAGACAGGAATGAAATGGGTCGTCACTTCAGGCTCTGCAGACGTTAGAAGAATAAGGATATATTAAGACGAATGCGACATACATATGTTTGACGACTGAGAAGAAATGTACCAATTCCTTGAAAAACACAAACCACCCCAACTCACCAAAGGGACACTGATAATTTGACCAGCTTTGTAAGTACTAAACAACTGATTTCATATTTAAAATACTTCCAAAAATTAAATCTCCGGGCCCAGTTGGTTTTACTGGAGAATTCTACCAAATAAGGAATTAACAACAACCTTATATAATGCCTCCAGAAAATACAAGAGGGAACACTTCCCAATAGATTTTATGAAGTGGTCTCCTGATGCCAAGACTAAAGTCTGAAAAAAGTAAACATCACTAGCCATCAAGGAAGGAAATGTAAACTAAAACCACAGTAAGGTATCTCTACACACTTGTCAGAATGGCTAAAATTAATAAAAAAAAAAAAATAGTGACAATACCAAATGCTTCTGAGGATGTGGAGAAACCTGACCATTTATATACTATCTATGGGAATGTAAAATGGTACGGCCACCCTGGAAAACAAGTTTGGCAATTTCCTAAAAAACTAAATCTGCAATACCAAGTGACCCAGCAGCTCAACTGGGAGGCATACAGCCCAGGGAAATGAAACCTATTTTCCCAGAAAAACCTGTACAGAAATGTTCATAGTAGCATTATCTGTTAGAGCCCCAAACTGGAAACTGAGATGTCCTAATAGGCGAGTGGTTCAGCCGACTACGGCGCCTCTGTACCACAGGATACGACCCTGTAACCAAAAGGAATGAATTCCTGATCCACGCGATGTGGGTGGATCTCTGGAGAATTAACGCTGAGTGAAAAAAGCCGATCCCCAAACGTTACCTACCATATGACTGCACTTGTACAACAGTCTTGAAAAGACAACGTTACAGAAAGGGAGAAGGGATTAGTGGTTGCCAGGGGGTAAGAAGTGGGGGGTGAAGGGTGGAGGGGCAGGGGTGTGGCGACATGAGGGACCCTTGTGGTGGTGGAAACGCTCTGTATCTTGACTTTTTCCATGCCAACATCCCAGCTGTGAAGTAACCACTGGGGGAGACCGAGTAAAGGCCACACAGAATCTCTGTATTATTTGTTGTTAAGTGTCTGTGAATCTACAATTACGTCAGGGTACATGAGAGGAGCCTGGGTGGCTCAGTCAGTGAGCGTCCAACTCTAAGAGTTCAACTCAGGTCATGACTCTAGCGTCAAGGGATAGAGCCCCACTCGGCCTGCTTGGGTTCTCTCTCTCTCTCTCTCTCTCTCTGTCTCTGTCTCTGTCTCTGTCTCTCTCCCTCTCCGTCCCTCCCCCCCTCCGCCCCTCTCTCCTGCTCATGTGCACACACTCTCTCTCTGTCTAAAATAAAACATTTAGATCTATAAAAAACGGATACACGAAGTAATGTGCACACAGACTCAGCAGAGTGACGGGCACAGACTTAAGTACGTGAACAGCCACCGTGCTGAGCCTACTACCGGCGAAGCTTTATTAGCGTTTACTAAAAAGAAGAAATACAGCCCTGGATATATGATCTACGCGTAAGAATTTATCAAAAACAATCTGTCGTATAATTTACTGAACACTGCCTCTAGTGTTCCTGCTTCCGAATGAATTCCGGGCAGAATACTTGAAATTATGAAATACTTGAAGACAGAGACACTTGACCTTATGTATGGGAGAATCATTAAGTTGCCTCACTGACTAGAAACTGAAGCTCTAAGCCACTGGGCAGGGCAGCTGGACGTGAACGCAGCCTGGGTTTGGCGGCCGTGAGAAGTACAGGATTTGGGATCTGACGGAGGAATCCCACAAGTTCAGCTGCAGCTTTTTTGGGGCTTAGGATTCACGAAAGGATTTAAAGTGAGGCTATGGGGCGCCTGGGTGGCGCAGTCGGTTAAGCGTCCGACTTCAGCCAGGTCACGATCTCGCGGTCCGTGAGTTCGAGCCCCGCGTCGGGCTCTGGGCTGATGGCTCAGAGCCTGGAGCCTGTTTCCGATTCTGTGTCTCCCTCTCTCTCTGCCCTTCCCCCGTTCATGCTCTGTCTCTCTCTGTCTCGAGAATAAATAATAAAAAAAAAAAAAAAAAAAAAAAAAAAAAAAATAAAGTGAGGCTGGATGACACCGCACTTGCCACAACTAGGCTTCTACTAGAAACCTAGGGCTACGGTTTAAATCGGCAGCTCTCAAGTTGTGAGGAGTCTGACTTTTTCACTACGGATACGACGTTCATAAATCCCCTGCTTCCACAGTCAGGTCGGGAAACCCTCACCCTGACGCGGCCACAGGCCGGTGCCCCGGCTGCCGCAGGCTGTGGGGAGGAAAGGCACACTTGTCCTGGAGCCCGGGCAGGGCCAGCGCCGCCGCGTGAGTCCCCCCAGGGAGAGGCCGCGGGGCGGTGCGGGCGCCACAGGAGGCTGGGCCCCGAAGCCTTGTCACTCGGACCCTCTTCTAAGCTCCGACCTCTGTTTGTTCGCTTACCGAGCTGGTGCTCACCGAGCACGACGAACGGCAAACGCCAGGGGAGGCAACGCACTAGTACACCCCGCTGGAAGGGCCACGGGGGAAGCGGGGCGGTGGGTGCAGTGCGGGTGCCCACGTGTGTGTGCGGGGGTGGGGGCTGGAGAAGCACAGGGACTCTGAGGGGCAGTGTGAGTACCCACGTGATCATGGATCACACAAACACCAGACTCCTCTGGCTCCAGGATCTTCTCCCATGCAGCGGGAGGCCTCGGCCTGGTCTGAGAGGCTGGGGAAGGCTTCTCTGCAGAGGCGAGGCATGTGCAGGGTGAGCAGGAGCAGAGAGGAGCGGCAATGTTCTAGGCACAGGAATGGCATGTGCAAAGGCCCTGTGGTGAGAGGACATTAACACAGGAGGCTGACAAGGCTACAGCATGAATGCCTGAGGAAAAGTGTACAAAATGAGCCTGACAAGGTAATCTAGAATGCAGTAGTAGTTTGAGCAACCAGGTGGGTGGTGATCACGGACCCTTCAAGAACACTACCATCCTGTCACCGAACCGCAGAGAGAAGAGAGATCGCTGGCCTCACCCATGGTAAGCTTGGCCTTGTGGACGTCAATAAATAAAATCAATAATTGAAAACACTTTAGGCATCCTTACAGTGAGAGTCTCGTCAATTCCGTACAATCACTTCGCTGAAGTTACTATATATTTCTTTACCAAATAAAAAGTCAGGATTATCTAAGGCAGATGACCTCTAACAAAGGCATCCTCCGGGAGGATCACCGTCATTCCCAAAGGAAGTCTGCCCAGAAACGTGGGTAAAAGTTACTCACACAAACACAATGTCCCCTCTCTTGGAGTACGCGGGAATAGCGCTGGCGATGGTGGCAAATCCATACGAGTAGATAATGGCTTCTTCCGTCTGCATAAACTTTGCCAGGCGGTCTTCCAGGTCCAAGTGCACATCTACAGCAAGACGTTAAATGGTTAAGACACCTTCTAATTCCTCTTCTTTACGCAGAGGGTAGAGAAAGTAAGTTCAGTTTATTAAGTCTCGTTAACGATACCGTCACCTTACGGGCAAAATGAAACTGCTTCTGAGTTATAAACGATGGGAGATCCGTTTAGATAACTCTGGGCCGAAACGATTTCTGAAATCTGAATGGGATCAGCTACGCCTCTGTCCCCGAAGCGTGCTGGGGGGCAGCTCCAACGCTGGGTTTCGCTTCTGCGTCAGCCAGCGCTGGGATTCGAGGCCCAATGACCACCTGCTCTGACTTCTCTCAGCCAACCGCACCGAGGCTTCACCAATGCGCGACACGTGAATCTATGAAAGCCTTTTTTGCATGTTAGCAGAAGGTACTCGCCGGACATCGGGACAAGCGTTAGCCAGCTTCAAAAAGGAAACGTCAAAGAACCCGCGTACCCCAATCAAGGCGGTGCTCCCTCGTCTACTAGCTTATTGGGACTTCCCTGTGCACCTGCTATCGCTCCGCAGCACTGACTTTTCTGTTTGGATTTCTATTTAAGCGGACCGGGGACTTCAAACGTATGGCACAAAGAGAAATGCGGTGTTTTATAGGAGCCGCTAAAGAAGAATGTTGGTTAAGGCGGGAACACACTGCGCTCGCTACACTGGTACCTCTCTCCTCCCTGCCCTGCTTCTTACAGCCGCTCACCTTCCCTGGCCCTGCCACGAGGCTGAAGGCCCCGGCATGGAGGGCCCAGCAGGGTCTAGAAGCAACAGTGCACTGACCAGCTTTGCCCTGGGGCCCCAAAATGAGGCATTAGCTGGGAGAGAAGAGGACTTTTCAAACTTCCTTTAGCTCTTTTAACTACAGCAGGACCCAGGTCTGGAGAAGGCATCAGTCCCGCCGCGTGCCCCGTGCAAGCACTCAGGAGTGCTACAGGAAGCATGCGGCCAGGCCCGCCAGCCCCGGAGCTTCAGGGGAGAGAGGGAAATCGGAGGTAGTAAAGGCAGACCGAGAGGCCACGAAGGGGAACACTGGCACATGACTCAGGGGACCTGGAAGTCCGGGCAGTGGCGGGGGATCCAGACGGGTCCCGGCGAGGGTGCTGCAGAGGGCGGATGGCCCGACAGAGCTATCCCAGACCACGTCAAGGCCGCATGCAGGGAGCATCACTCCAGGGGCCTGCCCTCCACCGACCACGGGTCTCCCAGAGAGCAGGGAGTAGGAGGGGTGCCCCACAGAGACAGGTGAGAAGCGGGGAGACACGAAGCCTGAGCGACTGAGATCCGCCAGACAGGATTTACCCTAGCTGGTTCAAGCCTGACCGGACTGAATACTCCCACCGTAAGGGATGAGACACAGAGTCAATGGTCAGGGTAAGGCTTCCACCACCTTCCAGACAGGAATAAGTGAGCTAAGTTAGTGTAGCTATAAGAAATACGGAATCAACTTCTTGGCACATCTGAATAAAGTGTCTCAAATCTGTAAACCCACTCACTGGTTGATTAGGGACACACTAACCTTATTGTGATGCTTTTTAATTAGTCAAAGAAAATTAAGAATGAAAGACGTTTCAACTTCACAAGGGGTTATATTTTTAAAAGACGGGGGGTGTCCAATAATCTTCTCATTCGTTTATCAAACATGCAGTGACTGGGGCGCCTGGGTGGCTCAGTCGGTTAAGCATCCGACTTCGGCTCAGGTCACAATCTCGCGGTCCGTGAGTTCGAGCCCCGCATCAGGCTCTGTGCTGACAGCTCGGAGCCTGGAGCCTGCTTCTGCTTCTGTGTCTCCCTCTCTCTCTGCCCCTCCCCTGTTCATGCTCTGTCTCTGTCTCAAAAATAAATAAACGTTAAAAAAACAAATGCAGTGACTATCACATAAAGACAGGTGGTCTGACGAGCACAGGATCGGGGAGAAATACAGGGTTTCTGGCGCCTGACAAAGCGACACCTCCAGGAGAGGCAGGGTGCGGCTGGCACAGGGGAGCTCCACGCCCGGGGCAGAAGGTTCACGCCCTCAGCCCCCTCTATACTCACCAGTACCACACACGCGCCGTGATTTCAGACTGAAGACTGAGAACGCTGGGCTGGGGACGAGGGATGGGGTGGGAGCCAGCTACTGAGTGAGGGGATGGCAGGACACAGGTGCCCCCCCACCAAACCCCAATTTGACGGCCGGAGATGCAGAGTGAGGAACTCGAGAATGGAGCAGTACCCAGAGAAGAAAATAAATTGAAGCCCCTGGATGCACGTGCTTCTTAGACGATGCTACCGAACTGTGAACACGAACGGTCTCTCCCGCTCCGCTCAAGTGGTGACAAAAAAACGAAACCCGCTTCTTCCTATTTGCAGGTAAAATGTACCCCCACAGGGCCTGTCACAAAAAGCACACGAAGGGCCGCCTGATTTCCATTACCAAAAGGTTACCGCCATTCGATAGAGCAGACTAGACATTCCACGACATGAACGTTCAGCCAGTCAGCGTGGAATCTTACAGTAACATTAAGAAGACCACCTCCCATTTGATCGAAATGGTATCGACAGGGTGCTGAGCTCTTCAAGCACAAGGTCTGTGACGCCCACGCCAGGGTCCGAGGACACGACCCTGACCCTGGCGCCGCCCGCGACGAGACGCTGCCAGTGGGATCTCTCAATCAGACAAGAGAGAGGCAGGCAGCCAAACGCTCGAGAACAGGCCCCCCGGAACAGGCCCCCCCCACGCGGAGCACGGGCGCCTCCCTCATCCCTAGAGCTGTGGCTCCTGCCCTGCAGGCAAGTCCCCGCCACCCCCACTTCTGATCAGAACAGGGCGCGTCCCCGCAGGAGGCCTCCTACGAATCCCAAGTCTGCCCCACATCGTCCCCATTTAGCAGATGGATAAGCCGAGCCACAGTGAACTGCTCTCACCCACCAGGTCCTTTCAAAGGGAAAAAACATGCTATGGACACAAACGTTTTTGCCAACTACAAAAAGGACCGTAAATCATTCTGTAGACTCCACTTTAAATGGCTCATTTTTTTTCACCGATTAGCGACGAGAAAGTGAAACAATCTTGGCTTACTTTCAGGGCTCTAAGAGTTAGTTACCCAGCTGATGAAAACTGTATGGTAGAAATATTCTCATCGCTGTGTATACTCATGACCGTTTTTATGTCACTGCCGTAACGTGGTTAAGAAAATTCTCCACAAGAAGTCAATGACTTACTGATTCTTGTCTTTCCCAAAAGTTTGAAAAAGACCGGCCTTTTTCTCCGGGTACCTAAAGACACTGGGTTTTTGCCGCCGGCAGCTTCGCAGAGCAGGTTTTGTGACAGGTGGGTAGGGACAGCTGCCCTTGATGTGTGACAGCTATGCTGTGAGACACAGGGAGGGGAGGCAGCAAACAGGAAGAGGGCCGTGCTCTCCCGCTCCCGACGTCTGTCCTCCGTGCGGACGATCCACCCGCTGGTGCCACCGGTTTGCACGGAGCGCGAGGAAGCGCACATCCTCTGCTTCGCCGCTAGGAACCAGCGTGGTGGGGACGATCACGGAGGCGGGTGCCCAGAGAGCCCATGGGCCCTCCCCGCGCCCGCTGCCCTTTCTAGCACCTGCCCCGGAACCAGAAACCTAGAGACGGGACGCAGGGCCGGGACAGGATGTCTGGCTCCCAGGGTGGGGCCTGGCCGCAGCAGTCCTCCCAGGGGGCTCTGGCTCTGGCCTCCCGCCTCCCCAGGTGTGGACCCAGGGCAGGCCTGACACTGCCCCGTGCCTCTCCAGCCCTCCTCTGTCAAACAGGTCACAGTCGGACCTGCCTCAAAGGATCGTTACCGGAACCACGAGTCACGGCCCATGAACACTCAGGAGAAGGCCTGGCATGGAAAAACCGATAAGCCGTTTAAGCGCTTGTACAGTTAAACCAGTATTTGTAGAATAAAAAGCGGTTTCCTTTTAAAAAGAAAAGGGCAGTTACACTATCTTCTACTTGAGTTGTCCAAACCCCGGATGTTTAAGAACTATCACGTTACAGGCACTTTTCTGTTTTCCAATTATACAGGATCCCCTGTTTTATTCTAGTAAGAGCTATAACGGCTTTCTGGGTTGTTTTCCAAAGGAAAGACTATAAAACAGTCAACTTTAGAACAGTTTAAAAACAACTACATTTTTTCTTAAGGCTTCTATACTTTTCTGCTTCACACTGTTTTTTTTTTTTTTAAAATCCCTCGAGACTTGGACTTTTCTTAAAAGTACAAATAATATCAGTTATGCACTCATTACAACATAAATACAGTGCTGAACGTTTTCCACAATGTTTTCACATGCAGTGTCTTCTGTGATTCTTACCAAAATGTTCTAAGCTGTGCAAACAAGGATTGTTCCCCTCCTACACTGCAAAAACAATCAATCCCAGACCGGCTGGTAAAAAGAAGTGGCAGATGTAGGAATTTTATGACCAAGTCTTCTTCCTGATAAAACATGCAGTCAGGGTTCAGCTGACGGCTTTGAAACAAAGAAAATATTTTGAAAAATAAACGAACGATTTACTTGTTTACGATTGGCTCTAGAACACAATTATCCCTCACCACGAAACCCTGCCACTAATTGTGTTTTGATTTAGTTGAAGAGCAAAGAGCCAAGCAGGCATTGTATATGCAAAGCAGATTCTGGGAAACCAGCGATAAACCTCAGGCCAATGAGATCTGAGCCTATTCAAAGAAAACAAACAGAGAAGTTGGATAAGAGAAAGCATCAGAGTGCAGGGGACCTCATCAGCCCTAGAGGAAGGGATGTACGCTCTACAACCTGACAAATCCACTGGCTCTGTTCTCAAACACATTCAAACAATAAAGGGGAAGGTGGGGAGACTTCTCATCACTGGTCCTTAGGATGATAAGAACTTGCTGAGTAGCACTTGCCAGAGGCAGGACAACATCCAGCCTAAAAAACTACATGATGTTTGTTTGTATGTTTGATTTTTTCTGCTGTTGATTTTTTTTCTGTATTAATCATCTGTTACTATGAAATAATAATTAAAAAGAATATTATAACATTAAAAAGAAAATTATAATTTATAATATAAAGGAGATTTACAAGTGATTTACGTTTATTTTTGAAAAGTTGAGAAAAGAGCTCAACAAAGAAGTATTTTCATCTTTAAAAACAGATGTCTGAATGTGTTATTTCCAGGGGGAAAAAAGGATAAAATTAAAAATAACTTTCTGGGGGCCCAGGGAAAGAGGCCTTTGGCTGCAGGGGCGCACAAGCAACTTCAAAGGAGAGGAAAGGGGTCCTCAGTTTGCTTTGTTGGTCAGAGCAAAGGGCAAATATACCATAAATATTCAGAATAACTTAATTGTGGAGGTTTATTCTAGAGATTTAAAATTTAGCCTTCACTTACCTTAAGTACCTTCTCTGATCTTACCCAACACTGAAATTTCAAGGTAATTTAATATAACTGTAATATAAGCAACTCCTTCCAGAATAAGGAAAAATGTAAAAAACATACTGTCAGGGACATCTGGGTGGCTCATTCAGGTAAGTGTCCAACTCTTGATCTCGGCTTAGGTCACGATCCCAGGGCCATGGGATCAAGCCCCGTGTCGGGCTCCATGCTGAGCATGTGGCTGGGGATTCTCAATCTCTCTCTCTCCCCCACTCTCCCACTCATGCTCTCTCTCTAAAATAAAATTTAAAAAAATAATAATTACATACAAACTATCCTGTCGGAAAACCAGAAAGTGAAAACGTGGACAATAGCCACACGAGAAAGAACAGAGGTGACAGGCGCGGACGCCTGTGAAGGAGGAACAACATCAGCTTACCAGAAGGACAGCGCGCTAGGACCCGGGTCCTGTTACAAGGCCATCACACCGCCAGCCCTGCCAGCCCGCCTCCAGCCTCCACACTGACGCCGCCGTCCGTCCGAACCTTCCGCTAGTTACCACCCGGGAGACCCGGCCGAGGACGCACAGTACAGAGGGGGTGACACACAGATGTGCTCATTACTCTGCCCCCGGGGACCCACTCAGACCCCTGAAAATCCAAATCCAGTTTAAAGTTCCAACAAAATCACTCCAACAGCAAGGCACAGAGCACGTGTGGGGTATGCCACCATTTGTTTGGGGAAATGTGTGTATGGAAGGGGTTTGCGTTTGCCGAAACAGGTCTCTGGAAGAATGAACAAGCAGCTGACTACTGACAGCAGCTGTCTTCTCTGGGGTAGAGACAATGGCGGGAGAAGCCTTTGACTCTCTATACAAACCTTCCGAAGTTTATAGCACGGGCTGAATTATTCAATCAAGAATATTAACTTACAAACCATCCACTACAGACCTCGCGTTTGGGAGCACGTGACAACCTATTAGGTGATCCAAACAGAAAGCTGACTGGGCTATTCTACCAGCTCTGGAAAAACTGGTTTTGAAAAGCTGAAACATTTTTTTTCCATGACTTGATTTGGCATTAAATCTGCTATCTATCCTCTGAAATGAACTCTGAGGCAGGGGCCAAGGCCACACGTGCAAATAAAATCCACAAGAAAGAGAAGCTTGTAAGAAAACTATTTTTTGCCCGCCCGGGCCGCCGGACCGGAAGCGTAGCGCTCTAACCCCAACCTCCTGGTCTAGCTTGAAACCGGGTGCCGCCAAGATGCCGGCTTACCACTCTTCTCTCATGGACCCCGATACCAAACTCATTGGAAACATGGCACTGTTGCCTATCAGAAGTCAGTTCAAAGGACCCGCCCCTAGAGAGACAAAAGATACAGATATTGTGGATGAAGCCATCTATTATTTCAAGGCCAATGTTTTCTTCAAAAACTATGAGATTAAGAATGAAGCTGATAGAACCTTGATATATATAACACTCTATATTTCTGAGTGTCTGAAGAAACTCCAAAAGTGCAATTCCAAAAGCCAAGGTGAGAAAGAAATGTATACCCTGGGAATCACTAATTTTCCCATTCCTGGAGAGCCTGGTTTTCCACTTAACGCAATTTATGCCAAACCTGCAAACAAACAGGAAGATGAGGTGATGGGGGCCTACTTACAGCAGCTGAGACAAGAGACTGGACTGAGACTTTGTGAGAAAGTTTTTGGCCCTCAGAATGATAAACCTAGCAAGTGGTGGACTTGCTTTGTGAAGAGACGGTTCATGAACAAGAGTCTTTCAGGACCTGGACAGTAAAAGGAGCCTGGGCAGATACTTCCCACAGCCATGGGCAGCATTTTACAGCAAGATGTACACAGTTCTTTGCCTTTATTTGATAAAGTTTTATACGGAAGAGAGAAGAGAGCATGTCTTCGCTTGAAGAGCTCTTTATCAAGAATTAGGGTGGCGGGGGGAAGAATGGGCTGTCGAAGGGTGATTTGAAATTTTCTGTGTTATTAAGCTGGTGCTTAATAAGAATAGGTAATAGGGGCGCCTGGGTGGTGCAGTCGGTTAAGCGTCCGACTTCAGCCAGGTCACGATCTCGTGGTCCGTGAGTTCGAGCCCTGCGTCAGGCTCTGGGCTAATGGCTCGGAGCCTGGAGCCTGTTTCCGATTCTGTGTCTCCCTCTCTCTCTCTGCCCCTCCCCCGTTCATGCTCTGTCTGTCTCTCTCTGTCCCAGAAAAAAAAAAAAAAAAAAAAAAAAGTTGAAAAAAAAAGAATAGGTAATAATAAAGAAATTTCTAACAAAAAAAAAAAAGAAAACTATTTTTTTTTTTTTACCACAGCAAGCAAATCATAGAAAATACTGTTGATCAGATAACAGCAAACAACCCCATAAAAAATGCCTTTTCTAGTTTTCTAATACTATAGGAAATAATTCCCTACCAATAAAAACCAAGCAAACCAACCGTGTTTGCACTAGACTGGGGCAAAGAGGGAGGCTGATCTGTGCTCTTGAAGTCTCTGATCTTCCCATAAGGACTCGCAGTCAGGATACTTGGTTTCTGGCCATAAGGCTGAAATTAATGAGCTGTGTGACTGTCAGGAAGTCAGGCGGCCTCTCCGAACTTTCTACGTTGCTTCTAAATGGCCGCAATGCTAGAATACAAGATTTTTCAGATCTTTTCCACCTTAAGATGCTTGGACACCAGCTCTGTTGTCTGTTTCCAATAAAAATCATTTAACTTCTAAGCTAGCTAAGGAATAAAGAAAAGGTGTTCCCTTAAATAAAAACACCTAACTGTTTAAGTGAAAAAAACCACACGAAGGCCTAGAAATGGAAGTACAAATAGAAGATGGAAGAGATTTCCTGGCTGTCTTCCCCACACGCTGATGCTGCTAAGCCAGGAAATTATTTCCAGTAACAACTTCATTTGAACAATTATGTAACGAGGAGGCTGCCCGGCTGGAGGCGTGTCCCAGCCCCTCCACGGCGAGGCCTCACCTAGGTTCTATGCCACACTGGAGTGTGGCAGTGACACGCGACACTCCCACCTGCCTCGAAGGGACCACTGCAGGCACCCCTCCCCCACACCCGTGGCGCGACTTCAGCTAGGCGGACGAGCTCGGTGCTCCCTGGCACTGGAGGAAGGCGATGAGGAAGAACCAGGTTCCTGCACGACTATGAAGACCGGAGCCACCTGCCGTCACACACACAGACACAAACTGGGTCTCTCGGGGCACAAGCAGCAGCAGCAGCAGCAGCAGCAGCAGCGTGGGCCTCGCCCTCCGGGAGACGGTGCACCTAAGGCACTTTTCTCGGTGAGCGACACTCAGTCTCAGACCAGGGCCCCTCCCGCCACGATGCCAAACACAGACAGCACTCACCCACCCAATGTCACAACGAATCCAGGATATCTTTCCCAAGGAGCTTTGAAATCAGATCGAGTCAATTCTTAAAAGCAGTAGTTTGGAGGTGCCTGGGTGGCTCAGTTGGTTAAGCATCCAACTTCTGCTCGGGTCATGATCTCACGGTTCATGAGTTCGAGCCCCGCGTCAGGCTGTCAGCACAAAGCCTGCTTCAGATCTTCTGTCTCCTTCTCTCTTTGCCCCTCCCCTGCTCACATGCACTCTCTCTCAAAAGTAAACATTAAAAAAAAAAACAAAGCAGTAGTTTGAAAGAGAAGGCAGAAACATACCGAATGTGCCGTAAAACCCTCTAGGCCCGCAGGTCCCCACGCCGTACTTCCTCAAGGACACCAAAGCCGCCGCCTTCGTGGATGTAAGAAAAATCAGGTTTTAATAACGTATCTTTCAGAGTTCAAAACTGACATATCCTATTCTTCAACCCACATGGCAACCCCCCCCCCCCAACTTTGCTTCCTTTCTTAGAACCGTGGCCATTCTAACAACAGGATATAAAGAGCAGACACATGTAAAGATTTAGAGGGACAGAACTTAAAACGTGGAAAAGTTGTGTTTTAACCTATCCAAACTTGGTTAACTCAATGCCTTTATACTGTGTGGCGTTTCCAGGCAAAAGTCTGTTCTCCAAACAGCTTCCTGGCCCGTACTCCCAATGGGAGATGGACTGGGTTCCCAGACGTGCCTCCCACGACTACCTGGGCCGCCTCCCGCGGCTCTCTGCGTGTCACCGCCACGGAGCCACGTCAGACGCCCGTATCGCCCAGTGAGGGCGTCGAGACCAGGTTCCAGCTCTGCCGGGCGACAGTGACGGCACCAGCAACAGAGAGCGCCCTTCCTGACGCCCTCCGTTTGTCTATTTCAGGCCCAGTTTCGCAGGGAATCCTGCTGCCTCCAGCGCAGGGGCCGCTTACCTTGACCCGAGGGTCATCCAGTAATCCAAGAAAATTAAACGAAGCGAAGTTTACACATTTTTTTCCATTCACCACAATGTTGTGGCTCGGAGGGCTGGGGAAAGAGAGGAGAGAGGTACGTGTGAACAGACGTTCACGTTACAGGGACGCGGCACCACCCACCCTGGTGGCTCACGAGACACACAAGTGTTGTCACTCTGCCCGACCTGCATCCTCGTCTTCCAGCTCTTTTTGTTAGTTCTAACATGTACAGTTAGCAAATGGTACGTTAAAAATCGGCCATCAGCTCTATTCATATTAGGCTACTTTGTTCTACTTAAGTAAAAAAAAAAGTGAGTGGTAATTCCAACACAGATTAGTGGTAAATCTTCATTGTGATTTTAAAACTCATGAAGGAACAAGTAAATGAAGTACCTCAGAAAAAAACTCTGGAGTAAGACAAATTGGAAGGAAATCTAAAAACATCACCATCAAAAGCAAGAACAGGCAGAACGAGCTCTGGCCTTGTAGTTAAGTGGCTCAAAAATACACGTTAACTCTGGAAAGCCACCGCAAAAAGTACGCAGGGGTTCTGAAGTTAGTGCTGGATTACAGCTCGAGAGGTAGGGTGTGGGGCAGACAGGGTGGCCAGCAGCCCGGGAGCGCGGACCGGAGTTGGGCCGGGACAGGAGACAGCTACTGAGGCCACCTGCCACGCCCCCTGCTGACAACACTCCTCAAGGCCACGCTTCAAAAACACGGGGCCAAACCGGGGGTCACGAGCTAGCGAGGCCAACGTGGTCTCGACCAGGCTCTTGGGGCCGAAGGAAGCCGCGAGCCGAGGGGGACGGAGGCCATCAGAGCACAGGCCCAGGGCAAGGACTGCGGCGCGAGCCTGCCTCAGTTGCACACGTGCACCCCTGTGCACACGCGCTGCTCTGGAAGATGCGCTGCCGTCAGAAAAGACTGGAAACACGGCTCTCGGGACGTGCGATCAGAACTGGTTTCTTATGTGAGAAACAGAACATGTGGGAACGCAGGGAAGGAAGAGAACAGGCACTCGAAGTAAATTCACAGAAGTAGGTGAACCTGTACAAGAGGCAGGAGGACGCAGGGAAGGGCTGCGGTCAGCCAGACAGACGCCTTCTGCCTCTTGGCTCCTGGTGGCTCCAGGAGCTCGGGGACGCTCCTCGGCCGCTGGGGGTCTTGGCTTCTTCATCTCTAAAGTATGGAAGGAACCCACCTCTCAGGGCCGTTGCTAGATAAGGGCCTGGCCCGTCACAGGTGCTCTCTAAATATTTCCCTCCCTCTTCCCTTTGGCCTCAGGGGCTTCTCCTTCAAGCCACCTACTCTGCTTCTGAATCCAGCGTTCATTCAGTCTCCTGCTCCTCACCCTTGAGTTTCCCGACGGTCCCGGTGTGGAGGTGCTGGCGCTCACACAGACATGGAAAACCAAAACACCTGCGTGGACAAGTCTGTACTAAGGCTGCTGCTGGAAAAGTCACGGCCAGTGTACGAAAACTAACACGCAGAGAAATCAAACCGTCAAAAGGAAGTACGCCCAAAGCCCCTAACCACAGCCGGCAAGCTGCCAAGAGGCACCATGGCATAGGGACACAAGGGTCTTGTTTCTGTCCGGCACTGGGAGCGGGGAGGGAAACCAGTCTCCAGCAAGAAATGGAAGCTCACGCCTGTGCTCCACGCAGGCTAGCAGGAACGTCACACTGGGCATGTAACAAGGAACGGGGGAGTATGAGAGCCTTCAGGGTCTCTCCCAGGAGCAAATAAAGCCAATCTAGAAAGACATCTCCATAATCAAGGCCTCAGAGGACTAGCTGGAGGAAAAATAAAACCCTTTCCAATCCAAACTCACAACCTCACTATTAGTGAGAGTCAGTAATTTCAAGTGAATTTAGAAACAGGATGATGCTTTACCAGAAGGAAACTAGTATTCCAGAACCCCATTAACAATGGGTTGAGGGGGCGCCTGGGTGGCTCAGTCGGTTAAGCACCCTGACTCTTGATTTCGGCTCAGGTCGTGATCTCACGGTTTGTGGGCTCCGTGCTGATCGAGAGGAGCCTGCCTGGGGTTCTCCCCCTCCCTCTGCTCCTCCCCTGCTCACTCACTGTCTCTCAAAAGAAATAAACATTAAAGAAACCAAACAAACAAAAACCATGGGTCGGGTACCAGTGCCAGAACAGGCACCCAGAGCGAGGAAAGACTAGAACTCGAGAGAACTGTGCACACAAATACCTGTGAGTGACAGCAGCTGCCCCACAAACTACCAAATTACACACCTCTCTTCCCTACGGAGAAAAATAAACTTGGATAAACATGTACCCAGATTAATTCTAGACATATTAAAACCATAAAAGATGTTCTGGAAGACATAACAGATGAAAATGTAGAAGGATGTCCTTGTGACCTTGGAGTAGAAACCATTGCTGGTAAGTCCCCAAACACAGTGAGACCAAAATGGATGAATCTGAGTCAAAATGAAGAATTTTGGTTCGATGAAGACACCACACAGTCAACAGCCGGTGATAAAGAGATTTACTGTACTTCAGTGAATCTAAGATGCCAATGGTAGGTTTTTGCCTACCGCCAAGAAAGAAAACCAGTGCCAACTAAAAGGTAATGTTCTGTCGTGTTAGAATTTTGTAGTTTACGTTTAATGAACACTTCTACTAGGTACGCTTCGACACAGATTTGTCCCAGTACGTCCGTACTTGTGAAAAGGAAAACGTAAGCAGGGTAAGTCCATCAACACAGTCCTAACCTCTTCGCCCAAGTCTCCACTGTTCATTCTCCCCTGAGTCGTGGATTTCACGGGTGTTCAGACAACACGCTCCCCCCGCCACCAGGAGGACCCCGTGTTGTCTACGATGCTCCCCCACCGTCTCTGAGGTTACCTGGCAGGTTAGTGTCCCCCACGTTCCAAATTCTGACGCCGGGACTTCCCTACTGGACTCAACTCATCTTTCCCCTGACCGAATGACAATTCTAAAAGCGAGCCGGGATCACCCACAGGCAGAGGTCTGACAAAGGGACGTTCAAAGCCTTCGTCAGTGCAGCCTCTCGTCTCCGGCTTGGAGGGGTCGGGCCCCTTCCCCCACCAACCGCTGATTTACCTGCCAGCAGTGTTTGTAACAACCGAAGAGCTGGCAGTGGGCACAGCCGTGAGCAAGTGCTCGATACACAGGTGGGGACACCCCCCCCCCGTCACTGCTGACAACGGTTCTCAGCTGCAGGATTCATCCCCACTTCAGAGGTTGTGAAACAGGAAAAGCAAAAAGAACGTGCGTCTTGAAGTCAACGTAATAGAATACTACCTCAACAAGTGACCACAGATTAAAGTCTACATGGTACACGGGATTTGTGCTAATCAAAAAACAGGCAAAGAATGCGGTAAAAGAAGAGGTGAGACATATGAAGGGGCACTCACACAAGGGGAAGACCCCGGCAGCTAGTCAGTGGATGACATGATACTCAAAGGCTCCAACAGTCAGAAAAATACAAAATAAAACAATGTTAGCCAACAGGGCTATGGGGAAACTGGACCCCATAGACTAACTCGGGGGAGTGGATGGGTACATCACCATGTAGAGAAGTCCCCCAGGGAAATGAGACAGGCATGTGTCAGCCCCCCACTCCTGGTTCCAGAGAGAGTCCCCACACGGGGATAATCGCCAGATTTTTTGCGGCAGTGGGGAGTGGGGAGAGCTGAGATGCCCATCGTGACGGAAACAGCAAATACACAACCGAATGGCACGCAGCAGTCAGAGGAACTGAACAAGAAGTACATCGGGAGTCCCCGCGGCGTCTGTCTGCCCCGCTCTGAGGTTTCCCTGTTGTCACTTAACACCAGCTAACATCCTTTTTACTTGACTGTTGGGCTGTCTGTCCCAAAAGAACCAAGATTTTGATTTAGCGTATGTGCTCAGCACATTCCTAGGACATAGCAGGCACTCAAATGCATGTTCAAAAAGCAAGTGTGAATAAAAAATCAGAGTGAAGTCTGCAGCACAAAATTAAAAACATACATTCACAAACCGTTAAGATGTGGTTCCAAAGGCACTGTGCAATTAACAAAGGCAAACCCCAAGTGGACCCCGGATGCCAGGAGGTGAGGCTGGGAGGGGAGTGGCACCACTCAATGTCAATCACGGGAAGGACTGCTGACTACAGACCCTGACAGAATAAACCACCAATTACAGGCCCCAACAGGAGAGATGGACATAGCATCTCCCATAAAAAACTGACCCTCCCTGGACTTTCGCTTTCCTCCAGTGGACTTTCATTAAAACAACCCCTCTCGACTTCCTCCTCCTCCGAGAAATAACATTCTTCTCCCTTCTTTGCTGCGCTTGCCTGTGGTTTAGCCATAGCTTGCTGGTCCGAAATTGCAATCTTCTTTTATTCCCAAACAAACCCGTTTTTACTGGTAAAATAACTATTTTTAAGATCAACGATACATGCATAGTAATAAAATGCATCATTTTAATAACATACAATGCGTAACATCAAGTGACGAGTGACGGCTCAATGGAAGTATTACAGTGGGGAGGAGAAGGGACGGAAGGAAACCAGAGAGGAGGTGCACGGAGCTGCCCTGTGTGGGTGCTGACCGGAGAGGAGAGGGTTAGCACCTGTGTCTACAAGAGGCCCCTCGTGGAGAAAAATAACACAGGGCCTCAAATGAACCAGAAGACAAGCTCCTGGCACATCTGGCTGAGAAAGGCACACAAACAAGGGAAACGTGACCCCACAGATGTGCCCCTGTACTCATCCGCATGCAAAGGACTGTGTGTGCTTTACATCTGCACGCTCAACATAATCCTATCAACTGCTTCCTGCCGATACATTGGAAAACATTAAGAAACGGACAATTACTAAATGACTGTAGCCAAAACTTCCTTTAAAAACTTTAAACAGCTTTAAAAACTCACTGAAGGGGCACCTGGGTGGCTCAGTCGGTTGAGCGTCCGGCTTCGGCTCAGGTCATGATCTCACAGTCTGTGAGTTCGAGCCCTGCGTCGGGTTCTATGCTGCCAGCTCGGAGCCTGGATCCTGCTTCGGATTCTGCGTCTCCCTCTACTCTCTGCCCCTCCCCTGCTCATGTTCTGTCTCTCTCTGTCTTAAAAATAAATAAAAACATTTAAAAAAAAAAAAAAAACAAAAAACTCACTGAAGACGTTAAATCCAGGATTAAAAACCTAGGATCAACAGAACACACACCACAACAAATACACACTTGTTAGAAGGCGGAGGAGGGTCAGTAAAGTACCTTCCAGACTGAGAAGGCCTTTAAGATTGAAAAATGATGACACTGCTGACAGAGTTTCCTCAGGGCAACTTACTGACAGGGGTTGAGGCCGGTGGACAGTCCAGGCGGCATGCAGCCACTCTCTGCCCGCACCCCCCC
This sequence comes from Felis catus, assembly GCF_018350175.1. NCBI lineage: Eukaryota > Metazoa > Chordata > Mammalia > Carnivora > Felidae > Felis > Felis catus. Next base: position 4,913,116 of record NC_058380.1, read on the forward strand.
CCCAAAGCCAGACAACCCTAATCCCCAGCGTTTATGGAGCAAGACCACAGTGGTGAGGTCACAGGGTAGTTCTCTAAACCAGAGCCTTCCGTACGCCAGTGATCCCCACCCGCTACCTAAAGCGCGCCTTCTTCAAGGAAGATCAGAGCAGCCTTCCCCACTGTGGTCAGGGCACACGTGAAGTCCCCGGGCTCGGAACACGCAGCCCCGAGGGAGGGCACGCTGCATGGGCTGAAGATGGTGCCAGTGTTGTGAGCACTGCCACGGCACTGTGGCTAAGGAAGCGGTAAGACTAGTTACATCTGATACCAGAACCGGACCAGGCACGGGAAGGGAAAACAAGAGAAGAAACTCATTTTTCCACACACGTGTTAAAAATCCCAAACATCAGCGAAACAAATCCAGCAGTGTACACAAACTAACCAAACGGCCCTGCTTAAATAGAGTTTATTCCAGGAACGGGAGGATTTCGTATTAATACGAAGACCTAGCAGTGACTTCCGGTAAACGAAACAGAAGGAAGGGAAAAACCCCTTTCAACCTGTGGCCTCTTCGATGGCACATAAAATGCCTCCAAGGTCTGTGTATCTGATGCTCCGAAGAGCAGGACCCAAGGAGAGAGGACGCGTTGTGTGTGAGAGGTCAAAGCAGAGAGAAAGCTGCGCGTGGGCGGGCAGTGAGGAGCCGGGCCCCAACTCCTGGAAAATGCTCCCACGCTGGGGACAAGGCTGCCTGTGCACGTGGGGCCAGGCGGGCGGGCTACAGGGCAGCCTGAAAACCTTCTTAGGAGAAGGAGTCATTCACACAGATCCCCTTCCTGCTCTGTAGAAAGATAGGAGACTTACTCTCTGATAAGGCATGACTATAAACTCAAAGTCCGAAGGACAACTGGAGGGAGGGGGCCCTGCTGAAACCAGAAATCAGATATAAGTCTACAGAATGAAAAATGGGACACTGAGCCCTCCTCTTTGAAAACAAAGGAGTAAATCTTGGTAATCCCAGATTAGAAGAAGGAAGAGTTTAAGATCTAACACAAAAGCACAAGAAACAAACGGACAAGAGACAGACTGGACTTCATTAAAATTAAAAACATTTGTGCTTCGAAGCACAGGATCAGGGAAGTGACCAACAGAATGGGGGAAATATCTGCCTGTCATATATTTGATAAGGGAATGGCATCCAAAAAATATAAAGAACTCTTACAATTCAATGATAAAAGACAGCCACCCCCTCCCCCCACCCCGGCAAAATGGGAAAAATGGCTTAAGTGGGTAATTCTCCAGAGAAGATATATAAGTGGCCAAGTAGCACATGAAAAGACGCTCATCTTCATCAGTCATCAGGGAAATGCAGTGGGGTCCCACCTCCCACCTCCCACCCCCCGGGGGGGCTGTGATGAAAGACGGTAAGCATAGGCCAAGAGGTGGAGAATCACAACTCTCACGTCCTGCAGGTGGGAATGGAAAACGATTCAGCCGCTTTGTAAAACGGACTGGTGGTTCCTCAGAGTAAGCTCCCGTGTAACTCAACAAACCCCATTCTCAGGTACACACTCAGGAGAATAAACACCCGTGCCTGCACACACAGCCATTCATAGGAGTTCACATACGGATATACTTTTTCTTCTTTCGAGTGAAACAATCCAAACGCCCAACGGCTGACAAATATACAACCAAAGCGTGACAAGTGTAGAGTGAAATTATTTTATTATTCCGCCATAAAACTGAATGAAGCACTGACACAAGCTATGACACAGGACGAACCTGGAAGAGATGCCACTAAGTGAAGGAAAGCAACACCAAGGGCCGCGAACTGCGGGACTCCTTTGGTACGAAATGTCCAGAAGAGTCAGATGCGGAGAAAGTAGATTAGGGGGCGTCAGGGGCTGGGGGAAGGGGAGAGAACAAGAGTGGCTGTAGGATTTCTTTCTGGGGTGATAAAAACATTCTGAAATAAGATGATGGCCATGGTTGCACAGCTCTGCGAACATACTAAAACCCACTTAACTGTGGTGAATTAAAAGGGTGGCTTTTCTGGTCCGTGGATGATACGCCCATAAGGCTGGTTTTTAAAGAAAAAAAATCTCTCCAGGTTAAGTAACTTCACTTTCTCTTGCGTCAACTTGGCACTGAATGAAAAGCCCTCCTGCGTGAATTGAAAAGTAACCAAGATCATCAACCACAGCAAAACGGCCTTCAAGATTCTCTGTGGTTTTTACGACTGTTTACACACCGCTCGCGACGACAGTGAAAATGTTGCACACGGTGACACGAATATGGATGCTGTGGGTCACCAGATGCTGAGGTGTCTGACAGACCAGTAAGAACCGGTAACACGAGCACACCAGGGCCAAAGAGAATACGAAGCCATTTTAGGATGCGTAAGGTCTCCAAAAACGAGTTCCACAGAGCTTCCTCGGGAGGCTCTGCGGACGTCCTGACTGCAGGTGGGGGGCCAGGGAAGGCGGCTCTGGGCAGCGGTCGGGCCGCTACGGGCAGCGGGTACGTGTGAGCGTTCGGAATGCAGACGGCAGGACGAGTCACACGACGTGGGGAAGCGAGCAAGCGGGCCAACGAATGAGGAAAACAGGAGCGTGCGAGCAAACGTAGCCCCGATGCCGAAAACAAAGGATGCCGAGCTCCACCAATGAATGATACTGACGCGGCCACAAAACTGGGCGCACCAAGTCATCCAGGGACACGCGGTGCAGCCACAAACCTGCCAGGAGGAGGGAGGAAAGGCCCGCGGGTGCTCGTGGCAGGTGCCCAGGAGGCCGCACCACAGCCGGGGCCACACAGGCCGCCGCCCTTCCCGGGGCCGCGGCCGCCTTTCTCGGCCACACAAAGGTGGCAGAGGGGCGACTGCGGCCTGGGGAGGGCGGGTGTGCGTGTTCTCGGAGGGCCGGCCTTTACCTCCTGCAATTCACGGACAAAATGAAAACCGGAAAAGAACGAATATAATCAAGAAATAACAGCATGAGCAAGTTCCTTAGAAAAATACAGGAAAATCGCAGGAAAAAAAAAGAGAGGCTAAAGAAACACCGTGATCGCTTCTAGACAGTCGGGATCTGGATGATCCGCGAGGACGGACGGCACGGCGGATGGCAGTTTTTCTCACACAAACTTACGCATGTGCATAACTTAAAGACCCTATCGGTATAATCTGGCACGGTAACTGCTTGGGGCAGAAAAGTCATCTGTCATCTCAAGAGACACAGGAAAACCTGGGATAACACTTAATATTCTGATTTAAAAAAAGTTCCCTTAGCAGATGGAAAAGAGAAAGGAAGACCGCAACTTGATCCAGATGATCTCTGAGAAGCCACCGAGACACTGAGGCCCCTGTCACCACTCCCATCCGACACTGCACTGGGAGGTGTGCAGTAACACAGGAACAGAAAGAAAAAGATGCTCCTCCCGACAGAAATGAAAACGCTCTGATACCTAGAGACGAATCTATTAAAAGATACACAACATCCGTGTCCTGGTTGTTAAGCAGGCGTTACCATGGGTGGAAACCGATGAAGGGTACACGCGGGATGTCCCTGGATTATTTCTCACAACCGCATGTGAATCTCTTATTTCAAAATAAAAAGTAGAAAAAAAAAAGATAAGCAGTCTTTATGAAGAAAGCTATGTAACTTTACTGCAGGACATAAGAGACCTAAGTATACGAGTGACACCCTGGGCACGTGGTGACAAGATTCAGTATCAGCAAGATTCCAATTAATCCAAATCGGTGCACTGCCTGGCCGCAAACCCAAGCTCCGTTTTTGGTCAAATGTGATCAGTCACACTGACACACACCGAAGGAGACAGTTGTGAGCAGTCCAAGCAATTCTGAAGAACAAGGAGGTGCAGGACTCACTCTAGTCAAGGCCTGTTCTTTTTTTTTTTTCTAAATTTTTTTTTTCAACGTTTATTTATTTGTGGGACAGAGAGAGACAGAGCATGAACAGGGGAGGGGCAGAGAGAGAGGGAGACACAGAATCGGAAACAGGCTCCAGGCTCTGAGCCATCAGCCCAGAGCCTGACGCGGGGCTCGAACTCCCGGACCGCGAGATCGTGACCTGGCTGAAGTCGGACACTCAACCGACTGCGCCACCCAGGCGCCCCAAGGCCTGTTCTTTTTTAAAATGTGTATTTTGAGAGAAAGAGAGAGAGAGTGCATGCAGAAACACGAGCAGGGGAGGAGCAGAGAGAGGAAGAGACAGAATCCCAAGCAGGCCCCATGCTGTCAGTGCAGAGCCTGATGCAGGGTTCGATCCCACTAACCAGGAGATCAGGACCTGAGCTGAGATCAAGAGTCAGACGCTCAACCAACCGAGCCTCCCAGGTGTCCCAGAGCCTATTCTTAAGCTGTGCTATTTATATGAAGTTCTGGCATAAGGAGAGACAAATATACCAAAAGAATAGAAATAAAGCCAGAATCAGACCTGTTAGAAGGACATGTACACAAAAGAAGGGAAATCTCTACTCAGCGGCAGAAAGTGGACAATTCAACTTAGGAATGCTGGGATAGCTGACCACCATACAGAAACAGGCAAAGTCAGCCTCTGGGTGGGGGAAGGACTTCACCACAGCATTAACGATGAGTAAGTGTGAGATGAGAACACGTAAAAATTCTGTAGGACCAAAGAAACCATGACATGAAGCATACAAGACTCCCTAAGATCAGACCAGAAGTGGGAGGACACACACACTCAGGAGACACCCTGCATCACAGTTTTATAGACAAACTACTGAATCATCTCCTGGCATCAGGCAGACGTGTTAAAAGTATAAAGATAAGCAAAGGAGAGACATCCACCAACTTCAAGGCAATGGTCATCCTGTGTGGGAGATACGAGAAAGTGGTAGATGGGAAGGGGTTTCTTCAGCAGTAACTGAAATGTTTTCTTTCTTTTGTAAGGTAGATTTGAAGACAGCAAAACGTTCATGCCTATTGATTCTGGGCGGTGGGTACGCTTGTGTCAGGTATCTTCCGTAAACTTAAAACACTTCTTGGCTGAAGAAAGCAGATACGGCAAGAAAGATACGCAACAGGGGAAGCCGAGTCAAAGCTGGAAAAGACCCTGGAAGCGGGGAGGGAGGCGGCGCAAGCAGGCTCAAGGGTCAGAGCCGGGACTGGGAGTCAGCGTCGCCCGCAGCTGACGAGTCAACGGCAGTGAGCGCACGCCGCTAACACCCGCTCATGGAGGTACCCACGCAGACCTAGACTCAAAAACAACCACGGTGAGGACAGCAGGAGCGCTGCTTTTCATTTTAAGCGTGTCTCGCTATTGGACGTGTTATTGTGAGCATGTATGGTTCCCAAAAAAGCTTTTTTTTTTTTTTAACAGAAGAAAGGACGAACTGCAATGCCCAAATCGGAGACTATACACAACGGCCACACCGTCCTTAGAACAGAGTTATATACTCGGATCTAAAGCAGAGCGTTTCCGATCTCCGGGAATTTCTGAATGTTTTATTTCTGTTAAAAAAGAAATACTACACAAACCAGTGTGTGCTTTGGCGAGTATACCCACGGGAGACCAAGTGCAAGTCCGTGGAGGAGTGAACCAATTTACCCTGAAACGACGTTGTAGTTGAGAGCAGGATGGTCTCCGGAGACGGGAGGGACAAGAGGTTCCGGCTGCCACTCTTCAATCAGCTCCTCCTTTTCCTACGGGAGGAAAGGAGTTAAAATACAGCAGGGTCTAGTCACGGGACGGTGACCGTTCTGTCCCCAGATTTCTGCTACAAATCAACCAATAAATTCCTCATCTGCTTCTGCCGACGACCGCGCGGCAGAGAGCGGCAGCCCCGAGGCCACCTGCGGCCGTGGAGACGGGTGTCAGAAGCGGCCAGCGATCCCCTCGTGTGCGAGAGATTGCAGGTCTACAGAGCCCAGACCCGGGCACTGCGCCTGTGATGCCAGAAGGGAAGCTTTACAAGCACCACTGCCATGGTCACAGTTTGTGTTCCTCCCTGGCTTTCAGGGGAAGATGGCCATGGTTACCGGATCTTGCTGAGTTTGGCTTTCAGAGGGCTGCCCTAAAATCACGGTTGGTCATTCTTTAAAAAAATGTCTATGTGCGTGGATTGCCATGTGTAGAAATGAAAACTCAAAAGACTACGAATGATCCACGCCTTAAAAAGCCGAGCTAGAAACCAGCTGCAGGGCCACCCGATCACTCCCGAGGAGTTCTGAAACGCCAAGGACCTCTGCCCTGGATGGCCCAGTCTTCCTGCAATGCTGTCCAGAGCGATCCCTGGCATGCTAATCCCACAGGTAGTCAGGACAAGAGGGGGGGAGGGCGGGCATCTCCGGTCAAGGTTAGCATACGTCTCCAAACACAGGTTCAAAGATCCATTGGCCTAGAAAAGGTTATGCAAAATCACGCAATGAGATCTCTCCTACTCTGCTTTAGTCAGGCCTCCAAAACGTTTTTGCCCTCAGAACAAAACGTTCCGATGGCCCGGGGACCGTCTGCTGCACGTCCCCGGGGGGACACGGCCTGACACCCGCCCCCCCCCACAATTAATATTAACGACCAGGACGACCGCAGCCAGGGAGTGCAACCAGGGAAGCGATGGCCACGCCGCTGCGTTCATTCTGTTCCCCAGCACTTGTTCCTGGGACGGCTCGGTCTCCGTGCTGTACTCAGTGCTGCCGGGTGAGCCCAAGTTGTTGAGCTTTTTATAAGCATTCGGGCACGGTGCCACAGGGGCTGGGCGGGGAAACAACCTGAGCGACAGAGACCACACCACAGTCACAACCGCTCTTCCCTCTTGCATTGGGGCACAGTTCCTGAGTGTTCCTACCGAGTGACCAGGATGCACTTCCTGTTCACAAGCGCCCTCACCCCTCCGGCTCACGGAACTCCTCGTGGCCTCTAGACGCTTCTGTTTCCTAAGGTTCACCCAGGTAGGCCTTGAGCTAGGCCCCGTACCAGAGAAGGCATCAAAACTGAGTTTGGGGTAGGGAGGTGGGAAGATTCTTTTCAACCCCAAATTTCCTTTAGGAAGAACACAGGGAAAACTTTCATTCAGGTTTCAGAAACTATGGTGGTTTTCCTGAGCAACTCATGTAATCCTGCACATCGACAATCGAAATCCAGAAGCTTCCCTTCTACCATCTATTCCTAAGACTGCTGCTGGCCTCTAGCCACGTGCAGAGGTCTCTGACGTGCAGAGGTCTCTGACGTGGTATTCCTCTCGGTGTCGACTTTATTCCTGGCTTCCCTGTATTTTGGTACCCTGAAGTTTCATGGTCTTTGATTTGTTTACATAACAGAAAACATTTTAACATACCTAGTGCAGTCGCCACAAGTACTTTTTGGAAAGATGTAGCCACTATAATCATGCAGTGAATAATAAAAGACATTTAATTTCTTACCTTGACTGTAAGATCAGATCGTTCTTGTAACTTGTAAGTTTTAGAGAAGAGAAGTCTGATTATCCAGAGAATTAGAATTCCTTCCAAAATAAGATGGTAAGCAGGAGCCTAAGAGTGAGTCAAAAACCAAAAAAGAAATGAAGGGAACCCTTCCAAAATCTGCACATAAAATGTAATGCACCTGTATGTATTGCCTCCCATGACCTTTAACCTATTATTTCTTAAGATTTATTTTCAAACTCCTTTCATTTCCACTCATTCCTTTCCCCATTTCTTTTTTTTTTTTTTAATCTTTTATTTTATTTTTTAAGACCGAGAGAGAGTGTGAGTGGGGGAATGGCAGAGAGAGAAGGAAACACAGAATCTGAAGCAGGCTCCAGGCTCTGGGCTGTCAGCACAGAGCCTGATGTGGGGCTAAAACCCACAAACCGTGAGATCATGACCTGAGCCGAAGTCAGACGCTCAACCGACTGAGCCACCCAGGCACCCCATCCCCACTTCTAACAGTTGGTAATTTCTCCTTCACGTGATAAATCTTTAATAGTGCAGCTTTAAAACCTCTGTAGGAAAGGAATTTAAGTTTTAAAATAAAAGCTTATGCAGAATCCCAACAGGTCAAACAATATCAACTATCAGATCCGTCAGACGAGGTGCCTTCCTATCGGTGGGAAAGGACAGTAATGAACGCTTCATAGCTTCACCCGTCTGCTACCACACTCGTCTACCCCAGATCAGTTAACAGAGTTACGTGGAAATCAGTTTCCACAATTCTTAAGAGTTTTGCACATCTCACTCTATTCTATCTGATAAGCCTCTAATAAGCCTCCTTAAATCCTTCTGGGAACATGGCTGGGGAAAAAAACAAACAAACAAAAGACTGTATAAATGACTAAAGGAACGTCAGGTCTTTTTTCTGCAGTAGTTCCCCACAAGTATGCAGTGTGTGTCATGTCAATAGGCATATAGACACCTTACTGAAATTATCCATGCCACGTCTTCAAGTGCACATTTCCAAGACGTACAGCTGACTTTTATGTTTTGCACAACTGGACACGGCAAGTACATGTGGAAGACTCCAGATAGCAACTAAACCTCAGTCAGTTACAGACTGATCTACTCCAACAGGCCGACATTAGAAAAATCACTTAAAAGAGACAGTCAGAAATGTAAATACAAACTATTTTGAAACATCAGACAGAAAGAAAGTGAAGATGATTTACCAGAGTTTAACAAAATTCAGAATAGGGCAACAGGAAAAGTGCAGATTCAGAGACGAACTCCTAAGTCCATGTGCAAATATCTTTCTGACTACGTACAAAGGTTACATACACTATTACTTCTTTCTTTTGCTTTTCTCAGTAATTATATTCCAGTAGGCAAACATCTGCCTAAATCACGAAACATCCCACTCCAGAAAGAAACCATCCTCAGAAAAACTGAGATACCAATTGTCTAGTGAATTAATCAAAATCACAAATGCAGCTTCTTTTCCTGGAAATGTTACATCCAAGAGGACACCTGAGTCTTGGTCAGTTATTCACCCTTCAAAAAAGCAACAACATACGACAGAAAATTATTCATTTTTTAAAAAATTCAATTTCAGTGGCTCTTCTCTTAGTTACCGTAATTAGCTTAGTATCAGTCATCACTTACACCACACCTGTTCTGTCAACTGTTTTTCAGGAAGCCCTGGTAAGTTCTTTAGTGGAAGACACCATGGTCTCCCCTGGCAGTAGGCAGCTATGTTAAGTTTTTAACAAATCATCAAAAGAAAATTGGTATTTGCTTTAAACAAATACGAGCTCTATAAGCACAGGAATTTTGGCATGTTTGTTCACTGCGCTATCCCTAGTGTCTAGATGTGTGCTGTCCCAATACCTTGGCCTCTAGTCACCACGTAACTATGTAAATATACATCTAAATGAAATGAAATACTTAGTTCCTCACTTGCACCAGACACATTCCAAATGCCTAACTGCCACCTGTGGTTAGTGGCTGCGACACGGAATAGCTCAGATACACAACATGCAGAAAGTTCTACCGGACGGGGTATCGAAGCTCAGTAAACACATGTCAAGGTGAATGAACATTCTCTAAGACTTAAGTTCTGCTATCATAGCTATCACCTGATACACGTGAAACAGACTTTCAAAGCACTCGTAATTATCCCGCCTTTAAAAATCTCTAAAAAGTGTTCTATCTTTACAAGACAGAAAATGAGACGCATGTGGAAGAATGACAAACTATTTCATATTCCTAATTCCTAAGTCATTCGGCTTTCCTAAACCTCGCCCCGACAAAAACGAACTCCTTTCTACTGCAATTCGTTCCCCTATTACCTGATCCACAGTCCCGAGGACTTGAAACCCCTAGGACCTTCCCAGGCTGAGATCTGCCACTCCATTTTCACCACCCTGCTTCACCATCAGTCCCAACTCTGGTTTCTGAGGACCAGCCTCGCTCCAGCGCCCCCTCCCACCTGTTCCTTTCCCGTGCCCGGACGGAGACCCTCGGTTCCCGCTCCCGCCCGTGCCTCCCCCGCGAGCCTCTCCAGCGAGGGACGACGAAGGTCCGGGCGTGACCCAGCCAACCCTGCCCGGGACTCAGACCACAAACCCACAGGAGCCGTCCCACCCCTCCAGGGCCGGGTGTGGTCCTGCGCCGCTCGGGCCGCCAAGCTCACCTCGTAGAGCGCCTGGACCATCTCCACCAGTACCCACTGCTCCGCGGCGGTCGCCATAGTCAGCCGCTGGGGCCTCCTTCCGGAAGGCGGGTCGCAGGTACGTCAAACAGAGCGCGGCGCAGCTCAGTGACGTTTCGCTCCTGGGGGCGGGGCTGGCGAGCGCTGGGCACGCCTCCTGGCGCTTGCGCCCTGGAGGAAAGCGAGAGGTAGGGGCTTAAGGCGGTGGGTGGAGCCCTTGGGGTCTCGCCTGGCGGCCTAGAGGGGTGGGAACAGCGGGATGGCTTTTGTGACAGGTGTTCCCCTGTGGCTGTGAGGTGGCACACCCCGTGCCGGGGCTCTCGGGAGGGAGGGACTAATAATAAATGGCCTTGCCCTGGGCAGGCAGTGTTATGCAATCACGGAAGTCCTCTTATAAATTACACAAGTAACCCAGGAATGCATTATTATATATTTACAGAAATATAAATGCAAATGGCCACCTCTAACACAGCCCTTACCATGTGTCCTGCATAGACGAAACGCTTGGCGTGTATTAAGCCCTACAGCAGTTTGGTGTGAAATCTAGAACCTTGGTAGGCACCTGCAAACATGGTGTGCGTATACTCACTTGGTTTGGATTTCTTAAATGTAACTGGGACCCTGGGGACAATATTGATCTACAGCTTGCTTTTGCTTTTTTTCTCTTCTTTTTTTCTTGTAATGTTTTTTCCATGTGTCTATACATCTTATATTGTTAATGAAGAAGACTATTTCTTGGAATAACGTGTTGTATATACATATTTCTTGTTCCATTTTCTTTAAGTATTTTCCTGTTGGTAAACACTTAGGTTGTTTTCCACTTTTCCCTCTCTTACCAACAATGCTGCAGTCTACATCTTGTTTCTGTGGAAATATTCCTGAAGCGCTTTCTCAAAGTGGAATTTTAGAGTGCGCAACAGTATTAACTCTGGTAACTACCACCAAGCTGTTGTCCAGGATGGCTCAACCAATTTAAACTGTTTGCAGGTGTAGTCATACTGTAGCTCATGATTGCTATAATCAATCTTTTTAAAACTTTTGCCAATTTAATGGAGATAAAATGGTACCTCACTGAGTTTTATTGTTTTATGTTTCTGGTTATTCATGAGGTTGAACAAGTTTTTATTGACGTTTGTAGCCTCTCAGTCACCAATTCATATTCTTTGCCCACTTTTTTTATAGGTTATCTTTCATGTTCTTACGGATTTACAAGAGCTCTTTCTACATTCTGAGTATCTTCTATCTTCCTCTTTCTTTCTTTTTTTTTTTTTTTTAAATATTTTTTTCAACGTTTATTTATTTTTGGGACAGAGAGAGACAGAGCATGAATGGGGGAGGGGCAGAGAGAGAGGGAGACACAGAATCGGAAACAGGCTCCAGGCTCCGAGCCATCAGCCCAGAGCCCGACGCGGGGCTCGAACTCACGGACCGAGAGATCGTGACCTGGCTGAAGTCGGACGCTTAACCGACTGCGCCACCCAAGCGCCCCTATCTTCCTCTTTCATATGTGACATTTTTGCCCCGCTTCTTTCCAGCTGTGTGTTGTCCTCTGTCATAGCTACATTTTAGGTTTTATGTCATGTGGCAGTCTGTTCCTTTACTGCCTCTGGATTTGGATCTCGCTTTTCTAGAAGGGCCATCTCCACCACACCTACGCTTTCCTCCCATGCTTGCGTCCGTTTGTTGTTGTTGACAGTTAGCTCTTTGATTCCTCTGAAAATTGTATTTTTGTATGACGAGAGGCACGGGTCTTGTAATTATTCTTTCCTAAAGGAATAACAGATTTCCCCAAGGCCACTTATTTGAGTAATCCTGACTCTCCCCAATACTGTGAGCTGGCACCAGCCCCGTGCACTACATTTCCACGTGGAATGGGCCCTACGTGCCTGATGAGGGAGGTGCTCTGCCAACATCCCCTGGGACCCAGTACTGTACATGTGCCCGCTGCCTCCGCAGGGCCTTTTATTCCCAACAGCCAGCACCTGCACCCTCAGGCTACCGAAACCCTGCTGACGCGTGGAGGTCCTCCTGTTTCCTGCTCTCATGGAAAACTGGAAGGATCCGGGCACATAGATTTTCCCAGGCAGCCAGCCCTTAACTGGGTAGGTGATTCGCGGTGGCTGGGATGTACACGTTGCAGCTTCCTCGTCGCCTGTAGCAAGGTAATGCTGAGCGCCGAGCGGTCGACTTCACCGTCTCTGCTGGATTGAGTTGGTAGTGCCACCTGCAAATTCTTGGATACACCCATTAAGAGGGAGAGTCTACGATTCCTCCCGTGAGGCTGGGCAGATCTCTGTGGTGGCTTCCACAGTAGGATTCAGCTGGCATGCAGAGAGATCGCGTGGGGACCACATAGAGATAGAAAGAGACGGCCGAGGGGCCCCGAACTTCTCCCACCCCCTCGGTTGCAAGCCGCTGCTTTGGGAGTGTTTATTATGTGGGAGTTAGCTGCTACAACAGGAGGAATCCTTCCCCGTCTCGTCCGGCTTCTGTGGCTCTCCCTTAGCTCATGGCTGCATAACCACAATCTGCCTCTGTCTTCGCGTGGCCTTCTCTTCTCCGTCTGTCCTCCATGTGCCTGGTAACAGATATCTGTCATTGGACTAAGGACCAACCGTGATGACCCACGATGATCTCATCTCAAGGGCCTTAACATAGTCACATCTGCAAGGAAACTTTTTCTAAATAAGGCCATACTCACAGGTCCCAGGATTTAGGATGTGGACATGTCTTTTTCGGGGTGGGGGGGCACCACTCAACCCACTATAGTCTAACCTCTGGCCACCCAAGTCACGTCTGTCCCACATGCAAAATACATTCATCCCATCCAACGGTTTCAAAACCTTAACCCACATTTACATATCACGAGCTCAGAAAGTCCCAAATATCCTCATCTTAATCAGAGATGGGTGAGTGCCGGCCCGATGCATCCAGGGACAGAGTTCTTCTCGATGTATTGGCCAATGAAACTCGAAGATCACGTACAAAATGCAATGGTGAGACAGGTATGGGATAGGTATTGCCATTCCAAAAGGGAGAAAATCGAAGGAGCAAAGAGGTCACCAGTCCCAAGCAGGTTAAGAACGCTGCAGCAGAACCAGTAACTTTTGGTTTCAAGGTCTGAGAACGGTCTCCGTGGCTTGAAGCTGCACTGTCTGGGCCCACAGCTCCGGCCTCCGTGCCCCGGCAGCTCGCTGAGCCTCTGCTCCCACCCCTCCTACCTCCAGCTTCACGGCTCTGCCCCCAGAGTCATTCTTGCTTTCTCTGAAAGGGCAGCATGGAACTGAGTGGCTCCATCAGCCCACTTTCTGGCTACAGAATTCTGGAAATCTGACAGCCCTCTTTTACTTTGTCCCGTCTCTGTCCCTCGGGCCAAGCTGGCGGTGTCCCGCTGACACAATGTTCTCAAAAACTTTGTGGGTCTCCCAGGTCTGTCATGAGGATTCATGCCAGTAGGCAAGAGGGTCCCCCACAGATCCTTCTGGCAAACCCCACGTCTGTTCCTGGCTCTGCTGAGGTGATTGAGTGGATCCATGAGTCCCCTGCTTACCTCTTCAGCAAAAGGTTGTCCGGCCTCATCCCTGGCCCTCTCTCTTGAGCACACTTCCCCAACAGGAAAGCTACTCTTGGGGCGCCTGGGTGGCTCAGATGGTTAAGTGTCCAACTTTGGCTCAGGTTACGATCTCGCGGTTCATGCGTTCGAGCCCCGCGTCGGGCTCTGTGCTGACAGCTCAGAGCCTGGAGCCTGCTCCGGATTCTGTGTCTCCCTCTCTCTCTGCCCCTCCCCTGCTCGCACTCTGTCTCTCTCTCTCTGTCTCTCTCCCCCCCCCCCTCAAAAATAAACATTAAAAAAAATTGAAAGACAAAAAACAGTGAAGCAACTCATTTTTCATCCTTTGCAATGTGGATAAGCCAAGAATCTCCTGAATCATCAAGCACTGGTTTTGTTTTTGCTTAACGGTGCCTTCCTCGACTTACCTCTTTCCTCTCCCATTTTCTTATAATCGGCAAGGAGGGACCAGTCCGCACCTTCAACGCTTTGCTGAGAAATCTCCGCCAATTGTTCAGGTGCGCCACTTACAAGGTCTGCTTTCCACACGACTACAGGACACGAGTCGGCCAAGTTCTTTGCCGGCCTACCGCGAGGAGAGGCTCACCTTGCCTCCAGCTTCCAACACCATGCTGGTCATTTCCTTCTGAGACTTCAGCAGACATGCCCGTAACGTCCGTGTTTGCCACCATTCTGCTAGTGACGAGCTACGCCTTCTCGGGGGTGACAGAGACCTTCTCTCCCCATGCTCTTCACTTCCTTCGGAGCCCTCACCCGATCGCTTCTAAAGTCTCTATTTTTACTAATAGTCTCTTCAGGGGAGTCTAGGCTGTATCTCTCATGCGGCTCGAAATTCTTCCAACTTCTACCCTCGCCTAATTCCAAAGCCATGTCCACACTTGGAGGTATTTGGCACAGCAGCACTCGGCTTCCCAGGACCAAAATCTGTATTAGTTTTCTAGGGCGGCCGTAACAGATTACCATAAACTGGGTTGCTTAAAACGAGAGAAACGTATTCTCTTACAGTCCTGGAGGTCAGAAGTGCAAAGTCAAGGGTCTGTAGGACTGCACTCCCTCAGAAAGCTCTAGGGGAGAATCCTTCCTTGCTCTTGCTAGTTCTGGTGGCCTCCTGTGTCCCTTGGCTGGTGGCTGCTTTGCTCCGGTCTCTGCCTCCACTTTCACGTGACCTTCTCCTCTTTCCACGTGTCTCCTCCGTGCTTCTTATCAGGACATTTGCCATTGGATTTAGGGCCCATCTGGATAATCCAGGATGATCTCGTCTTGGGATCCTTCATTACACAACCACCACCTTTCCTTCCTGATTCGACTACCAAATCAGTATTGCATAATATTATATAATCATTGTATAATATTGTATATGATATTGTATAATAGAGTTGTATACCCAATATTATATAGCTGTATAATCTAGTATGTACCTACGCACATAGTATCATGTAAGTGCCTAACATTAAGCTTTTGATTGCTGAGGCGTCCATTTCAAAAGACACCCATTCCGGGGGCGCCTGAGTGGCTCAGTCAGTGGAGTGTCTGACTTTGGATTTCGGCTCAGGTCCTGATCTGTTTGTGGGATCAAGCCCTGCGTTGGGGTCTGTGCTGACAGCATGGAGCCTGCTTGGGGTTCTCTCTCTTTCTCTCTCTCTGCTCCCCACTCCTGTCCTCTCTCTCTCTCTCTCTCTCTCTCTCTCTCTCTCTACTTGTGATCTCTACCCTTCCTGACCTGTGAGTAATAAATCTTGTTCCCTGAAGTTTCCTGATGGATGTCACTGAGGGGCATCCTGCAATCATAATTAAGAACCACAAGGGCAGCACGAGCCACAACATTGGCTCTGCTCAGGGAAATGTCTGGGGGGGGGGGGGCGGGGCTCAGGTGAGTATCCCAGGCAGTCTCTGCTGAGGGCATCACTACCCACAGTCTGGAGCGGACACAGCACACAGACTTAGGTATTATATGTAGTAACGTGAAACATTTTTCAGTTCTTCTGCGGGCACTAGGTGGGTCCTCTCGAGCTGAAGAATTGTGTCTTTCTTCGGTCCTAGAAGAATTTCTTGATTATTTCTTTGACTATTTCTTCCACATTATTTATGATCTCTCTTTCAAAAGCTCCCATTTCTGGTCGAAAATATTTGCAAACTATACATCCGATAAGAACTTAATATCCAGGATACGTAAAGAAATCCGGCAACTCAATAACAGAAACCCACACAGTCCACATAAAAAATGGGCAAAGGATTTGAATAGACATTTTTCCAAAGAAAATACACAAATAGTCAAAAGGACATGGAAGGATCTGAATCATAAACTCAAATGTGGTTAAAATAGTAAATTTTGTTATGTAGGTGTGTTTTACCACAGTAAAAAAAAAAGCCTTGCTTTTTCTTTATATGTGTACATTTTTCTTTTATATAAATTAATTGTTTTCAAAATTTCTGATTTTTGTTCTTTCATGATTCATTTTGGTAAAATTTCTTTCTTTTGTTTTAAAGTCTGTATTTCTTTATTTTGAAAGAAACAGGGTGGAGGGGCAGAGAGAGGGGGAGGGAGATAAAGAGAATCCCAAGCAGGCTCCAACTCAGCACGGAGCCCGACATGGGGCTCGATCTCACCACCATGGAATCATGACCGAAATCAAGTCCGACGCCCAACCGACTGAGCCACCCAGGCGCCGTGTTTTTTGGTAAAGTTTCTGATGTTGGTATTCTAGTCCACTAATTTTATCTGTGCTAATGCAGCCCATCAGACCAGTGGTGTCCACTTGAATTTCAGTGATCATGTCTAGGAATGTTAATGATTTTAAATTCTAGACGTAGAATTCCCTCCATCCATCCATCCATCCATCCATCCATTCATCCATCCATCCATCCCTCCCTTCATCAACAGATACTCACTGAGCCCTCCCTCAGGCACTGGAGATACAGAACTACCAACAACAGTGACATCCTGGCCTCCTAGAGCGTTGGCTGTAGCAGGTGGACAGACAATGAACGGACACACCTAGAGATGTGGCTTAATGTCAGAAACGCTGTGCAGAAAAGAGAACTATGGAGGGAAATGGAGATAAAGCATTAGAGGGAGTGGACAGGGCAGGCCTCTCTGAAGATGTGGCATTTGGACAGAACTCAATGAAGGGAGGGAATGAAACCCCTGAGTGTTTTGTGAGTGAGGGAGCCCAAGGGAGGACAGAGTGAGGGCAAATGCCTGGAGGGTTCAGGAAACCCCGGAGTGTGGCTGATGCGGGGCGAGGGCGGCGGCTGCTCATCCCCGGGCAGCAGGGGGGCAGCGAGGAGGGGAGCCGCCCTGCCGGACACACCACTGGAAGGTAGAGCTGTCGGGGTTCGCCGCTGTGGGAGGACAGAAAGGGGATCATCAGGGACGCCCCGAGGTCTTTCGCCCGAACCACGGAGTGAATGGCATCCCGTTTTCTATGATGGGGAAGATGGAAAAAGAGCGAGTTGGGGGTGGACGTCAGACAGCCACGCGGAGATGTGCCAGGGGCAGGTGGATGTTCGGAGGAGAGGCCGGGAACAGAGATGTAAAGCTGACGGTCTAGTGGCCAGAAGAGATTCCGAAGCCGGAGGGAATGGGTGTAGACGCGGGGAGAGGTACGAAGCCTGTGCCCCGTAGCACCCCGGTCTGCTGAGGCTGGCGTCCTGGAGACATTCCCGGTGACACGCAGCCCCCCAAGGGAGGAGCAAACAGGAACGAGGCCGGCGTGGGACGGCTCCCTCAGACAAGAAGGGGAGGAGGTGCGGGGCGGCAGCCTGGGGACAGGCCTGCTGTGTGACCGGGTCACGCTGGATCAGGGGAAAGGGCCTGGGTGGGCCCACCACCAAGCAAAGTAAGAAAAAGAGGCAATTAACCCCAGAAGCAAAACGTTACAGAAAGAAATCATTGTTTGGCTTAGCGGTGAACGACATTGAAAGTCATTTGGCCATGAAAACACTCAGAAGGAGCTTACCAAATCGGGCAACACGGAGAAGCTGGGGGAGCCGGTGGAGAGGGTGCGGGGGGTTCACGACGCGAGCCGGGCCAAAGCCTTCCCGTGTAAGTCAGTCTGGGTTGCCTCGGCTGTAAGAGACTACATGTGACTTCTACGGAGGTGCTCAGTGACCCCACACACCAGGAAGCTGGCGGAGGCAGTTCCAGAATTCGATCAGCGGCTCGGCCACGTCCAGGACCCACACTCTTTCTAGTTTCCACTAGGCCATCCTCAGCACGGTGGCCTTGCGTCATGAGGACTGTCCTCAATTCCAGATGGCCACAATGCCACGCCATCACGGGCAGTCGGGATGAGCGAGGCGGGGCAAAAAGCCCTCTTCTCTGGAGGTCTGAGGTTTTGTCTGGAAACCTGCTTTTTCCCGGGACTTCTCCAGCATCCTGCCCTTTATACTTTACTGGCCAGCACCGGCCATATGCCCACCCCTGACCCGTGACTAGGAAATTACTAGTTACTAGAATTAGCCAACCGATTACGATTCATCTTGCGGGTCTGTGGGCTGGGTCTGTCCTCACTGTGATCAAGGGGTCTCTGCCCACTGCCTGAATTCGCTGGAGTTCTGTTTTCAGGAAAGGGGGCGGGGCTGGAATTGGATGCACCGTAGCCCCATGAGATCAGGCCAAGTCCTTAACTACGCCTGTGCCCTGAGCCCCAACCCCACCAGCCTCTTGTCCCCTTTCCTCCTGTCTGTGCATCTTGGCACACGTACTGGGGAGGTACACTCTGTATCCAGAATCCTCTCTTCTCCCAGCCGACATCTGAAATCCGCACACTTCAGATATCAGCTCAGACACCGCTTTCTCAGGGAGCTGCCCGCTCCGAGTTACATGCTGTCTTAGAACTCGGCCCCTCTCGGTTTCATGTAATAAAACTGCAGTGCTGTGTGTGCACGTGTGGGATACTGTCTGTCCCCTCCACACTCCAAAGTGGTGAGCTGGGACAGGATCTTTGTCACCATATCCACAGGCATCTAATAACAGACACTCAATAGTTAGTAAATAGCCAAACGGTGGGTTTGCTCCCTCAACTTCGCCCATACCTCCTTATGCTGGTGCTCTGCCTACACTGAAGGCATTTTTAAAAAGTTATTCTGTATCTCAATCCCTCAAACTTCAACAGGGTGATCTTAAATTGCCCATACCGTAAGTTCCATTTTGCTTAAACAGGAATTTATTTTATGCTCGGCGAACTTTGTTAAGTTTCAGCTCAGGATACTACAAAGAAGCCATTTATAAGGATCCAGAACCCTTTTCATCTTTTGAAGTTTGGGATAACAGCAGTTACCCATTTTTAAAAAGTCCAGGGGTTGGGGGGCCTGGGGGGCTCAGCTGGTTAAGTGTCCGACTTCAGCTCAGGTCACGATCTCCCAGTTCCTGAGTTCGAGCCCCGCGTCGGGCTCTGTGCTGATGGCTCGGAGCCTGGAGCCTGCTTCGGATTCTGGGTCTCCCTCTCTCTCTGCCCCTCCCCCATTTGCACTATGTCTCTCTCATTCTCAAAACTAAGGAAACATTTAAAAAAAAAGTCCAGATTAACATGACTAAGAGACTCCCCTTAAAGAAGGCCTAAACTGATAGTTCTAGAAACCAGTATGTTTTACTAATAAACCCGACCTGCAGTGCTCTGTGCTCATAGTTTATCATAAAGAAGGGGAAACATGGCTCTATGGATATCTTATGGATATCCCTCCTACACGTACCGGCTCTGTGACCTTGGGCGGGTTGCTTAACCACTCTGGGCCCCAGTTCCCTCAATTGCAAAAGGGGCCGAGCCGTTGTGAGAGTCAGGCAGGCCGGCACACGCCAAGTGCTGACAACGGTGGCCAGGCCCTGACAGGGGCTGTCCAGCCATGCCTGTTACTCATCTGGCATAGCCACAGGCTCTCAGCATAGACTCATCAAAAGCATGGGTTTCAAGGTTTGGACCCACGCCCCATCGCTTCACCAGCTCTAGGACCCTTGTTAACTTATGTAACCCCTCTAAACCTCTGTGTTCTCATCTGTGTAATGGGGGTCCTAATATCCACCTCACGAAATAGGGTTGAACTAGGTCAAGTGTGTCCATAAGCACCTAGCATACGGTACTGCTCTCGCCCGGGGCCCCGACTGCACCTGAGACTTCAGGGCGTGAAAGGCATTCGAGTTCCAGTTCAGTCATTTGTCAGAAGAAACAACTCAGCCCCAGAAGGACAGGGATAAAGTGACTTGCTGAAAGTCACCCAGCTAGGGAGAGAGGGAGAGAGAGAGAGAGAGCACAACCCTGTTGTGACAGAGGAGCCGCTCTGGGTTTTACGAAGAGAGGTTTTGTTTCACTGTGTTTACATGGTGCTGTTATTCAATCGCCTTTCCTTCTAGGGCTTGCTGGTCCTGAGGTTCTGCTGTGACCCAGCGAGGCACAGAGAAGCAGTGAGAAATTAGCCCTGTGAGCCAGCCCCCCTAACCTGTCACTATGCTCTGGGGGCCCTGTCACAGACGATGGGTTTTCTCCGGTCCTCCGCAGAGGAGGGACTGATGGACAGGGCAGCTCTGGGGGACCCTGGGGCGGAGGCTGGCCTGGTTCCGAGACCCCTGTGCTGTCCCCCGGCCAGAAGTCCCGGGTCCTTGGCAAATTTCTATCTCTCTTCCCTGTAATGGGCAGAATATAATTGTTCCCTCAAATGAGAGCATTGCTTTTCAGCTAAAGTCTTCTTTTAATCAGTGACCTTTAAATACTGCCATTGTGTGCCTGATGAGTTACCTACAAAGGGCTCCGGGCCGTATCAAATAAGTATCTGGAATGTGGAAAAGAATCCCAGTGCCTAATCCCTCTCGAAGGTTCCCTGAGCCAAATGGGGTTCCAAGTGACCCCGGTGTGGCCTGTGAATGCGCCGGCCATGGCATCGGAGGGAGCTCCGGGCCTGAGCGTTGGGCCCTGACACGCTGGGGTGATGGGGGGCTCACCAAGGCGGCAGGACTAGGATTTTCCTCCTGCATGTGAGGTGGGGTCCAGGGGGCCTGCTGCTGAATCAGGCCGACCCGGGTCCGGCATCACCTCCTGCAACAACAGAATCGTACCTGCTTTTCCAGTGTGGACGCTGCTCGGTTCTTCCAAAGGGGACAGAATGTAGTCACAGTGGCATTTCCAAAACAAGACAAGACAGAATCCGATGTCCTAGGAAAGTTGAAAATGAAGAGTTGACACGAGGTCAGAGGAGTCGAAGGGAACAAAGAAATTGCTCACGGGAAACTTCATAAATGCACTGGAACAGCTGCAGTGAGCGAGCCCAAGAGAAAGGCCTGGGGATTGCGTGCGTCTGTCCGTCCGGGGCTACGTCCCTGTGCAGGCAGACTGCTCTGGAGGGGAGCCCCGGGGACGCTTCCGTCACACGGACATGTCTGGAGATCACCGGAGGCCCGAGTGTCAACCAGTCCTGCCCCACCGGTTGAGATGGGCAACTGGCATTTGTCATTCAGGAAACAGATTTGAAATTTAGCATTTCCACCCATTTCAAAATGACTCGCACTCAGGGAGTGCACCTGTCGTGAGGAGCACCGGGTGCTGTGTGGATGGGCTGAGTCGCTCTATCGTACACCTGAAACTCCTCTCACCTGGCGCGTTAAGTAACGGGAATTACAATTAAAAACTTAAAAAAAAACAAAACAAAAACCCCAATCAGGTTCCCCAGGAATCTCACCAGCTTTTAGACATTACAGTGAAATGTACACATTACATATACATTCACACGCCTACACACCCCTGCGTGTGCTCACACATTCGTGCGTGTGCGTGTGTACTGACGCACTATTACACACTACTACAGATACAACGGTAACCCTGATAGAAAGAGGTTTTGCCCCACTATCTTTCTCTCTCCCAGAGCAGAAGAAGTCCACCTGGATGGGTCTAACCTCCAGTCCTGGCTTTTAGGGTCTCGATAGATTTTTATTTTTTAAAATAATTAAAAAAATTTTTTTTAAGTTTATTTATTTATTTTGAGAGAGAGAGAGAGAGAGAGAGAGAGAGAGAGAGCACACAAGCACAAGCAGGGAGGTCAGAGAGAAGGAGAGACAGAATCCCAAGCAGGCTCTGCACCATCAGCGCAGAGCCCAACGTGGGCCTTGAATTTACGAACTCTGAGATCAGGACCTGAGCCGAGGTCAAGATTGACTACACCACCCAGGTGCCCCTAAAATAATTTTGAATGTTTACTTATTTATTTTGAGAGAGAAAAAGACAGGGAGAGAGAGAGGGAGGGGGAGAGAGAGAGGGAGAGAGAGAGAATCCTAAGCAGTCTCCATGCTTAGCTTGGAGCCTGACGTGGGGCTCCACCTCACAGCTGTGAGATCGCAACTTGGGCAGATATCAAGTGGTGAACACTCAACAGACTGAGCCACCCAGGCACCTCTCAGCAGATTTTTATTTATTTGTTTGTTTGTTTGTTTGTTTATTTTTGAGAGAGAGAGAGAGAGAGAGAGAGAGAGAGAGAGCAGGGGTGGAGGAGGGGCAGAGACGGGGAGACACAGAATCCGAAGCAGGCTCCAGACTCTGAGCTGTCAGCACGGAGCCCGACGCGGGGCTCGAACTCACGAACCATGAGATCATGATCTGGGCTGAAGTTGGACGCTTAACTGACTGAGCCACCCAGGCGCCTCTCAGCAGATTTTTATTTATTTGTTTGTCTGTTTGTTTGTTTGCTTATTTTTGAGAGAGAGAGAGAGAGAGAGAGAGAGTGAGCAGGGGTGGAGGAGGGGCAGAGACAGGGAGACACAGAATCCGAAGCAGGCTCCAGGCTCCGAGCTGTCAGCACAGAGCCCGACGCGGGGCTCGAACTCACGAACCATGAGATCATGATCTGGGCTGAAGTTGGACGCTTAACCGACTGAGCCACCCAGGCGCCTCTCAGCAGATTTTTAAAAGTCCCTCTGCCTGCTCGTTTTCTTTTCCTCATCTGTCCTATGGAATGGGAATGCCCTCTTGGGTTATCATGACTGGTTTAATAGATATGAAGCACGTAGCATAGTAATAGGCAGTAGTAACTGGAAGTTGTTGTCATTAGAAAAGTTCTAGTTTCACTGAGGACGGAGGGCAGGGAGCCTTCAGCAGGACACTGGAGGACGTGCCCAGAGCCAGTTCAGGGAGAGACCAGGTGGCCTGATGGGATCTCCTGCCAAGATCGAATCAGACACACATGCCAGTGGCTTCATCTAGTTCATCTAGGGTGAAGAAAGCATTCATATGTATGAGCCGAGAGAGGAGCTCAAAGAAGTGGCGGCAGAACCAGGGCAATACTTGCAGGGAGTCCGAGGGGGGCTCCGAACTCCTCATGGTCCCTATCGGCAGTACCCCTCTCCACTCCCCACATTGGCTTGATTTGGAAACTCACCTTGTTCTCCATCTTGTACAAAGTGCCCTACAAATTTGAGGCCCAGCCCCTTCCAGGTGGAGCCTGGAAGTCACCCCTTCATCCAAAATCTGGACTGAGTTGGATTCAATTAGGTTTTTCATGTGAAAACTCGATTGTGTTTTCCTGCAACCTCAAGGTCTCACACAGAGTTACATTTTTTTTTTTAATGTCACAGACTGGAGGAAATTAATAACCACTCTTCATTCCAAACATGTGCGTGTTCAGGTGTGTGGCAATGAGATTCTGAGTCCAGAATGCATCTTGTTTGGGTGCGAAAGGGTGAAGGAGCCAAGGAAGGTGGGAGTGTCCTGTGTCTTCCTGAATATCTTGATTAGAATTAAGTGCAGCATTTCTAGAGTTGAACATTCAGGATCCACAGGAACAAGACAAGTTTGACAAGATCATGTTCCCCATGTGTTAGATTCCTTTGAGCTGGATTTCTCAATAGCAGGTTTGCATAACAGCATTAAAGTGCTTACAGGGCTACCTGTTTTAATGCTGTGTTCCCTGTTTATTCCTCTGATTAAAAGTGGATTTAAATCCTGGAGCTGTATTTGGTTATCCCAATCTAAACCATTGTTGTCAACACACGAGTTCTAACACCTCTTGGAATTCCAGAGGAAATGAGAAGGTGGTTAGGAATTTACTGACTAACCTGCCTGAAACATTTCTTCACTCCCTGTAGAGAAAATAGAAAATAGAATCACCACAACAATAATTACAGAACAATGTTGCTCATGTCTTTGTTACTTGTCGTTATGTGTATTTTTTATTTTTTTTTTTTAATTTTTGAATGTTTATTTATTTTTGAGAGAGAGACAGAGACAGAGCATGAGCAGGGGAGGAGCAGAGAGAGAGGGAGACACAGAATCCGAAGCAGGCTCCAGGCTCGGAGCCATCAGCACAGAGCCCAATGTGGGACTTGAACTCATGAGCTGTGAGATCATGACTTGAGCTGAAGTCGGACGCTCAACCGACTGAGTCACCCAGGCACCCCGTGTGTATTTTTAAATTAATAAACTCTATTTTTGTGTGTTTTAGGTTCACAGCGAAAATTGAGCAGAATGTACAGATATTCCCCATCTACCCCTGCGTTCCCCAACCTCCCCCACTCTACACCTCTCCCATCACGATGGTACATTCATTACATCTGGTGAATCTACACAGATACATCACAATCACCCAAAGTCCATAGTTTACCTGAAGTATTATACAACCTATGAATTTGGACAAATGTATGACGACAGGTTTCCGCCCCTGTAGTACTGTGCAGAATAGTTTCGCTGCCCTAAAAATTCTCCGTGCTCTGCTCTTCATCCCCCCCCTCACCAAGACGCCTCCTGACAACCACTATCTTTTTACTGTCTCCCTAGTGTTGCCTTTTCCAGAATTTCATAGAGCTGGAATCATACGGTGTGTAACCTTTTCAGACTGGCCTCTCTCACTTAGTGGTCGGCATGTAGGTTTCCTGCATGTCTTTTCATGGCTCGATAGCTCATTTCTCTTTAATGCTGAGTAATATTCCCTTGTTTGGATGGACCGTAGTTTATTCATCCCTGCACCAACTTGGTTGATTCCAAGTTTTAATAATTATGAACAAAGCTGCTATAAACATCCATATGCAGGTTTCTGTGTGGTCATAAATTTTCAGTTCATTTGAGTGACTATCAAGGAGCAGGATTCTTGGATTGCATGGGAAGAATATCTCGATTATATACCCATACATAAACAACATAATCAAATACATTGTGGCTATTATTATTTTGAACTGTTATCTGTTAGATCGATTAAGGATAAGAAAAATAAAAGTAAAAACAAATTCTTTTAATGTTTGTTTATTTTTGAGAGAGAGACAGAGTGCGCAAGCCAGGGAGGGGCAGAGAGAGAGGGAACGGAGAATCCCACGCGGGCTCTGCGCTGAGAGCAGAGAGCCGGATGTGGGGCTCCCACTCACGAACCTTGAGATCATGACATGGGTTGAAGTCAGGTGCCTAACCGACTGAGCCACCCAGGTGCCCCAGAAAAATAAAGGTTTTTATATTACCTTCACTTATTCCTTCTTGGATGCTCTTCCTTTCTTTTTGTGGATCTGAGTTTCTGACCTGTTTCATTTTCCTTCTCCCTGAAAAACTTCTTTAACGTTTCTTACAAGGTGGGTCAACTTACAATAAACCCCCTCAATTTTTGTTGAGAAAGTCTTTATTTCTGCCTCATTTTGATATGCCTAAGTGTAGTTTTTTGGACATTTATCCTCCTGGTGATTTCTGAGCTTCCTGGATCTGTGGTTTGGAGCCTGACATCAACGTGGGGAAATTTCCGTCATGATCGCTTCAAATATGGCGTCTGTTCCTTTGTCTCTTTCTTCTCCTCCTGGTGTTCCCATTACACATATGTTACAACTTTGTCCCAGTCCTGGGATATTCTTTTGTATAGCAGCACATGCTACTATTTCCTTGTACTTTTTTTTTAAAGTAGGCTCCATGCCCAACACGGGACTTGAACTCACTACCCCAAGATCAAGAGTTGTAAGTTCTATCTAATGAGCCAGCCAGCGCCCCCCCTTGATATTCTTTTGTATTTTTTTTTCAGCCTTTTTTATCTTTGATTTTCAGTTTTGGAACTTCTATGGTCATGTCCCCAACTCAGAGATTCTTTCCTCAGCCACGTCCAGTCTACTGAGCCCATCAAAAAGCATGCTTCATTTTGTTAAAATGTTTTTGATCTGTTTTTGATCTTTTTAACCTTTCTTACAATTTCCATCTCTCTTCTTACAATCCTCATATTGCCTACTTTTTCCATTAAAGTCCTTAGCATATTAATCATGGTTGTTTTAAATTCCCTGGTCTGATAATTCCCAACAGGACCACCATATCGGAGTCTGGTTCTGACGCCTGCTCTGTCCCTTCAGACTGTATGGTTTGCCTTTTGGTATGGCTCGTGATTGTTTTCTAGACAGCCAGGCATGATGCACCGGGACGGCAGAAACTCCTGGAAACAGCTTTTAGGAATGTGGTGGTGAGGTGTGGGGGAGGGGAGGCATTCTCCAGCCCTGTGAGGCTAGGTCCCAATCTTTTGGTGAGCTTATGTCCCTAGATTATGAACTTCACCAGCTTGTAGAATTGTCCATATATTTACCTTTATTGAAATCTTTATTTCTCCATGTGGCTCTGAGTTAGTCTGTGACCTTTCATTGCACCTTGTGGACTACCTTGACCTTTACTTTTCTGTAGGGCAGGTCTCGTTGTCACAAGCTGCCCCGGCTTTTGTTTCTTTCAGAATATCTTGATTTCTCCCTTACTTTCGGAGAACAGTTTAGCCAGATACAGGATTTCTTGATGGCAGTTTCCTTGTAGCACTTTGGACATGTCAGCCCAATGTCTTCCAAGTTTCCGATGAGAAATCTGCTTACAATCTTACTGGTGAGCCCTTGCCCTGTGTTGATTACTTCCTTCTTGCCGCTGTGAAGATTCACGTTTTGTCGCTGGCTCTTGAAAGTTGGAATATAACGTGTCTTGTGCAGGTTTCTTTGAGTTCATCTTACTTGGAGTTCACTGAGCTTCTCTGGTGTTTATACTCACGTCTTTCTTCAAATTTAGGAAGTTCTCAGCCATTATTTCTTCAAGGATTCTCTCCGCCCCTTTCTCTCTCTCTTCTGTTTCTGGGATCCCACGATGTGTGTGTTGGTCCTTCTGAAGGTGCCAAAGTTCTTCTGGGCTCTGCTCGCTTTTCTTCAATCTCTTCTCCTTCTGTTTCTCGGCCTTGATCGTGTCCAGTGTTGTCTTCAAGTTCACGGATTCTTTCTTCTGCCTGCCTAGCACTGTCTTTGAATGTTTCTCACACGGTTTCCATTTCAGTTAGTGTACTTTTCAGCTACATAGTTTCTGTGCATGTTTTCTGTCTCTTTATTGGTGTTTCCATTTTGTTTACACAGTTCCCTAGACTTCCTGAATGCCCCCTTTAGTTCTTTGAGCAACATTAAGAGCATTATTTTGAAGTCTTTGTCTATTCTGTTAAGTCTTTTCAGGGACAGATTCTGTTGAATTTCTTTTTTCCCTAGAATGGCCATAATTTCCTGTTTTTTTGTATGCCTGGGATTTTTTTGTTGTTGTCGAACATTGGACATTTGAATTTAATAATGTGGCAACTGTGGAAATTAGAGTCTCCTCTTTCCTTAGGGCTTGCTATTTTTATTTTTTTTTAATTGTAGCCTCTCTGTGCCAAGGATTAGCTTTGCAGGGTAAACATGTCTTCTTGTGTGTTTTCTCAGTCTTTCCTCGGGAATGCACTGCCACTTTCTAGTGTTCCCTGAATATGCTGTTGTTTTTGAATATCCTAGTCTTTAATGTCTGACTCCTGAAGGGGAAAAGCAAAAACACAAAGGCGGAATGAAATGGAACTGGCCCTTGAAATCTCCTGGATGTCCCTTGAGCCAGAGAGGAACGGTTTGCAACACTGGGGCAAGAGCAGTCATAATGGCCACCCACCGCTTTGTCTGTGCCTCTGTGATCAGAAGCAGCAAACAAGGATCACAGCACAGAGACCCAGTATTTGGAGGACAGCGTCCTTCCTGCCTACTCTACGTCCTGCAAGCCACGTGTGAGCTGCTTCAGAAATACACGCACAGCTGCCTGCCACATGGCTGGGGGAAGGGAGTGGGTAGCTGCTACTGTGCTAAGAGCAGAAATTGCTCGTGATTGAATGCAATTTACCATCCAAGCCTTCTCCTGGAAGTTGCAAGCCTTCAATAGACACCAGATTCCCGTGACATCAGACAGACTCTGCCAGTGCAACCGTCGTCCAGGTGGGGAGACAGACTTCTGGTGCTTCCTGCCCCACGGCCTTCCCAGAGACCTCTCCCGCCAGGCCTTTTTCTACAGCAGCTGCAGCCTTGTGCGCTCCCACCGGCAGCACAGGAGTGTCCCCATTTCCCCACATCCTTGCCGACACTTGTTATCATCTCTCTCAATAAATACTCTTCCATCAGCAAACGGGTGAGTCGGAGGGACCAGGGGAACAGAAAAGAATTGTTGAGAGGGGAAAGGACCATGGAGAACTCTGTGGAAAGGGAGCAGGGGGGATGGGAAGGAGCAGCAGGGACTGGAGGGCCAGGGTAGGGCAAGGCTACAGACACTAGGGCGCGAAAAGGGGCAAATAAAATGGAAGGTGACGGACCCCAGCAAATGGGTGGGCTGGGACGAGGCCACAGGAGGAGGGGAGACTGGACAGACGTGTGCGTCGGGGGCCTGTGGGATGCTGGGGACCGGAGGCCAGAGGCCAGGGCTATCGTGCATGTGGCCGCAGCTACACTGGCAATGGCTTGGGATTCTGTTAAGGAAACTCAAGCCTGCCTGGGGGGTGGGCAGTGGGCCCTTGGAAAACACCACTTTGCGGGACAAGACTTCTGGCCATTTGTGTTATAACAATCCTTCCTTCATCATGGAAAAGGGAAATCTGATAAGCTGTCACCTGGGGAGACCACGAGGCCGGACTCTTCCCAAGAGGCAACTGATGGGAGTTACAACTCGGAAGGAACGCATGGGAGGTCTGGTGAAGTCTGTGTGTCTGCATTTTGATGCAGGAACTTTTACACGCTTGCTGCTTGGTGGTACGTCCCTTAGAGGTGGCTCCCCTCTGTGAGTCCCAAATGAGAAAGAAGGAGTTAGGATCCGATGCCATCATTGTGCGTCATCTCTGACTCTGACGTGAATGAGAGAGGCAGAGGCTCCGCCTCCAGGTCAGGCTTGTGGACACACACCTGCCTCTTTGTCTACTTGTCTCGGGAGGGGTGGGTGGTCGCTCTTTCTGTGAAGCCATTCAAGGAAATCTCACCAGAGATCTATCTGATTATTATTTAACATGAGTGGAAAAATGAAATGAACATGGCTGGAAAAAAATTTTATTGAAAATGTTTGTTTATTTTTGAGAGAGACAGAGCACAAGCTGGGGACGGGTACAGAGAGAGAGAGACACAGAACCCAAAGCAGGCTCCAGGCTCCGAGCTGTCAGCACAGAGCCCAACTCGGGGCTTGAACCCACAAACCACTAGATCATGACGCCCAATGTGGGGCTCGAACTCATGAACCGTGAGATCATGACCTGAGCCAAAGTTGGACACTTAATTGACTGAGCCACCCAGGGGCCACGTGAAAAATTCTTTTGACAAAAATTCTTTTGATTATATTTCTTATAATCTTTGAGAACAGTCAAAATGGGGGATACTTGCACAAGGCGAAAGGAACCCCCCAAATAAGAATTTTCTAGCCTCTAGTGGCCAAATATGAGATGACTTCATGAGCCTGAAATGAATGAAATGGAAAATAATTCCAAGCTTACCCACAACTGTAGGGAAAAAAAAGGTTTAAGAATTCAGAGGCACACCAGCACAAAACGCACATCAAATGAACTGCCTTTGAAGAATCCTTGTGTTTCTGGGCTACCACTTAATTTGCAGTGTTTAATTTTATTTAAAAATTTTACAAACACTAACTCAATTTTCTGTTGGATATACAGTTGTAGGAGTCTTAACACATGTACAGATTACCCTATAAATGCAATCATACAGCATGTAACATTTTGAGATTGGCTTTTTGCAGTCGGTAATGTGTCAAACTTAATCAAGTTCATGATAAATGATCACCATGTGATTACAATGATTTACGAAGAGAGCTGCTACAAACATTTGTACAAAGCAGTGAAAGTCACTGCTTTCACTTACCTAGACTGAATACATGGAATTGGGATTGATGGGTCCAATGGCGTGTGTGTGTATTTAACTTCTCGAACTTGCCAAGCTATTTTCCAGAGTGGCTGTCTCATTTTCCATTCTTGCCAACAATGTGCGAGAGTTCTAGGTACCCTGTACCCTTGCCAGACATGGTGCCGACTTTTTAAAAAAGGTTAAAGCCATTCTGATAGATGCGAAATTATGTCTCCTTGTAATTTAATTTGCATTTCCCAAATATCTCAGAGATTTGTCCGTGCGGCAATATTTTCTTTCTCTTCACTGTGGTTTCTCATTTGAATATATCACACTTATAAAAATGTTTTCTGCTTTTGGTCGATGTCTGGATTGTTTCTAGTTGGGGGCTGTTATGAAAGAATTTGCTATGAACATTTGTGCCCGTGTTTTGTCTCCAGACCCCGATATTTATATAAGAGGAGGCCTTGCTGGATCACAAGCTTTGCGTATGTTCAGCTTCAGAAGATTCTGCTCAAGAGTGTACCAAAGTAGTTTTATCTACACTCTCACTAACAGTGTGTGAAAGCTCCAAATCTTTCATGTCCTCGCCAACTCTTGGCAGGTCACGTCTTTTTAAATTTAGCCATTTTGGTGATTTTGTAGTGGTTTCACACTATGGTTCCCATTTGTATTTCTCCGACGCGTATAAAGTCGATGTTGTGTTGTGTTGTGTCGTCCGCCTTTTTCCGTTGACTCTACACACACACGTGCGCGCACACACAATTTATATTATGTATAAAATGCACAGAACTGATATAGGTGCATAGAGATCGGAGGTATGTGTTAGAGATTGGATAGGAGACCTCGGACAGACACTTCGGTTACTAGTATCTTCCCCCATGCTGAGGCTTGCCTCTTGGCTCTCGTCTTGGTGTCCTTGGACAGACAGCAATCCTTAGTTTGAACATGGTCCAACTTAACCATGTTTTTCTTTACAGTTGCCATTTTCTGTGTCTCATCTGGGGACACTTGCCTACCGCAAATGAGTCATCATAATTTCATAATTTTCTTTTAAGTGTTGCATTGTTTTCCATTTCACATTTAGGCTTATAATCTGTACGAGTTTTAGAATTTACTGACAGTGTGAGGACCCTGAAACACCGACTCCATTTAACCCCTTCCTGCCGCTCCTGGGACTGTCATTCATTTTACTTCCCCATGTATTTTAAAGCCCATACTAGTGTTGCTGTTTAAACAGCCAAGGTTTACTTAGATTTGCCCACAGATGATCCTTTCTGCTTCTCTTCTTTCTTTCCTGCGTTAATTACCATATTCCCCTTACGACTCGCAAATTCCCTCTAGCATTTCTCTTATTTTTTTCATTCTTATTTTTTAATTCATTTTAGCTACTTGTCTTTGGGAGAATGCAAGCGGGGCAGGGTACAGAGAGAGGAGGGCGAGAGGATCTGAAGTGGGCTCTGCGCTGACAATCTGAGAGCAGCGAGCCCGACGTGGGGCTCGAACTCACCAACCGCGAGATCGTCGCCTGAGCCGAAGTCGGATGCTCAACCTACGGATCCACCCAGGTGCCCCTAGCATTTCTTTTAGTGTGGATCCGTGGAAATATATTCTCCGATTTTTTTGTCTGAGGGAAACATTTCGCCACCGTCAGTTTTTCCCCCTAGTTTTATTTAGAACTGACACGCAGTGCCGTAGGGATCTCAGGGGTGCAGCACGAGGACTTGACTTCCATGTATTGTGAAGTGATGTCTACAGCACGTTCAGTTAACACATCACCTGTTTCTTCCTTGTCATGAGAACCGTTAGGGTCTGGTCTCCTGACAACTTTCTAATCACCACCCAGCAGTGGCACATGATCATCCGGCCCCAGGCCAGTCCCTAGTATGACCACCTTCGTTTCTCAAGTATAGCCTTTACCGGGTGGGTGTGGAATGCTCACCGGGCACTCCGAAGACGTTCCATTATTTTCTCAATTCCGTCACTGTTGGGAAAAATCCTACTGTTACTCCTCTGAAAGCAAAACGTCTCCCCACCCTCTTTGTCAGTGACTTAGTGAATGGCGTGTCGATGTCGAATTTCCGGGTTATTATCCTTGTACTGTGGTTACACAGGAGGTGTCCTTATTCTTAAATATTTTGTGTCTGCAACTTATTTTCATGTGGTTCAGAAAACACATGTACGTATTATGTGTATGGAGAGAGAGAGGGAAGGGAAATGGGGCAAAATGTTTAAAATGGTAAATTCGGTAACGAATTTATAGGAGCTCTTTGTCCATTCTTAAACTTTTCTGCAAGTTTGAAATTATGTCACAATTAAAGGGCACCAGAAGAAAATATCTGAATAAAACAAAAAACTTATTAAAAACTTATGATTCCTCTTCTCCTATATACATATATGTATATATATGTATATATATATATATATATATATATATATACACATACACACACATATTCATATATATGGACATGTATTGGGATATACAGATTCATATACATCCGAAGGTTCACAATTCAAAGGCTGTGTTGAACAGTCCAGTATCACAATGTCATCACCCGAGTGCCCTCCCTGATTTCTCCCACCCCATCACCCAGGGAAGGATGGCCTCCTTCCCCGTGGCTTACACCATTACACGTGGACGCCCCTCAAGTCCGCACAGTGGAGCCTTCATGTGTAACTGCTGCTGGGGCAGGAGCCGGCCTTGGGACCCTGGGGCAGGACCCTTCCGGCCCCCGGCAGCAGCAGTTGGCCTGTGGGTAGCGGTTTTTTTGGGGCTGTTGGGAGCGCTAGGAGCTAGGCTTCAGGACTCCCGGCTCCAGCGAGATCTCCAGGAGGGGAAGTCCTGGGGGTGTATGCATCGCTATGAGCGAAGAGAGAGCTCCCTCGGTTTAGAGACCCCCGCAGAATGCCTCAGGAAGGTACGTAGTCCTACGACTGCACTTCTTTCCCTGTTAATTCACCGCCAAGAACCCAAGCACCCTTTCTTATATATCTAATAAATAGTGCCTGCACTCAGCTGAATATCAGGGCTTCTGTCTTCAACTGCACGTTTCTCTTTTTGAGATAAATTTCGATTTGCTTCTCTTAACAAATTCTAACAGGAAATCGTGCTTGGAAATACAGGTACTCCTATGTTTAAAATACATCATGAAATTAATGAATTTGGAAATCAACTGAATTTATAATCCCTAAACATTCTTCAGTTCGCTTTCCTGATTCATCAGGTCTAAGGTTTGGACCAAGGTTTAAAAGTATTAAGATTTCTGTAAGCTATCTCTTTTTAGGTCTGTATTTAACAATACAGAGTAAAAAGCTGTGTGTCCACAATGTGCAGGCATCAGAAGGCATCTATATCTATTTATATCTATCTATATCTATATCCCGTTGTACACACACACACACACACACACTATATATATATATACACACACACACACATATGTAGGATGTATATGTATATAATAACACACACACACTATATATGTATATATATATACACATATATATATATCCTATATATATACATATATATAGGATACTTCTAATAATATGTATACGTATATATATATAGGATACTTCTAATAACAATGCCCATCATATGTGCATTAACACCCCATTTCAGCGTTTAGGTCTGAGATGTTTTGGAACATGTCTAGGCTCTAACTCCTTGGGGCTCGACCCAGTTGGTGCTCAGGTCTACATGACCTAATGCCTGTACTATTTTCGCTATTATGTTTCTTACCTGCACAGACCTTGGTTTGTGTCTGAATTGTCTAACCTCTTATAATTGTGATTTGTTCATGGGCACTTATTTCCTTTTAATTCCCCCAAGAATTTGGTCATGTGTTGTGCCCAGTTTGATTCTCTGATTATTAACGCACAGGAAAGCCTACACCAGGAAGAATTTTCTCTCTTAGAAGCCCTTCATATCATGTATCACATGTAAGTACATTTGAGATGCAGCTGTATTTCAACAAGTTCCAATTTAATTACACATTGAGCCCAACAAAGTCTCTGTAGATGAGATTTGAAGAAATATATTTTCCAAGCACATGAAGTTCCATTGTATGAGAAGCTGTGACATTTCCTTTTACGGTAAGGGTACGAGATGCTCGTGTTCTCATCAGTAATAAAAATCTTCAAAATCGGGTATCTGGTTTCCATCGGGCACATCTTCTGTAGGAGGCTCGAGAAATTTGCTTACTTCCAGCTGGGTGCTGATTGTGATGTTGAAGCAGCACTGATCTGTGAAAACTGCTACCTTCACAGAAATCACGTGGCCGCTGCAGATATTGAGAACAGGCTGTATTCGACCTGTGTTTGCTCGAGAACTCTGACAGTTCCACTCCAGCCCTAGTGTTGGGACTTTTTGCGGTGTTGGATCCAGATAATTATTCACTGACAGTATTTTAGACTCGACGTAAGTTACTGGTTAGGCTGCCACCATTCTTGGGTCTTTTGTTTTCTTCTTTCTTTTTTTTTTTTTTTTTAATGTTTATTTCTTTATTTTGGGAGAGGGTGTGCACACACACACATGCGTACAAGTGGGGGAGAGGCAGAGAGAGAGAGAGAGAGAGAGAGAGAGAGAGAATCCCAAGCAGGCTCTCCACCATCAACACAGAGCCCGACGTGGGGCTCGAACCCATGAACCATGAGATCATGACCTGAGCCATGAGACAGATGCTTAACCAACTGAGCCACTCAGGACCTTTGTTTCCTGCTTTCTTGAATTCGGTTGTTTTGCACTAAGGAGCATCCTGGAGGAATTTCAGGAAAGTCTGTGTGTAATAAACTTTCTGTCTCTTTCCGTGTCCAAAGTGTCTTTAGTTTTTTTCACACCCGAATTGTCACATGACAGGCTCAGGACTTGCCATGGAGTGATGGGACCAGCCAGTGACTGGGCCATCATTCTGGGAGTGAGAGGCTTAATGCTGTGACCTTACTAAGTTGAGTGAACTGTAAATACTGCTTAGAGGTAAACTTTCACAGATGCGCATACTGTAGAATTTCAATGCCTACACTAATATTTAAGCTGATATCGAAGAATAAAACGTTTGGAATACTGACCTTTCTTAATCTGGTCAGTAAAACTGTCTTTGCCTTGAAAGAATGAATGGTTTCTCCAACCACACGATCTGAGCCCAGGAGGTAGTCTGCTTCTGCCCAGTGTGTCTTAAGTTGACGTGGCCACCTCACCTCCTGAGAGCTCTGTCAAAATCCAGGGCTCAACATTTGCATTGGTAGCATCGCTAGGTTTTTCCTCTTTTTCATTGGTAATGAAAAAGTCTATGACTCCTTCAACAGTCTTATGTTAGAATTTACTGTCGTGTATCTTTTCTCGTACACTTATCTATGCTGATTTTCTTTTTCCACGTTAGCATTTCATATCTTTTATTTTCCACATTCCAGCATCAGACATGAAAAGGATGCTCAGGGCTGGACCTTAGAAATAACCGAAGAAGTGGAGTCTAAGAAATTCCAAGTCGGTCACGGGAGAGTGGGTGGGTGTTACTCACGGCCCAGCAAGGCTCCCAGGGTGGAAAAGAGCAAAGCTGGGAACCACGATGTTGAAGTTGCTGAACTACATTGAGATGTGCAGATCTCAACCTACAAAAAGCCTTTTCATATGAAATCTGCCCTGTTCTTTGCTGGGGGAGGGGGGTGGTGGTGCGGGGGAGGGGGCAGGTACTGTGGTGATAAGTATGAAAATGAGACTGTTCATAGAGAGTGGGCGTGAGTGAGTGGGGGAGGGAGAGAGAGAGAGAGAGAGAGAGAGAATCTCAAGCAGGCTCCGTCCAGAGCTGGGCAGGGGTCTCGAACTCACGAACTTCGAGACTATGACCTGAGCCAAAACCGAAAGCCAGACGCCTAACTGACTGAGCCACCCAGGTGCCCCTATGAATCTTTAATCCCATGCCCAAACCATGCCCCCAAATAGTGTATTTTAATAATCATATTAAATAATGTAATTTATAAAGTTATATGTAATTTAAATGTAAAGTTATATGTAAAGTTAAATGGAGTTTAATAATAAGCGATTTTCCTGTTTACTATTCAAGGAAAGCAACAATTCTGAGCACCTTCTCAATTTACTCTGCAAATAGTAAATTTACTCTAGTAAATAGAGGAGACGGAAATGAAAACCTACTCACCTGACTTTGCAGGAAACGTCAGGGCGATGCAGCGATTCGATGCACTGGACGTGGCGGCCGTGCTTACGTCGAAGTCGGCTCTGGAAGGGGAGCGAGCTTCCAACAGGCGCTCCCGGGGTGGGGGTGGGGGGTCCTGGCACCCGAGACTGGGAAGCCTGACTGTGCTGTTCTCAGAACAATGTGTGGTCTGGTTTGCAAAGTCCTTACAGCCAAGCCCCATGTTCAGCCTCTTCCTATGATATAAAGTTCATTAAAAAAAAAAAAGCATAGATTTCTTCTACGAAATGAAAAGTTATGAAAACTTTGAAAGCGGTTAGGTACTTTTAACAAATGTGCTCGCAACAGGCTTTCATTGATTCCGGCATCTCCACAAAATGCTATCAACACTGCTGAAAACAGACACATTTGTGAATGAGGTTTCTGTTGGTTTTTTCCCCCTTATTTGGAAGATTTCCTTAATTCACAAGCACCCAAATCCTCTTGTAACAATACCGTGTACATGGAGAAAAATATTTTGCAGTGAAAATAGAACGAGGGCAGCTACAAATTGTTGCGTATTTCCCAGAGATCTTTAGCTTGGGAAGGACCCAGTGATGTTGGTTTCCACATATTTTTAATTATAGCTTATAATTTACCTTGTGTATTGTCACATGTGTGTGTGTTCTTAAAAGATGCCTCTCCCCATCCTGTTTGCTGGTTAGTGGAGAACTTTGTTCCATTCCTCTCACAAAAATAGGGCAAATGAAACTCCAACACGGTGAA
Source organism: Felis catus (assembly GCF_018350175.1). Lineage (NCBI taxonomy): Eukaryota > Metazoa > Chordata > Mammalia > Carnivora > Felidae > Felis > Felis catus. The sequence goes on from NC_058380.1 coordinate 4,949,760, forward strand.
TGATAACACAATAATCGTACCAATACACAATAATTGTAGCTAATGATACATCAGCGTAGGTGAGACAGTGTAATAGTGCAGAATAAAGGAAAAAAATTCAAGCCACTGTGAAAATATAAGTATGGCATCTGTTGCCTACATAAACGTGCTCTAAGGGGATCGTGTAAAGGGCTGAGAAGACATCCTGCCTCTGAGAGCCATCTTTTGTGTCTAAAAGCCTTATGCACCTGACCGGAGTCATTAACATTTGGATCAACTTCAATGCAAGAAGCTAAGTTACTGAAAAAAAAAAAAAAAATATATATATATATATATATTCATTTATTTGCTCTGTGATCTTGGTTCCCTATGAAACCCCGATGCAGTTGTCAAACCTCTTTTATTTGGAATGTTCTAAACCCGAAGTCTGGCTTGCCTCAGGATTCCCAGTGAATCGGCCCCACACTCCGGTCACGCAGGACGCAAACACAGGTGAGGCTCCAGCACTTAGCACTCACTGCCATCCTCCCTTCTTTCTGCCTCTTTCAGGCAGATGAAAGCCCAAGAGATGAGCCGCTCTGACGTGTGGTTAGAAACCGAACCCCTGGGTAAGGGCGGGGAGCTCAGGTCTGGAAGGGGACTAACTGTTGCCTACGTCAGGACCTATTGCACTCCCCTCCCACGGGCCCAGGTGGCCACATGAGAGCCAGCTTAACCTCAGGCAGGAGAACAGTAGCCTGAAACCCAAGGATAGTGTGTGTGTGTGTGTGTGTGTGTGTGTGTGTGTGTGTCTACTCTTGATGAAATGTTGCAGGAGCTATTTTGTTTGGTCTTATTTTGCACATTGTAGAGGTCTTTCTCGCACAGTAAAAGCTTGAAGCGGAACTATCTTTTTTCAGTGCCGTGAAGTGGTTCATAGAAATGCTTTTGCAATCGGTCAAACTTTTTAATTGTGTAAACCCGTCCCTTCCCGGTGTCGGAAGGCTGCTGGGTGCGGCAACACGGGGCAGGGCCGCTGGGGCCATCTGGAAGTGGCTAGGGCTCAGGCTGGGTAGAGTTGAGGCAACACGTGCCTGCACGTTCCACGCCGTGTGAGGTAATGTGGGGCAACCACGTGCAGCTGGGGGGACACCGGGGAGGCCACTCAGACTTGCATCGGGACGCTAGGCATCGTCCTCCACTTCTGATTCTTGGGGAACCTGCTGTGAGCCATTTTCAACGATTTATTGACCTTTTTTTCCGTTAAGATTTCCTGGACATTTTCCCATGAATCAGGAAGCTAAGGATGTGTCATACTCTCTAATATATGAGTTCCTTAAATCTTCTTTCACTATGACAGTATTGATGATACGAGGATTTAATAAAAATAAGCAGTGAATGTTACCTTTAATGAAGGGGTATTCTGTGCCTCTTAACAGAGGCCATTTCTTATACAAATCACTTAGAGGACCTTCTATGTGTCCGAACTCCCCTTTCTGTTCGTTGCACGGTTCTGTGGCTCATGCTGGACTGCACCAGAATGGGCTCGCATCAGCTGATGGATATTCTGGAAGGCAGGGAGCAGGCTGGTAAGGAACTCAACATAGGCAAACTCTGGAAAGCAGTGGCTGTTCAATAAATATTTGTGGGTTGGCTTTGTTTTTACAGAAAGTAGATGAAGCCGTCACAAAGAACTCGAGTGCCCTTGTGAAAATGAGAAACAGGATAGGTTCTAGTTCAAGAGAGGTGTAGGGAGGCACTGAATGTAGGGCAAGAGACGTGGAGCACGCAGGTGGCCGTGGCCCAGGGGCAGATGCTCCAGCAAAGTCAAGGCCGTGGTCTTGCCCGCTGCACATCACCACTAGGTGGGGAGTTTGGGGCGCCAAAGCGTTGATTAGTGCGGGTCCTGATGGGCTTGACATTTTTTAGAAGGAATCGAAAAAGGAAAGGCCATTTATTATCATCCTGCTGTATGAAGTTAACATTTTAACTTAGAGTTTTATTTTTACCATGATTTTGTCTCTGAATGCTGCAGAGAAATAGAATCCAGTTCAGTGTTCTGTGACATTTCTGAACTCATCTCCTTGTTTGACTATTAATCGTGTTGAGGATTTACAGCTGAAAAGTACACCTCTGGCAATGTCAGTTGCTAAAAGGTATGCTTGATAGAGGAAGTCTAAATCTGTGCTTTCTCGTCTCTGATGTTTAAATGGAACTATAATCCTACTTCAAGACTTCATTTTGAATACATTATACTTAAAATTAGTACAATTGGTAGATGGTAGGTATGGAATTTCTTTAAGATTCCTTTGAGGAGGGGCATCTGGCTGGCTCAGTTGGTAGACCGTGTGACTCTTGATCTCAGCGTCATGAGTTCAAACCCCGCTTTGGGTATGCAGTCTGCTTTAAAAAAAAAAAATTTCTTTGAGGAAAAAGCCTCGTAGTTGGATACTGTATTCTGTGTAAGTAAATAATACCGTGATACGATGATAGAGGTTTTAAGTATAACTAATGTTTGTTCTATGCCTGCCCATGTTCTTACCACAGATAACTCAGGTTGAGAACTGCACACTGGGTTCCGGGAGGAGGTATGAGAGGCTGGTTTCTGGAGAGGGAACGACCTGGCACAGAAAGGCAGCCACCCTCAGCACGACCGCATTTCTGAAATCCCCCGGGGCCTCCCAAAAATGTGCTAAGTTGTATTTAGATGTAATATTTTTGGGAAAAAGAAAGCGATCATCTGACACAGGAGATATATTCGTGAAAACTTACATAATTTATTTCTGGACTTTCATCGGAATTTTACCACGAATTTGCTAAAAAACTATTGTTTCGTTTGAGATGCAGGATTCTTAGATATAGATTACATGAGTTTAATTTCTACGAATCAATATAAACATACTTTGAGATCACCTCTGAAAAAATACAGTCTGAGAATGATTGTACGTAGATCAAGGCCGAACAAGGCATGAATATTAGTTGTCATTTTCTAGGATAACACACGTTTGCCATGGTCTTCCAGGGGCGGTACCAGAAGACCCGAGGTCATGCTCCATGGCTCTGGGTGACCCAACCAGCGACACCGGGGGGGGGGGGGGTAGGTGGGGGGGGAGCTCGGGGCGAGGTAGGTGCTAAGCGCCCGGGCTGTGTTCTGCAGCCTCCGCGGAAGTTCTGATGTTCCCAAGACCGCACTTCCCTCTTGCACTGAATCCGTTTTAACATCCTTTCCGGCGAGAGACACGTGGGAAGGACGCGGGTGTGGCGGGAAACAAGGCTGCGAGTCCCTGGAAGGTGTCGGGTCATCCGGGTTAGGCCTGAAATCACGAACACAATCCTTTCCAGGGGGAACTCTGCCACGTGTACGGAGAAGGGCACCCAACGCAGACGGAAGCCTGGCTGGGTGGCGAGCCCTCCCTCTCCGCGGGGTACGGGCTCCCTCACCGTCTGTGATGGTTTCACGCCCCACACGGGACCCGACTGCACAGTGCACGGAAGTGGAACCATGCTGTACGGGACCGTTCGGGCCAGGGTGTTGCGTGCGGACCAGGTGAGTTTCGTGCACGCGGAGCACCGCGTGTTCAGTTGTATTTCTGCACAGTGGTCATTCTGTGCACCTACTGGAGTTTACCTACCACTCTAGCGTTGAGGAAGCTTCGGATATGTGCCTGGGCACCAGTCAGGAAAACAGGAACTGTATCAGTTATTTTTAACAGAGACATTTTATTTTCTTTATTTTTATATTAAAAAAATTTTTTTAATCTTTATTTTTGAGAGAGAGAGAGAGTGAGCAGGGGAGGGGGCAGAGAGAGGGAGACACAGGATCTGAAGCTCCAGGCTCCAAGCTGTCAGCACAGAGCCCGACGTGGGGCTCGAACTCACAAACTGTGAGATCATGACCTGAGCCGAAGTCGCATGCTTAACCGACTGAGCCACCCAGGTGCCCCTTTATTAATCTATTTTTAAACAGCTTTATTTAGGTACAGTTGACATACAATTGATATACGTATTTAATGTATACAATCTAATGACTTGGGACACAGGTACACCTGTGAAACCACAATCAAGGGAACTGATATATATCCATTACCTCCAGAAGCTTCCTTGTGCCTCTTTTTTGTTCTTGTGCTAAGAACACTAAATATGAGATAAACCCTTCTAACAATTTTTAGGTGCACGATACGATGCTGTTCACTACAGGCACAATGTTGTACACCAAATCTCTAGAACTTACTCATCTTGCCTAACTGACACTTGATGTCCATTGGCTGACATCTCCCCATTTCCCCTCCCCTCCCCACCCCTGGCAACCACATTTTACTCTCTGCTTCTGTCAGTGTGACTGTTTTAGTTATTTATTTTTTTAAAAGTTTATTTATTTTGAAAGAAAGAGGGTGCACGAGGAGGGGAGGGAAGGAGGGAGGGAGAGAAAGAGAGACAGAGAGAGAATCCCAAGCAGGCTCTGTGCCCAGTGTAGAGCCCGATGCAGGGCTTGGTCCCACGACCGTGAGATCATGACCTGAGCCACAACCAAGAGTCGGATGCTTAACCGACTGAGCCACCCAGGCGCCCCTCAGTTTGACTATTTTGGATTCCTCGTATGAATAGAATCATGCAGTATTTGTCCTTCTGTGACTGGTGTATTTTACTTAGCACACTGTCCTCTGGGGTCGTGCATGTGGTAAAGCTATTTTAAAACAGAGAATTGATTACACAGACGTCAGAGGACTAAAAAGGCAAAAAGCAGACAGTGAGGTACCCCAGAGGCAGCGACTGCAAAGAGCAGCTACCGCTTGAGACAAATGGGAGGGTTGGGGTTTCGGAACCTGGAAGTCTGGAAGACAGGGCTGGACCACAGAGCGCAACAGGAAACCACAGCCTGGGCCGATCGCCGCTGGGAGGCAGGGCTGGAAACATCTGAAGTCAGACGTTGTCGCTGCTGATTCTCAGGAACCACTATGGTCCCCCCACCTCGGCCCCCCAGTCGGCATGGAGCTGTGGCACACTGGGTGGCAAATGACATGTTGACCTGGGACCGTCTCTCAGTGGACCCAGCGGTCCATGCATCTAAACTGTGGTTAGCTCCGCAGTTAGCACGTATACAATGGGAATAAACATACCCCAAACCTGCGTGGGCACGACCCATGCACGAGCTCCACGGCCTGGGGAATGAGGGTAGGAAGAACCAAATGGAAGCTTGAGATGTTCCTTCTAGGACAGTCTTGATGGCAAAATTCTAAGTGATCCTTAAGATCCTTGCGGCCTGGTGTCAACATCCTGTAAAACCCCCTCCCCTGAGAATGGGCAGGACCCGTGAAAGTGAGATAGACTATCACCCCCATGGTTAAGTGGCTAATCAGTTGACTCTGAGTGAATGAAACGAGATTATCCTAGGTGGGCCTGACCTCATCTAGTGAAGTCTTTACAAAAGTTTGTGTCAGCGAGGCATTCTCTCCCCTTGACCTTGAAGATACAGCCTCCAGGAGTTTTTTTTTTTTTAAATTTTTTTAATGTTTATTTCTTTTTGAGAGAGACAGAGACACAGTGTGGGGGGGGGGGAGGGGCAGAGAGAGAGACACACACAGAATCCAAAGCAGGCTCCAGGCTCCCAGCTGTCAGCACAGAGCCCGACTCGGGGCCCAAACCCATGGACCCCGAGATCATGACCTGAGCGGACGTCGGGCGCTCAACCGGCTGAGCCGCCCAGGCGCCCCTGCAGGCTCCATGAGTCTTACAGCGGCAAGGATATGAATTCTGCTAACAATCACGAGGGTCACAAAGGGGGTCCCAAGCCTCAGGTGAGACTCCAGCACCTTGATTTCAGCGTCATGAGACCCTCAACACAGAATCTAGCTGTGCCACGCCCAGATCCTGACACACGGCCCTGTGACAGAGCAGATGGGTATGGTTCCAGGGTGCCGAGTCTGTGTTAATTTGTTAGTCAGCGAGAGGAAACTGAGACCCGTAGTGAAGCCAGAGCAGTGCCGTGTCCTGGGGCAGCTACGGAGCGTGGTGCGAAGCTGTGAAACGCGCGGGGCCACCTGTGGTCATCAATCCTCCTTCAGTCCCCCGCGCGTTCTGTGCGGAAGCACGTCGATCTTGGAGAACGCAGTGGTTTACTGGGACTTAATCAAATGCCGCTTCCAATTGCAACTTCTATTCTGTACCTGGTACCTTTACTGGGGAAAAAAGTCTCCCACACCTGCTTTATAGCGATCTATCTTACAAATGCTTTTTTCCCTTTTATACCAATTTCTTAGTTCCATTTGGGGCACATATTAATGATCTCTCTATGGGTGCTTTTTGGCTGATAGTAATTATAAAACAACACTGGTTTTCGCACATATAACTATTTCAAAGACGTAAAACTGTAAAAGAAAGTGCATCTTATAGTTCGTAAACTATGGTCAGTGACAAACCCGAGCATACTGTAGGGAAAAGGCAAGAAAATGTGGCATGCCATATTCAGAAAATAATCAACCAGAACTTCTGGACATGGAAATCATATGGCTATAATTGAACAGGAAAATGAACAGAACAGAAGCGAGAATTCGTGAATTGTAAGACGAGTCGGAACACGATGGATAGAGAAAATAATAGAAAACGCAGCAGAAAGGATAAACATGGAAGGAGTGAGGTGAGAAGTATTTGGTCCGAGTTCTGAGAGCTGAGTGGAGAGAGCAGAGGACTAGTTGAAAATATAATAGTGAGACCTTTTCAGACTCAGGAATAGACCCACGGACTCAAGAAGCTTAGCAAATCCCAAGCATGACTGATGAGAATAGATTCACATCTAGATACGTAGTAAAGCTACAGACTTAACATCTTAAGTCATCCAGGGTGAAAAAAAAAAAAAAGACAGATTACCTAAACACGAGAGCAGATGGAATGATATCTGACTTCTAACAATATCAACAGAAGCCAGAAGAAGAAAGACATATTCACATGCTGTAAGAAAATCTCGTCAGCCTAGAAATATACGCACAGCAGAAGTATCTTTCAAAAATGAGGGTGAATTTCTTTCACTTACAGGCAAATGAGAACTAAGAGAAGAGAATCTGTCAGCAACACGATCTCAGTAAAGGAAATGCTAAAGAATGTACTTTAGGCAGAGAGAAACTGGTCACGAAGGATAAGTTTAAGAGAAGAATAGAGAACAAAGAAAGTGGTAAACATATAAGCAAACGTAAATTACTATTGACTAAATAAAACGGTGGTAACAATGTCGAGGATTAAAAAACAAAACAAGGTGAACTTAAAAACGGAGACAATAACATTTAGTTCAGGAGAGAGGTAAACAAATATAAAATCTTCCAAGATCCAGGAATTGCCCAGGAGGAGAAGAAAGATTTGATCACATTTGGATTTGTGGAGTTGACGATGCATGCTTACATTTCTAGGGCAAGTACAAATAGAATAGAGACAGTATGAAGAAGTTCAAAGTCAAAAACAGCAATCATAAACAGTCTGCTAACGTAACAAGACAAGAGAGGAGAGGCAAAGAAATAGCGAGTAGACGGGACAAATGGCGGGCACAAGCCAAGGTGGCGGAAAGAAGTCTCAGCACCCACCAACCAAAGTGATCACAAGGGAAGAAAATACGCCAGTGACAAAATAAACATTGTCAGACTAGATAAAAATAAAATATAACATATACTTGTTCATGAAGGAAACCTCTAAACTTCAGCCACAGAAAGCATTTTTCATTTTTTAAAATTAAAAAAAAAATTATTTTAGAGAGAGAGAAAGAGACAGAGGGAGAGAGAAAGAATCTTAAGTAGGCTCCACGCTCAACATGGAGTCCAACAAGGGCCCCATCCCGCGACCCTGGGATCATGACCAAAGCCAAAATCAGGAGTCAGACGCTCTATCCACTGAGCCATCCAGGTGTCCCAAACTATAGAAGGCTTTAATGTCAGTCACTATGAGGTCGCTATGTAAATACCAGATACAACCTAACACACAAAAAAAATATTACTGGAGGTAAAGAAGCTCAATTATATAATGAAAGGCTACTTTTACCTAGACATCACACTAGTTTCAAACATATATAGACCAAAGAGTGCGCCTGAAAAATGTATCATATGGGACTGACATAAGTACAAGGAGAGAGAGACAAATCCTCAGTGAGAGGGCATTATTCAGTAACTGATAGGAAATACGTGAATAAAATGATAACAGAATTGACCTAATGGACAAATACAGAACAGGACACATAACAAATGCTGAAAGCACGTCCTTCTTAAAATCACAAAAATATTTTTTAAAAATGAGTAGACGGACCCCAAACTAAGTCTCAACAAATGCCAATGGGTTGGACTCATGGAGAGTTAGCTACGTTAGAGCCACGTTAGAAGTAAGTACTTTAAAAATGGATGTTAAATTCTTATATGTAAATTAAGAAATACATCTTTAAGAAAACTGTGAGTCAAAGGAGAAATTCTTTAAAAAAAAATTTTTTTTTTCAACGTTTATTTATTTGTGGGACAGAGAGAGACAGAGCATGAACGGGGGAGGGGCAGAGAGAGAGGGAGACACAGAATCGGAAACAGGCTCCAGGCTCTGAGCCATCAGCCCAGAGCCTGACGCGGGGCTCGAACCCACGGACCGCGAGATCGTGACCTGGCTGAAGTCGGACGCTTCACCAACTGCGCCACCCAGGCGCCCCGAAAGGAGAAATTCTAATGGAGATTAGAAAATAGTGTGGACTGAATAATAACAAAAACATCACACACCAGTATTTGTGGAAGGCAGCCAAAGCAGTATTTAAAAAAATGCATATGGCCTTATGTACAGAAAATATACCAGAAGAAAGCCTGAAAATGAGCTAAGCACCCATTTCTAGAAGTTACAGAAAAAGAACAACTTAAACTTGAAGAGGGTGGAAGGCAAAAAATAATAAATTTAAAAGCAAAAATTCATGATGTAGAAAAAGTAACAAAATCAGAAGGATCGGTAAAGTCAATAGTTTCAACTTGATAAAAAAAAGTCACAAACGTGTGTGATGGTTCATGAAGAAACAAAAATAGGAAGAAAAGGCACGTAAGGCCAATATCAAAAATGATAAAAAGGACATCCTGAGGCAGGTAATTAAAGATAATATAGTACAGGGGCGCCTGGGTGGCTCAGTCGGTTAAGCGTGCAACTTCGGCTCAGGTCACAGTCTCGCGGTCTGTGGGTTCGAGCTCTGCATCGGGTTCTGTGCTGACAGCTCAGAGCCTGGAGCCTGCTTCGGATTCTGTGTCTCCCTCTCTCTCTGCCCCTCCCCTGCTCACACTCTGTCTCTGTCTCTCTCTCAAAAATAAACAAACATTTAAAAAATTTAAAAAAAGATAACTTAGTACAACAGTAACTTTGGACCATTTCAAAACATAAAAAATTTCATATCAATAGATAAAAATTTGGACAATTATTAGAAAATATCACTCATTCAAATCAATTAAGACAAATATGAAAAACCTGAATATTCCTATAATAATTATTATTTTTAACGTTTATTTATTATTTTGAGAGAGAGAGACAGAGCATGAGCGGGATGAGGGGCAGAGAGGGAGAGGGAGACACAGAATCCGAAGCAGGCTCCAGGCTCCGAGCTGTGAGCCCAGAGCCCGATGTGGGGCTGGAACCCACAGAATGTGAGATCATGACCGACTGAGCCACCCAGGCGCCCCCCTATAATTATGAAAGAAATTGAATCTGTAGTTAAATACCTTTCCACAAATAAAACTCCTGGGTGGCTCGGTTGGTTAAGCCTCCGACTCCTGGTTTCAGCTCAGGTCACGATCTCAAGGGTTTGTGAGTTTCGGTGCCGCGTCGGGCTCCGGGCCGACCGTGCAGAGAGCCTGCTTGGGATTCTCTCTTCCCCTATCCCGCTCACGCTCTCTCTGTCTCTCTCAAAATAAATAAATAAACTTAAAAACAAAAACACCTCTAGGCCCAGACAGTTTCTATCAAACACTCAAGAAGAAATCATTCCAATCTTATTGGAAACCTTCCAGAGAATAGAAAAAGAAGAAACAGTCCGTACGATGGCTAATTTTGTGTGTCGGCTTGAGTGGGCCACGGGGTGCCCAGACGTTCAGTGAAAACATTATGTGCGTGAGGGTGTTTTTTGCTGAGAGGAGTACTTGAATGGGCGCAGTGAGGCGCTTGCCCTAGAACTCTAGCATCACCAACAGGTCGCTTCCACTTTCCCTGTTAGGCTTTGCCCCAAGGCTCCGCTACACTTTGCAGACAACGCTGAGTCTTCCAGCAACAGACAGCGTCGGGCCTTGCGGAAAGAAAGCCTGTGGCGGCCAAGAGGCCGTGACTCATGAGAGCGGCCTGCTGGCCCCGGAGCCAGGGGAATGAGAATTCATTAAGAAGTGAGTGAAACGCTGAAGGAAATCTCATCACGGTGACGTTGAATGGAAAGTATGATGGGGTTGCTGTTGCCTGTTCGCGGTTCGATTCCGATGAGTAGATAAAAAAGCCTTTTCTTCCCGATCCATCTCCAACCCCGTATTTAATAGACTGCTTTTGCAAACTGAGATAAAATGCTTTTTATTTTTTTACTTTGATTAACATTTTTTTTAACGTTTATTTATTTTTGGAGAGAGAGACAGAGCATGAGCGGGGAAGGGGCAGAGAGAGAGGGAGACCCAGAATCTGAAGCAGGCTCCAGGCTCTCACCTGAGAACCAAAAGATCCTGACCTGAGCCAAAGTCCAGTGCTTAACTTAGTGAGCCACCCAGGTGCCCCTAAAATACTTTAAAAAAAAAGGAACCTGAAATTGGAAACGGAGAAAATGCTATCCACACCGCAAAGGAGAGAGCACCAAGGGTGTGGCTGAACCACCTGCTGATAAGAGATCACGTGACTCAGGACTTGGAGGAGCCCTCTCAGCCCAGGCCAGGAACAGAGACGGCATTAAACCCTCAGAGATGCTGCCACTTGGAAGGGAAGGGGGCAGAGAAAGCCGGCGGAATGAGGGACTGGGTTCTCCGGGGCTGGAGCACGGAGCTACGAGGCTGTGAAGACGCGCTGTTTCTCAAGGAAAGGGAAGAAGGAGCCCGAAGGCAATTCAGAGACGAGAAGGGGGGCCCTCTCACCAGAGGCTCAGGGGGTGAAACTCTCTCCTCCCTGGTTTCGGAGGGCAGAGTGGCTGCGGAGTAGCGGGCGGGCCACGGGGTGATGCTGGCACCTCGCTGGGCCTGGATGGGGGGACATGAAGGCCAACCGGGTTATTCCCCAATCTCAGGATCTACTGGGTCTTGCCTGGGACCTGCCCCTCCTTCCTTCTCCCCTATCTCTCCCTTTTGGTATGGCACCGCCTCCCGAGGGCCTGTCCCACCGCTGTATTTTGGAAGCACGTAACTTGTGCCCTTTCACAGATTAGCATCGAAAGGGGGAAGCTGCGTTGAGATGAATCTGCCTCCAGTGCCTCGCAGACCTGGTGATGGTGATCCTGAGACGGGACCCTGGACTTCAGACTTCGAGGTGGTGCTGGAATGAGGGAAGGCTTCTGGGATGTTGGGGGGAAATGAAAATATTCTGTATGTGAGAAGACCATGAATTTGCGGGGGGGGGGGTGGCGGGGAGGACCAGAGACTGAAACTGAGACATGAATTTTGTCCCTCACGCTCCAAAATTTATGTCGAAACCTTGATCCTCAATGTGACTGTGTTCGGAGACAGGGTTTTTATATGGTAGGAGGCGGGCTTCTCTCCCCCCTTCCCCCCAACCCTCCCGTCAAGTGGGGGTGAAGCGAGAAGCCAGCCATCTGCAAACCAGGAGAGGCTCTCGCCAGAACCCCACCTTGCTGGCACCCTGGTCTGGAGAAATAAACTCCTGCTGGATGAGCCCCCCCCCACTCCATGGTGTTTTGTTTTGGCAGTGGCCCCAGTTAACTAAAACGCTCCCCGAATCATTTTAAGTGGCTCCTGTAACTTGAGAAGGACACTGTTAGAAGGAACGATTACAGTCCAATTTTACTATGGACAAAAAGAACTATTATTTTTTCATTAGTATTTTATTGTTTTTACATCTACTGTGAAAAACACAAGTTTTTGTCTTAACTGAGAGCACAGCCTTAAGTTTTAGCCACATATTTAAAAGATGGTTGAGGGGTAGGCGCCTGGGTGGCTCAGTCAGTTGGGTGTCCGACTTCGGCTCAGGTCATGATCTCATGGCTCGTGGGTTCGAGCCCCGTGTCGGGCTCTGTGCTGATAGCTCCGAGGCTGGAGCCTGCTTCGGATTCTGTGTCTCCCTCTCTCTCTGCCCCTCCCCGTCTCATGCTCTCTCTCTCTCTCTCTGTCAAAAATAAACATTAAAAAAAACCCAAACTGTATACAACCCAGAATTTTGGCTGAAAACACAGAAGCATCTTTAAGCTGTAGTTCTGAATTTTAACAAGGACACGTATGGTTTCACGTTGCTGATAGCAATGGTGTTCCTTGGAACACTTCAAAGATTACATACATTATTTTCAATATATTTCATTGTAAGCGCCCAAAGGTGAAACATCTTTGTGAAACACTGAATCTGACCCTTGGAATCTTAGCTGTACAATGAGAATTCCCATGAAATGCTGAACACGAAGAATTCTTTAAAAAAACTGCTGAGCTGAATCCTGTTATATACATAAAAAAAATAATACAGCGTGACTGATTTGGCATTACCCTAGTAATGCAACGTTTGACACTAAAAAATGAATCAGCATAACATATTAGCAGATTAATAAATAAAATCATATCATTTCAATAAAATCATAAAAATATCTGGTAAAATTCAGTATCTTTTTAACATACAAAAACAGAACGCCTCAACCCAAGCTGGAAGCAGAAAAGAACCATCTAAATCTCATAGAAGGTACCAGCAACAGCCACAGAATTTACAACAAAACAGCACTTTTACTGGTGAAATATTGAGACACTTCAATTGTTACACTTAGGAGAAAGATAAAGATGCTTGCTCTACTATTTCTATTCGATATAATATGGAAGGCCTTTTCAACATTAATTAAAATTTCAACTTATTTTAAAAAGCTTAGCAAGATGGCTGACTATATAATATATACACGATATAGAGAAATGTTTATGGAAATCATTATACAAAAATCAATATGTGAAATATATTTTATATACAGAATATACTGAGACTACCACGTCAATACACAGAAATCTAATGGATTTCTGTATACTATTGAGAAATATAATTACCTTTTTTTAAACAGACATCAAGATAGCCTAAGAAATCAAGTATTCAGAAATAAATCTAATAGCAGCTAAAAAACCTATAGGAAGAAATATTATTAAGTTGTAAAGAGGGACATTTAAAAAGGCCTAAATTAAATAGAGAGTAACACTATATTCCTAGATGAAATGCCTTGACACTGTAAGGATCTCAATTATCCCTTAACTAATTATATGTCAGTTCAACCAACATTCTGTCAAGACTGAGGATTCAATAGAATATATCAAGATTCAATATAATCTTGATAAAAATCCCAATTTTATTCCCTTGGAACTTGGAATGTATATGGAAATGCAAAAGGTCAAGAAAGCAAAAATGTTTTTGAAGCGAATTAGCTGAGCTTTCTCTATAAAATGTCACGACAGGGGCACCTGGTTGTCTCAGTCGGTTGAGCATCAGACTCCTGATGTCGACTCAGGTCATGATCTCATGGTCGTGGGATCAAACCTGGCGTTGGGCTCCACTCCTGCTTGGGATTCTCTCTCTCTCTCTCTCTCTCTCTCTCTCTCTCTGCCCCTCCCCCACTCATGCTCTCTCATAAAATAAAATAAAACAAAATAAAATAATAAAATTTCATGACATTAAAAGCTACAGTAATTGAAACGATATAGTATTGGCAAACGCATAGACATATAGATCTATAGAACAGAACAATATCCAGAAAAAAAAGGTATTTATGGATACTTGACTTCTTATAAAGCTAGCACTGTAGAGCAGTGGGAAAAGACTCCTAAAACACAAGTCTCAGAGTGCACAAAGATACTTGTGACACAACTAATGAAGGCTCATATCCAGAATATACAAAGAACCTTAGGTCAATAAGAAAAAGTCAGCTCAGGAGGGACGTGGCAAGAAACTCAACTGGCAATTCATCAAAGAGGAAATCCAAATAGACAATACGCGTATTAAAAGCCTCATGAGATAACACTACACAGTTACTGAAATGCTTGAAATAAAACACCGCAAGGCAAGGACTGGTGAGTTACTAGGGCAATAAGAACTGCATAGATCGTGAGTCCATTCCTAGAAATACACTCTAGGAATCTTGCACATCCATGCCCAGGAAATACATGTAAGAATGTTTTTTTTTGTTTTGTTTTGTTTTTGAGAGACAGAGACAGTGTGAGCAGGGGAGGGGCAGAGAGAGGGAAATCCCAAGCAGGTTCTGAGCTGCAGGGCAGAGCCGGATGCAGGGCTTGAAGCCACAAAACTGTGAGGTCATGACCTGAGCTGAAATCGACAGTCAGATGCTCAACCGACAGAGCCACCCAGGCGCCCCACATATAAGTCTAACCGCTAAGACGGGAACAAACCCAAATGTCCATCGACCTGGGAGTGAGGGAGGAAATCCTGGCGTGTTAGCGTCATCAGATACCGCACAGCAATAAAGTGCAAGAAGCCGCACCTGAACACAACACCGCGGATGGATCTCAGCAGCACGACGTTGAGCGAGCAAAGCCGGGACGGAGGAGGGCGCACGAGGAACAAATGAAACTCTAGCTGCACCCATGTCACCCTGTCCGCAGGGCTGCTCTTGGCCGGGACCGCCTGGCGGGGAACCCGGCAGCCAGTGTTGCGGTTGGACGGGCCCCTGGGGTTTTTCCTATGCTGACTGCGGGATGCACCCCAGCAACAGCCTGCAGAGAGCTCTAAGGAGGTGTACCACGGGCGGCCCTGGACAAGGCCGGCGTGCCAGCGGCCGCTAAAGCGGAAGCGCGCGAGTCAGGGTGCGGAAGGCAGAAGCAGGGTCACTCCGGTGGTCAGGCGTCTAGCTTACCCAGGGCTTTCTGAAAGAGAAGCCCGACCCCGACCCCGTGGGGGCCCCCTAATTCCTCCTCTGCTGTTCTGCCGGTAGCTGTGCCAGGCAGCGGGCAGGGTGCTTATTCAGGACAGGTGTATTTAGCGGTGGATGCCTTGGCAATCAAAAGCTTCATGTCAAGCGTTTAAATTACCGTCAGAAGTTTAAGGGCAGGCACTAAAGGCACAGTAGCGTTTACAGCTGCCTACTGGATGTGGTCAACTTCTACACAAACGCCCAGAGGTGATTACTGTATGGAGGACGGTTTCCTTTAGGGAGGAAGGATGCAGGAGGGGCTTCCGGATGCTCCCACTGTCCCGTTTTTATTAAAAAAAATTTTTTTTTAACATGTATTTATTTTTGACAGACAGGGCACGAGCAGGGGAGGGGCAGAGAGAGGGAGACACAGAATCCCAAGCAGGCTCCAGGCTCTGAGCCATCAGCACAGAGCCTGACACGGGGCTCGAACTCAACCAACTGTGAGATCATGACCTGAGCCTAAGTCGGAGGCTTAACCGACTGAGCCATCCAGGTGTGCCTCACTGTCCCATTTTTATATTTATTTATTTTTGAGAGACAGAGACAGACAGAGCACAAATGGGGGAGTGGCAGAGAGAGAAGGAGACACAGAATCAGAATCAGGTTCCAGGCTCTGAGCTATCAGCATAGGGCCCCACACAGTGCTCGAACTCACAAGCTGCAATATCATGACCTGAGCTGAAGTCGGATGCCCAACCGAGCCACCCAGGCGCCCCCCATTAAAAAAAAAAAACCTTTTTTTTTCTAGCATTTATTCATTTTTGAAAGGCAGACAGAGACAGAACGTGAATGGGGGAGAGGCAGAGAGAGAGGGAGACACAGAACTAGAAGCTGGCTCCAGGCTCTGAGCTGTCAGCCCAGAGCCCCATGCGGGGCTCGAACTCACAGACTGCGAGATCATGACCTGAGCCGAACGAAGTCAGACGCTCAACCAACTGAGCCACCCAGGCACCCCCCATTTTTAAATGTCAGTGGTACTTTCTTGTGCATTACACGTGCATTACAATCATGAATTAACACAGTGTGACTTACGCCTTCTTCCCTGCATTTGCTACATCTCATACTAAAGAGAGAGAGAGAGAGAGAGAGAGAGAGAGAGAGAGAGAGAGAGAGAACCAGTGTAAACAGAATGGCTGGTGAGGCAGAGGAGTATGAACCCACATGACTGTGAGCAGAGGTCGGGAGGGTGGAGCAGAGGGACAGCAGGAGGACGTGAGTTTCAGCTGTGCACTGGGCAAGGTGATGAGGGCGGGGTAAGCCCGATGCACAAGGGCTCCCTCTCCCGGCGGCTCTTGCCCTACCAGGCAATACATCGCTACAGTAGTAAGTGACTGGCAGGCAGTGCTGGGTTTTGAGTTCCAACCTTCAGCGTTAGGCTTAATGACTGTTGGGAGCCTCGCTGATTTCTTAAATATTAACCACCTAGAAAATGGAATTAAATAATAGGAATGAATCCAAAAGCCGACTTTCAAATTCTCCACACCAAAAAAAGGCATCGATCAAATATCACATAAAAAGTGTCTCATTTCACCACAGTGGTCACCAGAATTAACAATGGAAGATACTGGCTCCAACTGGAGGGAAAACACAGGGCATTTGGGGATGTAGGCCACGTAGCTGATGCTGCCTTGAACAGAAAACAAGTTTGGGAGGCAGTTTACTAGGCCAGAGATTTTTGCTTTGCACATCAATGACTTCTGCTCCTTTTTGGCCTGGCTCTCTACGAAGAGTTTATTCTGTTGGCCCAAGAACGTGCTCAAAGTCTCAGAATTTTGTTTGTTTGGTTTTGGTTTTGGTTTTTTCTTATCAGTGAAGGCTCCAAGACCAAGGGCTGCTCGGGGCCGTGGAAGCCTTTCTGTAACGTCTCCCAGCTCCCCCAGGCCCCGAAATCCCCAGGTCCGGTTGCCATCCCACCACAACCAGCACCGTCATAATTTCATGTGTATTGTCAAAGTGCAACTGAATAAATGTAAAGATCGAACTTGGCTCCATTCAACAACGTGTGAAGCAGCTTGCATCCCGCCCAACAAACGGAGGGGAGCGCTGGAGGGAAGGCTTTTGTGGGCAGAGCAGGTGGGACAAGGATTTATTAGCAAAAGAAAATAAAGGGTTGTCTCCGCAAGGGGAGGAGGAAGGGGAGGGGGGTCTTATCAGCAGATCGCCTCCTAGTGCGGCAAGAAATTCCAGACCGATTGGTTGCCACTCCTGGGAGTGGCTGAAACTGCCACCAGGTGTTAAGTCTCGGTGGGGCTTAACATGAGTGACTCCATTTTAGATACAATGTCTCTTTTCAACAATGTTAAATATTAAGTGCATGAAAATAGCAGAAAACGCTATTTTTATTCCCCAGGACCATAAACCGCCGTGTGCTTGTAACTCCAAGGCTGCTCTACAGCTTTCCCCCTTGTCTCCCGACCCACCCTCTTCTCTACAGAAACCCCGGAGCTGCCTCTGCATTTCTCTCAAGACATTTTATAACTTTGGAAGTCACTAAATTATGTATTTTTTAAGTTTATTTATTTATTTTGAGAGAGAGAGAGAGAGCATAAGCAGGGGAGGAGCGGAGACAGAGAGAGGGAGCCTGACACAGGGCGCGAACTCACAAGCTATGGGATCACGACCTGAGCGGCAACCAAGATTGGATGCTTGACCGACTGAACCGCCCGGATGCTCCTACACTATGTATTATATAATCTTCTTTTTTTTCTAATTTTTTAAAATGTTTATTTATTTTTGAGAGTGAGAGAGACAGACAGAGCGTGAGCGGGGGAGGGGCAGAGAGAGAGGGAGACACAGAATCCGAAGCAGGTTCCAGGCTCCGAGCTATCAGCACCGAGCCCGACGCGGGGCTCCAACTCACGAACTGCAAGATCATGACCTGAGCCAAGGTCAGCCGCTTAACCGACGGAGCCACCCAGGCGCCCCTATATGATCTTGTAAAGTCAATTTTAAACATTTCTTAACATAAAAGATGTCTACTCTGAGTGCCAGGGTTTCTGGGCTGCTAAATAAGCAGGAGTTTGGATTTGTACCGTAAGTTATGAGTTTGAATCGCTTCTTTTCTTTCAATTAATGCCTAACACAGTGTATGGGAGGAACAGTTCTCCCCTCCTCCCTCTGGGTCTGGGTCTGGGCAAGAATTAAACTGACATAAGAGATTAACAAGAGAAAAATATACAGATTTTTAACTGAAGTTTGACTTGTATATGGGGAAAAAGTGACCAGAGCAGGAAGCTTTTATACCGTTCAGACAAACAAATCACATGCGGAGAACGGACGTGATAAAGGGTTTGGGCTGTGGGCACTGAATGCTGAAGAATCACTAGGAAGATGTGGGCTCGTGAAACAAGGTTTGTTTGTACAGCCTTCCTGGCCCCAAATACCCCACATCTCTGGTGAGAGGAAGGTCTTCCCTCGTCCCGGTACAGGGAGGGCACCTTTCACGGGGGAGGTTGGCCTCCCCCCTAAAGGTGAGCAGTGAAAGGTTTCACTGCTTTTAGGAAGACAAAGGAGGGTCAGCTGGCTGCTTCTCAGGTAACTTTAATTCAAAATAATCAATATGCCAAAGTGCCGGAACCTTTGTCAGGTACTCTCAGGGACAGAATTCTTCTCTTGAGTTTCTAGTTCATTTCTCAGTTACCCACTCTGCATGGAATCCTCCTGCTCGTTTTCTTGTGGGTCCTGGCACTTGGCAGGGGAACGGATGAGACGCGCTCAGTGGTGCGGCGGGAAAGGCTGCTCGGTGCTGCAGCGTTCCGGCACCTGCTTCTCTGCTGGGATACTTCTAACAAAAATGCTACAATCATGGTTTGTTACCGAGAAATACTGTAATGTTGACGACTTACATAGAACTGTGTGTTCCAGGGGCCCCTGGGTGGCTCAGTCGGTTGAGCATCCGACTTCGGCTCAGGTCATGATCTCACAGCTTGTGAGTTTGAGCCCCGAGTCGGGCTCTGTGCTGACAGCTCGGAGCCTGGAGTCTGATCCGGATTCTGTGTCTCCCTGTCTCTCTCTGCCCCTTCCCCACTCGCACTCTGTCTCTCTCTCTCTCTCTCAAAAATAAACATTAAAAAAAAAAAAGTGTGTTCTATACTATGATCTCTTGAATTTTTGTTTTCCCTTACTTGTTTTTCTAGACAGATCCAGCTGAGAACATATTTCAATGGAACCTCAAGATCAAGTTTTACATCAGTCCTGGGTCCGCATCTCCATCCTCACCCAGCGCAGAGGAAGCCAACCCAGTTAAGGTGCCTCCTCCGGGGCAGCTTTGCTGGCAAACTCTTCATGTGTAACAAAACAAAGGGAGAATGGACCCTATTCAGAAACAGAGGGGGCGTTTCTTTTCTAAAAATACCCTGCTTGGCTGGCACAGTCCATCAGACAGTATCAAATGTCACTGATAACACGGGAAGACTGGAAACTCATCCGAGCACGCCATTCCTGAAAATCAGTACAAATGACAGAGCTTCCACTGGCTCCGGAAAAACAAGCTTTGTGACTGTGTCCACTCTGAAGCTAGGGTTTAACAGAGCAGACGGCACAGTCATGTGAATTGTGAGACGGTTGGTACCGCCGTGCCGCGAACCCCAAGGGGACCCGTCCCGCAGCGGCAATGGCCCTGGTTGTTTGCACTGCTTTATTAGCGTTAAGGAGTCACCATATAGCGGGAACGTAGCACATCGTAACATCAAGTCTGGTATTATGTATTATTCGTAAGGTATAAAAATATCCTCGTGACGTCACATGTTAAAATTTGAGGTATTTTCTTAACTTCTCTACAACGGTGCGTAAAACAACTCTTCCTTGGTCCTTCCTTCATGTTAATCAGAGACTGTGTTTCTCTGCAAAAGGAAATCTTTCTTCCAGAGGTCAAAGGGTTTGGTGTCTCTCAGCTCACTCCTCCTCCTGCTCTGCGTCTCCGACACCCTCAGTAACCCCAGTAACCCGGGCAGGGACTCTGCTGCCCCTGTGGAATCCTGGGGGCTGGGCCACCTGCTGTAAGGGGAGGGTATGGTGTCCTTGGGAAAGTTTCAGTGTGGCTTTTAGCCAGGCCAGACATTATCTGCAAATTCTGCTCAGAGCCTCTGAACTTTTGATAACACTTTTATTTTATCGTACTGTTTTAAACTTTTAGTAGCGAAATATTTCCATCGACGAGGAATAACCTATCACAAATCCATACACCCACTACTCACAAATTTAGCAAAACGGTGGCATTTTTGTGTCAGATCAAAGAAATTGAGATGTGGTTGGGAGAGCTGCGCTCATGTAACTGCCTTCTCCCCCTGCCCCTGGGAGGTTACTGGCCATCGGAGGAGGTGTGCCCTCTTCCGGCCACCTTCTTATCCTCTGTGTCACTTGCATGTGTCCTTCAAGGGTGGGGGATCGCTTGGCTTGCTTAAAACACTCCTGCAGATAGTATCCCTATCATTCTACAAGTAGTCACGCTGAGACACTTCATTTGTGTTGACTGCTGTGTAGTTTTCCAGTGTATCAGTGTACTTAGATTTACAGAACAGCGCTCCTTTTGATGGACATTTGGGTTGATGTCATTTTTCACTACTACAATGTCTTTATCATAATGAGCCTGTTGGTACCTGCTACTCCCACGAAAGTACCCTCCCCCCCCCCCCCCCAGCCCGCAATCCATGGTTTTCGTTATTGGCACTCAACCAGAGTCTAGAAGCAGATGCTTCTCCTTCTGACACATGCTCAGAAGGTCAATAGTCCCCTAACACTCTGTCACAGGGCCTACGTCATTCACCTCGATTCGTCTCCTCACACACGCGTTTTATCAGCTCGTAGCATCACAAGGAGAAGGGTGAGTACAGTACAGGAAAATATTTTGGGAGAGAGAGAGAGAGAGAGAGACCACACTCACATAACTTTTATCTCAATATAGTGTTACAATTGTCCAATTTTGTTATTAGTTAGTAATCTCTTACTGCTCCTAATTTATAAAGTAAACTTTTCATAGGTTATATGTGTATTTTCAATGTAAAATTTTGGCAACAGAGTGGTTCCATTTTTTGGGGGAAGAGCCACAGATTTTATGGAAACTTTGCAGGTACGGTATGGATTTATTTTTCCTAGACTACCGAAGGCTGCCGCCCGGTTTTCCATCACCTCGAATACTTCAGAATGTATTTCTTACAATGAAGAATATTCTCTTGTGTGTGTGTATGTATACACAGCGCAGCCATCATCCCTTGCGGTGACGCATTACTACCACCTGAACCTAAGGCCCCATCCAGGTTGTCCCCGTGGCGTCCGTCACGGCAGGAGGAGCCGGTTCCGAATGCTGCTTTGCCTGGCCTTGTCATGTCTCCTCAGTCTCTTCCCACCTGCCACAGTTCCTTAGCCTTGGTTTGATTTTGTGACCTTGAGACTCTCAAAAGCCACAGGACAGGGTAGAGTAGAATGCCCCTCATTAAAAAAAAAAAAAGTTTCCTCGTGGCTTTATGCAGGTTATGGGTCATGGACGAGAATATCACAGATGCTGTGGGTCTCTCACCACATCCCATCAGGCGGGATGTTCGCTTTGACCATTGTACTAAGGTGGGATTTTCCAGGCCTCTCCTTTCCTTCGTAATTGGTAAGTATTTTGTAGAGAGGTACTCCGAAACCGTTTCAGTAGCCTGTTTCTCACCAAACTTTCAATTTATTTATATCTGTATGGACTCGTGATTTCCTCTTTGATTCAGTAGCTTATAATCCACTAGTGTCATTATTTATTCCGATGTTCAAATGGTCATAGATGTGGTCCGTGTGAGCCCCTTCTTTGGCACCGTGTCCTTCTGCTACGTCTTCGTCATGCATCGGACACCTTCTTTCTCTCTGGCAGAACCAGAGGCCCCAGCCCTGCATTCAGCCATTTCTTCAAAGAACACCGATTGCTTTTACTGGAGAATGGCATTTAGAATGCCATTGTTAGGCACCTAGGCACCTACCTTGGAATGTTTATACATGCATGTTTGTGAGATTTATATCTCCAATGATTTGTGAGATTTATATCTAAGTGTTTACTTTTTTTTTAAAGCAATTGTAGATGGTACTATACTCTAAACTTCAATTTTCATGTATTTGTTGCTAGTATTGTTGAAGTAAAATTGATTTTTGTATGTTGATCCCACTTGAGAACTTGCTAAGCTCACTTATTAATTTCCAGGAGGTTTTTGTTTGTGTAGATTCCTTGGAATTTCATACATAAACAACCATGTCCTCTGAAAATAGGTATCGTTTTGTTCCTTCTTTCCTAATCTGTGTGATTTTATTTCCTTTTCTTACCTTATTGCCCTGGATAGTACTTCTACTACTATGCGACAAGAATGAACATCTCTTGTACTTACCTTAAGGGAAAATAATTCAATCTTTCACAATTAATTATGATGTTAGCTGTAAGATTTTTGTAGAAGCTTTTCATCAAGTTGAAGAAGTTCATCCGTCTTCCTAGTTTGCTGAGAGTTTTTATCACAAATGGATGTTAAATTTTGGCAAATGCTTTTTCTGCATTAACGTACTATATCATGAATTTTTTGTTCTTTAGCTTGTTAATATGATAGATTACATTGATTGATTTTCAAAATTGAATGACCTTTACTTCCCTGAAATAAACATTTGCTATAACGTTCCAATAAAGGTATTCTGGGTCCTTCTTTTTGGGAGTTTTTAAGGTATAAATTTAATTTCTTTATCAGGCTATTCAAATTACTTATCTCAGATCGGATGAGTTGTGGTAGTGTGTACTTTTGGAGAAACTGATCCACTTCATCTAAGATATTCTATTATGTATATATAATTCACTACTATGCTGTGTCAACAACCTTTTTCCTGATCAAATGAAGGGTGGAAACCTCACCTCCCTTTTTTTCCTTTCTACTCATCCCCATTTGTAACGTAACTGTGTTACATATTTCTCTACATACACTGAGGAACATTAGACAGTGTTATAATTTTTGCTCCAACCATCTAATATAATTTCAAAAACTCTTGTATTTTTCCATATTTTCACTCTTCCCATGTTCCTCCTTCATTTGGATTCCTTCATTTCCTTTCTGTGTAGAGAACTTATTGGAGCTATCCTGGGTATACTGTAGGTAAATTCTCTCAGAGTTTCTGAGACTGTCTTGATTTTCCAATCACTCAAAAATGTAATGGACTTTACTTTGGGATAGTTTTACATTCACAGAAACGCTTAGTGGCCAGTACAAAGTTCTCGCTTACCTGTCTCACCCTTCCCACCCCCTAGTTTCCTCCATTATTAGCAACTTACCTTAGTGTGGTGCATTTGTTACTATTAATGAGCCATGATCATTAACTAAAGTCCATAGTTAAGGTTCCCATTTTAGATTATACATTTTATAGATGTACAACTCAGATAGATAATGGACGATGAGGTGTATCTACAATTACAGTACCATGTCAGTGCAGTTTCACTGTCCTAAAAATTCCTGTCTCTGTCTATTTTTCCTTTTGTCCCTCTCTCTACTTGACATGCTGGAAACCACTGATCTTTTTACTATCTTCAGACTTTTGCTTTTCACCCGGTGTCATACAGTTGGAATCACACAGCTTTTTCAGATTGGCTTCATTTAGCAATATACATTTAGGGTTCCACTTTACTTTTTGCGGGGGGGGGGTGTTCCACTTTATCATTATTTTTTAAAGTAGGCTCCACGCTGGGAGTAGAGCCCAATGCAGGGCTTGAACTCATGACATGGAGATCGAAACCTGAGTTGAGATAAAAAATCAGATGCTTGGGGTGCCTGGGGGGCTCAGTAGGTTAAGCATCTGACTTCGGCTCAGGTCATGATCTCACGGTTCATGAGTTCGAGCCCCGCATCGGGCTCTGTGCTGACAGCTCAGAGCCTGAAGCCTGCTTCTGATTCTGTGTCTCTTCTCTTTCTGCCCCTCCCCTGCTTGTACTCTCTCTCTCTCTCTCTTTCTCTTTCTCTCTCAAAAATAAGCATTAACTTTTTTTTTTTTTTTTTACAAAAAGTCAGATGCTTAACCAACTGAGCCCCCCAGGCACCTCCTGGGAGGTTCCACTTTAATACGTTGTTTGTCTCTGGCTGCTTTCATGATGACGACGATGGTGATGATGGTTTGCCTTTAGTTTTCAGAAGTTTTACTACACTGGGTCTTGGCTTGCATTTCTTTGGGTTTATCCTATTTGGAATTCAATTTAGCTTCTTGAATCTATTGTCTTTTGCCAAGCTTAGGAAATTTCTAGCCATTATTTTTCTGAGTACTTTCTCAGCCTCATTCTCTTTATACTTTCCTTCTGGGACGCTGATGTTAGATCTTTTGAAAGAGTCTCATCTTTCCTGTCTGTTTTCTCTCTGATGTTCATATGGGATAATTTATGTTATTCTATCTAGACACAGGCTTTAGTCTTCCAAAAATTAACTCAAAATGGATCACAGATATACATGTAAACTGCAAAACTATAAAATTCATAGAAGATATTCTAGAAGAAAATCTAGAAATCTAGATGACTGTGAGTTTGGCAATGACTTTTTAGACACGATGAGAAGGGCACAATCCACAAAAGAAATTATTGATAAGCTGGACTCCATTAAAATTAAAAACTTTTCGGGGCGCCTGGGTGGCGCAGTCGGTTAAGCATCCGACTTCAGCCAGGTCACGATCTCACGGTCTGTGAGTTCGAGCCCCGCGTCAGGCTCTGGGCTGATGGCTCAGAGCCTGGAGCCTGTTTCCGATTCTGTGTCTCTCTCTCTCTCTGCCCCTCCCCCGTTCATGCTCTGTCTCTCTCTGTCCCAAAAATAAATAAACGTTGAAAAAAAAATTATAAAAAAAAAAATTAAAAACTTTTCTGTAAAAGATAGCATCAGGAGAATGCAAAGACAATGTACAGACGGGGAGAAAATACTTGCAAGGGACACATTTAAACTGGTATCCAAAATACACAAAGAATCCTTAAGAAATCAACAATGAGAAGACAAACACATAAAAATCGGCCAAAGACTGAAACAGGTACTTCAACGAAGAAGATACACAGGTTGCAAATAAGCATATGAAAAGATGTTTCCTAGCATATGTCATCAGAGGAGTGCGAATTAAAAGGAGACGCCGGGGGCACCTGGGTGGCTCAGTCGGTTAAGCGTCCGACTTCGGCTCAGGTCACGATCTCGCGGTCGGTGATTTCGAGCCCCGCGTCGGGCTCTGGGCTGACGGCTCAGAGCTTGGAGCCTGCTTCCGATTCTGTGTCTCCCTCTCTCTCTCTGCCCCTCCCCGTTCATGCTCTGTCTCTCTCTGTCTCAAAAATAAATAAAAAACATTAAAAAAATTTTTTTTAAAACGAGACGCCGCCACTCACGTATCCGGATGGCCCCAATCTGGAACACCCTGACGATACCAAATGCTGGGGAGGACGGTGCAGCAGCCAGAACTCTCGTCCCTGCCGGTGAGAATGCGAAGATGGCACAGCCACTTTGGAGGACAGCCTGGCAGTTACTCACCCCGCTGAGCATATTCTTACCACGCAAGCTTGCAACTGCACCCCTCGATATTCACCTAGACAAAATGAAAACTTAGCTCCAAATCCAATTATGTACCTGTATGTTTACAGCAGCTTTACTCATAACTGCCAAGACTCGGAAGCAACCAAAATGTCCTTCCATAGGTGATGGATAAACTGTGGTCCATCCAGACAGTGGAACAGTATTTACTACTAACAAGAAATGGGTTATCAAGCCATGAAAAGGCATGAAGAGGCGTTACATTATTATTAAGACAGTTGATCTGAAAAGGCTACATACTGTATGATTCCAACCATATGACATTTGAAAAAGGCAAAACCATGGGTATAGTGAAAAGATCAGTGGTTGCCGTGGCTTGGGGGAGAAGGGATGAATAGACGAAGGCTGTGAAAATATTCTATATGATGTCATAATGGTGGATACATGCCTACACGTGTGTCCAAACCCACAGGATGTACAACACCAAGAGTGAACCCTAATGCGAACTATGAGTGATTGTGATGTGTCAGTGTTTCACCGATTATAATTCTGATGGGGGATGTTGATAATTGGGGAGGCTTTGCAAATATGGGGACAGGGAATAGATGGGAAATCTCTGTACTTCCCTCAGTTTTTCTGTGAACCATAAACTGTTCTGAAAAATTGTCTCAGAAAAAAATCAGCTTCTAATTATTCATTAGTGCTACGTAGAAATGTGATTAATTTTGTGTTGACTTTGTGCCACGTGACATTACCAAACGTAGTAGTTCAAGATTGCTTTCCTTTGATCTTCTTGGAATTTTCTATGCAGATAATCATGTCACTGGAAAACAGGCCAGTTTGATTTTTTTCCGAGTCTGGATACCTATCTTGTCTTCTTCTGCCTGGCACATTGGCTAGGATTTTCAGCTTAATGTTGAATAGAACAGCGGTAGTGGTCATCCTTGCCTTGTTTTAATTCTTAGGTGAAAGCATTTAGTTTTTTATCCTTAGTGGTAATGCTTGCCTTTGTGTTTTTCGTAGATGCCTTTCATCACATTAAGGGAGTCCTTTCTATTTCTAGTCCAACGAGAGTTTTGTCGTGAATGGATGTTGGTTGTTGTCAAATGCTTATGCATCAACTGATACCATGTGGTTTCTCTAGACTGAAGACAGTCTCTTCTTAAACAAAAGAAAGCTAAAATAAGGCTAATTCATCGATGCATGTAATCTAAAATTTTTAAGAGGGAATCTTTTATATTCGTTTTCATAAGTTCATATGAAAAGTTTATTTGTTTTTAAACTTTTTAATGTTTATGTACATTTGAGAGAAAGAGAGAGACAGAAAGTTTGTATGAGCGGCGGAGTGGCAGAGAGAGAGGGAGACACATGTTATTTTTTGACTTCCCCCCACCCCAAATAAAAGTATGTACACAAGGCAATTCTCGCTCCATCCATTGTTAAGGGATCATTTGAAGAATTTATCAGTCTAGAGAGCACCTTTCCAAGGTTCAGGATATACGGGCACAAATCAAAGACAGGCCTGATCTACTTGGTTGCAAACAGTGTTAATGAACATGTGATCACGGATGAAATAACTCCCTCTCCTCCTTCCCATCTTCCTCTTCTTGGGTAATGTTTCCGATCTCCTGCTCAGTATTTCCTAATCCTGAAGTAATTAGGGGGCAAGAATCTTAAATTCTGGTGAGCAGGTGGGGGAGCTGCTTTTCTTTGTACATCAAATGGTATTTTGGGCAAGGAGGGAGGAAGGAGTCACCGGATTCCCCTCTTCGAAGTGAGGGGAACCTTCAGTGCATGTCCGCTCTCTGTTTTGCAGAGTAAGAGCCACCGGTTTTTCATACGTCCTTCACTGCTCCCACCAAGTGTCACCAGCGCACGTCTCTGATGGAGGGCTTGACAGGACAAGGCTGGGCCTGTGGCGGTAAGACCCGAGGAAGGGCTATGCGGGGCCAGGGCTGGGATCCTCACGTTTAAGGATGTTAGTTGCAGCAGCTTCCCCCGCACGGCACGCAGACCGGGTGGCTTATAAACACAGATGTATTTCTCCCAGGCTGGCAGTGCGAGATGAGGGCGTCGGCCACGGTCGGGGTCGAGAGCTCCCTTCAGGGGGGCAGAATGCTGACTTTTGGGTGTGCCCTCACAGGCCCGGGGCCTGTGTTATAAGGGGCCTCTATTACAAGGGCACTAATCCTGCTCCCGAGGGCTCCACCCTCGAGACCTGAGCTGTCCCAAAGGCCCCACCTCCTAACGCCCCCAACATAGGAATTTGGGGCGGGGGGAGGGACGCAGACATTCAGTCCATTGCAGTAAGTTATTTGGCAAAAAAATGTGTTCTCTTTGCATCGTAGAAGCATGGCGGTAAAGCGATCCCTTCACTCAACAACTCTGACTCTGTTGCATATTGGAAAGATTGGCCCATGGCTAGCGGGCATGTTTGGGGGGAACGTGGCACCGTGTAACTCCGAAGGACGTCAGCCCCTGACAGCCTGTGTGAATGCTGTCCTTGGGAGTCCTGCTCCCAAGCGTGTTTACTAAGAAGCACTAGGATAGCAGGAGGACCCAGGTCACTAGCTTATGCGACCGGAATGGAATGCTCGGGCGCTGGCTGCCTTACTGTACTCATTTCATCCACAGTGTGACTGTTACCGGAGGGGAGCAACGTTCTTCTGGAAACATCACCCAGTGGGTCCCTGCGCCCATCGACCCCTCACTCCTCACTCTAGAGAGCGGACTCTGTGCCTGCCGGCTTCCTAGCCAGTCCCGTGGAGTGCTCACCCCGGACGCAGCGCTGAGCGGGACAGCTTTCCTGCCCTCAGCGCGGCCACAGTCAGGGCCACCTTAACCATAAACGCAACCCAGTGCATTAAACCAAATGGGGCTAAAAGTGGAGCATTCGGTGCTCAGGGGATCCTTCCGGGGCTGCAGAGGCAGGCTCTGGGCTGAGCGCTCAGGGTGGCTGGGGCTCTGCTGAGCCCGGAAAAAGAGGACAAATCAGGAAGCGGCCACCGCTGCTGCCGCTCCCAGGACCTGCTCCTTCTGCCGGGGTCAGGAAGCCCCCGCGACTGCAGAGTCTGCAGAATCCGGCCACCACCCACGGAACAAAGAAGGCTCCCGCGGGATCCGGGACGCCACCCCGGCAGCTGTGACCTCAAGGTCCCGCAGCAAAGCGTGTACTCCGCTTCCTGCGCTTGGTCTCACAGAAAGCCCTCTGGTTGGTGGGACTTCCATCACCACCAAAACTCAGTTGCAAGGGAGTCTGGGAAATGTAGTTTTTAGCATTGTGACCGCTACAAGAGCAGAGAGCACTGCAGCGGAGGGCCAGGGGGTACAACCGTTCTACCCACCGCTGTCAGGTCTCTTTATTCCCTTCCAAAAGCATGCGGGTCTCCCGTCACACAACCTGTATAGCAGAAGCTCCACAGGGCTGTCCAGTGCCTTCTCAGCAGAAGAAAGGGGCTCTCTGTCTAGACCCACAGGAAGGCATGGCAACAGAAGGCCATGTCTGGGTAGGCGTCAATATTTTGGGTTTAGATGAACTCTTAAAAAAATCATTAATCATCTCACACTGTGAGCACATTTGTAAGAAATATATATATATATATAATATAATATTTATCGCAGTTATACGATATAAATTATATGCACTTGAACATTATTGTACCATCTTGAGAAGATAGTTTCAGAACAAAATTTAGCTGTTCCCCAATAGGATATTTTTGTTATTTTTTTAAACGTTTGTTTATTTTGAGAGAGAAAGAGCGAGAGTGCGCGCGCATGAGCGAGTGGGTCAGGGGCAGAGAGAGAGGGGGAGAGAGGGAGGGAGAGAGAGAGGATCCCAAGCAGGCTTCCCACTGTCAGCACAGAGCCTGACTCGGGGCTCGATCTCACCAACTGTGACATCATGACCTGAACAGAGATCAAGAGTCAGATGCTTAGCCGACTGAGCCACCCAGGTGTTGCTCCAAATTTTTAAATGCACCAAAGTTTACTGTTCAAACCTTACCTTGTGATGAACAAATATTGAAATCCCTACTAATGAAGTAACTTTGAATTCCAGTCAGCAATAACCACCTATGAGACCAAAAATGAAATAATCTCTTTGAGAAATATTGAAAATCTGAGTTGAATTTGAGGCATGGAGTTACCGTATTTGAATTTCATGTTACCGGAGAGGAAGAAATTATTTGAATAAATTGCTAGTGTTAGTTGAAATGGTGTCAATCTTATTCTCACAAGAGATTTTGTTTTTTTTTTAAACATTTATTTATTTTTGAGACAGAGAGAGACAGAGCATGAACGGGGGAGGGTCAGAGAGAGGGAGACACAGAATCTGAAACAGGCTCCTGGCTCTGAGCTGTCAGCACAGAGCCCGACGCGGGGCTTGAACTCACGGACTGCGAGATCATGACCTGAGCCGAAGTCGGCCGCTCAACCGACTGAGCCACCCAGGGGCCCCGAGATTTTGAATCTTCGAAGGAATTGCCTTGTTTTTTAAAACTTCAATTATGTTATACAACTTTGCTCCCCATCTTTAATAGGTGACAGATTTAGAACACAGATTTATTTTTTAATTTTACGTGTAGTAACTGGATAGTATTTGATGTTTCAACTGAGATTGTTTTTGTTTGTTTGTTTTAAATCAAAACTAAATATCCCAAAGAAAGCAGGGGTGAAAAAAGGATGGCAGAGAGCACTGACCACAGTTTGTGACTTCAAACTTTCTGTATAACACGGATGAAGAGAAAGACTCAAAATCCAACGTTGTCGTGAGCCAAGTGACTGACATGAGGTAAGCTTTGAAAGAGCATTCTTTTTTTATAAGAAAATGTGAATAAAAGTGACTTCTGATATTTTCTTAAACAGTGTTGTTAGTTACATTGCTTTACGTTAAAGCTGCGGATTTTCTCCATTGCCATGCAAACTTCAAAATAGAAGATTTTGCCTAAAGTTTGCATCACCACCTCTAAGGCATGGACTATAATTCAATGCATACTTGTAAGAGGTTTGTTTTGTTGTTGTTGTTGTTGTTTTAACGTTTATTTTTGAAGGAGAGACAGAGACGTTTATTTTTGAAGGAGAGACGGGGTAGGAGTTTATTTTTGAAGGAGAGACAGACAGAGCACGAGCGGGGTAGGAGCAGAGAGAGAGGGAGACACAGAATCCAAAGCAGGTTCCAGGCCCTGAACTGTCAGCACAGAGCCTGACGTAAGAGGTTTTTTAGTCAAACGTTATTTTCTGTGTGTGTGTGTGTGTGTGTGCGCGCGCCAAGAAAAGAAATAGAATCTCAAAACCAGACAGTCTTTCTAGTGAGATGTAATTCACATGCCATACATTTCACCATTTTAAAGTGTGCAATTCACTTGTGTATTGTGACAAGGTTGTACAACCATCGCCACAATCTAATTTAGAATATTTTCATCATGCCAAAAAGAAACCATACATGCGTTCGCAGTCGTTCCACGTTCTCCCTTGCCCCGAGCCCCTGGCAACCGCTAATCTGCGTCTGTCTCTATGGACTTGCTGCTCCAGTTCTTCATATAAGTGGAATCACATGTTTCGTTTTGTCTATTGAGGGGATCACATAGTTTTTTCCCCTTTACTAAATGTATTAAATTGAGTGATCTTTTTATAAAGAACTTACCTGGGACAAAGTTTCTGTAGAACCTATTCCTGGGATAAATCCCACTTGGTTATGGTGCATAATCCTTTTTACTTTCTGCTGGATTGGATTTGCTAGAATTTATTGAAGAGTTTTGCATCCATGTTAATACAGAATATTGGTCTGTAGTTTTCTTTTATTGGGATATTTTTGCCTGGTTTTGGTATTAGAGTAATAATGGCCTCCAAATGAGCTGGAAAGTACTCTTTCTTCTTATTTTTTGGGAAGAGTTCATGAAGGATTGGTATTAAATATGTTTGGTAGAATTCACTAATGAAGCCATCTGGCCTTGAGCTTTTATTTATGGGATTTTGGGGGGGGGGTGCAAGTGATCAAGGGGCAGAGAGAGAGAGAAGTGGGGCTCACCCAGGGCTCGTGTTTTACCCAAAGCGGGGCACAAGTTCATCTGAAGCAGGGCTCGAGTTCACCTGATATGGGACTCGAACTCACGAACTGTGAGATCACGACCTGAGCCGAAGTCAGATGTTTAATGACTGAGCCACCCAGGTGCCCGGGAAAGTTATTGGTTACTATCTCCGTCTCTACTTGTTATAAATCTATTCAGATTTTCCATATCTTGAGTTACCGTTAATACTTTGCGTTTTCTAGGAATTTTTCTATTCTTTTAGATTTTCTTTTCTTTCCTTTTTTTTTTTTTTTGAAAGTGATTTTTCATAGTATTCCCTGATACTTCTTTTAGTTTCTGAAAGGTCAGTTGGTTATGTTCTCTCTTTCATTTCTGGTTTTCGTAACTTAAATCTTCTCGCATTGTTTTCTTGGTTTACCTAAAGGTTTGCCAATTTTGTTAATCCTTTAAAGAAACAACTTTTGGTTTTCTTGATTTTCTTCCTTTTCTATTGTATTTTACTGACTTCAGCTCTATTCTTTGTTATTTCCTTCCTTCTGCTTATTCCAGGTTTAATTTTTCCTTCTTTTACTAGTTTATTAAGGTGCAAAGTTAGGTTACTGAATTGAGATATACATCCAATTATGCTTCCTGTCCCCTTTTGTCTCTCCTCTTACATTGGGATTCCCATTATGTGTATCTTAGTATCGTATTTGGTGTCCCACAGGCCTCTGAGAACCTGTTCATTTTTCTTCATTCTTTTCTTCTTAGATTGGATGGTATGAATTGGCCTATCTTCAAGTTCAGTGATTTTTGTCTTCCACCTACTCAAATCTATTTTTGAGCCCCTCTAGTGAATTTTTCATTGACTTATTTTATTCTTCAACTTCAGAATTTCTATTTGTTTTTTTTTTTTTTTGTAATTTTGAATTTCTTATTGATATTTTCTATTTGGTAAGACATCATTCTCATAATTTTCTTTAGTTCTTTATACATGGTTTCCTTTAGGTCATCAAACACATTTAAAATAGTTGAATTAAATCTCTGTCTGGTAAATTCAACATCTGAATTTCCTGGGGGACGGTTTCCACTGGTTGTGTTTTTCCCTTGTATTGGGTCCCACTTTTGTGTTTCTTTGCATGTCTTGTATTTTTTTTTTTCTTAAAAACTGGACATTTCAGATAATTAAACCGGCAACTCTGGTAATCAAATTCCACCTCCTCTCCAGGATTTGTTGTTGTTACTTGTAATTTTTGTTTGTTTCTGTAGTGACTTTTCTGAACCAATCTGCAAAGTATTCTTTGTCACGTGTGGTCACTGAAGTCTCTAGTCTCTACTTTGTTAGCTTAGTAGTCAGCTAGGGATTGTGCAGAGATTTTTTAATAAACACCTGGATCCCAGACTTTGCTGAAGGATTCTGTGTGCAAACTGGGGCACTCCTTCAATACTCAGCCAGGCAGTTGGCAACACTGTCTTAGCCTTCACTTTTACTTGTGCAAGTGCTCAAGAACCATGGAAGACATAACGGCTGAAAACTTCCCAAATATGATGTACAATTAATCTACATACCAAAGTCAGCCAGCAGTGAGACCTTATGGCCTTCTCAGGTCTTTCCTGAGTATATGCACAGCGCTAGGAATGATCACAGCCCTGTACATGTGCATGTACATCTAGATTCCTAGCAGTACGTCAGAACTTTTCAAAGACCCTTATGGACATCTCGGTTCTTATTTTTTTGCTCTAGGGTTTTTGGTTAATCTCCCCCCCACCCACTCTGCAATTGTTAAACAGTGCCTAGGCAGTTGTGCAGTTAAAATGCTTCCATGCAGTTGTTTTCTGTAGGTGGCCCTTGGCGATAGATTTTTCAAACTTGGAGAGCTCTGAATTAAGTCGAATACACCAGTTGCTTTCTCATTCCTCCTCCTCTTTTCTGCTCCCTCAAGTCCACTGGTTTCTAGGACGCTCCATCAATGCAGAATGCTATCCTTCAAGGCTACTGAGGAGTTGGAATATGGAGCATGGGACTAGGGCAAGTTAAACCACCACAAAATTCCTGATTCCTACCAAGATTTAGCTGTATTCCTTGAGGAAAGCCCCTTCAGATTGACACGAATTTTAGTTAATTTACAGTTATGAAAAAGTTGATTTTGATGAATTTTACCAGTTTTATCTCTCTCTCTTTTTTCTTAATGTTTATTTTTGAGAGAGAGAGAGAGACAGAGAGAGAGAGAGAGAGAGAGAGCAAGCTAGGAGGGGCAGAAAGAGAGGGAGACACAGAATCTGAAGCAGGCTCCAGGCTCTGAGGTGTCAGCACAGCACAGACCTGACGCGGGGCTTGAACTCACGAACTGCGAGATCATGACCTGAGCTGAAGTCAGACGCTTAACCGACTGAGCCACCCAGGTGCCCTGTTTTTTCTTTTTTATGAATAAGACAATCTTCAGAGATCCTTTCTCTGCCATTTTTGCATATGTCTCTTTAAGTGTTTATTATTAAATAATACTGAATCAGTGAACGTGTCGCAAGTATAGCTTGTTGAAAGAAATGCAATCAATTGTTCTCTCCTCCTTCCTTCCTGTTCTGAATCTTTTAAGCCCCTCTACACATTCCCCTTAGTGTATCTGATTATCTGTCCTTGGCCTTTTCTCCTCCCGCTCTGCATACACCCCAGATGATCCCATCACTTCCTGTGGCTCCAGGTGTCACTTGCACCATGATGACAATGCTCAGCCTGAATGCTCCCCTTATCACAGATTGTGCGGGTCTCTATATTCGTCCTGTCTTATTTTGATTCCTTACTCAGAAACTCTGGTCTATATTCTTCACACTAGTTAATGTCACCCTTGTCAGAAATTTGATAGTACCTTGAATAACTGGCGCAGAAAACCAGATAATCTTGAAGGTGGCTTTAGAAGATTAGTCTGGCAGATTTTTTTATATATATAAGATTGTGTGTGTGTGTGTGTGTGTGTGTGTGTGTGTGTGTGTGATGTTGGGGACGGGAAATGAAAGCAGTGCTGGAGTTGACAAGTCCACTTTGCAATTGTCCAGTGTTCAGATTGAGTGAGTGTCTGCACGAAGGTGGCGGCTGCAGGAATTACAAAAGGAGAGATGGGTACATGAAATACTACTAAGGTGATCTCACAGGACACAGTGAGTGACAGGAAAAGGAAAACGAAGAAAAGAGTAACAATGACAGATGGTACTGGGCTTTTAAGTCAACAAGAATAAGAAGGGGCAACGGCAGTAAGGTTACAATGGAGAATGAGCACGTTGGGGAAGAGACCTAAGTCAGTTGCCGATGTTGAAGCAGTAGAATATCATCAAGTGAGCTGGATCAAACAGGCTTCTACTTTCAACCCAAATGTAGTAACAGGGGCTTGGGATGCCTGGCTGGCTCAGTCGGAAGAGCATGTGACTCGGTCTCGGGATTGGGAGTTTGAGCCCATATTGGGTGTAGAGATCACTTAAAAAAAAAAAAATGAATGAATGGAGTAGCAGGGACCACTTTTAACTTTCGCTCTGAAATAACCAAGAAATTGATTTAAGGTGCTGGACATCAGACAGCAAAAGGCAGTGATCCCCGGGGCGCCTGGGTGGCGCAGTCGGTTAAGCGTCCGACTTCAGCCAGGTCATGATCTCGCGGTCCGGGAGTTCGAGCCCCGCGTCAGGCTCTGGGCTGATGGCTCAGAGCCTGGAGCCTGTTTCCGATTCTGTGTCTCCCTCTCTCTCTCTGCCCCTCCCCCGTTCATGCTCTGTCTCTCTCTGTCCCAAAAATGAATAAAAGTTGAAAAAAAAATTAAAAAAAAAAAAAAGGCAGTGATCCCTGAAAAAATGGAAACCAATGAAGCAATCTCTATATTTGCCTCAAGTTACTGCCTTGTGAGAGTTTCTAGTACCTGACACAGGAAGTGGAATCCCAGGCAGAGCCAGGTAGACTCCTAGAGTTGAAGACATGGAGTTGAAAAAGAGAGAGACAGAGAGAGAGAAATCTCCAGGGATCTATAGAGGATCTCATTCAAGGAGTCAGCAGATTGCTGATCAGTACATGCTTGTGAGGAAACTATTAGAGGCCAGTGAAAGACTACCTGAAGAATTCGAGAAAACAGCACCTGTTCCAACCAGCCATACTGGAAGCCTGGTCTATTAAGTAACTGAGTTTTTTTAAAGTATATTTTATTTATTTATTTATTTATTTATTTATTTATTTATAATTTAATTTAATTTTAGTTTAATTTTTTTTTTTGAGAGAGAGAGAGGGCACACACATGAGCCAGGGAGGGACAGAGAGAGAGAGAGAGAGGGAGAGAGAGAGAGAATCCCAAACAGGCTCCACGCTGTCAGCGCAGAGCCCCATGTGGGGCTCAAACCCACGAACTGTGAGATCATGACCTGAGCCGAGATCAAGAGTTGGATGCTTAACTGACTGAGCCACCCAGGCACCGCAGTAATTGAGTTCTAATTAAACACTGTCCCACAAAGAAAAAATTCCAACTCCAAACAGTTTTACTGAGGTATTTTATTAAAAAAAATTTTAATGTTACTTTTGAGAGAGAGACATTGAGCAT
Source organism: Felis catus (assembly GCF_018350175.1). Classification (NCBI taxonomy): domain Eukaryota; kingdom Metazoa; phylum Chordata; class Mammalia; order Carnivora; family Felidae; genus Felis; species Felis catus. Next base: position 4,985,839 of record NC_058380.1, read on the forward strand.
GAGCAGGGGAAGGGCAGAGAGAGAGGAAGACGCAGAATTCAAAGCAGGCTCCAGGTTCCAAGCTGTCAGGACAGAGCCTGATGCAGGGCTCAAACCCACAAATTGTGAGATCATGACCTGAGCCAAAGTCAGACGCTTAACTGACTAAGCCACCCAGGCAAACCATGAGGTATTGTCAAAAAATCAAATATACAAGAAACATATAATGCCAATTCTACATGAGATTTTCCAGGAAACTGAAGAGCAGGAACCACTTCCCAGCTCATTCTATGGGTCCTGCACTACCTTGATTTTAAAGCCAGACAAGAAAAGCACAAAACTTTCTTCTCAAACTATTCCAAAAAATACAAGAGGAAGGAAAACTTTCAAATTCATTATGAGGCCAGCATCACCCTGATACCAAAACCAGATAAAGACACCACGAGAAAGAGAATTGCAGGCCAGTATCTCTCATGAATATAGATGCAAAATCCTTCAACAAAATGTTAGCACACCAAATCCAATAATCCATTAAAAAAAAAATCACACACCACGATCAAGTAGGATTTATTTCCTGGATGCAAGGGTGGTTCAATATTTGCAAAACAATCAATGTGAATTGTCACATCACTAACAGAAAGAATAAAAACCATATGATCATTTTAATAGATGCAGAGAAAGCATTTGACAAAGTACAATGCCCATTCATGATAAAAACCTTCTGCAAAGTAGATCTAGAGGGAACATATCTCAACAGAATAAAGGCCTTACATGAAAAACCCACAGCCAACACCATACTCAATGGTAAAAACTGAAAGCCTATCCCTGAAGGTCATGAACAAGACAAGGATGTCCACTCTCACCACTTTTATTCCACACACTACTGGAATTTCTAGCCACAGCAATTAGACAGCATAAAGAAATAAAAGGCATCCAAACTGGGAAGGAAGAAGTGAAACTCTCACTATTTCCAGAAGACAAGATACTATATATAGAAAACCCTAAAGACTCCACCAGAAAACTACTAGAACCGATAAATGAATCCAGTAAAGTCAAAGGATACAAAATTAATAAACAGAAATCTTTTGCATTCCTACACACTATTAACGAAGCAGTAGAAAGTGAAATTAAGAAAGCAATCCCATTTACAACTGCACTAAAACCAATAAAATATCTAGGAATAAAGTTAACCAAAGAGGTAGAATACTTGTACTCTTATAAAACACTGAGGAAAGAAATTCAAGACAATGCAAAAAAATGGAAAGATAATGGATGCTCTTGGATTGAAGAACAAATATGGTTAATGTCTATACTGCCCAAAGCAATCTACAGATTTAATACAATCCCTGTCAAAATACCAACAGCATTTTTCACAGAACTAGAACAAATAATCCTACAATTTGTATGGAACCACAAAAGACCTCAAATAGCCCAAGAAATCTTGAAAAAGAAAAAACTGGGAAGTATCACAATTCCAGATTTCAAGTTATATTACAAAGCAACAGTAATTCAAACAGTATGGTACTAGCATACAAACAGACACATAAGACAATAGAACAGAAAACCCCCAAATAAACCTATAATTATATGGCAAATTAATCTATGACAAAGGAGGAATGAGTATACAACAGGAAAAAGACTATCTCTTCCACAAATGGTGTCGGGAAAACTGGACAGCCACATGCTAAAGAATGAAAGAGGATCACTTTCTTTCACCATCTGTAAAAATAAACTCAAAATGAATTAAAGTCCTCAACGTGAGACCTGAAACCATAAAAGTCCTTGAAGAGAGCATAGGCAATAATTTCTCTATCAGCTATAGTCAACTTTTTTCTAGAAATATCTCCTGAGGCAAAGGAAATAAAGGCAAAAATAAACTATTGGGACTACATCAAAATAAAGTTTGGGCATAGCTAAGGAAACAATCAACAAAACTAAAAGGCAATTTACTGAATAGAAGATATTTGCAAATGACACATCCAATAAAGGGTTAGTGTCCAAAATATATAAAGAGTTGATACAACTCAATACCCCTAAGTCAAATAATCCAATTAAAAATGGGCAGAAGACATGAACAGACATTTCTCCAAAGAAGACATCCAGATGGCCAACAGACACATGAAAAGATGGCTCAACATCACTCATCATCAGGGAAATGCAAATCAAAACTATCTCACACCTGTGAGAATGGCTAAAATAAAAAACACAAGAGACAATAAATGTTGGTGAGGAGCTGGGAAAAAGGAACTGTCTTACGCTGTTGATGGGAATGCAAACTAGTGCAGCCACTGTGGAAAACAGTTTGGAGGTTCCTCAAAATTGTAAAATAGAACTAACCTACAATCCAGTAATTGCAGTAGTGGGTATTTACCCAAAAATACTTATTGAAAGGGCTACATGCACCCCTATGTTTATTGCAGCATTATTTACAATTAGCCAAAGTATGGAAGCAGTGCAAGTATCCACTGACAGATAAATGGATAAAGAAGATGTGGGGGATATATATATTTATGTACATATACATATATTTATATACATACATTTATATACATGTATTTATATACATATATTTATATACATATATATTTAATGGAATAATATATAATATATTTTAATATAAATATAAATATACATAAAGAATATAAAGAAGATGTGATATATATAAATATATATAATACATATATAAAAATATATAATACATATATATATAAATGTATGTAAGTGGAATATTATTGACCCATAAAAGGAATGGAATCTTGCCATTTGCAACACGGATAGAGCTAGAGAGTATAATGTGAAGCAAAATAAGTTCAGTCCGATAAAGACAAATAGCATATGTGGAATTTAAGAAACAAAACAATGAGCAAAGGAAAAACAAGAGACAGAGAAACCAAGAAACTGACTCTTAACTATAGAGAACACACTGATGGTAATCAGAGGGGTTGTGGGTGGGGGGATTGGGGAAATAGGTGATGGGGATTAAAGACTACATCATGATGAAATAAAATTTAAAAAATGATAAAAAAGCACAAACCAATATTCTTTGCGAACTTAGTTGCAAAAGTATTTCCAAAATGTTAGTAAATCAAATCCAATGTTATGTAAAAATTACATCTCATCATGAGCAAGTGTGGTATATCTCAGGAAGGCTGGGTTAACATTCCAAAATCAATGTAATTTACTATATCCACAAATGAAAAAAGGTCACGTCAATACACACAGTGAACACAACTGACAAAATCACATACTTATTCTTGATGAACTCTTAGAAGGGAGCTTCCTCATCCTGATAAAGGGCATCTATGAAAATCCTACTGTTACCATCATAATTAGTGGCAAAAGACTCAATGCTTTCTCTCTAAGATCAGAAGGAAGACAAGGACGTTTGCTTCCACGACCCTGATTTAACCTTGTGCTGGAAATCCTAGCCAGGGAAGAAAAAGAAATAAAAACACATCCGTGTTGGAAAGAAGGATGCAACGTTATTCATAGACAAAATGAACATCTAGGAAGAAAATCCAATGCAATTTACAAAAAAAGCTATTGGAATAAATGAATTTATCCAGTTTGCAGGATATATGATCAACACATAAAAAGGAATTGTTCTTCTTTATACTAGCAACAAGTAATCAGAAATTGAAATTAAATAAGCAATACCATTTGCAAAAGCATCAAAACAGATTAAAAGTTAGGAATCAATGTGACAAAAGATGTGCAAGACTTGTACACTGAAACTATAAAATATTGATTAAAAAACTAACAAAGACCTAAATAAATGGAGAGTCACTGTGTTCGTGCATTGGAAAAGTCAGTATTTTAAAATGTGTGTTTCCAAAACTGATCTATAGTTTCAACATAGTCTTTTATAAAAAAATTTTAATTGAATTTTATTTTTTAACTTAATTTTAATTTTGTGTAATGTCTATTTGTTTTTGAGAGAGACACAGAGCACTAGCCGGGGAGGGGCACAGAGAGAAGGGGACAGGAATTCCAGGCAGCCCTAGGCTCTGAGCTGTCAGCCCAGAGCCCCATGTGGGGCTCGAACGCACTAACGGTGAGATCATGACCTGAGCCGAAGTCAGACGCTTAACCGACTGAGCCACCCAGGCGCCCCTAGTTTCAACACAATCTTAATCAAAATCCCAGCAGGCTTTTTCATTTTTTGTAGAAATTGACAAGTTAATTCTAAAAGTCACAGGGAGGGGCGCCTGGGTGGCGCAGTAGGTTAAGCGTCCGACTTCAGCCAGGTCACGATCTCGCAGTCCGTGAGTTCGAGCCCCGCGTCAGGCTCTGGGCTGATGGCTCAGAGCCTGGAGCCTGGTTCCGATTCTGTGTCTCCCTCTCTTTCTGCCCCTCCCCCGTTCATGCTCTGTCTCTCTCTGTCCCAAAAATAAATAAACGTTGAAAAAAAAATTAAAAAAAAAATAAAATAAAAGTCACAGGGAAATGCAAAAGGGTTAGAAGAGACAAAACAACTTTGACAAAAAGAACAAATCCAAAAATATATACATATATAAAATATTTATAACATCTATACAAAATATATTTGCAAATACACAAAAACGTATGTACACATATAGATGTAATAGATTTATGTATATATTTCTGGATTTTCTAATCTATTAACAGACAACTGATCTCATAACAACATGGGTTTGAACTGCACAGGTCCACTCACAGGCAAATTTTTTTTGATGAACACAGTACAGTATACTATAAATGTATTTTCTTTTCCTTATGATTTTAACAACGTTTTCTTTTCTCTGGCTTATTTTACTGTACAAATATAGTATATAATACGTATACAATACAAAATATGTATTAATCTACTATTTAAGTTATCAGTTAAGGCTTCTAATCAACAGCAGGCGACTCATAATTAAGTTTTGAGGAAGTTAAAAGTTACACATGGATTTCTTTTTTTTTTTTTAATGTTTATTTATTTTTGAGACAGAGAGACAGAGCATGAACGGGGGAGGGGCAGAGAGAGAGGGAGACACAGAATCAGAAGCAGGCTCCAGGCTCTGAGCCATCAGCCCAGAGCCCGACGCGGGGCTCGCTCACGGACCGTGAGATCGTGACCTGAGCTGAAGTCGGACACTTAACCGACTGAGCCACCCAGGCACCCCAAAAGTTACACATGGACCTCTGACTGCAGAGGGATGGTCAGTGCCCCAACCCCCACATTGTTCAAGGGTCAACTATATACAACATTTGGTACAAGTTGTAATTGTCCACTTTAAATATGTACAGTTTAGGGGTGCTTTGGGTGGCTAAGTCAGTTGAGTGTCCGACTTGAGCTCAGGTCATGATCTTGTGGTTCATGGGTTCGAGCCCCGCATCAGGCTCTGTTCTGATGGCTCAGAGTCTGAAGCCTGCTTCAGATTCTGTGTCTCCCTCTCTCTCTGCCCCTCCCCTGCTCACACTCTGTCTGTCTCTCTCTCTCTCAAAAATAAAAACATAAAAAATTAAATACGTGCAGTTTATTATACGTCAAGTATACCTTAGTAACATTTAAAAAAATCTATCAAATGAGCTGCTTTGAGGGCACCTGGCCTTTATTCTAGCAGTGGCTTTGGAGTCAGTCAGGTGGTCCTGGTCCAGTCCATGGTACTGGAATTTTAGATATTTGCATGCAAAAAAATCAACCTCAGTCCGTATGTTTTACCATATACAAAAGTTAACTCAAAATAGATCATAGAGCCAAGTGTAACACTTAAAACTATCAAGTACCAGAAGCCAACACAGGAGAAAACCCTTCTGATCTTGGATAAGACAAAGAATTCTCGGATATGACACCAAAGCACAACACAGAAAACAATTGATAAACTGGACTTTATCAAAATTCAAAGCTGTAGCTCCCTGAAATACACTGTTAGGAGCGTCACAGAAGCTGCCGAGTGGGGGCAAATCAAATACCAGACCGGGACTTAATCCAAAATGCAGAAACAATTCTTAAAACCCAATAAGAAGAGAACAAACAGCATCATTTTCAAAAGATGGGCAAAAGATCTGAGAAGGTCCTTCAACAAGGAAGATACACGTATGGCAAGTAAGCACGCGAACAGATGCTCAACACCATTAATAGATAGGGAAATCCAAATGAAACAACCATGAGATATCACTACACAGCCACAAGAAAGGCTAAAATTCCCATTTCCAGTGTTGGGAGGATGTGAGGATGTGGAACGTTCATACGCTGCTTTGTAAACCGAGTAACCACTTTGGAAAAGAGTTTGGCAGTTCCTTGGAAATTAAATGCACACTTACTGTATCTTCCAGTTTCTTTGTTGCCAGGTGTTTCCCCAATGGAAATCATACACCCATGAAAGATATACATACCCATGCATAGCAGCTTTAGGTAAAATAGCCCCAACTTGAAACAACCCAAATTCATCCATTACTGGGTGAATGGATACGCTGTGGCATATCCACACAATGGAATATTATTCACCAATGAAAAGAAATGCATTTATCTATGCAACAACACGAAGGAATCTCAAGATAATGATGCTGAGAAAAAGCAACCGGACAGAAAAAAATACATATCGTATGTTTCCATTTATACAAAATGCTAGGAAATTCAAACTCATCTAATGTGGTTACTTGGGGAAGGGGAGGGATTGATTACAAAGCAGTCCCAGGAAACATTTTTGGGTGACGGACACGTTCATTATGTCCATTGTGATGGTTTCACGGGTGTATACGTAGATCAAAACTTTTCTAATACGTCCGTTTTAAATATGTGCCATTTATTCTATGTCAAGTGTACCTTAGTAACATTTAACAAATCTATCATATGATAGATGATAGCTGATCTGAGGACACGTGGCCCTTATTCTAGGCTGTGGCTTTGGACTCAGTCAGGCACTCCCATTCTAGTCCATGAGGACTGCCTGAACTGGGGTCAGCCTGCAGTTTGCTTGGGTTTTTTAATGATATGCTGCCGGCCAAGCCCTGCTGATACAATATTCTGATTACTCTGTTACTACAGAAAAGAATATAGAAAATCGATGAAATTACAATTGGTGATTATGTTTCTATATTGTCTTACTCACTTTCAGGAGAGTCTACTCACTTTCAGCATCCTGCTTTTCTTTCAGGGATGGAGTGTTTTCTGTCAGTTCTGTCTGGCCTTCCGATTTTATTCCTGTAAGGAGAGAGGAAGTGCCCCGCATCGTTAAAGTAAACACGCATGCTGCCATCGGATCTCTCGACTGTGCATCTGGTTTCACTCCCTTCCTGCCTGTTGTCTATAGGGGGCAAACCTCCTTGTGCTGCTCAAGGTCACTGGAGGCTGGGATTTCAGAAGTGCTGGGGAACCACGGCCCCTTTCCTACCTTCCACCTGCCACAAAAAACCTATCCCCCTATTTCTATTCGGGGTTAATGTAAAGAGCTTTTTACATAAGCCACAGTCTTTTCATCCTACAGTTAAATCTGTGCCTTAAAACGCAAATGTTCCCGGGGGGCCCATTCATTCTATTGGAAGGTAACAGGACAGATGCAGGTTTATAGCTGAAAACAGAAGCTTACAAAGCAGGGTGGTATTGAGAGTGTGAGCGAAGAGGGAAAGAATAGTGACAGAAAGAAGGATGACCCTGACCTTCAAGGTCATCGTGACCAACAACAGTTCATCGTGCAGTAGCATGAATGCATGGCTTCTGAAACCAGAGGCACTTTGTAAGATAGTTTCCTCTGAGGCAACCTTTTGAAGTCAATTCAAATTCAAACCAAGAGTACAAAATTAAAAAAATCAAGGAGGAATGCGTTTTTGCAATCTCTTAAAAAATAAACACCCTGCTGCTTAAAATTCATATAAAAAATTCAAGTGATTCTGGAAGTGATTCTTTACCTATAAAGTGACAGCGGAAGCAAAGGCCTGCTGTCCTCTTGTGACCCCAGTGGTTACAGTCAGCCCGTGACTCTTGTAGTTAACAAAGGCTGCACAAAGATGTTCCTAGTTCCTTCGTCGGGGGGTAGAAATCTATCTAGACTCTACCCAGCCACCCGGAAACCCTACAAACACCTGATAGTTGGGCACTGACCTATGATGTGGGAATTATGCCACTGCTGCTTAATTAATGCTTACAAAGGAAATTCTACCTATAAGTTTTGAGTTCTGCTAGGCTAAGTATACATTTTTAAATTTAAATTTTCCTTGCCATTTGCTGGTAATGATGTAAGTCATGGGCACATAGCAGCCAGGAAAGCAAAGTACTTCTGAGTATTTGTGACTTAACAACAAAGGATCCCTGAATGCTGCATAATGTCAACATTGATTATGATGACTGCAATTAAGACCCATTGCCTGATTGCAATTAAGACACTTATCAAAAGGTGCAAAGCTGTGTCTAGAATCGAAGAAGCAGAGAGGCTCAGAGCCGGGGTTCTGGCAGCAGACTGCCCGCAATTTCCCCTGCTGGGCCTGTCTTCTCACCTGTGAAATGGACAGAAGGGTGGTGTCTACCTGCTGAGTTTTCCGTGGGGATTAAATCAATTAACATATGTTCGTTTCTTCGAGCAGTTCCTGGTACAGAATCAACACTCAGTAAACGGTAACTATTTTCACTGCTGAAGCCCAGTATGATTCAGACGGATTCCTGAGTATTTTTAGGAGGATCACAATAGCAGTGATTCTGACATTTCGCTGTCGGCCTGGGTGCTGATGCTCACATCAGTTATTCCACTAACCAGGAAGAGGGTAACGGTAGTGAAAGTGTCATCACCAGCGGTGAGTTTGATGAAAGATGTTCAACAGCTGGCATCCGGAGTTCTGCTTCCTCATAACTGAGACATCCCTCGAATCATTGCGGGTCACAGCTTCTCAGCTGTCGGCGCCCAGCAGTAGGTTCTCTGTGCCAACCCCAGCGGGCAGCGGGCATGACGAGTGTGAGTGGGCGGGAGTGTTGGGCGACTTGCACGGGACGCTCAGAAGAAGTCACTCCCGAGACCACTCAGTCTACGTTCTGAAGGAGGCTTAGGACAGCGGGCTGCCCCCGACCAAAACCGCCCAGACAGCTGCACTCATCGGTATGGGTTTACGGTGTTCTTGCCGAGCGTCCGCACGCCCCACCACCATCTCCAGATGGAGACCCGAAACCACAACTTTATTCACGGCCCACTGGTCGGCAAAACCTGACTGACCGAGGCTGCTGGAGGCCTTTCCCCCAACCCACCTGCCCATTACGACTCTGCAAGTGCATTAGTACACTTGGTTGTATGATGGTTCCCCAGGTCCTGTGTAAAATGATGTTTCTTTAATATACAGGGACACCTTTCTCGAGTCTGATCGGTTCTAAGTTCCCAAACCCATCTGGCTCCAAGGGTATCGTACCAGCAGCGTGGCCCTGGGTAGCAGCCGCGAACCTCCTCCCTTGAGGGCGGAGACCGTCTTTCATATCTATATTCCCAATACTCAATAAATAAATGAAAAATAAGTGAATCAATGAATGAACTGCCAAGATCAATAAACTCAATAAACGAATACTTTCGTTTCCCAAACACCACTTGTACTATACTCGCGTTAAATGCAGATAATGCCTGCTTTTCAGTTCCGAAGAGTATCAGGTGAGCTAATATATGCCAAGTTCTGTGCTTTGTATTCAAGGCATTCGCTCCCAGTGCTATCTTTGCACTAGGGGTTTGAGTGCTGGCTGTGTTCTTACATAGACCCCGGTTCCGGCCAAGAGCACCAACAAATTCAATTACAAAATTTCTCCATGCATGAGACAATTACTTGTAGCGAGTTATAAAATGTATCATTACTTAAATATTATCCTTTATTCAAGTATTCATAAACATTATAGTGATCTTTCTACTGAGAAAAAGTCGTTTTATTTTTACTTCTATAATCTGAAAGGAAAATAATGCAAATTAATTATTCTTATCCTGTTTCTTTTCATTTTTATGTATGCTGAATATGTATCTAATTTGACTTTTGAACTTTTCAATATTGATAAATTTGTCCAGTTTATTTTAATAGCTTTACTTAATGTTCACCCCTCAAAATCTTTGATGTTTATATTTGTGCCTCAAATATAGACCACAAAAGAATTGCCCTGGGAAATGAAGAAGGTTGATTTGTTGTGCACGTTACTATAGATGGTAAGGAGAACTTTTACTGTTCTGCTATAACTCTAATAATAACAATACCAGATTTATTCTCTTCTTTCTGTAAAATAAATGTTCCAGATCTGGTTTGATGCGTTTTCAAAGGATTTTTTTTTTATTTTTTTTTAACATTTATTTATTTTTGAGACAGAGAGAGACAGAGCATGAACGGGGAGGGGCAGAGAGAGAGGAAGACACAGAATCGGAAGCAGGCTCCAGGCTCTGAGCCATCAGCCCAGAGCCTGACGCAGGGCTCGAACTCATGGACTGTGAGATTGTGACCTTAGCTGAAGTCGGATGCTCAACCGACTGAGCCACCCAGGCGCCCCTCAAAGGATTTTTTTTAATGTTTATTTATTTTTGAGAGAGAGACAGAACACAAGCAGGGGAGGGGCAGAGAGAGGGAGACACAGAAACCCAATCAGGATCCAGGCTCTGAGCTGTCAGCACAGAGACTGACGTGGGGCTCGAACTCACAAGCAGTGACATCATGACCTGAGCCAAAGTCAGACACTTAACTGACTGAGCCACCCGGGCGCCCCTGGTTCGATGTGATTTTAAGTCAAACGACGACTCTTCTAATATCCAGAGATCCATAATCCCCCAGAGTCTAAATATCATCACGGGTGATTTTATATAATAAGTCCACCGTAAGAACTCAGTTTACCGTCTTCAGATTGGAACACGAAAGAAAACACGGTATATTCTGCTTGGTTCCCCTTCCCCCCCACTATTACATGGGCACCACAACGAGTAATAACATATAATTGAGTATTTCCTGGAGGAGATGGCAGAATTCTTTGTTTTGTTTGGGTGCTCGCGGTTGTTGAAGGGAGAAGTGGGGGACCAGATGAAGTCAAACGAAGCCGTTCCCCACCGCCGTCCTCGCGAATGTCTGGCACCTGAATCGTGGCTTAGCTGAAGGAGAACCCACATGTCCATCAGCTGTGCTCCGAACCGAAGGCCTCCCGCGCTGTGTGGGTGACACAGCCCTGCTGAGGAGGCCCAGGAAGTACCTGCCAGGTGTCCAGCATGAGAGCAGGAACTCGTCTCTGTGTGTGGCACCACGCTCCATGCACTTAAACAGTGCCTGGCACATAGTAGCCACTCAACACGGATTTGTGTAACGAAGGATCAACTGAATGCCGGGAAAAAGGATCTTTTTTCCCCTGAGAAAGTAGCATGTTTCCATTTCTTGGACAGTGATTGGTATTTGCCCTGCTGCCTAGAATCTTGGGTTTGTTATGTTAACTTATTTAATAAAATAAGTAAATAAATAACAATTTAACTTATTTACACCTATTATGCTTAATACGTTAATTTTATTATTCAGGTAATTATATTGTTTTTGGAATAACTACTTTCTTTTTTACCTAAATGATTTTTGATCTCTTATCCTTTCCCTCCTCTCCTCCCTCATAAACCTACCCACCCTGAGATTATGACTGTGATTTTACTTAGATCCATTGGAGTAATAATTGGGAAAGAGTTTGAAAATAAGAAAACATTCTTGGGGCACCTGAGTGGCTCAGTGGGTTAAGCATCCAATTTCAGTACAGGTTATGATCTCACGGTTCGTGGGTTCAAGGCCCGCATCAGGCTCTGTGCTGACGGCTCCGAGCCTGGAGCCTGCTTCGGATTCTGGGTCTCCCTCTCTCTCTCTGCCCCTCCCCTGCTTGCTCACGGTCTCTTACACTCTCTCTCTCAAAAATAAATAAAAACATTAAAAAATAAAAAAAAGAGAAATTCTTCTCATAGTGAAGGAAACCATTTTTCAAATGGTTTCATTTTCAAGAAAATTAAAAGGCAACTCAGTGAATAAGAAAAAATATTTGCAAAGTCCTATCTGGTTAGGGGTTAATATTTAAAATATGTAAAAAATCATACATCTCAATAGCACAAAGACCTCTAATCTGATTCAAAAATGGTCAGAGAATTTGAATAGACATTTTTCCCCAGAAAAGACATAGAGATGGCCAACAGGAACATGAAATGGTGCTTAGCATCCCTAATCACCAGGGAAATGCAAATAAAAACTACAATGAGATATCACTTCCTAAATATTAGGAGGCCTGTCATCAGAAAGACAAAGAATAACAAGCGATGGCAAGATGTGGAGAAGAGAGAACTCTTGTACACTGTTGCTTGGAATGTTATTTGGTTCAGCCACTATGGAGAACAGAATGGAAGCTCCTCAAAAAAATTAAAAATAGAACTATCACATGACCTAGCAATTCCAGTTCCAGCCATTTATCCAAAGAAAACAAAAACACTAATTAGAAAAGATATCTGCACCCCTACGTTCACTGCAGAATTATTTAGAATAACCAAGATATGCAACCATTTGTGAACATGGATGGACCTTGAGGGTTTCATGCTAAGTGAAATAAATCAGAGACAAATACTGTATGATGGCACTTACATGTGGAATCTAAACAAACAAACAAAAAAAAAACAAGCAAAAACCACCCAGGAAACCACACACACACACACACACACACACACACACACACACACACACAAAACAGGCTCATAGAAACCAGAACAGAAAGGTGTTAGCCAGAGGTGGGGGAGGGAGGGTGCAAAATGGATGAATGAGGTCAAAAGGCACAAACTTCCAGTTAAAGTAAGAAAAATGAGTCTTGGGGGTATAATGTACAGCACGGTAACCATAGTTAATAATACTGTATTGCAAATTTGGAAGATGCCAAGAAGGTAGGAGAGTAGGTCTTAAAAATTCTCATCATAAGAACAAAAATTCTGTTAACTATATATGGTCCTGGATGCTAAGTAGGCTTATTGTGGTGATCCTTTTGCAGTATATACGCATATTGAATCCTGTTGTGCACCTGAAATTAAGATAATGGCATACCTCAATGATACCTCATTTACAAAAATCTTTAAAGAAGGCATTGCTAATTTGAAGGTGACTGGCCATTTTATTTGTAAAGAATTTATTCAAGCTAATGACATTGAGATTTCTGAGATCACTTTTATTGGCTCTTTTTCAACTGCTTTTGGGGAAAGTTGAGAGAACATTCAAAACAGAGAGAGATTATTTTGAATTTAAAAATGACTTACATTTATTTGTGTAGAAATTATTCGTGTTGGTGACGTGAAGAAGATTCATCAGCTTGAACTCATCCCCCAAGGCCAGATGGTTGCAGTGATCCCTGGGAGAAGTCACCGTGCGCAACTGTTCCCCATGTCAGCTTTGGATGGACGGAAGACTGACATTCACAAGCTGGCAGAAACCAAAGGATGCCAAACAATGACTTCTGGAACAGTGTGCCAAGGGGCCCATACATGCCTCTCTGTAGCAAGGAAAAGCCAAGTCTTTTGTTATGAGCTGTTCCAGAGCAAGAAACTATCTCACAGAAAATTTAAAGAGCTCCAAATCCCAACCAAGGTCCAGTGGATGGCCATCTTCAGTGAGCAGCTTGGCGTGGGATTCCAGGCAGGATTCCTGAGACACCCCTTGAGGAGAGAAGGAATTCCATACACGATGCTTCACTCACATGACCCTACAGTGTCATTTATTGCACATCAACCAGAGGATGCTCTCTGCGCAACTGAGATCTCCAGTATTGAATGTCTGCTGTGTTTTAAGAGCATTAGAATTTACACTGACAGCAGGGGCCTCCGATCCAGGCCAGTTGAGCTGATGTGGCCGGAAATGCCAACCTATTGCCGTAAGGCGACCTTACGATTTGTTCCCTTCTCTTTCTGTACCTTTCCCGCCTTTTACAATTACATTTCTATATCCTCTACTGTTAAAGACAGGCTTTATTTTTGGAAACAGCATCACTGACGATTTTCCCTGATTTTTCTGTCTTTTAGGTAGAATAGCTGTAATGGAGTTATATCTAAGTCACACATGTGATAACTTAGCCTTTAACTTTTACTATATTCGTAAGAGAAATTTACCCTGAATATATCCTCAATCCACATTGTTGCTTTTTGTAGGCTCCTAAATAGGTTTTCTTCATGGTCACTGAAAATCATATACACATTAATTAACTATAAGATAGTTACCATATATATATATATATATATATTGCCTTTTAGGCTTAGTTTATGTAAAATATACATATAATGTTCCTAAGTAACTTTAGCTCATATTTTATTGACGCAGGCCATCATTTCATAAATTAAATACAGCCTTTTTTATTCACTTAGAGAATAGTATTGAGCACTTAATATGAACAACTTACTCTGCCAAGGGTTGAGTCACAATATTAAACATAAGACTAGTCTGTGTCCATATGGAGGTTATAATCATGAGATAAGACCAACAATTAAGCAAGTACTATGATGGGGGGAGCACCATTTTCCACAGGAAGACACAGGAAGGATGCTTAATCTAAACCAGTGGGTCAGGGAAGGTCAGCTAAAGAATGAGAAGTGTTTTTGTCTTTGAACCCATATTCAAAAACGTCATTCTATTGTTTTCTGACTTCCATTGTTTCTGATGAGCAATCTCATGAGAAATCTGTGTCTTTTCTATTTAGCCTCTTTTAAGATCTTCTCATTATTTTTGGTTTTCAGCAATTTGACTATGATGGGCTTACAGGTAGTTTCCTTTGTATGTATTCTGCTTGGGGTTTTCAAAATTTTTTGGATCTGAAGATTGATAATCTAACTTCGGAAAAATTTTGGGATATTTTCACAAGTTTTTCCAACCCTATTTTCTCTTTTCTGGGGATCAAATTACATGTTTATTGGACCTCTTGATTCTGTTCCACAGGTCATTGAGGGTTGGTTTTTTTATTTTTTTAAATCCTCCCCCCCCTTCAGTTTGGATAATTTCTATGGACCCCATCTTCAATTTCTCTGATCTTTTTTTCCCTGGTTTATCCAGGAATTAAGTATTTCAGATACTGCATTCTTCCATTTATAATTTCATTTTTTGAAATTTCCAGTTATTTAGTGAAATGTCCTCCCAATATGTTTATATTTTTCGCCAAGTCCTGAACTATTTATAATAATTATTTATAATTATTCCAATATATGGCTCATCTGTAGGTCTATTCCTATTGATTTTTTTCTGGATTAAGAATGATATTTTCCTGCTTTTTTACATCTTATTATTTTGTCATCCTCTGTTGGACATTATGAATGCTATGACATAGGGACTCTGGACTATATTATGTATTTCTCTAGAGAGTGTGGTATGTTTTGTTCTGACAAGCAATCAATCTATTGATGGACCGTCTTGGTTTTGCGGAAGCATGGCTTTAGACTTTGCTAGGGTGGGCCTATTTTAGCTTTTCTTTTAGTCCTTGTTCCTCAAGAATGGCCTTTCTGGGGTCTCAGCTCAATGCTCAGGGTTTTCACCAACGTCTGTCTGGGTCAGAAATCTAGTATCTTTCCAGCACTCTAATACCCATGAAATTGTGTTCACCACTCAGTGCTCTGAGCAAGTCTCATGGAGTTTTGCTCTGTCCATGAGCAGCTTTGGTCAGGGACTTTGAGGGAACTGGTGTGCAGATGTCTGGGACATGTTTTTTGGGGCTCTTCCCTCTGTGTACTCTGCCTTGCAAATTCCAGACACATTAGTATGTTTCCTGTACCCAGAAAAACTTTCACTCTCTGCTGGGGCTCTGTGTGGGGTCTACCTCGTGTCTTTCTCCTTTTTTAGGGATGACAGTCCTGCACTATATACTAATACCTAAACATAGTTACGTCATACATTTTTTTCCAGTTTTATACTTATTGATGGTGGCAGGGCATGCCCAGTATCAGCTGCTCTGTCCTAACTGGAACAGGCCATCCATACTGCCCTCTGTGAGGAACTATAATAAGGTTCAGTGTTTCAGGCGTGGGCTTCAAGTTTACAGGTCAAGAGATGGGGCTGGAGGGTGCCCATGAGCCAGACTACAGAAGGTGTTTTGTAGGCACTGACATGGTTAGATTTGCATTTCAGAAAAATCCCTAGGTTCCAATGGTTAGGTTAAAGACTATGCAAGGTGAGACTGGAGGCCAAGATACCTACTTGGAAGTCACTGTAGAAACTGTGGATTAAAGCTGTGTGAGGTAGAAGGAGTTTGGGTGGAGAGGAAAGAATCTGAGGAATATTGAAGAGATATAACTGACAAAAATTTACATTTGATTGTAAGTGGAAGCTGAGATACAGAGAATCCGTAATGATTCTTGGATGTCCAACTTGAGCACATGTGTGGATGCCACTGATATTTACTCATAAAACACAAGGTAGGGTGGGCTTGCCCAAGGGGTGAAGGATGTCATCATTTAACTTCTTACTTTTTGGTTGTGTTGTTGAAATATTTTAAATCAAATCCTAGAAGTCATTGTTGTTCCACCTGAATACATGTTACACTGTATCTAAAAATATGGACATTTTCTCATAAAACCACATTGCCATTTATCACCCCTGGAGAAGTTACCAATGATTGTTACCATCCAGTACACAGTCCATATTTAAATATTCCTGATTATCACAAAGATGCCTCTTTTGACAATGTATTCCTTGGAATCAAAATGTGAAGAAGGCCCACATGTTGCATATTATTCTTAGATCATAAATATCATCTAATCTTGAATGGTCTTCCATGCCGCTGATTTGTTGTCCTACAGGATGTTCCACAAGCCGGATCTGTTTCCTCCTGGTGCTTTTTAGCTTCTTCCTTTATATCCTAAATTTTCTGTAACTGAGAATGAGCTCTAAAGACTTTTACCAAAGAATACATCATGAATAATGCTGTATACGTCATACTGAAGCCCACTGGGGCACATGATGTCTAGTCATCTACTTGTGGCAACGCTAAAATGGGTTACAAGTTTCTGATGTTGTCAGCCTGATTCCTTGGACTTGCTGGGTTTGTACTGCCAGCGGGAGAGTAAATAGAAAGGAGGACACAGGTCAGAGAGCCAAGAGACACCAATACTAGAGGGACGGTCAAGGGGGGAGAAGCCCACAAAGGAGAATTCTGGGAGTCGAGTGTCACGGAGCAAATAAGACAGGCTGACATGTGCCTGTTGGTTTCAGCAACAATTGGTGGTTGAAGACTTGTAGGGAGAGCAGTTTTAATGAAGGACTTGAGGCACAAGGTGTGCCTGGACTGTGATGTGAGTAGGCTGAGAAGCGGGGGCACTCAAGGTGGATGGCACTCTTAAGGGCTTGGCTGTAAGGAAAGGGAGGATGGCGTAGCATAGGAAGGGTTGTTGGTTATATTGCTGTTGTTTTAATGGGGAGACATTCATGTTGAGAGGTGAGAACTCTAAATTGTTATTAGTAAAGTGGAGAGTTCCAGAAATGTGACCGGCTGCAAGTTTTCACTGCTTTGTTAGTTTCACTCTCCACATATACTTTTCTAATCTTCTGCTCTACTCTGCTGTGAACTGCATTAGTTTAGGAGCCAGATTTTGAAATGTTGTGCAATTACTTAAAGCTGCTATTAGATGAAAATGTTAGAAAGCTTTTTGTTAGACTTTTACTGTTTGTGTTGTACTCTGAAATGTGACCGATGTACATCATTTATTTATTTTTTAACCATGGTAAAAAAATATTCGAGGCAGCAACTATATAATCACAATACTGTAACTGGGTTCTCTTGGGTTTCCAATCCATTTTTAAGGGTGGGCTCCTGATTGATCCCCCTTGCTGGTGCTTCTGGACTCACCTGGCATTACGGTTGGGAATCCCACTCTATCCGGAAGAAGAGTGGGTCTGCCTCGTGTTATGGCTTGAGGGTTGGGGAACACCAGGCCCGGGGCACTTGGTTTTGTTGCGTGAAGAAGGGGGTCAGGAAACAGCCCGCTGTTGTTTTTTTGTTTGTTTTTTTTTAATGGATCAGGGCTTAGCAACTACAATTTATCATAATTCTGTGTGATTCCATTTACACACATTTTTGAAATGACAAAATTTTAGAAATGGAGGACATATTATTGATTTCCAGGAGTTAGGGAAGGAGGGGGAAGTGGGTGGGATTGTAAAAGGGACCGCTGAGGGATCCTTGTGGCGGCATAAATATTCTGTATTTTGACTGTGGTGGTGGATACATGAACCTATACAGGTGATAACACTGTACAGACCAACACACACACACACACACACACACACACACGTAAACTGGGGAAATCTGCCTAAGATGGGTGGGTTGAGTTGATTTATGTCAGTGTCCCAATTTTGCAAACTCTTACATTGAATGCAACTGGGCAGAGTATGCAAGAGATCTGTCTGTATTATTGATCAAAACTACATGTGAATTTATAATTACTTTAACAAAAATTCCAGTTAAAAAATGAATCCTAAAGCCCAACTTGCTGTCACCTGCTCCCCATCTCCCAGGTTACAATGCCCCATATCTTTCCGTGTACAGTGAAAATGCAGTGGATGTCTTTGACGTGAACTCCAGGGAATGGATCCAGACTGTCCCCCTCATGAAGGTGATCTGACATTGAGATCATGTGACTAATGAATTACTGACAGAAAGCGGAAACAGGAATATTCACTTATGCATTTACTGTACTTGCCAATGTGCATGTACTAATTTGGAGCCTAAACTAGAGTAAAAAAATCCACACCAAACCCAAATTGGTTAATTTTATTAGTAGTACAAAAGCTATTTTGTGATACATTTTTGCATTATATAAAATAGGGCTGTCATGACATAAATAAATAGGGCACTTATATGTATTTATAAACATAATATAAATATAATGTCCCACTTTCAAGTTACTTTTGTTACTAATTTTCACTTAGTATTACTGCATCCCATGAAAAATTTTACAGCTTAAAAAAAAAAAGTAAATAACCAAAGCTGTGTTTAAGATTCTCAATTAGGGTTCTACAGAGTCACAATAAAACAAAAATTTTGTATCTCTACTACAAATAATTTTAAACATAGATAAAAATTTGGAAGTAAAAAACTGCCATTTTGTAAGAAAAGGTCTTTTTTAAAAAGATTGAAGAATGATTAAATTTGGGGATGTTTATATATAGTATGAACTGTATATCAAAGAAAGTTTATACAGGAATAGGATGAAGAAAGTAGTCACCATTATGTGACATTTTGCCCAACTTTAAACAATATCAGCAGCTGGAAAAGCTTTTGCAAGGGCTGCCCGACTACATAAAACATGAAAATCTTCCAGCATTCTAAATGTGAATCAGTAACATTAACTGTTTGATAAAACGGATTTATGAGGCAGATGAATCTTCTGAAATTAACCTTTTCTTTCTAGTAACTTTTTAAAAGGTTAATTTAAAAATTGAATGTATTTCTATTTGTTAGCAATTCTCAGGTTTCTTTAACCTATGATATTCATGTTTCTGAAATTTTATTCACGTGACTTTGTAACACCAGCCATTCCCTTTGGTATCTTTCTGTTGTGTGCTGTTTTTGTTTTGTTTTGTTTTGTTTTTTTGAGACTCTAGTATTTTGAGGGAGGAGCTTAGATGGAAGATTTTAATAATTAATACTTTATATATAAGCAAATAGGCTTATAGCTTAATTTTTAAAAGTATTCGTTGAAATGGTAATCTTACTTTTTATTATTTTAAGTTTGACCCTTGAACAGTGAAGGGTCCCTAAATATTTTACTTGCGGAGACAGTTTAGATTAATATATTTCAAAAATAAAATGGCAAGTAAGAAACAACTTCTCAGAACTACTTCTAAGAGACCATGTCTCTAGCTGACTGCCCGACATCACAGAGTGAGCGAGTAGGGGATATGACGTTGATTCAACGCGCTGGTGGCCAAGAGTGGCTCTCCTTCACCCTTGCCTATCTGTATAGATAAAACACTTGTTTCTGGCACTCTCCAGTTATTTTTCAGCAGCACCGATCCAGGCGTGGTTGGACATGAGCACCTGTAGACACAAATCACCACGTACAAGGTTCACTGTGAAGACGCGTTCCCTTGCCAGCACGCGGAGGGTCTAGAAGGTGCTGACAGCAGATGCAGTCCCCCAGCCCTAATTCAACTTCCCCCACCTCTATTTTTAGACTCTAGCAGATTTGGGGTATGAAAAAGCCACATGGATTCATTTCTCTTTTTTTCTTATTTTATTTGATAGGACGGAATGCATAGTGTAGCTAAGTATTGATCTGCGAGAGCCGCCATGACAAAGTACCACAGACTAGGGGGTTTACACCACAGAAACCTACTGCCCCGCAGTCTTGGAGGCTACAAGTCTGAGATCAGGGTCTCAGTTTGCTCCTTTTGAAGGCTGTGAGAGACAAGCCCCAATGACTTCATCTTAACTTGATCATCTATAAAAACCCTACTTCCAAATAAGGTCACATTCACAGGTACTGGAGGTTAGGACATCGGTATCTTTCAGGAGGAGACACAAGTCAACCTGTAACAAGCCTTCGTATTTCCTTTTTAAAGTCTAAGACAGTTTTGAGGGTTTCTGGGTGACAGTTTAAAATAGAGTGGGCCTCGGGACTCCTAGGGGTCTAAAGAAGAGTTGCATCCTCCTCTGAGATCAGAAGCAGCAGAGAATAGAGGCTAGGCTGATTCTTTCCTCTAAAAGAGGGGAGTTGGGGAGGGGTCACTCTACCCCACCTCTGCACCTCTTTCTCCTATAGTGGGCCTCAGAAATGCTGTGCTTTGTTACAATAATTGTAATTGTTTTATTTATAGAAAGACTCACCCTTTACATTTTTCTCTGCCGCATCAACAAAATATTCTAATGCCCTTATGCCACAAAAATCTGGTAGCAGAA
This sequence comes from Felis catus, assembly GCF_018350175.1. Lineage (NCBI taxonomy): Eukaryota > Metazoa > Chordata > Mammalia > Carnivora > Felidae > Felis > Felis catus. The sequence continues at coordinate 5,006,627 of NC_058380.1, forward strand.
AAGCAGTATAGACACATGAGGGCCAAACAAAGGGGAAAGACACCAATGCGACTGCTCTCTCCTTCTCAAGAAAGGATGTTGTTTTATAGATCTAAGTCAGCACAGATTTATTGTTCAAGTACTGCTTAAATTGAACATTAAATTCTGTTCATGATTGCTCCATTCCTATTCTTGACAATGGATAATGGATGCCATCAGCATAAAGTTTTAACTTTTAAAAACTGGAGCAGTATGGTATTTGTGCAGTTCCTTTATTGTGAGATTAATGTGAAATTAACGGATGAGGAGGCATTTTAACAGTTTAAAGGATGCTATTGTCTTATTTGTTTAAAAATACGTATAGATGGAGATGAGCTGGTATTTCCTGAAACATCAGATAATCATCAGAAGCAAATGGTCCGACACCGCCACAGCAAGTGTCGCTGTTCCTTCAGAGTCCCCAAATGGAAGGGGAAGCCGCCCACAGGGCTGTGATCACTGACCCTCACGTGTGGGCCAGAAGGACCACTCCAGAAGCATGTGTTATTTGATGTAATTTGGAAGAAAAAGAAATAAATCTCTGAAACTCGGGCAGAAACCTCTGTTCACATCAGTGTTATGTTTATTTCTCTGTGAAACTTCAAAGAAAACCTTTCTGTGGTAAGTACAAATGGAAGTGTAAACAGTCAACTCATATCTCTGTGAATGTGGAATTGAAATTCAGTGTGTAAGTCTCCATGTCACAAATACAGAACAAACGTGTATACATATCATAATGTATGTCCCATAACCATTTTGTGAACAAATAAACTATACTGTGTGTGCATGTGGATTGATTACTCTCTGACTCTGGACGTGTTTTGCTTTGTCTTTAGGATAACCGTCAGTAATGAGCCATTACTTGGTAATAATGTCTATAACTGAATAGGCAGAGAAAAATAGGCTGATCTCCTTTGGATAACAAATAAAAACATTGCTGAAGTGGTGCAAATTCTTTGAAAAGAGGCATAATCATATGAAACATATCTAATGGCAGTGCTTCTCTGATGTCTGTGGCTGTTAAGGTAATGATTTCTACCAAAACTTTGAAGTTTTTCAAGTTTCAAATTTTCAAGTCTTTTTGAAAGAAGAGAACTGTTAAAATCTTCAATTAGAATTGTGTATTTCTCTATTTTTTCCTTTCACATCCAACAATTTTGGCTTCATATATTTTTGAAGCTTTCTTATTGGATCCACATGCATTTAGGATAGCTATGTTAGAGAATTGATCTTATCATTATGAAAATTTCATCTTTCTCATTAGTAGTGTTCCTTATCCAGGAATCTCCTTGGTCCAATATTCGTAGAGCCACTCTAGCAGATCTTACTTTAGAATTTGCACAGTTTACCTTTTTTCCCCATCCTTCACTCTTAACCTACGTGTGTCTTTGGATTTAAAAAGCATTTCTTGTATATAGCATATGATTAAGTCTTGGTTTTCATTAAGTTTCATAATGTCCATGTTTTAATTGGGAGTATTTAGAACATTTACAAGTAATATAAATATAGTGGCATATTTGGCTTTAAATATATCATCTTTCTTATTTGTCGTATCTCTTCTTTTTCTTTCTTCTTTGTTCCTGTATTCTTTTGGATTAATTCTCTATTTTACGATCCCATTTTTCTCTGATGTAGTTTTTATTTGTACCACTTTCATTTTCAGTGGTTGCTCTCCAATTTATATTATTACAATTCTAATTCCAATTAAGATGTGTGAGTTTTCCAATACCACCAAGCAATCCTCTGACACCAGGGCGGTGTCCTACAACGCAAGTCAACTATGACACAATCTACCTGGAGACACTGCCAGATCACATAGTCACTCAGCTCCACAAGACTGCCCACTCCCCTCCACTTCAGACATGAGTTGCAATGCAAGCCCAGGCTGTCACCTGTGCTTCTGACCTATAGGGTGTAGATCAGAGGCTCCAACAACTCTCTCCTTGGGTTCAATTAACTTGCTAAAGTTGCTCACAGAGCTCAGAGAGACATTTTACTTATTACTGGTCTATTCTAAAAGGAACTCGGAAACAGCTAGATGGGAGAAATGCACTGGACAAGTTCTAGGGAAAGGACATAGGTTTCCATGCCCTCGTCTAGCCCACCACCTCCTTGAACCCGTATTCACCAAGCTGGAAGCTCTCTGAACCTTGTCCTTCTGGGTGTTTATGGAGGCTTCATGACATGGGCATGACTGATTACATCAAGTGGCCATTAGTAATGGATTCAACCTCCAGCCCCTTTCCCCTCTCCAGAGATTGAAGAGAGTGGGACTGAAAGTTCCAACTTTCCAATCACATTTTAATCACGTGGTTGGGTTCCCTGGAGACCAGGCCCCATTCTTGGTGCTTTCCAAAGTCACCTGATTTAACATAACAAAAGACATCTTTATTACTCTCATCCCTTAGGAAATTCCAAGGGTTTTAGAAGGTCTGTGTCAGAGATGTACTGAAGACCAAATACGTATTTATTATAAATTACAGTATCACAATTATGCATCTTTAACTTATTGCTATTTACCCTGAAATAATGGTACCAATTCACCTGTATCATAAAATCCTCATAATATATTTCCATTTAATGCTCCAATCTTTTGTGCTATTATCATACATTTTGTTTCTGTTATATTTCTTATTATACCGTTGTACTTGGGTATCATTTTTGCTTAAACAGTAAATTATCAAGAATTTATTTACTTATTTTTCATGTTTCTTTTTGAGAGCAAGAGAGACAGAGCATGTGCAGGGGAGGGGCAGAGAGAGAGGGAGACACAGAATCCGAACCAGGCTCCAGGCTCGGAGCTGTCAGCACAGAGCCTGACATGGGGCTTGAAGTCATGAACTGCGAGATCATGACCTGAGCTGAAATCAGACGCCCAACTGACTGAGCCACCCAGGCGCCCCAAGAATTTATTCTAAAAAGGTAAAAAAAAGGTATATTTATCCACATATTTACCAGTTTCGGCACTCTTCGTTTTTAATGATTTGTTCTATATGGTAACTGACATTGATTTTTTGAAGAGATAAGATCAGTTGTCTTGTAACATGCCCCACTCTCTGGGTTTGTTTTATTTTTATTGTCATTCCTTCAACTAAATATTTTCAAATTGGGATTATCTATCAGACGTCTACTGTACATAGGCGAAACGAACAGCATCTGTAAATGCATATACCAGTTGTTCTCAACTGGGGGCTGTTTTTCAGGGGACTTTTGATAAAATCTAGGTAGGGTGGGTGTGCTGCTGGCATCTAATGGGTAGAGGCCAAGTGCGGGGCGAAAGAGCGTCCACCGCACGGGTCAGTCCCCTACAACAAAGAACTATCTGGTCCAAGACGTAAATAGCGTGGAGGTTGAGAAACACTGACGATGACGCCCGGAGCCCTTTGGCTAGTTCAGAAGACTCTGTTTTGTTTTTTTTTTTAATTTTTAATTTTTTTTTTCAACGTTTATTTATTTTTGGGACAGAGAGAGACAAAGCATGAACGGGGGAGGGGCAGAGAGAGAGGGAGACACAGAATCGGAAACAGGCTCCAGGCTCTGAGCCATCAGCCCAGAGCCCGACGCGGGGCTCGAACTCACGGACCGCGAGATTGTGACCTGGCTGAAGTCGGACACTTAACCGACTGCGCCACCCAGGCGCCCCCAGAAGACTCTGTTTTTGTGTGGTTAGAATGAAGTGTGTGATATTTGTGAGAGAGTCCAATCCAAGGAGAAATGGAGGGCAAGGGGTCAAACAGACCAGGGTCCTAAGGACAGCACAACAAGGTTTGGCTTTCATCCTGCAGGACAGAAAACTGAATTATTAACTGAGGAATTAACATCAATAACACTCACGGTTTGAAAAGATGGCCCCGGTGGTAAATACAGACGGATTGCAGTGCAATGGGGCAGCTGCGGTAATTTAGGGATGCGATGCGGAGAAGATAAATGACTTAATAACCTCTTAGGAACGCGAAGAGGACGAACTGAAGCAGGACCCCTAGGTTTGGGGCCTGACAGCTGGGTGAACGTTATCCTTCGGTGAGGTCAGGAGCACAGGAGGAAGGTGCAACCTTGTGGTGGAAGGTGCGGAGTCTGAGATCACTGCAGGGCTCGCAAAGGGCCGTGTCCGCGAAGCAGGTGGCCTGGTGCTCGGGAGGGAGCTGTGTCCTCAAGGAATTGAAGCATTTAGGCGATGGCTGAAGTTAACAGTTGAAGGAACGCAGAGGACAGGAACACCGGAGAAGGGTCTGATCCGAGAAGGAAACGCACACACGGGAAAGGAAGCACGACCACCATCACGGAAACGAATACCAGGCGGAAATCTCAACAGACGTTCCAATGCTGCCGCAGACGGCCCGTACCTTAAGTGAAGGCCCGAAACATGTCCCCTAAGAAGCTGAGAAATCTCCGAAGTGCCGGCGGGGCAGAAGCCGGAGGGTTACGGGCGGAGGAGCGAGCGCCGGGGGAGAAGGCCGGGGCAAAACCATATCGCACTCTTGGAGGGGTTGGTGGAGACGGCTCTCACGTTGATTAAGTCAGTGTTAGTTATTCTCTACCAGACAACTCGTGCCTCCTCCCACGGGGCAGCGGTGCCCTAGGAAGGCCCCCTGCACCGTTTTCTCACTCCCCATCACCCTGCCAAGGAAACGGGACCCTACCCGCTCATCAGGAGTTCGGGAGGATCCCGGCGGGCGGCGCCTGGCGGGCCGGAGGGTCTCCCGGAGCGAGCGCGGCCTGGCCCGGAGCGGGGCCGCACGCGGGGAGAAGCTGACCCATCGCCCCACAACCCTGCGGGGACCTCCCGCGACAGACACCGTCACTTCCACGCGTCCCCTCCGCGGTGTCGACTACGGCCGCGTGGAGCCTCGCGGGAGCTCACCGCACAGCACCTTGGGAATGAACCCCCCCTTCCCCCCCCACCCCCGCCGTGCCTTGTGCGCATGCGCAGCTCCGCCTCCGGCCGCGGGGAGCCGCCCCCGGAAGTCGACTCGGCTGTGGAGGGGGCTGGTAGGTGCTTGCGCGTCTCTGCGGAGTCAGGTGGGCGCGGGGACAGGAAAACGCGGGCGATGGGTGTGCAGGGGAGGCTGGCAGCCGGAGGGCCCAGGGCAGATTACAGCTGCCGCTGAGTCACCAGGGGCGGGGTGAGAGGCTACGGAGACTCAGTGTCCCCCTCTGCCCGTGGGCATGGCCAGTGACGGCTGCTTGTTCCGACCATCAAATAAGATGCCACCTGTGAAGAATGAGCCACATGCCAAGCGATAAGCACTGGTTAAGTGTACCCTTCTGGATTCAGAAGACCATTCACTCTCCTTTGTATTCGATTCTACCTTAAAACACACACACACACACACACACACACACACACACACACACCAGCAGCAGCAACCATTGAGATGGTTGATATACCATCTCAGAGAGGTGATGGGATATACTCGGTGTCACAAACTTTTTGGTGAGGGAGTTCAAGTTCAGAGGCAGATTTGGTTTCCTCCCAGTCTTCTGCACCTTCTGAAATCCTTTCTACCACTCAGCATTGCAGTGTTTACAGCCGTAGGTGCGTACTTGGGGATGTGACGATGAAGGCAGCATGGAGTGGATCCCACCCTGTGGTAAATCTATGTCTCGCGTTCTGGAATCTCTAATCTCTTAACACGGAGATTCCTGGTTCCTTGTGTGGTTTCCAGACTTTCCACAGATGGCACAGCCTACTACCCTAGGAAATTGCAGGGAAGTCAGGTGTGGGTCATGGATGAAGGTTCCAACTGAGATGAATTTGTTTTGCAGGACCTGGTCCCAACATTCCTGGAACGAAGCAATTCTTGGGAGCTAGGTAGGGGCCCCTGGCATAGAAATCCTACCTGCAGGGAGCAAACACTCCTCTGCTTCTCATCAGAGCTGCAGAGCAGAGAGAGAAGAACAGGGAGAGAAGGGTCTAGATTTGAATGGTCATAAGCAATTCTTGATCTTCCTGACCAGAGTGGACCAGACGATGATGGTGTTTGCCACATCAAGAAGCCATCTCAGGCTGTGACAAGGAACTCTCACGACTCTGCTATTAACCAATGGGCAGAAGATCCGACTAGACGTTTTTCCGAAGAAGACATCCAGATGGCCACCAGGTCCATGAGAAAATGCTCAACATCACTCATCATCAGGGAAATGCAATGAAATGTCACTGCACACTGGCTATTATCAAAAAGACAAGAAATAACAAGTGTTGGCAAGGATGTGGAGAAAAGGGAAACGTCGTACGCTGTTGGCGAGAACGTAACCTGGTGCAGCCCATGTGTGCAGAACATACGGAAAAGCCACCGTGGAGGTTCCTCAAAATATCAAAAAATAGATCTACCGTATGATCCGGCAATTTCGCTGTGGTACATTTATGAGATTATAAATATAAATAATCGCCTTTCTATCTTTCTATCTTGACTTCCAGTGCTCTCACCATCTCCCCTGCACTGCCCCTCCCTGGCTTTTTTCCTCCATAGAACTTAACCACCAACGTGCTATGTGCTTTACTGACTCGTTTGCTTTTCTGTGTCCATGCTGGCAAGAATTTTGTGCTCAGCAAAGGTTTGTGTGGTCACGTGCTAACCATCTTCTGCTGTCTGGGTGGGACGTCTCCCTTTGCTGTCTTTCCAGCTCAGTCGTGTTTTCAAAAGATTGCTATTCATGCGCTATTCAGCGAGACAGTGTGTTTGTTTAGTTGGCCCTGCAGCCGGACCCAGAGATTCCCAAACCCGAGATCATGTCTGCTACCAGTGTGGACTTGCTGGGACCTCATGCATGACCTCAGAGTGTCGGTCTCAAGTAGACCAGATAATAATTGTAAACACAGCTTTTTGAAACGCTAATGCATATGAAGAGTGTCAGCCAAGGCATATGAGGCAGTGACCATTTTTGGTCTAATAACATCATCTTGGACATAATATTTTAGCTTTTAAGATCTACTCTTAGATATTATTTTCTTGACTGTTACTCAAATGTGTTTTTATTTCCTGCACTTGAAGGAAGAGCAGGGGTGGCAGCTCTGGCTATCTTTAATTTTGCGGGAGACCATCCCCTCACGTGGGTATGAAACAGTAAAGCCTGCATTCACTGTGTTTTCAGCAACGTTAAATTTGGAATGGAAAAACGTGTGCAGAGTACCTGCTATGTTTCATGGCAGTTTAGGCACACACAGTAAGAAGGTCATAAATCACTGAGTAATATTACTTTGCACAGGTAAACGGGGAGCTTACATTTCTTTTGTTACATGTGGGTGTTCCTTTTATCTCTGATGGCTTGGGGTTAATTATCATAGAGTCACTTTAGAGAAGACAAGCATTGACCCCAAGCTGCTTAAGGGCAGGGATCGTCTCATTCATGTGTATCAACCACACAGTGCCTGGCATTTGGCTGGAACTCGGCACCAATTTGTTGAATGAATGAATCTCATTTTGGCTTTTTGCCAGCCCTGGTCTGGGTGGTTAACAGATAGTTCATACTTTCCTGCGTAACTTAATTAACGTTCTTTAAAATACCTTCGGGAACTTAACCCCAGGAAATGGAACATTTTAGGTTGTTCAGAAAGGTAATGATTCTCCGCTTACAAAATGTTAAGATGTATTTGATGTGTGCTGCGTGTGTAAATATCCTGGTCTGGTGTCTTTGCTTATGGGTTGTATAAATGTATACATTTAATTGTTTTAACGGTTGTTACTATTTGAAAAAAGACTTTCTCTAAATAAATACGTAAATACGATTCTCGAAATGAAATAAAAATAAATGAAAATAAAATAAAATAAAATTTAAAAAAGATTTCTCTTGAATGCGGTGAATTTTTTTTGGCTGCTGTGTAATGAAGCCATAAGGTCACTAGGTGGAGGTGTTGCCCAGTGTAGAGCAGACCCAGGTTCTGATGAGACTTCGTTTTTTAAAATGTATTTAAATCCAAGTTAGTCAACGTACAGTGAGATAATGGTTTCAGGGGTAGAATTTAGTGATTCATCACTTACATATAACACCCAGTGCTCATCCCAACAAGTGCCCTCCTTCATGCCCACGCCCCACTCAACACCCTGCCAGCACCCTTCGTTTGTACTTAACCGTGTCTTATGGTTTGCCTCCCTAACTGTTTTTAGAGACTGGTACTTTTTAAACGGAAAATCAAATGGGAATTCTGTAGAAGTGGGCACTTTCGAGTATGTCCACGTTAAAGTTTCAAAGCAGTAAATATGACCCAAACAGTCAAGACAAAAATTACAAACAAATTATCCCAGTAGTGTTATTAATTCATTTTTTTTCTTTTTTAAGGGTTTATTGTTCCTTTTATATATCAATGCTTAATATATTTTTAGCTTCAAATTCATGTGTAGCATATTAACAGGAGAATGAAGTGCTATCTAAAATCGAAGAGCACACACACATATATGCATAGACACATACATACATAACTTTACTGTATTATTTATCGGCGAAAGCATTTTGCTGTAAAAGAATGCTTGATTTTTCCCTCTTTTTCCCAGCTGCTGAAATAGTAGCAATAAAGTTTAAATTTTTTTTTATGTCGAGACAATTGCTGATGACAAAATTGATAACTTTTGTCAGGAAAGATAAAATTACATGTCAAAATGGCTTTTGAGGGTTCTGTCATGTTTTTGTTATTCTGCCGTGAGACAAAACTCAAATGGCCTTTGCTTTTAATGGATTTTGTCACCATGTACTCGTGCTTTTATTTTTAAACACCCCCAAAAATCAAACACATTTTTGTAGTGTTTATTTTTATTTTTAAATTTTTATTTATTTAAAATAGTTGTTTTGGGGAGTGTGCAAGCGGGGGAGGGGCAAAGTGAGGGGGACAGCGGATCTGAAGTGGGCTCTGGGCTGACAGGCGGACAGCAGCAAGCCCGAAGGGGGGGGCTCGAACTCATGAACCTCATGAGATCATGACCTGAGCTGAATCAAGAGTCGGATTCTTTAACTGACTGAGCCACTCAGGTGCCCCTGTGGTGTTTATTTTTAAAGAAAGCATTGTCGTCTGTGATTTGTCCGTGGAAATTCAATGTACTTATTTCATTTATAGCATATTAAAGTAGTCGACCAAAATCAGGTTCTCAGGTGCTGTTTCTCGGAATAGGGAGTAAGCTTTGGGTGCCTGGCTTCCCCAGCTGTGGGGACCACTGGCGTCATTGCTATGACACCTGTCTGGGGCCAGCTCACAAAGCTGTGATAATTACATGGGAAAGGATCGTTTTCCAAAACGGGACATTTGCGCCATCAGTGGGTGGATAAAGGAACATGGCGGGGAGAACGGTTCTCTGCAAGTACCCAGGAAACACAGAATTCCAGGGGACGAGCCCGCCTTCACCATCCCACCTCTGCAACGATGTTCAGGTTCAGAAAGGATTGGGAGGCGGTCCTGGCCAGCTGCGGCAAAGCCACGCCCTGGGGAGCCCCCTGGTGGGGGTGTCCTGAGTGGTCCTGCAGAGGTCAATGCCAGCCAGGCTTGGAAGGAGTTACTTAGAGTGCTGGCGTGCTCGCTCCACCCTGGCAGCTCATTCATTCATTCATTCATTCATCAGCACACGTACTGAGTGACCGTGTCTTCTTACATAGACGAGGGAAGCAGGCAAAGGTGTGGATGGAGAGTAGGAGAGGGGAACGCCCAGGACTGAGTTCTGCAGGACTCGCATGCTCAGTAGTCAGAGGGACTTGGGACATTCTGGGAGGCAGGAAGGAAAGCAGGAAGATACGGTGGCACTGAGCTGGCGATAAGGAGCTGTCACAATTGTCCCCTGCTGCTGAGAGGTCAGGTACAGTGGTGCCTGGGATCTACCAGGAATGCCAACAACAAGGCTGGGGGAACATGAGGGGGGCTGTTTGGTGGGGTGAGGGGCCCAGAAGTCCAACAGGGTGAGGGGGAGATGGGGAATTGAAGAATCCTTCACGCCGCTTTGCCTTTGAGGAGTGGGAGCGAGATGGGCACTGCACAGGAAGGTAACGCAGGTTAAAGCAGGACGGTACCTGAGTCAGGGGCTCCCCCACCCTGGAGGAGAGCCCCTCAGCCTGCGCTCTCCACATATCACCCATGCCAGGGTCCTGCTATCCAAACCACACTCGCTTCCAGGGAAGAGGGTTTTCACCTGGGCTCAGGAGGTACACGCCAGCTCCCGGTCATGGCAGCTCCCGAACATGAGCAGGTAAATAAGAGATACCAACACATGCAGAAAACAAGGGAAGAGTTACTGCAGAAAACAGAAGAAAAATGCCGCTAATCCAAGGAAGGCAGGAGTGGAGAGGGTAAGACCTGATCCAAGATATCGTTGGTACCTTGGATACAGCTGGACCTGAAGCCTGCTCTTGAGCATCTTGATTACATAAAGCCAAGATGCCTCTCCTGCTACAACAGGTTTGAATTGCCTCTGTCATCCACACCCAAGATAGCCCTGGCTGTGTTCGTTGATGTATCCGGTCTTGGGAAATTCAGGAACGTTTTTACGGTGACCTGACACTTGTTATCAATTTCAGGAAAAAGAAACATTGATTCCAAATGGCATTATTTCTCTTGAAAGTTACTTCCAACACAAAGAAATGAAAGAACCAAACAGGAGAGCAAATTAAGTTTAGGGCGATGTCAAACAGAGTCTTCAGAATGGAAAAACGTAATTGCTTTATAACCTGTTTAATAAGTTCTTAGCATCAACGATGACCTATAGGTTTTCATGATTTTCTCCAGATAATCTGCTGTCAATCTGCTACCAAGTTTTGCCCTGTGTATGTATTTCATTATCCCCTATTTTGCTTTTCCTTAAAACGTCACCTGTTATTAACTGTTAGCCTTTAGTTTCAGCCTCAACTAAACTTGGAGCATTTTCAGCCTGAACTAAACTTGGAGCATTTTATCTATGCAGCCACCAACGCCTTGCATACAAAAGCTGGCTTTCTCCCGTTCCATTCTTAGGGCCTCAGAGAATGTTGTGGTCACATGGTCTCAATGATGAGAGTGATCTGAGAAGGACTGTTTCTTTACTTGTCTCCGTGGACACAAAACACCAGATCTTCAAAGCAATTTGTCTCTGTCTTCAGCCCTGTGTTTATTATTACTTCCATTGTTAGCTCTGGGATTCCAGACCCCACAAGGTCCGGGATAAGAGCAGAAATCCCCGTGGAGAGCTCCCGTGGCCACCGGGCTCCCTGCAATCGGGTGCCTTTGCTTCCTCTTCCACGGCAGCCCACGTTTATTTACTTTATTTCCTTTGAAACGATACCACTCTTCCCTTCCAGGGAAATAACAATCCTGCGGCTGACTGTCCACATGTAAATCATCTGGTGGGTACGGGTTGTGAGCCTAGTGCCGAATTTCAAAAGATGAAGTTTCTATCTAGGCTTTAGATTTTATTCTTTTTTTTTCCCATTAATTTTTGGAAGCCTGCGTTGACAAAACCTCCGCCGAATTACGTCAAAGAGAAGACCGAGGGTGGAAAAGGGAACCTTGAAGGTTTGCCTTCAAAAAGCCAGTGTGGATTTGCTGACCACCTGGTGGAAGGACAGGGGTTATAGTGACCCTGCCATGGCCTCCCTCACTTGACTGGGCCAATGGATCACCTGCTATTTGTACACGAACCCCAGGCACATTTGTTTATTTATTTAAATTCTAAAGTCCGTGAACAGGGTGAGCTTTCTAATTAACCATCTGTGAGGACCATAGATGTGAAATGATGGTTAATTTTCGTTCTGTCTGAGAGATAAGGACTCTTAATATTTTTCAGTTGATATTGCTACCAATTCCCCCCCCCCCCCCCAAAATAAAGTAGGAGACAGAGTGGAATTAGATAATTGTAGTAAATACTCTTGGTATGTTGGCTCTGTTTTCTCTCTATTTTTAATCTCTTAGTATGTATTCTTACACCCGTAGGGTGGCTGTGTGTCTGTTACTTAATCCTGTGTCAGCCTGTGGGGGGGTGTGGGGGGGGGCGAGAGGAGACCTGGTCCCAAACGGGGCCAACCACATCCTATCTCCAACACCTGGGAGCTGGAAGTGAGGGATGCTGCTCTGTACACACGGATCATTTTAATTGAGGATATTTAAGTTTGGGACGTCTGGTGCGGCCGTATTTACCAAGGGCTCAGCAAAAGCAGACAGATCAGTCTGGAACAGGAGAAAAAGTAAAGCAAGGTGGAGTGAGAAGCCGGGGGTGGCGAGGGGAGAGGCGGGAGAGCCTGAGGGGAGGTTTACCCAGAGCGGCTGGCTCTGATCTGGAGCCCTTCTGGGAGCTTCTGTGCCATTAGCACGATCCCTCTGGGTTTGGAGTAAATGACTCTGAGCAGACGCGTCTCACTGGAAAACAAAATAGCCCTGAGTAGGCCAGCAGTATGGTTAGAACATTCCACAAAACGGAAAAAGAATTGAGGACACCCGTGTGCGGACATGGTTTTTACCCCACTTTCCGCTGCTCCTGTCTACGAGGACAGCTTCAGGAGACACCCTCACGATGAAGGTCAACCAGCCATTTCAAAGGAAAGCATGGGCTGTTCACTGCTGATTAAAATGTGTTTAAAAGGACCAGCAGTTAGATCTTGAGAGACATCAGGAAAAGATTAGGAGAGCATAGAATCTTGGCGTCATCGGGGGCGCCTGGGTGGCTCAGCTCAGTCAGTTAGGCGTCGGACTTTGGCTCAGGTCACGATCTCACGGTTGGTGGGTTCAAGGCCTGGGTCAGGCTCTGTGCTGCCAGCTCGGGGCCGGGAGCCTGCTTTGCATTCTGTGTCTCCCTCTCTCTCTGCCCCTGCCCAGCTCACACACTGTCTCTCTCTCTCTCTCAAAAATAAATAAGACATTTAAAAAATTTTTTTAAAAAGGAATCTTAGCGCTAATTGTTCCATGTTGTCGCCTGTGCACAAATCCCTCTGCAGTGTCCCCCCCCTCCCCCACCGTGCTCCTTCACCTCCATGGGGTGAGCCCCGTGCAACATCCCCTCCGTCCCAGTGCCCTGGCATCCATGTGGGAGAGCCCCCACAATGTCCCCAGGAATGCTCTAGCGATGGGAGGGGACAAGTGACGCCCTTGCCCGTTAGGAACAGAGGAAACCCATGTATCTGCCCCCCGCAAGGGGCGAGCCTGCCGCTTGCCCAGGACGGGTTTCCATCTGTGACTCTCTACAGAGCAACTCGCATAGGGGACCCAAGCCACTGCTACTCTGGCCTTGGAACAGCAGCGAGCACAGAAGCAGCCCGGCCCCGACCCAAGGCCTCCGGTGTGATGGCAGCACTAAGTTAATAAAGATGAGCACAGAGACCTGCTGCCTGCACCCTGAAATCCGGGAATCCAGGTTCCAGCCTTCCCTGCGGCCTTGGGAGTGTGAAGCTGGGGCTGCTCAGACTCTGGGGAGGGGTGATAGCGCCCCGCTCCTCTCGGGGGGTTCTTTATTCCGCTAACACCGAAGGGATGCACGTGGCAGGTGTAGAACAAAAGCTCCACGCAGTGAAACCTCCGAAGAACGGCCCCAAAGGCTCAGATTCAAGGACAGCTTCCACCTAAGGCACTTGCCGGTTGGAAGGCAGTGGGAGGAGAGCAATGCTTTGTGTGGCTGAACTCACGGCCCCGCTGGCCATTCATGTCTACTTAAAAAAATAAAAATAAAAAAGTGAGGGCCATAAATCCAGGAGGTGGAATTAGATGCCTCACACGATGTCCCCGGGATTTTTATTTCATCTGCTCTTTCTCAGACGAGGAACAGTCAATCAGCTGTGAGCCACTGTGGAGAACTGCCTGCCGTCACCCTTGGACGGGTCACCCGTGAGCTCACATGCAGCGTCCCGAAGGCTGGAACCTCCCCAACGTGATGCAGGAGGCAAAGGGGAGGCTCGGGGTGCACAGCAGACGTCCACCCCTTCCATCCAGCTCCGTCCTCTCGAGGGGCTCCTGTCCCTGAGGAATTCCTGATATCCAAACTCCCACTGGCCACCCACACCCAGGTGTAAGATACGTGGTCAGCTCTAAAATCCGGCTTGGGTCAGACGCGACTTCAAGTCAAGCCAGAAGGCAAAAGGCTCGTAATTATTTGCAAAAATGTCTCCAGTTTCTGCAGATTCCTTCAATCCTGCCCCCACAGCAAACCATCCTAGACCCAGGATTTGCTAAAGTGGGTTTTACAACCTTGCTTTTCTTTATCTAAGCTCCTCTGCCCTTCTGCAATACGCATATGGACGACAGAAAAAATTCTAAACTGGCCTGCTTTGCACATGTATAATGTATAATGTATAATGGTGACAAGTTTTTCAAGCCAACAAACTTGGAGATTTTTAAATCGAGTGTTTCAAAATTCGGAAACCTTTAGGGGCGCCTGGGTGGCTCAGGAAGTTGAGTGTCCAACTCCGGCTCGGGTCATGATCTCGCGATTCGTGAGTTCAAGCCCCGCGTTGGGCTCTGTGCTGACAGCTCAGAGCCTGGAGCCTGCTTCCGATTGTGTCTCCCTCTCTCTCTGCTCCTCCCTAGTGTGCACTCTGTCTCTCTCTGAAAAATAAATAAACATTTAAAAATATTAAAAAACACAAAACTCAGAAACATTTAAAAAATTTTTGAAGTTTATTTATTTTTGGGGGGGGGGAGGGGCAGAGAGAGAAGGAGAGAGAGAATCCCAAGCAGGCTCCACACCTGATGCAGGGCTCGATCCGTGAACCGCGAGATCATGACCTGAACCGAAATCAAGAGTCACACCCCTCCCAGCCCGCCATCCGGGCGCCCCCATTTTTAATTTTTAATTGAGACAGGAATGAAAACAAATTGTACTAGGTGTAATAAAAGAATTGTGCAATCTAGCATCATATTAAGCTTGAATCCTTCAATAGCAACACTAATAATGAATTATGCATTGATGTAGCTGGTTCTTTTATGAGAAAAATCCAAAGATTCTTCAGAAAAAAGATAAGTTTGAGTCTTTGGAGCGGGGGGAATCTGAAACAAATTGGACCTCTGAGTGACATCGGAGTAAATTACCTGTCACGGCTCCTGGAGGACTGTATAAACAAACCACGCGGATCTATGCATGTGTGGAGATTTAGCACACAGAGGAGGCTATCACATAAGGAGCGTAATAGAATACCGCTATTCCTTTGATTTGACAAATGCCACGATTTGGCCACAGGAGATTTCTCCGGATTCATGCCCTGTTATGGGCTGGGCTGTGTGTCCCCCTCCGAATTCACAGGTTGGCGTGCTAACCTCCAGGAACTCAGGATGTGACCTTATTTAGAGAGGGCTTTGACACAGGTAGCCAGGTTCAAATGAGGTCTTTAGGCTCTTAGGTAGACAGCAGAGTCCTCAGAAAAGGGAGGACTTGGGATGGAGACGCACATCGAGGGAACACCATGTAAACACACAGAGGAAGAGGAATGTCTACAAGCCAGAGACTGAAGCCCGGAGCAGATCCTTCCCCCGTGGCCCCCAGAGGGAATCAGTTCTGTCTCACCTTGACTTTGCACTTCTGGCTTCCAGAACCGGGGATGGCAAAGTTTGCTATTTAAGCCCCGCAGTCTGTGGTGCTCTGTTACGGCAGCCAGAGCAGATTGAGACATGTCCTGGTGCAATAGGGCAGTGGAACCGGGGGCCGCCAGGGCTTTGAGGGTCCTGGGGCTCCGCTGAGACCACGACTGTACAGGAAGGACACAACGCCAGCCTTGACTGTGAGCACGTATGTCATTTTAAATGTCCTAGTAGCCATATAAAAAAAAACAGGTGAAATTAATTTTAATAATATATTTTATTTGATCCAGTATATCCAAATATCACTTCAGTGACATATTTGAATGTAAACAAGGCATTTTATCTTCTCTTTGTTGTCCTCATCTTTCAAAGCTGATGTGTGTATTTTACAGAGCATCTAAATGGTCAACAGGGACATTTTGACCAATGAAAATTCTTTCTTTTAAAAAAACATCCTTTTTTTAAATGTTTGTTTATTTTTGAAGGAGAGAGAGACAGAGTGTGAGCAGGGGAGGGGCAGAAGAGAGGGAGACACAGCATCCGAAGCAGCCTCCAGGTTGTGAACTGTCAGCACAGAGCCTGATGCGGGGCTCGAACCCATAAGCTGTGAGATCATGACCTGAGCTGAAGTCAGGTGCCTAACTGACTGAGCCACCCAGGAGCCCCCAGTGCAAATCATTTCTGAAGGGCGGTTGAGGACGACATACTTTCTCATCCTTCCGTTCTGTGTTTTCAACATTTGCCGTGGAATCATCTAGACGGTCCTTTTTGCTCTGATTCCTCACCTTGGTGAATATAATCCTTCGCGACAGGGATGTGATGCTGGGGGGGAAGGGTCTCACTAGACATTCAGAAGCACACGGCCGGCTACGGTCTTTTAATTTTCTGCGTGTGGTGAAGCCAGGAAGCTGATCAGACCTCAGCATCGGTCACAGTGAGGACCCCAGTCCCTTTACTCCCCCCCCCCACTCCCCTGCCCTTTTCTTTCTTGTTCAGGTGGATTCCTGGCATGCTGGCCCTGGGAGGCACGGTGGGGTCGCAGGGTAAGCAGCAGAGGGAACCAGGGGCTGAGAAGGCTTTACTTCCTGCCATGTGCCTTTGAGCCTTAAGAAAAGGGGTGAAAGAAACAGCACCCTTGCTGTTCTGATACTTTGCTCCCCCCCAGCCCCGCCCCCCAATCTGATCATCTGACTTTGTTTCCTAAATATCACAGCAGTGGTTGGAAACTGCCCTGTGGTTCAAGGGCTCTTCAGCCGTGCGAAAACATTCCTTTTTCTTCATTGCCATATTCAAATGAAGGCACAGATGTGTTGATAGCTAGTTCTGCCATGAGTTTGCTCATTGTTGAGCCAAACTTAAGTCAGTGTTTGCTAAAGGCCATACTGGGGAATTGTAATCTATTTCTTTCCTTTGGGAATCTTTACCTATGGTTTTATTCCTTTTAAATTTCTGTGTTTTTAAGAGAAGTATGTTCTGGCAAAGTGAGGCTTGGTAGTAAGTGAGTGGCTTGGAAAACACTTATTTTCTGGGGCGCCTGGGTGGCTCAGTCCGTCGAGCGGCTGACTCTCGATATCAGCTCAGCTCATGATCTCACGGTGTAGGAGTTCAAGCCCCGAGTCGGGCTGTGTGAAACCTGCTTGGGATTCTGTCTCCCCTTCTCTCACTGCCTCTCCCCCAGTTGTGCTCTCTGTCTCTCTCTCAAAATAAAACCTTAAAAAAAATTTTTTTTAACACTTATTCATTTTTGAGAGACAGAGAGAGACACACAGAAAGAGCATGAGTGGGGGAGGGGCGAAGAAAGAAGGAGACACAGAATCGGAAGCAGGCTCCAGGCTCTGAGCTGTCAGCACAGAGCCCGAGGCAGGGGCTCGAACTCATGAACTGCGAGATCATCCACGAGCCGGAGTCGGATGCTTAACCGAGTGAGCCACCCAGGAGCCCCTGGAGTAATATTTATATTCAATCAATGAGATGGGCAGGATGAGACAATAGTAAGCATGCGATGTTGTATTTTACTGTCATTATTATATGGCTTTCCTCCTGCTTTCTATGCTGTGAGAATGGCCCCTGAGAATCCTACATTGTGAAGAGTGTTTTAGAAAAGACTCGAGTTCACGTTCAGGGATGAGTGGGTGGAAAGGGCTCGGTGGAGAGATAAATAAATATACTCGGGTTGAGAAGAGTTTCCACGTCTGCTTCTGTTCCTTCCCTTAAGTTGAAGGAGGTGAGTACAGAACATCTCAGCCCTGAGGTGTTTAAGTAGCCCCTGGGCTGTTAGAAAAATGAGCAACCAGCAGGAAGCTGCCTAGCCTGTTACCGCAAACGGGCGACGGGAACTCTCTGTCTCTCCTCTTAGCAAGCGAAGCTTTCATCATTTTACCGTCACATGCCTGTATTAGTGCCTGATGGCTGCTGTAACAAGTCACCGCCGACTCAGTGACTTGAGACAGTGCCAGTTTCCTCTCTTATGGTCTGGAAGTCAGACTTTCTGGGATGGGTTGGTAGGGCTGCGGGATAACCCGTTCTCTTGCCTTTTGCAGCTTCCGGAACCCGCCCGTATCCTTTGCCCGTGGTCTCCTTCGTCCGTCTTCAAAGCCAGCGGGGCAGCGTCTCCAAACCGTTCCCTCTGTCCTTCTGGTCACATGGCCGCCTCTGTCTGGAGTCACATCCCCTGTGCCTCCCCCTTATGAAAACCCTAATGATTATACCAAGCCCACCCAGCTACTACAGGATAATCTCCCCACAGGGTCCTCTACTTACATCAGCAAAGTCTTTTTGGCCATCTAAAGTAACATATCCCCAGGCTTCAGGGATGAGGACATCTTTGGGATCACTATCAGGCCTTACAAAATCCCAGGGCCCAGTGCTCTGACGGACTTGGATTTCACCGTGGCCTGATTTGGGCATCACCCCCACCTCGCCGCTCCAAGCAGACCCAGCAGTTTGGGCCGGGTGGGCGCGTGTGAGGACAGGCCCTTTGCTGGTGTCTGTCTCGTTGGCTTCTATACAGACAAAGAAAAAAATGTGGGTCCCGGGCTTCAAGTTTTGAGCTGAAGCTTCATAGTATGATTGCAATTAGGAACGTAAGTTGAAATATGTTTTTTGCCCTCTTTTCGGGACAGTGCGGACAACTCGCTGAACTTCCGTGGAGAGAAGGGTACGGCTGAAGGAACCAGGCTGCACTCCCCACACTCAGGCTGCTGATTGACGGAGCTTGTCCCTTTGAGGGGTCACTCCCAAAGGTGTCAGAGCCAGGATTACGGCAGACTGCTACCGGTAATAAGCGTTCGGTTTCGGTCTCCGTGTAACAGACTCGTCCGTGTATTCAGGAAATGGCATCTGGGAGGTAGATCGTCCAGAAGAGGGGGCCAAAGTCTTGCAAAAATGCCAGGAGCTCTGTCGTGAATCAAAGCCAGGAAAGGCAGAGGCTTGCTCCGGGGACTCGAGCGAGCTGGCCTCCCTCGTGCTCGTGGGTCCCCGCTGCTCTGATGCCCGACGCTCGGCCGGAGCCCCGGTGCCTCCCTGTGAACCAATCACGCAGGACTCGGGGACCCTGGGACCCTACACCTCATCATTTAAGGACTCTTGGGCCCACCAGGATAGCATTAATTACGAATACCTGCTTTGTTTGTTTTTCTGTGTTTGGTTTTTGGTTACCCGTAAAAGGAATGCTTGACACTTTGAAGATTCCAAACAGAAATTCATAGTGTCAAAAGCTCAAAATCTCCTTCTCTCTCCGTAGACATGAATACTAGCACCAGTCGGCCCAATAGATTTTTAAACATGACATATTTACAGTCTTTGTTTGAATGGCTCCCATTCTCCGTTGGTTGGGGACTTGTGTGTTCACACGCTCAGAGATGTCTCCGTGTACCGCCCCGCCCATGCATCCTGTTTCCATGTGGGCTCATTTGATTACGGGATTCTGGCCGTGGGATGTGGAAAATTGGGAAGGAGAGATGGACCCAAAGGCTGATGGGAAAAAGGACAAAAACGAATCCCGGTTCTCGCTCTGTCCTCCAAAAACAAAACAAGTGACAGTAAAAACAGCCCCTTTTGAAGAACTCTTGTGACCACAACACCAGCCACGTTGCGGGCAGAGGGTTGGCAAAGCCCTCTCTCCTTCTCCAAGGGCACACTTGACCTCATGTTGACTTTCTAGCTCTGAAGGGGGCTGTCAGCCGTGCCGCTGGGCAAATGTGATTGTGGTAAAAATAACCCGATCGGCAAGTTGCACCTGAGGGCACCTCCATGGGAGCTGAGTTGGAATAACTAAAGCACTGCCCCACCTGATGCAATTGTTAGGGGCCCAGTTGTGTCCCCCCGCCCCCCAAATTCATATGTTAAAGTCCAACCCCACTACCTCAGGACGTTACTGTATTTGGAGATAAGGTCATTACAGAGGTGACTAAATTAAAATGAGGTCATGACGGTGGCCCCACTCCAATCTGACTGGTGCCCATATAAGAAGAAGAGATCGGGGGGCATCTGGGTGGCTCAGCTGGTTAAGCAGCCAACTTCAGCTCAGCTCATGATCTCGAGGTTCATGGCTTTGAGTCCCATGTTGGTCTCTGGGCTGACAGCTCAGAGCCTGGAGCCTGCTTCAGATTCTGTGTCTCCCTCTCTCTCCACCCCTCCCCCACTGGCGCTCTGTCCCTCTGTCTCTCAAAAATAAATACAAATTAAAAAAAAAAAAAAGGAACAAGAGATCAGGACACAGGCACGCACAGGAACAGGACAATACGTGAGGTGGGGGATGGCCGTCTACACTCGAATGAAAGAGGCCCCCGGGAACCAGCCGTGCCCACACCTCGATCGCAGCCTTCCAGCCTCCAGAACTGCGACAAAACAAAGGTGTGTCATTGAAACTGCCCAGTGCCTGGTGTTTTGTGACGGCGGCCCCAGTGGATTAAGGCAGCACCCGTCTCCAGGAGCCCAGTCCCCGTTCTAAAAAGCGTTGTCCGTGAGTTATTTTGTGCAGACCCTGACACGCCCAACAGGGAATGCCAGCAGCTTCCGGCGAAAGGTGAGCCTGTGCAGCCCCTGATCTCACCTGTCTCACCTGCGTGACAGGTCTTGGTCTAGCATCTCTGCGTCCAGCTCCCCTGGCTGAGCCGACGCCTGCAGAGAGGTCGACCCTAACGGCTTCATCTGCTGACTTTGCCTGCAAGCGGGTTGGAGTTCGGTTCTGAGTTTCAGGCTGTGATCTGAGCTCTGTCTGTATTCGGCACGGCGGCTCTAACCACGAAGCGTGTAGCTGAGACGCTGGGCAGGCAGGGTTTGTGATGTTGCATCAGTGCTGAGAGGAGAGGGACCCTCTGGGTGCACCTGCCGCTGTCCCTTCTCTTCTGCCTCCGTGGGTGCCAGTTTCCGTGTAAACGAGGGTCTGCGGTCAATTGCTGGGCTTCTCGCTGGATCTCACGTTGCTTCGCTGGTGCCATCTTTGCGTTGAGGTTAATATAAACTAACATATTTTGGATCATTTTAATTTATACATGAGTACCGACTCAGTGTCTGTCACAGAGCCACAGTGAGAGTCTTCCGTTCTGGAAATTGCTTATAGCAACTCAGGCCAGGCTCGAATGCTGTGCTTTGCGCATTGTAGCATCGCCTTTTCAGCAACCCCCTCCCTCAGGCGAACTCCCGCTCCTGCTATGTGTCTCCGGCACAGAATCCACCTCCCCTGGGAAGCCCTCCGTGCCTCCACCCGGGCTCGATTTGATGGCAAATCATCGACATCATTTTTGTAACATCTCTCTTCTTATCTCTGCAGGATTTTCTTCGGGACCTTCATGAACTTCATGAAAACAGTTTGGTAATTTCATTAAAAGGGAAACACTCTATGATCATATGCTTTGACATTCGCTCTTACGTGCGTCCAGGCAAAGGGTTGTGCGTGGTGTTCTTAGGAGCTTTAATTGTCCTAGTCAGAAACAAGAGGCGATGCAGATTTCCATCAACAGGTGAGTGGGGACAAAGTGTGGCCTGTCCGCACAGTGAAAGGCTACTAACCAACCAAAGGGATGATCCGATGTGTGCAGAAGCATGGAGACTTCTCGGGCACCTTTGGATGAGCGAAAGAAGCCAGACACAGAAGAATTGATGGCACGTGATTCCATTTATATGCCATTCTAGAAGAGGCGACTCTAACTTGTAGCACAGAAAAAGCAGAGGTCACCTAGGGCTGGGGGACAGGCAAGGGTGGCTGCTGGGATGGGGGTGGGGGGTCGCTAGTGGAATATCCTGGCCTCAGAGGTGGCTCCAATGGGGTTAGCCTTGTGTCCAAATCAATGTCCATGGCGGTAGGGAGGGCAAGATTGGGTCTGGATTGGTTTTGCAACCCAGGGTGGCTGCTTTATAGGGGATGGGACCTCTGGGCGGTGGAAAGACTGCTAGAAAATGTGGTGGGGGACAGCGTCCCCTGAGACGGTGGCTGGTGTTAAAGGCGCTGGGGAGGAAGCTGGTTAGTCAATTACGGGGACATGAGCCGAGTGAATCCGGGAGGGTGAAGGACCTCGATTCCCCAAACGGAAGATGTAGAAAGACCAGGGATCCGAAACATGAAATCTCTCCTACATGGCATGAACATGAACATGAAATCAGCATGGCAGCCGTGGGAGGCAGGCTCTGAAGTGTAGGGCACGGGAAGGCTGTCCCGGATGGGGGCTCGCAGGCGGGGGGCTAGTGGGGCACACGGATACATCCGGGCTCAGTTAGATCTGGCTCAGGGAATGGGTGAGGTAGTCTGCCGTGGCCTCCAGGACTCACTCAGGAGGTTGGCGGGCAGGATGGACCCGGCACGTTAGTGGCCCCGCCCGTTTCAGTGTCTCCCTGTAGATTTCCATATCCTCTGGCAATACCGGGACGCAGGAAAATGGACTTATGTCCCCCAACTCTTTTCCCTTGTCACTAGGGAGGTAGCGACGTTAATTCGCTGAGAAATGACTCAGAGGCAGAGAAGCAAGATCAAAGTCGAAAGAGAAGCAGGGGTGTGAGGGACCCCAGCGTGAGGGAGCCCTTAAGCTAGCACATACACGAAAGCGTGAAAAGCCACACCAGTGTGGGAGCAGGTCGTGTCACCGTGAAGCTGTGGGTCTTCAAGAGTCCTTTGCACACATCTGACGGGGTCAGCTTGATTTGAAACACTGCACGTACCAAGACCGGCTGCAGTGATTGGAGTGGAAAACCATCGCCGAGCAGAGGACAAGCCTCTGGCACCCGAGGAAAGTCAGCATGACACCATTTCAGGGACTGCAGCTGGCCGCCACAGAGGACTCGTTCCTTCCCGTGTACAGCTGGTGATGTGGGCTCAGACACGTTAGAAAGGCTTAAGCTAAACCAGCCCTAATTTATTTTTCACGTTCACCATGTTACTTACAACTGACTGTATTTTAAAAGCAAAGCAAATCAGAGCACAACGTTAACAGAACCATCTATTGTGAACGGCTACTTACGGGATCAAATTAAAGCATTTGGTTTGTTTTGCCCAAAACACTGCTGTTCAAATTTGTTGAACGATCAGCCCCTATCTCCGATTTCTTCCAGCCTGTTCCCTGGTGGACTTTCCCCCTCTTTGATATGGAAGAAGTCCTGCCACAATTTGTTTATGAGACAGACTTTAACTGCACAGGATCAGATGGAGGTCAGCCAGCAGGGATGTGCTTGGAGACGGGGAGACTTTCCCAGGTGGAGACAGGTTGGCCTGGAGAGCCAGTTCATAATTTGAATAGACGCTCTGTTTCTCTTTTCTTTTTTTAAAGTTTATTTATTTGTTTTGAGAAAGAGAGAGTGAGCACAAGCAGGGGAGGGAGTTGAGAGAGAGAGAGAGAGAGAGGGAGAGAGAGAGAATCCCAAGCAGGCTCCGCACTGTCCACATAGAGTCTGATGCGGGACTCGAACCCACAAACCATGAGATCGTGACCTGAGCTGAAATCAAGAGTCGGATGCTTAACCAGCTAAGCCACCCAGGTGCCCCATAGACGCTCTGTTTCTAACCCACATTTCCTTTCCCTCCAAGGTCACGTTGCTGTGAGACCTGACAGTGAAGCTCGCTATTATGTGCAGCCTTGACCTTGGGTTAAAGCCAGAGGGCCCCAGATGTCCTCAACACATGCTCCCCCCAACTCTGCCCCCACAGGTAGGGTCCCCCAGCCCAGCAGCCCTGCCGATCCCCGGGGCCAGGTGCCCTCCTTCCCCGGCTGTGAGTACACGCGACTAGTAAATGACCGTAATCTCATCTGTCCTGTGTCGGGTGCTGTGTGTTCAGCCCTCCCGGGAAAGCGAGGCGGGATGAATGGGGCCAGTTGAAGAGTCACGTTCAAAGCGCACGTCTCAGTGACTTCTTGTTCCTTTGTGCACGGTGAGCGTCAGCAGGGAGACACCAGCTCGGGGCAGTGACCGTGCAGCTGTCACAGGGCACCGGTGCCCCTGCCCCTTGCTCCTGTCTCACGAACTCACCTCTTCTCAGGGCTGGCGGCTGCCTCTCCATCCTCACTCTGGGCTTACGAACACCTCTCCGCTTCCCTTCGGCCATGTGCCCTCTCCGCAGAGCGCCCCCATTCTCACAAGCTGGCTGGCATTCTGTCGCTTCTGGGTTTATCAGTCTACACCTTCAGTGAAGCTCCCGTTTCGGGTCCCCAGCTGACTACGGGATGCGTCTGTGTTCACGACCAGGCATCTCTTCGAACTAAACAAGCCTGGACCCCAGTCAGCACTGTTGTCCTCGCTGACTCCCTGGCCCACCCCCCGGCAGAGGGACGACTCCCCCTGCTTCCCTTTCCCGGCCCTTCCACACCCTCCGCTCCTGTTGGGGTTTCCGCCCCGGGAAAGGTGGTTCATCGAGCAAACTGGAGACGCAGCACTTATCCGACTCCCAGCGGGCGTCATCCACCGTCCACCTGCGGGGCGAACGAGGTCCCTGTCCTCAGCGCGAGGCTTCAGAGTAACCAGGGAGGCAGAAGGGAGGCAGCATCCAAGCAGCGCTGTCTGCGTTGCTCGGACGGGGCAGGTGTAGGTGCAGGAAGGTGGTCGGCTCGGCGAAGGCCAAGCCGTGAGATGGTTTGGCTTGTTTTCAAGCTCTCAGCTGTTGCCATGTTAGGACCCCTGAGGTCAGAGCTTGGCTTTTGTTTACGCGAGCCTTTCGGACTTCCGCAGTTGTGTGTTACCGAAGCGTAGACGGGAGGCGCACACGGTGGCAGCTGGAGCATGCCGGACCTGATGGCCGCCAGGCGGCTTGTTGAGGGGCTTCAGACTCAGATGTGGACGCTAATTCCGATGTGTGGTTTCCGGCCCCCTTCCGCCAACCCCCCCCCCCCCCCCCCCCCCCGGTCCTGCCCTGACACCAAGCAAATGAACTGAATTCTGACAGCATCGACCTGGAGACAACAGCAGATCCTGCGGGGGAAGGACTCAATCCTGCAGAACTGGCCCTCGCCCCACATCAGATGTCAGTCCTGAGTCCAGGTTTTCACCTGTGCCTCCGATTGCTTCTGGCTGCAGGTTGGTTCCCCCGATCCTGTCCCCCACCCCAACCCTGGGCTTGATGAATTTGCCAGAGAGTCTCACAGAACTCGGAGGAACATTTTACTTAGTGGAGTACAGGTTTATTGTAAAAGGATATAACTCAGGAACAGACAGAGGAAAGAGATGGCCAGGGCCTGCTTCCATACACCCTCCGGGGTCCAGCTCTCCAAACCTCTTACCCCCCCACCCCCTTCCTTGGGGGTTTTATTTATTTATTTATTTTTGCCATCACTGTTTCCTGAAATAACCCTCTTCTCAAAGTTACTTGGAGAAAACGCTCCTAGCCATCATAGATAGAGGTTTTGTCTTTTTTTAAAATTTTTTTTCAACGTTGGGACAGGGAGAGACAGAGCATGAACGGGGGAGGGGCAGAGAGAGAGGGAGACACAGAATCGGAAACAGGCTCCAGGCTCTGAGCCATCAGCCCAGAGCCCGACGCGGGGCTCGAACTCACGGACCGTGAGATCGTGACCTGGCTGAAGTCGGACGCTTAACCGACTGCGCCACCCAGGCGCCCCATAGATAGAGGTTTTTAACGCTTACCTTCGTGAATTACAGAATGTCAAATGCGTCTCTTCACATAAAAAAAAAAATACTGCTTACTTTGTACTATGTGGCAAGCACTTTTAAAATATTGTGATTCCAAGTGTTTATAAACACTTCTCCAAATGCATTACAGATGACCTATCACTTCCGCTCCCTGCGAAAACAACACTTCTGGGTTTTTATGGAGGCTTCATTACATAGGCACGATTGGCCGCATCATTGGCCACGGGTGACGGACTCGACTTCCAGCCCCTCTTCCCCGCTCCAGGTTCAGGGGCTGGGGCTGAGAGTTCCGAACTTCTAGCCACGGAGCGGTTTTCCCTGGCAACCGGCGCTCACCCTTCCGTGCTTTCTAAAAGTCGCTGCGTTAACGTAAACTCAGGGGTGGTCGAAAGGGGTTTGTTATCAATATCAAGACACCTTTGCTGCTCTCATCACTTAGGAAATGCCTAGGGTCTTACGAGCTTTGTGCCAGAAACAGGGACAAAGACCAAATAGATATAATATATAATATACAACATAATATCCATACAAATATACAATAAATTAATATAATAAAATATTGTGATGATATATAAAAGGCTTTCTGCACACTTCAAGCATGCAGCAAACAGCTCACTTACCTTGTTAAGCTACTGGAGCCTTCGGTTTGTGCTTTTGTTTTGCCGTCTGGTATTAACCATCCCGCCCTGGTGCCATCTTAACTATGACTCCCGCGGCCGGCGTCCCGACTTCCCTATCTTGCGCTGCGTTTGCGTTTTGTGTTCGTGAACACTGTTCCTCTGACCCAGGTTCCTTTCGGAAGTGCTACCCACATTCTGGTACAAAGGAATTCTGCGTCAGCTCAACAGGCCCTGACTTGTTCCTTTTCTAAAACTCACTCTTGTACCAAGGCCCCATTGATCATCGCAAAAGTAGAACACAGGGTCCTGGTTGAACACCTGTCACTTAATCTCTTTCAAAACCCAATGAGGAGAAACCAAACCATGTGGTAAGATGAGTCAGGCTTGGCTCTGAGCAAATTGGCAGTCGCTTAAAAAATGATTTGGGCTTGAACCGGGGGCATGAGGGAAACACACTGGGAGGCTCATTTTTCCTGCCTCAGCGAGGTAGAGTCTTGGTTTCCGAGATGATGTTGCCTCTTTTGGCTAAAACCAAATAATTCGTGGTAACTTATGCTATTTTCAAAGAAAAAAAAACACAACTGCAAGATACCTTTTTCTCGAAGTGGTTTTTGAATTTTTTTTTTCAACGTTTATTTATTTTTGGGACAGAGAGAGACAGAGCATGAACGGGGGAGGGGCAGAGAGAGAGGGAGACACAGAATCGGAAACAGGCTCCAGGCTCTGAGCCATCAGCCCAGAGCCCGACGCGGGGCTCAAACTCACGGAGCGTGAGATCGTGACCTGGCTGAAGTCGGACGCTCAACCGACTGCGCCACCCAGGCGCCCCAGTCTCGAAGTGGTTTTTGAAACAGGAGCCCGCGTTCCTATGATCTGTACCTACAGACAGAGAACCTGGAGGGCTGAGGGTAGAGTTTGCAGCCCTGGGAAGTCCATTTGAACACAGTTGTCTACCTCCTATTAGACCTGGTTAGCCCAAGGCATTCCTGTGCCTTTCCATCTATTACTGGCCCATGAAAACAGACGTTTTTATTTATTTTTTTGGAGGGTGTGGGAGGGGGTAGGGAGACAGGGAGAGAGAGAATCCCAAGCACGCTCCACACTGTCAGCGCAGAGCCCGATGTGTGGCTCGAGCTCCCGTACCATGAGGTCGTGACCCGAGCTGAAGTCGCTTGCTTAACCGACTGAGCCACCCAGGCGCCCCAAGCCTCAGCGATTTGTAAACGCAGTTCAAGTCTCTGAAGGAGGTAAACTCAAACCTAGGGGAAAACCACCGTGTGCTTCCTCGTGGATTCCTGGATTGCATGGTTGACTCAGTTCCACGCATCCACAAATTATTCACGTTTTTGGATAGTATCATGACCTCAATTCAGTTCAGCGCAACACTCGTGTCTTGAGTTGGTGAATGTAGGGGAAGGTGAAGAGGGCTGAACTGAGTCAGGCTTCAGAGCCCAGCTGCGGGGCCCAGTGTGGAATCTTGGCCTCACACTTCGCCTCTTGAATTACCAGTGCCGCATTTCTTCATGCGTAAAGTGGGGTAACAATACTTCCTACTTCATAGGTTTATGAAGAAGATTAGAAGGTGTCTATTATAAAGTGCTTGGGACTTGCCTGTGTCTCTGGAAACCCTTTGTAAAGGTTAGTCAACACGTTGAACATGATCCCCCCCGGCCAACTGTCCAAGCTTTTCCGGACGACTCCATGTTGGAAAGTTAGGAGTTCCTCCGCAAAGTAAAGGACTTCAGTTATTGACAAACACACAGACCCAGGAAAGGGATAAGACAGAGCCTTGCTGACAGAGCTCCCGCGTGCTCCTTGCACCATGATGCTGGAAGGTCTGCGTATTTTCTGTGGACAAGCTGGAAAGGAAAGAAACTGGGGCTGGGAGGACATGAGGAGGTGCCAGACCATTGGCTGCAAGCCCGCAAAGGGCAGCAAGGTGGGAGGGGTGGTGTTGCTGAACAGGAAGTTCCCCCGGGGGCTGAGGAAGCACAGCCAGGAAATGTGGCGCGTCCTCAAGCCCTGAGCTCCTGTCTTAGGTCTCTGGTCACACTTGTCAGCCCCCTTCAGAGAGGAGACTCACACTCTGGGTGGATGACGATGTCTCCACTTCCTTCCAGTTCTGAGGCTGTAACTCCAAGCGATCCGGTCTAGTCATAACACACCTTGTTTTCCTCTTTCCCCGGAGTGTTGGAGGTCCTGCTTAACGAGGACCCAACTAGGAGACAGAAACCAGCTCAACTTTTTTTTTTTTAATTTTTTTTTGTTGTTGTTATTTATCTTGAGAGGCAGAGAGAGAGGGAGAGAGAGAGAAAATCCCAAGCGGTTTCGCACTGTCAGCACAGAGCCTGACTCAGGGCTTCATGAAATGAATCATGAGATCACGACCTGAGCTGAAACCAAGGGTCAGATGCCTAACCGACTGAGTCACCCAGGTGCCCCTCCACTTTAAAGCAGAAGGACTTTGGGGCATGTGGCTGGCTCAGTCAGTAGAGTGTGCGACTCTTGATCTCGGGGTTGTGGGTTTGAGCCCCACGTTGGGGGTAGAGTTTCCTAAGCAAAACAGAAGTAAAACAGAAGGACTTTAAGTGATTGGGGAAGGTGGCAGTATTGTGTGTGATTCCCCAAACAAAACAAAACCCAACATACGGCATGAGGTCCATAAGACAAATTTTGTCAACGTGCCAAGGGATAGGGTACATGTGAGTAAGAGAGGAGCTGATGGGCCAGATGGAAAACTAAGGCCACCTACAGATGGGTACCTGGGGATTGCCATACCCACGTCATAGGGCCCCGGCAGGAAGGAGTGCTCTCTGGCTTCCAGGAAGCAGGGGCCGTGGCCAGGAGCTGGTGCCATGAACGGACCTATTCCCCAGGACCCAGAGCAGCACGATAGTCAAGAGCAGAGGACCAGGCTTCCCAATCTCCCACCAATGCGTCCCCTGGTAGAACCATCCAGAAACCAACCCTGGGTGCTGGGAAATGCAGCCTGCAGGAGCCAGTCCCCCGCCGTACAGAGGAAGAGCAGAGGAAATTGCGGGATGACCGGAGGACAGTCTGGCCGAGGACTGGCACAGTCTACCTTACGTCAGCTTGTGGCCGCCAAAAATACGCCAGGATCAGTCAACCACCAGCTCTCAGGGAAGACAAGAAGTACTCTGTGCCCACGGATTGGCCGGAGACCTGCGTGGGTAGGCTGGGCTCGGCTGGGTAGCTCAACCTCTGATGGACCACTCGTGTGCCTTGATGTCTCCTCCAAGAATCTAGTATCTTCTTTTGACCAGCGGGCAGCTCTGGGTGTGTTCTTTGCCTGGCAATCGCAGAGACACGAGAGGGCTAGCTAAAATGGGGGACCCCGTGAGTCCATACTGAGAAGAGACATACTCACTCTTCTCCCAAAATAAGTCACCTGGCTGAGCCCACTGTCAGAGGACGGGAAGTACATGCCACCTTTCGTGGGTAGAAAAAAGCAAAGGGCATGGACACAAAGAGGGTTGAAGAATTGGGGCCAACAATTCCATCCAGAAGACTCCTTTCGTAGTGCAGGATTACAACACGCTTAGGTCAAATCACCAACGCGTGGTCACTACTGCGAAGCATGAACGTAACTGCCAACATCAGCCATCGGTCAAGGGATAACCTTTACCTTTCGACACCAAACCTGGTGTTGCTTTCGACCTCACTCTTTTGGGGCTAGGTATGAGCTTTGCACTTTCCCCCCCACTCTGCACCAACCCATCACCAAAAACCAGGACTTTTTGCATCCTGGGGAGGGATGCAGGGCTCTCCCTGCTAAGACGAGGACAGTCTCAGGCACCCGGACCAATGGTGCCTGACCCGCTTGCCAAAATAAATAAATAAATAAATAAATAAATAAATAAATAAAGGACAGACACTGTTGCCTCAAAACGACCACCACGACTTTTGCTCAAGTGGGCAACTCTTATACCCTGGAAATAAAAATTGGGAATTAAGTCAGGATGGCAGATGAGCCCTATTCACAGGCACCGCCTAGAGACGCAAAAATGTGCTCGCAAAACTAGGGGTGCAAAAGGACATCGTCCAGCTGACCTTCTCGGAAGATCTCCAACACTCCCCGCACGTGAAGTTGGAGCACCCTGGGCTCGCATCAAAATTCATTAGCTCTGATCTTCGATATTTGGAAGCTGTGATCATTTGCACCAGGTTAAGGAAATTAACCTTGTGATCAATACTGCAATGGGAATAGTTTACCTAACTAGAATCCAAATATTGTAGCCCTGTAGAAGCATTCGGCGCACGTCGATGCGTATTAATTATGGACCATTTACTATTATTCTTTAAAGAGTGGCCTTTGTGGAGAAGTGCAATTGCTTAGTCGAAGTTAATGTGGGTGTCTGAAATAAACCATTTATTTGGAGACATCCATTCACATCAGGCTTTCCCATGCCAGGCTGGTAGGAGCTCTCTCCCCAGTGAGCCCCGGCACTAAGGGGCTGGGGCTCACCTAAACCACGGGTTTGGAGATCCGCTCTGCCCCATGAGAGAAAATGCCACGAGTTAGTCACTGCCGTGTTCCCGCGGAGTCTCACGGATAGGAGGCCCTCACGTGTCCCTCCTCATGGATTCCAAGTTTCTTCCTTGTCACCTTGGTTTTACTTTTGGGGGGCATATGAGTAAGTTAATACACTTTCCCGTCTCCCGACCACCGATGAATGATGTGCTGGGGATGTCACATCTGAGCCTTTAAAAAAGTGGTTCATTTATTTTTTTTTGTTATCAATACAGGCCCCTGCTTTAAATTTTTGAAAGGATGGGAGCGTGAAATAAAGAAAACAGTTCGTTGCAATCATCCTTTTCCCAAGCACCATCCACACACGATAACATTAAAAAAATATATTTATTGATTTTGGAGAGAGCTCAAGCAGGGGAGGGGCAGAGGGAGGGGACAAAAGAATCCACATCGAGGCTCTGTGCTGACAGGCTGTCCGCACAGAGCCCAACGCGGGGCTCAAACCCACGAACCATGAAATCACGACCTGAGCTGAAGTCGGACGCTCAACTGACTGAGCCACCCGGGCGCCACGTCACAATAGCATTTTTGTTAAATAAACGTTTGTTTTGGAATAATTTCCATTTATCAGAAAGTGGCAAAGATGGTACCCAGTTTCCCCTGCCATTGACATCTTCCCGCAGACCAAACAATGGACATCGGTCGGTGATCACGCTTAAAGACATGAAGCTCAAGCTTTATTTTCTTCTGTGTTCGTTTGTCTTGCGTCTGAGCACAGCTGATCACGGCGTTACCTTAGTTTCAGCTGTGACATAACACACTGACCCTGCACCTGTGTGTCGGGACTCTTTTTTTATTAAAAAATTTTTTAAAGTCTTTATTTTTGAGAGAGAGAGACAGAGTGTGAGGCGGGGAGGGACAGGGATGGATGGAGACACAGAATCCGAAGCAGGGTCCAAGCAGCACAGAGCCCGACGCAGGGCTCGAACCCATGAACCGTGAGATCATGACCGGAGCCAGAGTCAGATGCTTAACTGAGTGAACCACCCAGGCGCCCCTACCCTCCCAGGACTCTTGACGACTGCAGGCAAATTCCCTTCCAGTAGAGTTCTCTTTTTCAGTTAATTCCTTTTTACTTCAATAGTCACCAGCGCTTGTGAGCAGCCCGGAGTCCTGTGGGTGCTCTGTGTCTTTTCACTGTTACTGATCAAAGAAAAAATACTCTCCATAGTTGTAATTATTTTACCTCTTTGAAACTTGATATGTTTTTTTAAAAGTTTATTTATTTTTGAGAGAGAGAGAGAGAGAGAGAGAGAGGGAGAGAGAATCCCAAGAAGGCTCCACGCTGTCAGCTCAGAGCCCAGTGTGGGGCTCCAATGCGCAAATTGTGAGATCATGACCTGAGCCGAAGCCAGAAGTCGGATGCTTAAACGACTCCGCCCCCCAGGCGCTCCTGAAACGTAATATTTTTAAATATACATTGTCATCTTTATTGCAGATGTTGGGGTGTGTCTTTTTCTGACCATTTATGTATTGGGAT
This sequence comes from Felis catus, assembly GCF_018350175.1. NCBI lineage: Eukaryota > Metazoa > Chordata > Mammalia > Carnivora > Felidae > Felis > Felis catus. The sequence goes on from NC_058380.1 coordinate 5,038,813, forward strand.
TATTATACTTGTTAATTGATTGGAATGGACTTTTGACGTGTAGTGACTTTCATTCCTTGCTTTTCGATACTTTTGGAAAAATCCTGGGTGTGTGTTGGTTTTTGCTCCTTTCTGAGCGGTTGGTGCCGTTCCCCACTGGGGGGGAGTCGGGGATGGTGCCTGCAAGTTTGTGCTCCAACAGCTGACTGACACATTTGTCCTTGGGCAGCCCCTGTCCCTTTTCCTGCGGGCACCGTGGATCTCCACGCTCAGAGGGCAGGCCCGTCCTGCGAGCCACCGGATCTCCTCCCCTTCGGAGGGAGAGCCCACTGCTCAGCACAGCTCAGCCCAGGCTGGGCCCCCACGCGACATTTACTGGGGCCAGTCTTTCCTCAATGCTACCCGCGTGCCGCCCTGGGCTCCGTGTCACCGCCCGGCACGCATCGGTACAGCCTACGAGGAGGGGACACTCATGCCAGTTATCCAGTGAGTGACTGCGAGAGTGTTCTTAAAGCCACACCCGTCCTCCTTCCCCTCCCGGCTCCGGCACCCCCGAAACGGACCACGGTGATAGCTGGTCACATCACTGGCTTGGCCGCTGGAACTCAACTTGCTCGTCAATGTTCACGCATGATTTTGACAAGATGGGAAACAGCTTGTGCCTCGATGCATAGCTCGTGTTGTAGTGCCCCGGTGTGCGTGTAACACTCAAATGGACACAGGTACCAGGAAGTTTTCTTTCTTTGTCTCTGACTTTGTCCTACTTAAAATAAAGCCTTCCCCCCACCCCCCAAAAATGTTACGTTGCATTTCCTCTGTTTCTTCGCCTTTTCTCATTGTGATATTTTCTTTTTATTAAAAAAAAAATTTAATATTATTTATTTATTTATGTTTTTGAGACAGAGAGAGAGAGAGAGAGAGTGGGAGAGGGTCAGAGGATCTGAGGAAGCCTCTGCCATGCCCGACGCGGGGCTCGAACTCACGAACCATGAGATCATGACCTGAACCGAAGCCGGACGCTCAACCAACTGAGCCACCCAGGCGCCCCCCATCGTGGTAGTTTCTACCTGGTACCAGTCTCACTGTCCTGGAGCTTAGAAGCGACCAACTGACAAGAAGGGGCCATGGGCCGAGGGACAAGTAAGCTATGTTTTTAGTTGGCAAACGTGTTGACTTTGATGCAGTTTGCAGAATCTGGGGCTTGAAGCTGTGATTTTGGTGTGTGTGTAAATGCTGGCTTCCTGGGCACATCTTGACGGCAGTAATGACCCTGGCTGTCTGGGAGGGAGGGCTCTAGCTAACAGGCAGGTGCCCCTCGAATGGCATTCTCTCCTGGTAAACGCACCGAATAAAGTGTGTCTGCAATTCACCACCACTCTCCCTGCGTCTCAAATGGACCGATGAATACGTTTGTGTCTTTCCTGCGTTAGTCTGATTTACCTCCTAAGAGATTGTAAAAAGTAATTTTCGTGTAGATTTATTTTCTTCTCACCCTTAAGTAATGAAGGCTGATTTTCCTCTCCCCTCCCCCGCCCCACCCCCAACTCCAGTGAGGATATGCATTGCCCGGAGTTGAGCAAGCCGATCCCACAGGCTTGGGGGGTGAAGCGCATTATTAAAATAATAACATGTGGTAGACACAAGAGTGAGGACGTATATTCTTGTTAAACCTCCGTGCTCCAGAGGAAGAGTCAACGTGGCAAGTCAGCTTGCCAGGGGAATATCTACCCGGCCCAGTGTGGCCGTAGGTTGCGGAATTACGGGAGAAAAATTCTTTCTTGGCTGGTGGTCCAGGCTGGCTTCGAGGAAGGGCAGAACATGGAATGAGCTAGAATCACCTGGCCATCCCAGACGAAAAGATTCACGGGCTCAGATCTCCCCAAAGACGCTCTCTTGCCCGAAACCCTTCCAAGCTGTGACGCTCATCTGTCTACAGGTTTAGATGGGCAGGGGCTATGGACTGAATGTTTTGTCCCTCCCCCACCCCAGTTCATATGTGGAAGCCTTAATCCCCAGGGCAGTGATATTCTTTGGGAGGTCTTCAGGGTTAGATCAGGTCCTAAGGGTGGACCCCTCATGACAGGATCAATGGCCTTACAAAGGCGAAAGAGACAAGAGTGTCTATTCCCCATGTAAGGATACAGCGAGGAGACAGCAGTCCCTGAACTGGGCAGTGGGCTCTCACCAGACACGAAACCCGTTAACACCTTGATCTTGGGACTCCCAACTTCCAGAACTGTGATAGATAAGAGTTTGCTGTATAAGCCACCAGTTTATGGTACTTTGTTACAGCCTGAACTAAGACAGCCGGGATTTTCGTGTCCACTTAGATGTTTCACCCCCCGATTTCATACACTGACTCCTGGTGAATGACGGTCACTTATTAAGTCCTCGCAGGGCTGACAGCCAGCCTCCTGGGGCTCGTAGAGATCACCCCTGCTCCAATCCAACGCCCCTCTTCAAAAGTAAGTGAATAAGGCCTCTCCACTAAAATATAGAGTGTAATACTTTGTGGCCTTGTTACCACTGAGTTTTCTGTCTCTGCCCAGTGTCCACACGGCCGTGTTGGCAGAGGACAGAGGCCAGCGCTCAATGCGCAGGGAACCCGGCCCAAAGCTGCAGTCTGTCCCTCCTCCCTGCACATTAGGTTCCTGCTTAAATAACTCTCCAGCTCCACAAATACAGTAGTGAAGGAGACCAGGGCAAAGGAGCATGGAACACAAGTAAAACTCACTGGAAATGCGTTTCGTGAAAAGCAAGAGGGGCTGGGGGAGGGGCGCCTGGGTGCTCCAGTGGGTCGAGGGTCCAGCTCTTGATTTTGGCTCAGGTCAAGATCTCATGGCTCATGGGATCAAGCTCCTTGTCTGGCTTTGTGCTGACAGTGAGGAGCCTGCTTGGGATTCTCTCTCTCTCTCCCTCCCTCTCTTTCTCTCTCTGCCCCTCCCCTCCTCAAAATGAATAAACCTTGAAAAAAAGATGGGAGGGCTGGGGGTTATTTTTTAATTAGTTAAGCTGCCTGTGGATAAATACCACTTATGGCATTTCGGCCCGGGTTCCATTCGTGGTTTCCGATCCAGTACCTTTAAGGACAGCAAACTCGGAGTCACTTAAAACAGCCTGAAGGAGACAAAGGACTTCTGTTATGACAACAGCCCTTCACTGTTTTAACTCCTTCCAAATTCCATGCTGAAAATCACGGCGTGATCTGAAACAGACATGTTTTTAACGATCTATCAACCAACATTTGGTGAACATAAAAGAATTGTGGGAGGGTGTGATGCCCAGTCCCTAGAGTCATAAACTTTTATGATTTCTGGGAAGTTCACCAAGTGACAATAAATCATACCTTTTTCTCTCTCACATCCTTTTCTTAGTAACCCGATAAATTCAGAATTAGGCGGGTTATGGGTTACAATACATTGTGCGTACTCACAGAATATAACATGGATAGTATATCCTTGGGGGAAGCAGGGACTTCCGCCCCCTTACATCACAAAAAGTCCCATGTAGATGGAGCCATCAAGAGACATAAAGGGAAAAAAAATCTACCCATTTCAGAAACGGGTTCGGGCATTTCTGGTGAAAATCATTTAAGTGCTATGTGGATTTTGCCAAAAGAAAATGGGCTGTGCTTTTTTTCCTAATATTCTCTTTTTTTTTGAGTTTATTTATTTATTTTGAGAGAGACAGAGACAGCACAAGAGGGGAAAGAGCAAAGAGAGAGGGAGAGCGAGAACCCCAAGCAGGCTCTGTCCTCAGTGCAGAGCCTGATGAGGGGCTGGAACCCACAAACCATGAGATCACGACCTGAGTCGAAACCAAGAGTTGATGCTTAACCAACTGGGCCACCCAGGTGCCTCCCCCCACCCTTTTTTGAATGTTCATTTATTTTTGAGAGCGAGAGGGAGACAGAGGATCCAACATGGGCTCTGAACTGACCACAGAGAGCCCAGTGTGGGGCTTGAACTCATGAACCATGAGAGCAAAGCCACCTGAGTCAAAGTCAGACACTTAACCGACTCAGCCACCCAGGCAAAACCGGGCTGTGCTTTCCAAGTTCAGAGAGCACTGACATTAATGAGTTGTCATCATATCCAGCATGGCAATGATAGGTCGTCGCTATTCTCCGAAGAGTAAATGTGTCCGGAAAGGGAGATAACCCAGTGTTTGACCGAATAACCAAAATGAAAAGAAAGCAACCAGACCAGCAAGCTGCCAGGCTGGAGATCACGGCTTCGCCACCAGAGAGCTGTCTTTACCCTGGGGTATCGCAACTCGTAATTTAATGGACACAAATATTTCTGATGAACTTTAAGATTGCTCGTGACCAAAGTGAACAAAGAGACAAAAATCATAAAACGTGCCGAAAGCTTTTAAACAGCCTGAATTATGAAATCTTCAGCAGTAGTCAGACCTTTTCTTTTCGTCAGTTTTCTCTTGCTTTGAGAAATCCCCAAGCCCTCAGGAACCCACTCCACCCAGCACAGCACTGCCCGCTCAGCGGCGGGGCGTTGGGCCATGAAATCTCACTCCGGGACTCCCGGATGGCTGGATATTCAGATGTTTACCCACTGGTGCACCTGTGCTCGCAGAATTCTCCATGCAACATTTCACTTTGCCCTTGTTTACTTGTATGTGTTTGCTTTTAAGGGTCTCCAAGGAGCCCAAAGTTTTGGGAGCTCTTGCGGTATTTTAAATGCGTTCTAGAGTATTTAACGATCCTTCACGTAGTAGCAATCAGGGGGTGATGAGCACAGGAAGCCATTTGCAAAAATTATACTTTTTCTGCTTTCGGTTTTTAGTGGACTTTCCAAACGTCTAGAAGCCTGTTCACAAAACTAGTTTCTCATGAGAACGCATGAGTCTGAAATGGGAGTAAGAACGATTTCCAAAGGAAAGACATCTTTGGAGCAGGATAAAAACACTTGGATAAACGTCTATAAACTCGATAGAATGAGGCCACCGTTAGAGGACTGGATTCCTTATCAGCTGTATTTTACAAGAGGTGTTGGGTGTGGGGCGCCTGGGTGGCTCAGTCGGTTGAGCATCTGACTTCGGCTCGGGTCATGATCTCACGGTCCGTGGGTTCCAGCCCCACGTCGGGCTCTGCGCTGACAGCTCAGAGCCTGCAGCCTGCTTCGGATTCTGTGTGTCTCTCTTGCTCCACCCCTGCCCCACTCATGCTCTGTCGCGCTCTCTCTCAAGAATAAATAAACATTTTTTTTTAATTTTTTTTTCAACGTTTATTTATTTTTGGGACAGAGAGAGACAGAGCATGAATGGGGGAGGGGCAGAGAGAGAGGGAGACACAGAATCAGAAACAGGCTCCAGGCTCCGAGCCATCAGCCCAGAGCCCGACGCGGGGCTCGAACTCACGGACCGCGAGATCGTGACCTGGCTGAAGTCGGATGCTTAACCGACTGTGCCACCCAGGCGCCCCATAAACATTTTTTAAAAACACAAGAGACGTTGGGTGTTTCTACGATGAAATGACACAGTGAATGGTCTAGGAACAAAGAAACGGGATCGTGAAAACATAGAAAAAAGTGTAACACTACTACGTGTCAGAAAAGAAAATTAGATTCCTTCGATTTGGAAAATGAAAAATTATTGGGAGCAAATGTCGTCATAGTGTCTCTTGCTTTTTCATCATTGGATCAGTCAAAAAGTGAGATAATGTATTTTCTATCACCAGATGTATTTAGACGAAAGATCTCCCCACGTGCAGGATTTATGCTTTAGTTGAAAAGCTAAACCTGTATTTTCCAAGTTCCCCTTCAGTGCTGGTATTCTGTGATTCTGACGTGGGTCTGGGAAGGGCTCCTGGGTTCCACATTAAGCCCCAGAATCCTGAGCACGGTGACATAACCCCGTGTGATCATGCCGTAAGGCACACTTGACCTGAAGACATGGAAATTATCTGGGTTGGTCTCATGCAATCACACGAGCCCTCTAAGGCAGAGAACTTTCTCTGCAGAAGAGAAAGCCAAAAACAAAAACAAAAACAAAAACAAAACTCAGAGATTCCAAGCAATGGAAGGATTCGACTCACCATCGCTGGCCTTGTACGTGGAGGATGCCGGGCGAGAAGGAATATGGGTGACCTCCAGATGTCAGCCAGCGAGGTATTGGTGACCCCAGGCCTGCAACCACAAGGAAGCGGATTCTGCCAAGGATCTGAATAAGCTTGGAGGCCAACTGTTTCTTACGCTTCGGGGTAAGCACTTTTCCACCAATACCTTGATTTCAGCCCATGAGACCCAGCGCAGAGCCCAGTCAAGCCCTCCTGAGCACCTGACCTACAAAACTAAGGTAACCAATGAATGCTGTGTTAGCCACTCGGTGTGTGAATGGTGCTCGTCAATAGAAAACGAATGCAGTTGGCCGTGACGTTTATTAAACTCCTAATTAGTGCCCTTTGAGTGACTTAGCTCTGACACAGGGGCTATTTATCCATTGTGGGTAATGTGTCATCTATCACGTAGGCGGTCTGGATTTTTGCCTTTGTTTCATCAGCCGCAAGCACACTCATAGATGACGTATTTTTAAAGAGGGAGAATAAGGCGATCGTGTCGACTGGATTTTTTCTCTAACTCGTTGTGAATTCGGGGTATATTATTTCCATCACAGGCAACACAAGAACAGAAACATGCTAATGCATAATCCTCCGAGATTTAGTTCTGTCTGAAATGACAAAGGACCGTTATTTCTTTGCATAGAGTCGGAGCGTATTCAAACATGCTGAGGTCGTGTGTCACATCGCGGTATCATTCATTTTGGACGTTTGGGGTTGGGATGGCTTATCCAGTTTTTCCTGCCTTCAGTTCACAGACTCTTGATGTGTTGTTCATGCCGGTTGTGAATTGACTCTGCTGTGGGTACCACGTCCTTCTAAAAAAAAAAAATCAAAGCTATTTTAAGGTGTATTCCACCCCCCCATCCCCCCGTCCCCCAGCCCCATTAAGTTTTTACAATGTTCTTGCAAAGTTCCAGCTCGGGTTGTGACTCAGGCCCACTCAGAACCATCAGAGAGTTACTAGCGAGTGACAGGCACAGAGATGCTATTCTGAGTTGGGGACCAACAGCACCATTCAGGGTCTTTGATGCCAATTAAGAACGAGGCCAAAGATGAGCTGAGCGGGGAGTCTACGTCCTTTCACGGGGTGAGAAGAGACGAGAAAGAGCTGTTTTGATTGAGCGCGAAATCGTAGGAGGGATCCGTGACCGCATTCGTGTCCCTTCCTTCTCTTATTGCTGCATTTAGTGCCAATTTAACGAGTGTCTGCCCCTTGCCCGACCCGTGTCAGGTGCTGAGATGATGAAAAGTGGTAACAAAGGGAAAGCGGGGCTTCAGGAACAGACAATGTGCCAAGGAAGGTCGCAGAGCGGCCGGAGATGTTCTGAGGGCCCCTGAAGGGGTGGCCACTCGTTCCGACCAGGAGTTGGGGAAGGCATCCGGGGTGACACATTTGAACGTGGTCGTGAAGGATGCAGTGGGAGGGCCCAGGTGGAACAGGCATTTCAGGAAAGAGGACACAAAGACAGGGGAGTGGTGAGAGAGCAAAACAGGACACCAGGCAGCTAGTGTGCCGGAGGTGTTCCGGGGGCCGAGCAAAGGATTTCTGGGAAGGACGGTGGACGGAGGGACCAGAGAGACAGGTGGGCCTGGTTCTGTGAGAGTTCGATGACATTGTAAGGAGACAAGGAGTCCCTGAAAGGTCTGAAACGGGTAATAAAGTCCAAATATAGTAGCACAGTGCTCACTTCGGCAACATATATCTTCGACACAGAGAAGATTAGCGTGGTCCCTGCCCGAGGATGACACACACATTCATGAAAGGCTCCATATTTTTTCTAAACGAACAAGAAGAACAACAAAAACAAATGGTAGCACAGCTATAGGCTAAGACGTTTTGGAAGCCACGTTGCTTCCTGCTCCAAAATTCATAAAGAAAATATCAGCGATAGTAAGAGTAAGACGTGGGACAGCATACCTGTATCTCTTGGATAAATACCTAGTAGTCAATTTCTGGGTGTTAAGGCAGTTCTATTTTTAAATTAAAAAAAAAATAAATTAAATTAGAATAAAAAATAAAATAAAATGTAAAAAAAAAAGGAGTAAAACGTGGGGTGCCTGGGGGGTTCAGTCGGTTAAGCATCTGACTTCGGCTCAGGTGGTGATCTTACGATTTGTGAGTTTGAGCCCCGCATCAGGCTCTGTGCTGACAGCTCAGAGCCCGGAGCCTGCTTCCCATTCTGTGTCCCCCCCTCTCTCTCTGCTCCTCCACCACTCATGCTCTCTTTCTCTCTGTCTGTGTGTGTCTCTCTCTGTCAAAAATAACTAAACATTAAAAAAAAAAAGAGTAAAACTTAATGTTCAGAGTCAACAGAGAGTCTCTGGACAGAAGGAGAAGTGCAGGGTCCCTGTGTCCGGGGATATTCCGCCTCTATTTTCTTTTCCTTTCCTCCTTTCCCTCCCATTGGATGATCAATAGCCTTATTTTCCCGTTGATTTGGGTCTTTTGGAAATACCCAGCAAAGCTAATTCAAGCTAGGGCTGAGAAGCCCACGAGAGGCCAATGCCAAGAACGGAGACATGACATAAAGTCATAAAAATGTGAGTATTAGGGAACTAGGCAAAGAAGAGAAATAACTCCCACCTGCACAGGCCGTCTTTGTGGCCACAACGCTCTCGTGGATGGCCTAGAGACAGCTCCCAGGGCACGCGCTTTGCGCCGGAGAGACACAGATATGTGAGCCGCGGCTTTCTCCTCCAGGGACCGCCTGTAGCCACCTGTCTTCACAACAAAAGTGATGCCAGGCCACCGAGCTCATGTTCCGTCTCCTCCGTGAACACTCTCTTATCTCTCCAGGGGCGTCTGCTGCCGCTTTGAACTTCTGGAGGACTTTCTGGCTATTCTGCTTTTCCGTAAACAACGTCATTTTGTGTTTACGGCACAAATAACTTCTCAGCTTGGGAGCGATAATAACTATATCTTGCACCCTGGGCTTCTCCTATTTCTATTACTGCTGAGGGGCAAGCGTAAGAAGAACATGTGTTTGGGCGGAAGTCGAAGAACGTACCAGGGTGGGTTTGCAGCAGCAGAAAATATGACTTAATGATTCAAGGACACACGCAGGTTAGGCGTGTAGGTCCTAAGCGGATGGCAGGAGGTCAGCCGCTGCCGAGATCTGTCCAGGCTGTTGCGTCACGTTCCTGATTGGCCACAAAAACAAAAGAGTCCGGCCCTTCGGTAGCACCCTCTTCCTTGTAGTTGTGATTTTCTAGAACGTCCTCCCGACCTGCACGTCGTCCCCGGTTGTACCGATTTATCGTGATCTGTCATTACCAACTGACCTGGATAATCGTTCCTTCTCACCAACGCTTCCCACTCAACAATTATTTGGGAGACAATGGAGCCAATTACTTCACTTCGAATGCATTGAAGACAATCAGTAATTTTAGACAGCAAATTAGACAGCGTTTTCTCACAGTAAGGGTTTGTGATTGAACTACAACTTTTCATTTCATTGGCAAATTCTATTATCCCAGTTCCTGTCCTTTTTAAAGTAAACCGCCAAGGAAACTTTCTGAAAACTAGAGACTCTGGAAAAGAAGCCATTTGCTTCCTTCATGTAGACTGTCCTCGGTAATGTCTCTTGGGCAGGGATGGAAAATTGCTTTTATTCTTTTTATAACATCTGATTGATTGGTTGTGGCTGCCTGGAGCCTCCTCTCCACTCTGGGGAGAAGAAGGCAGTGGTTGATTAATCAGGTCTGCCAGGAATGGAAGAGGGGCAACTATGTAAGAACTTTGGATAGTGGGGTCTTTACCATCAGTGCCTGAAAATGTGGCTGCAATCTATTTCTCCTTCTTCTTCTTCTTCTTCTTCTTCTTCTTCTTCTTCTTCTTCAGTTTATTTATTTCTTTTGAGACACACAGAGAGAGCATGAGTGGGAGGGGGCAGAGAGAGGGAGAGGGAGAATCCCAAGCTGACAGCACAGAGCCCGATGCCGGGATCGATCTCACGAACTGTGAGATCGTGACCTGAGCCCATCAAGAGTCGGACGCTTAACCGACTGAGCCACCCAACTGCCCCTGCAATCTATTTATTCTGTGACCATCCCTGCTTAGAGATTTAGAAGACTATCCTAATATCTAGTGGAAAAAAGGGGAAAGAAGTGGCATGAACTCAAATCTTAATTTTTTAACAGAAATGTCTTGTCTAATAACATTTGGCTAAGTGTAAGACAGCAGTAACCCCTACCATACATGGAGAGAGCACTACATGCCAGAAATTGTTCTAGATGTTTTCCTGTGTCTAGCCATGTGATACATATACTCAGAGATACTGTCTTAAATATTTTCTAAAACGTGAGAGACAGAAAAGGTTCAAGGGAGGTTCTTGCAAAATAAACATGGAGAAGCCCTTTTAGATCATTATATGATGTGCAGTTTTTATAATCAAAACAACTCCCTGAGAACTTTTCAGGACGGTGATAACTGTAATCATAGTTTTTTTTCTTTTTTTTTTTTTTATTAAAAAAAATTTTTTTTAATGTTTATTTATTTTTGAGACAGAGAGAGACACAGAGCATGAACGGGGGAGGGGCAGAGACAGAGGGAGACACAGAATCGGAAGCAGGCTCCAGGCTCTGGGTCATCAGCCCAGAGCCCGACGTGGGGCTCGAACTCACGGACCGCGAGATCGTGACCTGAGCCGAAGTCGGACGCTTAACCGACTAAGCCACCCAGGCGCCCCTCATAGTTTTTTTTCTAAGAAAGTTTAAGGGGAATTCCAATAAAAATGAATCAGTAGATTAACACGTGGAGGACCCCCCTCTGCTCCAGATATACAACTCTGAGGGATAAAATGATAAGAGTATAGCCAAGATAAGTAGGCATGCTCTTCAGCCAAATCCTCGAGGCCGTGGACAGGAAGGGGGGTGGGGAGAGCAGTGAACGAGACCGAAGTCATAGAGTTAATGCTGTCAGGTTGTGGTCATCAGGTTACTGCATGCAGGGAACAGATTCCAAGTGTTTTACGAGACAACGGTAAGCATGTGAAGCCAGGGCTAAAGGGGAGACTTTTCACCCCGAAACGAGACAGAGGGGCCAGCTGCAATGACAGCTGAGCCCATGACTTGTACGGAACAACAGACATGAGCAGCAGGGATTCAGAGACCCCCAAGTTAAACTCACTAAACGCATAAAAAAAATCTCATGCTAGAAATAACAGCAAAATTAATACCAGAGGATTCGCTGAAGGCATAGCATTTAAATTTATAGAACAGTTTGACAAAGATTTTAACATTAGGATGCATAAGAAGATAAATAACACAGTAATATCCATTAAAATAAAAAAAATGTGAAACATAAACAGGCAGATGTGATATAAGAACAGGCTGCCGTAGAAAGTACCAGTTAGGGAGTTGGCCACCCTGCCAGATGGACGCACTGGGAGAAGGCGACCCTTTTACAAAGGGATTTTTTTTTTTTTTTAAATAAAAAGTCATGCATTTCAAATCATTCCCTTAATCAATTGAGTAGGAACCCGCTGGGTGCCCCGTATGGAATGCTGTGGAAGATGAATCTTTCCAGGCCTCTGTATGAGTTTGAATGTTTCCAGCTGTAAGAAAGAGAAAGTCTGGTTGCAAACGCCTTTAAACAATAGGCAAGCTCAGCTTACATAACAAGAAGTCTGGGGCCGGGCAGCTCCTGAAGCGGTTCATCCAGAAACTCAGCAATGTCATTGAGGATCCAGCTTGCGGGGAGCCTGAGGTGGCTCGGTAGGTGAGGCCCCAGGCTCTTGGTTTCGCCTCACGTCATGATCTCATGGCTCGTGAGACTGGGTCCTGCATTGGGCTCTATACTGACAGTGCAGAGCCTGCTTGGGATTCTCTCTCTCCCTGTCTCTCAGCCCCTCTCCTGCTCACTCACGCACATGTGCACGCGTGCGCCCACTCTCTTTCTCTCAAAATAAATAAATAGAGAAACCTTTAAAAAATGCTTAAAAAAAAAAAAAAAGGATTCAGGTTGCTTCCACCTTTCTTAGCATATCCTGCCCAGACTAACTCCCCTCGTGGTCCCAACATGGCTGCTACGGTTCCGGGCATTCAACATGTAGGCACCAACAAGCATATAGGACACCAGAAGGAGGAAAGGGACCATTTCTTTCAGATCTACGTCTTGCGTTAGACTATTCACGGTTTACCTGGTGGGGCTGGACATGGGGCCCAGCCGACTCTAAAGACAAGGAAGGTGGGCATCAGGAAGTAAGACATAGACAGCAAATATTAGCACGGGGATGCCTGTTAGTGATTCCTGGGTCATCTTAGACGCCACAGGTCCTCATGGCAAGACCCCCGAAACCAGGGCATCGTAGACTGATTTCTCCTCACACCCTCACCACAGCAGCCAGAAAATATCGGGCACCTGGAATATTCTGGCAAGAAGAGTGTTGGGTATGAGCTTTCTACAGATGTCCCGTAAAGGAACAAAGGGGGGCACTCCGCATCCACCTATCTGCCAACCCGTCTCCTGGGTGACGGTTTTCCTTGATGAAATGCTCCTCTCTGTTTCGTGACCGGTTTTGATCCTAAATATGAACTTACCTCGTTTTATGTTTGTTACCGTTTTAATTTTGTTCTCTTTGGGGTTTCCATTTCTCCCCACTTCTCCCCATTTGTCACACTAGTTCGAATCCTTTTATCTTTGACCTCCTCCGACTCACACCGTTTTTAGAGTTTTCTTCGGGCGTAGTGGGGTTTTGCTCTGTGATCTCTTGTGAGGAACTTTTCTCTTAAGAGGCGAATTTATCCTGTTTTCATCTACTAATGCGACAGATACGTTTGTTCGTATCCCTGTGATCTGTTTATTTCTGTTTAAAGTCTTCCTTTGTTTCCTACATGTTTCCACAGTGTTTTCCCTTCTTTGTTTTCATAATTTATTCCAGTAATTGTAAGATTTAGTAAACATATCTTTGGCTACTCTGGAGGTTAACTTTTATAATGGTAAAATATGTACATTTTAAGTACACGTAGTAGAATATGGACACAAAACTCTATTTCCTGATTTTTTTTTTTTTTTACCTCTTCCTTCCTTTAGGTTCAGAAAAAATTATGACATTAACGACATGGTATTTGACCAAGGACTATGGAAAGAAACAGATTGTGAAAAGAAAATTGTCTTTGAGGTAGACAGACCTCTCCATCAGGGCTGATGGCAGACGGCCATCTTTCTGTGGGTATATTCTATACCAGTGAAGTTAATTTTATTGGTTATATTTTGGAGCATGCATCATTTGACTCTCCAGATAATTTTGATTTCTACAGAATACGGTTGAAATTAGACGAATTAACTTTTTTTTTCCTTTAAATTAAAGGACACCTAGGTGGCTCAGCCGGTTAAGCATCCGACTCTTGATTTCAGCTCCGATCATGATCTCACGGTTCCTGAGACTGAACCCACGTCGGGCTCCTCGCTGACAGCATGAAGCCTGGTTGGGATTCTCTCTCTCCCTTGCTTTCTGCCCCTCTCCCACTCATCCTTTCTCTCTCTCTGTCAAAACAAATTAAAAAAAAATTAATAGAGGCTTTAAAAAAGCTCAGTGAAGGCGAGGACCTGCTAGCCTAAAGGAAAACAACTCAGATATAAAAAAAAAAAAAAAAAAAAAAAGAGTCTTTTCTATTCCTCTAGTGAAAAACTACTCTCCGGTTCTAAGTCAGAAAATTGAAAAGACCTGTTTGAGTTTAGAAGCCGCTGGGGTGCCATTTAACGCAACCGCAATTGTGCATGAAATACCATAAACATGAATGTATCAGAGAACACGACTATAAAACAGTATAACAGGCAGTTTTGGAGGTGACGTAGGGAGGGTATTAAAATGGTAACTTATCAAAGGTGCTTAGCTGCTGGCCCCAAGAAACAGAAAACAGTTAAAAATTCACAGGCAACCATGTAACTGAGTGTAAGTTTTAATAGATGATGCTTGATAATAATTCAGATTGAGCCAAATACACACTTTCAGAGGAAGATCTTTATTATGGGCGAAGCACGGTGATCAAAAAGGAACAAAATATTTAGATGCTGAAGGGCCGTTTCGTGGACTCAAGAAATCGGGTCCAAATCGCGTGCGGAGACGGAGACTTCTTGAATTTCGAAAGGGTATTATTTCCAAATTTTGTGAGGAAGCACTTCCTTTTCTTATTCTCAACTATGTGAATCCCATTCCACAGGGTGCAGAATAGCGGGTGCGTGTAGAATACGTAGTTTTCTGTAATGCGTAGTTTTGTAAAATGCGTTTGGTTCCTTATAGTTTAATCGAGAGGACACGTCTACGAAGTGATGATGTGCTTTCGCGTTCCCAACCCCTCAAAGATGTTCACATGCTGATCCTTAGAACCTGTGAATACGTACCTTGCGTGACAATGGGATTGCAGCTTTGAGTAAGTTACAAATTTTTAGATGAGGTGATTGTCCTGGATTGTTTGGGTGGGCCCAGCGTAATCACAAGGGTCATCGTAAGTGAAAAGGAGAAGAGGGACAGTCAGGTATCAGAGTCAGAGACATATTGTGCTGCGTCTTTGGAGGTGGACGAGAGGCCACAAACCAAGAAATACAAACACCTCTGTGACTTGTAAAAGGCGAGGAAACGAGTTTCCCTTTAGAGCCTCTAAAAGGAACACGGCCCTGCCAACCTCTTGATTTCAGTCTAGAAAGATCTGTTTTGGACTTCTGACCCAAGAGGGTCCTTTTGTGCTGTTTTTTACGGAGTGTTCGTGACATTTTGTTACAGCGGCAAATAAGAAACACATACACCAAGAAAGTGTAAACAAGCAATCGCATTTTCAGCTGGAACAACAGAGATAGAAGGAAGGAGCATTTTTTGACCTTGGATAGGATCGTAACATCCAAGGGAGAGCGTGCCATGAATCTGGGGGCAGAGTAGCCGCCATGGGGCATGCATGGCGGTTCTTGTGAATGGTCCAGTTGGCCGTCCTGGGGATGTGGGGAGAAGAGCTCGAGGGGACAGCAGGACCTGGATGCTGGAGCCTGGGTTCAAGGTGGAGTGACCCTGGAAGATTCCGAGCACAGCAGTGACCTAGTGTGTTCTAGGAAACTCATGTGCCATAATGTGTAGGAGGAGAGGGTAAGAGGGAGAGCAGTTAAGAGGAGGAGGAGAATGAGGTGGCCATGGGAATTGAAAAGTGGGGGGCATGCCCAAGCAGGAGGCCTGACGTGTGATGGTTCATTTATTCATCACAGAAAAGTCTTTATGAAGTCCTTTCTGATACCTGGTGCCTAGCAGAAGCCGATACATTAGAACATGGTGGGGAGGCAGAAACTAGCAAAATATCCCCACGCATCCAGGCAAAAGCACAACAGTGGGAGAGGCCAGACAGGGGGATCTCATGCTGCGCATAATAATGGTGATAAGGTGAGCTAACCTCAGCTGAGAGCTTCAATTATTGGAGAATGATTGAAACCAACTATAGATCAAGGCCCAGATGATGCCACATTGAGAATTTGGATTTATCCTTATTCAAATGTCTTCCAAATGCTCCCATCCCTTCTTTCTAGGGACCAGGACCCACATTACAGAGCTGTGACGCTCTCCTTAGTGACCCACTCTGAGAACCAGAGTGACGCTGATGGCCTTCCTGCCTCAGGACCCAGGAGGGGCACGTGAAGCCCTGCTTTCTTCATCCGAGCCTTCCTTAATGGAGAATCTATGGATTGCTTCTTCCAGAAAGGCTTAGAAGCAGCTAAAAAGTAATCCAGGCGGATCCCGGTTCCTGCCTCTCCTACCTTAAAGTATTTGCCTTACTTGAGTTCCCTTCTCCTAGGGTGACATTGAGTCCAATTGACTGATCGCCCTCAGGTAAAGAAAAATAAGTAAATGTCAAGGAGACATTGAGAAACGTATCCTCGAAAAATGTCTTCATGATGTTTAGGAAGCTGCATCCAAGTTGTTGTCCATTATGCTACGCATTTTCTACCGTTAGGTTCTACATAAATCCTTCCCTTAAAATTTAACCCAAAGAAAACTCTTCTCTCAATTAATGTATTTTTTGTGTTTTCATTTCTAAAATAATAGCTTCTAATTTTTTTTCTGTGTATGTTAAAATTTCAAAGAGGATAAAAAATGGAGGGTTGTATGATAAAGTATAGTTGCTTTTTGGGGCACATTTTCTTCCTTATATTAGAAGAAGATCCGAGTTTCTGCTTTGTTAAACTTGAGGTGTGTACGTCCTGTTTTGGATGTTAACAGGGCATTTTCATCGACCGAAACTCACCACTTTAGCTTTCTGGTCAGTTGGCGTTTACATCATACTCTCAGTCTATGGCTCAATTGTCCACACTCTTCTGTACTGACCGTGCTGGCTGTAAAATAGGTTAGGGGTACGACATCATTTATGAGATAGGACCTTAGCTCTGTTCTGCCTGCTCACATCTATTGTTAAAGAAATGAATGTCTTCTGGAAGCAATCAGCTTCGAAAAAGAGTTCTTTTGGAGATTACCTCCGCGGTTGAAAACGGGTAGGTAAATCTACTTTTCAGTGTGAACGATGAGAAGCTCAGACTGGAAATGAGTGCCTTTGACTTTTTGAATTAAGCGCTCCAAGGAACAGAATATTTTGTGGGAAATCTCCGAGAAGGTGATAAAAGTTCTAGAGGAATTTTTGTCAATGCGAATGAAGATTTCTGTAGATCACAGAACGTGCTGGAGCTTGCAGACGAAAAAGCACCGTGCAGGCACTGGGAGCCAGGAATGACACCGAGCACTTCGGAAAAACCCTTGAGAACGCGAGCTCACACAGACGCAGGGGTCCTGTCGTGGGTTTTGGGGGGCATCAGCGGAGCCCAGGCACCTATCGAGTGTGCTGTGCGTGGGCGGTGAATCTATTCCTTGGGCTCCCGGCACCTCATCTATAAAATTTGGTTGTCAGATGAGCTTTCTCTAAAGTCCCTCCCAGCCCTGCTTCCTCGCTCCTCCTGCATCATCTTCTATCTCTGCCTGTATTAGAAGATTCTGCGTACAGTGTCCCCGCCCAGCTGCCACCCTGACCTGCAGAAAGGGACTCATGGGAGCCTGTATGCATACAGGAGTCAAAGCCCGCTCTTGTAAGCTCCAGCCTTTTGTACTGGACCGGTGTCTCTGAGTAACTTCGGTTTCTCTCCCATATGACACCCAGGTCTCATATTTCCACCCGCTCAGACGAATTGCCTCCACTACTTCTGAGGACATAGATTTCACACTGTCTCTTCTGTTTCCTTTCCTCCGGAGCTGCCCATGGTCGTCAACGTCCTACTAGAAATATGGAGCCCACTCTGCTTTGGGGCTACTATGATAGTCTAAGTCTTGTTTGGTTGGTTGGGCCCATTCCCATATTCCTTGCGCGGCCAGGCATGTGTTTTCCACTATTTTCTATAGCCCTTAAGAGCCTTAAGACCGAAGGGTATACTTAACCTAATGCTTCTTTCTTCTCCTTTAACCTTGTTATGAAATTGATTGCCGTAAAATTGACAGGTTCTTTGAATCGAGGACACAGAGTGCATCCCTCTGGTATTTTCTCCATATTTTCAAGGGGTGCAGGAAACATTTCACACATGCCGCTCTTGCCAGAGTTAGTTCTGACAAATCTGAATCTGTTCTGTGACGAGTAGGGGAGATGATTCATTTTCAGAAACACCAAATAAAAGCTGTGCTGTCTAGTGAACGGTAGGTTTACAACCAACTGGAAATATGTATGAACCAACCCCCCCCCCCCACCCCAGACCTCAATGGAGTCCCAAACCCTTAGACACTTCACTTCCTGGTTCTTCTTCCCTTCTCTGTTTCGAGGGCTTATTTCCCTGGGCTTTGCAATGAACACGCACCAAAGAACAGAGAGAGAGGAGGGACTGAAAGTCTCAGGGAACGTACGTTTGTTCCGATCAGACTACTTTTCACCTTCCATGGGCATAGGCGCCATCCGGGTAAGGCTGGTACTCAGCTAATGAGGAACCAGGGGAGGGTCGTGCATGCTGGGAGATAAATTGTGCGCCGTAACTGCCCTGAGTGTTCCCGTCCATCAAGTACCCGCTCTTGCAAGAACGTTGATCGAAGCCTCGCTCGACCGGGCTCTGAGTCTCTGTGTCCCTCCTTTGACTGGGTCGGCGGGCTTATGCCTCACACGTTCTGCAGAGTCTTCCAACGAGGAAGAAAAGGAGAACGGTGATGATCGCCCAGCCTCTAGGCCAGAACAGCATCCCCCTGGTAAGGGATAACCGGCATATTTGAGGACCACCAGCGCTGGAAGAATGGATGGGTGCAGGAATGATGATTCCCCACAGCCCAGCCAAGCTCGGCGGGGGAAATGCCTGTGTGGTGACGTAAGTCTCCTGCTCCCTGGGAACTCCTGCCTCCTCTGCAAGTCCTGCTCATCCACAAGCACAGGGCAGCAGCTGCTGGGATCCGGGAATAGGAGCCCATTCGGCTGGAAGCCCACGGTGAGAACTCGAATGTGATCTTGAGTGCGACGGTTACCTTTGTGTGTCAACTTGAAGGGTGTTTTTGGACGAGACAGACATTTAGATCAGTGAAATTTGGGTAAAGCAGATTGCTCTCTATGGTGTCGGGCCTCATTCAGTCAGTCGAAGGTCTCGGTAGAGCAAAAACACTGGCTTCCCCAAGCAAGAGGGAATTCTCCAGCAGACCGCCTTCAGACTCACCTGCACCCCTGGCTCTCTTGAGTTTCCAGCAGATGACCTTGGGACTGGAGCTGAAACACTGACTTTCTTGGATCCCAAGCTTACCGGCCAACACGGCAGATTTTGGACTCATTAACCTCCATGATTACATGAGCCAATTCCTTATAATAAATCTCTCTGTAGATGCCCATGCTATTGGTTCTGCTTCTCTGGAGCACTCTAACACACTGGGTCACGCAAGGTGGTTTCTACCTGGAGCTGTGGATGTCAGAGACACAGGGGAGGCACAACCTGGCCAAGACATTGGCAGTGCTGTCCCCCCCCCCCCCCGACACGACCACAGGAGACCACCACTGCCAGCATCGACAAGGCAGAGATATCAGTGGAGAAGCTACTGGACCGAGCATGGGTCCAGGCTGCCTGGGAGCTGGAAGAAGGGCAAACACCAGGAGGGGACAGGCAGCTCCAGGAACCATGTGCCGTGGGACTCTGGACCTCGTACTTTCCCTGTTCGTATAGCATGTAGCTCTTTGCAGACTGCCGCTGAGTTAGGTGAGCCAGGCTGCCATTTTGCCAGCTGCCAGAGCTTGGCGATGCCGATGCTGCCCGGTGAGGGCCACACATCCATCCTTTTCCATCTGCTGTTCCGCATCTCTGTCACCTGCCCCAACTTCAGGGGATTTCCTGACACCCTTCCCCCCAAATCCTCTAGATCAGGTCACTCCTGCTGTGAGTCCTTACCATACCTGGTGCTTCTCCTCTATCACGATGAGCCCCATTTGCTGCTGTGTCCTCGAACGGCCGTCTAATTACCCTCTGCCTCCCTCGCTAGACTAAGCCCTTTGGAGGGGAGAAGGGAAGTGAATCTGTTTTGCTAACCCTTGGGTTCCCAGCATTTAACACACCGTCTCGCACAAAGTAACCATTCAATACACATTGGACGGGTTAAGGAATGAATGAGTCACAGGTAGATTGTGACGTCATTGAGAGGGTCTACCGGAGGGAAAATATCAATGAGATAATAAGATGTAAGAGTATAGGGGATTACAGGAAGTTTCTCACCATCTCATCCACAGTGAGCCGAACCGGGCCTGCGATGGCACCCACACAGAAGACCGACCACCCCACAGACCCAGCAAAGACCACATCTCCCCAGACTCCCCCGGTCCTCACTTGACTTCAAAGAGCACTGAACACAGAAGCAGCTTCTGGCTGTAGAATCCTGTGACTCGAAGCTCACAAACTAATGTTGGAAGGCTCAGTGCGTGGCAGCTGTCTATTTTGTTTGACGTGAAGATTTCTTTTCCCCACGAAGGTACGAAGTACAAAACTCCGGTTACAGCCCGAATTGCCACGTGAACTGTTTTTTCCCTCGTAAATTGATAAACGAGGACACGAGAAAGGTAGCCAAAGCAGGGAAAGAAGGGAAGAGGGGGGCAATTTGAAATTTAATAAGACACAGAACACAAATTCTAATATTTGTAAGCTCCCCCAGGGAGCGAGAGAATTGGGGTGATGGTATCATCACCATCCCAAAGCTCGAAAAAGAGGTTTCTGTGCAGACCAGCACTATGGAATCTGTACGAGTTAGGACTCGTCGGCATTTTAATTATTCAATCACAATGATCTCTTGGACCTAGAATGCACCTCTGCATAAGTGTGAAAGCAACATTTTGAAGACTTTAAAAAAAAATTCGGCTTAGATCTTGCACAGTGTCTCAAGAAAAGAAGTGGGGCTTTCTTTCTCTTAGTGGCCGGCTCTCATGGCTATGCAGATGAATAGTTTGGTGACACAAGGCTACTGAATTATTTCTGGGTGACCTCGTGATCAGTCACAGTGCCCTGTGGCTGATGGCTCTTAGGATCTGCCATGATGTCCCTCTCCATACCCCCTCATCACACAGACACACACACACACACACACACACACACACACACACACACACTGGAAAGCTATCAAAGGGAATTAAATAAAAAGTTCCAACTCAGAACCTTTATATTATGGAATAATAATAATAATAATATAGGTATTTGGGGATCCTCCTTATCCTCTTTGAAATAAGGCCCAATGCAGTGTTGAACAACATAGCACCAAGTTCCTTTGTTGGTGATTTCGTGGGTTAAGTTTCCCCACGGACCTAATTAGTCGAAGGGGGTCAGGAGCCACTCTTGTGTCCCTGAGGCATCCCCTGGTAATGCGCACACATACATGGGCACCGTAATGAGGACCCACGTATGACCTCCCATCGACACTGCATTGAAACATACCGTCTACCCAAGTGCATTTGCGAAGATAACCGTAGGAGAACTGAGATCCTTTTGCCAACATAACTAACTTGACGTTTGCTCAGGGAAATCCTTGCCCAGGCGTCTAAGACTCTAAACCCGTTTCCCGTTTCCTTCAGGAAAATGTTGCAAAGCGACTTACCCGGACAGATAAATCTTGCGTTTGGGCAACAGCTTGCTCCTTTCACAAACTGCTTGCTCATTAGCAAAGGGTTTCTCTAGGAAGACGCCCATCAAAATCCTCCCCTCGTTAGAGCCACCAGTCCCACATTGCAGCGAGTGCCCTGTCTTGACAAAACTCCTGTGAGCTACTCAGCTCCAGACACGAAGAAGTCCTTCTATGGCACTGTTTAGGCCGTCAGGGCAGCGAGCTTCCTCACTGATGTTGGGTCTCTTGACGCTCAGGGAATTTCAGCGTCAGGTTGAGGGCAATATTGAGCAAATCACGTAGGGGCATAAAACGTTTCAGTGAAGCTTTTGTTGTAGAACTGGTTCTCAGAAAGATCTTTTCTTTTCTTCTTTTCTTTTCACTCTTCTTTTTTTTTTTTTAAATGTTTATTTATTTATTTTGAGAGAGAGAGAGAGAGCACGAGCAGAGGATGGATAGAGAGAGAGAGAGAATCCCAAGCAGGCTCCCCTCCAACAGCGCAGAGCCCAGCGCGGGACTTGAACTCGCGAGCTGTGAGATCATGACCTGAGCCGAAATCAAGAGCCAGAGGCTCAACCGACTGAGCCACCCAGGCGCCCCACTAAAGGATGCTTTCTGTAAACTCCGCAAATAGCAAACCTACGCTCAACATGTCAATAACGTCCCCAACAAGCTCTCTGTGGCAATACTTAGAGAGCTCTTTGTTTAGGCGGCGACCAGATCAAAGTCACAAAATGAAGCCGTGGCATCTAAAGATAAAAGAAAAGGGAGAGGGAAGTGACCGATGAGCAAACACAAGAAAGGGGAACTGTGAGATCAGGTCGGGCCCACTTCCCCCAATGCAAAGGCTGCAGAAGCGAATTCTCTCTTCCTCCTTCTCCCTTCCCGTCCTTCCTCTTCCCTCCAAGTCCCAGCACCATCAACAGGGGCAGGGGCTGAGAAGAGGCAGGCACTGAACAGACTGAGGAGACAGGAATGGGAATGTTTGCACGGGGACGCTGGATGGAGCTGGAATGACAGTAGTTCGCGAGGCGGTTAGGATGTATAAGAGCCAACCGCGCGCCACCGACATGAATGAGGCAGTTTTGGGGGGGGCAGGGCATCTTGCTGGATCTCACCCTAAATCCACCTGCCTTTCTCCTCCGTTTCTCCTCTCCTACCGAAAACTTCACATTTCCGTGACGCCACCGGAGCCGCTTTCAAAGGTGAAACCTTCCTTGATACTTAACAATAGTCATGCTAAAGTACAGCTAATTAATACACGGGGAAAAGTTATTTTTCTCCACCTGATAATTAAAAATGAGAGTCTATTAACACCGATTATTCCCATAACTCCAACTTACTACTTTTCTCGTGAAAAATCAAATAAAAATTCATCCGGGGAAGTTAACTATTCCTTTTCTTGTAACAGAGATCCATTTTTCTTACTAATTAGTGTCTTAGTGCTCTCGAGGCTGTCATGAACATATTTCAGTATCTTTTTTAAAAATCTTGCCAGGGCGAATTTTACCAGAGAAAGAGTGTGCGAAAGTAAGAGGTAGGTAAACAAAACTCACTTTAGAGTCAAAGTCGGCCGTAGCAGGAAGGTATGTGAGAGGGCTAGTTTCCTCTCTGTACTCTGCCTCGCTTTTATTTCTTTTGTTTTTTAAAGTTTATTTATTTATTTATTTTGAGAGAGAGAGAGAGAGAGAGACTTCAGTGAGGAACCTGATGTAGGGGTTGAACTCCTGAACCGTGAGATCATGACTGGGGCCGAAACCAAGAATTGGATGCCTAACCGACTGAGCCCCCCAGGTACCTCTGTATTCCAGAACTTTTAATTTCTCGATCTCTTTTTTTCCCACAATCTCTTTA
The DNA here is from genome assembly GCF_018350175.1 of Felis catus. Lineage (NCBI taxonomy): Eukaryota > Metazoa > Chordata > Mammalia > Carnivora > Felidae > Felis > Felis catus. The sequence continues at coordinate 5,061,778 of NC_058380.1, forward strand.
AACGCTGCATGTCCCTAACCGCGCAAACCAGCTTCACACACTTAGGTTTAGCTAAAGTCTGCCACAAAATATTGAATGCCATACCAAAACGTGTTTGGATAGATTTCTGTCATGTTGAACATACACGTTCCTAACACCTTTCCTCACAATTGTGAAAAGTTGGAAAACACCCACCTGTCTTTCGAGGGGTGAATAGACGAACGGTATACATCCATACAGTGGAATACCACACAACCATGAAAAGGAACAGATGGATTGACACAAGCACCATGGTTGAATCTTGAAAGCGTCGGCTAAGCAGAAGAAGCCAAACCCAAAAGAGGACGTATTGGAGAGTTCCATTTATGGACATGCTGGAAAACTACACTGTTGAGAACTTAGCGGTTGATGGGGGTTGGGAGTGGGAAGAGGAGACAAACAAATCTGATATCACCCGACTTTAAAACTCACGCTCGCTTCCTGAGTCAAAACCGACAGCACTGGGTTTCAGTTTGAACTTTCCTGATTGCTACTAAGATAGAACAGATTTGTCAGGTATGAATTGACATCATTTTCTATTTTACTTATCGCTGTTTCTTTTTCTCCCCCTCGTGACACCTGGTGGTTTTACATATATTCCGGATATCGCCCGCAGTACTTAGCAGATGAACAAAATTAAAACGACGTGTGGTTTCGACTATCGTGCCCGGAGTTACATGGCAATGCTCTCCAGGGCACTGTTTACGGCCAATGTTTTTCTGCACGTAAGGGTTTCCTACAACAGAGCTCGTCTCCTCGAATAGCTCTTTCGAAATCTTTTAAAAACTTTATTCATTTTACACGCTATCAATATGATCACATTATGGGATGATGATCCTACTTTTTCAAGCTTTTTCACGGCAATCGTGCATTTTTAGGTCACCCTAATGTCAACAAGCCCTGTGTTATCTGATTGAGCACACACGGTGAAAACACCTTAAAGTCCGCCCCGAATTTGAATACAAAGTTTTAACCAGCAAGTACTTTACCAGCGCGAAACTATACAGACGCTCGTGAAGGAAAAAGGAAGCGTTACTCTCACAAAAGGAATACCAATCTGGTAATTCCCACGACCAACGGCAGGCTCTTGCAAACGGAATCTTCTTTCCGAACTATCCGATGACACTTTAATCAAGTTCCTGGTCGTAGTTTCCGTCTTGACACGTGGCCCACGGGCCGCCTTGCGTTTGGGCACGTGCTGCGGGCCGGAGACGCTGCTTTCTCCCCACAGCTTGACGACGGACTGAACACCTTGCAAGTGGGTGACTTCTAGCGTTAGCCCAAGCGTAGTAGCCTAATGGCAGGAAAGGGATCTCCGGTGTCCCAGTGCTTCAGTAGCTGACGAGGACAATTTGCCTGCTGGCTCTGTTTGTCGGGAAAGGCGGCGGATCTGTTTGCGGAGGCTGCCATAAGCAGGTCCTGCACAAGTTCATTGTCTCCCAGTGCCCGAGCCTGCACGCCTGAGGTCAGGGCGTCTGTGCAGGGGTGCTTCCTCCCGGGGCTGGGAGGGAGAATGTGCCCGGGGTGGGGGGGCCTGCTGACCATCCTCGGCGTCCTTGGCTTGAAGATACTTCACTCCGATCTCCGCCTTCAACTTCACGCGGTGTTCCCCCCCCGGCCGCGTGTCTGTCTGTGTCCAAACCTCCTCTTGTTACCAGGACGGTCATATGGCATCAGGGCTCACCTTAACGACCTCGCTTAACTTGACTGTCCGCAAAGACCCCATTTCCGAGTGAGGTCACGTTTGTGGGCACTAAATCCGGGTGTCAGCATCTTTGGGGGGAGATCCCAGTTCAGGCTACGATAAGCGGTTTAGTGATCTAACGTTTAATTTTGCCCAATGTTAGAAAGCCCTGCCTGGCTGAGTTGTTCCAGTTACTACATCCGTCGCCTTTGTGGACAAGAATCTGTCTTCTGTTGTCTTCTTCCTTCTTGGTTTTGGTCTTTGTTAATTCTCTTTAATGACGTCACTAAAAAGCAATTCTCCGTCTCCGTCTTCTTAATCTGCCAGACAAGCTGCTCCTTTTGATGCATAATTTTCCTGCTTCTTTTTAGTACATTTCATTTTCGTAAACTTTGGATGTCTTCACCTGAGGAGCCGCCTCACGTCCGTGGTGTTTTGTTCTGTTTTGCTTCGTCTCACTGACTTGCAACCAACATCTGAGCCCGGTCATGTTCCAGACCCAGAAATGCGCTAGACACTCAGGGTAATTGCAAGGCTTTGCGCTAAGGAGCGGGTCCCTGGCAGAGCCGGTGGGTGCCTTCCCTCCTGGCAAATACAGGGCAGGTTTGTTGGCGAAACGGGAACCATCTTAAAGTCACCAGAAGATAAATACGCGAACACGTGTGGCATCCCCTAGTCTGTGGTGGCTCTCCGGGAAAGGTTTGACCGACCATTCTCCGTGCTGCGTTCCTCCGGCACCCCGTTTCCATTCCTCGTCCATTCCCGCTCTTGGGGGCTGGCTTCCACGGAGCCTCATCCGGGACCCTGTGACCTCTGGTCAACGTGCAGTGTCAGCCAATGAGAGGTGCTTGGGAGGGCAGGAGCAGAGAACGAGGGCACTCACTCCCCGCCCTCCGGTGCCTCGATTGTACCCGGCCCTGGCCGTGGCCGATTCCACGGGCAGGGACTCTTCCAACAATGGGCTCTGGTCGACCTCCAGAAACACACCTGCTCTCCACCCCCTTCAGAGCTGGAGGTGAGCTGTCATCTTGCTGTTGTGGGTCCCCGGCCCTCAGTCCCTAGGTGTCCACATCCCTAGGGTCCCCTGCAACGTGTCCACCCCTGTGAGCCATCCCTTTGTTAAAGGCTCTTTAGTTAGCACTTTGTGCATGCCTTCTGTTAAAATTTGAATAGAGTCCTCTTTCTTCTACGAACCTTGGAAAGGCAACAGGGCACAGTGTCTAGAACACGTCAGTCTTTCTTTCAGACATAGGCTGTTGCACACTTTTCTAGAGCTTTGAAGCTTAACCGTGAACTCTTATCAATACAAGTGAAGTGAGCGAGGCTGGGGATGAGCATTTTTATTATATTCCCCAATTCAGTTACATTCAGGATAATATTTCCATTTCAGGACAATGTTATCTTTATCAATTATAAAAATGCCTCTAGGAGTCACTTACCTGATGTATCGATGCAATTTCCCCTGACTTTGTAAGAAAATGAAATCGCTGTTCTTTGAAGCACTATCCAACACCAGCATTAATTACGTCCCGGGGAGGGGGGGTGTCTTTCAACAAAGACGTCCATTTTGCAGAATTGTACATTATGTGCAAAGATCTAAAGTAAGACCATTGAATATGTCATTAGTCTGTTGTCATTTATCACTGATGCATTCGGGTGATTCTGGACAATTCAGCTCTCTATCTGGGGCAACCCCAAAGAAATCTTGAAAAAAGCCAAACTTACGCTAATTGTTTAAGGGAGTTTCCAAACAGTGAATGCAAGATTGGTCGCTTTGATGACTCTGATACGTTACTGTGGACCTCACGGTCTGGTTTGGATCTGATTCTCTTCAAGAAAACGGAAGGAGGTTATGTTTGGATGATCGGAGGGAAACGCTGGAGTACGAAATAAAGCGGGCAGTGTGGGTACACAGTGGTGTTCAATCAGTGGTAACTGCTCCCAGTGCTGGGACTATTGCCCCACACGCTGCTGGCCCCACTAGCCCAATGCGCCACCTGCAACCTTCCAGGCCATTCGTGTCCACGCTTTCCGAGTGAAGGTTTAATCCCGCTGGGGGTCGTGCACCCCTCGGTCAGCTGTCAGATGCCTTCTGAAGACCCAAAAAAGGCACCGGGCAGAAGAGGAGGAGGAACGTGACTTAGGATGCACCGCAGCCGGTTCCTGGCCCCCCTGACCGTGCTGTTTACCCAGGGGCTCCCGGATCCCTGTCCCAGGACAGTCCAGGGCCAGCTCCCCAGGGAGATAAGAACAGAAAGGGTGATGTGGTAGGTTTCTCACAAAACCAAATTTGTTCAATTAAAAAGTCCTGTCCTTAATTCTGAGATTATGTCTTCTTAAACTTTGCATCAAAATTCGCCTTCTTTTGGGGTGCCTGGGCGGCTTAGTCGGTTCAGCGGCCCACTTGGGCTCAGGTCACGATTTCATGGTTCACAAGTTCAAGCCGCACATGGGGCTCTCTGCTCTCAGTTGGCCCTCCAACTCCAGACCCTCTCTTAATTCGCAGACACCTGCCACCTCGGACCCAGCTGCCCTCCGGGCACAGGAGCGGCACCCCTGCAGATGCTTCAAAGGCCCAACGCAGTTCAGTCTGCTTCGTCCTCCACGGGAGAGCCCTTGTGTCCTCGGGGCCCCCGTGGAGCTGCCGCTGTCACCCACTGACAGGTGGCATCAAGGCCTTCCTGCAGGAGCTGCCCAGGTGCTGGCTCCGTCGTGGGGGGGGGGCACATTCGCCAGCGGTCCCGAGTGCCCTGTGGCGTCCCCAGGCTCTGTTTTTCACCGGGAGCCCTCCGTCTCCAAAGCTGAAAGAGGCACGGGTTCCCTTCCGCAAAGCAAGCGATCGCCACTGTGGTTGTTCGAGGTACGGCTGAGTGAGAACTAGGATAGAGCATTTCAAGAGCCGGGATACCAAAGAGCGCTCCTTGACCGCCTTGGTGGTTATTGGCGTCAGTGAGAACCTGCAGGGCGCTGGTAGAAGTGGGGGTGACGTCCAGGCGTCCCCGGGAGAGCCACGGGCACAGCATCCACAGGGCACCAACTCCATGCAGGTGCGCAGGGCTTTCAGGGATGGGAAGGTTGCCTGGAGGGACTGCTATGTTACCGGGGACAAGTCTGGAGGGTCCCTTCTTGGAAAGGAAGGAGAACACGTCTCGGTAAATCTCAAATCAGTGGCTCCCCTGAGAAAGAGGGGGAAGGGTGCAGAGCAGACAGCTCTCAAGGGTGGTTTCTGAAAACCGCAGGTCAAAACCCATTTCTGTGGGGCGTTCCGGTGGTGATGGGCTGGTCAATTTGGGGGACATCTTCCCTCTGTTGGTTTGCTTTCAGGGTCTTTTCAACTATTTGAAGCAAGCTGATCTAGACGTTAGGTCTTTCTTCCGCTCTCTCTCTCCCCTCTCCTTAGACACCTACCTCTCTCGGATCAAAGTTGGGATGGATTTCTGATTAGCTGACAATAGCATTTTGTGCCCTACCTCTATTGTTCCAAACGTCTCATTACCTCCTTTGAACAAGCCTGAGAGGCAGACAGGTCTAGGAGCTCTTTGGGATTTTTATTCTCAAAATGAGGAATCAAGGAAAAATTTATCATGTGCTCAGAGATCCCATATTTGTGTATATCCTGGAGAAAAGAGTTGTAACATCGCACATTTTTGTCTACATTGTTTATTTCATTTTTTGGTTATAGTTTTAGCTAACAGCCAATTTTTGTCAATAAAGAAAAACTACACGAGTTAACCAGATTCTTAAAAAAGCAAGTCCTATGTTATTGTCATTTAGGATGATAAGCATATAACTGGGAATTAGAAGATGATTGGGATATTCAAAAAGTTAGATTCCACACAGTGATTATGGACCATGAGGTCCACAGCCAACCATTAAAGGGTAGCATGTTTTCATATTTAATGACAATTGAGTTATTTTGAACCTTGATAGTCAACTTTAATTATTCAACTGATCTTTATAATTAGAAAATATGTGTTGGGAAATATAACAGTTCAAGTTATGACAGAGAATTTGATCATCTGATGGGTGGTTTGGAGAAAATACTGAGGACATCTTCTCTGTTACATATATAAAGGTAGTAAGGAATTATTAGTGTTAAAAATAAAATAAAAAAGGGGCTTCTGGGTGTCTCAGTCAGTTAAGCGCCTGACTTGGGCTCAGGTCATGATCCCACAGTTTGTGAGTTCCAGCCTCGCATCGGGTTCTTTGCTGACAGCTCAGAGCCTGGAGCCTGCTTCGGATTCTGTGTCTCGCTCTCTCTCTGTCCCTCCCCTGCTCATGCTCTGTCTCTCTTTCTCTCTCAAAAATAACCATTAAAAAATTTAAAATAAAATAAAATAGAGACCAACTCGAGGGGCCTCTAGGGGATACAACCATTTAAGCCATTAAATCTAGCTTATTTCGAGAACACAAGCAAATCTTAACTTAGGTTACTTGTGTGTGTCTGTGTATATATATATATATATGCCATTCCCATGCAAACTGGGAGTTTTCAAATTCAGAACTCCCAGTTTGTTTGTTTTTTTTTTCGTTTTCCTTTTTTTTTTTTTTTAATTTTTTTTTCAACGTTTATTTATTTTTGGGACAGAGAGAGACAGAGCATGAACGGGGGAGGGGCAGAGAGAGAGGGAAACACAGAATCGGAAACAGGCTCCAGGCTCTGAGCCATCAGCCCAGAGCCCGACACGGGGCTTGAACTCAAGGACCGCGAGATCGTGACCTGGCTGAAGTCGGACGCTTAACCGACTGCGCCACCCAGGTGCCCCACAGAACTCCCAGTTTGCATGTGAAGGGGTTCTTATACGTACAACAAACACTTGCCAAATACTAATTTACTGATCTGCTTTTAATTTTTACTGTTTCAGGATTTTTGACATCAGTAATTTTGTAGAGAGTATTTTGCAAATACGTAGTAAGTGGCAGCTGAGGGCTGAATTCCACTGACATTTATGGGGAAATTACAAAAAAGGACCAAAATATTTGCATTTTTCATTTTCATTTTGCTCATGAATTTTTTTGTAACATTGACAAGAGAAAGATATCAGGAATTCATGTTTTTTTCATACACATGGTTATTAGCATGGCTCAGTAATTTAATAAATGGTATTTATTTAATTCTATTAAATACATAGAAGTTTAATAAATATAATTTTGATTAATAATGATGTTGTACTTCAGAAGATGTTTTCAAAAGCTGTTAAAGATGTTTTCAATTAGTTGAGTTTTCTTTTTTTTTCATTCAAGTCAGTTCCTGATTGATTGCCTAAAGTCTTTATTTAGGTTTTGAGAGAGAGAGAGAGAGAGAGAGAGAGTGAGACAGAGTGCGAGATGGGGAGCGACAGAGAGAGAGGGAGACACAGAATCCGAAGCAGCCTCCAGGCTCTGAGCTGACAGCACAGAGCCCAATGCGGGGCTCGAACCCACAAACTGCGAGATCATGACCTGAGCCAAAGTTGGATGCTTCACTGACTGAGCCACCCAGGCGCCCCCTAAACATCTTTATAATTGTCAGTAATTTCATGAAAACGGTCTGTACTTCCCTTCATAGGAGAAACGACAGTGAGGAGGAAATAACAAGTACAATATTTATTTTGGACGTTAAATATAAAGGTATTACACATGTCTTTAGATTGTTAAAAAAACAACAAGGCCCCAAAATGGTGTCTCTTAGACCATCTTTGTAAATAGGTGCTTAATACATAATTTAGTTTCAATTTCAATCTTCCCTGGCAATGTTGTCTTAACCGGCCATTCAGGAACCTTCCAGTGAGCCGGCCACATGGGTGCTCTCCATGCTCCAAAGAAAGATGAGGGCACCTCAGGATAACATCCCTTGCTTTTCACCCTAGAAAGTAGCCTCGCCCGGAACATTTTTTTTCTTTTGCTAGTAACTGTCTTGGCCCTATCTTCCGTCTATAAAACCCTTTCATTTTCTGTAACTCCTTATAGGGCCTTTCAACTTGCTAGACGGGGTGCTGCTGATTCATTTAATAAAGCCAATTAAATCTTCAAATGCGTTTGGTTGAATTTTGTTATTTAACTGGATGTGTATAATTATTAGTGATAGACGTTAATCCGTGCATACAGCTTGGTTGCTAAAAAAAACCCCAGAGAATAACCTGCCGAGTAGAATACCAATCACACGGGATGTGTACTCAACATCGGTGAAGAGTTGGCCTGATTTTTTAATTTTTTTAACGTTTATTTATTTTTGAGAGACAGAGCACGAGCAGGGGAGGGGTGGAGAGAGAGAGGGAGACACAGAATGTGAAGCAGGCTCCGGGCTCCGAGTTGTCAGCACAGAGCCCGATGCGGGGCTCGAACTCACCGACTGTGAGATCACGACCTGAGCTGAAGTCGGACGCTTAACCGACCGAGCCACCCAGGTGCCCAGTCTGCTTTTTAAAGTATCTGATCTAGTTAATCTATCCCACAACTAACCTCAACTGCCCACTGCCTTCCTTGTCTATGATTCCTCTGCTTTGAAGGTCAACATATGTTGTGCTAGGAGTTTGAAATTCTTTCTTCAGAGAATACTTCTTTTAATGGGGAAGGAAATAGCACACACACATTTCACGGAGCACAGATTGCGGATTTAATTTTAGCGTGTTGTGCTGATCTATTTGAGGCCTCTGGTATACCATCCGGGCAAAATCCTTTGAACACGGGCCTCTGCTCCTGGGGCCTGAGGTGCGCCTTCGTCGGATGCCCTGCTCGGCCGGGCAGTGAGGCTGGCCCAGCAGGACTGTCGGGCCAATGGCCGTACACCCAGGACGCACAGGCACAGACGTCACAGGCTGTGTGTGACTCAGGAGCCAAGGACAGAGTCTGGGAGGACACTGAGGACATGATGGCTTGAACGATGGTTGGAACAGACCAGCATTTCTCTGGAGAAATGTTAACAAGAGTCCTTGAGGGTGAATCTTCGAAGTCATTGGGTTTCTATAAAAAGGAATTGGGAACGGAAGTGCAGTTAAAATGGTAACAATGACTAGGGTAGAGAAAGACTCTATTGACTGGCATACGTTGCAGGAGTGTATCAAAACCCCTTAAGAAACCAGAAACTCCGTGGGGAGAAGGAGGGAAAAACCCAACAAACCAAAGCCTCCCCCCACCAAAGGTGTCATGGCGCTGGGTAGAAACAATGCCCCCAGAGCACATCCTCTGCTGGGGCCGGCCTGTGCCCACCCTCCCTGTGCGGCCAACTCCCCAGCTCCGTAGAAGCTGTGGAAAATCACGCGGGGCCTGAAATAGCCGCGCACACACGGACTCGTCCTTCAGACTGAGCTGCCTCGCGGACACAGACAGAAAGTCAGTGCTTTCTGTCAAGAAAACAATTATTCATGACATTGGTCGGGCTGACTGCATGCAGTAGGGAAGGCAGGTGGATGGGGCTCAACCCCAAACCCAGCAAGGAAAGGTGGCATTTAGAGTCAAAGGTGGAGGGTGAGGGTGGGTAGAATGGAAAATCGCTAAGCGGAAAGGTCACAGGTAAGGAAGGTTCTGGGGAAGCCGTCCTACTAGGATTGGCGCTGAGGGCAGGTGATCCCCCAGGGTGATGGAAGATTCATAACCTAACCAGATACCGAGGACCAAGGGTGATCTGGCCAAACCGACAGCAGAATTCCTGCCAGAACTGGACCCTACAAGGGAGGACACGGGAGGCCAAGGTTGGGCCTAGTGAAAGAGATTGCTTAGGAATGCCTGGCCAACATTTGGTCAAAGAGAGAATCTTTGCAGTGGGTCTGTTGTCCCCTTCACGACCCTGGCGGGACCAGGTCCTGGGACACGCAGGGACGACACAAGGTTGGGCTGGGTCCCAGAGCATGGCCCTGCCTGGACGTTCGGGACCCCAGCCCAAAGGCAAACAAGACCGCAAGCTACAGGGAATGTGAATAAGGCCTCTGGGGTGACCTGGGCTCTGGCAGACCCCGGTCTTCCCCAAGGCTCCCTGCCTCCCAGCCCTGTCCCACCCTGTCACCCAGGCCTCAGGTGTTTGGCTAGCCAGCCACGGCGATCGATTAGTGATTGATTATCGCAGCAGCTGAGAGACAGAGACCTTGGGCGGAGGGTCTGGGTGGGCTCTCTCCCTCTCGTTTCTTCCTGATATTCCAACGGTGCACCTTCGGGTGTGGGACACTGAACGATCTCCTCCCACAGACTACAGCTTGCTCCGGGACTCCACCGGTCGCACTTCTGGGGGTGGAGAGGCACAGAGTGACGTCTCGGTGCGGGAGCTCTGACAGTGGTTTTGCTTAACCCAGTGGGCATGGTCTGTGGTTATCGTTGAAGCTTTATGGCTGTGAGTTCTATTTGTTCAGCGTCTGCTTTTTACCCCAGACTTTATGCTTCATGGAAGTAGAAAATGGGGTTTTAAATCAGGACCATATCCCCAGTTTTAACATGGTGCCTGATACATAGCTGTTCCTCAAGTCACAGTGTGTTCCTGTTTAGGTGCTACTGAGGGAGAATGAGAACCCTACAGAGAGAGAGAGATTGGACATGTATTTCGTCAGTGGGAACATTTTACTGGGTTCTTTCCTACTGTAGACTTTTAGTTCCCTAATTTCTCCTTTTGGTTGTTTAAAAATTGTTAACTTTATTTATTTGTTTTGAGAGAGACAGAGTGTGAGTGGGGGAGGAACAGAGAAAGAGGGAGAATCTCAAGCAGGCTGGAGCACAGCGCCCATGCGGGGCCGGAACTCACAAAACTGTGAGATCATGACCTGAGCCGACACCAAGAGTCAGATGCTTAACCAACTGAGCCACCCAGGTGCTCCTAGTTTCTCCTGTTTATCTTCTCTGCAATGATCTATTCCTTAGGGTCATGAAGAAGGAGAAGACTTTTCTGGGAAGAATGTGAATGTCTCATCATCTATTCTAATTGATGAGTGTGATACTGAATTCATAATTCAGTATTATAGTTGGTATATGTTCTTTCCCCTACACTTTCTATGTTTTGAAGATGTATCAGCATTTTTACTTATGAAAAGTAGGCACCACATAAGATTCATTTTTTGAACACTCAGGACTATAAATTGTAAGGGCCAGAAGCCACATTTTAATGGTTCTATTTCTCAAGCATCCAGACCGATGGTGCGCTGATGGGATAATAGTGACCACGGGGACAGGTGCTGCTGTCCCCACTGCTGACACAGGGACTCAGCTTCTCATCAACCTGTTGACTTATTCCATAAAACCTGAGGATTTTTCTGAAAACATCTCAGTACTTTTTAAATCACAATTTATTAGAAAAGTCAATTGCTTTCCTGTATACCAGCAACGAACAAGTGGAAAGTGAAATTAAAAACTCAGTGCTATTTATATTAGCATCCAAACAAATAAAATACATGCGTATAAATCTAACAACATGTAGAAGGTAATAATGTAGAACGATAATAATATCTAACAATATGTAGAAGATCTACATGAGGAAAACTACCAAACTCTGATGAATGAAATCAAAGAAAAATTAAATAAATGGTGAGACATTCCATGTTCATGGATAAGAAGACTCAATATTGTCAAGATGTCAGTTCTTCCCAACTTGATCTATAGATTCAATCCTAATAAAAACCCCCAATTATTTTATGGATATTGACAAACTGGTCCTACAGTTTGTATGGGAAGGAGAAGGACCCAGCATAGTCAACACAGTATTGAAGGAGAAGAACAAAGTTGAGGACTGATGCTCTCTTATTTCGAGATTTACTACAAAGCTACAGTAACCAAGGCAGTGTGGTATAGGCAGAAGAGTACACAAACAGATGAATGGGACAGAATAGAGAGTCCAGAAATAGATACACATAGAGTTGACCGATCTTTGGCAAAGGAGAAAAGGCAACACAATGGAACAAAGACTTTTCAACAAATGGTGTCGGGACAACTGGACGTCCACATGCCAAACCAAACCAAAGCAAAACAAAAAACACCTCCAAATGGATTCCAGACCCAAATGTAAAACTTAAGATAACAGGAAAAAACCCTAATGACCTTGGTATGGTGATGACTTTTAGATACAACACCAGAGGCACAGTCCACAAAGGAAACAATTGGTAAGTTGGAAGTCACTGAAATGAAAAACTCTTGCTCTGCAACAGAAACTGTCAAGAGAATAAGCCAAGCCACAAAACACTTGTAAATATCTGCAAAAGACTCATCTAATCAAGGACTGTGATCCAGAAGGCACAGGGAACCCCTAAAGCCCGACAATGAGAAAACAAGCAACAAGATTAAAAAATGGGCAGAAGATCTGAACGGGCTCCGTACAAAAGAAGCTATATGCGTGGCCAATAAGCATACAAAAAGATCCGCACAATTATGTCATTAGGGAATTGCAAATTAAGACAAAAATGGGAGACTATTACACACTTGTGAGAGTGGCCAAAATCCAGAACCCCAGCGACACCAAATATTGATGAGGATGTAGAGAGTAACAGGAGGTTTCACTCATGGCTGGTGGGAATGCAAAATGGCACAGCCCCTCTGAAGACAGTTTGGCGGTTTCTTGCACAACCAAACTCCCACCACCCAGTCCGGCAGTCTCCCTTCTGGGTATTTACCCAAAGGACTTGCAAAGTTGTATCTACTCAGAAACCTGAACAGAAGTGTCTGTAGCTGGTTTTTTTTCATAACAGCCAGAACTTGGAAGCAACTGAGATGTCCTTCAGCAAGTGAACGTCCAGACAATGGAATATTATTCAGTCCTAAAAAGAGACGAGTTACCGAGACGTGGAAAGGCATGGAGGAAGCTTAAGTGCGTAAAATTAAGCGAAAGAAGCCAACATGAAAAGGCTGACCGACTCAGCTGGCTATGGAACGGAGACCACTATCACGAGGAAATTTTTCACATGCCTTGCCATTGAACAGGAATGAGTTTAAAGTCGGTTATCCATTTTTACCCTCAGGTTATAAAAGAAGGCGGTGGTAAACAGGACTACGGAGTGTATGGACTGTGCCCGAGGAAACAGAGCTAGTTACTACACAACGCTCAGCCATGGATGACGTTGTGTGTCCATCTGGCCAGCAAGGGACAGGAGTGGACAAGAGTGTCTGCCTTTGGACAAGCAGCCTCGGGGTTGCCCCGAGCCTGACAAAGAGGCCAGAGCCTTCAGGACGGAACGGCAGCAGCCGCACAAGGTCTGGGAGCCCTGCCAAAGTCACCAAGGAGGAATGTTCCAGTCAGACGTCCGCGTCCATCATTTCCTCCACCCACCGCTCTTTCGTGAAAAATTCTTCCAAACAAATACATACTTTTGTCCCTAAATAACAACAGTACTGGATGCTTTCCCTACTAGAAAGTTAGAAAACTTGTTTTCCGGGGCACCTGGGTGGCTCAGTTGGTTAAACATCCGACTCTTGATCTCCACTCAGATCATGATCTCATGACCTCACGGTTCATGGGATCGAGCCCCATGCTGGGCTCTGCACTGACAGCATGAAGCCTGCTTGGCATTCTCTCTCTCTTCCTCTCTCTCTGCCACCCCTCTCCCATGCATGTGAGCACATGTGCTTTCTCTCTCCCTCTCTCAAAATAAATAAAAAAGGGGTGCCTGGATGGCTGAGTCGGTTGAGCGTCCGACTTCGGCTCAGGTCACGATCTCACAGTTCATGAGTTCGAGCCTCACATCGGGCTCTGTACTGACAGCTCAGAGCCTGGAGCCTGCTTCGGATTCTGCGTCTCCCTCTCTCTCTGCCCCTCCCCTGCTCATTCTCTTTCTCTCTGTCTCTCTCAAAAAGAAATAAACTTTAGAAATATGTAATAAATAAATAAATAACTTGTTTTCCTAGTATCGCTGCTGGATGAGCTTTCATTGTCATAAATTCACTCAGTAAAAAGTTCATCCTGCCAGCACACTCCCCAGACCAGTGTCCCCAAACATGTCATCTGGCCCATAGTATCGAGGAACTCACCAGCAGGTGAAGAGGTGTTTGAATATGATTTTAGTGCTGGGTACTTTAACGTAATCATGTTTATTACCCATGGGAAAACACAGCCAAGCCCAGCAGCGATAACAGGGCCTAGGAGAGCTCTCTCTGCTTCTCCTCTGTGGTCCCCCTGGAAATCCGGTCACCCCTCAGCAGTAAAGCATCCCGGGAGAAGCCCGTCGAGAAGACCCAACCTCCCTTCTGGGGACACCCCACCTGCCTGCTGGTCTCTCTGAAGGGTCCAGAAGGCATGCTCTCTCTCCACACAGGCTCTGGTCCCAGTTACCAGAGGAGGGGGAGGGCGTCACAAACTGGTCAGATGGCTCTTCATTTTGAGGACTTGGCATCTAATTCTCAATTGGTTTCTGTTCCTAAGCTTTTAGAGATTTTCGCCAACCTACGGGCAGCATCCCGAAAAGGTCAGGTGACCCTCAAATCGAAATACCTTCCACTTAGCATGTCCTTAAGGCTGACTCTCCCCCCACCCCCAGGCTTAATATCTTTTACAGAATAGAGATTTTAACATAGAAATAAATACACAAGGGAAAAGCCTCCCAAATATGGGCATTTTCACAGCTAATTCTTAACGTATTTTCTGACTTTTGTAAAGAAGGAGGAAAGACTGACAAGTGTTTTTATGGGTGAGTGCCAGTATTACGTAAATAAAATATTACATAATATTACAGAATAAAATATTATGTATTTCAATATTATATAAATAGGTAAAAATAAAGATATTTCCAAATTATATACAATTTTATAAGCTTATATTGTAATTCTTTTTATTGAGAATAAGAGGTGTTCTTTCCAATGCACTGGTAAAGGGGGTAATGAGGTTAATTCAAAGTGACAAACAAGCTTATACATTCAGATTTGATCCCGAGGAGAAGAGGGCTCCTGGACCAGAAAGCAGGGCCCTAGCCCAGCCCAGCAGCGCCTGGGAAGGAGCAATGGGTAGAATGGGCAACTCTATTCTCTGGAGAGAGTTTCTGGGGTTGAGAGTGCACCCTCAGTCCCGTCCCAAGAGGGGGCGTCCAGGAACCAACTTTGGGAAGCTGCTCGGGTCCCCCTGACATTTGGGGACCTCGGCCCGACTGTCTGACCATCCTGGAGACATCTGGGGACAGGGGGTGCTCTGGGGAGTTAGTGCTCTCCCAGGGTCAGGGTGGAGGGGCGCTCCAGAGACACCACCGCAGCCCTGCCTGACAGCCACGTGCCCTGAACCGCTGCCTTGTGATGGGGGGACCGAGGGGGACCGGGCAGCCGAGGCGCTCGCCCTCGCTTCCAAGGAGGTGTGAGGCGCCCGGGAACGAATCGCCCAGGAGAGGAAGTCCGCCCTGACTCCCTGCCAAGCCCCCGGGGCACCCCCGCAGGCGCGCAGCAGGGTGGTGCAGACCGCATACGAGCCCTCTTTTGGTCTTTCACCCCCGCTGCACCTGCTGGGCCATGAGTGGTCAAATTCCAGGGCGGTAAGGCAGGTGACCGGGCGAGGGTGGTGGGCGCCCTTGGGAAGAGGAAGCAGCGCCAAGCGCAAAAGGGGAAGGTCACGTGCTCCTGGGGCCCCCGCACCCCCGTCCCACTGAAGGCAGGCCGCTCTCCCTCCTGGGGGGGCAGAAGCTTTGTGTTGACACGCAGCTTGGTGTTTTGACTTCTACCTGGGACGGCATGATTTGATTACTGAAACCAGCTCTCCTGGTGTTCCTGGAGATAACCAGGGGACCCCTCCATTTCACCCGGGGGGCTGGGGAGCACCAAGGAGCAGGTGTGAACAGGCAGGTGGAAAGGACAGAGTTGGTTTGGAAGTAACACATGAGTTCCGCTTGTCCAATTAAAAATATATATATATATATTTACTGTTTATTTATCTTTTGAGAGAGAGAGAGAGAGAGTGTGAGCGAGCGGGGAAGGGGCAGAGAGAGAGGGAGACACAGAATCTGAAGCAGGCTCCAGGCTCTGAGCGGTCAGCACAGAGCCTGACTCGGGGCTCGAACTCATGAACCGTGAGATCACAACCTGAGCCGGAGTCGGATGCTCAACCGACTGAGCCGCCCAGGCGCCCCACTGGCTTGTTCAATTTGAAGGAAGTAACAGCTTTGGGATTGCAGGGTCCCTTACAGTCAGGGTAGATTAGGAAAGACCCATAAATGTGTCCCCCAAAATGATTTGAAGATGACTTGAAAGAATATTGTTTATTGTCTCAGAGAGGGTTTTTGATTTTTAATATATCTATAAAGCACCAGGTTTTGTGCTAGAAAATTTAATTCTGTACGAAATAACGAATCGGGCGTACTTTATTTAGCCAGTAAAAACTGACCTGGTAATAATAGTATGAAAAAATAACAGCGACAACAGCAAAATCATTCAATACTTGCCAAGCACAGGGTTTTACTACTTGAACTCCCTTCCCCTTCACTGCAACGCGATTAACTTTGATCCCCGTTTTCCAGGCCAAAGAAATGAGATTTGGGGACACTGGGCTCTATCTGGTCACCAACGCATTGGACGCCAGCCAGGCCCCGGCCCAGGGAAGGCTCCCCAGCAAACCTGAGTGACGGAGCCACGCCTCTGTTTGGGACGAACAGCAACCCACATGGCCAGGGGCGCGATTCGAAAGACCGATCTGAAAGCGTAGCTGGGTGTTTTGGGGAATGCTTCCCGAAGTTTCTCCCTGTGGGAGATGCTTATAAAGTACACGTGTATGATGCTGAAAATAACGTTGTAACCTATCAAGGGAACCGCTGTTAAGGGTGAACTACTGTCTACTTTATTTTGCCCATTGGGAAAAGATCTTTGCCCCTTGGAGTATTAAAAAGGGAACACAAAATTGCCATCCTCCATAGTTTGTTCTCAAGTCCCTGATTTATTGAAATCAGTGTGAGGCCTGTTTTAAATATAAATTGTTTCCAAAACCAAGCTTGTGATATATGCCGAATATCATGTAGACAGCCTGGTATATTAAAAATCACTCCGTTTTCAGCAGAATGGAGATGCGTGTTTGTTATTTCCTCTGTTCTGTTTAGTCTTTGATTTCCATTTCTGCTTTGTATACATAAATGGTGAAATGTTTGTAAGATTTACAGGAGGCAGAACTTATTAAAAATAAAATACAGGTAGCCATAAAGTCTGGAAACATTGCCAGTATTTTTCTTTAAAAAAAATTTTTTTTTACGTTTATTTTTGAGAGAGAGAGAGAGAGAGAGCACAAGCGGAGGAGGGGCAGAGAGAGAAGGAGACACAGAATCCGAATCGGGCTCCAGGCTCTGAGCTGTCAGCACAGAGCCCCACGTGGGGCTCGAAACCATGAACCATGAGATCGTGACCTGAGCCGAAGTCTGACGCCCAACCAACTGAGCCACCCAGGTGCCCTGCCAGTATTTTTCTAATAAATTGAAGCCCCTTGATGGTTTCTTCTAGGGTGAAAGTACAAGTTTGCATGGTAGGAATTGTACGCACACATCATTGGAGGCTACACATGACAGATGTGTGTGCTGTGACTCATGGGAACACTAATGCGCATTTGTTCGCTGAAATTTTACACAGCTTATGGAACTATGAATTGCTAGTGAGGGACCATTATATTCACGTGTCATAGCGATCAACTATTATGGACTATGTCTATGTTTGCAGACTTTATGCCCACCCTATATGACTTTAATTCAAAAGACTGAATAATAATCATTCCATTAAATCTGATTAAAAGAGTCAACTTGAAAAGGATATACTTCTGGGGCGCCTGGGTGGCTCAGTCTGTTGGGCGGCCGACTTCAGCTCAGGTCATGATCTCGCGGTTCGTGAGTTCGAGCCCCGCGTCGGGCTCTGTGCTGACAGCTCGGAGCCTGGATCCTGGTTCAGATTCTGTGTCTCCCTCTCTCTGACCCTCCCCCGTTCATGCTTTGTCTCTCTCTGTCTCAAAAATAAATAAAAACATTAAAAAATAAAAAAAAAATTAAAAGAGTCAACTTGAAAAGGATACATTGCTTTTTGTAAAGTATTTCCTGTATGAAAATCTTCCTAATTGGCCCCATTTTGTTCTGATCAGTAAACTTACCTGCATTAGTTGCAACTAAAAAACAAAAAACAATCCTATAGAATACTGTAAGACATCCACGACCAGGTTCCATCATTTGGTGACTCAAGGACATCGTAAGGGAGTGATGTAGAAAAGTAGTTATAAATTTGTGGATTATGGAGAATGGAGAGGTATTTCTTATTGAAATAAAAAGACCAAAGAGTCTTCACGTTAGCTCTCCTTCTCATAATAAAGATAGACACTCATCCTGATGGATAATCTGAGAGTGACATAACCAGTGACATATGTTTGGCAGCTGTCCTTAAAATAGATTTTAGCAAGGCAAGAAAAACAAGTTGCTTATGAGCAACAAGAAATATGTATACACTCACTAAAATACACCTGTGGAAAGCGCTAGATATATGTGGGAGTTTTCATGCTTAGTGGACACTTTTTTGTCTACATTAATGTCACCTTTGGTTATTAACCTGTACACTTTGATCATTAATGCACACTTTCCTCAATTTAGATATTAAGATGTCCATTTTTTGGTAATGTTTATTTATTTTTGAGAGAGAGACAGAGACAGAGAGACAGAGACAGAGCGTGAGCTGGGGAGGGACAGAGAGAGAGGGAGACACAGAATCCGAAGCAGGCTCCAGGCTCCGAGCTGTCCGCACAGAGCCCGATGCGGGCTCGAACTCGGGAACAATATCATGACCTGAGCCGAAGTCAGCTGCTTAACGGACTGAGCCACTCAGGTGCCCCAAGATGTCCTTTCTAGTAATTCCATTAGGCCATGTCTGTATCTCACAGATTAAATGAGATATTCTGTAAAATTTCTAACTGTTTAAAACAATGTGTCCTGGAGCCTGAGCTCCAGGAGCCTGACCGCCTGAGTCTTGGAAAATGTGCATTTTGAAAGAATCACTTAAGAAAGGAATCCTCCCCAATAGTACATCAGTTTAAGGTACGTGAGCTGCACATCAGGACTTTGTCACTTCTGGAAATATGTATAATGCCTTTTGAGGGCCTTACCACATTTTAAAGGAAAAAATATTAAAAAATAGAATTTTCCAAGAGAATAAAACAGAAATGTTTCTAGACAGCGGACTCATTTGTAAACATTTCACACAACTGTTAGTCTGTTTCACTTAAAACTAAGACAAAAGCCCCAAACCTGATACAGCTATTTGGGGCAAAAGAATATGCCAGAGCACCGCCCCCTGGGAGGGGGAGTCCCGACGCCTTTTTGCTGGTTTGTTTTCTTTCCATCAGCTCTTTTTCTGCACGTCTTGACCAGAGAGGAAGGGTCAGCTCTCTTGAATTCAGATCTTGTCGCCAAAGAAGTAAAAAAAACGGGACACAGCGTTTGACCTGACTTGAGTAAAACCGGACAGAGAAGAGCCCTCACTGGAGGTTGGCAGCATTTTCTTGTGCTTAAATGTGGTTCCTCTAAACTGCGGTCAGAGCTCAAGCTAAGCAACCCCTGTGGAGGGGAGGGATTTGGGGGTCTACAGGTGGAATCGGTCACCCTTTAGTTCGGAGGCAATGACGTAAGGAAAAGACAAAACTTCCCGAGCGTCTCCCCCGGTGGAGACCCCCACGTGGGGAAATGCTGACGAAGTCCGAGCGTCTCGGGGTTCCCAGGCGGGCCCAGCCGCCGACAGTCCGCCTGCACTGTCAGCTTGCCGAGTGGATTCAGATCCACCGCGAAGCACTTGCCAGCAGGTGACTGCTCGGGCCCCTAAAGAACGCCCGTGGGGTCTTTGGGCAAGCCCTGTGTGGGACCGCTCAGTGACCATCTCCGTGGGACGCGCGCTATGTGAGGTCTCTCCGAGTGGGTCGGCGTGACAGGTCTTTCTGCGGGTGTCTGGGTGTGGGTCTCTATCAGAGGTCTCTCTGTGGGGTCTCTCATCAGAGATCTCTGTGGGGGTCTCACAGTGGGGGGCGTCCCTTTCCCGCCTTACTGCACCACCGGCAGGAGGAGGGCACAGGGGACTTGCTCCTTCCTGTCTCCTGCTGCTCCCTGGGCATCCTGCCTGTGGCCCTTCTCCGGAGGGGCCTGTGGGGACCGCGTCCACCTCTCGGTGCTGCCGAGAGGACCCGGGAGCAGCCAGACTCAGGGACTCTGCTCCAGGTCACCCTGTCCTGAGCTCCCGAGGACCCGGGCTCTCTCTGTCCTGGTCTCCTCCCCCCCCCCCCCCGACCCCCCAGGTCCTGGCCGCACTGTCACTGCTGGGTCCCCTCCCCCCAGGTCCTGGCTGCACTGTCACTGCTGGGTCCCCTCCCCCCAGGTCCTGGCTGCACTGTCACTGCTGGGTCCCGTCCCCCCAGGTCCTGGCCGCACTGTCACTGCTGGCCCCCCACTGCTTCCCCAGAGAGAAGCTGTGCCCGAGCAGGCCTGTGCCCGCTGCCCCTGCACTGGGTTCCAGGCCCACCTGCAGGGTCCTGACCCGTGTGGGGGCAGGGCCACCCCTGCTGCTGTCTTCAGGGTCCCTCCTGGGGTGGGACTCCCCACCACACCAGGGAGTACCCCCACCCTGACCCCCACCCGCCTCGGGGCCCGTCCTTGGGCCATTCTTTAAGTCCCAGTCCGCCCGAGGCCCCCAGACTGCGCAGAACGGCACCTGCCCGGCCGGGCCTCCTGTGCCAACCTGGCCGTCTGCGGAGGGGCCCAGGCGGCCTCTCTCCCCACCCCGCCCCTCCCCGGGCTCCGGGGCCGCAACCGGGGGGCGGGGGGGGGGACCTTGGGGGTGAACCGCAGGAAAGGCTCCTCTCCTCGGGGCCTGCAGGCGGCAGTGGGCACCGCGGGCTCCTGGGTCACCGCACCCCGGGGCAGGGCGCGCCGGTCCCTCGCGGCCTCTGCGCCCCCCCACCCGCTCGCTCCCTGGGCCGGGAGCACGTCCTCGTCCCGCGCTGGTCCAGAGTGTGAGAAAGCAGGCGGGTGACGCTGAGCCAAGGGCGGCTCCCGGCCGATCTGCACCCCAGCCCCATCAGGGGTCCCGGGGCAGGCGACGGGTCGGGGGTGGGGCAGGATTCCTCCCACCGCTGCCGTCAGGGCCAACCTGGCCTCCAAACTCGGCTCCCGCCTCTGACGCCTGAAGCTGTCTTCCAGGCGCCCCGGAGCCCAGGGGTTTCTGCCCCTGCAGACCCCCCGTACAGCCGCCCAAGGTCAAGGTAGAGAGACAGCAGGACAGGATGGGCGGAGCCAGATCCCGGGGTGGGGTCTTCTGGGTTGCGGTCCTCTTTCGTTTGTTTTGGAAACCGAAGGTGTGTGAGGGAGGGGGTCTGGAGTATACCACGTGGCCACCCTCCTTCCAGGGCTCTATTACTTCCGGGAGCCAAAGCAGGCACTGGGGGAGAGCATGCCCGGATCCTCCCCCCCCCCCCCCCCCCCCCGCCCCGCGGGGCACAGACAGAGGCCAGCTCCTCTCCTGAGATAAACAAACATTTATTTTGGAAAACAATAAACACTGTGGCGGGAAGAAGCCATTAGCCCATAGAGGATGTGCTATCCTGAGAAAAATACATTTTTCTCTGTACTGTGTGCATCCTTTCTTGGAGAAAAGGTGTCCTCCCAAGAAAGGCATGAGAAGCACACACGGATTGACCGGATGAGACATAGTTTTGAAGGAGGCAGTGCCTGGGGCAGTGGGGGCGGTGAGGGCGGCCCGAGGCTCTGGCCGGCATCCGCCCGTGGTGGCAGGGTCCGTCTGGGGACCCCGGCATCCTGGGTACGAAGGCCCACCTGCCGTCTCTGCCTCTACGGCACCGGTTCTCGTTAGGACAGCCGTGGCCGTCGGGGGTGGCCTGCAGGTTGCAGGCGGTCTCTCTCATCACTCTCCTCTGCTCTTGGTAGGAGAGGACCCTGTGGTAGCAGACACCGGCACCTGCCAGCGCCTGGGGTTCCCTTTGGCGCCAGCTGGCCTCCGAGGCTCTGAGTCGTTGGCGAGGCACCAGGTTCTCCTCTAGGATGCGACCCACGGCCGTCATGAGCACCTGAGCCCCGGCAGACTCGCCGTCCTCAACCGATGTGCCTGAGACGGGCCCCTGCGTCTGGGCCGGGGCTGCTGCAGCCTGGCCCCTGTGCCCGGGATCTTCCGGGCCTTTGCCTTTACTGGGAAAGATCCACTGCAGGAGGTACCTCACGCTTTTTCTCAAGTGGCCTTCTGGAGCAGTGTCCTCCTTCTTGGGCAGGAGCTGAGCGAACCTGCTTCTTGAGGACTCTGCCGAGTCCTCCTCCTGGGCACGGTGGCTCATCACACTGGCCTGGAAGGGCTTCAGCTCTGCCAGCCATTTCTCACGCCCTCCCGGGCTGAGCCTCCTGTAGGCCTCTCTCCCGTCGTCGGCGTGGACGGACGCCTTGCTCCGGGGGCTACGGAGGCCCCACCGTCCCAGTGGGTCTGGCTGCCCCCGGCGGTTCTGTGCCTGCGAGACGAAGGGAGAGGACGTCCAGGAAGTTGACGTGTCTGTACTAGACTCACTCTGGCAGCCGGACGGAGATCTGTGAGAGGCCAAGACGTCCGCCACAAGCAACACATCAGAGTGACAGTCTTGAAGAAGGTCATCGGTGGCACAGTCTTGCAGGAGCACGCCAGTTTCACAGTCCTGCAGGAGCACACCGCGGCCAGGGCCCCGAGGCTCCTCCGACTCGACCGACCCCTGGCGCTCGAACCCTTCAAGCTGAGCCTCAACCCCTTCCTGGGCTCGAGCCACCGACGCGGGAGGTGTGGAGGGGCCTTGACTGCTCCCGGATGACCCTGATCTTCTCACGTCTGGTTTGACGCTTTGATTGCTGGCCAGCACACCGGGTTCCAAGGTGTCTCCCCAGGCAGGGGCCTCCTCGCCCTCCCCCACCTCCTTGGCCCGTTGGGCGCTCGAGGACCGGGATTCGAAGCTGAGCTTGAGTACCGACATGCGGCCGCAGGCGTCCCGAGACGTCCGACCCCCGCTCCTTCTCCTTGGCTCCTCTGTGGCCCTTGCTGGACTTGCCTCCAGGCTGCGGTTCTGAGGAGCCCCCACGCCAGTCTTGCTGTGCCAGACTCTGCCCACGAAGCTGTATGCGGGCGTCTGAGGACGTAGCCCGGCCTCCCGTCCAGCCACAGGGGCCCCCGGGGGCCGAGGGCCGTCACCGGGCGGAGACTCACCCAGGGTCTGCTGGATTTCCTCACGTGCAGGGTGGGGGTCAAGGAGGGGACTCCCCAGGGTGAGAACGGACTCTTCTGCTATGACCTTCTCTCCTCGATGGGGCTCAGGAGGTTTTTCCAAGAACTTGGCTTCCGCCCGGGCCTTAGGTGGACGGGTGGCCGAGCAGAGAGTGGAGGGTGGTGGAAAGATTGAGCTCTTTTGCAGCTTAAAGAAATTTAGAGGCTTGACGACCTTGAGGGGCAGGCCCCATCTGTGCCTCACCCGAAACCTTATGATATGTGCTTCCAGCATCTGCTGAGTGTATGGACTGAGGATGGAGAAATTGTGGGGGATGTTCACGCGGGGCTCCGGGTGCTTGGGAAATGCGGGAGTTCCCGTTTCCCTGTGAGCGCTGGGCTTTCCAGGAGGGTCCGGGCCATGGCTGGCAGCAAGCCTGGAATCATGAACACTCACAGGGCTCTGGCCCTCTGTGATCTGCCCCACTTTCCTGCCCAAATGGGCTCTCAGGAGCTGTTCTGGATGATTCTGGCCTGGGCCGCTCGTCTTCATCAAGCCTGTGTGTGATCCCTCAGAGTTTATTCCTGAAACCTTCGACGAAGAGCTGATCAAGCTCCCGTGTAGATCTCTCCGGCCCCTCCCCACACTAGGCCCTGCATCCTCGCCCAGGTTTTCTCCTGGTGTGGTCCGCGCTGGGCCCCTCCACCTGGTCTCCTGGGCAGCCTGGAGGCTTCCGCTCTGTGCCTGTGGCACCTTCGGGGGCTCGCCCTGAGGCTGGCCCAGCTCCACGGACGGTTGGATCCTGTGGGGCCCGCCACCTTGCTGCTTCGTGGACCTCTTTCCAAGATGTGGTTCCAGATGGTTCTGGAGCTCGGGGCTGGTCAAGTCCCCGGAGGGGAAGGGGAGGACGGAGACTGGCCCGTGGGCCTGGGAGGCCGGGCTGTCCTGGGGGAAGTCGGGAAGGACCCGGCTGAAGATGTCCTGAGATCGTTTCACCACAGAGGGTAGAGTCCTGTTCCTTTCTAGTTGCTTCTTCAGAAAGTGACACTCCAGGTTTTGAATTGCATTTGGGATGAACAATGGCATGTTATTCTGGATGGGAGGGTCCGATGCCTCACCGGCCATCCGAGGTGGGAGAGAAGGTGGCCCCACTGGGACAGAGGGTGCAAGGTGGGCCCGGGCCTCGACCTGAGCCGGAGGCAGGGGCTGGGACTGGGACAAACTTGGGGTCAAGGCTTGGGGCTCAGCCGCAGGGTGAGCGAAGGGCTGGTCCAGTGACAGACGAGAAGCTATGCCAGCCTGAATTTGGGATGGTAAGGCATGAGAGAGATCATTGAAAACGACAGAGGGTGACTCCAGTGGGGGACCAGTCACACTGACAGTGGCCACCAGGGACTCACTGTGCAGAATGGGGAGACCCCAGAAGAGCTGGCTGCATTTCAGCCGTAAATTGTCCCCCGAAATCTTGGGATGTGGAGGCTGCTCAGGGCCGAGCAGCTGTTGTGGCTCGCCTTTCATGCTCCGGAAGGATCGGTAACCCACGGGGTCCCGCCCGCCCCGCGGCGACGTGAACGTACTCCCCAGAGAGTTCACGTGGTAGCCTGGCTCTTCCTTCTTTTCCTTCTCCTTCCAAAACCTCAGCTCTGTTTTCTTGGTGATGAGAACCTCCAGCAGCTTCTGGACATCAGGACCGATGAAAGAGAGGACGCCGGCCTCCGCCTGTCTGTTCCCGGGGCCTCCCCAGAACGAGGCCTCCGGGTGCTGGTGGGAATGAGGCTCTTGCCAGGATTCCAAGCGTGTTGAGGTGGAGGGGCGCCAGGCTTTGGCGGCTGCCTGCCACCAGGACAGGGCCGAAATGGGACAGCTTGAGAGGCCCAAGCCCGAGATGGCTGGGATGGCAGAGGCGACCCAGGGGGTGTGTGGAGACGGGCTCCGTGGGACGGCGTCCAGCGGGCGTGCTATGGAATTGCACTGAGGGAGAGCTAAAGTGGAGTCTGGCCGAGGTGGAGGGCTGGCCTCCGGAGAAGGGAGACGGGGCGGGGAAGGGGGAAGAGCAAGGGGCTGGGGTGAAAAGCCACCCAGGGGAAGGCAAGACTCTGGCGGCCAAGGAGCACTCAGGGAGGAGTTCGAACGAACAGACACCGAGGAGGTCGTTGGGGTTGGTGACAGCGTGGAGGCCAGAGGAGCGGGGGACGCCGGCGGGGCCCTGGCGGGCGCGGCATCTCTCACGGGCTCCCTGCATGGCTGATGGGCTCCGGCAGGTGCTGCTTTGCCCTTGGCCCCAGGGGCTTCTTGCCCCAAGAGCTGATGAAGGCCTCCCTGGTCAGAGAGCAGCCCCAAGTGGCTGTGGGAGACACGAGGAGGCACGTGATGCAGCCGGGAGCAGACAGGGCCAGGGGTGGCCATCACCGCCCTCCGGGCCCCCCCACCCGCTTCACAGCGCTCCCGCCGTCCCTCCCCCCGGGGCCGTATCCGATCTCCGTCCCCAGGGCTCCCCCCGCCCCCTGCAGCCCTGGGGTCCCACCAGAGGCTCTGAGAGGCCCACCCGGGAGAGAAGGGGCAAGATTCTTTACCTTCGCAGAAGGGAAACAAGGTCCTGAACCTCTTCTAGCTCCTGCAGGCAGTTTCTGTAAGCTGGAGGCGAGAGACCCGGTCACAGAGCCGAAGGCGGGGGCCCGGGGGTCTTACGGGAGGCGGGTGCAGTGTCCCTTTAGGGGACACCTTTGGGGGAGTAGACTCGGGAGCCCCGAACATCGGTGTCCGAGGCCACGTGGTCTCACGGTGGCAACAAGACCCACCGTGGGGGTCGCTTGGTCCTTTACGGAGAGCTTCCCCACTCGTGACCTTGTGGGGGGAGAAAGGGCCGGGTCGCCTCCCCGAGGAACCTGAGCAAAGTTCCACAACCTGGTCACAGCTGGAGCTGGAGGTCCCAGGCCCCTGCCGGGCGACACCCGTGTCCGGCCCCTCGGGCTGGTTCTGGCCCAGAATCTGGGAGGCCTCGGGGTTCCGCCCTCCGTCCCGGGAGCCTCCTGAGGCTCTGTTTCCTGAGGGACGGACGCGGGTGTCCCGGAGACGGCAGGGCTGGGCGCTCGGAGCAGGAGGGACACTCGCCAGGGGCGCAGGGCTCAGCGGCGGCCCCTTACCTTTCAGGATCTCGCTGTTCTTGCCTCTGGTGCTCCTTCGCCGTGGCGCCACCTGCTGCAGAGACGAGAGAACACGGGGTTGGGGGGACGGGACCCCCAGTCTCTCTCGCCTCGATGGCTGCAGGTGCTCTGTGTTCAAGAACGGCGCGACTTCCTACATTCAACTCATGGGGCGGCGGGGGGGGGGGGCTTTCTTTCCTGTTCCTCATTTGCAAAGTGGACAAAACTGTTCTCCGTTTTTCTACTTTGAAGAATGGACGCGCGGATTTTCGATGCGAGAAATCTCTCCGTCCCTGTTCGTCTGCTCGAGAAACGTTCCCAGACCTGCGGGTGCATCTCAGCGCCTGGAGGAAGCACCTCGCTTCCCGAGCCCCGAGCCCCGCTGCCGCCCCTGCTCGGGGCCTCCCGGGCTCGGCGCCGCCCTCGATCGGCCCCAACCGAGGCCAGCTCTCCTGAGACACCTGCCCCGGGAAGGTGGCTGCCGGCCCGGTGCCCAGCAGCCTGTCCTCCCCCGGGGATGGAGCTCTGGGCCTCCTGTCCTCCGGTCACTGTGTTGGGGCCGCGGCCCTGGAGCCCTCTGCCACACCCGGCCTCCTGGCCCGAGACCTCCCGGGAGAAGCCCTCCTGCCCCTCTCACCCCTGCCTGGCCTGGCCCGGCCCGGCCTGGGAGGATGGTGCTCTCTTCTTCCCCCGAGAACACCCGTCCTGCTCTTTCCCAGCTCGGGAGTCTCCCCAGTGACTCAGAAAAGTGGAAACGATGATGGAAAAGAAGACGGAATCCTCCTCTCTGCTGGGTCCGGGCCAAGGTTCCTTACCTTTCTGCTGCTTCTGCGTTTCGTTCGTGGTGCTGAGGATGTTGGGTCCGTCTGGAAGCAGGAGATCAACAGGAGGAAGAACGACAGTCCACACAGGAAGCAGAAGATGGTCTGGGTTGTCCAGGAGGGGAGGCTGGAGCTCAGCCAACCAGCGCTAATGCTTCTCAGAGCGAAGAGAATATTCTCCATCTCCTTACTCGAAGCCTTAGTTCCTGATCCCACCACTGTCCTCGCGCAACTGAGCGCTGAGCTCGTACTTGGGGACAAGAGCCCCAGGCTCACATCACATCACATCACACCACATCACAGAGCCGTGGCCTGGTCACAAAGGGCCCCTGAGGGCAGGGAGGGGACAGAAGTAGCTGGACCACGGCCCCTCCCCATCATCCAGCCTGCAGCTCCCTCCCCCAACCCTCCGGCACCTCCAGGACCACCCTCCTCCCCGGCTGGAGATCCACCTTTGTTCCCCAGGAACTCTGATAATACCTGCTTCCTTTGAGATCTCTACTTGCGCTCCCTCAGTTTCATAGCTTTTAAAAATCTGGCGTTGTCCCTGGAATTTTTGGTTAATTCCCAGGGAGTTTTATTCTTGGGCTGCCCTCTGTCTGCAACTCCCAGTTTCCCCACATAGCGTGGTTTTGTCTTGCATCACCCCAGACACCGAACTCAAATTTCTGTTGTACTTCCTCAGCCGGGTGCATTTTGAAAACATTTTAAAATGCTTTAGGTCAATGAGTAAATAATCTTCAGCTAGAGGGACTCAGAAAATTAAATTAATAATTATTCAAAACCAGGGTGCCTGGGCGGCTCCCTGTGCTGAGGATCTAACTCTTGATTTCTGCCCAGGTCACCGTCTCCCCGTCAGTGGGTTCGAGTCCTGCATGGGACTCTGTGCTGACGGTGTGGAACCTGCTTGGGCCTCTCCCTCTCCCTCTCTCTCTGCCCCTCCCCCACTCATGTGCTCACACATGGTCTCTCTCAAAATAAATAAACTTAAAAAATAATTATTCGGGGGCGCCTGGGTGGCTCGGTCGGTTGAGCGGCCGACTTCGGCTCAGGTCATGATCTCGCGGTCTGTGGGTTCGAGCCCCGCGTCGGGCTCTGTGCTGACCGCTCGGAGCCTGGAGCCTGTTTCGGATTCTGTGTCTCCCTCTGTCTCTGACCCTCCCCTGTTCATGCTCTGTCTCGCTCTGTCTCAAAAATAAATAAACGTTAAAAAAAATTTTAAAAAAATAATTATTCAAAATTTATAAAGCTAAATAGAAAACAAATTAAAACAGCGAAATCTTCCAAGTTTGTTTTTCATACATTTCTAGCATTTTTAATGCTTCTGAAACCAGTAGAGGTTAAAGTGCAGAAACACTTTTAGAACGTTCTGTATGGATGCACACATAGGCACACTCACGTACATTCTTTAAGAAATCTATCATTTTCGGGGCCCCTGGGTGGCTCAGTCGGTTGAGCGTCCGACTTCGGCTCAGGTCACGATCTCGCGGTCCATGAGTTCGAGCCCCGCGTCAGGCTCTGGGCTGATGGCTCAGAGCCTGGGGCCTGCTTCCGATTCTGTGTCTCCCTCTCTCTCTGCCCCTCCCCCGTTCATGCTCTGTCTCTCTCTGTCCCCAAAATAAATAAATGTTAAAAAAAAATTAAATAAAAAAAAAAATCTATCATTTTCAAATCTAAGAAGCTGGTTTTTTTTTTTTTTTTTTCTAGTTTAAAAGGTTTCCTTCAATAATTCTTGTAAGTTTGTATACCTGGAAAAATCTTTTGGTCTACATTTTGAAAGGACAGATTTGCTAGATATAGAATTCTGTGTTGACAGATTTTTTTTTTTTCCTTTCAGCTTTTTGACTGTTGTCATCTCAAAACCTTTCCTCCACTGGTTCTTAGCAAAAGTCAGTGGCTAATCTACGTGTGGTCCTCTGGTGTACAAAGAGAAGTTTTTGTCTCGCAATTTCAAAATTTTCTCCTTGTTTTCCCCTGACTTGACCGTGACGAATCTAAGAGCAGATCTGCTTTGATTTTACTGCAGGTAAACGTCAAATCTATGGATTCAGATTTTCCATCAGATTTGGTAAGGTTTCAGCCATTATTTTTTTTCACATTGTATTTCTACAAGTATTTTCTCTTCTTCCCCTTTTCTCCTTTATTTCTGAAAACACTCCCTGAAGTAGATTAGATAAGGACTTCGGATGATTCCACGTTTCTCCAAGGCCTGCAGCGAAATGCTACCCATGAACCTGAATTTCTTAATATTCAGGTGAGTATCTAGAAAGTGGTTTAGGTTCTGAGAATTCCTTTGATCTGGAGTGTTTCTCTGGCATCGCTGAATGCTTCCTGTGTGTGATGTGGCCGTGCACATGTGTTGACTGAGGTGGGGGTGTGAATTAGGGCCATTCCGAACAGTAAGTTCGGAAAACGCTTTATTATGACCTGGCACGGGCTGAAGACAGCGGGCCCTTTGACAGAGCGATTTCACTGCTGGGACTAGAGAAACTCCCCCATTTTGTAATAGCAAAAAATGGGGAACAACCCGGTCCAATCATGTGGAAAATAAGTACTGTTGGTATGCCGAGTATCATGCTAAAGTGAACTTAAACAAAATACAGCTTAACATCAGAAGAGTAAATTATGTAGGAAGAGAAAATTTTGAAATTGCAAGAAAAAAAACTTCTCTTTCTAATGAGTAAGAAGTAAAATAAAATAGGGGTGCCTGGGTGGCTCAGTCTGCTGAGTATCTGACTCTTGGTTTCGGCTCAGGTCATGATCTCACGGTTCATGAGTTTGAGCCCCAAGTCGGGCTCTGCACTGACAGCTCAGAGCCTGCTTGGGATTCTCTCTCCCCCCCTCATGCTCTCTCTCTCTCTCTCTCTCTCTCTCTCTCAAAATAAATAAACATTAGAAAATAAAATAAAATAAAATAAAATAAAAAAGGCTATTTGCAGAAAAATTGTACAGGATGATTCCATTTGTCCCAATTTCAAAGCTATACAAAATAAAACAATATGTTATTTAGCAACACATTTATTTTGGTAAAAATATAAAGAACACACTGAAAGTAATGAATGGGGTTGATGACCGGGGGGAGGGATGTACAGATGTCCCTGGAGATGTGGATGATGCTGCATTTTTTAGGCAGGTTGGGATGTTTATGGGTTCCTTTTTTATTACTCCTTACATCTTCTATATAATTTATACAAGGTAACTTGTAACTTTTAAAAGCTAAGACACAACAGTAATGTAAACAACCCTACTTGAAATAAAATTGAACATAGCAAAAAAAAAAAAAAAAAAAAAAAAGGCCAACAGCCTCCTAATGAGAGGAGGAGGAAAACAAATTATGAGGACACTGTGCTCTAGAACAGTCTTCGTTCTCAACACCTTAAAGATCCCAACGTGACTCTCAGCTTTCAACGGGCATCTCCTGCTGACTTCCCACTGCCCCGTGTACAACACGCTGTATTCAAGTAAGCTCGCTTCTGACAGTTTCCAAACCAGACCTCACACTTGTGGGCGAGCCTTTATTAAAGCCCGGAAGAGGAAGTGCAAACGTATTTGAATTCAGGCCAGCGACTTTTAGGCTAACCAGCCCTGAGCTGGCCATGTGACAGATAGAAAGGTGATTTTCCAAATAAACTACGGGAAAATGTAAAAATTTGAAATAGCTGCCTTTGGAGAAATTTAGATGGGACTTGCATTTTGCTTGTTTAGTTATCAACACGGACCCAAATGTTTATGTGTAATGGGTATCTTTTTATAAGAAAAGCACAATGCTTCTGTGTATTTACACGGGACAGACATTCGCACTGTGCTGTTTTGGAGCGGGAGTGACATCCTGATTGTCACATGCTTCCTAACGACACGGATGCTCCTGGAGATGGGTTCCATCCCTGTTTGCCTCCTCCTGGTGCTTCCCCTGATACGTGATAAGATCTGTGCCGACAGGACACAGGCTGGGCCGTCTTACGCCTTCCACGATGCATGCCAAGCTCTGACAGATGCTTCCTTCGGGAGTGCTCGCTCACCAGCCCAGGCCGTAACACGGAGTCTTTTGTGCCATCTATCCAAATTCAGGGAGGTAAATTGAGGACCTGCTCCAAACTCCTGGCCACAGAGACGTACACACCCCTGAAATAGACAAGAACTTCCAAAGGATTCCACGTTTCTCCCAGGCGTGCAGGGAAATGCTGCCCGAGAAGCTCAATTTCCTCATGTTCGTGTTAGTCTCTAGAAAATCGCTTAGGTTCCAATATAAATATGTTTGTAAATAAAGCCAGTTTGGTGAGATCTGAAGAGTAACAATTTCACTGTCCTTCTCGCCACACAGAGGATGCTTTTGCTGCATATAATCTTTATCCTTTTAGCTTGCTATGATTAATTAAGTTGCATCCAATTTGCCCCATTACCCGGGACTTTGCACTGACAGTAGAAGCTGCACACATTGGATGATGTGCGAGTGTGTTTTCAATCATCAGATTGGCTAAACTAAAAAACGAGGCTGGAGGAGGTGAACAGTAACAGATGCTCTAATATACGCTGGTGAGGTGCAAAAGGTTGTCGTCTCCTCTGGAATATTCCAGGAGGAGCTTTTGAATCTTAAAAACAGGCTTGTGTACGTGTTTTCAGAGCAGTGAAAACGTGTGGAGCCCAGAAAAGGAAACCATCAGAGAGATGAAAAGACAACCTACCACATGGGTCTCCAGAAGGACCATAAAATGACTCTCAGGATCAAAATACGATATGGGACGAAAGGTTCAAAGGTGTGGCTTATTTTGGTCTTTAAGCGACAAGGAAGGGACCGTCCCTCACTATACATGATACTGGGAGACTTTTATGAAAATGGTGCTAATTTGCTTCTTGCACCTGCAGAAGACCTCATGAACCGTGAGATCGTGACCTGGGCTGAAGTCAGATGCTTAACTGACTGAGCCACCCAGGCACCCCTGTTCATCTTCTTTTAAATTATGAATGTTAAGGAGTTTCTGTAGTAGGGTTCTAGGATATGTGTGTGTGTGTGTGTGTGTGTGTGTGTGTGTGTGTGTGTGTTTATTGAGAGAGAAAGAGACAGAGACACAGAAAGAGAGATTTTAAAGAATTAGCTTGTGTAATTGTGAAAGCTGGCAAGTTTGAATGCTGCAGGCTGAAAGCAGACAGACAACGCAGGGCAGACCTGATGTGGCAGCTGGAGCCTGAACCCTCTCTGGAGGCAGAATTCCTTCCTACTTGGGGGACCTCAGTCTTTTCTCTTAAGGTATTCAACTGATTAGATGAGGCCCACCCACATTACAGAGAGTAATCTGCTTTTCTCAAAGTTTACTGATTTAAGTGAAAAGCACATAAAAAAAAAAACCTTCCCAGCAACATCCAGACAGGTATTTGATCAGCTATCTGGGCACCCTGGCCTAGGCAAGTTGTCACATATAATTAACCATCACAATTAACCCTTGTCAGTTTAGCACCCATATGTGTCTCCTCAAGCCATGCTTCATCTCCAAATAAAGAGAATAACAAGGTCGTACTTCTGTCTAACATGATACGATTACCCTCCACGCAACTTCAAATGTACTAGTACATTCCCTAGGGGACGATACAAAGTCCTTGGAGATGTTCACTCTTCTCCCGGATAACCTGTAACTTAAATACCTATGGTATAAACTCCATACATCTTATGTTCTGCGATACGGGACGAAGAGAAGGAAGAAGGCGAAGATACACACAGAGACCCACAAAAATATAACGAAACTGGGAAGAAACACTCCTAAGGATTAGAGTCCTTGTTTCTGCAACCGGTCACGCGGTCGCAGCTGGTATTTACGACGACTTCTATTATTCATGTTAGACCCTTGCTGTCAGCCAGCCCCTCGGCCAGTCATGGTTCTTTATCTGGTTGGGGTGACCCAAACTTGCATTCCTGAATTGTCTGGACAGCCAGTAGTCCTTCCTGGATTGGGTCGTTGTAGGTCCTCAATGATACTAACCACGGGGCACGATGGTACTGAGAGACGTCTACGAGCGTCCTGTATTGCGGACATGGCCGTCCTTTCCTCCACTGTGGAGAAGTGGCCTCCCTTTTCCCTGTGTAGTCAGGATCAGTAAACACGATCTCTCATCTTTCCGCGTGAGGAGCCCAGGGTGGCCCGGTAGCACTCTTAACTTTGAGTTCAAAGGGATCCCTGGCATATGTCTCCTGCTGGTAGGATTCTTCCCTTTGAACTATGACCTCTAGATCTGCAGAGCATGAGGCCATAGGAACAGGGAGCAAAAATTTCCCAGTGAGGTCACTAGGGTGACGCAGGTGCCATTCTCATTTCTACCCCTCGGTTCCTTGACCCACGAATCCAGGCTGAAGGAGAAACGGCATCATGTATCGATGTATTGAGTCAGAGCCCACACAGCGCCCTGGAGAACCTTGTCTCAGGACAAGCTTTCTCCGTAAGTTATTGCCGTCAGCTCACACTGGACTCAGACTTCAAAAGGCCGGCTCACAGATCTGTCAAGTCGGTTGCTTCAGGATGGTGGGAAGCGTGGTAAGACCACGAATTCCAGCATCACGGGCCCGTTGCGGCACTTTCTCTGCTATGAAATACACTCCTTGATCGGGGGCAGTGCTGTGTGCAATACTGTGCCAGTGGATAAGGCCGAGGACAGTAGGCTTCGTAGAAGCCCTGTTTGCGGGGAAGGCAAACACATATCTAGGGTGAGTGTTTATTACAGTAGGAAGAAACAACCACTTCCTCTTCCAGGAGGAAAGTGGTCCAATGCAATCAGCCTGCCACCAGGTAGCTGGCTGATCGCCCTGGGGAATGGTGCCATATTGGACTCGGCTGCTGGCAGATTGGAGGCTCAGCAGTGGTTCATAGCCTGGTTGGACTAAGTGGAAGCAAGTGTCGCTAAGCCCAAATATAATCCCCACCGCTCTGGCCACTTTGTCCACGAGCCCGTCGAGCAATGCCAGGGGTGGCTGGGGAAAGAGGAAATGGTTGTCCACGGAACAAGCCATCCTGCGTACTCGATTATTAAAATGCTCCCGTGCTGCAGTGACCCTTCAGTGAGCATTCCCACGGGATATACATATCTTTACACTTTCCAGCCCTTCAGAGAGGTCCGTCCATAAATCTTCTCCCCAACTTTCCTTGTCACCAGTTTTCCAATCATGCTCAAGTCCTTGACCTTCCAGCCCAATCATTGGCCGCCGCTCCTGAGTTGGTATAAAATTGCATTTCCTGCCACTGCTCTCAAGTAAAACGAATAACCAAGTGCACGGCTCAAAGTTCTGCCCACTGGGGGCATTTCCTTTCCTGGATGTCCCTGGGCGGGGTTGTATTGATGCAGCTGTCTGTGTTCAGGGGGAGTACCTGTATACAGGCCAGGATCACCTATGATCCAGGTATGACTTTTCTCTTCTTCCCTCAACTGATTATATGTAGTCTTCACGAGGAGGCCATGGATGCAGAAGGGGAGAAAAGGCAGCACATCCGGAGTGGGGACTGTGCACATTCGAACCACTTCTTCCTGTAACTTATGTCTGCTATCCAGGACTTCCTGGGCCCAATCAGGTGGCTATCAGTCCCCCTGGATGATGGAATGAATGCTGCTTTAAATGTTCTACTTTGTGGCGAGGTGGGTCAGGTGGAGCCCCGTTCATGATGGGCAGTTCCGGTCACACGGTAAGCTCAGTGGCCCAAGGTGAAGCATCTCTATCAAGGCCCTCTAACAGGTCACGAGCTGTCTCTTTTCAAAAGGAGAGTAATTATCCAAAGAGGATGGCAAGGCTTGGTCTCCAAATCCTAGGGTCCCGCCCCCGCGATTCACATATTAAAAACCTGCCAATGCTCCAAATAGCAACCCTCTCTGCCACTGACGCCTCGGGCACCATCGGAACTACTGGGTCACATGGCCCGAGTGACGGAGCAGCTGGCGCGGCAGCTCGGACCTGTTGCAGAGCCTTCTGTCGTCCTGGGCCTTGCTCAAAACTAGCAGCTTTTCAGGTCACTCGGTAAATGGACCGGAGTAACACACGCAAACGGGGGCTATTTGTCTCCAAAAGTCAAAGAGGGCCACTAAGGCATCATGCCTCTTTCACGGGCGCAGGAGGGGTCTGGTTGGCAAGTTATCCAAGTTAGGAGGGATCGCCCATCATGCCTCACACCCCCGGATCCCTAGAAGTTTCCCTAAGGTAAAAGGCCTCTGAATTTTGCCTGATCTATTTCCCACCCTCTGACACACTGATGTCCTGCCCGTAATTCTAGAGTAATTGCTACTCCTTGCTCACTCTGTCCAACCAGCATAATATCATCAATGTAATGGGCCAGCGTGGTATCTCACGGAAGGGAAAGTCGATCAGGATCCCCGTGAGCTACACTGTAACATAGGGCTGGAGAGCTGATAGGCCCCTGGGACAGGACAGGGGAAGGCGTATTGTTGGCCTGGCCGGCAGAAAGGAAACTGCTTCTGGTGGGTTTTACTAACAGGTTGGAGGAGAAAGCGTTTTTCAGGTCAACGGCTGTCTACTAGATAGCAGGGGAGGTATTAATTCGTACAAGCGATGAAACGACATCTGGTACAGGACCACAGAGTCACCATCTGGCTAAACTTATGAGACTCCATAGTCCTTATTGAGGAGCTGTTTTCTGCAAAGAGTGAATGGGCGAGTCAAAGTGGAGAGGTCCTGGCCATCACCATCCAGGCGCCCTTCGAGTCCTTGATGGCGGTCAATCAAGACCTTGATTGCTCATCTTTGCAATCCCTCCAGGAGTGTGCCATTCCTTATGGCTTCCTGCTTCCCAGTTCTAGAGGCTTCCACCTGGCCCTCTCACCATAATAGAACTCACTCAATAGACCCAGGAATCAATACAGAGATTCTGCCGGGTGCCGAGAATGTCTTTCCAGTTACGCATGCCAGACCTGGGAAAATAACCACAAGATAAATTCAGGGATCCACTGAACCTACTCTGAGATCAACCTGAGATAAATTCCATTGACCATCTGATTTCCATAAGCCTCAACTCTGACTGGTGGACGACAGTGACATTTTGGCTCTCCTGAAATTAGTGTCATTTCACAGCCAGTGTCCAAGGTCTCTGGAAAATCTGATTACTTTCTTTTCTGCGATGCGCAGTCATCTTGTAGAAGGCCCGACGTTCCCGCGGGGAAGTTTGGGTGAAAGATTAGCAGCAAGATTTTGGGCGATGTGCTAGCGTCACTCCTCCTGGCCTTCCATCCCTTCAAGGGTCTAAAAACTGGCTCAGGTCTGGGAACTGACTGAGAAGCCATGACTCTGCTTTTACGACTCAGGTGAAGGTTTATTCGCTTGGCCTTGTATTCTTCCGCTCCAAAAGATCGAGCATTGGGCTTCCCATTTCTTTCATTTCTAGGAACACAGCGACCAAGTGGCCAATGCCATGGGTCTCTGTGAGTCTCTACTCTGATGGCTGCTTTGACTCTGCTGCCCAGTACGGTCTCCACTACGGCCACCACGTCCACGTTGCTTTTGGTGCGGGGTCTTG
Source organism: Felis catus (assembly GCF_018350175.1). Classification (NCBI taxonomy): domain Eukaryota; kingdom Metazoa; phylum Chordata; class Mammalia; order Carnivora; family Felidae; genus Felis; species Felis catus. The sequence goes on from NC_058380.1 coordinate 5,098,029, forward strand.
CCCCTTGGCCCTTGCCACCCCAGATCCAATTAATTCTATAGCGTTTAGCTTTCCCAATTATAACCACGTTCCCACTGTAAGATCTGACCTACAGCGAAGAGCCATCACAGGACGCTTCGAGGACTTGGGGCTCCCTTCGCTAGTTTATTTCCTCACAGTCCTGGTGAAAAGTGTGTCTTCTGGTCCCTCCCAGAACAGGCTAGAATGCCTCGAATGACAGCTACACTCTGTCTCATCCCTCGGCATCGGACTGAATGTTTATGTCTCCTAAAATCCATATGGCAACATTCTAATCCCGAGTGCGGTTGTCTTGGGAAGAGGTCCCTGGGGAAATGATCCAATCAGGAGGGTGTGCCACTCAGGATTGGTATTAGAGCCCTCGTGAAAGAAACCCCAGAGATGTCCCTTCCTCCTGCTGCCATATGAGGTCGCAGAGAGAAGTTGGTAGTTTGCAACCCGGAAGCAGGCCCTCACCAGAATCCAACCACGCCGGCCTCCTGATCTCAGATTGCCAGCCTCCGGGACTATAACAAAGAAGTATCTGCTGTGACTACACCACCCAGTCCATGGTGCTTTGTCCTAGCAGCCCAAACTGACTGAGAAACTCCCTAAGTTTTGAATATTTGCCTTGGTAGGACACCAAAGCAGGTCTGGCACTTTACCGTTATTTAGCGTAAGCCGCCTTTTGGGTTATGTTTCAGCCAACCGGCCCATCAAACCGTTAGAACCCGTTCCAACCCAAAGCCACCGTGTTAAGTTCAGCCTCTCGCCTTAGTGGGCCTACAGCCACAGATCCGTCCGGAACCACGTCCTGTTCCTTCCACCCTCATCCCACACGCTTTACATCCGTTTCCGCACAAATTCCTTTTCTTACACCGGAAAAGTCACACGGTCCTTTCGGAGCTCAGTGCACATCCCCAGAGGTCACACTTTGTACCTTCTGGAGGCTGCTGGGACTTGAATCTAGTTACGGGTCAGGAAGCAGGGGTCAGGAAGCAAAAGAGGGCTGGTGGGGTTGGGTCCGAGGAGAATCAGCAGCGTCTCTCGAGGCGACTCCCTCAGGGAGGCCATTGTAGCTGGTTTTTAAGCAAAGCAGGATAAATCTCCCCAATGGGTATGTAGCAGCTCTTTTATTTTTACATTTATTTTTATTTATTTTCAGAGAGAGAGAGAGAGAGAGAGAGTGAGCAGGGGAGGGGCAGAGAGAGGAGAGAGAGAGAGAAGCCCAAGCAGGCCCTGCTCTGTAAGCACAGAGCCCAACGCAGGGCTCGAACTCATGAACTGTGAGATCATGACCCGAGCAGAAATCAGGAGTCGGACGCTTAACCGACGGAGCCCCCCAGGTGCCCCGTGGAGCCCCTCTTTCTACTGGCAAAGCAGACTCACCAGAATTTAGGTTTTCAGTTCCAAGTTTCACGAACACCTTCCCAACCGTCCCCATGGCAAATTTCAGGATTCCTTTCCTTCCATAGCAGATACCATGCGAGGCTTCCAATTCAGTTTATGTCGTGATTTGGCCCCTCTCAGGACAAGATTCTGGGTTTTGATAAGTAAGGTAATACTGTGCAGTAGAGGTCGTAAGGCCCACACGACACAGGAAAATACGGCCTTTGTCTTCTGAGCCGTCGGGATGAAATCCTGAGCACAGGGATCAAGCGTATTGAGGAACGAATGCGTGTCAAGGCTGCGCTGTTGGTGACTGTGACAAGCCGTCCCTTAGACATCTCCCCAGAATGGCTGCCGGTCTCCTCCTGGGCCCTGTCTCGCAGACAGCCTTTCTTCTGAACCGTGCCTGGAGACGCTAGCCTCGGTTTTTTCCTGCTGTGACTTTGCTATAGACAGTCTTTAAAACCTTTTGTTTGGGGGCGCCTGGGTGGCTCAGTCGGTTGGGCGACCGACTTCGGCTCAGGTCATGATTTCGCTATTTGTGAGTTCGAGCCCCGCATTGGGCTCTGTGCCTGGAGCCTGGAGCCTGCTTCGGATTCTGTGTCTCCCTCTCTCTCTGCCCCTGCCCCGCTCACACCCTGTCTCTGTCAAATAAACATTAAAAAATTATAAAAGAATAAAATAAAACCTTTGTACCCGCCCCTCTTTGAGAATGTGGCAACTTTCCGGGGAACCTGGGTGGCTCAGTCAGTTAATCATCGGCTGTTGGTTTCGGCTCAGGTCACGATCTCACGGTTTGTGAGATCAAGCCTCGCATTGGACTCCCTGCCGACAGCATGCGGAACCTGGTCGGGATTCTCTCTCTCTCTCTCTCTCTCTCTCTACCCCCCGCCTCCGCCCCCCGGCTCATGCTCTCTCTCTCTCTCTCTCAAAATTAATAAAACTAAAAAAATTAAATTAAAAAAAAGAATGTGACAACTTTCATACCAGCTTGGTATAGAGTGTCAGTGCCTGTGAAGTTTTAAAACTCCTGATTCCCAGCGAAGAGCCAACCCCATTGGTCTGGGGTGAGCTGGGCATCAGGACTTTTCAAAGCTCCCCTAGTAACTCATCTAGTGATTCACGCTAAAGAACGGAGACGAAGCAAGGCACCGGTCACCCACAGGACGGTAATGACACCATCGTCTGCACTCAGGGCTAATACATCAGTCCGATTTGGGTTCAGTGTATCACACCCTGGCCGTCCTGGCCGGGCTCAGACGTGACCCCTGGGCCACGTCTGCCGTCCGTGTTCCTGCACCTGTAGCTTCTCAGCTTGAGGTCCTTTACTCTCCACCCGGATGGAGTCCTCAGCCCGGATTCACAGAGCTTCTCTGATGCAGAGAAGCGAGTTTCAGAGTCGGAGAACCAAGCAGAGTCATGAAAGGACTCAAAACCTGCAGACACAGCACATCATCCGACACTCCTGTGAGTCCTCAGCCTTCAGACGGTCCCCACGGGGTGTCTTCAGCTTGAACGTGCCGAGACTCGGAGACCAGGGTGCCCTCTTGCCCACAGATTCAGTCTCCGGTGCCTCATGCTCACGCCGTGAAAATCTGCTCCCTCTTCGCCTGAAAACTGGTAAAGGAAAGGAACGCCTCGCCATGTAGCCAGATGATAGACGATCCCAAACTAATCTCAGGTGGGACAACATCTCATCTGGGCTGCACCTGCTTCTCAAGCCTGTTGTCATTATAAAGTTGGAACACCACTCTCTTCTTCGCCCCCAGGACCTTTTGCCTTCCCTCTGCCCTAGCTTTCCACGGTCTGACTTGTTTTCTGGTTACTGGTCTACCGGAACCAAATCGTGCGTGTTCCGACAGCTGACATGTTTGTCTGACTCAACCTGGTCCCTCGTCTCCTTTTTTTCCTTATATCTTCCCTCCGTGGGTCCCGTTCTTGCGGCTGGTCGACAGATGATTGCTGAGCCGAGCTGCAGTGACTTGAAGTAGCGACAGAGCGAGGCCGACGGAAGAGAGGGACCGCGCCACGGCTCGTGCCCACGGACACTTACATGCTGGAGCCAGGTTTGGGGGTTCCCAGAACCACCCACATTTGATGATTTACGAAGAGGGCTCGCAGGACTCACAGCCATGATCTATTCCCTGCAGAGGACACAAGGTTAAACCAGCAAAGGGAAAAGGCACATGGGACAAAGTCTGGGGGAAACCATCACAGGCTTCCAAGAGTCCTCTCCCGCCGGAGCCACACCGCACGCGCTCAATTCTGCCAGCCGTGGGTTACGACAACGCGTGGCGTGAACTGTTAGCGGCCACGGACGCTCGCTTGAGCCTGGGGGTCCAAGAGTGTCGTCGCGTGGGCACCTTCTAGCGGGCCCGTGCAGAAATCCCAGACTCCCGGAAGGAAACAGATGTTCGGCAAACGCCCACCATCGCACCGCGGTGGCAGGTGTGAGCCACTATCCTCAGCGTCACAGGGGGAGCGCCCCCTGCCCCAATGCGAGACCCGGACTGCGGACGAGGAGCAACCTTCTAAGGGTAGCAGAGAGGCCTGCTGTGTCTGCTCTCCTCCGCTCATTTGCAAGCACTTTTGCGCTTACAGATGTAGCACACGCGTTCGTGGTTCAGCCTGTTTTCGAACCATGTCCTCCACCGCGTCGTGTGCGGGGGGGGACAGAAATGTGATCAGATGAGCAAGGTCTTTCTTCTCAAGGAGCCCGCCGTCCAGTGAGGGGGGAGGCCGACAAAGAAAGGAATAAACATAATACCGTGCGGCCAGGGTCAACATTATCGATACATCTGACGATGCGTCACTGGGTGTAGGTTTGGAGTAGGAACTTCGTTACTCATGTTCATCAGATGTACAAAGATGAAGTATACACATGACATCTGAAAGTTTGGAAAATTTCCATGCAAGTAGGTTACACCTTTATATATATATATATATATATATATATATATATATATATATATTATTTTTTTGATACGTGTAGAGCACGTGTAGATACGTGCAGAAGCAGCACGTTGTCTGAAAACCCACAAGTCCTAAGCAGATAGAAAGCAAAGGACTGTGGGATTTCCTCCGACGCGGCATAACTTTTGGAATCAAAGTTGGCCTCTTGCAATGTTGCTTTTTAATGGCGATTAAACCAGGAAGTTACGTCCAGATTCAGCCTGGCTCAGAGAAGCCTAGGCTGTCTGCTAGGGAGATCGGTACCTGTTTTGCCTCACCAGTTAGAACACGCCAAAAGGCTGGAATAGGTTGGGTGATGTTCACATACGGCTTTGAGTCCGGGCTAAATGTGAGTATTTAGCCCCCTTTAATTCAAATGTTGGTGTAAAACTTTAAGTTCACCTAAATCGTTCCTCCCCAAAATCGTTCGCCAGAAATGGACGCTGGTTTCACCTTCAAATCCAAGAAACCGTCTCCTCCGTGGCTCTGGCTTCAGTTGACACGTGTGAGCAGAGCAGGGGTTATAGACGCAGCCTCCTCTTGGATGTACTGACTCCTTTTCAGCCATGTTAGGAATCATCAAACACGCCTCAGACCCGCCAGGTCTTCAATGGGACCAGGATCTCACCCCTGGCAGCACTGCCTGATCCGTTAGCCAGGGCAGAATCTCCACGGTCACCTCTGCTGTCTTTGTCTCTCAAGTCCCAGTCATGGTGGCCTTCTCCCAAGGGTAATTCCAATTCAGCCACGTAAGTCTTTCTCCCCTGACCTCAGCCAGATCTAAGTCACCTGTTGTCCTTGAATCCTTCGGGAGCCTCCGCGTGACAGACCTGCACCCACACTGGACCCCTCCCGTCTGTTTCCTTCCGCCTGCTACCAGAACGGTCTTTTCAGAATGTTTGCCAAATGTCTCAGTCCTCGCCTTATTACGTTTGAGTGGCTATCCAATGTATATCTATGTAATTATATGTTATACTTAATGCATAATGTATATAATTATATACACAATGTAAAATTATACATAATTATATGTGCAACGTATATTATAATTATATAAATACACATTACATATAACTATAATTTATGATTATATAATGTAGACATATATTTAATATATTATGCATAGTAACCACCTATATCTATCCCACACAGAAGTACTAAATGTTATTAATTATTTAAAAAGAATTTTTTAATGTTTATTTATTTTTTGAGAGACAGAGCATGAGTGGGGGAGGGGCCGAGAGAGAGGGAGACACAGGATCCGAAGCAGGCTCCAGGCTCTGAGCGGTCAGCCCAGAGCCTGACGCGGGGCTCGAACGCATGAACAATGAGATCGTGACCTGAGCCAAAGTCGGACTCGTAACCGACCGAGCCACCCAGGTGCCCCTAAGTGTTATTAATTATTAACATAACAGTGCATAGTCTGAAGCATTATTAAAATCCATTATATGCTTCCTGGTCAAAGTATGGGTTACGAAAACTTGAGATGTATTTGGTCCTTCTGCTGTAAATGATCACTCTGAGAGATGTGCTTTCCGTAGTTTGTAGGACCGAGACGAATTGTTTAGTAGATTTGGATGTATGCTAGGGCTGTGTCCCTTCAGAGACGAGTCATCTGCTCTTTTCCCCGATACTGACAATTACGTTTTTACTGAAGTAAAGTTCAGATAACATACAACATACAATCTTGAAGTCTACAACTTACTGGAATTTAGTTCATTCACAATTTTGTGTAACCGTAACGTTTCTCTAGATGCAAACATTTTTATTGCCCCAAAAGGAGGCGCCACACCTTTCCCCTCCCCCAGCCCCCCCCCCCCCCCGGCAACCATGAATCTGTTTTCTGTCTCTATGGTTCACCTATTTTAAATATTTCATACAAATGGAACTGCATCATATGTCTTCTTGTGCTGGCTGTGATGTTTGAAGTTCATCCACGTTGTAGCAAACATCGGTACTTTATTACTTTCTTTTTTTAAGTTTATTTATTTATTTTGAGAGAGAGATAGAGAGAGCGAGAATAGGGGAGGGGCGGAGAGAGAAGGGAGAGAGAACCCCAAGCAGGATCCGCACTGTCAGCGCAGAGCCCAAAGTGGGGCTCGAACTCACAAACTGTGAGATCATGACCTGAGCCGAAATCAAGTCAGACATTTGGCCGACAGAGCCCCCCAGATGCCCCAGTAGTTTATTACTTTTTACGGCTGAATAATAGTCCGTGGTGTGAATAGACCGCATGTTGTTTATCCATATCCTGAATATACTGTCTGTGGGATTCTCCGTTTTCACCTCGTTCCCCTTTGGTAACAGTCTCTTCTGTGCCCCAGGGCATTTGCACATTACTGTTTCCTAATTTAAAGTAAGTTAGTTGCCTTCCTCTGTTCGGAGATTAATATAACCAGTGGTCCCCTAACACCTTTCTCTCCTTACAGTATTTTCCCCTCTCATCCGCCCCCTGTGATATTTTTCTCTGCAAATATGTGGAGACACTTAATATGCTTGGTGTGTCCCTAAAGATGCCTGCAGCCTGGTCAAATACGTGAATGCTTTGAGCACGTGCTTTTACTCTATGTGAAATAGTTGTGTGCTAGAAATCTCGTTCGGCACCTTCCCTTTTCCCCTGTGCTCTCTGGATCTACCCACGTTACTGCACGTCCCTCCTTCTGTTTCGGGCTTTTCCTTGTTCCAGGGTGTTCCACAGCGTGCACCAGCTCTGTCCTTCTCATCTATTCCACTAAGAATATGAAGCAGGTTGTTTCCAATTCCCTGTTGCAACAGACCCAGCCCTTTTCTGTGTTTCCTCACGGACAAATTGAAGAGTATCTCTCAGATATACGCCTGGAAATGAGAGAGCGGGTCACAGGACGCACTCTTACTTTATTTCATTGAATGCCCCTCAGATTCCTTTCCAGAATGCTCTGGGATTCACACTCACACAGAAGGGCTTGAAAGATCGTTTCCTCACATCTTGGCCAACACAGATGATTGTCACCTGCCTTACAGGTCACCTTGATGCATGTGAAGTGTATCTCATTATTTCAACTCAGGTTTCTTGGCTTACCAGTAAGTGAGCATCTCTTCACCAAACAGACTGTTAGTGTCCTTTTCTGGAAATTGCCCGTCCTTATCTTCTGTTGATTTTTAAAAACAGGAGTCTCTTAGCTCTGTTGCTGTTGTCCTCTTTGCAGTTCATGTGTAAGAACTTTTGTATATGCTAGACTTTGATCTATTGTCTTTTATTTTTCTTAAGTTTCTTTAGCCATTTTGAGAGAGAGTTTTATTTTTCTTAAGTTTGTTTATCCATTTTGAGAGAGAGAGAGAGAGCAAGTGGGGAAGGGGCAGAGACAGGGCGAGACAGAATGCCAAGCCCGACCCACAAACCGTGACCTGAGATCACGTGAGATCATGACCTGAGCTGAGATCAAGAGTCAGATGCTTGGGGCGCCTGGGTGGCGCAGTCGGTTAAGCGTCCGACTTCAGCCAGGTCACGATCTCGCGGTCCGTGAGTTCGAGCCCCGCGTCGGGCTCTGGGCTGATGGCTCAGAGCCTGGAGCCTGTTTCCAATTCTGTGCCTCCCTCTCTCTCTGCCCCTTCCCCGTTCATGCTCTGTCTCTCTCTGTCCCAAAAATAAATAAACGTTGAAAAAAAAATTTAAAAAAAAAAAGAGTCAGATGCTTAACCAACTGAGCCACCCACGTGTCCCTATCTAGTGTCTTTTTTTAGATCGGCTTAAAAAACATACAGTGTGCTTTATACATGTTGTACCCTGTATGTCAACGTTTCTTCTGACACTCTGTGGGTGTCTAATGTCGATTAGAAATGCTTTATTGCTTTTAATGTTTTTGCTGTGTTTATAATGTTTTCCCCATCCTTAGGTTGGCTTTATATTCTCATCTTTCTTCCTTTGATCTTTAATCTATTTGGAGTCCGACTCTGGATCCAACAGCCGAATAAATAAATAAACACGGGAAAAGGAGCAAACCATCCTTACAGAAAAATTCCAATTAATGAATGCACACAGAGTGAGGGAAATAGAAAATCACCATTAGAAGATCACGGTGCTATTGCAGCAGGCAATATTCATGGATGAATGCCAAGTATTTATTAATTACTATGATGGTTTTAACATATGTCCACAAATTATTTGATATTCCTCTTTCCAGGAGGTGAAGCTTAATTTCCCTTCTGTTGAGTGTGGGCTGGAATTAATGACCCATTTCTGAGAAATAGTGAATAGAAAGGGGAAACTAGTAACTCTACAGTAGAGAAACCGGGCAGGCACCAATGCCATGAAGGTTAAGGTCACCAGTAACAAGTCATGTTGACTCACTATATCATTACATGTGATATAGCGTAGTGAGACAGGCACATCGCCTCTGTGGTTACCCTCCCCCAAATCCATTCGTCCTCAAATCTTCCCAGAAACCCCATCTTATCATGGGAAAACATCAGACGAACCCAAACCAAAGGACATTTTATAAAATACCTGACCAGTGCTGTTCAAAAGCATCGGGACCAACAAAGACAGATGGATAAACTCTCGCATTGGAAAAAAACAAACACAAAAAACTTAGGAATCATGATCACTAAATGCAGTGTGGGATCCTGGGACATCAGTGGAAACAATAGTTACATGTCAATCAAGTCTGCAGTTTGGTTGATATTAATGTATCGATGTTAATTTCTTTTAAGTTTTTTTTAATGTTTTTTTTTTTATTTTTGGGAGACAGAGAGAGAGTGTGAGCGGGGGAGGGGCATAGAGAGGGAGACACAGAATCTGAAGAGGCTCCAGGCTCTGAGCTGTCAGCACAGAGCCCAACACAGGGCTCCGACTCACAAGCCGTGAGATCACGACCTGAGCCGAAGTCGGACATTTAACCGACTGAGCCACCCAGGCGCCCCTGGTGTTAATTTCTTAGTATTGGTAAATGCGCAGTGATTATGTTAGATAACATTAGGGGAAACTGAGTCAAGCCTACTTGGGAACTCTGTGCCCTTTGCAACTTTTCTGTAAAACTAAGTAAAAATTAAAATTCATTTCAAAATAGAAAGTAAAAAAAAAAAAAACCAAAAACAAACAAAAAAAACACCAAAAGCACCTTAACACTTTACAAATAGTATAAAAAAAACCAGAGAGAATTTTTCCTAGCAATGTGGTACGGGATGTATTTTTATGACTGATGAATTTGACCACATAGTAGTCTCTCCATAAAGCAGCAGAGCAAATAACATACTCTATTTAAAACTAATACAGACCAAACTAGGGGGCTTATGATGTCACACATAGAAAGGGATCCCGGATACTCAGCATCCTGGACCCTGCACACCCATGGGTGGAGAGGTGCTTTCAGAGATGGTGAAACAATTTTCATTTTATTTTTTAAACATTTATTTATTTTTAGAGAGAAAGAGAGGCAGAGGGGCAGAGGGAGAGAGAATCTCGAGGAGGCTCTGTGCTCAGCACAGAGCCTGATGCAAGGCTCAGTCCCATGACCCTGGGATCATGACCGGAGCTGAGATCAAGAGCTGGACACTCAACCTACTGAGCTGCCCAAGCGCCTCAATCTTGAAACAATTTTCCTTCAAAGTCCACTGTTAGTGTATCTCTGCTTTATGCTGCCCCTGGGTGCTGGGTGGGTGGGTGTTGGATGGGGTGCCCCTGGGTGCTGGGTGGGTGGGGTGCAGGGTGAGGGGTCCCTGGGTGCTGGGCAGGTGGGGTGCTGGGTGAGGGGTCCCTAGCAGCCGGCCACTCAGAGGAAAGCGACTCGACCGCTTGAGGACAAAGGGCCGGAGGACCATCTTCCTGAGCCCCACTTGCTTCTGAAGACCTGGCCGTTTTCTGAGAGGGATGGGGGTCCCGGCTCAGCACTGCTCTGACGACCCAGGGTGCAGGGGGTGCGATGCCTTACCAGCCCCTCCTCCGGTAGCCGAGGTCCTGTGACCGGCCAGGGGCGCCTCAGTCCTCAGCAAAACAGAAGGAAAACCCAACTAGGGTCCCCACCACACCACGTCTGCCCTTTCTCCGTCTCTAAAATGTAAGGACGCTCTTCAGGTGACTTCCGGTCACGGCATCCCTTAACTCCTTCCCCGTCAATCCATTCCTTACCGATCCACATAAAATCCACTTCTGGGCTCCACGGTCTCTGCCCACATTTCTCGTCGCAAAGCCGCTGTCGTAAGGTTACTCACTATTTTTAGCTGCTTCGGTCCATCTACGCTTTGTTAACCAAACAAATGACGTTTTGCCCTAAAATAGAGCTTGATCAGCTTGTCATTATTTTTTAGGTTTACTTATTTATTTTGAGAGAGAGACAGAGACACCAAGAGGGGGAGAGGAAGAGAGAGGGGAGAGAGAATCTGCACATTGTTAGCACGGAGCCCGACTCGGGGCTCGAACTCACGAACTGTGACATCGTGACCTGAGTCGAAGCGGAGAGTCGGATGCTTAACGGACTGAGCCAGCCAGGCGCCCCTTGACCAGCCTGTTTCCCTGGTCCAAGCTCTGCAATGCTCCCTGCTGTGGACAAGGCGCTCGGGGTCCCGCCCGCTTTGCATCATCTCTGCTGCTCACCCCAACTTCGTGTCCGCCGTCTCCCAGACTGGTTGGCAACTTTCTTATTTTGTTTTTTTTTTTAATTTTCGAAGAAAGTTTCCAAAGGCTTTTCTGAGGGGACCAGGTCCAAAGGAATTTAAGACTCACCTGGCTGAGTCTGTCCATTACTCCCATTAAAACTTGTCTGTTAAGTGTTATTTCAAACGATTAAAAGTGTAGGTGCCTGAGGGAGATCAAGGGCACCAGCAGAGGTCAGAGTGCTACCGCGTGAATGTGCTTGGAGTGGGGGGGGGGGGGTATGTGAAACTCTACGCAGACCGGAGGGCATCTTGGGAATAGGGTGTTGGCAGGTGGATGAAGTCAGAGCAGTCGGCAAAGAACTAGAACGTGGAAGTCCTTTTATACAACACCCAGTAGTGTAGACCTTCCCTGCGGGCTGGGCGTGGTAAGCAGGGGAAGTCCCCAGAACAGGGTCAGGACAAAAAGTACAGTGAAATTCAGAGGATCGGTGAAGAGAGGATTCTTCTCATCACCGAGGTGACGGAGCGAAGGCTTGAGCACAGCCCCAGAATTTCACCAGCCTCTCGTATTGAGCTTTGCTAAGAGCTGCACACTGTAAACAGAGACTCAGGTCGGCCCTCTCTCTGTTCTCCCATTACCCAGATGAGTGGTGACCCCCGATTTTCGGTGACATCCCGCTGATTTTCGGATTCTTCTCTGGAAATGATCTCATTTAGGGATGAGACAAAGTTGTAAACCTGGAAGCAACAGGTGAATTGAATGACCCTTAGGGTCCTTCCCAACTTTGTGAGTCTGCAACTTAGTGGTGGCTTCAGGCTCAGTTGCTTTTCTTCCTGCCCAGAAGTGGGTTGTTTTTTGTTTTTTTGTTTTTGTTTGTTTTTGTTTTTCAAGTCAGCTTCACATCCAGTGCAGGGCTTGAACTCATGACCCTGAGATCAAGATCTTAGCTGAGGTCAAGAGTCGGATGCTTAGGGGCGCCTGGGTGGCGCAGTTGGTTAAGCGTCCGACTTCAGCCAGGTCACAATCTCGCGGTCCGTGAGTTCGATCCCCGCGTCGGGCTCTGGGCTGATGGCTCAGAGCCTGGAGCCTGTTTCCGATTCTGTGTCTCCCTCTCTCTCTGCCCCTCCCCCGTTCATGCTCTGTCTCTCTCTGTCCCAAAAATAAATAAACGTTGAAAAAAAAAATTTAAAAAAAGAGTCGGATGCTTAACGGACTGAGACACTCAGACGCCCCTGCCAAAAGTGAGTTCTCGATCCCCAGGAATGGGATTCTCCAGGTTGGAAGTGAATGACCTCGTTCTTCAAAGGAGCCTGTGTGATTATGCTTGTCATTTGTAACAGAGTCAGTTTCCTTTGTTAAACTTCATGGTCCTTTTTGGTTACTCCCGCATCCTGGTTGATTTTCCCAAGTAACATGTATCAGTTAAGAGTTTACATTAATTAACTGTATACCTTAGGGTGCACAGCTCTATGTTATTTTGACCAAGATGTATAAAGACCCCAGCAAAGACATGACACTCGACGATTCCTTTGTTACCAAACGTCCATCGTGCTTTGCTTCTGTCTTCGAACCCTCCCTGCACCTGCGTCCCCTGACGGTAACCGATCTGTTCTCCATCCCTAGAGTTTTTCCCTTTACGGAATGTATACGGATGGGATCATCGAATAGAGAGCCTTTTGGGTTTTGGCTTTTTCACATCATGAAATGCGTTTACTATTCATCCACATTGTTGGGTGAATCAGTAGTTCCTTTTGTTAATGAGCCATGTCCCCCTGTATGGACATACCACAGTTTAATTCATTCCCCTGTTGAAGGACTTCTAGATCGCTTCCACTTTCCCATGATTGTGAAAGACGCTGGATTTATAAGGAAGACTGGTAACCTTTATTAATTCACAAAATGAAACCAGTGAAGTAGTTTATTTATCCCCCCACACGCCCCACTGTCCCAACGGGCCCTCCTGGTCACCAGCGGTCCCTCAAGGAAGATAAAAGGAAATGTGATTTGACCTGACTTGCTTCCTTAGCCCTGCGGGAAAGAGCAAATGATCCTGGAAAGCCAGAGAGAGAGAGAGAGAGAGAGAGAGAGAGAGAAGGAGGGGATAGTAAAATCACTCCTTGTTCCTGCAGTGAAAGCCATAGCAAAATGGGAAGGTTGAATTCTCCTTCCTGAAGGGAAGACAAGGGCTCAGAGCATAGGCGCACAGGAAATTCAGACTTAGAGGTGATTGAATGAGATCGACTTGGTCGTGTTTCTTTCTTTGGGAACACCTACCATAAAAAATGGTTCCTCAGATTGTCACAGGCTGTCTCAGAAGGTAGTTCTGGTTAGATTTTTCTTGAGTCGGGTGCAGATACAGGGTAATGAGAAATAAAATGTTAAAGACATAACGTAGGTTAAAAAAGCAATAATGTAAGACAACAGAGGATAATTGCATACAGGACCTTGAACTGGGAAAGTCATCTAAGTTCTTAACTCATTTCATTCTGGCGTAATTTAATAAAGGACCAAGAACTCTTCAGAAAGTTAGAGCGAACTGAGACACTGCAGATTAAATATACATTGGAAACGTTAGCACTCTTATCTAATACACAGGATATTCTGCGTCAGGTGAGTAAATCCCAAGAGTGGATGTTCGGTTTTGAAAATTCAAGAGGCTGTGCCCTCCCTAACGTGGACACTTGGTCTTTAGAAACATAGGACTGTTCCACGTCCCGGGTGTGGTGTCCCCTCGCTGTGATCCGCGTGACCCAAACTACCTTTTTCCAGAACCGCTGCTCCTCCGCCCTGGCTGAGGCTTGCCGGTTCACCCTCCCAGCTCCCTGGATGTCACCCCCGGTGCCACCTTTGCCCTCTCTCCTCTCTGGCCCTGCCTCGTGTCTCTGACCTCCGTCCCACCGCACGTGGCGGGCAGGCGTGGGAGCCATGGTTCTGGCATGTTTCCATTTAGTGGGCGTTTTCCACACCGACGACTGAGTCTCTGGTGCCCCGACCACTGGGCGCCGAACAGTCGGGACCGATTCTGACGCCACCTAACCCAGAGTTAGGGCAGACCCTGCGGATCCGTAAGACCGTCCCCCACTTTGGAAACCAGCCGTAAGTCCCGGGCCACTCATGCTTCTGCGGGACCCGGTAGAGACTGGGGATTCTACGGCCTGCTCCTCAGGGCTGAAAATTTGCCGGGACGAATCACAGCACTGAGGGAAGTGCTTTTTCTTACCACGATCAATTTATTGATGCAATAAATTGGTGGCGATGCAGGGGGCGGGCCGCGTGGGGAGGGACAAGGTGCTTCCACGCGCTCTCCGGGTGCATCACCTCCCAGCACCGCCACCTGGTCACCGACCTGGATGCTCTCTGTGCCTCTTCAATGAGGGTTTTGGGTTTTTTTTTTAAATGTTTATTTACTTTTGAGACTGAGAGAGACAGAGCATGAGCAGGGAAGGGCGGAGAGAGAGGGAGACACAGAACGTGAAGGGCAGAGGAGGAGGGAGGGGGGCAGTGGGGCTGCCTGGGCCCAGCCCGCCCGGGACTGGCTCCCCAAGTTGTCCGGCCTCCAGAGCTGCCTCCAGTTGTGCGAGTTGTCCGGCCTCCAGAGGTGAGGGTGGCCCTGAGAGCGGAACTTCTGACTCCCTGCCCCAGTCGGCCGATGCGGCTTTGAAAGGCTCTCCCGAGTCCGTGTTCGTATCCTGACCAACAAGCGGTTCATTTACCGGCAGGAATAGACCCAACACGAGTGCAGGTGGCGGAGCTTTCCCGTCGCCCACCACACGCAGGCACTTGCGACCACAGGCATTTCTGGGCCAGGAGCAGGTGACAGTCAGGTGGTGCCGGTGTTACACGAAGACTGTGAGGGTGGAAGGGAATTACTCCGCATTGATTGCCCTGCGGGGACACACAGCCCCCCTCGCAGTTTGAAATCTGCTTCCCGTTTGCTGCGGCTGAAACACGACTCCTTCATTAGCGCCCTGCCGCTGCCTCGATTTCTTCCGACCGGGGGAACGTGCGAGCACCTCACCCGCAGGGCTCCCACCTGCTGCAGTGTTAAATAACACACACCCGTATGCTTTTGTCTTCCCGTTAGCTGTTTTACGGTCTTTCTGACAGTAAATTTGAGGACTCCTAATTTTTTTAGACCTCGTCGCATAAGAATGTGTCATTATGGGGTAGACGGCAAAATATTGGTGTTATTGATCCCAATTTCTGTTATTTATGATATTTGCTTTTTGCCCAAGCAGTGGCTTACTGATCAATGTCTGTGATACACAGAGCACGTAAACTATTTTTGGCTCGGATCGTTTTTGCTGGCGCTTGAATAGGGGCAGAGGCAGCACTCGAATGTGGACGTCTCATACTTTGCTGTTAACATCCTACTTTCTCCCCCTTAGATAATCTGATTTTGAATCGTCCAGCACTTTCGAGAAGGTCTGCCATCTTCCCGATCCCTCTACAAGAGGCCACTAATCACTGTCTCCGTCAACTATCGTTCTGAACAGCCACTGGCCGGTGACCGTCAAAGCGCTTGATCAAGGCGTGATCAACATTCATTGTATCGATGAGCAAACCAATAAATAAACAACATCAAAAGGGTACCGTTTCACTCTGAAGTCGCTTCCGACTTACCAAAGATGCGCTAAGTTATTGTCTTTATGTTGCCGTGTGGGTAGGACCTGCGATCGACTCTTTGTTTGATCTCTGTGATTATGACTCGTTAACCAAACATCAGATTTTCCGAGCCATTCTATGCCACGCACTGAACTGGCACTCTCCGTAAAGTTAAGAACACGAACGCGGCAAGCCAGAGAAATTAAGGAGTTAGTATTCACATAAAACCGCTCCTCTCTTGTGCTACGCAAATGAAAGCAATCCTGCTGCCTTCACACCTCAGCGGAACATATTAATGACTTCTTTTTGAAAGCAGTTAACATCTCAGACGGAAAAGCTGAGAGGAAGCCGATGCGGATGGACTGTGGAGACGATGTCTCAGTGCCAAAGAGGGAGGTGCTGAAATGCGAGAAAAATAGGACAGGTCAGGATGGTCACGCAGAAGAGGAAGGCACAGGGACGCTTGGAAAAAAGAAAAAAAAAAGATATTTGTGGAAACTGTGCTTTTTGAAGAGTTGGTGCGCTTGGGTGGCACGGTCGGTTAAGCGTCAGACTCTCATCTCGGGTCATGGTTTCACAGTTCCTGGGTTCGAGTCCCGCATCAGGCTCTGAGCTCTTTCTCTCTGCCCCTTCCCTGCTTGTGCTCTTTCGTTATCTCTCTCTCTCTCTCTCTCTCTCTCTCTCAAAATAAATCAATAAACTTAAAAGAAATAAATAAATTAAAGAATCGGTGGCTATAAGCTATGGAGCAATGTGGATTGTTTGTTTGTTTATTTAAATAAGAAAATAGACTCAGGGCTTGGTCCCAGAAGCGAAGCCTTAGACAGTGATCCGGGGGGACATTTCTGCCTCCAGTACATGCTTGTATGCCCAGCATGGGCCCCGCGCACAACAGAGGCTTACACTGCAGAGACTGTATTGGGAATGGCATCCGAGGGCTGTGGGAGCCATGAGGAGCAGGTGGGGTGCAATTCTAAAGAGGGGGTGGCCATTCCAGACACGTCCAGAGTCCGCTGTCTTCCCCCCACCCCGTCCCCTTGGGGCCGTCTGCCAGCTCTGGGCACTGGCTGAGGACTGGGGGCTGACCAAGGCCAAGGAGCACCTCTGGGGAAAAGAGAAACCGGCAAACTCCCCCAGTCGCACAGAGTTGGACCGCGGGAGTCCTCTGGGGCATTAAGTACAGGCTGGTTTTCCCTGAAGACGTTTGCCAGAGTTTGCATGGAAGGTGAAAGCGTGATGGGAAAGCATCTGAAAGAGTAAGATCTCCTGTGGCGTCAGGGCCTGCGGGACACAAAGACCTGGGCCACTAGGTGCCTGAGATGGGGGCCTCTGGAGGGAGACATGAGTTGACCCTGAGGGTCCACCCTTGCATCTGGCCTGGAGGTCTCTACTGCATTTGGAGGAAGACCTCTGCAGGGGACATTTGTATGAGACTAGAGTGACTTGGGGAGGGCGCTGAAACTCAAGACAGTCATGAGATTCTGAAGCTGTGGTCGGGTTGGCTCAAGAGGAAGGTCAAAAACAGGAAGCGGATCCTCTACAACCCACTGGATCTGCCATAGATTCTCAACTGAAAGGAAGGGAGGTGAACTGGAGGGAGACGGAATCTCACTGAAACCTACCCAAACTGCCACCCGGTTCTGACGGAGAATAACTCCGACTGGTGTAAAGGCTAAATGCCAATCTGGGAGAAAAAAAAAGGAAATTAAAAATTTTCTCTGGTGCATAAGGGAGGAAAACTGCCCTACTCCCTCCTCTTTATCATTTTCTTTCAGAATTTTGAAGTTGGAGGTGCTCTCGCTGCCTCTGTCAGATGTACATAAATCTGTTTAAAAGCTAGGGCACCTGGGCGGCTCAGTCTGTTAAGCGTTTGACTCTGGATTTTGGCTCAGGTCATGATCTCACAGTTCATGGGTTCAAGCCCCACACGGGGCTCCGTGTGGACAGTGAGGATCCTGCCTGGGATGCTCTTTCTCCCTCTTTCTCCGCCCATCCCTTGCTCCCTCTTTCTCTCTCACTCTCAAAAAATAAATTAACTAATAAAAAACTGTTAAAGCTAAATCAGACTCTTCGCATCCTGGGAATATCTTTCTTGGAGATCTTGGAGAGATCTCTTTGAAATGCAGACAGCAAGGAGCATGACACCATGTCTTTGTGTCTCTGGGGGTTTACGTTTAGACCCTTAGCTCCGAGAGGTAACTTCTTGCTTATTAAAAAGACACCGGAAGTTCTCATTTTCTTTCTGATAAAGGCAGTTTCCAAGAACGCAGTGGGATGCGTATGTTTGGCTGCAAGAAAGAGTGGGATTCCATTCTGTCTTTGCAACCTCTTGAGTGGATTGCTGTCCAATTTAATGCTTATTTGCTATCAACACGGTTTTCTCCCTCCCTTTCACATTTGTGGAAATGTTTTCTGGGTTGGCAGCAGGCTTTATTTTTAAGTGTTTTCCCGGCAGTAGATGTGGGGAATCAGTCCCCACAAATGGTCTAACAGAGGGAAACCCCCCTCCACAGTGGAAGACATCGTCGCGTCCTCTAAGGACGTGCCTGCCACATTCTCAGAATGCAGTCAAGCAAAGAGGCAAGGTGATATAACCAGTAACCAAGAGAGGCAAACGATAATAGGAACAGAATCACAGGTGTCCCGGCTAGTGAGGGCGGTAGACTGACTGATGAGTTCAAGATATAGACGGAGAAGACCAAAAGTGGAGGGTTTTTATCAGGGAACTGGAATGTATAAAAAGCAAGCGAGCATTCTAGAACGGAAAAGAATACAGTGTCTTCAATTATGACAACAGTGGATGAGTATGAGGAGACTGGACAGGGTTGTTGAACCAGAAGGCAAATCAGTAGAAAACAGCCAAAATGAATGGGAGAGACAATAAGGGTAGACGGAAAACAGAATCATAAGAAACTTGCAGAACACACTCAAAATTTCTAAAGGATGTGTAATTTTGGTCTCAATAGGAGAGAAGAAAGAGAATCAAAGGGAAGCAAAATTCAGAGCATTTAAAGAAATACTGGCCAACAATTTTCCAGAATTGACGTAAAATATTAACCCCGAGATTTTTGGTGAGCCCAAACAAAACTAAAAGCCAAACACCAGACCTTGGCCTTTTTTAGCAAATCCATGTTAATAATAATCCATGTTAGTAATCTATGATACAGTGGGGCTCCTGGCTGGCGTAGGTGGAAGAACATCGCAACCCTTGATCTGAGGGTTGTGAGTTCGAGCCACACGTTGGGTGTAGAGATTACCTAAATAAATAAATAAACGTAAAAAGAATCGATGGCAAAGAGAAATCTTTGGAGCAGCTAGGAAAGAGTCAAAACTTTGAAACCTTCCTTTCGTTTCTAATGACTTCATCGCACCATTCAAAATATAATTACAAATGGAACTGCCACGCTAAAAACCTCTCAGTGTTCGATTTGAAAGTCACAGATAACGTCCTTTTAAAAGGCTGCTCCTGATGAGCCAGATTTTTAAATTAAATTTGTGGGTTTATTTTACTCCTATGAATACGGTTCTGAAAGCAGGGCTTGCAACAAAATCGGTTCCTTTGAACGAGAAGGTAGAATCATTATAGCAAAGATGCTGTCAGATGGAAAATCATAAATATAAACCTCCCCGTGGAAACGTTCAGCAGAGAAATAAACAAGATGCAAAGGCGGAAGCGGAGGAATCGAAGGGTGGAACAAAGAACAGGTATGTTTGTAAATACACCTTCAAGGAAACGTGTGCGATGCGGCTGGAAAGGGCGTGGCATGTTTCCCTGTCATCTGGATTTATGCAAATACAGATACCTGAAATTGATTGAGGAATCTCTTGTGCACGTTATCCAGATTAAACAACACCAAGATGTCTTACCTCCCTTTCAGTCTTTTTGTAATTTGTTATCAACATTAAAAAAAAAAAATCTCTACTGCAGGGGCGCCTGAGTGGCTCAGTCAGTTGGGCGTCTGGCTTCGGCTCAGGTCATGATCTCACCGTTTGTGAGTTCGAGCCCCACGTCGGGCTCTATGCTGACAGCTCAGAGCCTGGAGCCTGCTTGGGATTCTGTGTCTCCTTCTCTCTCTGCGCCTCCCCTGCTCATGCTCTGTCTCTCTCAAAAATAAATAAACGTTAATAAAAAAATGTTTTAATCTCCACTGCCTTAAAATTTTTTCAGGAACTGATCTGTTATGAATCAACTAAAATCACTTTTATGAGTCACATATATCCTCACTGAGTCAGTCCAGTATACTTTTTTTTTCTTTTTAAACATTTCTTAATTTCAATCCAAGTTAGTTAACATATAGTGTAATCATGATTTCAGGAATAGAACTTAGTGATAACACCCAGTGTTCATCCCAACAAGTGCCCTCCTTAGTACCCATCACTCATTTAGCCCTTCCCCCCACCCAACACCCCACCAGCAACCCTCAGTTTGTTCTCTGTATTTAAGAGTCTCTTATGGTTTGTCCCCCTTTCTGTTTTTTATCTTATTTTTACTACCCTTCCCCTGTGTTTATCTGTCGTGTTTCTTCAATTTCACATATGAGTGACATCATATGATATCTGTTTTTCTCTGACTGACTTATGTCACTTAGCATAATACCCTCCAGTTCCATCCACGTTGTTGCAAATGGCAAGATTTCATTCTTGGAGGTTCCTCAAAAAATGAAAATAGAACTACCCTACAACCCAACAATCGCACTACTAGGTATTTATCCAAAGGATACAGTCTGCCACACATTTTTTAAAAATCAAGAGAATCTACCAATTTCACTAAAACAATATGAAAACTCAAGTTTTGGTGATCAAATTCTGGCCCTCCTGCTAAAAACTGGCCCAAAGGAGTGAATGCGCCCCAAACTATTTCTCTTCTATTGCAGAAGATAGGAAACTTTGCAACTTTCTTTGGTTTTGCCTACTTTCTCTGATAACTTTGTCATTCCTTTCTGTAGAAAGCTCATCTTCAATACATGTATCACGATGGGGGAAAAAAAGCTAATTTTCTCTGATGCTGGCCAATGGGAGGGCTGAATGTATGGGAATATGTACAAGTTGATTTGGATTCTGCCCAGCTAAGCCTGCAATTTGTAGATTATGTAAGAGAAACACTCAAATTAAAAGCAATCCACGGAATCGGTAAAAATATCTATAAAGGATGCAGATAGTATAGCTTATTATGGGTGCTCTTTGAAAAGTAATTGTAATAATAATTTCATTTGACTATGAAGATATTATTTTCATGTCTGTAGTAACCCGGTACAGTAGGGAGGACCCAGAGTCGAGTGGGAATGCCAAACCCAGTCCATTTCTTTGTGGTTGTCTGGTGTCTTTGGAACGATGGACAAGTCTTCTGAGTATTAATTTCTTGATAAGTAAAATTAAATGAGTCATATTTTTACACTTGATCTTAGCCAAAAGGCCGAGAAGCAATGAATGAGTCATATTTTTTAAAATGTTTTGTAACGTTTATTTATTTTTCAGACAGAGAGAGACAGAGCATGAACGGGGGAGGGGCAGAGAGAGAGAGAGACACAGAATCGGAAGCAGGCTCCAGGCTCCGAGCCATCAGCCCAGAGCCCGACGCGGGGCTCGAACTCACGGACCGTGAGATCGTGACCTGAGCTGAAGTCAGAGGCTTAACCGACTGAGCCACCCAGGCGCCCCTAAATGAGTCATATTTACTATGGAAAGGTGCTCTGAGAATTGAGACAGAAATAGTGAGAAATCTTTTAGCACAGAACCTGATGCAAATGGCAGCCTAGTAATCCCCATCTTGCCTCAATCCCTCAGAGAGATACACATAGAAAGCGAATCGAGTCACCCATTGCGGAAAGGTAGCATTAAGTAAATGGCCATATTTATATTGCTAATTGACTAAGGGATCTGCGCAGCGGAGAGGTAAAAATCTCCCTCGGCATGTGTTTTAGTTCTAAATCTTGTCATGTCGTCAGGAGACCTCCTTGGATTTAGGGAACATGACAAAAGAAAATTAACCAGAAAAAATTAAATGCAGAGGTAGGCTCTCACATTCAAATTTAGATTTTCCTCGTTATGGAAAAAAAAAAAAGAAAGCTAGGTCATTAATGCTTACCATGTACTGACTATTTAATATGTTCTGTGAGTTTAAGTGTATACTCACTAGCTCCTTTAGTCTCCGTGCAATTCTGAGAAATGGGTACTGTTAACTTCATTTTACAGTGAGGAAACTAAAGCCACGTGTGAGGAGGTAAATGTGCGAAAGTCAAGTACGTACTCAATGGTGAAACCAGCATTCAACCACAACTCTTTGAATTACAAAGCGTGTATCTTTTATTTGTCATAGTGCATCTCTGACGGTCTACACAAATAGACCAATATTTTTTCACTGGTTTCAGAGTAAAAATTTATAGACGAAGAAAGAGAGAAAGAAAGAAAGAAAGAAAGAAAGAAAGAAAGAAAGAAAGAAAGAAGAAAAAAGAGAGAAAGAAAGAAAGAAAGAAAGAAAGAGGAAGAAAAAAGAAAGGAAGAGGAAAAAAGGGAAGGAAAGAGGAAGGGGAAGGAAGGAAGGAAGGAGTATTGGTTTGTTCTCCAGGGTTTAGATTTTTTTTGTTTTTGATTTAATAACCTCCAATCTGGGGCGCCTGGGTGGCACAGTCGGTTAAGCGTCCAACTTCAGCTCAGGTCACGATCTCACGGTCCATGAGTTCAAGCCCCGTGTCGGGCTCTGGGCTGATGGCTCGGAGCCCGGAGCCTGTTTCCGATTCTGTGTCTCCCTCTCTCTCTGCCCCTCCCCTGTTCATGCTCTGTCTCTCTCTGTCCCAAAAATAAATAAACGTTGAAAAAAAACTAAAAAAAAATAATAACCTCCAATTTTCAGCCATTTCTTGGATTCTCAAAAATACAACACAAGTACCTCTCCTAAATCCGAGACAAAATCAATATTATACTTACTCAACTGAACAATCGGTCTTGCATGGGAGGTCCAACAAAGCTGGAGTCTTGTCATTACTGTTAAGTAAGGAACACCTGTTCCTCTTCCCCCCACCCCGACCCCCGGGGAGGGGCCCCTTGCTGGAGGATCCTGCCACAAAGCATAGCAGGGGGGTCAGCACCCTGCAGGGTTTGCAGGGATTGGGGTTGCCAAAAATCACATGACTCACATAGGCGCTGGATTAAACGATGCTCTCCTCACACAGAGAAGAGGCAGGGCAAGACGGGCCGCAAGAGTGAACATTGGTCTCCAGGGGCAGTGGGTCTAACCCCTGAGCCCGTGCATGGTGATGGTGGGCACGCACCCCCCCTTGGCTACAGGGAAGCACCTCATTTTCCCTCCAGTGGGAGCAGATAGAGCAGTGGGGCCGGCCAGGTGCCATATGACAGGCACATTGAAGGAGAACAAAGAATCACATCACAAATCCGGAACGGGAGAAGATAGACCCGAACAAGGTGATAAGCCCAGCACAGGCTATGAGGGCTCCCGTTTCGGTGGGAGGAAATGTTCCAAGTCTGAGGCCACTCTCCCGATCAAGAGTTGGTAGGGGCGCCTGGGTGGCTCGGTCAGTTAAGCGTCCAACTCTTGATTTCGGCTCAGGTCGTGATCTCATGATTCATGAGTTCAAGCCCCGAATTGGGCTCTGGGATGACAGTGCACAGCCTGCTTGGGATTCTCTCTCTCTCTGCCCTACCCCCACTCTCTCGCACTGTCTCTCTCTCAAAATTGACAAATAAACTTAAGAAAAAAGGAGTTGGCACGGGGCGCCTGGGTGGCTCAGTCGGTTAAGCGTCCGAGTTCAGCTCAGGTCACGATCTCACGGTCCGTGAGTTCGAGCCCCGCATCGGGCTCTGGGCTGATGGCTCAGAGCCTGGAGCCTACTTCTGATTCTGTGTCTCCCTCTCTCTCTGCCCCTGCCCCATTCATGCTCTGTTTCTCTCTGTCTCAAAAATAAATAAAACGTTAAAAAAAAAATAAAAAAAATAAAAAGAAAAAAGGAGTTGGCAGACGGCATGATCATCTTTTCCCACAATTACTATTCCATGGAATTAGAGTTCTATTTTGCTATAATTCAGTCTATAAAGACTTTTTTTTTCATTTGAAGAGGCTATATGTAGGGTAACCTTTTACCAGGCCAAAGAGTTCTTTATAAAGAGTTTGAAATATATGTCATAAAAACACAATGGCAGTCACATCTAAAACTACCCAATTCGTAGTTAATTTGTGCCGGTGGAAGAAATCAAGACAAACTAGAATTGGTATTCGTTGGTTGTGGCAAAAACACTACTGAGTCACATAATTTGATAATATTTTAAACGGCAATGATAAACATGCAAACTTTTATAAGTGGGGGAAATAACTGACCTGAAATAATATTGAGAAGAGATAAAATTTCAAGTGGTAAAGAAGTTTGAGTACAAATGGACAAATCTTAAACCTATAATAAGACATTGGATAACTGTGGGTTTTTTTAAGTTTATTTATTTATTTTGAGAGAGCGAGTGAGCAGGGAAGGGGCAGAGAGAGAGAAGGAGAGAGAGAATCCCAAGCTGGCTCTTCCTTGTCAGAGCAGAGCCCGACACGGGGGCTCGAGATCATGAACCGCAAGATCATGACCTGAGCCGAAATCAAGAGTCAGATGCTTAACTGACTGAGCCACCCAGAAACCCTGAGATTGGCCTTATTTCTATCAATGGTTGCCAGAAGGGGAAACCAAGGTAGAGAGAAGTTAAGGAAGGTAACTTGAACCCATGTACCGTGACATCATGACCTGAGCCGAAATCAAGTGTCAGACGCTTAACTGACTGAGCCACCCAGGCGCCCCGACGTTGGGTCATTGTTAGCTGATCGGTCAAGTCATTCTCATACAGCCAAAAGTGCACAATGACAAAAACTAGACTTAGTAAAATATTATGTGACGCTGCACAGGAAAACATTGATAAATCTACTATTTCTGTAAAATTAAGACAGAAAAGAATTGAAGTTAGTGAAACACTTCGAGTGGAATATGAATATGATATAAAAATTGCAAAGTGTTTTACCTGTACCGCACAGACTTTGATCAAAGAATTAATAGGCTATAGACAATAGTTTTAGTAGAACATAATCACTTGAGATCATTCCCATTGTGCATGGTATTTACACTATCCTCAAGGTGGAAGTAACAAGGTCAAAGCCTGAATTGGTTGAAACTGGCAGGACAGGTCTGAAAACGAAGCGTCTAGTAACAGTGGGTTTCCCACCATCGGCCTTATGTTGCAGATACTTTCATCTTTCCGGGGTAAAGTAAACAAACTTCAAAGGGACCAGAGCCCTTGACTTTTCTGTGAAAATATGGAGATCGCTTTTCTTCCTTCCAGATCTCATACACCTTACCATTTCCTTCTCCTTTTAAATGAAATAAAAATTTCGGCATCTTCTGAAGGAGTTTTTTCCATGTTCAACTTGTTACTGTGAATTTTGGCCTCAGTTCCCAACTCCTGTTTTTCAAAAATGTTTGCAGAAACCTAGAAGTATATAATGTTGCATTTTGGAAATGGCAATGGTGAGTCAGACTTGACTGAAAATCGGGCCAACGACTTAC
The DNA here is from genome assembly GCF_018350175.1 of Felis catus. NCBI lineage: Eukaryota > Metazoa > Chordata > Mammalia > Carnivora > Felidae > Felis > Felis catus. The sequence goes on from NC_058380.1 coordinate 5,123,091, forward strand.
TTACTATACGACTTTAAGAAATCACTTACATTTCTCAAATCTCAATTTCTAAATCTCTAATAAGGAGATAATAACTCTCAACTTATGTGTTTGTGGTGAGGATTAAATTAAACAGTCCTTACAAAGTGCTTTACGTGTAATTAATATTCAATAAAGTCAGCATTTGTCTTCCTTCCCAGAAGGTGAATTGTGAACCAGATCTCGTTTATTAATTCCTTCTTTAAACATACCTTCCTTCACCTTTGACTTCCAAATGGCTTGCTGCTCACATTCAGGTTTCACGATGTCAATTCACGTGTCCCATTGTTAAATGCATGGACTCTTATATATATATATAACCCTGGGTTCAATGAGCTCTTTGGGTTGTGAAAATCTCATTATTTCAATGGGGATTTGATGTGGAGGCATGTGTGTGTAAGGTCAACAGATCAGAAGGTGACCGCCATTGAAAAGATAGTTTATTATACTCACAGGCTCCCACGGGGGGGGGGGGGGCGACCATGGAGGGCCATGTGGGAATCACAGGGTTGAGGCAGAGAGGCAGAGGGAGTGAGGGGAAAATGTGGACAAGGGCCCTTAGTGTGGTTTCCCTGGGAAGGAACAGGGTAGGAGGCAGGCTTCGGATTGGCTAGTTTGAGCCATGTCAGTAGCCTGTGGGGAGCACCACTCATCCCCTGGGAGGCGGGGGAACTCAGGCAACCCAATGCTGCTGGAGGTCTCGGGCCATCTCGCTGTCCCGAGTGTGCCCCATCAACGGTCACAAAAGTCATATAATAAACTGTCAGACTCCCCGTTCACACGGTGTGCCAGAGAGAGAGAGCAACTTGGAGAAGGTCGATTTCTACTTCAGAGGGGAACGAATTTCCTCCCGGATCTTCGCATAAACCAGGAGGTGGGAAATGGATTCACATGTGCCTCTCCGGAAAAGTGTTTCCCGGTGAGGAAAGACCTGTGCGGGTGTGATGGCTGGCTTTCCTGGGTGGAGGGCTGCTAAGCCTAAGGACAGCTTCAGTGACAGCAGGGATCAGCCAAAACGTCATGTGACCCAGTAAACTCTTGGCCAAGTCGAAGAAAGCCATACGTGGCAGCATATTCCAAAGCACCTGCACTAAACAGCACAGTTCAGTCTCAAGTTCCAAGCTACGCCCAAGAAATTTAGTGCAAAGAGGATGAAAATGGAGGTCCAAACACCCAAGTTGCATTTTTAGCTTTTTCATCCAGGACCTACTTATCTGTGAGGTACAGTAGGTTGACAAAAAAAAAAAAAAAAAAAAAAAAAAAGCTTAACTTTAATTACTTTCAAAATTGTAAGAAAAAAAATGAATATTATAGTAGTGAATATATTTTAAAAATTGGGCCATAATTATATTTGTCTTGGTACTAATAGAGTCATATGATGTAACTTTTAATACTTTAGGGGCACCTGGGTGGCTCAGTCGGTTAAGCCTCCAACTCTTGATTTCAGCTCAGGTCATGATCTCATGGTTAGTGAGTTTGAGCCCTGCATTAGGCTATCCACTGTCAGAGCCTGCTTGGGATTCTCTCTCTCTGTCTGCCTCTCCCCTGCCTGTGCTCTCTCTTTCTCTCTCTCAAAATAAATAAATAAACATTAAAACACACACACACACACACACACACACACACACACACACACACACACTTCATAATGGAGGCAATAGTCCACAATGCAAACATGCCCATCATGCTGGCGAGAATAATGGCCCCAAAGATGCCCACATCCTAATCCCCAGAACCGTGTCTGTCTCCCCACGTGGGCAAAAGGGACTTTGCACATTAAGGATCTTGAGATGATCCTGGATTACCCAGTGTGGTCACCAGGGTCCTCATATGATGGGCACATGTGGCCACGAGCCAAGGAATGTGGGCATCTTCCAGAAGCTGGAAAAGGAAGAGAATAGATTCTCCCCTGGAGCCTCCTGGAGGAAAGCAGGACTGCCGACTCCTGACTTTAGGTAGAAGACCGACCTCGGATGTCTGACCCCCAAAACTGTAGGATAGTGAACAGCGGTTGCTTTAAAGCACTGAGTGTGTAGATAGGTTAACAGCGGCCATAGGAAACTAATACACCCCTGGGGGTCACGGTCCTGGCACCTCGGGCAAATCTCTTACACGCCCTGGCTTTCGTCTCCGCCTCCATCAGAAACAAGGATTGCAGCACATCTCGTCTGCACGTCAGAGGATTTCAAAGGCCGGACACGCAGCATCAACTGGTGACTCTAGACCCGTGTTAGGAGAAGGAAGTGAGCCCATGGCCGCCTGGCGTTGGCCGGGCCAAGATACACTCACAAAAATGTGTGGGAAGGAGCTGCACAGAGTCCTTACAGACTTTTCAAGGAGACAGGGCCAAGTCTTGAAACCGCAAATAAGCTTGGAAAAATTTCACTTCGCCTATTACCTGGTAATATACACCAGCTCAAGATTTTGCGGTTATCTCTCGTTCTCTCTCTCTCTCCATATATATATATGTGTATATATATATATGCGTGTATATATATATGTATATACACATATACATATATACATATATATACATGTGTATATACATATATATACACACATATATACATATATACATATATATGTGTATATATACGTATATGTATACATATATATATACACACATATATATATATATATATATAATGGGTTCCGAGACCTGGCAGAATATTTGACGTAACATGTGGCTTCTTGAAGAGATCGCTTTGGAAAGAGAAACGCGTCTTTAGATGAAAGGTCCTGAATTATCACAAGATCAGACCTTTCCCACGAGCCCCTGAAGCCCATCTCGTTTGATGTTGTCAACGAGAAGTGTTTGGTTAGTTGTTTTTACAAATGTTTGGAATCAACGCATGTATCCCCCTTTAGGGAGGAAAAAGGAGTCATTCAGCCCAATCCCTCTGCAATTTCCCTTCCTTCCTGGAATCAAGATTGCATCGATGTTTCTCTGTCTCGACGGGACCGCAATGACTCGGTCAGTATCGGCAAAGCTGTGCTTCCTGCCGGGCTAGCGTTCTGCACTGCAGACCGATGTCACTGCCGTGTTCTTTGTCTGAGTGCAGGACATTTTGGCAAGTGATTCCCAGGTCACTTCGCAACAGCAAAACCGATAAAATGTATACTTGTTGCCTAAAAGCGAACAATCCTCAGAGTCAAAATAATTCTGAAATTGTGTACTTCACCGTTGTGGAGAAAGTTTAATCAACTCTCGTCTTAAGGATTTTCCCTCTTTCCTTAGAAAAAAATAAACGACCCCAAAGCTAGAAGAGAGTTGGTACAAGTGGCTTATTAAATATTTGCAAAATACTTTCCCACTAATTAAATCGTGTTATAGGTATACTGTTACATCCATATTCTCCTAACCTATTTGCACTTAAAATTTAATGATAGATATTTTAAGCCAATGTGATTTCTCAGAGGTCTATAAAAAGCCAATTACTAGTATACATTAACAGCCAAAATTAAATAGATATGATAATGACAAGAAGATATTTGTTCAGAGCAATAACCTAGTTAACTCAGAAAATATCTTCTTAAGTTTCAAAACTTCAATTACAAGGTTTTTTTTTTCTGTTGATTTGGAAGATTTTTTAGAAGTTTCTATTTTAATTCCAGCTAGTTAATATACAGTGTTATGTTAGTTTCAGGTGTACAATATAGCAATTCAAGACTTGAAAAATTTGTTATTAAGCCTTTTAGCACTGGGACTTTATTTTCTTTTATCTTAACTTTTATTTATTTTTTAAGAGACAGAGAGCAGGGAGTGAAGGGCAGAGAGTGAGGGAGACACAGAATCAGAAGCAGGCTCCAGGCTCTGAGCTGTCGGCACAGAGCCTGACGCGGGGCTCCAACTCACGAACCGTGAGATCATGACCTGAGCTGGAGACAGACGCTTAACCGACTGAGCCACCCAGGCGCCCCATGCACTGGGACTTTTTGTCAGAATCAGAAAAAAATGGAAAAAGGTATTCATTAGGGTTTATTATCAGCATATCTTTGGGAAAAATGTATTTCTGCCTCTACCAAATTTATTTCAATATGTGACCTTTACAACTCAGGAACACAGTGATCTGAATGCCGAAGAGAAGAAATTCAATGAAGCTCAGGTAAACAGCAGGAATAACTATGACTCTCTCTCTCTCTCTTTTTTTGCTATGACTCTCTTACAGTAGCCAAAAGCCTCATCATCTAATTAGTGACGCTCATGAATGGATGAGGGACATTCCCCCTGTCCCTACCTACCACCCAGCGAAACCACAGCCAAAGAAACGGGCCCGGTGGAATCAGTGAAGGTAGAAGGCCCTGTTGAGCTGGACCCCAGTCTAAATTGTAAAACTTAAAAATAAATAAATAAAATTAAAAATTTTTTACATGTTTTAAAAAATAAAAAATATAATTAAAAAAATTTTTTTTTCAACGTTTATTTATTTTTAGGACAGAGAGAAACAGAGCATGAACGGGGGAGGGGCAGAGAGAGAGGGAGACACAGAATCGGAAACAGGCTCCAGGCTCCGAGCCATCAGCCCAGAGCCTGACGCGGGGCTCAAACTCACGGAGCGCGAGATCGTGACCTGGCTGAAGTCGGACGCTTAACCGACTGCGCCACCCAGGCGCCCCTAAAAAATAAAAAATATAAAGGAAATAAAACTCGGTGACGGATGAGTGGAAAACCAACAGAATCTAACATATAAAGTTGGACTTTCGCTTAAATATTATGATTGAACCCAGATCCTCGGGGATGAGTTTGCAGAAAATGGCTAGTAAACATGTGACAAATATGACCATAAGCCATAACTATGTTGATATTATAAATCATACAACAGAGATGCAATAATTGATAGAGGCAGTTTCTAGTCAGCGATCAGGCCAAAGGTCCCTATTTAAACAGTTATTAAGCAAGTGTTCTGTCGACCAAGACATAAGGAATCCAGTGGTAAGCAAAAAATGAGAGTTCCTGTCCCCATGTGATTATCAACTATGGAGTGAGATAGCTTAGGAAAGCAAAACATGCAAACAAGTTATTTTAAATCACAAAATGATTTGAAGGTGAGAAACAGGGTTGGAGAGGAAATTAGTGATGCGTATTTGCATAAGAAAAGGCGCTATGGGAGCTCAGAGCCCAATGCCAGTTGGCCCCAGTGAAGCCGGGCTGAGGAAGCACATTCTAGGTGGAAGGAATAAAAACTGCATGCAAAGACCCAGGCTTCTTTTAAAAATTGGACAAGACCCACTGTGAATGTGGCCGAGTAAAGGAGGGGATGAGAAGGGGCCAGGTGAGTGGAAACTAGGCTAGGGGGGCTTATGAGCACAGATCAGCATGTAGGTCAACTACCCAAGGCAGGGCAAAGAATGACCTCAAAATATCAGAAGGAACAAATCCCTAGAACCCACACACTGCCAAGAAAAATGCCTGGTCCCTCCAGCCAGGCATTTCCATACTGAATGGAAAACCACTCAGTATGTTGGTACTCAGAATGGTACTCAATCCTGAAAAGTGGGGACTCATTAACATCAACCATGCATTGGTTGGACCCCACCTAAAAAGCTTAAAAGCAAGACCCAAAAGGACAAAATTATTTTAAAGTCATTTAATTGCGTCCCAGAACCAAAGGCAAGAATATTTATAGAAATACTAAAATATTCAGCACCAAAAAAGTAAAAATTTCAATGACTGGCATCCATTAGATATTACTAGGTATGCTAAAAAGAGGGACAATTGAACCACAATGAGAAGGCAAAATAATGATCCATTAGAACTGATCCAGAAATGGAGAGATTAAAGCATTAGATGGAAATTAAAATGGATATTATAATTACATTCTATATTTTTGAGAAGTTATAGGAAGGAGTGAACATGTTCAGTAGAGAAAGGAAGGTATACAAAAGATGCAAATCAAATTTCTAGAGATTAAAATAGCTCAGGTCAAAAGTACTTTGGACGGGATCACCTGCAGATTAGGTACTGCAGAAAATAAATAGCGAACTTGAACAAAAAGCAATAGATATTATCCCAAATAAACTCACAAATAAAATTTTAGAAACTTAGAAAAGAAATGAATACCAAGGGGATGAGAAGACAGGCCACAGATAAGGGAGAAAATATTTGTAAAGCACAAATCTAATAAAAGACTCATATAAAAATATACAAAGAACTCTTAAGGCTCAACCTAAAAAAAAAACGGAAGAGTCTCATTTAAAAATCTTAATAAACAAAAAAAACCTTAATAAATGCCTCAACAAAGAAGCTATGAACATGTCAGATAAGCATATGCAAAGATGTTCAATGTCATACATCATTAGGGAATTACAAATTTAAACAACGATAAAGTCCCACAAAAATGTACCTATTAAACACGGCCAAAATCCAGAACACTGACAACATCAAATGTTGGTGAGGATGTGGAGCCACAGGAACTCTACTGCTGGTGGGAATGCAAAATGATACAGCCACTTTGGAAGACACTCTGGCAGTTTCTAAAAAAACTAAATATACACTTAACATGCAACCTGTCAATCAAACTTCTTGGCATATACTCAAATGAGTCGAAAACTTATATACTTACAAAAACCTATACATGAATGTTTGCAGGCTTCTATTCAGAAATTCCCCAAATTGGAAGGAACCAGGATGTCCTTCTTCAGTGGATGGGTAAATAAACCATTCTATACTCATGTTATGGAATATTATTTTTTAGTGATCAAAAGAAATGAACTATCCAGCCATGAAAAGACATGGAAGCACCTTAGGATACATCTTCCTAAGTGAAAGAAGTCGATCTAAAAGGGCTACATACTGTATAATTCCAACTCTATGACATTTTGGAGGGCAGAATTGGAGAGACAGTAAAAAGATCAGTGGTTGTTAGGGGTTTGGGAGGAAAGAGGGATGAACAGTTGGAGCATGAGGATTTTGGAGCAGAAACTATCCTGTATGATATTACGAACTAATACATGTTGTCAGCGTTCCCCAAAGAAAGAGAACTTGCATCGTGTGTGTGTGTGTGTGTGTGTGTGTGTGTGTGTGTGTGTGTGATGGGGAGTTGACTCACACAACAATGGAGGCTGAGAAGTTCCACAATCTGCTGTCTGCAAGCCGGAGACTCAAGAAAACAGGAGGTATAACGCAGTCCCACTCCAGGGACCTGGGAACCAGGAAAACCAGCGATGTAGATTCCAGTCTTGAGGGCAGGAGAAGATGAGAGGAGATGTTCCAGCTCAACAGTGAGGCAGGGGAAAGGGGGAAAATTCTTCCTTCCTCTGGCGCTTATTCTATTCTTATTCTAAGCAGGCCCTCAACAGGTTAGGTGATGCCCACCCACACTGGGGAGAGCAATCTACTTTCCTGAGTCCACCAAGTTCAATACTCATTTCATCTGGAACACCCTCAGAGAGACACCTGGAAATGATGCTTAATCTGGGCACTGCGTGGCCAGTCAAGTTGACACATAAAGTTAGCCATCACAAACAACAAACTCTGTGTCAACGTGACACTCATATGAATCTCCTTAAATAATACTTAACCTCTAAGAAAGACAATAGCAAGGCCATAATTCAACCTGATTCTAACATGACACAACAATCTTACATTCAACAGAAAAGGCACTAGCCCCATCCTCACAAGAGGAGGTAAAGTCCTTGAGTAATATAATGTAAAATCAGTAATGCTTATGTACTATGGTATAAAATAAATTCATCTTGATGTTACATGATAAGGGAATAAGAGAGGGAACCCCCCCACACACACACATACACACACACACACACACACACACACACTCATAACAAAAAAAAGGAGTAAATACTCCTTGCGATGATAGTCCTCATTTTTGTAGCTAGCCATGTGATTGTAGCTGGTATTTGTGACGACTATCTCTTCTGCTGTTCATTCTGTGTTCCCTTAGCTTTTGCAGGCACCCCAGCTGGCCGTGGTTCTTTAGCTGGTGGGGTGACCCAAGCCTTCATTCCTGAATGGTCTGGGTCATTGGTATTCATGCCTAAATCGGGTTGTTGTACGTTTTCCATTGAACCTAATTGCAGAGCATTAGGCCTCACTAAGAGATGCCTTGAGGAATCTCCTGTATATTCCAGATACACTCTCCCACCCTCACTGTGGAATGATAGTCTGCAAGCAGCCCCCTTGGTAGTCAGGATCAATGAACCTTACCTCCCTTCCTTGCCTGTGGATACAGAGGCAGGAGGAGCCCAAGATGGCCGGGTGGCAGTCTTAACTCCACAGTTCAATAGAATCATTTTTGTGACTCCTGGTAGAAGCATTCACCCTTTTGGATCTCAGACTGGCACAGAGCGTAAGATCACAGGAACAAGAAGCAAAAATTTTCTAATGGGTCACCAGGGGTAACAGTGGTACTCCTTCCATTTCAACCCTTTGGTTCCTGGGCCGATGAACACTGGCTATGGAAGAAACAGCACTACAAGATACCGATTCAGATCACATACAACCCTCTGGAGAACCTTACCCAGGACAAGCTTTATCTGAAGGTTATTGTCACCCAGCCAGCACTTAACTGAGTCTTCAAAAGGACATTTAATTGTTCTATCAAGCCAGTTGCTTTAGGATGGCGGGGAACGTGGTATGACCATGAATTCCACAACCATGGGCCCATCGCCACACTTCCTCTGCTATGATGTGTGTTTCTTAATCAGGACGAACGCGGTATGAAATACCATGCCAATGGACAGGGCATTCTGTAAGTCCGGAGGTAATAGTTTTGGCAGAAGTGTTGCATGCAGCAAGTGTCTATTTCAGTGAGCACAAAATGTAGACCCCTACATAATGGAAGCTATCCAATGTCATCAATCTGCCACCAAGTAGCTGGCTTATCACCCTGGGGAATGGGCCATATTGGAGACAGTGTTGGACTCTGCTGTTGGCAGATCGGGCACTCGGTGGTGAGTATGGCCAGGTTGGCCTTGGTGAATGGAAGTTCATGTTGCCGAACCCATGCGTCACCTCCATGATGCCACCATGAGTTGATAAGCTCATTGGGCAATGACAAGTGCGGCTGGGGAAAGAGGCTGACCGGTAGCCACAGAACGAGTCATCCTATGTACTTGATTATTAAAATCCTCCTGTGCTGAGGTTATCCTTGGGTGAGGATTCACATGGAATACGAATATTCTCACATTTTCCGTCCACACAGAGAAGTCTATTCATATACCTGTTCCTCGAATTACCTTATGATCCATTTTCCAGTCAAGTCCCGACCATCCTGCCAAACCATTGGTCACAGCCCATGTCTCTGTATAAAATCACTTGTCTGGCTATTTCTCCCTGCGAGAGTTTGTTTTTCAACCAGGTGAACTGTCTGAAGCTCTGCCCACTGCGGGGATTTCTCTTCACCGCAGTCCTGCAGGGATGTCCCAGAGAAGGTCTGTAGTGCTGCGGTAGTCCACTTTTTGGTGGGGCCTGTATATTATGCAGAACCATCTGTAAACCAGAATTGGGTCTTCTCTTTCTTTGCCAGCTAATTGTAGAAAACTCCTCAAGAGGCCACATGTGCAATGCTGAGAGAGGAAAGGCGGTGTAGCAAGAGTGGGGACCATGGGTATTTGGGTCATGTCTTCACGTAACTTATTTGTGCTTCGGGACCTGCCCTGTACTGATCATGTATACACCACTCCCATTTGATGATGGAGTGCTGCTGTGGAAGCCCAATTTCATGGCTTTGTGGGTAAGAGAGCACTCCGCGTATGATGGACAGCTTGGGTCACATGGTCACTTAGTGGTCATGGTTAAGTGTTCAGTCTCTTGGCCCAATAGCAGGCTAAGAGCTGTTTATCAAAAGGAGAGTGGTTACCTATGGAAGATAGAAGGGCCTTGCTCCAAAATCCTTAGGGCCTGTTCTTTGATCTCCCTATAAGGGCCTGTAAAAGGCTCCAAACAGCAATCCTATCTGCCATTGGCACTTTAAGCACCGCGTGGCCCAAATGGTGCCTCATATGGCCCAGAGCAGCTTGTACAGCAGCCTGGACCTTCTCTTGTTCTGGGTCTCACTCAACACGAGCAGCTTTTTGGGTCACTTGGCAAAAAGGCTGGAGTAACATACTCAAATGAGGAACACGTAGCCTCCAAAATCCAAAGACGGCCACTACCCATCACGCCCCGTTCGTGGTTTTAGGAGGAGTCAGGTGCAACAACTCATCCTTCATCTTTTTTTAAATATTTTTTTAAGTTCATTATTTTTGAGAGACAGAGCACAAGTGGGGGAGGAGCAGAGAGAGAGGGAGACACAGAATCCAAAGCAGGCTCCAGGCTCTAAGCTGTCAGCACAGAGCCTGACGCGGGGCTCGAACTCACGAACCGTGAGATCATGACCTGAGCCGAAGTCAGACGCTCAACTGACCGAGCCACCCAGGCGCCCCCCACTTATCCTTCATCTTCGAAGGGACCTCTCATCATGCCCCACACCCCTAGAAATCTCACTGAGGCAGAAGGCCTCTGCCTATTGTCTGATTTGCTTCCCGCCCTCTGACACACAAATGTCCCACCAATGAGTCTAGAGCAGTGACCACTTCTTTCTCACTAGGTTCAGGCAACATAATGTCATCAACATAATGGACTAGTGTGATATCTTGCGGAAGGGAAAGGCAATCAATCAAGGCCCCTGAGAACGAAATCAGGCTGGAGGGTTGACACGCCCCCGAGGTAGGGCCGTGAAGACATATCGAGGGCCTTGCCAGCTGAAAACGAAATGCATCTGCTGTCGGCCTGGTAGACAAGTAGGGGAAAAAGCCACTTGCCAGATCAGTGGCCGAACGTGAGGTTTCAGAGGATGTGTTAAATTGCTCAAGCGATGAAGCCATGTCCTGGAGTCACTGTCTGGTTAAGCGTGTAATCATCCACTGCCATTCTGGGAGCCAGACAGCGTGTGGCAGAAATCACTGCTGTTTCTCTCAGGTCCTTGATGGGTGCACTGACCTCTGCAGTCCCTCCGGGAATGTGGTCCTTCTCTTGTTTTTCTATTTTCCTACGGAGGGGCAGGGGCTCTTGCGGCTCCCACTTGGCTTTTCCCACATCAGTAGCCCTGACGCTACAGGTCAGGGAGCAAATATGTAGGGGTTCTGCTAGCAGCTAAGTTAGGTCCGTTCCAAACATACATCCCAGAAGCGGGAGAATAACCACAGGATTTGTTTGGGGACCCAGCAGGCCCACTGTGAGACGGAATTGAGCTAAAACTCCGTTGATCACCTGACCCCCATAAGACTTCATTCTGACTTCTGGGCCACCGTGATGTTTTGGGTCTCTTGGAATTAGCATCACTTCAGAGCCGCTGTCCAGAAGTCCTTTAAAGCTCTGATCAGATCCTTCCTTTTCCCCAAGTCACGGTCACTCTGGTACAAGGCGATGGGTCTCTTAGGGGAAAGCTGGGACGAGGAATAACAGTGCGGACTTTCAGTAGTATGCCGGACACCCAGCCTTCCCTTCATTCGAGAGCTTCTGGCTCATGTCATGTCTCGATCGAGGAGCCGTGACTTTCTATTTTATGGTTTAATGTAGGCTTTTGTTCACCTGACCCAAAATTTTCTGCTTATACAGATCACGTAAGAATTTGGTAGGCGTGGGGCGCCCGCGTGGCTCAGTTGGTTAGGTGTCGGCTCTTGAATTCGGCTCAGGTCACCATCTCAAGGTTCGTGAGGTTGAGCCCTGCGTCAGGCTCCGCGCTGAGAGCGCGAAGCCTGCTTGAGGTTCTCTCTCTCTCCCCCTCTTCTCTGCCCCGCCCCCCCTCAAAATAAATAAACTTAAAAACAATTTAGTAGGCTGTAGAGCCAATCAGCGTGGGCCCCGTTTTGGTCCACGTTTTGGTCAACCAACTAACCATTTAGAGCCCCTTCTAATTCCCTGAGCTGTGACATTAAATGCAGAAGCTCTGGACGCTTGTGGGGCTCAGGAAGTTAAGCGTCCCACTTTGGCTCAGGTCATGATCTCACGGTTTGTGAGTTCGAGCCCCGCGTCGGGCTCTGTGCCAACAGCTCGGAGCCTGGAGCCTGCTTTGGAGTCCGGGTCTCCCTCTGTCTCTGCCCCTGCCCCGCTCATGCTGTGTCTCTCTCTCTCAAAAATGAATAAACGTTAAAAAATTTTAAAAAATATTTTAAATGCAGATCTGTTTAAGTTCAGATCCAGACTTTTAATGAGTTCTTTCTTCCATTATCTCACATCCTTACTATCCATTCCCACACACGTTCCTCCTGTATAAATTATAAAACTGTATAAATTTTGTGGGTATAAATTATAAAGCCAAAGTAGTTATTCTAGAGTGTAGCACACCTCCTTATAAGTCATATTGCAGAGGCCATCTCTGCCAGAAGTGAGGAGGACAATAATGCTGATAAAGGAGTCTCACCACAAGAAGGTCTATTCCCCAGCTTCATCAGGATCTTCCCACAGCGCCTGTACCAACTTACAGGATCTTACCCTTTCCCAATCAATGGCCTCATTTTAACAGGAGACCCCCTTCAAGGCTGGGAGTTCAACTTGCATTGTAATTCAACCAGGTGCATGATAAGGTTCTGTGCGTGTGTGCCAGCCCAGTAGCAACAGGAGGTGACGGTCTCCTTTAGGATGCACATAGACACTCTTAGGTCATTTATGTGGCATTTGAACTGGGAATTCGAATCCCTAAGCTCATGCCTTTCTTTCAGCATCTTGTCCAATGACCTTAGGAGCAATCAACCAAAATCATATACGTTAGTTTTCCACAAATGTTCAAAAGTGTTATATAGAGAGTCATTTAGCCTCTTTATAATGTTAGAAGCATCCAATGCAGATATTTTTCATGTTTCTATAAATATTTCACACAATGGACTATCAGTGCTCTCTTTACTACTGAAACAGATTCATTCACATCTTAAAATATCAGATTAGAGAACCAATTCCAGGAAATCTAGAAACAATTCAGAAAACCTACCTTTTTAATTCTGTTTCTCTGGAACCACGGTCAATACCGAGAGAGCGATATCTATATCTATATCTATATCTAATCTATATCTATATATCTATCTCTACACACATATGGAAATTTATTATGTGGAATTGGTTCACATGACTCTGGAGGCTATGAAGTTCCACAGTCTGTTTTCTGCAAGCTGGAGACCCAGGAAAGCTGCTGATGTAATTCAGTCCAAGTCCAAAGGCCTCAGAACCAGGGGAGATGATGGTATAAATCCTAGTCCAAGAGCAGGAGAAAATGAAATGAGATGTTCCAGCTTAAGCAATGAGACAGGAAAAAAAAGGATAAATTTCTCCCTCCTCTATCTCTTGTTCTATTCAAGCCTTCAACAGAGATGGACATTATGTAAAGATAAAAGGGTCAACTCTACCAAAAAGATGTAACAATCCTAAATATATATGCACCAAACAACAGAGCCATGAAATATGTAAGGCAAAAACTGATGGAACTGAAAGGAGAAATATACAAATCAACAGTTATAGTTGGGAGATTTCAACATTCCTCTTTCAACAATTAATTGATAGAAAAGCTAGACAGAAAATTAGCAAGAATATGGACTAACTCAACAACACCATGAATCAATGGGATTTTATTGATATTTATACAACACTCCACCTGCCAATAGCAGAAAACACATTCTTGTCAGAATGTAAACCAGAAAAGACCATATCCTAAGCAATGAAATTAATCTCAACAAATTTAAAAGAATTTAAATCATGTACAATGTGTCCTTCATCCAAAATGGAATCAAACCAGAAATATAAAATAAAGATAACAGGCAAATTTCCACTTAGGAAATAAACAATACACCTCTAATTTCAAGGGAATTTCAAGGGAAATAATAAAATGCATTAAACTGTAAAATAAACTGTAATAAAATAAAACTGTAAAATAAAGATAATAGGAACATTTCCACTTAGAAAATAAACAATACACCTCTAATTTCAAGAAATTTCAAGGGAAATAATAAAATACATTAAACTGTATAAAAATAAAAATATAACATATCAAACTTTGTGGAACAGGCAAAGCCTTTGTTGAGAAGGAAATTTATTTTATTAAATGCGTATAATTAGAAAAGAAAAAAAGCTTCAAAAAATCTAAGCTATCGTATCAAGAAACTAAAAGAATAGTTGCAAAATAAAGTCAAGGCAAGCAGAAGGAAGGGAATCATAAGAACAGAAATGAATAAAATAGAAAAGGAAAATAGAGACTAGCAACGAAAACAAGCTGATTCTCTGAAAAGATCACTATAATTGACAATCCTCTACTAACTGACATAGACAAAAAAGCAAGTTACCAATACCTGGGATACGGGCTATCACTACAGACCCCGGAGATGTGAAAATGATACTAGGAGAATACTTTGAACAGTTCCACCCACATACATCTGATAATTTAGAGAAAATAGATCAGTGCTACAATACTCCCCCGTCCCCATAAACCAGACATTACCACAACTCACCCAACATGGACTGCCTCACTTGAAGAGCCCTAAACCTATATTAAGGATATTTAATTCATAACCGAAAAAACTTCCAACAGCAAAATTTCCAGGCCCAGATGTTTTTACTGGAGAATTCTACCAGATGTTCATAGAAGAATTAGCATCAATCTCCACAATCCCTTCCAGAAAGTCGACAAAGAGAATGGTTCCCGGTTCATATCATAAGGCTAGTAGTACCTTGATATAAAAACCAGGCTGTACGCAGACTCTTAACTGTAGAGAACGAACTGATGGTCACCAGAGGGGAGGAGGGTGGGGGGATGGGTGAAATACACGATGGAGATGAAGGAGTCCACCTGTGATGAGCACAGGGTGATGTACGGAAATGTTGAATCGCTACAGCGTGCCCTTGAAACTAATAGTACACTCTATGTTAACTAATTGGAATTTGAATAAAAAAACTTAAAAAAACCAGATTGTACAAAAGAGGAAAACTGCAGATCAACGGCCCTCATAAACATAGGTGTAAAAGTCCTTAACAAAACATGAGCAAACAGAATTTGACAATATATAAAAGGAATCATACACCGTGTCCAAATGGGGTTTATTCTGGTGATTGCACTCCTAGGCATTTATCCAAGTGCTATTAAAACTTAAGTCCATGCAGATATGTGCTCATGATTGTTTATAGCGTCTTTATTTGTAATAACCATAAACTGGAATCAACCAAATAGTCCAGAATAAGTGAACGGTTAAACCATAGCATACGAATACCCCAGATCACTATTCCACAATCAAATGATCAACTGTTGATATGTGCAGGTACTTGGCTGGATCTCAAAGACCTTAGGCCGAATGATGAAAGCTAATTTTTGAGTTGGCTTTTGAAAGGCACATCTTGTAGGAGTCCATTTATACAGCGTTCTTGAAATGACAGAATGACAAAAAAGGAGACAGGTAGATGACTGCTGGGTTGTAGGGATGGATGGTGGATGGGGCTGGGGTGGGGAGGAGGGCGTGCGTGGCTGCAAAAGGGAGATCTTTGTGGTGATGGAGCAGTTATGTGTCCAGATTGTGGTGGTGGCTACACGTGCAATAAAATGACACAGGTACATCGTACCAATGTCAGTTTCCTAGTTTTGATAGTGTTCCGATGTTACGTAAGATGCAACCACTCGGGGAAACTGGATGAAGATTATATGGAGCTTTTTTTGCTTTATTTTCGCAACTTCCTGCCAATCTCTAATTATTTCCAAACAAAACAATTAAGAAAGCAATGCATGGGGCACCTGGGTGGCTCTGTCAGTTGAGAGACCAATTCTTGCTTTCGGCTCAGGTCACGATCCCAGGATCGTGGGATCGAGTCCTGTGTTGGGCCTGCTTGAGATTCTCTCTCTCTCTCCCTCTGCCCCCTCCCACTCGTGTGTGTGCTCTCTCTCTCTCTCAAAAAAAATCGATGTGCTACAATAAGAAAAATTCTATGTAAAAGTGTTTTTTGAGAGCGCTCACCTGTTCAAGAGAGTTTCAACTTTGAGGCAGTCAGTTTATCATTGGTAATATAATAAAAGAAGCACAGTTTTTGTAAGGGGACTATATTTCAGGGAGAATTTAATGTAACTTTTGACACACTGTATTAGAAATATTACTCTGCTGAATAATATTTGCTCACTTTTGAGATAGGTTAACCATGTGCAGATAAATCTAGTAATCAACGAGTAACGTCAGGACAGGAAGGCAGTCTCTTAAGACACGCGACATTGGGCTATATGGAATTTTTCATTAATTTAAGCAATTTTGTAGAGCTCTGATGTCCAGATCAGTGACAAGTCCAATGCTCCTGAAATTTAAAGAGGACCATAAAAGGTTTACACAGTAAATTGCAGCAAACGAATTCAATGACGAACACAGAGTTGTGGAGCTGGCGGAGAATTTAGCCTTCGCGCAGAGACATTTTCTGGGACACTCTGAAGAGATCTGGTGACATTTCCAAGTTCGCCCGGAACTGGGGACTGGCCAAGTCCAAGACTATTTGGCCCCGGACCCGCGATCTTCCCTGAGAGCCATCCTCTGTCCTTCCCCCCCCTGGCGCCCTCTGTCCTCACCCACTGCCTTCACGCCTGGGTGTGAGGTTTCTGCCAGACGTTGGGGCACAGAGAGCCTACCTTGCATGCGTCCCCCGCACACGTGCCTGATGGCAGGCTGGCTCCGCACTGTCTCTGAAGGATCAGTCCTCAATGAGTCCCATTCCAGCTAACGAGCTTCTCTGCAGCTTAAAATACTCTAGTCAGAAGAAAGAGAAATATTTTAGAAAGTGTCTAATTGGAGCTCTCCCAATCACATATTTTTTTCATCAGGAGCCTTTGTATTTCGAGCTTTCGTAAGCCCGGTTATTCTGAGACACAATTTTACCGAGGAAGGAGAGAGTGGTTGTTTTTTTCTCTTTTAATTTGATTGTACTCCTTCATCCTCTTAGTTGCATGTTATCGAGTGTACCAGACCAAAACCATTCACATGTTCATATTTACATGGGGAAAGATTTACTTGAAAAGGGTTCTAGTAGGGACACCTGGGTGGCTCAGACGGTTAAGTGTCTCCAGCTCTTGGATTCAGCTCAGGTCGTGATCTCATGGATTCATGAGTTGGAGCCCCACGTTGGGCTCCAGTCTGACAGTGCAGAGCCTGCTTGGGATTCTCTCCCCCCCCCTTTCTCTCTCTCTCTCTCTCCCTCCCCCCTCCCTACCCCCAGGGTGCTGTCTCTGTCTCTCTCAAAATAAATCAAATTTTAAAAAAGGTTGTTTTAATGCATTCTCACTATCAAAATTAAGGCAATACCTCCTGCAAGAGGGTGGGAAACGTGGCCACTATTTCCCTGTAAAACCCAATGCGACGTTGGCCAAGTGGCGGGCACTCGATGAGCGTGGGCCTGCGACCGGGCCTGGGGACCAGGTCTGGGACGAGACCCCCGCCGGGGCAGCTGGTCCCCGAGGCTACTCCCTCATCTGTCATCTGTGTCATTACCGGCTTGGCCAGGAGCCCGTTCAGCTTACGTGCGTGATGATTCTATCCCACCGGTTCTCGAGGGGGAGGGGAAATGACTTCAAAAGCAGCTGAAGAAGAAAACAAGGAAACCCCGCCAGACCTCCTCTGGGGGAGGATTACTATTCCTATTTTGGATGCTGTCCCTAAAATCCCTACCCGTGGCCGGCCAGTAAAGCGCTTCTCGGTGAGCACACGCCCCATCCCTGGACCGCTGGCGGGGAAAACGCACAGCGCTGCCTCCACCTGCTTTTTCTATGCCGAGTGTCAGAGACGAGGCCCCTGTAACGACTCCGCTTTTGCAACAGGCCCCGGATAACCAGAAAGTGTGGCATTCACGCGTCCCCGAGTCGCGATCATCAGGCCGGTTCTGCGGTGAATGAGTCACGTGAGCCCCGTGGGGCCCACTTCCGGCCACTGAAAAGAACATTGACGGCGCATGACCGGAAGCTCTCAGGGGGTCCCGGCTTGCTTCTGCGAGCCGCTGGGGAGCAAGGAACGGACGTGTCAACTGCGGGATCGGCTGTTACATTCCGGAGGCTTGGCTTCATGTCGATCGTGGATGGAGGCAGAGTCCCCTTCTGGGAGCTGCTGACGGCCACCAGCTAGAAGGCATAAGCCTCGGACTCGGCCGATGCCATCCTCCAACTCGAGACGCGAGCTGGACCAAGTGGGGCAAAGACAAAGGAGCGGCTGGACTTCATCGTGGTGAAGGCCGCTGTTCTCCCGAGTGCGGGGGGCAGTGGCCCGTCCGGCTGTCTGTCGGTGCCCTGGGTTGCATCCTGACCGATTCCCTGGCGTATTGTTTTACAGGAGCAGGTTAGCACTCGAACTAGCGACCGCTTTCACTTATGAACCATTTAATGATCTGCTCACAAACCCTTTTCTTCCTGCCCCCGAGTTGGGGACCCTGGATTTAGAAACTGTCGGACCCCCGGGGTGAGGGCTGCTTGCTTCCACCCCCAAACGCAACAGTGCTCCCCCTGCATTGAAGCCCCGACTGCCTCCTGGGATACCAGTCACTGCAAATCACTGGGTAAGTTGGGGGGGAAAGGGTTATGGGATGGGCAGGAGGAATCCATCCCGATTATCAAGGGATCCTGTGTCTTGCCTCCCTACATTCTACATCTGGTTAATATTAAGGTCTCAGATTCCTCTGAAATGGAAGTCTGGGTCAGGATAGCGGGGAAAGAAGCCAACGGGCTGAGTGCTGCCTGAGAGCAAAGCAAAGCATGCAGAGAGCAGAGAGTGGCCGAAGGGCGTCACGATGCCAGGACTGTTGCAGAAGTACATGCTGACACTGAATTTCCTTCCACGCTCTGGAGCTAACTTCCCTTCCCCCTCCCCTTGCTTTGTGAAACGTTCATGTAGACTTCTTTATGGATGGTTACATTCACTGTTACTCTGTGGGTTTCAGAGGAGGGAGCTGTGCCCGTGACCATCTTGGAGGAGAGAACTGGGTGGGGCCCAGCGACCCTAGCCCTGGGACAGGAAGCAGAGACTGGAGACTTCCTGCTTTTGGTAAGTCAGTGCGGCACTCTTTACCGTTCAGAAGATAACTACGCTGTTAACCCCCAACATTTGAAGTGTCTCTAATTCTGTGTATAAGAATGCGTATGAATTTTGGGAGGCTGTGCCTGTTCTTTTTGGTCTGTTCGGTACCCACCCACCGGCCCTGGCTCTGACGAATTTCCCCAGATGTGTTCTCCTAAGGAGAGGCACCGTGCTACCTGCTGCAGAGAAAGTCAGGACATGTGAGTAGGATCCCGGAGCCCCCATGAGCTGAGCCAGTGAGACTCTGGGGCAAAGATGAATCCATACACTCCTCCCAGCAAGAGGGACCACCTCCTGGGCCTAGGGTGTGGAATAGTTAGGCCACAAGGTATATTTCCATATCTTTATAAATTCTAGAGGAACACAGGTTTATGAGAAGCCACGAAACGGAAGCAGTTCTCAGAACTACGTCCTGGGATGGAAAGATACAAGCCTAACCCAGTTGTAAATTCAGACTCAGTTCTGAAAGATGCTTACGATTCAGATACCGAAGATGTTCTGAGGGTTTTCTGTCAAACCCTCGGGGAAACAAGAATTCCATATTCTTTGAAGGAGGATGAGAAAAAGACAGCACGCGGACGCGTTCCAAATTTTGAAGTTTTAACTGCAACTAAATGTGAACATGGATCATATGCTTCCCTCCAAACAGACTACATTTAATTGAGAGTAGGAACTCAAAGTCTGTTCCAAGGAGGATGGAGCCTATTTAGAGAAATCAAGAAGGTCACTTTATTTTATTTTATTTTAGTCCTTAGTCTCTTACCTACCAGCTCCTTGGATACTCACAGCATCTTTATACTCATATTTACAGATGAGGAACCGACACGCCGCGAGGTTAAATGACTCCAAAGTCGCACACCTGGTGTCAAAGATAATTGTCAGGGTGAACCTCTTAGCGCCATTTGACTTTCTAAGCTTCGTGCCTGTACTTTTTTTTTGTAACTAAAATTTTTAAAAATTCCACTTGAAGATAGATTTATTTCCTCCCATTATATGTTTCTGGGTCTAACAGTTGCAATATTAGGCTTGCAAACATTGACGCAAAATTAGATCCAAAGATGTTATGCCACGTTTTAAATTCACGTGTGTAACATCAGTCACAGGCTTTGAGAAGTGACCTTTTTGTTAGCCAGAACTCCTTGCATTAAATTCTATTCAGGAATCACAGCCTATTGTCTTAATGCATCTTTAAATAGGATTACCAGAGTGGCTGGGCATACCTATGCTTGAAACATTATTTGTCTAATTGCTTCTGCCTAATTAAGAGGTACATATTACGACAGATTTCAAATTGATTTCAAATTAAGTAAGATCTCGGAAAACGAGGACTAACGTAAACTGAATAAATTTGCTTCTTGTTTTTGCTCTTTCCTTTTTTTTCCCCTTTTCTTTTCCTTTGAGGAATTTCATATCTGTTTTTTCAGAGGAAATCAGGAAACCATACACATGTTAAATAAAGTTCTATCCAGATCATAAGATCTACGCTTCAGATGAAAAAGGCTTTATAAATAATCTTGCTTTTTTTGCAATGTTTGTAATAATTCAGGTCATTCCTTCTGGCCAGTCGTATCATCTAGATAAAAAAAAAAATTGTCCAATCTTTGGTATTAACTTAGTACTTACGGAATATTACATAATGCAGTGCAGTCCAATTTATGGGATGAAACACGAATTTAAATAATTGAATATGGTTTATTTCACCTGTATTTCTTCTACACAGATACGCATACATGTTAAGAGTTGAGCCTTATTGACTTTACACGGACATATCTTTTTACTGAGTCTGATGACTAAAATAAAGGTTCAGAAATGGATTTTGGCTAACAAGTACATTTACATCTATACATATATTATGAAAATACTTTCATTCTATTCTCTGAAACATTACGTACACATCTTTTGCCTGGAGATACTTCCTATGTGAGTCAGCGTTCTTAAAATATATGCTAATAGGTAATGGTCAATGTGCTACAAACATCATTGAGTTAGCATTGAGGTAACCTTCCAGTTACCTCCTTGCAGTTTTCATAGATTATAAGATATAAAACACTGTATTTTGCCCCATTCAGACTTACCATGCACAAGCACTGTCAGTTTTAGCCTGCAGTGTTTCTTCTAACATGTCCACACACACACAAATAATAATAATAAAGTAGGCGCCTATATGCAGAAATTTCTCCAACCCTTCCAGAATGTAAATAATTGATCTATATGCATATGTAATAAGAAAGCTTTAAGAAAGGTGCCTTTGAAATTCAATTGCTTATCCAAATGTTTCTGGAGTAATACATTTGGAGACTATGACTAGAATTTATAACGGCACAGGTTTTTACTGTCAGGTGGTTAAATGCCCTCGTCATAAAGTTACAGTGAAGTCACACCTGCAGAATGTACATGGGAGAGGTGTCACAAATGGACGTCCTCTCCTTGTGACATCACCACCACTGTCTCTTTTAGTCTCTTAAATTCAAACAGGTAATTGACCGATGCCCTCAAACCATCTATATGAGACTCCTCAAGTTTAGATCCGGTCCCCCAGGATCTAAGATTTAATCCCCAACACGAGGGTGGGGGTGTCCTACAAGGCTGAAAAGTACACTGACATGCGATCTTCATTTGGTGAGATGAGAGTGAGCTTGGGCTGGAAACTATGGTAGAAAGCATATGAATCACCTCGAAATACCAGCTGTCTAAACATCCCTATTACGTTAGATTCCCAGGTTAAAATTAAGAACTCAGGAAACAACAGGCGTTGGTGAGGATGCGGAGAAAGGGGAACCCTTTTGCACTGCTGGTGGGAATCCAAACTGGTGCAGCCACCCTGGGGAACAGTATGGAGGTTCCTCAAAAAATTAAAAATAGATGGGGCGCCTGGGTGGCTCAGTCGGTTGAGCGTCCGACTTCAGCTCAGGTCATGATCTCGTGGTCTGTGGGTTCGAGCCCCGCGTCGGGCTCTGTGCTGACAGCTCGGAGCCTGGAGCCTGCTTCGGATTCTGTGTCTCCCTCTCTCTCTGCACCCCCCCCCCACACTCACGCTTTGTTTCTCTGTCTCTCAAAAATGAATAAATGTTTTAAAAAATTAAGAAAAATTAAAAATAGAGTTACCCTATGACCCAGCAATTGCACTACTAGGTATTTATCAAAAGGATACAAAAATGCTGGTTCGAAGGGACACAATGTACCCTAATGTTTATAGCAGCGCTATCAACAATAGCCAAACTATGGAAAGAGCCCAAATGTCCATCGACTGATGAATGGATAAAGAAGATATATGTATATGTGTGTGTGTGTGTGTGTGTGTGTGTGTGTGTGTGTGTGTGTAAAATGGAATATTACTCAGTCACCAAAAAGAATGAAATCTTGCATTTGCAGTGATATGGATGGAACTAGAATGTATTATGCTAAGCGAAATAAGTCAGAGAAAGGCAAATATACGATTTCAGTCCTATGTGGAACTTAACAAACACAACAGATGAACACAGGGGACGGGAAGGAAAAATAAGATAAAAACAGAGAGGGAGACAAACCATAAGACACTCTTCAATGCAGAGAACAAACTGGGGGTTGCTGGAGGGAAGGGGGGAGGGGGGAGGGGCTACATGGGGGATGGGCATTGTCTGGATGAGCAGCAGGTCCTGTATGTAAGTGACGAATCACTAAGTTCCATTCCTGAGACCATTATTTCACTATATGTTAACTAACTTGGATTCAAATAAATTAAAAAATAATAAACTAGGAATAGATACGAAAAAAAGTTAGATTCCCACATGATATTTAAAAATAACCAGCAAGTAATCATATTATCAGTTTTAGCTCTGAGAATCTTTTATAAGATAGCCTCCGTCTAAAGGAATCACACTCATTCAATTTCAGTCACGTAAGAGAATGCAGTTCTGTGCAAATTGTCAGATACACACCCCAAAATTAAACAACCGCATACAGTAATTGGGAGAATTCATTTTCCAAACCTTCTTCCTCTCTCTGTTGCTCTCATGTTTCTTCTTTCTAACATCTAATCTCTCTTCTCGGCAAGTCCTCCACAGTAAGACAGAGCTTATTTTGTGAATCCCTGTAATCTGAACGATCGTCTCCTTTTTCATTCTTCCCATTACTTCTGATGACAAAGCCACCGCTGTTACTGAGCTGATGGCAATAATGGATGTTTGTGCTGGCTCTATCTTTTGTACTCCCTTCTTTGAAGGGGGGCCCTGGGCTGAGCTGGTAGCCTGTTGAAGGAGGATGTGCTCTCTGCCCGAGTGTGGGGGGGGCGGGGATACAGTAATTGTTTCTCTTCAAAAACAAATGCTCAAAACTTCACCCCAAATTAACATTGTAAACAACTTCCACGTCATCAATAATGACATTTGAAAATCTGGTTCTAACAGTCCGGGGAAGGAGAGGAAGGACAATGTTTTAAGGGCTCTTGCCTTTAAAGGATTCTCGAAACCTTCACCGAAATCTGTAAAACATTGATGTTCACTCTGGAGTTTTATACTTTTAAACATTATTGACTTTCTGGTAAGAAGGCAGATGTTAAGACCTTAGAACGTGCACTCTGGCAAGAGGCAAACTATTAAATGCTGTTCGTTGAACTTTGTAACATAGATCTAGGACTTTCAATTTATTTTACCAGCTGTATTGAGGTATAATTCACATATCGCCCAGTGTACCACTTACAGTGCACAATTCGGTAGTTTCTGGCACATTCACAGAGTTTGCAACCAACCCCACCGTTAATTTCAGGACATTTTCATCGCCCCAGAAAGGAATCCCGTACCCTTGGGTGGTCACCCAACCATCTCAAGACCCGAGCCTAAGCCCCCACTAATTCACTTTGTTCAAGCCTCTGAAACCTTCATGAATCAGCACTTTGATATAAATCTCCAACTCTCTGCCACTATTATTTGAATTTAAGAATTTTATTTTGGGGCGCCTGGGTGGCTCAAGTCGGTTGAGTGGCCGACCTCGGCTCAGGTCATGATCTCGCGGTTCGTGAGTTCGAGCCCCGCGTCGGGCTCTGGGTTGACGGCTCAGAGCCTGGAGCCTGTTTCAGATTCTGTGTCTCCCTCTCTCTGACCCTCCCCCGTTCATGCTCTGTCTCTCTCTGTCTCAAAAATAAATAAACGTTAAAAAAAAAAGAATTTTATTTTTTGAGCAGTTTTGGGTTTATAGAAATATTGAGCAGAATGGACAGAGTTCCCATATACTCACTTCAGCCTTGCAACACCCTCGTCCCCTTTTCTCTGTTACTAACGTGTTGTATTAGTGGTACGTTTGTTACAACTGATGAGTCAGTACTGAAACACAATTGTTAATTGAAATTTACATCAGGGTTCACTCTTTGTGTTGTACATTCTATGGGTTTTGACAAATGTATAACGTCATGTATTCACCATTGCAGTCTCATACAGCGTAGTTTCTTTTTTTAAAAAAAAAAGTTTATTTATTTATTTTGAAAGAGAGAGAGAGAGAGAGAGAGAGAGAGAGAGCAGGGAAAAGGCAGAGGGAGAGAGAGAGAATCCCAACCAGGCTCTAGGCTGCCAGTGAAAAGCCCGACTTCTGGCTCGAGCCCATGGACCGTGAGATCATGACCTGAGCTGACCACCAAGACTCGGATGCTTAACCCACCGAGCCAGCCAGGCGCCCCCAGAGTAGTTTGACTGTCCTAAAAATTCTTGCAATCTATCTGTTCATCCCTCCTTCCCTTGCTCTTAGCCCCTGGAAACCACTGATCTTTTTACTGTCTTCATAGTTTTGCTTTTTTCTGCAATGCCATATGGCTGGAAGAATATAATATGTAGCCTTTTCAGACAGGCTTCTTACACTTAGCAATATGCTTTTAGGGTTCCTCTGTCTTTTTTTTTCTCACTTGATAGCTCTTTTTTTTTTAATTGTGGAATAGGATTCTGTTGTCTGAATATAACATATTGGTTTATCCATTCATCTACGGAAGGTACATACAGAGGAGTGTGATTGGTGGATCGTATAATTGGAATATGTTTAATTTTGTAAGAAACTGACAAACTGTCTTCCAAAGTGGCTGTACCATTTCAGGGCGCCTGGGTGGCTCAGTGGATTAAGCATCCGGCTTCAGCTCAGGTCATGATGTCACGGTCCGTGAGTTCGAGCCCCGCGTCGGGCTCTGCGCTGACAGCTCAGAGCCTGGAACCTGTTCCGGATTCTGTGGTCTCCCTCTCTCTCTGACCCTCCCCCGTTCATGCTCTGTCTCTCTCTGTCTCAAAAATAAAAAATAAAAAAAAAAAAACAACACACGTCAAAGTGGCTGTACCATTTTGCATTCCCACTAGTCTGTGGTTTCCCGGAAGTTTTTAACTTAGTGAAATCCAAGTTATCAATTTTTTTCATTCGAGAATTGTGCTTTTAGTATTGTGTCTAAAGAAGTCATTGCCCGGCCCTGGGTGACCTAGATTTTTCTCCTCTGTTAAAGAGCTTTGTGTGTTACATTTAGGTCTGTGATCCTTTTTGAGTTAATTTTTGTGAAAGGCAGAATTGCCTTTGCTCCTTTGTCAAAGATCAGTTGACTGTATTTGTATGGTTCTATTTCTGGGCTCTCTATTCAGTTCCATTGATCTATTTGTCTCTTCTTTTGCCAATATCACATGGCCTTAATGACTGTAATTTTATAGTAAGTGTTGATGATGGGTGGTGGCAAGCCTCCAGCCTTGTTCTTCTCCCTCAATATTATGTTGGCTACTCTGTTTTTTTATGAACTTTGGAATACGTTTGTCAATATCCAGAAAATAACTTGCCGGGGTTTTGATTTGGATTCATTGAGTCGGTAGATCAAGTTGGGAAGATATGACACCTTAACAATTTTTGATCTTCCTATAAAAGGAGAATGAACTCTCTCTCCATGTATTTAAATACCCTTTTGTGCCTTTATCAGAGGTGTGTGGCTTTTAATCATGTATATCTTGTACCTAGTTTGTTAGATTTATGCCCAGCTATTTCATTCTTTTGGTGCTAATGTAAATGATACCTTGTTTTTAATTTAAAGCCCAAGTATACAATGCTGGTATATAGGAAAGCAATCAACTTTTGTATGTGAAAATATATCCTGCAATCTTGCCGTAAGTGTTTTTGGGTTACCAGAATTTTTTGTTGATTCTATAAGATTTTCTGCATAGATGATCTTGTCATCTGGGAACGAAGACAGTTTATTTCTCCCCTTCCAATCTATTTACGTTTTATGCCCTTTTCTTTCTAGTTGTATTGGCTGTGACTTCCAGACAAGGTTGAAAAGGAGGGGCGACAGGGGAGGTGGTTGCCTTGTCCCTGACCTTAGCGGGAGGCCTCTAGTTTGTTACCAGTAAGGATTATGTTTGACGCGGACTTTTGGTAAATGCTTGTTACCGAATTGCAATAGTTCTCTCTATTTCTACGTTGCTGCAAGTTTTCACCGTGAATAAATGATGTGTTTTGTCAGATTCTCTTTCTGCATCTTCTGATGTGATCATATCGTTTTTCTGCTTTAGCCTGTTGAGATGACAAATTTCACTAATTGGCTTTCTAACATTGAACCAGTCTTGCACACCTGGAATAAATCCCTCTTGGGCCTGGTATAGAATTCTTTTCATATCTTGTTGGATATGATTTGCTACTAGTTTATTGAGGACTTTGGTGTCCATATCCATTAAAGATATCTGTCTGAATTTTTCTTGTGTTGTAAGACTTTAGATATTTTTTTTTAAAAGAAAGAGAGAGTGAGGGGCACCTGGGTCGCTCCGTCGGTTAAGCATCCGACTTCGGCTCAGGTCATGATCTCACGGCCCGTGAGTTAGAACCCCACCGTCGGGCTCTGTGCTGACAGCTCAGAGCCTGGAGCCTGTTTCGGATTCTGTGTCTCCCTCTCTCTCTTAACCTCCCCTGTTCATACTCTGTCTCTCTCTGTCTCAAAAATAAATAAACATGGGGCGCCTGGGTGGCTCAGTCGGTTGAGCGTCCGACTTCAGCCAGGTCACAATCTCGCGGTGCGTGAGTTCGAGCCCCGCGTCGGGCTCTGGGCTGATGGCTCAGAGCCTGGAGCCTGTTTCCGATTCTGTGTCTCCCTCTCTCTCTGCCCCTCCCCCGTTCATGCTCTGTCTCTCTCTGTCTCAAAAATAAATAAACATTAAAAAAATTAAAAAAAAAATAAACATTAAAAAAAAAGAAAGAAAGAGAGAGTGCACATGTGGGTACAAGTGGGGGAGGGGCAGAGGGAGAGGAACGGAGAGAATCTTCAGCAGGCTCCACACTCAGCGCAGAGCCCAATGCAGGACTCAATCTCATGACCCTGGGATCACGACCTGAGCCAAAGTCAAGTGTTGAGCGCTTAACCGACTGAGCCACACAGGCACCCCTCTGTGTTTTTGATACCAGGGTGATACTGACCTCATAAAATGTATTAAGACGTATGCATTTTTGTTCTATGTTTTTGGAAAAGATTTTAGAAAATAAGCGTAATTTTTTCCCCTAAAATGTTTGGTAAAATTCACCAACGAACCCATCTGGCCCTCGTGTTTTCTGTTTGTCAGATACTAAGCATTGATTCAAATTCTTTAATAGAGGGCTAGACAGACTGTCCATTTCCCTGTGTGACCTTTGGTGCTGAGCAAATGGATATCGCCATGCAAGAAAGAGATGTAGACAAAAACTTCACACCTTGCACATATATTGACTCATGGGGGTGCCTGGGGGGGTCAGTTAAACATCCGACTCTTGATTCAGCTCAGGTCATGATCTCATGGTGTGTGGGGTCAAGCCCCGCGTGAGGCTCTGTGCTGACAGTGTGGAGCCTACTTAGGATTCCTTCTCTCTTCTCTCTCTCTGCCTGTCCTTGCTCTCTCTCTCTCTCTCTCTCTCTCAAAAATAAATAAATAAATATGTTAAAAGACAGATCCAAGAATTCAATATAAAATGCAATGGAACTTTACGAAAATTAAGTACTCCTGCTCTGAGAAAGACACTGTTAATAGAATGAAAAGTCAAGCCATAGTCTGGGAAAAAATATTTGCGAAAACATGTGCCCGATAAAGGGTTGATATCCAAAATATAGGAAGAATCTTTTTTTTACAACATTTAAAAAAATTTATTTATTTGTTTCCAAAGGAAAAGAGAGTGAGCATAAGCAGAGGAGGGGCAGAGAGAGAGAGAGAGAGAGAGAGAGAGAGAGCATGAGCAGGACAGGCACAGAGAGAGAGAGAGGGAGAGAGAGAATCCCAAGCAGGCTCCGCACTGTCAGCACAGACGGTGGGCTCCAACTCACAAACCATGAGGTCACGACCTGAGCCGGAAACCAAGACTTGGATGCCTAACCGTCTGAGGCACGCAGGTGCCCCCCAAATACACAAACAATCTTTAACCCTCAACAATCGATTAAAACTGGGCGAAAAAAAAAGTCTGAAGAGACACCTCATTAGAGAAGATACACAGATGACAAATAAGCTTATGACAAGATGCTTAACATCGTATGTCACTAGGGGATTGTAAATTAAATCAGCGGTGAGATGTCACCACATGCCTAACAGAATTATGTAAAATCCAGAACCCTGATAATACCACACGTTCTTGCGGAGCAAGAACTCTCACTTACGGCTGGTGGGAATGCAAAATGGTGCCACCTCTAGGGAAGACAGTTTGGCAATTTCTTACAAAATCCATTTACGCTTACCATATCATCAAGCAATTGTACCCAAAGGTGTGGAAGGCCTCTGTTGCACAAAACCTGCACGTGAATGCTTATAACAGCTTTATTTTATACTTGTCAAACTGAGAAGCAGTCGCGACGTCCTCCGTGGGTAAGTGGACACATACACATCCAGGCGATGGAATGTGAGTCAGCAGACTAAAGACATGAGCTGGTAGGTCACAAAAACACGCGGAGGAGGAAACTTAAAAGCATATCACAAAGTATAAGAAACAATCTGAAGAGGCCCCGTACCGAATGATTTCAACTCTAGGGCATTCTGGGAAAAGCTGGTGGAAGAATCAGTGGTTGCAGGGGTGAGGCATAGGGGCTGGAAGGCAATGGAAGTATCCTGTGTTTGTCATGGTGGACGTGTGTCAAGCCTGTAGAATACACAACACAAAGAATGAACCCTAATGTCAACCATGGCAACAATAATGTGTTAATATTGGTTCATCAGGTGCAATAAATGTGTTCTATATATATATATATGTATATGTGTATATATATATATATATACATATTTATATACATGCTATTTCTTGTATATATATTTTCCATGTAGAAAAATAAACAATAAGCTAAAGACTTGGGTTTTTTTGAGAAGGAAACTGGTGATAAGAGCTATGAAAAGTGTCTTACTGCCTTGCACATTGGCAAATGTGTTCATTGCCCAAAACGGTACAGTCTTAGATTGATGGAACTTCATCGGATTCTTGAAATTCTAGAGTGTCTACTCTATTTCTGAAAAATAAAAAAAAATACATACATATATATTATGTGATAATCGTAGAAGTAGATACCAAACTGGTATTTATAATTAAAGTTTTGAATGTCATATAACAAGCTGTTCTTTGGGGGAGCCTGGGTGGCTCAGTCAGTTAAGCGTCTGACTATGGATTTCGGCTCAAGTCATGATGTCAGTGTTGTGAGATCGAGCTCCCCATTGGGAGTGGAGTCTGCTTGGGCTTCTCTCTCTCCCTGTCTCTCTGCCTCTCCCCCATTCATGCACGCATGTGCTCGCGCAATCTCTCTCTCTCTCTCTCTCTCTCTCACTCTTATGAATAAATAACCTTCGGAAAAACAGCTTTTCTTTGAATTGTTTCTACATGAGGTAAAGCAGTGTTTTTCTGTTTGTTTAATTAAAACTATCTCCGTAGTTTGAAAATATTTTTTAGTATCATTAGCCTTTGAAAGCCAACCAATTCCATATTAACTTTTATTAATTTCAATAATACTGATTCCTAATATAATATTTACAGAGGATGGGGCGCCTGGGTGGCGCAGTCGGTTAAGCGTCCGACTTCAGCCAGGTCACGATCTCGCGGTCCGTGAGTTCGAGCCCTGCGTCGGGCTCTGGGCTGATGGCTCAGAGCCTGGAGCCTGTTTCCGATTCTGTGTCTCCCTCTCTCTCTGCCCCTCCCCCGTTCATGCTCTGTCTCTCTCTGTCCCAAAAAAAAATAAATAAACGTTGAAAAAAAAAAAATATTTACAGAGGAATGACCGTTCATATTTTCACATGTGAAGAAGGACTTTCTTCGGGAAGACACCGTGTTAACCATGGATCTTAATCAACAAAATAATTCATATTTATTAATAATCTATAGTTAACTGACTGTTACACTGAAGATACTGACATTATGATCAATAAGGTTAGCTTTGGAAGAAAGAATAGTTTCAAAATAATGAAAAAAAATCTATATTCTGGTCTTCAATATCCATATGATGAATTAGACAAATTTGAGGGTGTAACTCCTAAAATCTCACCCTTGTACTCTGACTTATGCCTCACTTTTATGCAATTTATCCTCACATCCAGTAATGCAGAATTTCTTTTTAAAAAATTTTTTTTAATGTTTTATTTATTTTTGAGACAGAGAGAGACAGAGCATGAGCAGGGGAGGGGCAGAGAGAGAGGGAGGCACAGAATCCGAAGCCCGCTCCAGGCTCCGAGCTGTCGGCACAGAGCCTGACGCGGGGCTCGAACTCACGGACAGCGAGATCATGACCTGCGCTGAAGTCAGACACTTAACCAACTGAGCCACCCAGGCGCCCCCAGAATTTCTTTGTAAGAAACCTAACACTGAAGTAAAACTGTTCCTTTTATTGTTATCTTGCTTTGGTTCCGAGAAATCTATTATGACAAAGTAACAGCTTTTTCATTTATGCACTCTCTTGATTTTTTGGTTGCTTTATGTGTTTCGTGAGTGTGAAATAATGGAATAAGGACATGGTGCAAACAGTCATTGTCGGCAAGTGTGGGTGGGACAGTGCGTGAGGCCGAGCTGCCAAGCTGCAGGAGAAAGCTGTTCCCCTGAAGTCACTGTGGGGTTTGGGACTGGCTGCTCGCAGAGGCTCACCTGGTTTGGGGCCGTCCAAAGTACACCGCTCAGGGACAAAGACTTCTGAAGTTCACCTGACCCTACAGGATATGAGGGTCATAGGCAATAGGGCACACACTTTCTGCTGTACTTTTTCTCGCCTTGGAAGAGAGAATACTTCATTGAGAGTCTTTCCAGAGCCCTGGATTCCTAAACCCATTCGGCATTAACCGAGGGGCGGGTCTCTGAGAGAAGGAAAGGCCATGCAAACTAAGATTTAATCCAGGACCCCTACAAAGCTACAGAATTTATACCGGTTTTCTTCACTTTAGTTTTAACTTTTTTTCAGTGTTTATTTATATTTGAGAGAGAGAGAGAGAACGAGCACAAGCGGGGGAGGAGCAGAGAGAGAGGGAGACACGGAACCTGAAGCAGGCTCCGGGCTCTGAGCTGTTAGCACAGGGCCTGGCATGGGGCTTGAACTCAGGAATTGAGAGATCATGACGTGAGCCGAAGTTGGAGCTTAACCCACTGAGCCCCCTGGGCGCCCCATCTTCACTTTAGTTTTGGAAGAGCCATGTAAAATTGGTACTTCGAGTTGAAAATATTAAGATTGAAAAAACAGAGTTTGTAGAAATAGAGTGTGTGATTAATACATACAGATCAATAGCATTTCTATACAGCAGTAAGGATGAGAACATGTGGTGTTTTGAGTGATCCACCATTTACAACTAAAATTTGCACCTGCTGGGGGGCGCCTGGGGGGCTCAGCTGGTTAAGCGTCTGACTCTCGTTTTCAGTTTAGGTCACGATCTTGTGGTTTGTGAGTTCGAGCCCTGTGTTGGGCACCGTGCTGGTTGTCATTATCTCTTATCTCTCTCCCTCTCTCTCTCTGCCCCTCCCCCACTTGTGCTTTCTCTCTCTCTCTCTCTCTCTCTCTCTCTCTCAAAATAAATAAAAAATAAACTTAAAATAAAAGAAAGCACCTGGGAAGAAGTCCAGCAATACTATGCCACCCACCTTGAATGTGGAAAACAGTAAAAAATTGAGTGAAATATGTGTAAAACTTAATGGTGAAGGTAAGCCCATGCTCACAGATACGAAGTCTTAAGTTTTTATGATGTCATTTCTCCTAAACTGATCTGTGGGTTTGGGGCAACTTCAAGAAAATTTTGTAGAAATTTTCAAATAACTTGGTAATATGATTGCAAAACGGATATGGAAATAAAAAGACAAAGTAGGGAAGGAAGTTCTGCAGGAAAAAAAAAAACCCTGATGAACATTCAAGCAACAAAAGCAAAGATCAGACAATATTGAAAACAAAAAACCAACCAACCACAACGACCCTGAGGAAATCCTGCCTCTTGTAACGACGCATAGACCTTGGGGGCATTATGCTAAGTGCAATAAGTCAGCGCAGAAAGGCAAACACTGTATGATTTCCTGTTCGTGTGGAATCTAAAAAAAATCAGACTCACAGAAACAGCAGAATGGTGGTTTGCAGATGTGGGTGGGGGAAATGGGGGGGGATGTCGGTCAAAGGGTACAACTTTTTGTTGTCGTTTTCACTGTTTTTTATTTTTATTTTTGAGAGAGTGAGAGCAGAGGAGGGGCGAGGGGGGGGGGTGTCAGAGGATCCGAAGCAGGCTCCCCTGTGCTGACAGCAGAGAGCCCCACGCGGGGCTCAAACTCATGAACCGTGAGATCTTGCCCTGAGCTGAAGTTGGACGCTTAACCCACTGAGTCGACCAAGGGCCCCGATCAGCATTTATTAATCTATTTACTGTATGAATCCTTCCAGTATGTTTTGGGTTTCCAATTGGGCCAAATTGTGGACTTCTGTGTTAGTTCTTTTGTTCCTTCCCTCTGCATCCAGGTTTCTTTCTTTTTCTCCTTCTCTCTTTTCCTCCCCCTCTCCCCCTTCCTTTCTTCCTTTTTTCCCTTCCCACTCCCTCCTTTCTCTCTACCTTCCTCCCCCCTCCCCTCCCCTTTTTTCCTCCCTTTCTTTCCTTCCTTCCTTCCTTCCTTCCTTCCTTCCTTCCTCCCTCCCTTCCTTCCTTCTTTCCTTCCTTCCTTCCTTTCTTTCCCTTCCTTCCTTCCTTCCTTCCTTCCTTCCTTCCTTCCTTCCTTTTCCTTCCTTCCTTCCTTCCTTCTTTCCTTCTTTTCTTCCTTCCTTCCTTCCTTCCTTCCTTCCTTCCTTCCTTCTTTCCTTCCTTCCTTTTCTTTCTTTCTTTCTTTCTTTCTTTCTTTCTTTCTTTCTTTCTTTCTTTCTTTCTTTCTATGCTTCGGGGCATAAACCCTGCTTCTTATAAGTTTCTTCCTCCAGAGACCCTCAAATCCGTGTCACACCATGACAATGGTGTCATGAACTCCTACGCTGTACCACATGGGGTGCCATGAGTGTTTTTCCTCTAACTCTGAGGATCAGGATTAGACACAGCCAATAGCAGGAAAGGGAAGGACCTAGTGAAGCCACTGGCTTCTGGGAGTGTTGCAATTGCCACCTCCAGTCCGGGCTCAGGACCGTGACTCCTGTCCTCAAGTGTCTGTTGAAAGCTCTGACTTCTTTCAGTTAAATCTGTAACAGAGGCTCGGGAGGACTCAGCAAAGGCAGGACAAACCAGTACCGTGCTAAGGGAAACGTTGCCAGTGAGCAGCGGCTCTGGGCAAAAAGCACGCTCTCTGGGAGGCAACGGAGCAGCTCAGCACAGCCGGACAAGAGGGTAAAGCCCCCAAGCAGTGGTGACCGCTGTCTAGGTATTCTGTTGCAGCGTGGACTGTGTTCAGTCATCTGCAGAAACGGGATGGATTTCCACCCAAAGTTTGGTTCTGTTGTCAAAAATGATGACACACACACACACACACACACACACACACATACACCACCACCACCACCCCCCCCAAGAGGGTATGAAAAGGTTTATACTTCTCTGTGAGACTTTCGGGGGAAAGCAAGGAAGACTTCCCAAGCTGGTCCAAAACCGGCTTGGAGGTTTTATGATGGTTAGGGCTCGGGGCTGGGGTTCAGATGGAGATCCTAGCTCGTGGCCCAGATCTCTCACCCGCACCAAAGGAGGGGAACTGGCATGTCTTATCAGCTTGTCCAGATAGGGGCACAGAGGGGAAGAGGCACGAGTGAGACGTGAAAGCCTCAAACGTCAAAAAACGGGGCCAGACTCTTTATTACACCTTTGACGCTAACAATTCCCAGGTATGCAAGAAAAACGAAGAGATATAAAGGAAGGTTTGCGATAAGAAAAAGAGTGACATCACCCGAATGCCTGAATGCACGTGGATCATCAGATTGTAGATATCCTCACGATGGATATTGACACACCTGTGAAAATAAATGTGCTACAGTTCTGCAGGACGATGCGGAGAGAACATAATAAAATATTGCTGAGTGAAAAAAAGTCAGACAACATTCATTATAATATCCTTTTTAGAGAGATCAAGAGCAAACACAGTCAAAGAATAAGCGTTGGGAAACATCGTCATCGAAAAGACGTGCCTGCTGCCTGACCTGTGAGCTGGACGCTGGCAGTCGGAGGCTCCTCACCCCTCTCCGCCCTTGGAATGTGGGTTCTGCTTGCCTTTCCCACTCCCAGAGGCTCCAAGGACATGGCCTTGAGACAGTGATGTGGTGCTGAGAACACCTGCATGGTATATGTGACTGAACCCAGTGAGGCTCTCTTCATAAATGTTTAAGATTTGGGGATCCATTCATCCACTTCTTTTTTTTAATGTTTATTTATTTTTTGAGAGAGAGAGAGAGAGAGGCAGAGGGAGAGGGAGACACAGAATCCAAAGGAGGCTCCAGGCTCTAAGCTGTCAGCCACGGGGCTCGAACCCACGAACCATGAGATCATGACCTGAGCTGAAGTCGGACGCTTAACCAGGTGAGCCACCCAGGTGCCCCCATTCATCCCACTTCTGCCCAAGACAAGCCTTGTATGTAAGTTCCCTTTGCTTTTTTAAAGCTGCCACCTTCCAACTAGAGTAACTCGCCTCTTTCTTTGGTTTCTCCCTGCCCTCTGTACAGGAGTCAGGCTCAGATTCACCAGCTCCCAGGAGAGTTACGAACCAACAATAAGTTATTTAGATGGGTGTCTCTATTGATAAAAGGGGGGCATTATGAGGGAAAAATACATTGACAGCTATTTTGCTTTTGGGGTTCTGGGTAGCATCACAAGTATTTGTTACCTTTATTATTTTTATATGAATATTAAAATTTTTAAATGTTTATTTATTTTGAAAGAGAGAGAGAGAAAGAGACAGAGAGTGAGCATGTAGAGGGAGGGGCAGAGAAAGAGGAGAGAGAGAACCCCAACCAAGCTCTGAGCCGTCAGCACAGAGCCCGATGGGGAGCTCGATCCCGTGAACCACTAGATCATGACCTGAGCCAAAACCGAGAGTCGAATGCTCAACCCAACTGAGCCGCCCAGGTGCCCCTATGTGAATATTTTAATACTCATTGAAATATAATTTGTTAGCAAATCTATTCAAATAAATAAAATCAAGTTAATAAAATCAGGCCAACACATGAACCAATGATCAGTGGGATTAGAGGTGAACACAAAGTATGTGTTCAATCAAGGGAAAATCTAGATTGTTCTCCGTGCTTAAAATTCTTCCAGTAAAAAGGAAGCTAAGTTTCCAAGAGTTTCACTTGGCGATTGTAAGCAGCACAGGCAGAATGGGACCGGGAGTCGGTAGGGCTCAGACTGGCTCTCCCAGACTCCTCCCTGCTCAGGGGCCCTGGTAGCGCCCTTGACCTCCTCTGCAAAGCCTCTCTCCAATGTTGCGCCATATGCATTTTTACAATGTTTGGTTTTATTTTCCAGGATAGCGGGGGCACAGCTTAAACCCCTGTAGTTATAATCTGTTCACCTGTCACGAATCTGGTCCCGGGACGTGCGGTAGGCAGGATCTCCCGGAGCTCCTGGCGGCTGCCAGAATCCCCCCAAACCACTGCTGGGGGACAGGGCAGCGCTCAGACGGAGTCGCAAAGGAACCCCTTTTAGAGGTGCAATCCACAATCGAGTACTGACAGCAGGCTTTTTATTCACAGTTTTAGCCTAATTCTGTATAAAGGACGGGAAAGGAGGATTTTTAACCCCAGGAATCTATGAAGATGGGGACAGGGGGAGTCGGACACCTCCTGTGAATGAAATTGCCTTTCAGTTTCTAGGTTTCGTGGATTTTTATTCGGTCCAATAAAAACACCACCACGAGAATAGCTTTTGTTTTTGTAATTACCATGCTGCTGCCTGTTCCCTTACCCACTCCCCCCCTGCCCCGCCCTTGGTGGGGGGCTCCCTTTGATTGAATGGATACGTTGTAATTACCTCTAAATCCTAAAGTGAAATGCAAGCTTAAAGTGAATCACATTTTCCTTTTTGTTTTCTTCTGTTAATTTGTCGGTAGGAAAGACAATTACCCTCTAACGACTTTTGAACCCAAAATAATGAATAAATAAAATAAATAGTAATATTTGATTATGTCGCCATTGTGTGCTCGGATTTTTGTACAGACATCTGAAAAGTCATAATGAGACTTGAGACGCACTTACTCGCTTATTTCAACAGATGTCAATTTACATTTTGGAATATGCTTACTATACTCAGAATATGGCAGATACCATCACAAACACCGAGAATAATTTTGGAATTCTCCCAGAATAATTCATGGAAACATTAAATCTTGCTTCTTCCGCCCACATCGTCCCCCCTCCTCTCTCATTTTATTCTCACCACCCAGCTCCGTAATTCCTTGCCTGTGGCTCTCCACCGGGCTTCCTCCAAGACGAGAAGCCCGACGCCAGTCTCCAAGAGCGATTCTGGTTTGTTTGAGGGCAAGAGAGAAAGAGGGGCAGGAGACAGCAGTGCCCAAGAAGGTGACAAGGTCTCAAAAGGAGGGTGGCCTTTTGAGGCACCTGCGGGGGCTGCGTGTGGACGGGACTCGCCGGGACCCCGCACGGGGGCCGCTGGAGACTTGGTGTGACCCTGGATCCAGGAGGGACGAGAACGATGAGGGTTTCATCTGCCTGCCGCCCGAGCCTGGAATGTCACCTGAGCGGATTTACCGAAAATAAAAACACGCAAGATGCCGTAACATTTCCCGCACCCCCGAGTTTGGGAAGCTGAGGCCAGCCGGCACGTGCTACACAGCTGGTGGTGTTCTACACTCGCAGGTGTTTGTGGCTGTGCACTTCCCCATCCTCGGATTTGTTCACCTCCGCCAGCTTCCCGTGTGTCCCCCCCCTTGGAGCTGTGACCACCGACGCCTCCTTATTCAACAACAGTCCAGACTTTCTGTCCCTCCAGCTCAATTCAGCAGCCCACCCCACGTTTTCCTAGGTCACTGGGAAGCCAGAGGCAGCCCTTCGCGGCTGGTTTCTGCCAATTCTTGCCTTGAGTTTCCTCCTCGTTCGGGTCAGACTCCAGCCTGTGACAGGCGCCACGCACAGACCCTCCACGGTGCAGATCCTTCTAGACCGAACCCCACCCAACACCAGCGGAAGCCTTCCTGTGAACACAACAGCAGGAGCACATCTAGTCACCGGACTCGCCAGACTCACTTTGAGATTTTGGTCCCTCACAAGACGCAGACATGTGACACTTCCCCGCAGGCTGCTTGCTCAGTGATTGGGACAGTTTCACCCCCCGCCCCCGACGACCCTCCCTTCCCCTCAGCTGGTGGCTTTACTTCCTACCTAATTAAGAAAGTAGAAGTGTTTGGAAGGATTCTCTCTTCCCTCCACGAGCCACCTACTTCCTGCCAACTGCATGCCTCTTCCGTCCCTTCAGGGGATAAAGTCCCCTCCTCCTGTCGAAGACAGGCCTTGCCTGGCACCCCTGCTCTCAGTCTCCTGCCCTCTTGACTTCCTGTCTCTGATCAGTTGCACTCTTTTTGGTGTCACTGAGGCTCCTCTGTAAACTGGGTTCTTCCCAGCACGACAGACATGTTCCAGGATCTTTTTAAAAAGTCCGTCATAAAACCGTGTATTTCCACTCCTTTCCTGTCCAAATTCTCTTCCTCTGTCTCAGTAGAATTTTTACGAAATAATTGCCCGTGTTTGCTGGGGCAACTTCCTCACGCCCTCGGATTGGTTTTTTTTTTTTTTTTCTATTTATTTATTTTGAGAGAGACAGAGACAGCACGAGTGGGGGAGGGGGGCGGAGCGAGAGGGAGAGAGAGAATCCCGAGCAGGCTCCGCACTGTCAACGCAGAGCCCGATGCAGGGCTCGAACCCACACGCCGTTGAGAGCGTGACCTGAGCAGAAACCAAGAGTCAGCCGCTCAGCCGACCGAGCCTCCCGGGCACCCCTTTCTCACCCCCTCTTAATTCTTCACCTTATTCAAATCTGGCTTGTGTCCCAGCACTCCTGGGGAGTGACACGGTCACTGATGGCCCTCCTCTGCCAAGCACATTTCTCCCTCAGCCCAGCCCTAGTGATGCACCCGGTTAAACGCTCTTGCCTCCTAGAAACATCTGCCCCTCGTGCTGTGGATGCAAACGAGCACCATCAAAGCGAGGAGAAGCTGTCGAGCCTGAGCTCGCGAAAGCAAGGGAGTCAGCCACCATCGCTTGCCTCCGGCACAGACTCAGAGGCAGAAGGGCGGAGGGGGAAAACTTTCTGGTGGGACGAAAAGGAAGGTTCGGGTGTGCCCTGGGCAGAAGCAGTGGGCTGGGGGAAGCTGGAGGCGGCTAACCGGCAGGGGCGCATCCTGGGGATGGGGGTTCGGGGAGCGCACTCGGCTGTCTCTGGCTGGTCCTAGGCTGGAAAGTAGGACCCGAGCTAGGAAAGCTGGCAGTTATCAGTCAAGTCCTGGCCGTTTTGGCCTCATCGTTTCAGAAGTTACTGTTTGGGGGCGCCTGGTTGGCGCAGTCGGTTAAGCGTCCGACTTCGGCTCAGGTCACGATCTCACAGTCCCTGAGTTCGAGCCCCACGTCGGGCTCTGGGCTGATGGCTCGGAGCCTGGAGCCTGTTTCCGAGTCTGTGTCTCCCTCTCTCTCTGCCCCTCCCCCGTTCATGCTCTGTCTCTCTCTGTCCCAAGAATAAATAAATGTTGAAAAAAAAAAAAAAGAAGTTACTGTTTGGCTTCCCGAGGTGTATACGGAGTTACAAGTCCGGCTCCCTTGCTGGGCCAGTTATTAGAGACAAAGGGTTGGCCTCCTGGCGGTGACTGCAGGTTTGGGGTCAGAGTTCAACGTTCACATATGCTCTGGCCATGGTGCCCGTGGAGAGTCAGTCTCCCAGGGCCTTGCCGGTCCCGTATTCTCCCACCGGCCTTCCCCAGCTGCCCTTCTCAACAGCCTTTCTGTCCCCTGCCCTTCTGGAAACAGCGAAATACCTTGTGCATGCGCCCTGCCTCCCAAGCGCTCTCCTGTTTTCTCTTGACGCACCCCTTTCTCCATGACCTCCTCTGGTCACCCACCCCTCCTATAGCTTCCCAGGTAGGGCTGGAACCCGGTTTTCTCTGATGGTGCCCCGTGTTACGTCCACAGCCTCTCCGCCAGAGCTCCCCCTCTGCACCTGCCCAAACATTCTCATCCCACCCGCCAAAGGCCAAGGTTACAGTCCGTGGTCAACTGGGACTGCAAGCTATTTCTTTCGGCTTTTGGCTTTCGATCTGGTTCTGGGTGACCTGTGGAATTTTCATTATTATGGGCGATTCGGGATTTGGGACGCAATTTGAGAAGGTGCGAGAGAATGCCGAATGTTCCAGGCGTGTCTTTGAGAGGCAGGAGATCTGCTGCTTCCCCTGGGTGCCTTCTCGGGGGCGCACGGCTAGGCCTCCTGTTCCGGCTCTCGTGGCCTGTGGGTGACACTTCTCAGATGGTGATGGGCTTGGGGGGAGGCCGGGAGGAGAGAGAAGGTTGCTTGGAAATCAGAGAAATCATTGTCTTTATTGTGTGTCTTTAAACAGGCCCCCATTTGAAAATGCTCCTTGTAGGGGCGCCTGGGTGGCGCAGTCGGTTAAGCACCGACTTCAGCCAGGTCACGATCTCGCGGCCCGTGAGTTCGAGCCCCGCGTCAGGCTCTGGGCTGATGGCTCGGACGGAGCCTGGAGCCTGTTTCCGATTCTGTGTCTCCCTCTCTCTCTGCCCCTCCCCCATTCATGCTCTGTCTCTCTCTGTCCCAAAAAATAAATAAACGTTGAAAAAAAAATTAAAAAAAAAAAGAAAATGCTCCTTGTAATCAAAATCAAAAGGTGATACCGTGCTTGAGGGAATCTAATTCAAATAGAGCCTCAGTCTACCTTAAGAAAAATTTTTTTTGGTAAAAATAAGTCTTTCGAGTAATATCGTATCTAAGTAATGACTGCCAGTGATGGTGACATTTTTAGGGGCACGGAAAAGAAACAGGCTGTTCCTTCTTGAACAGGTTGCTTCCTCACCTGGGTATCCTTTCTTCCCATGCTGATTTTGACTTGCCCTAATTAAGAAAACAAATTGTTAACGTTTATTTTTGAGAGAGAGAGAGAGAGAACAGAGCATGAGCAGGGGAGGGGCAGAGAGAGGGAGACACAGAATCCGAAGCAGGTTCCAGGCTCTGAGCTGTCAGCACAGAGCCTGACCCAGGGCTCAAACCCATGACCTGAGTTTGTGACCTGAGCTGAAGCCAGCCGCTTAACCGACTGAGCCACCCAAGCGCCCCTGACTTGCCCTATTTTAATCAATTGCGGGAAGCCCAGTTAAAATTTCACGCCCTTGAAACCTTTGGAAGTGCTTCTCCCCGATCATGCCCTATTTTCACCTGGTCTGTACCTCTCTAATACTTATGAGCCAGACCCTCTGTGTTCTGCGTGTATGTCTGTGAACCCCGTTGGACGGGGGCCTTCGTGGGTGCTGCTGGGATGCCTTGTTCATCTCCAGACCAAGTTCAGCACATGTTCTGGTACACAGCACTAAGTAGGATACATCCTTTGACTCGAATAACCAGGAGTCTTTGTTAATTTAAAACTCAGTTTCACAGATCGACAAGGACCGAGCAGTGCAGGGACAGAAAATTGTTTACAGGTATAAACTTCACCAGGACGTTTACAAAATCGCTCTTGTCTCAGCTTTCCTAATAGCAGGATGGATCCCCATCCAGCAGGTAAGATATTTGATTAGTTCTTTTTGAAAGTGGGATGGTGTCGGTATCCACCAGAGTAATTGCAATGAAACTGAATGTATGGGAAATAGCCCCTTTATTTTTTTTTCATTAAAAAAAATTTTTTTTTAGGGGCGCCTGGGTGGCACAGTCGGATAAGCATCCGACTTCAGCCAGGTCACGATCTCCCGGTCCATGAGTTCGAGCCCCGCGTCGGGCTCTGGGCTGATGGCTCAGAGCCTGGAGCCTGTTTCCGATTCTGTGTCTCCCTCTCTCTCTGCCCCTCCCCCGTTCATGCTCTGTCCCTCTGTCCCAAAAATAAATAAACGTTGAAAAAAAAATTAAAAAAAATTTTTTTTTTATTTTAGAGAGAGAGAGGGAGAGAGAGAGCACTAGAAGGGCAGAGAGAGAGAGGAAGAGAGGGAATCCCAAGCAGGCTCCATACTCTCAGCACAGAGCCTGACACGGGGCTCAAAACCACAACCCTGGGATTATGACCTGTGCTGAAATCAAGAGTCAGACACTCAACTGGCTGAGCCACCCAGGCGCCCCCAAACTTAACATATTTACCAGATATTGTGAAATCTTAGCTCTTATGAACCAGAATAAAAGCAGGGGAAGATTGCAGAGATACTTTTCGAAAGGGGCCAGTCTTCCTGTGTGTATGTATCTGAACAGGTGACCGTTCTCCACGCGCCCTTAGCTTACCGACTGGTGCAGGCATCGCGACTCACATTTGCTCTTTGTTAAAGTGCAATTTTTGAAACTTAAACCCAGGACTCTCAAGCCAGTGTAACATGAGTACATGTCATAGGCTTTATTAGCTCATTAATCAAAGACCCAGCATGACGGTAACACTGGTGAGAACTGGAGGGAGCAGGAGCCTCTACAGTGGCTGGAAAAGAGAATTCTTTTAAACAAAAATTTTTTTTTCAACGTTTTTTATTTATTTTTGGGACAGAGAGAGACAGAGCATGAACGGGGGAGGGGCAGAGAGAGAGGGAGACACAGAATCGGAAGCAGGCTCCAGGCTCTGAACTGTCAGCACAGAGCCCGACGCGGGGCTCGAACTCACGGAGCGCGAGATTGTGACCTGGCTGATGTTGGACACTTAACCGACTGCGCCACCCAGGCGCCCCGAGAATTCTTACACAAGATTACTAACTT
This sequence comes from Felis catus, assembly GCF_018350175.1. Taxonomy (NCBI): domain Eukaryota; kingdom Metazoa; phylum Chordata; class Mammalia; order Carnivora; family Felidae; genus Felis; species Felis catus. The sequence goes on from NC_058380.1 coordinate 5,165,390, forward strand.
TCGGTAAAAAAACCAGCCAACGTTCCTTAGGAGACACCAGCTCAAATTCTTCACTTGGGGGATTCTCGTCCCTTTCAGACAGGAATCAGTTGTGCTGAACAAAGTTTGTCTGTATTGCTGTCTGGCAACAATCGTTTTGGGGCGCCTGGATAGCTCAGTCGGTTAAGTGTCCTACTTCGTCTCAGGTCACGATCTTGTGGTCCGTGGGTTTGAGCCCCGTGTCGGGCTCTGTGCCGACAGCTCAGAGCCTGGAGCCTGCTTCGGATTCTGCGTTGCCCTCTCTCTCTGCCCCTCCCCTGCTCACGCTCTGTCTCTCTGTGTCTCTCAAAAATAAATAAATATTAAAAAAAATTTTTTTAAGATAGATTTTGTTGGGTATAAATTTGAGTGAAAGCGGAAATTGCTCTTAGAAAGCACGGTATTGGTGAAATCTTGCAGGCTCCCAGGGAAGCACATCACTGGGAAGAATGAAGCCCCAAAAGACGTATTTTGCTCCTGCTTGGCCAGTACGAGGGAGAGCAGCGTTTTCTGCTTTTTGACACAATCCTGGGGCGGATATTGATCTCACACCTGGAGTCCCTGGGCGTGTTGCACTTTCTCAAGGTTCTGCCATGTGGGCTGAGCCGCTGTCATGCTTAGAACATGAATTTAATGGCTTTACCTCGAACGTGTTTTAGGGGAAGTATGGAAGTCGTTTCTAAAACAACGTCTGTATATGGGACTCGCATTGCAGACAGCACATTATGTTCCTGGACGCGGCAGGTTTCCCAGGTGTCTTGAGAAGCAGGGGCAGGACAAGGACACCAAGGGAGGGGTGCTAAGGACATAAGACTGATGTGACTCAGGTAATGATTGCATCACCTCCCAAGTTTATTCTTATCTCACCACTAAAGCACGTTTCCTCCTTTTTCTCTAGTAGAGAAGAAAATCGTTTCCTCTACCCTCTTTGCCTTGGTCCCCGGGGGTGTGCAAATTAAACTAAGAGAATACAGATTAACGGGAGAAAAGACATAAAATTTTTATTGATATTTTATTATGGATGAGAGTCCACAGAAAGGAAGTGAAAAATCAAAGAATCAGTGAGACAGTGGTGGCTGGGGAACTTACATTCCATTTTTAACAAAGGAAAGGGGGTTCGGGCTTGAAGAGACAAGTCGTAGGAAGGTGACTGGGAAATCTATGAGAGAAATGGTGGGAGACGAGCTATTTTGGTAAGGTTGGCTTATGTGAACTCATCTCAGTGCTGACGGTCTCTGGTGATGGGTTGTCTGGGAGCAGGTGCACCTTCATAAGGGATATTGAAGCTCTGATTTTAGGCGAAAAAGAGGGGGGGAGGGGAGAGTTCTTGCTGCACCTGTTGATTTCCAGTTGCCTTTAGCTCAAAAAACAAAACAAAACAAAACAAAAGACAAACCTTGATGCTGAAGTGGCATATTTTGGGGGTGGCATACCCCGATCGCCTTCACTGATGTTTCAGCGCCTTCAAGCACGTGAAAGAGGCCTCTCTGCCCTGACAGGAAGGATCAATTCTGTTCTGTTTTCAGAAATCCTTTTTGAGGGTTTATTAGTGAAGATAAATTACGTGCTTTAATCCCACCACTTGCCTGCAAAGAGGAGAGGTTCCTGGATGCTGTATCGGTCTTTCTCAATAGGCTTAATTCCAACGAGCTTCTTGTTTTCATTTGATTGCTGGAATTCTACAAGCTTTGTCCTCAGTACGCTGGTTTGTTTTTCTGAGTGGGGGATACACTTCTCAGAACAGCTTTTCCATCGGTGCACTGGGGTGGGGTGATGGGGAAGAAAGAGGCTGGGCATTCTTCAGGGCATTTTTGGACTGTAGTCGGTCTTTTCTACACTTTTATTGGGTAGATGTATGTTTAATGGTGGAGCAGGATGTGACAGAAGGAGTAAGTGGAGTGTGTTATCTGATCCCTTGAAATGTGTCTTAGGAGTTGTTTTTTTTTTTTCCACACCAAAGAGGACACTTTACAACATTTCGCTGAAAAAGTACCATTTAACAAAGTGGCTTTGAGAATTCTAACTCAGTAAAGGTAATAATGCTCATTCGCTAATATTTTTACATTCTCTTTTTTGTAAGAATATTTTTCTTTAGGGGCGCCTGGATGACTCAGTCGGTTAAACGTCCGACCTCGGCTCAGGTCATGATCTCACAGTTCGTGGGTTCAAGCCCCATGTCTGGCTCTGTGCTGACAGCTCAGAGCCTGGAGCCTGCTTTGGATTCTGTGTCTCCCTCTCTCTCTGCTCCTCCCCCATTCATGCTCTGTCTCTCTCTCAAAAATAAGTAAACATTAAAAAAAAGAATATTTTTCTTTATAAACAACTTTATGAACGTGTAATCTATATGAAATAAACTATTTTGAAGTGTATAATTTGATAAGTATTGAGATATATATGTATACACCCATGACCCCACCTTCACAATCTAGATAAGGAACATATAACCATCTCCACCCAAAGATTTTTCTTACTCCTTTATAAACTTTTCTTGTCAACCTCATCAACTGACCATAAGTGATCTATTTTCTGCCCCTAGATATTTTCTGCCACAAGTTTGTGTTCGTATAGAATTTCATCCAGAGTTCACAAAATATATGCTACTTTTTGCCCGGTTTCTTTGACTTTTTGTAATTATTCTCTGATTCATTACCTTCCTATACTTACCTGTAATGCACTTATTTTTATTGTCATATATTCTGTATGGCTATGCCCCCATTTATTCATTGATAGATACTTCACCTACTGACAGATATTTGTGTTGTTTCCGGTTCCAGGCTATTACAGATAACACATTTGCGTATCGTCTCTGTCTTTTTAGCTTTAGCCATACTAATAAGCATGTAGCGTGATTCCATTGTGAATTTTATTCACGTTTCTGTAATGACTGTGAATCAGAGCATCTTTTCCTGTGCTAATTTGCATTCTATCCGTCCCTGGCGACGTGTCTATTCAAATTTTTTGGCCACTTTTTGAAAAGTTGGGTTGTTTGATTATTATTTTTTTTTTATTCAGGTGTCGTTGATATCCTATAACATCATATTAGCTTCAGATGTATAACCTAATGATTCAGTATTTGTATATACTGCAGGGTGATCATTCCCCTCGGTCTATTTAGCACCTACACCATACATAGATAACACATTTATTTCCTTGGAATGAGAACTTTTAAGATTGACTCTCTCAGTAACTTTCAAAGCTACAGTCCAGCATTATCAACTGTAGTCACCATGTGGTACATTAATGCCCAGGACACACTTATTTTACAGCTGGAAGTTTGCTTCATTTGACCCCCTTTCACCTTTTCCGCCCCTCTCCTTCCCGCCCTCCCATCCCCCACTCTGGCCACCACCGATCTGTTCCTCGGAGCTAGGAGCTCAGTTTTTTTGTTTTCTTTTTCTACTCCACACACAAACGAGATCATTTGGTGTTTGCCTTTCCCTGCCTGATGTATTTCATGGTAGAGGGTGTCCTCAAGGTTCATCCCTGTTGTCACACGTGGCAAGATCTTATACTTTTTACGGCTGAGGAATATTCTGGTGTGTATGAGCGTACCCCTCCCCCCACCTTACTCACACAGACATACTCTTTAACCATTGATTTGTGGATTGACATTTGGGTCGTTCCTACTTCTTGGCCAGAATAAATAATGCTGTAGCCAACATGGGGGTGCGTATACCTTTCTGAGTTGGTGGTTTTCGCTTGGATACATATCCAGAAGTAGAATTGTAGGAACATACGGTAGTTTGATTTTTAATTTTTTGAGGAACCTCCACGTTGTTTTCCACAGTATTTTGCATTAATTTACATTCCCATGAATAATGCATGAGGGTTACCTTTGCTCCACTTGCTCATCGACACTCGTTACTTCTTGTCTTTTTGACAATAGCCATTTTAACAAGGGCGAGGTGATATCTTCTTGTGGTTTTGATTTGTATTTCCCTGATGATGAGTGATGCTGAGCATCCTTCGTGTGTCTGTTGGCCATCTGGATGTCTCCTTTGGGATAATGTCTGTTTATATCTACCCATTCTTTTTTTTTCATTTGAGAGAGAGAGAGAGAGCACAGGTGGGGAAGGGGGGCAGAAGGAGAGAGACAGAGACAGAGAGAGAGAGAGAGAGAGAGAGAGAGAGAGAGAGAGAATCTTAAGCAGGCTCCAGGCTCAACACAGAGCCCGATGCGGGGCTTGATCCCACGACCCTGGGCTCATGACCTGAGCTGAAGTCAAGAGTCGGATGCTTAACTGACTGCGCCACCCAGGCGCCCAAGTTCTAACTCTCTTTAAATTGAATTGTTTTTTTGCCATTGAATTATAGAGTTCTTTATATATTTTGGCTCTTAACCCCGTATCAGATATAAGATTTACAAATATTTTCTTCCATTCCGTAGGTTGCCTTTTTATTTGTTGGTGGTTCCATTTGCTGCGCAAGACGCTTTTTAGTTTGATGTAGCCCACCTATTTATTTTTGCTTCTATTGCCGTTGTTTTTGGTATCAGACCTCAAAAATCACTGCCATGACTGATGTCAAGAAGTTCACCATCAGGGCGCCTGGGTGGCTCAGTCGGTTGAGTGTCTGACTTTGGCTCAGGTCATGATCTCACGGTCCGTGAGTTCGAGCCCCGTGTCGGGATCTGTGCTGACAGCTCAGAGCTTGGAGCCTGCTTTGGATTCTGTGCCTCCCTCTCTCTCTGCCCCTAACCCACTCGCATTCTGTCTCTGTCTCTGTCAAAAATAAATAAACATTAAAAAAAATATATTTAAAGAAGTTCACCATCCATGTTTCCTTCTAGGATTTTTATGGTTTAAGTCTTTCTAGTCTTCAATCCATTTTGAGTTAGTTTTTGTGTATGGTATAGGATGGTGGTCCAGTGTCACTCTTTGGTGTGTGACCCTTTTCGACACCATTTCCTGAAGAGACTGTCCTTTTCCTATAATACATTCTTGATTCTTTCATCATGAATTCATCGGCTATATGTGTATGGATTTATTTCTGGGGTCTCTGTTCTGTTCCATTGATCTATGTGTCTGTTTTTATGCCAGCACCCTACCATTTTGATCACTATAGCTTTGCAATATACTTTGAAAGCAAGGAGCACGATGCCTCCAGCTCTGTTCTTTCTCAAGATTGCTTTGTCTCTTCAGGGTCTTTTGTCATTCTATACCCATCTTAGGACTTCTTTGTTCTATTTCTGTGAAAGATGCTACTGGAATTTTGACAGAGGTTGCCTTGGATCTATAGATCGTTTTCAGTAGTACGGGCATTTTAACAACATTAATTCTTCCAATCAATGAGCGTAGAAAAACTTTTATTATTTGTTTCCTCTTCAATTTCTCTCGTTAATGTTTTGCAGTTTTCAGCGTATAGGTCTTTCACCTCCTTGGTTAAATTCATTCTTAGGAATTTTATTATTTTGGATGCAAATTTAACTGGAAATGTTTTCCTAATTTCTCTTTCTACTAGTTTTTTTTTTCATAGTGTATAGAAACACCACAGATTAGAAACACCACTTCACTATGTTGAGGTATGTTCCTTCAGTACCCACTTTGCTGAGAGTCTTTAGTATGAATGGATGTTGACTTCTGCAAATGTGTTTTCTGCATCTGTTGGATGATTATATGGTTTTTACCCATCATTTTGTCACTGTGTGTGTCACATGGATTGATTTGCAGATGCCAAACCATTCTTGTATCCCTGGAATAAATTCCACTTGTCAGGGCATAGGATCCTTTTAATGTATAGTTCGGTTTGGTTCGTTACTATTACGTCAGGAATATTTTTGTCTGTATTCATCAGGGATATTGACCTCGAATTTTTTTTTGATAGCCTTATTGGCATCCTTACTTTGGCATCCAGTGAAGCTATTTGGTCCTGGACTTCTTGTGGTGGTTGTTGTTGTTGTTGGGAGGTTTTTGATTACTAGTTTAGTCTCCTTACCAGAAATTGGTCTGTTCAGATTTTATTTTATTTATTTTCATTTTTTAATGTGTTTATTATTTATTTTTGAGACAGAGAGAGACAGAGCATGAACAGGAGAGGGGCAGAGAGAGGGGGAGACACAGAATCCGAAGCAGGCTCCAGGCTCCGAGCTGTCGGCACAGAGCCCGACGCGGGGCTCGAACTCATGGAGTGTGAGGTCATGACCTGAGCCAAAGTCGGGTGTTCAACCGACTGAGCCACCCAGGCGCCCCTGTTCAGATTTTAATTATTGAGTTTTAAGAGCTATTTATACATACAATTTTTTTAAATAAAATCTGTTACTTGCAAGTAGTTTTTTAAACCAGTTCATGGCTTCTATTTCTATGAGATACAAATAATTCATAGAAATACGAACTGTGAATGCTTCTTTCAAAGAGTAGGTGCTTTCATCTTGATAAAACCCAGTTCATTGATGTTTCTTTTATACATTGTGATTTTGGCGTCCTAAGAAATATTTGCCTAATCCAAGGTCACGGAAATTTTCTCCTACATTTCTTCTAGAAGTCGTATCGTTTTAGGTTTTCTATTTAGGTCTGTGGTCCATTTCGAGCTAACTTTTGTCCAATCTATGAAGTACAAATGAAAGCTCATTAAAAACAATGACACAAATCACTCCCATGGTATGTGTTGAGAATGCTATCCTTTGTCCACTGAATTGCCCTTGTCCCTCATAACGAGCCTCAAAATCATAACTCTCATGTCAGAAGAGTTTCCCAAACCCAGCCAGATTCTCGTGTTGGAACATCCACCTCAAACCCTTTGAGTTCCCATTCCGAGGCCTATAAATGTGCTCCCACGACTTGCGGCCTCCCACTCCTGCTATGATTCTGTCAAGAGGGTCTTCACTGCTGGAGGTTTAATTAATTTAGGTCTGCTTCGCCGAGAGATTACCAGCTGACAGAGTCCGATCCCATCTGATAATTTCCCCCATCCCACATCCCAGTACTTATTTAGGAGTGTGTTTAGCTGGGGGATGTGAGGTTTAGTTGGAGTTGTTTTTGTCAGGTGCGATTTCCACAAGGAATGTTTCTATCACAACTTAAGATTCTCTGCGGTGAAGAGAGCAGCCTCTGAAAGGCACCGTAGTCAGATTTTCACTTATAATTGTAATTCTTTTATTATCAAATTAGAATTGCTCCCACTTTAATATTTAATATGCATTCTACAGGAAGGTTTCTTACTTTTAATTGTTTATTCATATAAAAAGTACTCCTGGGGAGCATCCTTCTGTGACACTGCAACGGGGAACTACAGGAATATGGGGCCAAAAACAGTAACATTTCATCCTGGCATGTCTTGGCAAATGTAGGATAGACTACGGTTTAGAGGCCACGGTAGGAGAGATTAAATCCTTGGATCTCGCGGTTCCTGGGTTCGAGCCCCGCGTCGGGCTCTGTGCTGACGGCTCAGAGCCTGGAGCCTGCTTCCGTCCTGTCTCCCTCTCTCTCTCTGCCCCTCCTCTGCTCATGCTCTCTCTCTCTCTCCCTCTCAAAGGTAAATAAACGTTAAAAAAAAATTAATAGAAATGGGTAACCCAAAAGGCATTAGGTTATTAGGCATGTTTTCATGAGATTCTTACAGTTATTTCTATTACTAATAATGTGCATTTATTGAATTATCATTCTGTCACTGGGCCTGGCCATTTTCTACGAAGCGCTTTTATAAAATACAGGCGATTTCACTTTCCCATCAGAAGTGCGGAGACAGGTGTACGGGCCTCCGGTGAGGGGCGCCCCGTGCCAAGCTGTCGTGTCCTGACTTTTGGCCTCTGTACCGTCTCTGTGCCCAGACACTCGGGAGCCTCAAGTCCCCACTGACTCTGCTCTGGTCCTCTGTCCTCAACGCCAACCAGCTGGTTTCCTTATTTCTTCTTTGGTCTCATACACCATGTAGGTCACGGCCCATTTGTGTGCAGCGTTGTTTACCGTGCACGGCAGGAAATCCCTTCACCTGCGTTCTTCAGTCTCTGGCCAGGCGGCTGGCAGTGGTCTAGATTCATTCCTTCACCATCACCGCTCGGCTGCCGAGTCGGGGAATCCGGGCAGCTGATACGCTTTGAGGGATCGCTCCTCCTTTGACCCTTCGTAATCTGAAAATTAAACGCAGACATTGTACAGGTAGACTGGAAATAGAATTTTCGTCTTTGATTTTGGTTTGCAAACTAGATTTTCAAACCTTGAGCTGCCGGGCGAACTTCATCCTGTTTCTGCCTGCCATCCGCGTCAGCAGACGGGGGCGACTTTGGTCCCCAGGCCGCTCTCGCGTTACCCACCCACCAAGCCGGCTTCAACCCAGGGCACCAGGCTCGTGTCGGTTCCCTGAGGAATAAGACCCCACTTTCCACGTGAAGGCTTTTTCTTCCAGCGACTCACCGGCGCATCAACAGACTCTGTAAGCCCGCCTTTTCTTCTTCCTACTTGGAGATTAATTCTACAGTTCCCTCCTTCTTCCAGAACCACAGTGATTCGCATGAGAATGAAACAGTTGCTTCCTTAAGCCACTTGGAACCACAGTGGGTAGGAAATGTCCTGCTGAAGACTGGGAGAGCTGGTGGGCGGGTGGATTGGATTTCCCCCGAATCTTCCATAATATCCTCTGCTTCATTGTGCCGAGATTAAAGGTCGCCTCGAGGCTGTCTGGAGCTCTGAAACACAAACGGTGACGTAGAGGACACTTTCTCAAAGCTCTGTTTATCTTTCTTCAAGTAACATGACGGTCTTATGTTTAATCCCGACGAGTAAAATAGTATCACTGGTTTAATATCCTACATATTTTCTGCTTTGTCACGGAGGGCACGCTTATGGAAAGAAGCCTTTCAGCAGAGATGACAATCACAAGTATTTACGATGACAACTGTCATTTCAGGACTTTACCTGGGACAAAAGCGTGGTCAGCCTTCTCTGTAAACGGTCAGATGGTAAATATCTTAGGCTCTATGGGCCATACTGCATTTCTTGCAGCTTCTGGACTCTGGTGAGTGGGAGCGGCCTTAGACTGTATCCAGAGAGTGGATGTGGCTGTGTCTCAGTAAAACTTCATTGAGACCAGATTTGGCCCTGAGGCCAGAGTTCGCTGACCCTTGCCCTAGACAAAACAGTGAAGTATCATGTTTATTACTTCTGTGCCCCCCCCCCTTTTATCACCCCCATCTCTGTATTGCACCCTAATGGAGAGTTGCCAGATTTATATTTGTTCAGGATAGAGGTGTCCCCCAAACTACATGTTCTCTGACATTCGAATTCATCCGGGCCTGCTATATTTTATCTCGGCAAACCCTATTCCAGTGATCTTTTCTTTACATACGTTACCCTTTCTCGGGGCTTGATGTCCTGCCCCGGATCAAAGCGGAGGGATTGGATGAGGGAGCCTTTACAGCAACATAGCCTGCCTTACAGTCGCCGTGGCTACATGTTTGAAACAATAACGAGGCAAAGGAGACAAGGGTTTTGTCTTAGGCTAAATGTTAGCAAGTCTGTAGCAAACGGGAGAGATTTGCTGGGGTCAGAAGTTCATTTGCACTCGCTGAAAATCTGCCCTGCTCACAGGCACCTATCACTTCCCTGTAAGGTTCATCCTGACGGAGTCTGCAGGGCGGACGATGTTTCAAGAAGAGAGGTCACAAAGGACATCTACGGGATGCTTTCAACTTTACGGGTGGCGACATCACAATGTGCTACATCGTGAAAGAAAGATGAAAGAATCTACGTAGCACAGGTAGGTGCCTTTCCACACGGGCCCGGTACTGCCTGTTAGCCTTTATACCCCAATTCGTGTTGTTAATTCAGCATAAAAAAATGCAAGGAAAAACTCTCCTCGCCTCCTCTGCATTTGCCCGATTAGTAAATAGTTTCACTGGGGATAACATTTAGAAGAGTGTGGTCGCACAAGGCAGTTTGCTGATTTCCCAAGATTAAGGAACTTCGTTAACTCCTCTTACAGGACATTGGGCTCGGTCTTCGAGTTCACATGACATTCCAGGCTGGCTCTGAACGGGACAGAACTGTTGTCCAGAAAACGTTGGCCAAGTTGTGCTCGGCTGTGAGAAGTCGGTTCTCATGTTCTCTGGCGTGTGAGAGGATGCTCTGTCTTTCTCCATAAACCCCAAGGGAAGGTAAATGAGTTGGGGAGGGGGTGGCAATGAAAGGCGCCTTCATACCTCTGTTGTTCAGCACCATTAACCTTCCCGGTAATTGGAACACACGAAAGGGGGAGGTGAGTGAGAGCAGAGCTCCGGTCTCCTTCCTGGCAGGTACAATTACTTAAGCCTCCCAGTAAAGGATCGGCTTTAGATTCCTACCCGGAGCCACCACTTTCAAATCACTCCCTACAAAATCAACCACAGCACCATTTAAAAAAAAAAAAAAAATCTAATGATATAATCATTTCTTTCTTCTGATCCTTGCCTGGGGATGAAAAGTGTACCCAACAATATAAGGTGGGCGTTTGTTACATAATTCATGTAACTGATCCAGTCCATCACGCAGAAAATGTAACAACAAAAAAAGGAGGTCTTAAAGGCTGACCACGTGAGACCCATTTAGGATTCAAAGTCATTTTAGACCGCCAGGCAAAAATAGGGTTTCATTTCCCACATAAGAAGCCACTCTCTGCAAATAAAAAACGCAAATCCAAAACTTTAAGGCAGAACGAGATGCAGAAAGACATCACAGTCTAATTACAACACAGATAAAATGAACCTAGTCTGGTCAACGAACATAAAGAGTTATCATGTGTTCTATCAATGACATAGCACTTTTTACCCACAGTCTAGAGCTGTGGGGGTGTGGGCGGGAGCGGGCGTTTTCCTAGGCCAGTTAGACTTGTGCGTACAGGCATGCATTTCAGTGATAAGAGAAGAATATTTAGAAAGGCACTTTAAAAAGTAGTTATCTTTGTAAAAGCTAAAATTTCCTATAATTAAAAGGCAAATCATCAAGCTGGATTCTCCGTAGTCTGGCCGTAAGCATCTTTGCCACAAGCTTTTTTTTTTTTTTTTTTTTTTTTTTTTTTTTGCTGCAAACGCTTTTGCCACATTCCTAATTGGCCATAAGGCGATTTTGCCATAAAAGCTAAAAATCACGAAAAGATTTTTAAGGAGAGACATTCCTTAAAAAGGACACGATGAAGCATTGAAAAATCAATAACAAAATTGAAAAGGCTTTGTTGAGAAGGACAAAATAGTTGAATGCATTTAAAGTGTGTGTAGGGTCATGGTAACACTGTGCAAATAACGGATTTTATTTTGTGGTTTGTACTTAAACACTTGTCTTTAAAGACTTCATTCAGAGTATCCATATGTACATATTTGCTCATCTTAAGTTGTCTCCTCGTTTGGCGTCACGCTTTTTCTTTTTTTTCTTTTTTTCTTTTGCTAACATTCCTTCCTTCTTTAAGAGAGGCGTCAGTTTCCAAATACTGGGATACATATTTGTAACTGATTTTGCTAGCGTGCTGTGAAAGCGCCCTTGTGAAACACTGTTGTTTTCCGACATGTCCTCTGATAGACGTTCCAAAGTTCTAATGGAAATGTGGGTTCAAATCCGTGCCCCCGTTTGGACCGTGATGAGGGCTAAGATTTATAGGCTGTAAAAATGAGAGTATCATGTCAATGGAGAAATGAAACCAAACTGTCAACAGTTATTTATTTTTTTTATCTCTTTAAATTTTTTTATGGCAAAATTGCCTCACCGCTAAGTGGCACAGCAAAAATGCTCAGTGGTGAAAAATACTTGCAGCAAAGACATCTTGCTACAAAGATGCTTTGGAGAGAAGATACCAGACACAGTCAAGGCTCCCATCACGCACAGTATCGTCCGGGGGCATTGATATCAGAGTGTGCTGTTACATATCAGATTCTAGTTGCTTTTAAATCTACTTGAATGATGCGGTCATGATCCAGCTGAATTACAAAAATGTTAAATGTTTCTATTATTTAAATCAAGATTAAACTGGGGGAAAAAAAGGCAAGATGTCTCAAAGTTTCTGATATAATTGTAGTGGGGAGGAAATACAGACGAGGCAGAATTTGCTCTCCTGACCCCGGATTCTGAGTTGGGCCCCGAGATTTGCTTTGGGTAGTGGAACGCTGATACATGAAGAGGTTTGGAACAGCCTGGCCTTTTTCCCCATTTCTTCTCTTGCTTCCCTGCCACCATTGTAAGGGGTGCCTGGGTTCGTTGGCCACATGGTGAGTCAGAACTGAGTCATTCCAGAGGGGGCCATTCTAGATCAGCCCAGATGGGCCAAGTGTCCCTACTCTCGGGGCCACGGTTCGCTCAGCACACCTGTCTTGGGGACACTTGCAAATTGCCTGCCACTAAAGGGGGGGGGGTTGTTTGACAGCATTATGACGGCAAGAATTACCTGACGGAGCCGCTTATGGTTTTGAATTCTCGTTACATTTCTATTTGGGATAGCCGTGGTAAAGTAGATGTTAATGGCTTCAGTGTATTTCTAGAGTTCCTGTATTCTTTTTTAAAAATAGCTTTGAGATCACCTACCACCCAATTCCCTTCTTTCAAGTGTTCAATTCAATGGTTTTTAATATATTCACAGAGCTGGACATGCAACTCCCACAATCCACTTCCGGGTACTTCCGTTACTCCAAAAAGAGTGCTCTGAAAATAGCTACTCCCCTTAGATGTTATCCTTCTATCCCTTCCCAGCCCTCGGCAATAGCTTGTCTGCTTTCTGTCTCTATGGATTTGCCTTTTCTGGGGAAGTTCCTATCTATGGACCCATATAATACACAGTCCTCGAGGCTGACTTTCACTTATGTGTTCAAAGCCCCTCTATGTTGGAGTACGCACCAATCCTTTATTAGCATTTTTTCTCCAGTCAGCATTTTTGTAGCCACAATCAATCCAAATTAAGATCTGTAAATCTTACTAAGGTTACAACTTTTGTATCTAACGAAGCTATATTTTCTTCCTTTTTTTAGAATTGGGATACACTATGCATAACACAAAATTCACCATTTTAATCATAAAATTCAATGGCATTACATTCACAATGCACAATGCAACCCTCACCACTATACCTTCCAGAACTTTGTCAGTTTCCCCAGCTGAAGCTCTGTGTCCATTAAACATCATCTCCCCATCCTCCTCCCCACAGCCTCTGGTGACCACTACTCTGTGTTCTGGCCCTGCATTTGTCTCTTCCAGGTGCCCTATGGAAGCGGGATCATATCATGTTTTGCCTTTTCGGACCGGCTTCTTTCACTGAGCGTGATGCTTTCAAGGTTCACCCGGGTCGGAGCGTGTATGAGAATATCCTCCCTTTTAAAGGCTGAATACTATTTAATTGTATGTCGCAGCCATATTTCATTTATCCGCTCACGTGTTGATGGACTTTCGGGTTGTTTCCACTTTTTGGCTACTGTGCATAATGCTGGTATAGACATTCGTGTACAAGTTTTTGCGTGGGCATGTTTTCTCTTGCATATGTCGCTGGGAGCCACGCTGCTCTGTATCATGGTAATTCCACGTTGAACCACCTGAAAAACCCCCGGATTTCGTTCCAAAGAAGCTTCTCTAGTTTACATTCCTTCCAGCAGTGTATAAGGGCTCCCGCTTCTGGACATCTTTACCAACATTTATGATCGTTTCTCTCTCTTTTTTTTTTTTTTTTTTTTAATTATAGCCATCTTGTGGGTGTGATCTCTGCGTGGTGAGTTTCAATATTATCCAATTCCGCACAGTTCGGGACGTGCTTTATTGTCAAAGTAAGGGTCAGATACAGACTGACCACAAATGGTCCCCTTTCTTCACCAGTGATCAAATCAACATAAATGGCATTTACCAACATCATTTCGGGACTTTAAGCCCTTTTTATCCCCCCGTCCCCCCCACGGCCCTCCAAACAAAAGATGGTGAAATTAATGCAATGTCTTATCCAAGTATTAACCTAAAAGGAGAAAAGAATACAACAATTTTCATGCTGGTTTCTCTCTGAAGCACGAACCTTATGCTTCTTGACTACGGCAAATAAAACACGGTGCATATCATCTCTGGGAACAGTTCAGTGCCTTCTGGTAGATTTCACATGGAGAGTAAAGCCAATTTTATTCTCAACCAAATTTAGAAAGTAAGTTTTGTACCTGGAATTGGATGCTCAAGGTGATATTATTACTTGTCCTACCCCGTAATAAAACTTCACACAGACCCCATTTTCTTTGCTTTCCTCTCTTTCTCTCTCTCCTCTTTTTTACATTCTTCCTATCTTGTTTGAGGTGGCCACGATTTAGAGATGAAGTATATACTTCTAAAAAAGGGTTTCTTTAGCTTTTCACCGCGAAGCCTACCAATTTCAACAGCTAAACTCGTACAAATTTTTAACTCCCTTTCAGTTTCTACTCAAACGGCATTTTGTTTTTGGGCAAAAAGCTCCAGATCTCTCAATCCAAATGCATTTATTTGTTTGTTTATGTATTTACCTATGTATTTACCTATTGATTTATTTTTGCTTCCTATGTTGGAAGAGGTATCATTTAGATTCTGGATGTATAAAATTATATTTAGAAATCGTGCCTCTTCAAGTAGAGCTCTTAAGATTCTTTTTTTTTTTTAATTTTTTTTTCAACTTTTTTAACTTATTTTTGGGACAGAGAGAGACAGAGCATGAACGGGGGAGGGGCAGAGAGAGAGGGAGACACAGAGTCGGAAACAGGCTCCAGGCTCTGAGCCATCAGCCCAGAGCCCGACGCGGGGCTCGAACTCACGGACCGCGAGATCGTGACCTGGCTGAAGTCGGACGCTTCACCGACTGCGCCACCCAGGCACCTGAGCTCTTAAGATTCTTATGTCCGGATCGCGTGTTGATTTCAACGTTAAGTGAAAAAACCAAAAAAACAACTTTTTCAGATACACTCCACCCCGCCTCTTTCCTCCTATCCCTAAAGAAGTGAGGAAAAAACCCAATTACCTTTCATTGCCTCCCATAAAATTAGACGTCTGGTTCAAAAGGTACCAAGGTATCTCATTTTATTTTTAAAGGAAAAGAGAAATGTCTGTGGAAACTCGTGTAATCGATCCCATGAGTGTATCCGCCCGCGTGTCATGATTGAAAGAGATTCCAGTGTCTCCTGCCTCTCCTCAAGGGTGCGCCCTGACTGTTGCCATCAGTGGGTATGTACAAGGATTGGCACTGGAGCGTGGAGTGTTTGAATTGGGTGGACTGCTGGCCAGCTGACTCCGAGTTCCAATTTAATCTAATTTAATTTAATTATTTCTTGTAAAGTTAATTTATTTATTTTGAGAGCGAGAGAAAGAGAGACAGTGCGAGCAGGGGAGGGGCAGAGAGAGAGAGAGAGAGGGAGAGAGAGAATCCCAAGCAGGCTCCGCACCATCAGCCCAGAAGCGTGAGATCATGACCTGAGCCGAAACTAGGAGTCAGACACCCAACCAGCTGAGCCACCCAGGCCCCCTTCCAGTTTAACGTTAAGCTTCTCTGATTCTATCCAAGCCAGAATGTCAGGGAAAGGGTGTGTGATTACCTAGCAGCCATCATGGGGAATGTTCCCTAATGCCCTTCGGGAAATGCCGTGTAGTATTGTTTTTATATGTCAAGTTCTTTAACGGTGCCTTATTTTGGGTTGTCTTAGATACCGGTGCTGGTCACAAAAAGTCCTACTGGGTTGAAACAGGCTGAATGTGTAAGAAATATGAGGTTGACTATTCTTGTAGCCGAGATTTATGTCATCAGATGCATAATCCTTTGGCTGTTAAAACCTCTGCTTTCCAAGGACTAATTATAGGGAACACAGCTCATCAGAGAGAACCTGAAAAGACGCTGTGCAGTGTGTCCTATATCACACGTGTGACATTTATTCTCGCTGGAGTCTGTCTCTCGATAATTGTTCTTCAGGATTTGTTGCTCAGGGGCTTATGGGAAAAATTACTCCTAATAGAAATACTATTATATTTTATTCACAGTATTCTAACTTTCGGAGGATTTAATGACAAATCTGTTCCCATTATGAGAGTAAAGTTAAATGTATTTCTAGATTTCAATAAAACATGCAGAAATCAGAATTTATAGGGAAAAAATTGCTGAATGAAGAGGGGAATGAATGGAATCTCGTTCTAATCTGTGATGAGCCTTGAGATGGGTCTTCGCTCCGGTCAGGAAAGTTGGTCCTTCCTCTGCTCCAGGATGCAGTGGACCCGGGTGTGCAGGGAAGACAGAGGACGTTGGTCAGGAAATGCTACGGGCTCAGTTTCACTTAGAACAGGCACCCCGTCTGCAGTTTCCTACCTGAGTGTCCACGTACTCCTGGACATCAGCAGTGGATTCCTTCCTTGTCATTTGTTTGTGACTCCTGCTGATATTAATTTCTCTCTTGTGTTTCGTATAACCTCTGACTGCAGCCACGTATCCGCGGGCGCAATTTGTGGGTTTGAATCATCAGCTCTAGAAACGTGCCAGGTTACGTCTCCACATTTTTTCCCTTGTCTTTCCTACTTAGAATAGCAAAGAGCTAGGGACATGGGTCAGGGATGCACCGAGTTAGCTTCCGGTGTTTGGTGGTGTTCCGGCAGATGCCCTATCTCCCTGGAGCCCAGAGCTCCACGCCTGGAGCATCACGCCTGCCTGATCCAGTGCCCTCTCGACTGGCATGATGTTAAGCACTCGCCATTCACTTTCTCCTTGAATGCGTGGACCAGTCCTCTGTGGAGGGACCACGAAAACCTTACCAGACAGATGAGGATGCTGAGGCTCCTAGGGGCCACTAATTCGCCTACTAAAGAGACGAACCGAGAAACCACTTGGGCCCCAGGCTAGCAGGTCTCTGCTTTGGGTACGACTGTGTGTGGTATGAACTCTCCTCACCTGATGTCCCCCTTGTCTTGGGAGGCCATATGATGGCCCCGTGCTGATGTCCAGTCCAGCATTCTGTTAAAAAGAAAACCACAAGCCCCAGATGGAGTCACTTAGGCTAGGCCAAGCCATCAAACTGGGGCTTAATATCTAACCTAATTAAATTTTCCACCTCCCTTTCAACCAGGACTTTTCTGGTCAGCATTAATAAGGTAATAAGGTAATCTGTGCTATGGGCCCTCTCCAATCCCCAAAGGAAGATCAAGTAATCCGCCTAAAGGAAGATGAAGTCACCCAAAATAATCCTTCTTTTTTTTTTTTCTTTTTCTTTTTCTACTTATGACTTCCTCAGCCTTTCTCTAAACACCTTTTCCTTCCTATAGCCCTTTTGAATTCCCCTCCACTTGCTAGATGGGATAGATGCGGCCCACTTCTGGGATTGATCAAAAAAGTCAAAGAGGCTTTAAAATTTGCTCAGTTGAATTTTTGTTAACAGTCCAGTGCTGTGCACCTTCAGGGTGAAGACCACCCAGGGGCCTCACTCCCTGCGTTTGCTGGGTCTCCTCTGACTTGTAAAAACCCATCCTAAGCCCTGCTCAGGTGATTTACCATCACTGTCCTTTTGGGCTTTATCAGCATCAATTATTGAGGTGATTACTAATGCATTCTGCGTGGGTTTCCTGTGAATCCCTGAGTACAGTGTTCATAGGGTGACAACTTTTCTGTTACAGAGACACCGATTCTCTGTGAGGTGTTTCCAGAGCTCGGTTAACCTGGCCTCCATTCCTGACCTGCTGAGTGACCCTGGACACTCCTCTTACACTCTCTGAGGTCCAGCCTATTTGTTAAATGGGCATAATATTGACTTCAAAGGAATGTTGTGACCATTTATTTAGACACACACACACACACACACACACACACACACACACACACGGCTTGGTCTCTGGGTTGTTTAAAAAAATACCTTACATCCTTAATGTAAATAGCTAATTTGTATTTGCTTTGCAAAATTAGAAATACAATGTTCTCGTCCCAGGACCCCAGGGGGCCCTGGAGAAGTGTCTGATGAATGAATGAAGGTCACTCCACTGCCTGTGGCTTTTGCAAGTTTCTGAATACACCTGTTGCACAGGCTTTGCGGTCAGTGTTTCCCCACCACGGGCCACTGCCTTTCAGCTGGGGTGGGCCGGAGGTGTTCTGGATTCTCAGGGAGGGCCCCACGTGGGCTGCACAAGCCTGTAAAGTTGGGATCCGAAGCTCTATATTTGGGTCTAATTCTCAGCACTTCTGGCTGTTAATTCTTCGACTTTGCCAAAGCTATTTGCATTTTCTATGTCTTGTTTTTGTCTGTTTCCCAGGCCGCAAAATAAGAATAATGAAATCACCTATTCTGCTTGCTTTGTGGTCAGGCAGGTGGGGCTCTGCTAAAGGTTAAAGTTCCCTTTGTATTCTGATCACTCAGGAAGGTACAAGAATGCCTGGAGCCTGTTTTCCAATCTCAGCACATTTGCGGGGAGTCTGATCACGGTTGTAGGAGAGTATTGATCCCGGTGATGCCGGGCTCGCCACTCCTGGATTTACACCTTCTTACACCTTCTGATGGCTGTTGCAGGGAGTAACCGCTAATCTGGCAACAGATTTTGAAGTCACGAGTCTTGAAATCCTTCTCTCTCCGTGGGCCATCTGGCTTCGGTCTTTAGGCTTTGAAGCTCCCCCCCCCCCGACTTTTAGATGCTTTTCCTTTAATATTCTGTCATTAAAAAAAAATATGTCCCACGGGCGCCTGGGTGGCTCAATCGGTTAAGTATCCGAGTTTGGCTCAGGTCATGATCTCACAGTTTGTGAGTTCAAGTCCCTCATCCGGGCTCTGACAGCTCGGAGCCTGGAGCCTGCTTCAGATTCTGTGTCTCCCTGTCTCTGCCCCTCCCCTGCTCTCTCTCCGTCTGTCTCAAAAATAAACAAAACATTTAAAAAATAAAAATAAAAAATATGTCCCCTTTGGGGATTGTTATGAGACAATCTGAGTGCAAAGCAACACAGCTACAGTAGATACAAGTTATTTCAAAATAACTTCATTTTTCAACGAAATCTATTCCTTTCACCTCCTTGGTATCAGGTCACTTCTGCGATTGTGTTTGGAACAGCATTCCTTCCATCAGGATGCCAGTTTATGGTTGTATCGACCTGCTGCTGGTCGTAGCCCTCCAATTCCCAGGCAGGAATATACATAATTACAATGCTGACGCTCCAGCGGAAGTGGGGTGGGGGTTACACTTCTAAAATAGATACATTTTCCTGTTCTCCCCCTTACTGAGCTCTGACTGGCCATCCATCCCTGCCAAAGTTTAGAGGGTTCGACGCGACCATCTGATACACGAATATGGAGTTCATTAAGGTGTTTTCACTGCGAATCATGAAATGCGTTCAGAAAACAAGAAATCTTCTTTCCAATAGTTGCAATGCGTGTGAATATTCTCTCCCAACCCGATTCGTTATTTCTCTCCTAAGTTCATCTTTTCTACCAAAAAAAAAAAAAAAAAAAAAAAAGACAACAACAACAGCAAAAAGAAAAAACATAAAGGAAAGGCAGTTTTCCTGGCGTCAGGGCGAACGCTCAGTGCCTGGCGGCTGCTGCAGCAGCAGCAGCATCACGCGGGTGGCGCTCGCCCCCTCGGACTGCGGGTGGCCGGGAAAGGGGACGCCGGGCAGGTGAAGGCGCTGGGACTCGAGGACGCGCGGCGCCCCCCCACCCTGCCCTCCGCTCCTCCTCCCCTTCCTCCTCCCTCCCCCCTCCCCCCTCCCCCCGCCCCGCGCAGGTGGCAGGCCGGCCGCGCCGCGAGCGCACTTCCGCCCGCCGCCGCCAGGGGCGCCCGGGGCCGCGCGAGCCCGCAGCGCGGGCGCGGGGAGGGCGGGGGTGGGTGTGGCCGCAGGTGGGGCGCCCGCCGGGCGGCCGCGCGGCGCGGGTGCGCAGAGCGCGGAAGCGGCGGCGGCGGCGGCGGCGGCGCGACCCCGGCCGGGAGCGAGCGGGCAGAGGCCCGCGCGGAGCGGCTGCCGGACGCCTCGGGTGCCGGGGCGGGCGGACCATGGACCGTGCGGCGGGCGCCGTCCTCGGGATGCTCTTTCTTTTGTCTGCTCGGCCGTGGAGCACGGCGGCGGCAGGGAGCCCTTGTGAGTACGGCACATCTTTTCCAACTTGCGTTGACAACTTAGGATTTGTGTTTTTATTAGTAACGAGTGTTTGCAGATGGCAGCGCTGGCGTGTTTGGGAAAAGGAGGCATTCCAAAAAAAAAAAAAAAAAAAAAAAATCTCTCCCAAGTACCAGCGCCAAGATAGGAAGGTTTCTCTTGCTTTTTCCCTCCTGCCAAGTCTGAGATCCAGCAAAAGCCTGTGTTTGACTTTTTTCTTTTTTCTTTTTTTTTTTTTTTTGCCGGCGAGCTGAATCTTCCCTGAGAAAGCTCAAGTTTTTAGTAAAACCTGCAGCGGGCATGAGAATACTGAGGCGCGGAGAGTCCGGCGGGAGAATAGCTTCAGAGGAGGGGAGGCCAGCAGGCCGGCGTGGTCATTTATCTCCTTGCGGTGTACACGCGTTGGGGAGGAAGCGTGTCAGCGCGAAGCGGCGGGTCCTGCATTAGCGCACACGTTTGCAGCGGGCGCTCTGCGGAATTCGGGGCGCCGCGGCGCCGCCCACCCTGCCTTGGAGGGTCCCCGGGATTCCGGGAAGCCGGACCCCTCACGAGGTAAAGGGAGGGACAGCCTGCCTTCCAGGCTCCTGTAATCCGTGCACCTGCTTGTGTGTGGCGACGTGCGTGTTTCTGCTTTTGTAGGTTCCCTGAGGCTACGGTAGCCTCTGGGTCCCGGGCCGGCTGCCGCCGAGTCCCATCTAAAGGTGCTCGCTAGCCCGCCTCGAGGTATCTGACTCTGGAAATCAGGAGAAGTTTGAGGAGTGTTGTTCCGATTGACATCTCCATCCAGGGCTTTTCTTGCCTCGATGGATTTTAAGAAACTCCCCGTCCTCCCCCTCCTCCCCCCCTTCCCTTCCTGTCCCATCCGCCTAAAGAAAATTAAAAAAAAGAAACCAAATCAGGTGTAGGGCTTCGGACAAGCTAGTAATACATTTCAAGAAAGTGCTAGCAGGCGTGCTCAGAAACCGACTTTGCTGCTGGGTATCCGGGTTTAGCTCTTGGGGCCCCACCTCTGTCCTCTCTGGGAAGCCGGCTCAGGTGGGAAGCCTTGCACATAAAGTTACCTTCGCGCCCATTCGTGCGCGGATGCCGCGGGGCTGTGAAGGTTTTGCGGTGTCATGGTCTAGTATCAGCTTATTTAATGCCATGTCGTGTGTGAGTCACTCCTCAAAATGAGCCTTAATCTCCTTGAAGCAGCTACTGCCCCGCGTTTCAGACACAATTTTAATTTAGCTTGGTGGGACAACTGCTCCGAATTAATTAAAACGGGGGCGGTTACATACAATCAAATCCTTAAATCCTTCGGCAGAGCACTTGTTATTGTGCTAAGAAATTCAAAATGACTAGTACTAAGTGATTTGCTGATATTCGTACATTGGAGAATAACTCAACGTCCTTACTCTGAGGTGCCATTAAAAAGTCACCGGAGGTCACTCCTACTTCAAGGAAACGTGGCTTCGAAAATCCTTCCCAGGAGAGAAAGCAGAGGGCCGGCTTCTTAGTGGTGATTGCAGCATATGGGCAAGATCAGTGGTATTTATTTTCACTTAGTGTTTTACTCCCTGAAATCCACGTAGGTATCGTGTTCTTTCACACAGAGCATCCTTCTTACAAGGCACCTGCTCTGGGGTGCTCTGTGTCTGATTATCCATGGAGGTTCCCATGTCTGAATTGGATGTGTCCCGAGCTCAGTCCCCCTGGGACTGAGTCTCTGGGTGACTCTTCAGATGTTGATGCTGGTTTTTTTTTTTGCCTCTCAGCCTCGTGTACTTAGGTGTATTTGGGACTCTTATCAAAAGTTCCATAAATTAAAGAACCTATGTAAATTTGCATTGCTAAGGGCATTTTATTTATTTATTTATTTATTTTTATATTTATTTTTATTTTTTCAGTATATGAAATTTATTGTCAAATTGGTTTCCATACAACACCCAGTGCTCATCCCAAAAGGTGCCCTCCTCAGTACCCATCACCCACCCTCCCTTCCCTCCCACCCCCCATCAACCCTCAGTTTGTTTTCAGTTTTTAAGAGTCTCTTATGCTTTGGCTCTCTCCCACTCTAACCTCTTTTTTTTTTCTTTTTTTTTCCTTCCCCTCCTCCATGGGTTTCTGTTAAGTTTCTCAGGATCCACATAAAAGTGAAAACATATGGTATCTGTCTTTCTCTGTGCTAAGGACATTTTAGATAACTAAAGTTCAAGACCTTGATGGGATCACCACAAAGAGGACCCTCTTCAAGGGTCAAGTATATATTTCAATGACTTTGAAGATTCACAGGGGCCACCCAGATGGCGTTTGATAATTTCCCAGTAATCCCCTTTGGCATCATGTGTAGCAGTAGACGTAAACGGTGAATGAATCTCATGGCTGAATTAGCTAATTTGCCGGATTCAGTTTTTCTTTAACTCCAGCATATTTGGGAAGTGTGTGTTCGATGTGTGTGCAAGCACGGTACATCAGACATGGATTTGTAGTCTCTTATCACTAAGTCAAGGCAGAGGGGTCTTTTTTGTTGTTGTTGTTCTGTCCCATCATTTGAGAAATTCTAGAGAGGAGTTTGCCAGCAGTGTGGGATTTAAGCTACGAACAAGAAATGGCGAACATCAACATTGCTCAAGAAATTTTAAATCAGGAAGTGACACACTGGAGGGAAAATGTTTCTAAATGGCCACGACCATGGGCTTGTTCTGTTGTTCTGTATTCTCCGTCTTTTTGAAGATAAAACAAGTGGGCTGAACTGCCTCCTCCAAAATATGGCCACGGACTTGAGATTTAGAAAAAACATGTGAACATCTATCTAGTCTGCCTTTTAGAACCCTCCGTCCCAAGTCAAGACGAGAGTGTTCTAATATGATCTGTCCTCTGAAATAACTCAAGAGGGAGGTTATAATATAGGTTTCCAAGTTAGAGCCCTGCTTTCTAGAAGTTCTTATGTAGGCTGTTGCCTCCTTTAATTCTTACGAAGCACCACAAATGGAAGAAGGCAATAGCTGTCTGTTATAGAATTATTCTTGTAAATCCACGACTCCTTTATGAATTTCAAGACCTTTCTGGAGGCAGAAGAGATGTGATCTGAATATGAAAATGTCAACATTTCGATTGTGTATTTAGTGTTGTAAGCCTGTTTCCTGGATCACACCTCACTCTGAGGGGTAACGTTCACCCCCTCCCCACTTAGGAACAACACAAGTGAAAGTTAATGTACAGCTGAATTATTTTCCCCTTGTAAGTAAGGTACAAGCTGGGGCTGATAGCTGATCCCCCCCCGCCCCCCCCCCCCCCCCCCCCCCGCCATCTCCACTGAATAAGGACAGACGCATATGTTAGAAACTTCAGTCGTTGATGGTGATTCTTTGTGATATAAATGATGACATTTTTACAGATCGCGGGATTCAGTTTAGTGAGTATGACTGACTTGTTCTTCCTTCGTTAAATCTCAGTACTTGTAATTTTCTCTAGAAGCTTCCTTGTGATTCCTTCCCCTGTCAAAAGTACCCTTCTCGTTTCAAGGAAAAAAAAAAAAAGATCTATTTCTGGCCCACTGCAGGTGGGGTATACACTTTGAATTGCCCTTGTAGGGGTGATCATGTAAATTTGTTTTTCTATATTGACACCCGTCCTCTTCCCCATTAAATCCTAGACCAGAGAGGCCTCTGACCATGAAAGGGGGTGTGGATCGAGCCCATTTTGTTTGCCAGCGTGGGAAACAAACCCATGACCTTCACAACTACCTAGTGTTTGATCTAAGCAATAAACACGTTAACACCTCAATTTGAAGATTTGTACCAGAGTTGAACCCTTTCTTCATTCGAGCCTAAGCTGCTTTATGTGCAGAAACATTACTGTATCTTCTTTGACGAAAGTGCATTCATATAATCCCGTGGTAGAAATTATCGTCCAATAGTATCCTTTTGTAATATGAATAACATACATAGCTTGATGTAATAGTGAGACCGTTGAAGTATATGAATTATCCTAACTTGGTGACATGATTAACCTTAATAATTTGGTGTAAAAATATAGGCATGCAGACTGGGTGACTGGACATAATGGTACAGTTGCTAAGAAGTATGAAATCACGACAACTTATTTAAGCAAAGTATTTGTCACATATCTCTTCTCGAGAGTTTTGTTTTTCAGAAATAGCGGACGCAGATTCTTTGTAATTATTTGCTAAGTGTCATCAAAATTCTTTACTGCTAACTGAGCCTACTCAATCTTCCAGTAATGTCATGAGTGCTAAGAGGCTCAATGTAGTCGACAAAGAAATTTCGCCTTGGCTATTACGGACTAAAATCCTTCCAGTATTTTAATAGGCTCAGGCTTTTCTTTGCCTTAATAGCATGCTTAGTGCTTGTCTAGAGGGAGTCCAATCTTCCAAGTTAATCAGCCTAAGGTGTCAGAGGGTGTGCCCGTGGAGCAGGTGAATGGGGAACCCATTCTTGATGCAATGAAACGTGTTGGGGAAAATGAGCCCAGAATATGGGGATGTGTGTTTTAGCAGGAACTGGAGCTGAGAGTTTTTTTGGAAAGAGCCTTCCACAAACTAGTAAATAGATTCTTAGTTATAGTATTTGAATACACTTCCCAGAAATACTGAAGGTGAAGGTGCTTTTCAGAAGCAGAGAGAAAACAAAAACCTCTTCTCTCCAGAAAACTTGCAAAGTCCATGGTGACTGTCAGCACAAAGTGACAGGCAAGAACAGAGCTGGGTTTTTTGGGGGTTGACACTTCACGATTTTGGAAGATTCTCTAAGCAAAAATAAACGAAATAACCCTGAGGACACATCATCGGTGACCCTCCTAAGCCTGGAAGGGTGTTTTGGGGGGAGGACTGGAGGTCATGAGAATCCACTTTTTTGAGTTGATTTTGGAAAAAACCCAGCTCATTCAAAACTACTTCATAAGGGACATATTCACTAACAAAAACGTCTCAACTGAACAGATTTCAAGTTGAAATTTTCTCCTTAAGTCAAAATTAGACTTTGAATATAAAAGTATAGAATAGCTCCAACAATTTGGAAGTAATAGACCCAAGGTTCTTCCCCCCACTTACTTTTAGAGCCTTTAAAAGGCTTGGCTTCCACATACAGAATTCTTCAGAGTAACTTCTGCAGGGTCCCCTTTGCACCCGCCTGTCACCTGTGACCTGCTGTGCTGCTGATTGCTTTGGGCGTCACTTGCTTTGTGTTGAATAACTTTTAAAAACTAAATTATTAATGTCGGCCTTTTTCTGAAAGGCATTAGACTAAATGTAACACGTTCTTTCAAAGTAGACATCCTTGTGATTCCTAGTTTGAATTTTATGGCATAGGGTTCCACGCTTTAAAAATGTCTTGGGGCGCCTGGGTGGCTCCGTGGGTTAAGTGTCCGACTTCGGCTCAGGTCATGATCTCCCGGTTTGTGGGTTCGAGCCCCGCATCAGGCTCTGTGCTGACAGCTCGGAGCCTGGAGCCTGCTTCAGATTGTGTCTCCCTCTCTGTCTGCCCCTCCCTCCCCCTCTCTAAAATAAATAAGCATTAAAAAATTTAAGAAATGAAAACAAGTCTTTTATCATGCGTTAAGAAAAATTATACACAGCCTGTAAATTCTGCGAAAAGAGTATGACACCATGACCTTTTTACTGTTACGCAGAGCATTGTTTAATGCCCACATGATCGTTTAATTATTCAGAAGAATGCACCCATGCCTGACTTGGTCATTTACTATTTGACCAGAGCTTAGACACTAAGATGTTACAAGTTAAATTGATTTTTTTTTTTTTTTAGGTTCGAAGGGTAACTACAAAGGTTTTATTGCACGCTAGCGCAGTCATAGGACAAAAAAATGGTGTAATGTATCTTCTGTGGGTTGTGGCTTTTATCACTCGGTGGCACTCTGATAAGATGCTCGCGGAGGGTGTGTTACCTCTAACTCAGAGAGAGAAACACGAGAAGAGTTTGCTTTTTTAACTGGCAAATATAATATTTTTGAACGCATCCTTTCAGGGGATATGGTCAATAGTGCGCCACATACGCAAATTCATGTCTTCCTGAGTTTTATTGAGATGTGGCTTTCCGATACGCCCCCACTGGGGGTCCCATCCGCGAATCCACGTGGTGGTTGTCCACCGAGGAGGGATTCCTATGCCCAGTGTTCGCGGGGCCACCGCTGGGGGTTGGGGGGGCGGGATGTGGCCGGACAACCTTGCTGGAATCTGTAGTGGTCCTGTAACCTCGGGCGCTGTGGCTGAGATCTAATGTCCCACATGCCCCTGTCATTCCCATCCAGTGCTCGGGGTGTTCAGGACCCAGCCGAAGATTTCTCCGGAGCTTGCGAGCAAGCAGGGAAATTACAAGCTTGCATGACAGCAGGAGTGACCGGTTGCCTTGCGACATTAACTGAGGCGCTGCCTTCAGGACTCATGGTTCTAATTAGTGTGTGTGTGTGGTTTTTTTTTTTTTTAATTTTAACATCTATAAATCCCCAGGCAACCAGAGAGCTTGATAAAGTTAAGCTAAGCACACTGTTTCTGGGAGTGGGGAACCGACGGCAGGGGTGGTAGAGTGACCGCTCTGTGTGTGTGTGTGTGTGTGTGTGTGTGTGTGTGTCCCGAGGATGTGGACGGGCAGAGAGCTGCTGGAGGGATTAGGAACCTCTGTCAGTCGTTATAAGCAAGGCACGTGGTGGATTAGTTGGCAATCCAGGTATGCAGGATGGAGTCATTTCTTACCAGCTATTGTGTAAAATGGATATTCTCCAGTTTGGATTTCTGAGCGTGTGAGCAATTAAGAAATACGACATCCGCCCTGTCCCCGTTGATCTCACGGGTGCTGGGTCCCCTGGAGCTGGTACGCAGCCGTCCCCATCCCACAGCCCCTACCCCATCCTGGTCCCTGGGAAGAGCTTACCAAGGAAGCGCTGGTAGGGTTTGGATTTAAAGGCCAGTAGATACACGAATTTCTAGCATTTTAGCATTAGAAAATAATGCGATAATTTGATTCAGATCAAAGAAAGTCATTTTAATCAAAACCACTATTATGGAAGAAAAAATATATATTTTCTAAATGTTTGTTTATTTTTGAGAGAGAGAGAGACAGAGCACAAGTGGGGGAGGGGTAGAGAGAGAGGGAGACACAGAATCTGAAACAGGCTCCAGGCTCTGAGCTGTCAGCACAGAGCCCGACATGGGGCTCGAACCCACGAACCCGTGAGATCATGACCTGAGCTGGAGTCGGACGGTCAACTGACTGCACCACCCAGGCACCCCTGGAAGAAAATATTTAAAGAACTGTGATCGATTTTAATGTCTCAGATTTGGCAGATTTAAGAAAAATAATACATGTCTGTAGACATCTGTTCAAATGTTTCGAGATTATCGAGATTAAGGATTTATTGTGTAGCTTTACATTTGCCATGTTTTTGACGTCTAAAACTTGAGAATGATGGAGGCGCCTGGGTGGCTCAGTCGTTTAAGCCTCCGACTTAGGCTTAGGTCGTGATCTCATGGTTTGTGAGTTCGAGCCCCATGTGGGACTCTGCTGATGGCTCAGAGCCTGGAGCCTGCTTTGGATTCTGTATCTCCCTCTCTCTCTGCCCCTCCCCTGCTCATGCTCTTCCTGTCTCTCTCTCTCAAAAATAAATAAACATTAAAAAGATAAAAAAAATATGGGGCGCCTGGGTGGCGCAGTCGGTTAAGCGTCCGACTTCAGCCAGGTCACGATCTCGCGGTCGGTGAGTTCGAGCCCCGCGTCGGGCTCTGGGCTGATGGCTCGGAGCCTGGAGCCTGTTTCCGATTCTGTGTCTCCCTCTCTCTCTGCCCCTCCCCCGTTCATGCTTTGTCTCTCTCTGTCCCAAAAATAAATAAAAAAATGTTGAAAAAAAAATTAAAAAAAAAAAAAGATAAAAAAAATAAAACTTGAGAATAAGAGCATTGCGACATTAATGGTATTACAACATGAAGAGAAAAAATAAATAGCTGTGTACTGTCATCAGGCAAGCTAGCCAGTCTGTGATGTGATTCTTAGACTTCTTGTTGAGTTGATTCCCCGTGAGCCTTGACATTCTCAAGCACATCCTCTTCTATGATGTGGAGTGTGTAGGCAGTGCTAAGAGTTAAAAAAAAATTGGAGGGCTCAAGGAGGGTAGGTTGATAGAGTTTAAGGTGTATTTCAGGGAGTTGAGGGGAGCAAACACCAAAATTAGGCTTTCTTAAAGAATCACGAACATTTCTGAAAATAAATTTTGCAGACATAGAACCCAGGAGAGTCGACAGATACCAAAGTCTGTTCCCTGTTAGGGAAAGGCAGATGATCCCTTCTGAATTACAGTGCAAGGCTAAGAAAGCACGATGTTGGTTTTCTGGATCATAAGAATAAAATTTTGATCGTAAGAGTTTATTATTATTTTTTGTCATGATGAGCTACTGATCTGCTTTAGTAAACCCGAAAACCTGGTCTTTGACAAATTTACATCACTGCTGATGATCGATTTTACTCGTTCTCCTTGTAAGCGATGAGACTCATTTGTTGGAGGACAGGTTGCACGTTTGCCTGGAAAAAAGATCCTTTCCCTCGTGAATATTGTTGCAAAGTGAGGCAGGAGGGAGTGGAGGGCTAGTGTTTGCTTTAACATGAAAAAGACACCGATGTTGTTAATCGTGGCCCTGTTCTCCAGGATGAGGCTGGGCAGCCCTCCCCCCCCCGGGTTCTCCACACCCCCACTCCGGGAGCCTCCAGGAGCACCTTCCTCCTCCATTGTCTTGGACAGAGGGAGACTGGGCTGTGAGGCCAAATGTCTCCCTGGGTTGACTTGGGTGGACTGGGCTGTCCCAAGAGGTGTCCCTCTGCCTTCGCTGCTGCCCATGGGATCAGCACTGAGTGGGAGGGTGGCAGTGAGGAGGAGAAGGTTGCGTGTGCCCAGGAACACTTTTTAGGACTCGGTGGTTGTTGGATTTTGTACGTCGACTAGTAAGAAACGGGGCGGGGGGTGTCAGGATTAGGTATTGGCAAGCATCTTTCAGTTACAAGTGAACAGAAGACCCAATCCAATGGACTTAAACCAGAACGGGAATAGTCGGTGCACATCATTTCATTTCAGGCAAGTTGGAGACACTTGGTGACACTGTGCCGCGAGGGCTGGCCTCTCTTCCTCTTTTGGCTCTGGCTTCCCACGTTGGCCGGAAGCTCAGGCAGCATTCTGTTTGGCAGCTCCATGGCCAAGGTCGAGCTGTCTGGGCAGCGCTGTTAGAGGGAATGCCTTCCCCTATTTGGACTGTGGCCCTTATCGCTCTGAAGCAGTGAGCACTTACTTATTTGTTCGTTCCCTTGTTCCAAACTCCAAGCAAGCAGGGACTGCTGGAGGGAACAGGGGTAGTTTGGAGACAGGGGGCTGCAGGGTAAGTAAAAAGGTGAATGATTCTCTTTCCCCAAATGCCAGCAAAATCCCCAGACCTGACTTGCATTGTCTCTTCTGCGTTGGGTAACCGTTCTTCCCCGGGGACTGTGACAGGAGGGGGTGGCCTTCTGAATGACCAGGGGTGGGGCCAAGAAGTGACCGGGACTTGGTCCTTGACCGGGTGCTCTGCCTGCATCTCTTGATGAGAAAGTGAAATGCACCATCCATTTAGGTAATTAGTTTAACATCTATTATGAAAGCATTGGCTTTGGGGCTCTTATCTGCTTCATACAACAGATGGCTGGTTACGTGTATGCCTCCTTCATTAGATTTTAAACTTCCTGAGAACAGAAACACATTTCTTTGTCCCTACAGTTCTGCTGATGGTGCTCTGTATTTACCAAAAAAAGAGAGAAGAAATTAATATATTGAAAATACGCTAGTTTGAAAGTATATGGTGAAATCATGGAGAATCCTCCTGTGTATTTTATAATCATTTTGCAGGTAGCCTAATAAAAAATTAATTTTCACGTGAGTATCCCCAAGCTCACCATTTGTCCGTGGAAAGATCCACTGGCTGATTTTGAATGTTTCATTTTCTTTCGATAGCAAAACGCATGACATAATTTCTGCCCCGAGGCTTTGATGAGAGGCATGGTGCGTGTTATAAAAACTGCCGGGATTGAGGAGGGCACCTGTTGGGATGAGCACTGGGTGTTGTATGGAAACCAATCAGACAATACATTTCCTATTAAAAAAAAACAAAAAAACTGCTGGGAGTCCCCGAGGGAGCACTGAACAGGCCAGGTGACAGGGGCGCTACCCAGGACCGGTGAGCAGGAAAGAGGAGGCCTCTGGGCAGGGGCCGTTAGACAAGATGTCTGTTTCTAGGGAGATCCTAGATCAAGTCTGAGCCGGGCTCCGTAGTCGGGGTCTGAAACAGGTGCCGGGAAGCAGCGTGTACCTGGAGTTCTCCAGAAGCCTGGTTTATCAACTAGATAAGCGAAGCGGCATTTAATCCCGGTGGGAAAGGCTGGTGGTGCATCGGGGCAGACAGATGGCCGTTGCACCTCAGTGTGGGTGTCCAGTTCTCTCCTTGGCAGCCGGGAGGCTGAATTCATTTGAGTCACAGCTGTCTCTGGCGTGGTGGCCGCGGACTCTGTGTCCAGTAACCTGTCGCGCCGAGAGGAAGCTCCCGGTGTGCCTTCAGACTTGACAGACCCCTGTCTGGTCTGGGCTGGGGGGATTTCTGAGTCTATTCTTGGATGGTCCTTACTGCCAACAAAACCTGCTATTATCGGCCATTTTTATGACTGGCTAGCTCAAGGGCATGACGACATGTAATTATCGTCTCTACTTTCAAACAAACATCGTTTCTAATTTCATCTTCAGGATCACGGAACGGGGCACCGTGGAGGTGTATAAACGATGATTCCAGCAGGCTTCTTTCAAGTAGCATAAAACGATAAAATTCAACAAATCTTTAAAGTCATGGGCCACACTTTCAGACAGGTGAGAGGGAGAGGTCATTTGAAGTATAGCTAACACACAGTGTTAACAGTAGTTTCGGGCACACGGCGTGGTCATTGGATAACTCTGTACTTTGCGCTAGGCTCACTCGAAGCGGGGTGCCTGTCTGTCACTGTACAACACTGTCACAAGACCACTGACCACCCCCCCAGGCTGTACCTTTCAGCTCATGACTAATTCATTCCATCCCTGGAAGCCTACACCGTCCACTTCCCTTCGTTCATTTTGTCCTCCCCCTCTGGCCATCACCGATTTGTTCTTTGCATTTATGGGTCTCTTTCTACTTTTTTTGTTGTTGTTCTTTTTTTTTTTTTATACTCCACATATAAACGAAATCATATGGCATTTGTCTTTTTTGTCTGACTTATTTCACTTGGCATAATGCCTCCTAGGTGCGTCCGTGTTGTCACAAATGGCAAGATCTCATTCTTTTAAAAAAATTTTTTTAATGTTTATTTATTTTGGAGAGAGAGAGAGAGAGAGAGAGAGAGAGAGAGAGAGAGAGAGAGAGAAAGGAAGGGCCAGAGAGAGAGGAAGACACAGAATCTGAAGCAGGCTCCAGTCTCTGAGCGGTCAGCACAGAGCCCGACACGGGGCTCGAACCCATGAACTGCGAGATCGTGACCTGCGCCGAAGTCAGACGCTTGGCTGACTGAGCCACCCAGGCGCCCCAAGATCTCATTCTTTTTTATGGTTGAGTAATATTCCTTTGTATATGTACATTATGCACACGTACCACATCTCCTTTATACATTTATTTATCTATTGATGGACACTAGGGTTGCTTCCATATCTTGGCTATTGTAAATAATGCTGCTATAAACATGGGGGGGGTACATATATTGTTTCGAGTTAGTATTTTATTTTTCTTCGAGTAAATACCCAGTGATGGAATTACTGGATCGTATGGTATTTCTGTTTTTAATTTTTCTTTGAGGAACCTCCATACTGCTTCCGCACTGGATGCACAAATTTACGTTCCCACCAGCAGTGCATGAGGGTTCCTCCTTCTCCATCGCCTCACCAATGCTTGTTTATTTCTTGTCTTTTTGGGTTTGGCCATTCCGACAGGTGTAAGGTTTTGGTGTGCATTCTTCCAAATATGAGTGATGTTGAGCATCTCATTTCGTGGGTCCGTGGCCATCTGGATGTCTTCTTTGGAGAAATGTCAGTTCAGGTCCTGTGCCCATTTTGCATCAGATTACTTATTTATTTATTTGGTGTTGAGTTGCATAAATTCTTTATGTGTTTTGGATATTGAGCCCTTATCAGATATTTGCAAATATTCTCTTTCATTCAGAACGTTGCCTTTTCATTTTGTTGATGGTTTCCTTTGTTGTGCAAAGGCTTTTTGTTTTAGGGTAACAGATTTTTTGCTTTTTTTTCCCTTGACTCAGAAGACATATCTAGAAACATGTTTCTGTGGTGCCTGGGTGGCTCAGTCAGTTAAGCATCTGGCTTGTGATTTCAGCTTGGGGCGTGATTTCACAGTTTGTGGGTTCGAGCCCCACATCAGGCTCCGTGGTGACAGTGTGGAGCCTGCTTGGGATTCTCTCTCATTCGCTCTCTGCCCCTCCTGTGTGCGCTCTTTCTCTCTCTCTCAAAATAAATAAGATAAACATAAAAAATTACAGAAAAATGTTTCTAAGGTTGATGTCCAAGAGATTACTGCTTATGTTTTCTTCTTGGGGTTTTATGGGTTCAGGCCTCACATTTAGGTCTTTGATTCATTTTGAGTTTATTTTTGTATATAGTGTAAGAAAGTGGTCCAGGTTCATTCTTTTGCACGTAGCCATCCAGTTTCCTGGCACCATTTGTTGAGGAGACTCTCTTCCCCGTTGTATACTCTTGCCTCCTTTGTGGTAGATTAATTGATCATAATCATGGGTTTATTTCTGGCTCTGTAGTGTATTGACCTATGTGTCTGTTTTTGTGCCAGTACCATACTGTTTTGGTTGGTATAGCTTTGTACTATATCTTGAAATGGATTACGACGCTTCTGGCTTTTTCTTCTTTTTCAAGATTTCTTTGGCTATTCAGGGTCTCTTGTGGTTCTGTATAAACTCTAGAATTATTCTAGCTCTGTGAAAAATACTCTCGGCCTTTTGACTGGGATTTCACTGATTTGGTAGATTGTTTTGGATATATGACGTTTTAACAATATTAATTCTTCCCGTCTATGAACATGGGATACCTTTCTATTTTTTGTGTGTGTCATCTTCAGTTTCATTCATCAGTGTTCATAGTTTTCAGAGCACAGGACTTTCACCTCCTTTGTTAAGTTTATTTGTAGGTATTTTATTCCTTTTGGTACTCTTGTAAATGGAATCATTTTCTTAATTTTTCTATCTGCTACTTTGTTATTTGCGTATAAAAAATGCAACAGATTTTTGGATTTGGATTTTGTATCCTGCAACTTTATTGAGTTAATGTATTAGTTCTAATGGTTTTTTTTAATGCAGCCTTTAGGGTTTTCCATCTGTAGTATCATGCCATCTGCAGATAGTGCCAGTTTTACTTTTTCCACCCCAATTTGGATGCCTTTTTTTTCTTTGATTGCTATGGCTAGCACTTCTGGTACCATGTCGAATAAAAGTGATGATCGCGGGCATCCTTGTTTTGTTTCTGATCTTAGTGGAAACACTCAGTTTTTCACAATTGAGTGTGGTGTTCGCTGTGGGTTTTTCATGTATGGCCTTCTTATGTTGAGGTATGTTCTCTCTAAACCCACTTTGTTGAGAGTTTTTATCACGAACAGACGTTGAATGTTGTCAAATGCTTTTTCCGCACCTGTTGAGATGGTGCTATAATGAGGGGTGGGGTCGTTTTGATCGGGATGCCTGGATGGGAATTCTGCTTCGGTAAGCTAATGTCCTTTGTGTGGTCTTGGGTAATTTCCTTACCCTCTCTGTGTCTCAGTTTATTCATCTCTAAAAAATATAATTAATGATAGTGACCTGCCTCATAGAGTTGCTAGGAAGATTACATTAATTACTGTCTATAAATAATGTCTGGAACATAGCAAATCCTGAGGAAATTTTGGCCATTATTATTGTTCTTGCTGAAATGTGCCTCTATTCCATGATCCTGGGTGGAATAATGAGATAAGCAATATTTTAAGAAAAACATTTGTAATGGGTATTTCCATTGTCCAACATATCATTATAATCAAGATTAAGATAATATTACCTCCTAAGAATGTTAAAATAAAGGCCACGGTACTGTATCAGAAACTCCTACAGAACACTGATATGTTTCGGCTTTCTGTATTATCATATCTCTGTAAATAATGAAGTTCCTTAGATGTAGCTCTCTGTGTTAACTTGTCATTAACAATTTTAATCTTTAACTTCTTTCAATCGTATATATTTTTCCCTTAGCCGGGAAGGATTCCCCAGATCAAGATAACATGTCCCTGAAACTCGTACTGCCTGTTGTCTGGCTATTTTTGCTGAAGTCTTCAAGGATCGATCAGCGTGGATTGTTCAGCCTTTATGATTGTTAGATGAGTGTGAGTGTGAGTCTCACGCCACATATTTGCCTATGCTTTGAGATGCAGTCTCAATTAAAATAGATATGAAGACGCTGGTGTGGACCCCTGGAGAGGGAGGGTTACTGCTTGATTCTGAAAGCTTAGGTTTAGCTCTGTCTCTCCAATTTGTTCCTGTTCCCTTTTCTTCAGTTATCCCAGCCCAGACTTGTTCAAACTCTCCATTTCTCCGGAATTTGTATACTATAATTGTCTCCACGGTTCCCCTGTCACCAACTTACCTCCTTCTAGTCCATTGCATCCTATCGCCAGAGTAATCTTTCTAAAGATTGCTTACCTGATGATCTTACTCTCCTCAGTAAAACCTTCCTATGTGTTCTCACATCACACACACACGCATACACACACACACGCACCCACAGTCCTTGAAAGGTCCCTTCTCTTTACTCATTGCTTTCATCCGCTCCTTTAGCTGACCCTGAACTACAGCCACCTCACGGCACTGGCTTTCTTTCACCACGGCTTTCACGCCCTCTCCCTCTGCTTCTAGCTCTGTCTCCTCATGTCTTGTCTTCCTGTTGAATGTGTTTTACTTCTGCAGTCATCTAGGCTCGTGGATCCATTTCCAGGAAACACACGCTTGCAGTAAAAACAGAAACATAAAACACGTAAAAGAAACAAACAACCATGAGGGAGAATCAGAAGAAATAAGAAACTGCCCAATCAGATAAAAATAAATGTAGATGTGGAAGTCAATTTAGAACGACAGTTTGTTGTGTATGTGTAAAGAAATAAAAGATGGGAAGAATGGAAAGAATAAGATGAATAGCAGAAGTGTAAAAGAACGGTGTCGAGAAGTTAAAAATGGATACCCTGGGATAAAGAATTCAGTGACTGTTGACATGGCATATTAGACACAGGTGAAGAGAGACTCAGCAAATTAGAAGACAGATGTGGAATAAATAACGAGAATGCGCCACAGGGAGACTGAGAGGCAGGAAGTACGAAAGCCAGACCAAGGGACAGGGTGAAGAGCGTGACAAGATCTCTGTGTCTGATAGAAGTTCTAGAAGGAGGAAATGTGGGAAGAAGAAACACTGAAGAGGTAATATATAGAAATTTCCCAGAATAGGGATGCCCGGGTGGCTCAGTTGGTTGAGCATCTGACTTTGGCTCAGGTCATGATCTCACGGTTTGTGAGTTCAAGCACCATGTTGGAGTTTGCACTGATAACACGGAGCCTGCTTTGGATTCTCCGTCTCCCTCTCACTCTGTCCCTTCCCTGCTTGTGCGCGCGTGCACGCTCTCTCTCTCTCTCTCTCTCTCTCTCTGTCTCTCAAAAATAAATAAACATTAAAAAAATTTAAAAAAAAAGAAATTGTCCAGAATTGCAAAGTCACCAATCTTTTAGATTCAGGTAGTCGCTCAAAATCCCTGGGTGGGTCAGTCAGTTGAGCATCCTACTCTTGGTTTTGGCTCAGGTCATAATCTCACAGTTCGTGGGTTCAGCCCCGTGTTGGGCTCTGTGCTCGTTGCGCACAGCACAGAGCCCGCTTGGGATTCTCTCTCCCCTTCTCTTTTCACTTCTCCCCTGCTTGTGCTCTCCCTCCCTCCCCCTCCCTCTGTCTCAAAATAAATGAAGAAAACTTAAAAAAAAAGAGATGTTGATGGATAAGTTTAGCAAGAAAGGAAATGATTACAGAGGGCAGTTATGAGAGGTGAGAATCTAGTAGTTGGTGTGCAAATCTGATCACGCATTTGAGCAGTAATAAAGCTGTATGTATGGCATTGGTGTGGAATGAAAGTTGGTGGAATGCAAAGAGAGAAGACAAGGTAGATTGATGTGAGCAACTGAAAAGAAACACGGAAGGGGGTGATCAGACAGAGCGTGCTGTGCTCCTTGCATTGTTTTGTGGAAGGAATTAAAATCTGTTTAATTGTAGACTTGGTTAAATTGTTAACCAGAATGCAGTGTAAAATTTTAAGGAGGCCCATGAGAAGAATAGTAATGGAGAGTATACATTCCAAACCAATGTAATAAAAAAAAAAAAAATAGAATAAGTCCAGGGGGAAATTTCAATCTATTCACTGGAAAGCAAGAAGAGAGGGGAAGAAAGAAAAGCTTTGGCTACAGTAGACAAATTAAGTGCATAAAGTAAAATATACCAAAATGATAAGGACACAGAGATTTGAGGGACGCCTGGGTGGCTCGGTCAGTTAAGCATCTGACTTCAGCTCAGCTCATGATCTTGCGGTTTTTGAGTTTGAGCCCCATGTGGGGGTTCTGTGCTGACGGCTCGGAGCCTGGAGCCTGCTTCGGATTCTGTGTCTCCCTCCCTCTCTGCCCCTCCCCTGCTCATGTGCATGCGTGCACACACTCTCTGTCTCTCTCTCTCTGTCTCTCAAAAATAAATAAACATTAAAAAAAAATTAGAGATTTGAATAAAGTAATTCCAGTTTTTATTTTTATGGGCTTATATTACATCGGCCAGTATTATTCACAGTTTCAACTACATATAGAATATATACTTTTTTATTTGACCAAAAAGCCAATTTTAACCGATTTCAAGGTGTTGTTAACATAAAAGTAAATGAAAATTTCCTAAAATGGAAAAGAAATAATGCATTTCGATTACAGAAGCCCATGTGGTGCTGAGTTAGATAAATGGAGGACAACAGTGGAAATTGTC
Source organism: Felis catus (assembly GCF_018350175.1). NCBI lineage: Eukaryota > Metazoa > Chordata > Mammalia > Carnivora > Felidae > Felis > Felis catus. The sequence continues at coordinate 5,202,476 of NC_058380.1, forward strand.
AAATGAAAATAGCGGAAGTGGAAAAACAGGGAAACACGGTCCCAGGTTTGGCCACCGAAGAGAATGACGTGAACTGATTTGCCATAAGGGAATGACAGTTTGCTTGCTGTGGAGCAGTAATCAGGAACCAGAGGAAGGGCTATATAAAAGAAATATAAGAGAAATATAAGCTAGGAGGGAAGATAACTTTTATGCTAGAAATTGGCGGTCGAACTGTTACGTAAAACGCCGTAAGACATGAGTGGGGAGCATGACAAGGGAGAGTAAACTCTTACTAATCTTCTTTGGGAAATAAGTAAAATTTAGCCCTGGACGTTGTTCAAAAAGTGTTGCGTTAAAATAAAGGATAATCAGGGGCGCCTGGGTGGCGCAGTCGGTGAAGCGTCCGACTTCAGCCAGGTTACAATCTCGCGGTCCGTGAGTTCGAGCCCCGCGTCGGGCTCTGGGCTGATGGCTCAGAGCCTGGAGCCTGTTTCCGATTCTGTGTCTCCCTCTCTCTCTGCCCCTCCCCTGTTCATGCTTTGTCTCTCTCTGTCCCCAAAATAAATAAACGTTGAAAAAAAAATAAAAAAAAAATAAAGGATAATCAGTGGAAAATGAATTAAATGTGATATTACGCATGCTGTTCAACGTCCCGAAGCCGATGTGCCTCTTTAGGAAAAAGTCGTGTTTTCTGCTTCATGTTTTGCTACGATCGTATGTTTTTATTCATTCGTCTCTTATCTGATATCGAGAGTATTCATTAAACAAAGGAAATGTGTTTATGCTTGAGAATGGGTGAGTGGGGTCATTTAAGTGTGTGGAGGGTTTCATCTAATCTCTTTTCCTTTTCTGTTCAAAGTTTAGTTATTTAGTTTGAGAGAGAGAGAGAGAGAGAGAGAGAGAGAGAGAGAGAGAGAGAGAGAGAGATTCGGGGGAGGGGCAGAGAGGGAGAGAGAATCCCAAGCAGGCCCTGAGCTGTCAGCACAGAGCCCGACTCGAGGCTCGAACTCACGAACCATGAGATCGTGACCTGAGCCGAAGTTGGACGCTTAACCGGCTGAGCCCCCCAGGCGCCCCTAATCTCCTTTCCTTATGCACTGCTGGCAGCGTTTCAGTGACAGTTGTAAAAATGACAATTGGTAGCACCTGTGGGTCTGGGTGGCACAATTTAATTCATGCTCGTCACACCTTACCAGTATACTGGTTTCAGCAATTATTATTGGTGATAAGTTACTGGGACATTTTTCTGTGGGTGATTGAAGTCTTGAGCTATGTCTCATCTTTTAGAAGAGAACAAAATATTAGACTTTATCATGCATTTTGCTGTTAAAATCTGGCGTTCCCTGAGGGTTAGCAGATTTGTGTCTTGTATAAACTAATTTTAGGTTGTGTGGTTTTATATAATGCTTTACATGGTGCAGAGAGAAGAGTCAGGTTTATAAAAGAAAAGGCAGTGTCTATACATGGTATAATTCAGCGCGTGCTGTGAATTTTAAATTTCTGCTTGCTCCTGAATTAAAACATTTCCCCTCCTTTTTGACACGAGTGCTATATATGTATCAGCACAGCCTGGAAGGTTAGTAGAAAAACCCACCCTCTTTGGGTACATTTTTTAAAGAAATGTTTAGTTGCACCCTGTGAAAATAACACCAAGTAGATGTATTATGTTTATAAGTGTATCTAATGAGATATCTGAGAATGTAGTGCTTTATTCGGTAGTAATCTCAGTTTTATGGGTATGTACGTGCACTCAACACACCCGCGCATGCGTGCTCCCTAAAAATGATCGGATTTTCCACTCGTGTAACAGCAGTGGCCTCTAGTTTTGAATAAACATGAACAATTAAAGCAAATGATTGTTTTATGGAAATTTTTTTTGGCAGAGACCCAAGTTTCCAGCGAACTGTTACTATTTACATTTAAATAATTTCTGGGTAAACATTACATTAAACAGCAATGCCGTAATATACTAGAACCTCGGTAGATTTAAACCACAAAATATTTAACAGTGAGTGAATTGTATTAAAACTTTAAGTATCGTCTGAATTCCATACCGCATCTAATTCCATAATATCAAAACCTTTCTTTCTCCCCGGCCCCCATATATTTTGTATACATTCTTGGAACTCTGCAACGAAATTACTGTCCTGTGCTCCCTGCCCCCTGCCCCCCCAACAAAATGGGAGAAACGGTATTTTGTGGAGGGATGATGTACAAACACCCGTGATTGGGATGCATTGACTGTACTTCCTTCCATCACCTGCAAACCCCTTTTGAACAACTGTCCTTTGTTAAGTCTCTGAGGGGAAAGAAGAAGGGAGGAGGAAGCTGAGGAAGGAACAGAGGAGGGAGGGAGGGAGGGAGGATGGGTAGAAAAGGCAAGTGTATCCAAATTACAAAACAAAGCTTGTGACCAGACTTTTACCTGAGGTCACACCAGCGTTTTGAACTTCTCAGTTGGTTGTTTCAAGCACAAAATACATACTTACTTGTTTATTTAATGTTTGTTTATTTTTCAGAGACAGAGAGACAGAACACGAGCAGGGAAGGGGCAGAAAGAGAGGGAGACGCAGAGTCCCAAGCAGGCTCCAGGCTCTGAGCTGTCAGCACAGAGCCTGATGGGGGGCTCGAACTCACGAACCGTGACCTGAGCCGAAGTCGGTCGCCACCCGGGCGTCCCAGGAAATACGTATTTCTTTACAATGGCGTGTATCCTGTTTCTCATTCTTATAAAGCAGTGAGTCTTTAGCTTGGGAATATGTTAGTTATTTTGTTTGTATTGTTTTAAATCCTTTGCAGTGAAAATGCCCAAACACCAAATATTCTTTCCAAGATAGTATAAAAAGTTCTCATGTAACCTAAGTCTTGTCCTAAAAATCCAACTATTTGTTACAATATTTATGGATCAAATATGATAACACGTTTTTACGATTTTTTGGTTACATTTTGTTAAGTTTTTAAAAAACTCATGCAAAAGTTTTCATTTGTTTTATAATCATGTAGTCTCAGGGAATTAAATAATTTTGAGGGCGCCTGGGTGGCTCAGTCAGTTGAGTGTCTGACTTCAGCTCAGGTCATGATCTCACGGTTCATGGGTTCGAGTCCCGCGTTGGGCTCTGCGCTGACAGCTCAGAGCCTGGAGCCTGTTTCGGATTCTGTGTCTCCCTCTCTGCCTGTCCCCTGCCTGTGCTTGCTCATTCTCTCTCTCTCTCTCTCTCTCTCTCTCAAAAATAAACATTAAAAAATTTAAAAAACTTGTGCTTCCAATGTTCAGTGGAGAAAATTGAGAAACTTTACAAAGTTTGCCCAGCGTTTCAAAAGAAATCACTCCTCACTCAAGAAATGTTTATTAGGCATTTGCTCCAGGAAGCAGTTCCTCTAGAAGCAGCGTTTATAGAATGAAGCTGTGTGATCTTGTGACAATGACAATGCTTTGGTAATTCACGGGAGCAATGCGCACACAGAAATATTAAGAATATTGAGAATCAAGGCGCCCCGGATTGCCCTGTGACCATTTTAACAAGGTGAGGATAGTTTGTGGGGGTCAGACTCTGCCCCTTGACCCGGCTGTTTCAGATTGACGTGCGAACAGTTGGTTCTCTAGCTAATGAGCTGTGGGCAAGCTAAAATCTTTTCAACCTAAACATTTAGGGCAAAATCAATGCCCACACGAGCCTACAGCTTTGTTTCTCCCGTGCGTCTTTCCGGGCAGTAGCTCGATAGGGTTTCAGACTTTTGAGACGGTGTCTTCTGTGCTGCCTGCTCGCCCATCCTGGTTCAGATGCTACCCGCCGAACAGGACACGGATGCCGGGGCCGTTCACGGGCAAACAGGTGGCCACGTGGAGACGCCGTCCCTGCAAGGGAGGCTTTCTTGCACAGCAGAGATGGTGTGAGTTTCCTCCTCTGAAGAGCAGGGGAGGATTTGTGTCTGCCTTGAGGACACAAATACCATCGGTTGTATCTGAAATACCCTGCTTTGGTGGGGCTCAAAACTCACTACATCAGAGTTTCCCGGGGTGGGGCGTGGGGAATGCCCGGTTTTTTAATTTTTTATTTTTGTTATTTTATTTATTTACTTATTTTTAAATATTTATTTTTGAGAGAGAGACACACACACACACGCAAAGCACGAGCGGGGAAGGGGCAGAGAGAGAGAAGGAGACACAGAAACCCGAGCAGGCTCCAGGCTCCGAGCTGTCAGCACGGAGCCCAACACGGGGCTCGAACTCGTGAACCTCGAGATCGTGACCTGAGCCAAAGTTGGACGCTTAAGTGACTGAGCCACCCAGGTGGCCCAGTGTTTTATTTTTATTTTTTAAGTTTATTTATTTATTTTTGGAGAGCGAGAAAGCAGGGGTGAGGGTGGGACAGAGGGAGAAGGGAGAGAGAATTCCAAGCAGGGTCCACGCTGTTGGTGCAGAGCCCGATGTGGAGCTCGAACTCGTGAACCATGAGACCATGGCATCAGGAGTTGGATGCTCAACCGGTCGAGCCCCCCACGTGCCCCTGAGAATGCCAATTTTTGAAATGTCCCGGGTGCTTTTCACTGGTGTTCTAGTTTGGTGACTTGCTCACTGATGTGTAAGGGATTAGTGGGTCCTGCCTGGGGTCTGGGAGAAGCCCCAGCAAGCACCGCGTGGGACCCCTGCCACCTTGTAGCCAGAGCACCTCTGTGTCTCTGGGGGTCCTGTCGGGGAGCCATGTAATTTCACATATGAAGACAGGTCTCGTGGGCATCAGTGTACGAGAGACTAATTGCTCTGCCCGTTCCCCCCCCCCACCCCCGCCCGAATTGTATTGCACAAAATCATATGATCTTGACCCATCAAGAGATGTCACTTTCTTCTAATTCAGGGATGTTCTTTCCATTCTGGAATTTCTTCCTGAAAGATACCTGGGTGTGGCGAGTTACTGACTCGCACTGACACGCCGTGTCTAAGCAGGAGCTAGAATGTCTCCTGCAACGAATCCTTCCTGCGCTATCTCCGCAGGCTGGTGGGGACCCCTCTCCCCTCCTCGTGTTTGCCTGCGTCCCTCTGTGACACGCCTGTCCCACACCCCGCGCGGAAATGCATGCCCTGTCTCTCAGGACGAATTTGGCTGCCTCAGTGTTGCAAGCTCAGTATGCGTCGGAGAGGAACCGGGGCTTAGATAGGGAGACTCAAGAAAGTTTTTCTCGGGACGCCTGGGTGGCTCAGTGGGTTAAGTGTCCGGCTTCAGTTCAGGTCCTGATCTTGTGGTTCGGGAGTTCGAGCCCCGAGTCGGGCTCTGTGCTGACAGCTCGGAGCCTGCAACCTGCCTTGTATTCTGTGTCTCCCTCTCTCTCTGCCCCTCCCCTGCTTACGCTTTGTTTCTCTCTCTCTCTCTCTCTCTCTCAAAAATAAATAAAGATTAAAAAAAATTTTTAAATAAGAAAGTGTTTCTCCAACTCATGGCCGATTTAATTCAGCACACATTGACCACGTGGCAGGCACGGTGCTGGAAGCTGAGGAAATAAAGACAAATACCGGTTCTCTACAAAACCTGCTGACCCCGTACGAGAACAGGGTGATTCATGAAAATGGCACCAGGTGTAATTTTTAGAACCACAGTTGTCATTGGTGCCTTTTGCTGAATGTCAGTTTTCAGGGGCCTTGGTGGATAATAATTGGGACTGTTAAAGTTTTGCCTTTCAAACGGGTCCAAATTCTCGGCTCCTTTAGGGCGCGGAAGCAGGGAAATCGGGGAGGAAACTGGAAAGTTCTCTCTCCAGAGCTGTGATTCCTCTGAGGTTCGGAACTCACGCAGCGGTGCGTGCTTTTAAAGCCAGGAAGGAATAGACTTGATCCTTTCGGTTGCCGGGCCAAGTGCCAGAGCTGAATTTCACAAAGGGCCTTCTTGACAGAGAGCTGGATCAAAATCAGCGTAAGGATGAAGCGTTTATGTCCCTCTTCAGGGAACTTATTTGAATCACAGCCTTGATTCTTAAGTGAATTCTCAGCTGTTGATACAAAGAAAGCCTTCGTTGTCTAATGGACACTAGTTTTTAGAGCAGTTTTCTGTTCACAGCAGAATTAAGCAGAAGGTACAGAGATTTCCCGTATCTCCCCCTTGCCCCCCACACATGCACAGCCTCCCTTGTTATCGACAGCCGCTATCAGAGGGGTTCATTTATTCAAACTGATGCTCTGGGGTTGGTACATCATTACCACCTAAAGTTCACCCAAGTTCGGGTTCACTTTTCGTGTGTATTCTGCAGCATTTGCCAAATGTGTAATGTCACATACCCCTCATCGCTGTGTCACACAAAATCTGGTGACCACTTCCTGAACACTGACAACTGCTGACCTCTTTCCCGTCTCCATAATTTTGCTTCCTCCAAAATGTCGTCGAGTTGAAGTCAACCTGGATGTAGCCTCTTCACACTGGCTTCTTTCACTTAGAAATAGGTATTTAAGGTTCCTCCATGTTTTTTTCATGGCTTGACAGCTCATTTCTCTTTATTGCTGAAAATACTCCATTACCTGGTTGTGGCACCCAGAGGTTTTTTGTTTTATCCATTCACCTACTGAAGGATATTGCGTTTGCTTCCAAGTGTTGGCAATCAGCGAATCAAGCCGCTATAAATCACGTGTGCGTGTTTTTGTGTGGACATTCAGTTTTCAACTCCTTTGGGCACATACCAAGGAGTACACTTGTTGGGATGCATGGCGGGAGTATATTTAGTTGTGTAAGAACGTGCCAAATTGTCTTTCCAGGAAGACTGCCATTTTGCATTCCCACCGGCAGTGGATGAGAGTTCCTCTTGGTCTACGCCCTCGCCAGCATTTTCTGTTGGCAGTGTTCCAGGTGTTGGCCCTTCTGATGGGTGCGTGTTGGTATCTCATTGTTTTAATTTCCATTTTCCCTGATGACATATCGTGTTGAGTCTCTTGTTACATGTTTATCTGACATCTGCGTATCTTCTTTGTGGAGGTGCCTGGAAGTCGTTGGACCATCTTTGAGATGGAGTTTTTTTTTTTTTTTTTTAATTGTTGAGTTTAAGAGTTTTTTTTATATTTTGGACAACAGTTCTTTGTCGGATGTATCTTTTTCAAATACCAACTCATGCCGGTCAGAGTGGCTTACATGAACAAATCAGGAGACTATAGATGCTAGAACGGGTGTGGAGAAACGGGAACCCCCTTGCACCGTTGGTGGGAATGCAAACTGGTGCAGCCGCTCTGGAAAACAGTGTGGAGGTCCCTCAAAAAATTAAAAATAGATCTACCCTATGACCCAGCAATAGCACTGCTAGGAATTGACCCAAGGGATACAGGAGGGCTGATGCATAGGGGCACTTGTACCCCAATGTTTAGAGCAGCGCTTTCAACAATAGCCAAATTATGGGAAGAGCCTAACTGTCCATCAATTGACGAATGGAAAAAGAAGATGTGGTTTTTATAGAGAATGGAATACTACTTGGTAACGAGAAAGAATGAAATCTGGCCATTTGTAGCAATGTGGATAGAACTGGAGGGTATTATGCTGAGTGAAATAAGCTAGGCAGAGAAAGACAGATACCATATTTTTTCACTCATGTGTGGATCCTGAAACTTAACAGAAGACCATGGGGGAGTGGAAGGGGGAAAAAAGTTACAGAGAGGGAAGGAGGCAAACCATAAGAGACTCTTAAATACTGAAAACAAACTGAGGGTTGGTGGGGGGGTGGGGTGGGGGAGAGGGGAAAGTGGGTGATGGGCATTGAGGAGGGCAGCTGTTGGGATGAGCACTGGGTGTTGTATGGAAACCAGTTTGACCATAAATTATATTTAATATAAAAAAATAAAGTGCTAATCTAATTCTTTCAAAAAAAAAGAAAAGACTCTCTTTTCTCCATTGTGTTGCCTTTTTCTCCTTTGAAAGATAAGGCGGCTGTATTGTGTGGGTCTGCTTCTGGGCTCTGTTCTGTTCTACTGATCTGTTTGTCAAGTTCTTTTGCCAATAACGCATCATCTTGATCGCCGTGGCTTTGTAGTAAGTCTTGAAGCCGAGTGGTGTCAGTCCTCCAACTTTAACCTTGTGTTGGCTATTCTGGGTTGTTTTTTCTCTCCACGTAAACTTTAGAATCGCTTTGTTGACAGCCACAAAGTAACTCGCGGGGATTTTGATTGAGACTACCTTGGTTGATAGACCAAATTGGAAGAACTGACATCCTAACAGTATTGAGTCTTCCTATTCTGGAGTATGGAATATCTCTCCATTTATTTAGTCTTTTTTTGATTTTATGCATCCGTGTTTATAGTTCTTCTCATAGACATCTTGTACATATTTTGTTAGATTTATGCCCAAGTATTCCATAATTTTGGGCGGGCCTTAATGTAAATGGTGTGTTTTTATTTTAAATTCAACTTATTCATTAATGGTATATAGAAAACTATTTGATTTTTCTGTGTTAACTTTATATCCTCTTGGCTTATTAGTTTCAGGGTTGTTGTTTTTTTTGTCAATTCTTTGGAATTTTCTACATAGATGATCGTGTCATTTGTGAACAACGACAGATTTCTTCCTTCCCGATCTGTATCCCTTTTATTTCCTCTTCTTGTTTCATTGCATCAATTAAGACTTCCGGTAGGATTTTGAAAAAGAATGGGACGTCCTTGTCTCGTTACTGATCTTAGTGGGAAAGTTTTAAGTTTGTCACTGTCAAGTATGATTTCACAGTAGGTTTTTTGTAGATATCCTTTTTCAAGTTGAGGAAGTTCCCCTCTGTTCCTAGTTTAAGAGTTTTTACTATGAATAGGTGTTGGATTTTGTCAAATACTTTTTTTGTGCATCTGTTTAAACGACTGATTTTTCTTGTTTAGCTTGTTGATGTGGTGGGTTAGATTAATTGCTTTTTGAATGTTGTTGAATCAGTCTTGTATACCTGGGATAAATTCCACCTGTTCATGGTATATAATTCTCTTTATACATTGTTGGATTCAGTTTGCTAATGTTTTGTTGAGGATTTTGCATCTATATTTATGAGAGATATTGGTCTATAGGTTTCTTTTCTTGTAAAATCAATGATTGGCTTCGGTACCATGGTAATTCAGTTGTCATAAAATGAATTAGAAAGTATTCCCTCTGCTTCTGTCTTCTGAAAGAATTTGTAGAGAATTGATAAAATTTTTTCCTTAAATGTTTGGTAGAATTTACCACTGAAGCCATTTAGACCTGGTACTTTCTGCTTTGGAAGGTTATTAATTATAGATTCAAATTCTGATAGATATAGGCCCATACAGATTGTCTTCCTTCTTGTGTGAATTTGGCAGATTAGATCTTATAAGGAGTCCATATCATCTAGATTATCTTTTTTTTTATTTTGTTTTGTTTTTATTTTTTTAATATATGAAATTTATTATCAAATTTGTTTCCATACAACACCCAGTGCTCATCCCAAAAGACACACTCTTCAATACCCATCACCTCCCCTCCCCTCCCTCCCACCCCCCATCAACCCTCACATATCATCTAGATTATCAAATTTGTGGGCAAAGAGTTGTCCGTATTACTTCTTTATTAGCCATTTAATGTCCATGGGATCTGTAGTGATGTTCTGTCTTTCATTTCTGATACTGATAATTTTTGTCTTCTCTCTTTCTCTTTTTTAAGCCAGCTTGGCTAGAATCATTTACTGATCTTTTCAAAGAGCCAACTTTTGGTTTTATTGATTTTCTCCACTGATTTCCTATTTTTAAGTTTATTGATTTGTGTTCTAACAAGAAGACTTTTTCAAAGGTGATTTTGTGTATTTGAGTTACAGATTTTCTGGAAGTTTAAAGTCAGATCAGTAGGCAGGAAACTTCTTTTAAAAAAAATTTTTTTTTAACATTCATTTTTGAGAAACAGAGCATGCGTGGGGGAGGGGCAGAGAGAGAGGGAGACACAGAATTGGAAGCAGGTTCCAGGCTCTGAGCTGTCAGCTCAGAGCCCGACGTGGGGCTCGAACTCACAACGTGTGAGATCATGACCTGAGCCGAAGTCGGAAGCTTAACCAACTGAGCCCACCTTGGCACCCCTGGAAGCTCCTTTTATTAGCAAATATCTGCCCAGCTACATCTTACCTACCATTTGGATTTCAGAATTTGGAATATACTATTTTGTAATTTAAAATTTTCTCAAAAACATGTAAGGCATTTTACAAATGCTTTGATCTAAAAGAGGAAACACTACCAGTATGAATTCAGTCAGCTGGAGGGAACATGAGGTATAATTTAATCGTAAGAACAATGATTATTTCACATTCATACCTAATAATAGGTGCAGTTAATGGATATTAATTTGCTATATCGCATCACTAAAATTAATGGCAAGTTGTTTTTGTAGTGTTACTATTTGATTTACAATAAACAGCGAATCCTTCATTGCTGAGGAGTAATTTCATAGGCAACATCTGGATCTCGATGTATTCATTCAACAGCTGTGATTCAATACAGTGAACATAAACCAAATCTTTGAGATAATTCATGACATACGTTATGATAAGAGAGGAAGCCTAGAAGTAAAAACAAAAGTGTTTCACTTTGGACTGTACTAATGGACGGGTGTGCAATTATTAAATAAAGTAGCCAGGAACTTGGAATAATGTGCCCTTTCTGACTTTGTTCTCCCAGAGATACAACTATATTCTATTATTGGAATGTGTGACTTATTGGAGCAGACGAGAAATCTGAAATCACCTCTGCTTTTCTCCACCTGAATTTCTAACAGGCTGGGCCATGAGGGTCACGCAGGTAACCAGCACAGACTGGTGCAGTTGTCCAAGCTCATGGAATGCCCAGTTGCTATTGCCAAGTAGAGACCCACATGGGGTAGTTGCAGGTCTGAGCACACAGCAGCACACATTTTCAGGGGCAAGCGAGGGTAGGGGTGGGTGAGATGGGGTGGAGAATTATTCAGGGGTCACTAGAGCAGCCCGTATGCCATGCTTACAAACTTGGAATGTCCTACAGATTCTGGGGGGTCATTACCTCCTGTCCACGGTGTATGTCTCTGAAGGTTGGAAACGGGCCCATGCCCCAGAACATTTGTTCAGTACTGTGGTCCAAAGTAGTGAAGACCTGGATTGGGAATCTGCATGGATTGGGACTCTGTAAGCGTATACCTCGGGAAGGGCAGGAAGGTGGCCCTAGATGTTCCCAAAGTTCTCAGAGGCCTCGATGGGCCACCAGGAATGGTGGATATTGGAGTGACAGACCGGCTCCAGGTCTTAGTCCTCTTGACAGAGAGAGATTCCCAGGTATCACCAGGCTCTACTGAGTCCAAATGTTCTTGCTGGTCCAGTGGCCAAGGGGCGTGGCATTGTGTGCATCTGGGCCTTGATTCAAGCTGCGCACTTGGGAAGGGCAAGTAGGGCCAGAAGTCCAGCTCCAGGGGACTTTGTGACTCGCTCTCTTGTCCATTCCAGGGACTAGAGTCCGTTATGGTATGTTCAAGTCCGAAAAACAAGCAGCCAGCAACCATGAATTTTCTGTGTTGAGGAATTGTTAATCTTGTCCAAAAGGTAATGCATCTGGGCGCCTGGGGGGCTCAGTCGGTTAATCATCCGACTTTGGCTCCAGGTCATGATCTGAAGGCTTGTGAGTTCGAGCCCTGTGTCGGGCTCTGTGCTGACAGCTCAGATCCTGGAGCCTGCTTGGGATTCTGTGTCTCCCTCTCTCTCTGCCCCTCCCCCACTCTTCACACTCAGATTGGCTATGTTCCCCAGTTGTGGGAAGTTCCAGATTTCTAAGATTTCATCTGGAAAAAAAAAAGATATGAGTTTGAAAAACGGAAGCTGAAATAATTGTTTTATAATTTCAGTCTAAGGCTGTTCTGTTGGTGAGACAAACAATAGGCTTTTGATTAAAATGGCATTGTAATAGGGACAACTACTGAGACCAGGTTTGAGCATTCCATAAATATGAATTTGTTATATCAGAGTGCACACAAGGATGTCCCTAGCACTCTGATCTGAGTCATACATAAATCATGAACAATTGTGGTGTGTTTATTTTTTTTCCTCTAAAACACATGACAATGGATCATCGCCTTTCTGTTAGAATCCTTAAGCTTCTCTGAGAACGTAACCTTGAGTACATTTGGACCACTGACGGATGAATGCATTTCAAAATTAAGATTATTGCGTAGAATCCTTCTTATGACTATGAGTGGTTATTATGAAGGGAAATAAAATTACTTTAGCTTCTTTAACTGTAATATTCTCTGTCTATTTTCATATGTTAATTCTCATAAGCTCATTATCTGTTCTCAAGTTGCTTCTCCCCCTAAGTGAGAAGTAGTGATTCTTTAAAGTTGTTTTGCCATTTCACTTGTTAAAAGCCGTAATTTGTGAATAATTCTTGTAGCTTTGAAACATTTCAGGGATCTTCCGTTGTTTTGGACAGAAATAGTATTCATCAGATTATTCATAAGAATGATACTCATTTAGTGGGATTCGAATGTCTTTTCATGATGCCAGAAAAAGAAAAAGAAATTGGGTCTTGACACTCTTTTGCTCCAGGAATCTTAGTAGAAAATAGAGACATTTCAGATTGAAAACCGCAGTTACTGGAGGTTTGGGATGACTCCTGAGGCTTTACCTTGCGTGGATGTAATTCAGTGAGAAACACACCGAATGCTTGGAAGACACTGTCCAAGTCCACAGCCGCTCCTCTCCAGGTGCCTCATAGGATGTGACCACCTTGTTTTAGACCACACATATTCTCAAGATTTACTCTGTTGGAGTAAATTGGAACACCGTCTTTAGAAGCCTCTGAGTTAGACTAAATAGAGACAGTTTTAAAATAAATTTTATAAATTGTTATTCCAAAGGAAGGATTACATCACAAAAGCTATTACTTTTTTTTTTTGTTTTTTTTAAAGACCAAGCTTCTCATGTCTTCTTTGAGGAAAGAATAAAAAAATGACAGTATGGTTTGGAACTTTGAACATTGCCTTCCACATATACACGAAAGTGTCCTTCTAGAATATTTTGAAGGAACTTACGAAGCGCTGACTTGTTTTATGATAGTTAGAATAATAAAAGCAAATACTTTTAACGCTCATAGCCGTCTTCTTAGTGTGTGACTCCCCATTGACAGTTAAGTGACTCCTTGCTGTACTGCTGGGAGAGTTGACTCCCCATGGTATAATTATGCGCTATCTGCACAGTTATTCCCATTGAACTGATGAGAAAACTGAGGCTTAGGAAAGGGTGAGTGCCACCGGAAGAGTAGGCAGCCTGGCCAATGCCAGCCCCACCCAAGTCTGGCTCCAAAATCTATGCTAAGTTCTCATTAGGTTTCCAGCTTAAGGGGAGACTGTAAATGGTGAGATGACAGTGGTGTGAGTGGAGGGGGCTGACGGGGTAGCATCGGGAAAGACTCTCGAAGGAATCTGTGAGGCGGCCAAGGCTGGGAAAAGAGCAGGCTTCCCAAGACGGACATTAGTGGAAATAATCCTGTCTTGGTCTCAACCTTCAAGGTAGTGGCGAGGCCCCCGGGACCTCTTTACGTACAGGCAGAATAATGCGGGCCTGGTCTGTTCAACGTGCTGGCATCCCCTGAGAAAGTTCTAGGCTAACACTCAAGTTAGCACTGTTGACTGTGAACTGTAGACAACCCCCCTCCTCTGGAATTTTCTGAAATATTAATGATGCCCCAGTAATAACTCAACAGCTTTGTGCTTCCAGTGTGCACACCCATGTGTGTGTGTGTGTGTGTGTGTGTGTGTGTGTGTGTGTATGATTGGGAAGAAAGCTAATTATAGTGAAATGCTGATATCAATAAATTAGAAATTGTAATATAATAAGTCTCCTTAGTTATTAGCACATTAAATAACAAAATCCGGTGGTGAGTTGAATATTGCTATTTTGAAGTAATGAGAATCGTAAATAATATTTCTAGATAGCCGTGACAACAATGACTGCCATCAAAACGTCTGTAACTTAGGATGGTAACAAATTCGTGGGCACTACTGAAAACATTGTGATTTGCCTGTATTTACGATTAAAGAAAATGCTGAATTTTAGCTAGAGGTTAATGAAAGTGAAGGTGTCGTTTTTGTTTTTTGTTTTCTATTTGTCTTTATAGGCTTCTGAAATCATTTGTATTCCATGTTATGAACCAGGTCAGGCAGGGTTCCTTGATTCAGTGTGTCTGAAAAGCCCTCTTAGGCTTTTCATTGGACTTCTAATGAATCTTTAGATCAACCTGGGGACGACTGATCCTTTAAAAATACGGTCTTCCTGTTGGCGATGGCTGGAGTCAGTATTTTATGTAATGTCTTTCAATACAGTTGTTATAATAATCCCCATAAATGTTTTTCAGTTTTGGAAGATTCATTCTTAGATACTTTATGTGTTTTGTTATTATTTGATATTCTGGTTAATTTATTTTCTAACCCTAGATTGAGTTTAAAATGAAATCGGGCTATTAAGCTCGTCAGTTACTTTTGGATTTTCTACCTGCACAGTCATATCATCTGGAAGTGATGACAGTTCCTTTTTTTGTTTTTTCCCAATTCTGTGCTTTTAATTTTTAAATGTTCTCTTATGTACTGATAGGCCTTTCAGAGAAGCATTCAACAGAAGTGGTGATGCCTATTAAAATCTTCTTTTTGATTTTAAAGGAAATTCTTCTAATAGTTCCCCATTGAGGGGCAGTGGGCTGGAGCCAACTTTTAGCAGCTAGCAAGAGCCAATCACTAACTTCTCATGAATTTTGTTAAGTCAGCTGTTAAAATACAGCCGTCATTAAAGATGAAATGATAGGAAGTTACAATTAAGTAAATCATGGTAAAAACAAAGGTAAATTTTCCAAACACACAGCTTAATTACTTAATTTCATGGCCTTTTTCTATTTATTTGTGCGCTGGATGTTGTTTCTGTATCTTGTATTTGCATATGGTGGAAATACTATCTAATGACGTGACATGTGTGAGCCTCTTTCCAATTCCATGATCGATGATGTCACGTTGACAGCTTCGAAGTGGCCACCATGGGAATCTTTACACCACGGAAAAATGGCCAAGGTTCCCAATCAGGGCTTTTATTTGCTTTAGGAGACCGTGGTTGTACATTTACTAACACGTTTCTGCTTAAGGCTGATGTTTGTTTGCTGCAGGTTCTCACATTTTCTTAGCCTGTCAACTAAAAAAAGAAAGAAGGAAGGACAGGAGCAAGGGTGGGAGGGAAGAAGAGAGGGAAGGAGAGAAGAAGACAGAACAGCCTCGAGCAGTGGGTTAACCTGAACTTGGTATTTTCCGCACAGATAGCTGTGACGCCCCGCTGGCATCCACCTTGCCTCGAGCGTCCTTCAGCAGCTCCTCGGAGCTGTCCAGCAGCCACGGCCCTGGGTTTGCAAGTCTTAATCGCAGAGATGGTGAGTCTGATGCCGTCTTGTTGCTAATCCATCATGATTCTGCCTCAGAATAATTATTCTTCGTTAATATTCATTCTTGCGGTTCAAAAAGTAATTGTATCGCAGTTTAATGAAAATGAGGAAGCAGGTTCAACATGTTATCATTTTGCTAGCTCCCTCCTTCTTTAGTATTAATCTCTTTTGTTTGTTTTGACATCTCCCTTCCCTGTTGGTTGCTAGCAAATGATCGTAAATGAGGTTCAAATCAGAAGGGAATTATTGGAGGCTCTAGACTATTTCCTATTTTATCATCCTTTTTTAGTTTTAGAACACTCTGGGTGGGTGACTAGTCAAGTATGCTTCTCATGAGTAACTAAAACGAGTGAATGAGCCAGTGTCACAGGCACTGGGGAACACTTAACAAGCCACTGCCTGGCATCCGTGCGATGTGAAGCTGCCATGGGATCGTGATGGGGAAACGGTTCCGTCCCAGGACGTGGCCTGGCAGGTACCTGGGTGACAGCTCCTGTTGAAAACAGATTCCCTTCCTATGGGTGGGAAGGGAGCTAATGGCTTTCTTTTTTGGAGATGCATTCATTCACTCTTGCTTCTTGAGTGTCACTGATTAAATTACTTTTTATCTTTTGCACAAATACTAGTTCAGTGGATTAAAATAAGTTAATAAGCATACTTAAAAATCAAATATTTTACTACCTTTTCAAGGGATAGATTAGGGGCACCTGGCTAGCTCAGTCAGAAGAGTGGGTGACTCTTGATCTTGGGGTCATGAGTTTGAGCTCCCATGTTGGGTGTAGAGATTCCCTAAAAGTAAAGGGATAGATGCATTTTTTGGTGAGATTAATTCAGAAAGTAAAATTTTATTTAAAAAAATATTTTTTAAACGTTTATTTTTGAGACAGAGAGAGACAGAGCATGAATGGGGGAGGGTCAGAGAGAGAGGGAGACACAGAATATGAAACAGGCTCCAGGCTCTGAGCTGTCAGCACAGAGCCCGGCGCGGGGCTCGAACTCACGGACCGTGAGATCATGACCTGAGCCGAAGTCGGACGTTTAACCTACTGAGCCACCCAGGCGCCCCAGAAAGTAAAATTTTAAATTAACCGTGTCCCTTATAAATGTAAAGTCTGCAGATATTACTAAGGAACTGAGTATTTTTCTCCCTTCCTTTGGTATTTCTAAGATCATAGTTTAAGTATAGCTTGAATTTTATTATGTCCTTAAAAATCAAGTGTGGGAACCCAGTAAGTGGCCAAATAGACTGCAAGGGCGGAGTAAGGACACAATGAAGACTTTTGGTGAGTTTAGGGTGGGAGAGCATGCCCGCTGTTGACCCGACGACCACCTTCATGGCCGTTTACTATGAAGAAGCATTTCTGGCCAGATATTTACTCCTCCAGATAATTACAAAGCATCATTCATGATAATTTTTAGCATTCCAGTAAAAATATCTTTTCATTTGAAGCTAGGTTCCAATTAATAATTAAATGATCAGAGGCGCCTGGGTGGCGCAGTTGGTTAAGTGTCCAACCCTTGATGTCGGCTCAGGTCATGATCTCACTGTTTGTGAGTCTGAGCCCCGAGTCGGGTCCTGTGCTGATGGCATGGTGCCTGCTTGACATTTTCTCTCCCCCTCTCTGCCCCTCCCCTTCTTGGGCTCGCACATGTCCTCTCTCTCTCTCTGTCTCAAAATAAATAAATAAACATTAAAAAAATAAATGATCAAATTTACTATTTTTGGTCTGGTGGTTACTCTAATAGCCAGCTCAACATCTAAACTTTCCAGTGGTTGCCCAAAGACTGTCAAAACTAAATAAGCACCATATTTAATTAGTTTAAAGAATCCCAACGGGCCTGTGTATTGTGTTTCTGATTTGCAGGGACAGAATATCTTTATGATTCAGGCCTCTTGTGCTGTCAGTATGGTGACACTGGGAAGTTTATAAACATTAGAAGGGAAAATCCTGATGTTTGAGATGAATTTATTTCTACTACATTTAATTAAGAAATTAATAACAGCATATGATAAGCAGCCTTTATAAAATGGTAAGTATAAAGCTTATTTATTATGTTCAGACCACTCTCTTTGCAAATTTAATTTTTTTAAGAGAGTGGCAATCAACTGACGAGGTTGTTGCTACTCAGATTGTACACAATGCACATTTCACTGACTGTTCCTTCATTTTACCATCTGATTTCATACGCATTCCTAAAATGAGACTGAGGTACACAGTTTATCAATCAATATTCCTTCGGAAGGATTATCTGTATATATTTTCTGTTAAAAGCCAGCATCCCAGATTCTTTCCTGCCATTTCCTTTGCCTTTGTAAATGCTGGAGAACGTGTTGGTTCACTTCAGTTTAGGGTATTACGATGCAAAATGTGAATTGTATAAAATGTGGATGATTATAATGATGATGATGATTCTTCATACATAATAGTTTTAGCTTTTTTGAAACTTCTGTGCGTGATCTGCTGGCGAAGATCTTGTTAGACTACCTGATTGTATGACTAGTTTCCTTGGTCTGTGTTGTGGGACTTGGAGGTTTTAAAGAAGGTGGTCTTTCTTACCTTCCTAGTTTCTTATTTTGCATAGAAGTCATTGAGCTTTTACGACTTTGTATGAAAAATTAGAAATATCTGAAATATCATGGCCTCTTCCGGGAATTTTATATATAGCTGATCACTGCATGGAGTAGTAAGGATATATATCTGCAAGTCAAAGGGGAGAGCGGGGTTCAAGGGGCTCAGAAAGCCATGACTCCTGACTCCTACGTAACCACATGTTTTTCCGTGTTTTCTTGTGAGTTCTCTAATGGAAGTGCCAGTCATTGTGGAGATAATGCTGAGTTAGTATCATCTTTCAACATAAGACTAAGTGCTCCTGTAATTTATTTTTGAAATCTCTATTCGGGTTCCCTTAAAGTTCCCATTTTGATGTCCGGAGTTGGGTTCCCGATGATACATTGCACAAAATGCCCACACTGATGCAATGCACGCTACTGTTTTATACAAAGGAACATAAATTGCTGAAAAGTTAGCATCCCCATGTGCCTGAATGTGTAATTTTTCAAAACTGATAGATTTTAAGAAGTAAATCATAGACACATACATTTATTCATGTACCTGCTCCAGAAAATTGATGCCATTAGATAAAAGTGTAAAGTCCTTGAAAATTGGGTTGGATCGTTCATATTGGCTGATTTTGTTTCCATCAATATTAAATTGAATATTTCCTAAAATTACAAGTTATCTAATATTTCTTATGCAAAATCAAGACTGCAGGAATCTGGCTGTATAATATAAATAAGAACATGCTTGACTTCATATCTGTCTTCTCAAAAATCTCCTAAAGACTCTTTGTACTCCCAAGTTCATGCAGACAAAAGTTAATTAACAAAAACAGCCCCTCCCCGCCAACTATGTTCTAGTAAGCCATGCTGGACTTGCACTCTGCATTTTGCTTGTGAAATAGCCTTCTGTGTTTTTCCAATTATTGTTACTCCGGGTGACCCTTCCTCCAGCTGGCTCAGTAGCACTGCAGAGGCTGTTTTCCAGCTCTGGACACCATGTTCTTTTCAGTCATGTGATCTGTAAGTGCAGGCGTGATGGTGAGATGCGTGGTCTTGCCGGAAGCTATTTGAAATTGACTAGGAAGAAACATGCACACGTGCTGTCCTCCCTGTGTGTTCCCCTTTTCAAATGCTTGCATGAACACTCACTTTGAGACAGACGAGCTGCTCTGTTCCTCACCCGGATGCTGAACATCATGGGTTTTAATGCAGCAAGTCACGTCATTGGTGACAATGCAGTGAGAGTGCTTTAAACTTAACTTTATTGTGGCACCTGGTCAGTTAAGCACCCAACTCTTGATTTCAGCTCAGGTCATGATCTCACACTTTGTGGGATCGAGCCCCGTGTCAGGCTTCATGCTGACAATGTGGCGTGGGACCTGCCTGGGACTCTGTCTCTCCCTCCCTCTCTCTCTGCCCCTCCCCCACTTGTTCTCTTTTTCTCTCTCTCAAAATAAATAAGCATTAAAAAAAATAAACTTAGGGGAACCTGGGTAGCTCCGTCGGTTAAGTGTCCGACTTCGGCTCAGGTCATGATCTCGCAGTCTGTGAATTCGAGCCCCGTGTCAGGATCTGTGCTGACAGCTTGGAGCCTGGAGCCTGCTTCCGATTCTGTGTCTCCCTCTCTCTGTGCCCTTCCCCTGTTTGCACTCTGTCTCTCTCTCAAAAATAAGTAAACACTAAAAAATAAAAATAAACAACTTTCTCAAACACGGCATTTCAGGATACCACGTTAGTTATTGCACACAGAAAGTAAATGGGGGAAAACTGAACTGACTAGGTGTTTTCTTTTCTCTTCGAATTTTCCATCTTTCCCGTATGGAGACATTGAGCCCATAAAATGCAGACTGCATTACTGGGCAGAGTCAGGAAAGATTTTTGTCTAATGATGCCAATACAGTTCATGGCTGAGCATTTCAGAAACTGTCCTCAGATTTACAATATTTATTTCTTGGTAATGAAGTTGAGTGACAAGTACAAGTTTATACTGTAGGTTTTAGCAAGATAAAGAAAACTGACTACATTAGGGAAAGTGCTTAGATACGCTTTCTTATAACATCGGGACTCCGATTACTTGAACTCTGCAATATTCTAAACAGGACATGATGTAAAAGTCATTGGTTTTTAACAAAGAAATGTTTTTAAAAATTGAAAGAGTAAGTAAAGTGAAAATGTGTCAACTCCCGACATGCATCAAAATATTACCTCAAAAATGTTTGATGCAAATCTCATAATAGTAAACTTTTATGTCATGTTTTTTTTTCATTAAATTGCAGTTCCTGTATATTCCTATCTTTTGTTCACAGGCCAGGAGGCTGATGGAACTGGCCGGTATTCCCAGATGAGAGACTGAGCAATTGCAGTGAAGGGTCTTGGACACCAGATTCTGAATTCTGTTTATCTGTCCTCCTTAAAAGTTTTTAGACCTAGTAGGACTAATACACATTCTCTTTTTAATTTTTTTTTAAAGTTTATTTATTTAATTAGTTATTGGGAGAGTACGAGCAGGGGAGGGGCAGAGAGGGACGGAGAGAGAGACAGAGCACAAGCTGGGGAGAGGCAGAGAGAAAGGGAGACACAAAACCCAAAGCAGGCTCCAGGCTCTGAGCTGTCAGTACAGAGCCTGACGTGGGGCTCCAACCCATGAACTGTGAGATCACGATCTGAGCCAAAGTCGATGCTTAACTGACTGAGCCATCCAAGCATCCCATGCGCATTCTATTTTTAAACCACAATTTATTTTCTTTCCCTTCCCTTCCCTTCCCTTCCCTTCCCTTCCCTTCCCTTCCCTTCCCTTCCCTTCCCTTCCCTTCCCTTCCCTTCCCTTCTCCTCTTTCTTTCCCCTCCCTCCCTTCCTCCTTCCTTCCTCCTCTCCTCCCCTCCCCTCCCCTCCCCTCCTCTCTTCTCTCCTTCCCAAAATAACTTTGCAGATGCACTGTGGATACTGAGTGCAATGGGCAGGCCAAACATAAGAGCATTGATGCAAAATATGCCCATGTACTAAGCACGGAGCGCTGTCTCTGGCCGTGCAGCTTTATTAAATCACAGCTTGTCTAAAATGCAAGATGGCAGCACGTGGGAAGAGAAGCCCGAACAGCAAGGTGTGTGCTGACCTTACTGTAGAGTTGTCACACGGACCACACACGGAGCTGCTCTGATCCTCCCGGAGCCCTCCTCAAGCTCCAGAGTCCCCAGGTTCCTGCCATGGAGTCTATGGTACTTGATGAGACAAACCAGAACAAACCCAGCGTTTTCCAGTGTCGCCACTGACCTTCAGGGAGGCGGTGTTGTTGGTCCTTTTCTCTCCCAAGCAGCCCAAAATTATAGAGTTACCCTAGGAGGAGGGAGTCCTCCCTCTCTTCCAGATTCAGTGGCCTCTGACGGGTGGCTGAGTGTCTCCTGGAGATGCTCAGATTTCTGAGCATTTTTTCCTGCTCTTTTCAAGACCACGTTTGGGTGAGGACGGGCTCATGCCCTCCTGGAGCTGCATGGTGGGAGGGACTCCCTCTGCTGTCCGCTGAGGGTAGGTTGTTGGCTCTTAACCCTGCGGGTTAGTTGGCATCCTCTCCCAAAGCCCATGGTGGTTATACCTCATGGTGCTTTCTTGGCAAGGCCGCACTCCCTGGGTCATCTGTCCCTTGAGGAATATACGTCCCATGTCACTTCCGGGCTCCCTGAGATCTGACCGTGAGTCTCACCTGGTTTCCGGCCTGAGCCCTCCGTTACACGTTTAACTTGCTCTTGCCAAGTTGACCTTCTGTTCAGATCGAGTCGGGACTCTCATTTTAACTTCTGTGTCCCCTTTTGATGGCCACTGGCGAATTCTGGGTCACCATGCCGAGGGGAAAAGAGCACCGCATGGTTTTGTCCTGGCAACTTAGGCCCAGAAGTGACCTGTCACTTCCACTCGCGGCTTGTTGGCCAGAGTTGGTCATGTAGCCTTGCCCCCCCTGCAAGGGGCCTGGACTGCTGTCCTCCACATGCCCAGAAGGGAGAAAGCAGGCAACATTTGGCAAACAGTTAGTGACTGCGTGGCCCCTACCAGCGCATCTCCCAGAATTCCAGCGGAAGCCAAGCCAAAGCCGGTCCTCTGCTCTTTGCTTATTCCTCTCCCTTTTCTTGGTCCACGGGCTTCATCCCCGAGCAAAGATGTCTGACTCACCTTGTGCAGCCACCTTCACTCGTCCTCCATTCCGGCTCTTTCCAAGGCCCCCGGTTCCCACCTTCTCTTCCTGTGCCACACCAACTCCTCACGCACTGGGGTTCCTATTTTTCTGAGTTGTTCTTTGCCCTCTTGGCTTCTCTGGGGCTCAGTGGTATAATGGTCACTGGCCACCAGGATTTGCTGGACAAAAAAGAGTGAAAAAACACAGCAACTTAACTTTTCAGAGTTATTTGTGGTGTTTATAATCTGCATAGTAAGCGCCTCGCGGCGGCCATGATTTTGCCATGAGAGTTTTCACTTTTCCAAGAGTCAGCAGTGCCTGTGACAAACGGGGCAACTTCCCACATGGTGTGTGGCAGCCTTTCTAAGGGCTTATCACATTCTAAAATAGTTGTCCAGAAAATTCTAGTCTGGGCTCTTTTCGAATGAATTCACTTTTTGTATCACTCATAATACACAGAGAGGTTTATATAAGTTATTTATTTAACAATACCTTTTAAAAAAATTTATTTATTTTGAGAGAGAGAGAGCAGGAATGTGAGCGGGGGAAGGGCAGAGAGAGAGAGAGAGAGAGAGAGAGAGAGAGAGAGAGAATCCCAAGCAGGCTTTGCACTGTCAGCACAGAGCCCAATGTGGGGCTCCAACCCACGAACCGTGAGGTCGTGACCTGAGCCGAAATCAAGAGCTGGACGCTTGGGACGCCTGGGTGGCTCAGTTGGTTAAGTGTCTGACTTCAGCTCAGGTCGTGATTTCACGGTTCATGGGTTCAAGACCTGTGTCGCGTTCTGTGCTGACAGCTCAGCGCCTGGAGTCTGCTTCACATTCTGTGTCTCCCTCTCTCTCTCTGCCCCTTCCCTGCTCGTACTCTTTCTCTCTGTCTCTCATAAACGAATGTTAAAAAAAAAAAAAGGAGCTGGACGCTTAACTGACTGGGCCACCCGGGTGTTCCAACTGTTAACGTACCTTTGGCATATATTATGATGTCTTCGTTCACTGAACTTTTAATACGCATCATCCCTACAGAGCTGTATTTTGTCTGATCCCTTCACACGCTTCTCCAGGGTCTCCCATCCACCCACATTTAGCTGTATTGCCCCTTCTAGGGATTTCCTTTTTTTTTTTTATTCTCTTCAGGACCCCTGGTAAAAGTGCACCTGCTAAGGTGACCTTCCTTTCTGCCAAAGTGGTCAGGTCCAATCAGGAATCTTTCGTGAGGCCCCTGGGATCCCTCATGGTACCTGGATGCCACGTTAAAATCAAAGCACACGGGAGCCCTGAACGGCACACGTCTCTTGTGACGCAGGAAGTTCGTAGCCCGTGACAGAGGCTGATGGGACCTCTCGCTGGGCCCTGAGGTCAGCCGCTCTACAGCTCTGCAGAGACCTGCCCGGACTAGGGGCCGCCTGGGAGACGGTGATTCAGGGGCTCACTGATCTCAGGATTCTCGCAGCTCGGCTCTTTTCCTGTCGCCACGTTTCCTCTAAGGAAATCAAACGGGACAGGCTTTGCTCTGACGCATTCAAGGGCCCTCCTGTGCCCCCTCCCAAAGGGCTCCCCGTCAGCACCGGGTCTCCTCTTTTTCGCATTCATTAGAACACCCTATTTGGTAGAACAGGTAATCTGTACGTGACTCTTTTCATCCGAGGCCCTCACGGCGTGCTTACAGATGGTTACGAATTGAGCCGCACGACATCCTTAAAGGGAATGTAAGTTTTAGTGTCAGTGGCGTTTTTTCCCAGAGGCGTTTGGCTGACCGAGCGGCCACAAATGGGCGGATCATTGAGTGGCCTTGGTTTTATTTCTGAGCGTCTCACCCTTGCGTCTCCTGACATGATCCCGCACCGTATTTGATTTTTAGAAAAGGAGACAGAGCCTTAAGAAAAGCAGTGGAAATCCGTGAGGAGGGGGGAGCTCGGTGCCTGGACCCCTGCCCTCCCTGGTCGTCTGGACGCAGCAGAGGGAGGTGCTGCTGTTCCCGTTGGCCTCGAGGGTTGACTGCCCTCCTGTCTGTTCTGAACAACTCAGGGGGCCTCTGGAATGATGCCTTCGCGGAATTAGGACACGTCCCAGACTTGCCACTCCTCGTAAACATGGAGATTTCACGGGATATGAGGAGGCTCCGTCCCACATTT
The DNA here is from genome assembly GCF_018350175.1 of Felis catus. Classification (NCBI taxonomy): domain Eukaryota; kingdom Metazoa; phylum Chordata; class Mammalia; order Carnivora; family Felidae; genus Felis; species Felis catus. The sequence goes on from NC_058380.1 coordinate 5,226,694, forward strand.
TATTCGGTCGTAAACGAGGGACCGATTACATGTTCAGACGGTTCGAGGCTTGCCGGGCAATTCTCGTTCTATTTCTCAGGTGAGAAATTAGCAGAATCCTCTCACAGTCTTGTCCGTGCCGAACTGCAAACAAATAAGAACTGAAAAGCCTCACATCGACTCAGATCTGAGTGCTTCTCGAGGATATACGTTCCTGGAAAACCCGGTCAGGAACATACGTGAGCCCAGCAAAAGGAGACACGCCGTCTCGATAGGTTTTTGTTTATTTTTCGCAGAAGGAGCCGCGGTAACGCACGCTCGGTGCCAGAGGGCATCGAGAGTTTTCCCCGGGGATGCAGCACACAGAGGGAGCTTCCGGGAGCCACACGTGGATGGTTCATGGCCTCGCAGACAAATCTCAAACCGACCAGCGCGCCCCTATTTTTATTTAACTGTGGACTTGTCTGTTCACAGAACCATTACAGGCTACCTTTGCACTGCGTATAGCAATCTGGTTCACAAGTAGGCACCCGCGTGTCACTTTCCCCTTAGGGATGCACTCTTTGGGAAACGTCCCTCCCCACTCGCCACCCCCCACCTCCTGCCTCCCCCACCCTCCCCCCTGCCCAGGAATGCAGGAAGCTCTTCGGGAAGGGGATCCAGAAGGGGATCGGAGCACACCTAGGCAGACCCAGAGCGGGGTTTCTGTGCTGGCTCCTTCCTGAGAGCCCGAAACGCCCTGTGTAGGTAGCTGGGGTTGCTTCCTAAGGAATCCGAGCTGCAGCAAATGTGCCGAGACCCTCAGCAATGTCGGCAGGGTTGTGACACGGGCTTCAGCGTGTCGAACCCCAGGATCTCTGAGTGGGGACATCTGGGGGTGTCTGCGTGCTGGCCCTTCTTTCCCAGGGGGACAGTCTGGTGCCCTTCCCTGTCGCCCTGGGCCCCGCCCGGAACTCCGAGTAAAGCTTCTGTGAATTAGGATGCGTGCCAGGGAGCTAAGGACCCTCACAACCGGGTGAGATCCCGTTTGAGACAATGGAATAATGACCTTGGCAGTGGTCTCAACTTCACCACTTACTTGCTCGGCGTTTGGATGCCCTGAAGATGGGTGGGTGTGGTCACGTCAAGTTAACCCACTTGACCTTTGCTCCCTTGGGTATCTCCCTGCTCTGGAACTCGTTGACACTTGAAGAAGGCACAGGCTTTTGCTTTTCGCCTCTGGGCGATGTTCTTCTCTGCGTAAAGCCAGCAGTTACGAGAGCGCGTGCCCCGTGGCCACCGGGAGTGGCGGTCACCGTCGTCATGATCAGTGGACAGAGTAATTAAGGCCCAGGTGAGCGTTTCCTGTTCAACCCTTCCTGTCCCCGAGGAATTGTCGCTGCCTGTGTCTGGGCTGACCTGAGGGGCAGGAAGCAATCACACAGGAGTAACCAGAGACAGGAACCTTCCAATAGATCGACATAAAATACAGTCTGGTTATTGGCAGCCCACACTGCCTAACTGAGAAACCGCAGGGGTATTTTCTTAGAGGGGGTGGAGGGGGGTATTTTCTTAGAGGAGGGGGAAGGGGGCCCGAGCTTTGATGACACATCCTCACAGATGCTTAACACCTCCTCTGGCCGAGTCCTCCCTCCAGGCCAAACACACGCCTACCACACTTTCCCTAGGAGTGAGAAGGCTGTTTGGCGATCCAGGCACTGGACCCTCGTTCTGTGAAAGTTGGGCCCTCTGGATGTGTTTTCCTTTGTACAAATTGGGACGCTTTGTTCCGCAAGGGCCTGAGGTGGGACAGAGGCAGGTGGTGGGGGAAAGAGACAGTGCACGGTGCACACAGGAAGGAATGCACGGCAGCCCGAGTCATTACCCAGCAGCGATCTGGGGACGACCCGGGACCCTGTTCCCTGCTGAAAGTGAACTGCCTCGTGGCACAGGGGGTCCTCAAGCTCTGTTCCTTTATCAAGTACCTAGTTAATGACATAGCTTAATTTGCATACTGGTAGCATCGGAAGTGTTCAGGGTCTGTTACCTGTAGGGAACAGGTAGGCGTTGAAGGCCGCTTGGCATGTGGGAGAGGCTGGGCCAGGGCAACATGCTGGAAACTTCCCTGTCTGTTTACTCCCTGTGCTTTTCTCCAGTACCGTCCCAATGGTATTTCCTGGCTTCAAGAGAGACGAAAAATGACATAGAAAGATCACGAAATGCAAAAGAGGGTATCGTTAGTACCTTCTTTAGAACTTTAATACCAACCAGCCTGAGCTGGGAGACAGGACGTTATGTAGTTTCTTAGAGATTTGAACTGATTCATATAAAATTTCCAGCGTGGCATCTCCAAGTTAAGATGATCAGCTAAATGGCAACCCCTAGGTTTTAACTTTATTTTTGTGACAACCGTAAAACCACCCACAGTGGCAGAGTAGTGTCCCCAGGACTGTTAGTTAGTTCTCAGCTGGAATCCAGAAGGAGGGTGGCTCAGTCGGTGAAGCATCAGGCTCTTATTTTCCGCCTGGGTCATGATCTCATGGTTCATGGGTTCGAGCCCCGAGTCAGGCTCCACACTGTTAACACAGAGATTGGGATTATCTCTCTCCCTGTCTCTCTCTGCCATTACTCTGCTATCTCTCTCTCTCTCTCTCTTTCTCTCAAAATGAATAAATACACTTAAAAACAATTTGTAGAATCTGGAAGGACTTCCATTTCTTAACTTAGCGGGACCCTTGGACAAAGCGGTAGAAATGTAGGCGTGCTGGGTGACAGCCAGGCCTGCCATTCGAGACAAGGGAAGACTGAGAAACTGTCCCAGGTTGGAGGACACGGTCCCTAAATAGGATCCTGGTGCAGACACGGGGAGTTAATGGGAAAACTGGAGAAACCAAAATAAAGTTCATCCTTGTAATTACTGTTGTACCCATGTAGATATCTTAGTTTTAATGTTTGTTTATTTTGAAAGACAGTGAGCATGCGTGGGGGAGGGACAGAGAGAGAGGAACAGCGAGAGAATCCCAAGCAGGCTCCGCACTGTCAGCACAGAGCCCGATGCAGGGCTCGATCCCGTGAACCCTGAGATCACGACCTGAGCCAAAATCAAGAGCCGCCCGGGCGCCCCTATAAATCTCTTAGTTTTAATAAAAGTGCCATGATGGTGTAAGGTGTTAACTGTCGGGGAAATTGAGTAAAAAGCAAACAGGAATCCCCTGTACACGTTTGTGGCTCTTTTGTCCATGGGAAATCCTTTCAGAATGAGAAGTTCAGAACTGCATTGCAGAACAACTGAAATCGCAGCGTATTTAGGATTCTGAGTCCAAGGAGAAGGCGTTGCGCCTGTGGTACGTCGAGAGGAAAATGTGCAGTATTTGAGCAAAGATTCACGGCAGGAAAACGGGCAGATCTTAGAAAGGATCTGGGCTCTAAAGAACTTGGAAGCTTTAGACTTTGCTAAAAGGTTGTACACCGAGTGCTGCTCGTGGAAGACGCGGGGAAGAAGCGCACGCGCTCACCTCCTGGTGATGCCCCCACACCCCGATGCACGCGCCCCGCTTCTGTTCCCCTCCGAGTGTCACGCGACCGCATCATGCCCCTCCTGACACACAGCCAGTCCTGGTGGCTCTAGCATCCCGAGCGTGGATGTCAATCAGAGCTCCCGATGAGAAGACAGTAACTGTTGTCTAATGCATTAGACCTTATCATGAGGACCCCAAGTCAGGTGTCAGAACAGTGGGGCAAAATAAAAAACAAACCACTTTTGTTCTATTAGGGATGGTTTCCATCCCACGTGTCTTCTAGACATGGATAAGTAGCAAAATACGAATTCCGGAATGCATCTCGAAGACCCAAACACGTCAGCCGTACGCAATTGGGTAGTTCTAATTTTTCTGTTTCTCATCGGCACCGGACAAAGCCAAGCGCCGTGATTCCTGTTCTGCACCTGTTGTCTGGAAACCTGAGAAAGCCCTTGCCTGTCACTCGCTCTGGGCTCTCCCTGCACCTCCCTGCTGCCTCTCAGGGCTCTCCCTCCCTGCACAGAGAAACCTTCACCTCCTCCCCCTGCCACACTGCATTTCAAATCATTCTTTGAAACGTCTGTTTCTCGCGTGAATCTGTGAGCATACCGAGTGTAGGACTGTGCCCTCGCCCCTTTCCTTTTCCCAATATGTAATACTGTACTTGTTCACGTTGGCATTCCAGAATTAAGTCTCTCTCATTCTACCATGGTCTGAATAGTTTCCTTTAGGTCCAGCCAAGGGTAGGTCATACATAAAGGCCAGTGAAGACACCCTTCTGAGCGTTGACGTGGTAGGTTCAACCGTCCACCTGTTGCGTTAAGCACTTTCACTTTATTGGGAACCACTGGGGAGTTAGGGGTTATGAGCCAGAAACCAAAGTAATTTATGTAGGATTCATCTATTTACTTAACCCGTGGTTTTGAGTCTGTGTGTGTGTGTGTGTGTGTGTGTGTGTGTGTGTGTGTGTAATTAACAGCAGTTACGTGTTCCAGAATTTGAAACTGTGATTTTCATAAATTTCATTTACAGGATAGTATAGATCCCAAAGATTTCTTTCCCCTTACTGTTTTTTTTTCCTGTTTCTATTTCCACTAAAAGGGGCTGGTGGCTGGTCTCCACGCGTGTCAGATAAATACCAGTGGCTGCAGATTGACCTCGGAGAGAGAATGGAGGTCACAGCTGTGGCCACCCAGGGAGGATACGGGAGCTCCGACTGGGTGACCAGCTACGTCCTTATGTTCAGTGATGGCGGGAGGAACTGGAAGCTGTATCGGCGAGAAGAAAGCATCTCGGTATGTTCCTTCCCTGTGAGTGGGTCTGTCAGAGCATGAATTATGCCAATTACTGCCTGTTGCTGCAAATCTGTCGGATCAAGTATAGAATGGAGCCTCCTAAATTACTCGAAAAGTGTTTCCAAGTGACTGTAAGACACATGTGGCATTTTAAAATGTGCTGCCCATGTATAATTTATGAAATAAGTAAAAGTAAAACAATTTTTGTAATGTAGTGAAATATTGAAAATGTCTTCCCATGATTCCTTAACATAGTGTGAAATCTAAGGAATAAAGCCACATACAACCTACTATATTTTTTGTTCCAGAACCCAGCGGCTGGTGTTGCCTTGACGTTGTTCAATTAAGTAAATTCATTCTTCTGTGTCCTCCGATTAAGTGAGATTTCTGGAAAACCCCAAACGTTTAAAAATAGGTGTAATGGAGAGTCTCCCTATGGACGGCATGTTGGGGGACACAAATCCGGCTCCAACAGGAAATTGTGTACTTGGGTGGCCCTTTGTAATTCATGGGAGCTAGATCTCTGGGATTCGTTGGAATCGTGATTATTTTGCATCCGTGACATAGTTTCGACCTCTGATTACATATCGTGTTTCTTTTGGAAGAATTAAATTTTGCCTGCCTTTTAAAAAAATACTTAAATATTCATTTTAAGAGAGAGAGTGTGTGTGCATGCATGAGTGGAGAGGGAGGGAGGGAGGGAGGGGGAGAGAGAGAGAGAGAGAGAGAGAGAGAGAGAGAGAGAGAGAGAGTTTCAAGCAGGCTCTGTGCTGTCAGTGCAGAGCCCATTCTGGGGCTCAGTTTCACAAACTGTGAGATCATGACCTGAGCTGAGATCAAGAGTCGGACGCTCAGCTGACTGAGCCAGCCAGGCGCCCCTTGCCTGACTTTTTGACTATGAAACTATGTGAAATTTATTATCTAATTAGCATTTGTGTTTTTTTTTAACGTTTATTTATTTTTGAGACAGAGAGAGACAGAGCATGAACGGGGGAGGGTCAGAGAGAGAGGGAGACACAGAATCCGAAACGGGCTCCAGGCTCTGAGAGGTCAGCACAGAGCCCGATGTAGGGCTCGAACTCACGGACCGCAGGATCGCGACCTGAGCCGAAGTCGGACGCTTAACTGACTGAGCCACCCAGGCGCCCCAGCATTTGTGTTTTTAAATCACAGTCTGCCCTGAATGAGAAGCTCTGTGCGCACAGTGTTTGCACTTGGCTGGTGGGACGGCTGATGGGGGGGGTGTGGCCTGTGGGAGATGTGTCAGGTGGAGAAGGACTTACTCTTTTCTTGTTACTAAAAATGCAGTTTAGATGCTTGCCAGGGGCTAGGGGAACAGAGGAATGGAGAGTCAGCGTGGAGTGGGGACAGAGTTTCAGTTGAGAAGATGAAAAGTTCTGGAGATGCACGGTGGGGATGGGTGCACAACAGTGTGAATGTTAGTTAATGCCAGAGAAACGCACACTTAAAAGTGGCCAAAGTGTTAAATTTTATATCGTGTCTATTTACCCACAATAAAAAATGTACAGCTTACTTTCCATTTAATTTAGGCTAAGGATATTATGTAACTTTTTAAAAAAATGTATCTTTTAAATGTTTATTTTGAAAAAAAATTTTGACGTTTATTCACTTTTTTGAGAGAGAGAGAGAGAGACACACACACACACACACAGAGTGTGAGCAAGGAAGGGACAGAGAGAGGGAGACACAGAATCTGAAGCAGGGTCCAGGCTCTGAGCTGTCAGCACAGAGCCCAGTGTGGGGCTCGAACCAATGAACTGTGAGATCATGACCTGAGCTGAAGTCGGACATTTAACCAACCGAGCCACCCAGGTGCCCCTCTAATGTTTATTTTTGAGAGAGAGAGCGAGAGCTAGTGCGTGTGCAAGCAGGGGAGGGGCGGCGAGAGAGGGAGACAGAGGATCCGAAGCAGGCTTCAGGCTGTCAGTGCACAGAGCCCGACTGGGGCCTCCACGTGGGGCTGGAACCCACGAACTGTGAGATCATGACCTGAGCCGAAGTCGGTCCCTTAACCGACTGAGCCACCCGGGAGCCCCGCGTATTATGTAATGCTTAAAAATTTTTTCTCATCGTGGTAGGAGGAAAAGCATCAGCCGGGAAGCGGCCACTTGTTAGCACGTGACTTACCTCGAACACTAACAAACAACACAATGACAATATTCCCCTCATTTGTCCCTAAATTGCCCCCATTTGCACTTCCTTAGAACTCTGTTACTCAGTGTAACTTCATAGATCATGGCCTATTTAGTTTTTTATCTCTGGACCTCTTGCTAGTTCACCAATAAATGCTGATATAAACTGAATTAAGAAGAACTGGTCAGGTGTCTTAACAGGAGGTAAAACAGACTAGGAGAGGATTTGGGGTTTCAGGGCTGGCTGACTTCCCAAACCAGCAGTTGGCAAGTGTGTGATCAGAAGTAGATATTGAGGTGGAGTTAATTCTTTTTTTTTTTTTTTAATTTTTTTTTTCAACGTTTTTTATTTTATTTTTGGGACAGAGAGAGACAGAGCATGAACGGGGGAGGGGCAGAGAGAGAGGGAGACACAGAATCGGAAACAGGCTCCAGGCTCCGAGCCATCAGCCCAGAGCCCGACGCGGGGCTCGAACTCACGGACCGCGAGATCGTGACCTGGCTGAAGTCGGACGCTTAACCGACTGCGCCACCCAGGCGCCCCATGGTGGAGTTAATTCTTAGAACAGCAGGTCCAAAGCAGGGTTAAGATAAACATTAATTAAGAATGAGTGACAGTTAGGGGCGCCTGGGTTGGCTCCCCCGGTTGAGCATCTGACTTGTTTTCAGCTCAGGTCATGATCCCAGGGTTGTGGGATTGAGCCCTGTGTCGGGGTCTGTGCTGAGGGTGGAAGTCTGCTTAGGATTCTCTCTCCCTCTCTCTCTGTCTCTCCCTCTCTCTCTCTCTGTCCCTCCCTCTGCCCTCATCCCCACTTTCTCTCTCTTACAAAAAAGAAGAACGAGTAACAGTTAAAACTTAACGAAGCATCTACTTATATAGAGAACTTTTATTCAAAATTAAGTCTTGGTTTTGGAAATCAGGTAACTGATAGTGCATGCTTAGTTTTTATTTCAAGTTTTTAAAGTTTATTTATTTTGAGAGAGAGAGAGAGAAAGAGAGAGCACGCACGGGAGGGGCAGAGAGAGAGAGAGAATGAGAATACCAAGCAGGCTCCACACTGTTAGCGCAAAACCTGATACAGGGCTCCAACTCCCGAACGTGAGGTCAAGACCTGAGCGGAAATCAAGAGTTGGACGCGTAACCGAGCGAGCCACCCCGGCGCCGCTGATGTCAAATTTTTATTTACATTCTAGTTAGTTAACATAGACGCTAAAACTGGTTTCAGGTGTAGAGTTTAGTGCACGCCTGTTCTTCGTCGCGCTAACTACGGCTCATGTTTTTTACCCCCATCCCACTCTGATACCTGGCTGAGAAATTGTGACAGTTCCTGTGTTTCGGCTCAGCAGCTCGGGGGCAACCATCTCCAAGCGTCACCATCTGGCACTTTGCTTCGAGGAGCCCAGGGGAGGTGGGGGCAGGGATAGTGGCCTTACCGATCGGAGACCATGCAGGGGAGCGCCCCCCCGGTCCTGCGCCCATCACACAGTAAGGACTGGTGTGGTGGCCTACCTCCCCGTCCTGGGGAGCTAAAGACCCGTTTTCCTCCTCTGCATCCCCAGAACTTCACGGTGCCTGGCCCCCAGCAGAAAGCTGGGACGCATTCGCTAGATGCGTGCGTGCGTGTGTGGGGTCTCCCTTCCGGCAAAAAGTCGCTCTTGAGTGACTGCTGTGCTCGAAAGCCCTTTGTCTCAGGGCAGGGGTCTCTGACGCTCCACTGCAAAGATTTCTTCTGCGTCTTGATCTCCGTTAGGAAAGGTGGCTCATCCTTGCCTTCTTCTGGTCCGTCACCGCGGCTTAAGTGGATTCGTTTCCTGCTCCGGGCCCGCCTCTCTATACAGTTGACTCTGACAGCGGGACGCCCCACGGGGCGATCATTACGAGATTATATGTACAGTTTCTGGAAAAAGATGAGGCCGACTTGGCTGCTCTCTGGCCCTCTCACGTAGAGGCAGCGGCTCTTAATGACAACGGAGGCTCGACCCCTCCGTCAGGGTGTGGTTTTCATTACGGATCGCTGACCTTAATTGGAGAGTGAATTTGAGAGTCTAAACAAAATTCCCTTGAAAGGTTTACACTCTTCATTAGCGACACTTTGCCGTTTTCTTTGGTAAGAAGAAACTTTGCCACTTACACTTTGCCAGGGTAAGAAGTTACCGTGCCCTTTGCGACCCGATGCAAGGCAGAGCTGTGACGTCACGGTTTCTGCAGGTCTGAAGTTGGGGTGTAACCGGCTGGGTCTTCTGTGTAGGGGGTGGGAAGGGCTGGGGAGATCCCGATGACCCCCCTCAGGTTGTGCAACTCACTGCGGGGGGGAGGGGACTCACAGGACCAGTGTGTAGTCATAAAACTGATAGGACACAAAGCAAAATCAGGAGAGAAGGAAGGTGCTTGGGGCACAGCCCGTGGCAAACCAGTCATAAGCCCCCACGAGTTCTCTCCACGTGAACACCCATAGAACGTGCTTCATTCCTCCTCAAGAAAGTTCTGGCAATCTGTGTGAGGTGTTGCAACCGTGGAAACTCATCAGATGCTCAACAGCTGGGGTATTTTTTGGGGGGGCTGGTCGCATAGGCACCCTCCGCCTTGTGAGACCCCCTACAAGGATGACGGTGTTGAGTATAAACTATACCGTTTGCACAAACGTTGGGCACAGTGAGCCGCTCTCATCATTAGGGTCTTGGGAACGGGCCAGCCTTGTGATTTGAACCGGTCCAGGTGATTTGAGAGTCCAGCCACACTGTAAGGAGGGGGTTCGGCGGTCTCTGTCTTGGCTGTACCCGAGAGCCTTCCCTGCCCCTCGCCTTCCCTGGGTTCGCTCCTGGCATTTATTTCCCTGTACAGAAGGGCGGGTTCAGAAGTCTGTGGACGCGCTGTGACTTGCCTGGCTCTGCCGAGGGGCCGTCGGGGAACGCGTGTCTGTGATCGTCGGAAGAGCCCATGCCACCAGCCGGCTCCATCTGCCCCGCACTAGGGACCAAAAGCCCTGGACGGTGGGTGGAGCCATGTAAGGACCTAGTGGCCACCGTCATGGGACGGCCGTGTTATCAAATTTCCTGTCCTTCATCTCTCTCTCCTTGAGCCTTGCCTTTCTTATATCTCTCTCTGCTTTTCTCTCCTTATCATCACATCTTTCTTCTCCTGTCCTCTCCTTCTCTACAAGAGAGAGGGCCCAGATGACTCTAGGCCCCACATCTCCACCTGTGGCGCACAGACCATCGGTATCACCTGGGATCTCGATAGAAAATGGAATCTCAGGGGGACTGGATCTGGCCTACTAAATCCAAATCTGCGTTTAAAGAAGATTCTCAGGGGATCCCAGAAGTGCTGACTGAGATGACCAAGGACATCTGTACATGCCTGGCTCACAGGGGGTCATGCCCCTGCTGGAGGACGCAGGTGTCCCACGCAGTGTCAGCCTGATCAGGCGATCCTCCCTGCAGGAACCTCGCTCTGTTGTCCTGTGGCTGGAGAACACCCTCTTTCTCCCCAGCTGTCACCAACCTCGTGGGACACAAGCCCAGAGTGTCTTCTCGTTGCTTTTATTGACGAATAACAACCAAGTGCTTAAAGTTAGTTCCGTCTTTGAGAACTATGTTATTTCTTGAATCTGTACATTTTGCATTAATTAGGACTTCATTCTTTCCGTTTTGAACTCATCAGAACTCAAATTCAACGATTAGATCTCGTGGGAACTCAAGACTGGGTTGTTAACTCTGAATGCATTGACAACTTACAATTCAAGTGTATGTTTCTTCCCTATGCAGGACGTTTGTGTGAAAAAGGAATTCTTCTAAGAACAGACTGGTAAACCGTATTTGAAAACAAAAATAAAAGAAATTATTTGATATAAACATAGGATCTAGTATAACTAATTCTATTGAATAGATTTCTTTTTCCTTGAAGAAATGTGTATCAGTAGGTCCACAGCTGAAAATAAAATCGAAACAGCCAACCATTTGAAACTTTAGTCTACTTTCGGTAATTTATAACCTAAGCCAAGTAGAAAAATGTAGACTAATTAGTGAGGCTAATTAATATTGTATTGAAAGACACGACAACCTTACAGTGCTCTACAAGAGCGACAGAGGTGACCCCAAGGATTTAGGGTAGGAGAAATGACAGGGAAATATTGGAAGCAAGACAGGTGGCATGAGGGGGTGTTCATTATATCTGCAGTGGTTTATCTGTTGGGGGGAAGGAGCTTAGGTACAGGTAACAAAATATTCACCCTGTTAAGTCCAGATCACAGGTACGTGTGTGTATGGGTATGTTTGACATATTGCATAAATAAAAATAAAAAATAAAGAACCATGACTGTTTGGTATAAAAAGAAAGATCATGTGACCCCTATGTGATTTCAGAATAGAAAGGGATAAGAACCGCGTCAAATTATCGTAGAAACGACTTGAATCAGAAATAAGGAAGAGTGTTTCGTGTGCAGGGAGGTAATCACTGTGCTATATGGGAAGCTTTGTTGGGAGCGGAAGTGGAAATTCACCTGATCGAGGCTCATATTAATTCAGTCATTTAAATACGTGTTGGTTTATCTCAGGTCTAGGTTAATACATTTATCATGGAGTTCGTGACTCAACAAGTCCAAGCCTCACATCACACGGGATGTTGCAGAAAGGGTCTGCAGGGTCCGACGTGAGGCCCCGGCCAACCACAGCCGTGCCCACCACTGCCAAGTTCGGCTCTGAGACCAATTGGCTTTCAGCAGAAGGACCAGGAGTAACGTTTCAGCGATTCTGTTATCGATCACCTCCATCCTCAGCCGTGTGGGGGACGTGGCTGTCTCCTTCTTAACCAGCCACCTCCTCACGTTCAGCATATTGGCCACCACGGCAGTGACTTTGTGCGGACCGTACTTTGCTGATTGCGCTTACCACTGTGGGCCACAATTGGATTTCCTATGCGTGGCTCCCCCTCCTGGGCGCTGAGAGCCATTCGGTCAGGGATTGATCTCCCCAGAGGCCCAGGCCTATTATGGTGTCCCAGTAAATGGCTGTTGGATTGAATTAAGGAAAAGTTACTGTTCTCAATAGACCTCCGCCAGATGGGTAGTCAACGCATCTCGAAGCCTTAGCCAACCATGTGATGCTGCTTCCGCAGCAGGAGGCTTTTGGTGCCACATCTGAGTGTAAGAAGTTTAACATTGCTTCCCCACGAGGTTGTACGAGGATGATGTCCTGTTGAACCTAAGGTGGTCCCGTCTGCCTTTAACTCCGGGGGTCAGTGACAAGATAAATGCTGGATTCCATCTGCGGAAAACTCTCCGAGCAGCCGGAAAGGTTGAGGCAGAGAAGCGGATGAGCCTTCTGAGCTCGAAGCGCAAAGTAACCAAGGGCTCCCCAGAGGCGGGGTGTCCTGTAACAACTGCTTTTTGTCCGAGCTCCCTGCTCTCTGTGCAGCATATCCTTCCTTCTCTGTCACTGACAACCTTCCGCAACCGGAAAAGCTTCACTGTGTATGGAAATTGCTTAGACGCTCCCTTCTTTTTCATTTCTCACATATTCCTCTCTTCGACTATATTTACCCATCTCGTGCCGATTTCACATCAGTTCTGGAGTCAGGGACTAAGGCTTGTTTATCTCTGCATCCTTTGTACCTACTTCACCGCTTGGTACAAGTAATGTTTGGGCTTATTAGAATTGCCACACGTTATCACCTTGGGAGGGAGGGAAGTAGAATCTTAAATATGTAACAAGACGAATAGGAAATCCGGAGGAGACATGTTACAAATTGCACCTTGACTCTGAATATAACCAAGCGGTTGTGTGTAGCAACCCGTGGAAACTAGGATAGACTTTATGAAAAAGGTGCATTGTAGACCGTAATGTGAATGGAGGACGGCAGAGTCATGGGGGAGATAGCTTGAAAAGTAGGATTATTTATTCGTTGAAAGAGCGCAAAAGTGCTCTTTTTTTGTCTTACGCAAGAAAGGCGCATGGCGGAAAAATGAAATTCTTAGCAGAAAAGCTTCGCCAGCAGCACGGTCATCGAAAGGAAATGGTGCTGAGCCACGTCCCCGGGGGCAGCGGGGGGGGGGGGGGGGAAGCAAGGGAGTGCAGGGAGCATTTCCATCAGGATCTCCTGTTGCAACTCGGGCAGCTCAGCTTCAGAGGAGGTACTAACGCTTGGTCTCCTTTGCAATGGCAGTCGACTCTGCACATTCTGCAGCTTGCGCACATGCTGTAGTCACACAGATGCGGAAGTGTGGTGTGCACTTCGGTCTCTCTGTGGAGGATTTCCTGGGCCTGCCATCTTTGGCATCAAAGATTCAAAAGTGGCTTCGTGCCAGACGGGGTCTCAAAACTCTGAGATGACGAGAACTTCTGATTGGCAATCCTCATACTTTCCGAGCAGAAGATCGGGGCGTCCGTTGAGAAGCTGGATGTCCTCCAGATAAGTTTAAAGGCCTCAGACTGAGGGAAACAGCGGGGTAGACCAGGGGTCTGCAGACTCTTTCCGTAAAGGGACAGGTGGCAAATATTTTCAGCGTTGTAGACGGTACAGTCGCTGTCGTGGCCACTTAACTCTTCTGTTGTGTGACAACAGCCCCAGGCGTTAGGTAAATGAACAGGTGTGGCTGTGTTCTCATAAAACTTTATTTACACAAACACGCAAGCAGCTGCATTTGACCCTGGCCTCCAGGTTGCTCGATCCCTGGTGTAGTTCATTTTCTGTCTGTTGAAGGTGTGAGGTAGGGATATGGCTTCATTTATTTTTTTCAAATGGCTACCTCGTTATTCCAGTATCATTTATTGCACAGCATTAAGTAGGAAATAGTATTGACACTGATGTAAAAGAGGTGCCTGTTCACCAATCTGAAATAGATCAGTGCTTTGCAACATTTCTGTGATGAGGAATCACATGGGTGATGAGGATTCCTCTGGGTGAGTTGTCTTCACGAACGGGTTGGATTACTCTCCTAGAAAGTAGTCTTTCCCCTTATTTTGTGTTCATCTCTGGATACAGCCCTAGACTTCTACTTTTGCCTTATTTCAGAGCTTAGTCCCAGAGAGAATCAATTTGGGGTTTCCCTTGCTTTTGAGGCTATAGAGGGCTTTTAAAAAACGTTTATTCCATATGACCTTAAAAGATAAATGCGTGAAGCCCTTTCTAAGTCTCCATCCTCACATTCTCAAGTTATCAAGTACATTCAGGTAGAGAAGGAAGTAATAGAAGGAGCACAAAAATTAGAACTGGAGGTAAAATATCATTATATGCTCTTGGAGAACATAAGGAAATCTCCTGAGGAAAAAAATTAAAAAAAAAATAACTCCGCGATGTACCTCCTTACGAAAGTAATTTCCAAAATTAATTAACTTCTCTTTATACCTACAAGTAATTAGCTAACAGATAAAGGAACCGTGGACCTCATTTATAATAGAATCACAGGCAATAAAATTGATAAGAAATGCTCCAAAAAGCATCGAAAGCATCACTAAGAGGCGTAAAAGAAAAGTGGGGTTAATCCCTGTCCTATCAAGACTTGATAGTGTAATCATGATGTATACTCATCTTCAACTAACCCTGAAATCAAAGGAGGTTTTTCTAAATTTCATCTTAAAATGTTTGTATGCAGGACGAGCCACAGCAATTGGTAATAAGAATAGTATTAAAGGTAATTATTCCCGGTAAGCTAGGAAAATGCTTTATAAAGCTTAAATCTAGCTGTTTGAAGCTACTTAATAGGAATGCTGTTTATATTAGCATATTAATGCAAAAATTAGTGAAAAAACATAGGGTTCATTAATAAATATACTTATAGAATTAGCACGAAATAAAGGTGGCATTTCACATTAATGATAACAATGGATTATTCAGTTGACGATACTGGGACAACTTGCTAGCCACCTGGAAAACATAAAGCTGTATCCCTGCCTTAATTACCTAAAGTAGATACAATTTCAAAGAAATCAGCCACAGAGAAAGGATGAAACGCAATTAGAAAATGTGTTGTACTAATTATTGGAGAGAGCATGCTAAGTGAGATGGAAACCCAGATGCTACAAAAGAAAAGGGTGATAAATTCGATGAATTTAAAAACGATGGGCAAAAACAAAATGCTATCAGAAGACGACAAACATACATTGGGGGAAATTTAAATATATATGACAAAGAACACATTTTCTTAATTTATTTAATTTTTTAAATTTTATTTTGAGAGAGAGAGAGAGAGAGGGAGAGACAGAATCCCAAGCAGGCTCCAGGCTCCGAGCTGTCAGCACAGAGCCTGACATGGGGCTCGAACCCACAAACCGTGAGATCGTGACCTGAGCTGAAACCGAGAGTCAGACTCTTAACCGACTGAGCTTCCCGGGCACCCCCAAGTTTTCTTAATTTATAAAACATTCTTAAAAATAAATGGGCAAGATTTTAAAAATCCCGTACATAAAAATGGGTAAAGATATAAATAGACAGTAAACAGAATGAAACAGAGAGGCTTATACGTGCATGAAAAGGTATTCGCTCTCACAAACCCTTGCAGGGGATTTCCATAAAATTACAGTGTTTAAAGCTCCTGTTATTCAGACCCCTGAAGGTGATGGTCCAAAAAGAGAGGTACTTTTAAGTCTCTTCAATACACGGTCCACACCAAGAAGAAACTTGACTTCTGGGGATGAATGCCGCAGAGACAGGTTAGGTGCACGGAAAGGTCCTGTGACACCAGTGCTCATGTCCTAACGGTCTCCACCCAGGTCTCCACTGGTCACTGAGCCCATAGATGAATTACGATACTTCTGTTTTATGGAATAATCTAATACTGCGTGGAATGCGTTCCTTTGAAAAGAGTGAGGTAAATCTATTTATTGATAATGAGTCAAGGAAACATTATTATTTTTAAACTTTTTATTTATTTTTGAGAGAGAGAGAGACCGAGCACAAGTGGGGGAGGGCCCGAGAGAGAGGAAGACACAGAATCGGAAGCAGGCTCCAGGCTCTGAGCTATCAGCACAGAGCCCGACGCGGGGCTCGAACTCACAGACCCTGAGATCATGACCTGAGCCGAAGTCGGATGCTCAACTGACTGAGCCACCCAGGCGCCCCTGAAAAGATTATTTTAAAGCAGGGTGCTCCAGGGGCACTGAGCCTGGGTGGCTCAGTCGGTTGAGCATCCGACTTCGGCTCAGGTCATGATCTAGCAGTTCCTGGGTTCGAGCCCCACGTTGGGCTCTGTGCTGACCGCTTGCTCGGAGCCTGGAACCTGCTTCCGATTCTGTGTCACTCTCTCTCTCTCTCTGTCCCTCCCCCACTCGCACTCTGTTGCTATCTCTCAAAAATAAATAAAACGTTAAAAATATATTTAAAAAAAATAAAGCAAGGTGCTCCTATTTAAAGTCCCCAAGCTGAACCCTCACTCCAGGTAAAGGGCTGGAGGCTAAAAATACACAATAATTGTTACTTTTAAACCACGTGCACGTATTGCTGTACAATTCGATACTAGGCGTTGAAACAACTTAAAAAAAGAAAGAAAATCTCAAGTAGAGTTTTCTTTTTGTATTGTGGTCAAAAGCACAGAACATTAAATTCACCACTTCAGCCATTTTTAGGTATACGGTTCAGTGGGGCGTGGTAGGTTCGTATTGTGCGACACGCCTCTAGAAGTATTCCATCTTGCAGGATGGAAGGTCTGAACCCGGGGAACACAAATTTCCTTTCCCTCCTCTTCCCCCAGCCCTTGGCCACCAGCTTTTTACTATTGTTTCTATGATTTTGCTATCTGATTCTATGTTTCTAGATCCTTCAGGTAAGCGGGATCATACGGTGTCTGGCCTTGGGCGACTGGCTTATTTCACATAGCGTGATGTCCTTGCGAGTCCTCCAACATATGGCATGTGACAGGATTTCCTTCTTTTTGAGGAATTTTTCTTAGTGTTTCTTACTTACTTTGAGAGAGAGAGGAAAAAAAACGAGCGAGCAGGGGAAGGGCAGGGAGAGAGGGAGAGACAGAATCCCAAGCAAGCTCTGCACTGTCAGCACAGAGCCCGATGCGGGGCTTGAGCCCGTGAACGGTGAGATCGTGACCTGAGCCTGAATCAAAAGTCAGATGCTTCACTGACTGAGCCACCCAGGTGCCTCTCCTTTTTAAAGGCTGCATAATATTCCATCATATTGGTACACTATATTTCATCAATCGCTATGGTCTGAATGTTTGTGTCCCATTAACATTCATCTGCTGTAACCCGACCCCCCCCCCAAAGTATTGATGGTATTAATAGGTGGGACCTTCTGGAGGTACTTAGGTCATGTGGGTGGAACCCTCTTGAAAGGGACAGCATCTCATAAAAGAGGCTCAGAGAAATCCCCGCCCTCTTCCATTTGGTGAGGACGGAAAGCGTGCAGCCCAGTAAAGGGCTCTCACCCGACCATGTGGGCACGCCGGTCTTAGACCTCCGGCCCCCAGAACTGTGAGCAGTTAAATTTCTGTTGTTCATAAGGCATGCAGTCTGGGGTATTCTGTTATCCGTTCTAAGATAACAGTTCATCCATCAGTGGCTACTTGAGTTTCTATTGTGAAGAATGCTGCAATGATCGCGGGTGTGCCCATATCTCTGGGATATCCTGGTGTGAATTTTTTGGGGGGACATAACCCAGGAGTGTAACTGCTGGATATGATCATTCTATTTTAAGTTTGTGAGGACCCTCCAAGCTGGTTTCCACAGCGGTTGCACCAGTTTGCATTTCCACAAGCGGTGCACCAGGTTCTCATTTCTCTGCGCCCTCATCTGAACAGCGTGTTTATTTGGTTCTCTCACCCTTGAGATTTGTAAGGAGAGGCAATCCCTCATGGCCCCCGAGCGGCCCTCCGTGTCCTTGCTGGGTAACGCAAGTCCCTGGCTGTGCTTTAACGCAGGCCATTCTCTGGGTGTCTTTGTCCAGGCCCCTTTGCATCTCTGGCTTCCGAACTGGTGTCATTTCCCAGATACTTTTCTGGATGACCGTGATTTACATGATGCCCAGTCTCTCCCTGCTGGGACTTGGAATGCCTTCAGTCACGGACTTTCCTCTTTCACGGCACTTCTGTGCTGGCTTTTCTCGCCATAATTTCTCGCATAAATTATGTCAAGTCTAAGGTCTATATGCTAATGGATACAAGGCATATCATTCATCCTGTCTTTACATTAAACATAAAAAAAAATAAAAATATGTTGAGCACTTATTTGAGATTATCAGCTGAAAAGACGATTGAGGCTCGAGTGTCCTCCACGTAAAAAGAATCTTAGGTCCTCCCCACTGTGACTGTCTTCCTGATACAGGCTTTTTGATGGTACAGGTCAGAACAAATACTATTCCAATTTAAGGGAAACTTTTTTAGGTGACTTTCTTCTCGCGTTTAAAAGGACGAGCTGCCTCTGGGATTGCGGTACAGAAGTTTGTGTGCATGGAGACGAGCTCATCCGTCTGCCGTGTATCTGTCTGCCAGGTGAGTGCCACACCTGGAAGATACGGCCACCAGCCAGTCGTATCCCGGTCACCCTGTGCTGTGCTCGGAGCACTCTGTTTACTTCCTTCCTGGCATAATCTTCCTTTCCGTATGCCCTTGAGGAGAAATCACTTCGAACCATCAAGAAAGCCCAGGTTTGAAAAAGAGCCCAAGGTCCGAGCCCTTTTCCAGAAGGAGCTGTGAGCAAGAAAGAAGGGCAGGCAGTGGAGATCGCAGAGTTTAGCCTCACGCTACGCCTGTGACCGAGGGAGAGAAGTTTGAAATAAATCACAATGGTGGGGGCGCCTGGGTGGCGCAGTCGGTTAAGCGTCCGACTTCAGCCAGGTCACGATCTCGCGGTCCGTGAGTTCGAGCCCCGCGTCGGGCTCTGGGCTGATGGCTCGGAGCCTGGAGCCTGTTTCCGATTCTGTGTCTCCCTCTCTCTCTGCCCCTCCCCCGTTCATGCTCTGTCTCTCTCTGTCCCAAAAATAAATAAAAAACGTTGAAAAAAAAATTAAAAAAAAAAAGAAAGAAATAAATCACATTGGATGTGCGTTAGGCAAATGCACTTGGTTTGGATTTGAAGTCCTGTCTTGTGTATTTTTACACGTTCTTAATCAATTCAGACCTGAGCGGTTTATCCTCCTTTCAGACCTTTGAACATTTTAACGATTCAATATCCTTGTTTTTTAAGAGAGGAGAGAAAACTTCCAGGAGCAGCAGAAAGGGACCCCCGGGGAGCTCGCGTGTATGCTGCAGCAAAAGCTTTATTAGCTGAAGTTCCCACTGAGGGAAAATTCAGACACACGAAAAGCTCCTGTTTCCTGTATGGAAATCTGAGGGTTAGCAGAAAAGTATCCTGAGAGTGGAGCGCGAAATTACCGTGGCACTGCTTTTCCATCTGTACCTCCCCAGATAGTAATAAGTGAAATGGTCAATGCGTTCGCTGCACTGCCAATAGATTTCCTACCCTGAAATTGATTAATTGCCTTCATCAGTTGTCGAAGGAAGTGCACTGTGATCTCCAGGCTCTCTTGAAAAACCTGCTTCTCACGCTCTCGGGCACCTTTAGGTGGAAAGGAATTAAGTCTAGCCCCGTAAACTTTTCCTAGGGCCGCTGTTAACTAAGCACCTAGGGTTTAAAACAACAGATATTTATGGCCTCACAATCCTGGAGGCCAGAAGTCTGAACTCAGTCTGTTGGGGCCACGCTCCCCCTGAAGGCTCTAGGGGAAAATTTTCCGTATCTTTCTCATAGCGCGTGACCTTGTCGGTGATCCTGGCAGATGCATCGGTCTGATGTCTGCCTCCGTCATCACAAGGCATCTTCCTGTGTGTTTTCGTGTCCTCTCCTCTCCACTCTGTCTCTCCTCCTCTTATAAAGACCCTGGTCATGTTGGATTAGGGCCCATCCTGATGACCTCATCTTTTTAAAAACAATTTTTGCTCGTTTTATTTATTTTTGAGAGACAGCGAGACCACGAGCAGGGGATGGGGCATGAGAAGAGAGAGAGAATCTCAGGCAGGCGTCACGCTCAGCACAGAACCCAACGCAGGGCTCAATCCCGTGACCCCGTGGTCATGACCTGAGCTGAAATCAAGAGTCGGATGCTCAGCCAATTGAGCCACGCAGGCGCCTCCCTGATGACCTCATCTTTTTCAGTGAGCATCTTCATTTTACAGAACAAGAAACTGAAGGTCAGGGTTACACAATGGACAGTGTCTATGCCACTCTGGAATATTGTGAGATACGACTGAAGTGGCCCTTTGGTCTCCTTTTCATTATTGTTGTTATCGTTGTCACCTGCTGTGAGGTAGATTCCCGGCAAACACAGAAGGCGTTTGAGAACGGGAGGGGGACGTCATCAGAGGACGGTCGTGCTCTTGGTGAGAGAGAGGCAAATCTGCGTCACCCAGAGCTTGGGTTTAGCAGGTGAAGGTGCACCCGAGGACAGTGGTTAGGAGACGTTTGGGGACTTGCTGGCCTCAGGCTCCTCGGTGGTATTCAAAACCATGGGATTTGCTGCCATCCCAGCCCAGACGGTGCCTCCGTTCCTAGAGGTCCGCCATCTTTGTTCAGGGTTCCCACATGGTGCCTCTGTGGATTCTTTGTCTCCGGTAGGAGCGAAACGTAGACCAGGCATGGCTGTTCCTTCAGGTGTGGGACCCAGCAAAGAGTTGCTCAGCATTGGGAAAACCTGTCCTGCTTTATATAGGGGTGTGGACTCGTTCGGCACCTTGGGGCATCTTGGTTCGGGAAAATGGAAGACAGTGAGGACTGCGATAGCAGGCTTGGCTCGTTTTCTGTGGCCCTTGTCCAGGCACAGTGTCTCTGAACTCAGTTCTCTCTCCGCCTCTCTGCCTTTCACTGGTCCTTTCTGAAGCCCCTGCCACAGGAGACCCTCCTCTCCAGCCCTTACACATCTTCTTCTCAAACTTACTCCAGACCCAGAGCCTGGTCCTAAAGAACCACTGCAGGCCAAGAATGAGCGAGGAGAAGGGAGAAAGCAGGGAAGGGGATGCAGGTGAGAGGCGGTAGGAAGGTTCTGGGGCCATCCCCACCTGCAGAGCCTCAGACCGGCAGCTTGCTGCACCTCGCTCCATGCTCTCTGGGCCCGGGGCTGGCCAGTGCTCCGGTTCCAGTGCTCTGTGTTATCGTCAAGTCTCGTTTTTTAATTCCCTTTCTCACTTACACGTTGTGGGGGAACATCCTTTGGTTGTGCTTTCTGCTTTTTTCTACTGATCTTAGCTTTATGACTTCCAAGTCATACTTTTTTTTTTTTTTTATTTGCCACTTTCCCTTAGAATACCATTTTACGTTGCTTGCCCAAGGCTGATTTTGTTGCCTCAGTCCTGTTCGGCCTGTTTGGCAGCCTGCCGAGATGATCCCTTTCCTACTTTGGGTTCTCCAGAAGCCAGGGAGAGGCAGGCTCACAGAGAACCTTCCTGGGGAGGCCGCTACCTGTTCTCAGAGCAGGGTAGCTTCCGCCAGAACTGGTTGCTCAGCTATACGGACTATAACCTGTAACCGAGCAAATCATAAGGGGGTGGGAGGTAGACCCCTTGCTTTTATTCTGATTGAATCCTGGGATTCTAACTTTCTGTTTCTCAGGGCTTTATTTGGATTAAGGTTTGGGAGTTCATTAACCCTAATATTAAAAAGGTGTTAGTGCTGGCAACATCCAGATACAATTGTGGGCATTTTGAGATTCTCACTGTGTGAAGTCAATTGTGAGTATATTCCTGGTACAGAAGAGAAATTTTGCCATGCGTGCTGACACTCTGTGACTCCAAATGGGGTGTGATGGCAGGTGGATCCCATGTTGTTGACATGAAGTTGGGGATGGGCATGGTGGCTGATGCGTAGGAAACCTGCACCTGTGGCTGGGACGGGTGGCCTTCCCCATCACCACAGGGAATTTATCTGCAGGAACTGATCGCGGATCAGTCTGGGTCTCATTGGCAACCTTCACATGAGTGAAAATGCACCTTTAATTTTGTTTAAAAATTTTTACTATGGTAGAAATATACATACCATGAAAGTTACCATTGTAACTATATTTTTTAAAATTTTATTTATTTATTTTGAGAGAGAGCATGCAGGGGAGGGACAGAGAAAGAGAGAGAGAATTCCAAGCAGGCTTCACGCTTGGTGCCGAGCCCGATGAGGGGCTCCATCTCACAACCGTGAGATCATGACCTGAGCTGATACCCAGTCAGATTGCTCAACTGACTGAGCCACCCATGTGCTCCTGTTGTGACCATCTATATTGTATTTTTTTTAATGTTCATTTATTTTGAGAGAGACAGACAGAGCGCGAGCAGGGGAGGGGCAGAGAGAGAGGGAGACCCAGAATCGGAAACAGGCTCCAGGCTCCGAGCTGTCAGCACAGAGCCCGACGCGGGGCTCGAACTCACGAGCCGTGAGATCACGACCTGAGCTGAAGTCAGACGCTCAACCGGCTGAGCCACCCAGGCGCCCCTGTTGTAACTATTTTTAAGTACACAGGTCAATGCCATGAAGCACATTCACATTGTGTGCCCCTGTCCCCACCATCCATTTCCAGATCCTTTTCATCTTCCCAAACTGAACCTCACTGTCCGTTAGATACTAATTCCCCATTCCTCCCTTTCTCCAGACCCTGGCAACTGCCATACCACTTCCTAACTCTATGGATTTGGCTAATCAAGTTACCTCATGTGCGTGGGGTCATACAATTTTTGTCCTTTTGTGACTGGCTGGTCTCACTTAGCATAATGTCCTCAAGGATCATCCACGTTGTGACGTGTGCCGGAATCTCGTCATTTTAAGCCTGAATCATGTTCTACTGTGTGTATGTGCCGCGGTTTATTTCTCCCCTCGTCTCCTGGTGGGTACCTGGATTGTCTCCACCTTTGGGCTGTAGTGAATCACATTGCTCTGAATTTGGGTGAGCAGGTATCTCTTTGAGACCCTGCTTTCGATTCTCTTGGGTATGTCCCAAGAAGTGAAAGTGCCGGACGATATGGTAATTCTATTTTTAACTTTTTGAAGGATCGTCACACTGCAGTACACAACGCATCTTACTTTCCATTAAAAAAAAAATAGCCACCCTAAAGGGCAAGAAGTGCTATCTCATTGTGGCTTTGATTCGTATTTCCCTAATGACGACTGATGTTGAGCATCTTTGCATGTGCTCTGTTGGACACTTGTCTCCAATCTCCTTTGGACAAAAGTCGGTTGAGTACTTTGCGCGTTTTAAAACCCAGTTGTTTGATTTTTCTGTTGCTGGGATGTACAAAGTTCTTTCTGTATTTTGGATACGAACCTCTTACCAGATAGGTGATTTGCAAATACTTTTTGTCATTCAGGGGTTGCCTTTTCACTCTGATGATAAGTGTTCTTTGATACGCTAATGTTTTAAATTTTGATGTATTTGAATTTATCTATTTTCTCTTATGTTGCCTGTACTTTTAGTGTCATATCTGAGAAATCATTGCCAAATCTACTGTGATAAAGCTTTTGTCCTGTTTTTTTCTCCCCCCTAAGAGCTTTACAGCCTTAGGTCTTATGTTTAGGACTTCGTTTCGTTTTGAGTTCAATGTTGTGTATGGTATAAGATAAAGTCCAATTTTATTCCTTTGCATACTAATATCCAATTTCCCAGCGCCGTTTCTTGGAAAAACTGCCCTTTCCCTATTGAACAGTCCTGGCACTGGTGTTGAAAATTACTTACAGATCACTTTGAGAAATACTGACATGTTAAAAATATGAGGTTTTCCAAAACATGATGCGGCTTTCCATTTATGTGTGTCTTCATCAATTTCTTTGAGCAACATTTTATAGTTTCCAGGGTACAAGTCTACTGCCTCTTGGCTAGGATTATTCCAGCGTGTTTTGTTCTTCTGGATGCTGTTGTAAATGGAATTGTTTTCTTAGTTTCCTTTTAAATTTTCATTGCTAGGGTGTTGAATCGCAGCAGATTTTTGTATGTTGATTTTGTATCCTGCACCATTACCGAATTCATTGATCAGTTCTAAAAATGGCTTTTTAAAAAAATTTTTTTTTAACGTTTATTTATTTTTGAGACCGAGAGAGGCAGAGCATGAACGGGGGAGGGTCAGAGAGAGAGGGAGACACAGAATCAGAAGCAGGCTCCAGGCTCTGGGCCATCATCAGCCCACAGCCCGACGCGGGGCTTGAACTCACGGACCGTGAGATCGTGACCTGAGCTGAAGTCGGACGCTTAACCGACTGAGCCACCCAGGCGCCCCTGGCTTTTTTTTTTTTTTTTAATCTGGGGTTTTCTACATATAAGATCATGCCATCTGCAAATAGATACTTTTACTTATTTCTTTCCAATTTGGATGCCTTTCATGCCTAATTGTTCTGGCTAGTACTTCCAGTGCGTATTTAGTGGAAGTGACAAAATCTGGCATCCCTGCCTTGTTCCCGATCTTACAGGAAATGCTTTGAACCTTTCACCATAGAGTATGATGTTCATTGTGGGTTTTTAAAAAAAATTTTTTTAACGTTTATTTATTTTTGAGACAGAGAGAGACAGAGCATGAACAGGGGAGGGTCAGAGAGAGAGAGGGAGACCCAGAATCCGCAGCAGGCTCCAGGCTCCGAGCCGTCAGCCCAGAGCCCGACGCGGGGCTCGAACTCACGGACCGTGAGCCGAAGTCGGACGCTCAACCGACTGAGCCACCCGGGCGCCCCGTGGGTTTTTTTAATATATGGCTTTTATTAGGTTGAGGTAGTTTCTTCTGTTCCTAGTCTGTTGAGTGCTTTTATCCTGAAAGCGTGCTAAACGGTGTCAAATGTTTTTTCTGCAGCAATTGAGAGATCATGTGGTTTTCCCTTCATTTTGTAATGCGTACGACACTGATGGTTTCTTGTATATAGAATCATTCTTGTGTTCCAGGAATTAATCCCACTTGGTAATGGCGTCTAATCCTTTTAATAGGCTGTCAAATTCAGTCTGCTAGTATTTTGTTGAGGGTTTTCGCATTGGTCTTAATAAGGGATGTTGGTCTGTAGTTGTCTTTTCTTGTAGCACCTCTTTGGATTTGTATCAAGGCGATGCTGGCCTCACGGAATGAGTTAGGAAGTTCTCCCTCCTCTTCATATTTTTGGAACAGTT
The DNA here is from genome assembly GCF_018350175.1 of Felis catus. NCBI lineage: Eukaryota > Metazoa > Chordata > Mammalia > Carnivora > Felidae > Felis > Felis catus. Next base: position 5,251,676 of record NC_058380.1, read on the forward strand.
GGAAAGGATCGGTGTTAGTTCTCCTTTAAATATTCGTTAGTATTTCCAGTGCTTTTCTTCGTCGGGAGACTTATGATGACTGATTTAGGAGCCTTACTTGTTATGGGTCTGTTCATAATTTCTAATTCTTTTTCGGTGTAGCCTTGATCAAATTTGGTGTTTCTAGGGATTTATCCTTTTCATCTAGATTATCCAGTTTGTTACTGTTCAGTGTTCCTAATCCTCTCTTATAATCCTTTTAGTATCTGCAAAGTCTCTAGTAATGAACTACGTTCATTCCTGACTTCAGCTGTTTGAGCCTTCTCTCTTTTTTAATTAGTCAACGTAGCTAGCTAATGGTTTGTCAATTTTGTTGATTTTTGAAGAACCAACTCTTGGTTTTGTGGATTTTCTCTACTTTTCTCTTCTCTGTTTTGCTTTTCTCTGCTCTAATCCCTAATGTTTTCTTCCTTCCTCTAGCTTTTGATTTAATTTGTTCTTCTTTTTCTAGTTCCTTATGATGTGAAGTTGGGTTGCTGATTTTGAGATATTTCTTCTTTTTTAATGTCAACATTGATTTCCCTCTTAGCACTTCTTTTGCTGCATCCAGTAAGTTTTGGTAGGTAGTGGCTTCGTCTTCATTTGTCTCAAAACATTTTCACATTTCTTTGGTGATTTACTCTTTTGACTCATTGATTGTTTACGGTTGTGTTGTTCAGTATCCACATTCTTGTAGATTTTCCAGTTTTCCTTCTGATGTTGGTTTCTGGTTTCATTTCATTTTGATCAAAAAAGATACTTTGCATGATTCCCATCTTTCTAAAATTTTTAACACTTGCTTTGTGGACTAACATCCGGTCTGTATTAGAGAACGTTCCATGCCTTTTTGAGAAAGATGCATGTTGTTAGATGGAACGTTTTGTAGATCTTTGTTAGGACCGGTTGGCTTATAGTGTTGTTCAGCCCTGTAGTTTTTTATTAATCTTCTGTCTGGTTCTTCTATCTGTTATCAAAAATGTGGTATTGGAGTCTCCCTCTATTATTCTAGATCAGTCTATTTCTCCCATCAGTTCTGTGGTTTGCTTTATATATGTAGGTGCTCTGATGTGGGTTGCACCTATATGTATAATTCTTGTGTCTTCTCGGTGAATTGAGCCTTTAATCATTGTTTAATGTCCTTCTTTGTTGCTTGAAATAATATATTAATATACCCATCCCTGCTCTTGGTTACTAATTGCACAGAATATCTTTTTCTATCCTTTTTACTTCCAATCTATGCTTGTGTCCTAACATCTAAAATGAGTATCTTGAAGATAGCATGAAGTTGGATCTTGTTCTCTTTTGTTTCTTTTCTTTTCTTTTCTTTTCTTTTCTTTTCTTTTCTTTTCTTTTCTTTTCTTTTCTTTTCTTTTCTTTTTTCTTTTCTTTTCTTTTCTTTTCTTTTCTTTTCTTTTCTTTTCTTTTTTCTCATTCCTTTCCTTCCCTTCCCTTTTCTCCCTTCTCTTCTCTTCTCTTCTCTTCTCTTCTCTTCTCATTAGGTATCATTTTGCCAACTTATATCTTTTGATTGGTGAGTTTAGTCCATTTACATTTAAAGTGGTTACAGGTAAGGATGGACCACTATTGCCATTTTGTTATTCGTTGTCTTTATGTCTTATATGTTTTGTTCCACTTTTCTTATCTTCATTTGTATTTAGTTAACTTTTTTACTCATTTTGATTGAATTCTCATTTCCTTTTCTATAAATTTTATAGATTTTTTTCTTTGTGATTGCTATGGAGATTACATAGAATATCCTGAAGTTATCATAATCTATTTTAAACTGATACCTTATTGCATACCGAAAGTCTTCTTTATAGCTCTTTCTCCCGCATTTTATGTTATTGATGCTACAGATTGCATCTTTATATATTTTGTACTCATTAACATAGATTTATAATCATCTTATGCTATTTGTTTTAAATCTTGTAGAAAAGTAAAAGTGGAGTTATAGTGTATGTCAATAATTTCTCAATAAAACTGTGAAAAGGTGGAGTAACAAACCAAAATTACAATATAACTGGTTTTTACGATTGTCCACGTATTTACCTCTATTGCGGAATTTGATATTTTTATATGGCCTTGAGTTGCCCTCTAGCACCCTTTCATTCCAACTTGATAGACTTGCTATAGCAGGTCTAGTGGTAATGGACACTCTCAGTTTCTGTTTCTCTGGGCGTGTCTTTATCTCTCCCTCATTTTTGCAGGACATTTGTCTAATACAGAGTTCCCTCTGGCCTGCATTTGGCCCGAGGAATCCACTGATAATCTTACAGAGGCTCCCTTGTATGGGATGAGTCACTCTTCTCTTGGTGTGGGTCTCTTTGTGTGTATCCTACTTGGTATATTTTAATATTTATATATTTATTTTGAGAGAGAGAGAGAGAGAGAGAGAGAGAGAGAGAGAGAGAGCGCGCGCAGGGGGAGGAGCAGAGAGAGAAAGGGAGAGAGAATCTCTGTGCTGTCAGCACAGAGCCTGATGTGGGGCTCAGTTTCGCAACCACGAGATCATGACCTGAGCCGAAATCAAGATTCAGATGCTTAACCGACTGAGCCACCCGGGTGCCCCCTGTTTATTATTTGTTAAGCTTATATTTATGTATCCACGTCTTTCCTCAGATTTGTGAAATGTTTCGTCATTATCTCTTTCAATAACTTCTCTGCCTTTTTCTCTGTCCTTTCCCATAATGGGACTCTCTGGGACTCCCATAATGTCTACATCGGTTGGCTTGATGTTCTGCCATCATCAGTCTCTCAGTCTCTGTTCCCTGTTCTTCCTTTTCTCATTTTGCTCTTCGGTCTAAATAATTTCAAATGGCCTGTCTTCACGTTGGCTGATTATTTCTTCCTGTTGTGTCTGCTGTTGAACCCCTCAAATGAATTTTTCAATTCAGTGATTGTATTTTCATCTCTAGAATTTCCACTGGATTGTTTCTCATAATTGCAGATTCTTTGGAGATATTCTCATCTTATTCATATATTTTTAAATTTCCTTTATTTCTTTTGTCCGTGATTTCCTTTGGCCTTTAGAGAATATTTAAGGCAGTTATTTTTTTAAATGTTTATTTACTTATTTTTGAGAGAGACAGAGACAGAAACAGAATCCCAAGCAGGCTCTGTGTTATCAGCGCAGAGCCTGATGTGGAGCTCGAATTCATGAACTGTGAATTCATGAGCTGAGCTGAAATCAAGAATCAGATGCTTAACCAACTGATTAAGCCAGTTGTCTTAAAGACTTTCTCTAGTAAGTCCAAAAAACCAGTGTTTCTTTCTCTTTTTTTGAAGTTTATTTATTTTGAGAGAGAGAGCAAGCAAGGAAGGGGCAGAGAGAGAGAGAGAATCCTAAGCAGACTCTCTGCTGATAGCACAGAGCCCAGTGTGGAGGTCGAACCCACGAACCATGTGATCATGACCTGAGCAGAGATCAAGAGTCGGATGCTTGGGGCGCCTGGGTGGCTCAGTCGGTTAAGTGTCCGACTTCGGCTCAGGTCATGATCTCGTGGTTCACGAGTTCGAGCCCCGAGTCGGGCTCTGTGCTGACAGCTCAGAGCCTGGAGCCTGCTTCAGATTCTGTGTCTCCCTCTCTCTGACCCTCCCCCGTTCATGCTCTGTCTCTCTCTGTCTCAAAAAGTAAATAAACGTTAAAAAAAAAAATTAAAAAAGAGTCGGATGCTTAACCGACTGAGCCACCCAGGTGCCCCCAATGCCGGGGTTTCTTTACGGATGGTTCCCGGAGATGGATTTTGTTCCTTCAAAGGAGCCATGTTTTACCGCTTTTTTGCCTTATGATCTTTTGTTGCAAACTGGGCATTTTAGGAAACAGTCATGTCTCCCAGTCTTTGTGTGCTGGCTTCATGCAGGGGAAGACGCTCGCGAAGCCGACCTTCTGAGGCCTGTGTCGTCCCTGGATCTGTGCCTGTGCTTTCTTCCTAGTTCTCCCATTTATATGGCTGCTTTTAAATGTCTTAATTTCTGTGAGGGTCGCAGCCTTGCTCATTCTAGGGGCCTCAGCTGTTCTATTGTATTCCACAGTCAGTCATCTTTTGCCCCAGGTGTCTGTGTCTGTAGTTTGTGTCTAGGGCGGTTTTCCTAAGTTGTACCTGCCGATGATTCCTGTGGCTTCCTGTCTTCTGAGATGTGAGCCACTTTTGGTTGTCCGAACTCTGAGTTGGGTGTCCCAAGACCAATCCCTCAGGTATCCCACGGACAGGTTGGAAGGTTACAGATCAGCCTGCTCTGCTCTCTCTGGTTTGCACAGGGGACTAGCAGGTGGCAGTCTCTTTCCTTCAGCTGTGCCGCCCTACACTGTCAGGAAATTTCCTGCGCTTTTAAACGTGGCGTGTTCTGGACTGGGTGTTCACCTGGTTGCTGTAGATCTTTGATCATTGCTGTCATTTCCATCATTTCCGTCATGTGAGTTTAGTCAGTCTCTAGCTGTTTGTTTGATGTGATGCTTCTGTAGAGGAACAGGCCTGGAGTTTTCTTGTCTGTCATCTTGCTGACATCACTCTCCATTTTGAAAATCAGTTTTAAAAATACCCAGCCTATTTCAAAATGTGCTGATGCATACACGTTCGTGTTCTGCCATTTTTGTCTGCCTTTTCCCCGTACTTGTAAAATGAAAACAAAAATGTGGATAGATCCCAGCCCCTGCTGGAAGAAAAAAGGTCTTTCCTCTGCCAACCTGTCTGTCATATGTGATGGTTAAGAGGACCTTTTGAACTGCGCGTGGATACTGTCACTTTTTACAGAGAACCAAGCGGCCTCGTTTAATTGGAGATGCTTCTCCTTAAACACGGATCTGCTTCCTCCGCCGCGGGCTGGCATTAGTCTCCCTAGATGCCGCTGGAAAAAGCACCGCGTGCCTGGACATTCACAGGAATTAAGGGGGTACCGACATCACTCCCATGTGCCAATGACCAGGTCCGTTTGTGCTCAGGAAGTGACAGCAGTATGCTGATGTGACGACGAGCTAGTGGCTAAGGCAGCCTTCACCCCTCAGGGAACGTGTGTGGCCCAGAGGTGATACTGATAGGAAATTGACATCCCAGCTAGGACACAGCATGGAAAGCGTGCTCCTTCAACACCTTCACCTCACATGTCCCATTGGCCCCCAGGGTGTCTCCTCTATGCCTGTCATTGGCTCTGCAAGTCCCCTAAGCCCTTCCCTCCTCCAGCGTCCTCTCCTTCAGGCCCATTTTCAGTGAGCCACACGTACCATTTCCTATCAGATGTTTCCCAAGGGCCGTCTAGATGGGACCCCCACCCAGGCTGAGCAGTGCCGTATGGACGACTCACTAGATGCCTCTTCTGTGGGTCGCGTCCTCACAGCCCAGGGGCCCTAACAGGCACCGGTGTGGATGCCACAGGCAAAGGAGGGACAAGTCCTCAGGGCCGCCTCTCAGAGCCCCACCCCAGGGCTCCCCTTCCAGAGGAACGAGGGGATAGCCCACCTCTCAGACCTCAGGCTGGGGAGGGTGAGGACTCAGGATAACGGACTCTCTCAGGGCACTAGCCCTCCTCCCGGGGAGCCCTGGACGAGCAGTGTGTGCACAAGGAGGTGGGGCCCTGCTTCCTGCGCCCCCCACCGGCCAGAGTGACCATTCCTGGCACTCTGCCCCGACCCTGATTTCCCTGCAGCGGGGTTAGAAAAGAAGGGAAAATCATCCACCACCACGTTCCCTGTGGCGTCTGCTTGTCCCACCCACGGCCTCCTTCCAGCTCCGCCTTCACCGGCAGGTGCTCTGCCCCAGCCGCTCCTCCTCTCCTGGCCACCGTCTAAACTCCCACACGTGGAAGCCCCTCACCTGCGGCCACCTCCTCCAGGGAGCAACGCACCTGCTGCGTCTCCTCGCGGACCCGGGAGGAGCCTCCAGGACCGCGTGGTGCTGGTTCCCCACCTGCATCACCAGCCTGAGAGCCCAGCGCCGGCTCCCTGCGCTCCGGGCCCAGTGTGTTTTCTCACCAGTCAGTCGTCTGAATGTTGTAAGGGAAGCATTTACTGCATTTCCAGGTGTAAGCCGCTGTCATCTCCTAGATAATAACCTTTTTGAAACGACCCCCTGTGCATAGAACATCCTGTAGTTTAATCATTCGTGGGTGGGGAGGGTCGATGCAAAATGTTTTACATTATCCCTAGTGCCGAATCACCAGAGTGACGTTTAAAGGCGAGGACAGCGATGGCAATGTTTGCAGGATAGTTTTTAATTCACAAAACCTATTCATTCTAAGACTGAAAAGTTGCGTGTGACACAAGCATATGGTTAATAGATCCACAAGCCCACTGTGACAATCCCTGAGGGCCTCGTGATGCACTTAGATCCTCTTTGAACGGGTTAGCATTTAAGCTGCATTGATGACTTCTGAATTGCCGATACTATGCTATCCCATAGCTTTATAGTTCAGGTAATTTAGTAAAATGAGACCTAAAAATCTCATTCAAATAAATATCGAGCAAGGGTCAAACTAACTCTTTTCATAGTAATAAAAAGATAATACTGGGCAGTGTGATTGTCCTTCTCATAAAACATTCCAGAATTATATAAGCTCAGTTACATTTACTTAGCGCAGAATGTCGTTTTAAAATAAGTCGTAAATGGCAAATAATCTGAGGATACACCTGCCCAGAGGTTCAGTTGCGTGTCCACCTGTGCTTGAGGATAACCGTGACATCCTTAATTCTTGGGCTAGAAAGTCATCTAGTGGGGCGCCTGGGTGGCTCAATCGGTTAAGCGTCCGACTTCTGCTCAGATTGTGATCTCGAGGTCCGTGAGTTCGAGCCCCGCGTCGGGCTCTGTGCTGACAGCTCAGAACCTGGAGCTGCTTCAGATTCTGTGTCTCCCTCTCTCTCTGCCCCTCCCCGGCTTGCACGCTGTCTCTTTCTCAAAAATAAATAAACATTTAAAAAGTTATTTAGTGTTTTAAAAGAATACGGCAGCAGTCTGACTTCTTCTGCCAAATCACTTGTTGTGCAAGGTCCTCATTGTAGTGCGCTTTGCACAACGGGGATTTACTAGTCATAAACTGTGCCTGAGGGTCACGAGGCGAGGGTTCATTGGGAGCAGAGAAACAAGGATGGAAGCCAAGAGAAACTTAGCTGTTGTGATCCACTGGCCAGGAAATGGGTTCTCTGAGTTTATTAGGCATCTAGGGGGCAGTGAGACCTTCTAAAAGTCTAGGTTAGCAAATCACTTCGCTTTCACAATCTGCATATATTTGTAATTAAAATTCCGTTTTCCGCCAGTACCACTGTGTTGTGAATGGGGGAGTAAGTCCCCCTTGTGGGGTCTTTAAGGAGCGTTCCAATGCGGTTGTGCAAATTACACTCAAGCTAAGAAATTACAGGATTTATTAGACGCACAGCTCCTAGGGAGGGGGGCACAGCAGGCCACACCTGGCTAGTGGCCGCATGGCAGGAGTGGCCAGGGAGAGGTCCCACCCGGCCGATGGGGAGCAGAGACGGGGGGGGGATCTCTGGACAAGTCCCCTTATTGGGGGCCAGGAGGGCACGCAAAGCCTGGAGGGGATCTCACTGGTCTATTTCAGTGTCCCTGCATCCCAGACAGGGGAGGGCGAGAAGGGATATTTGTGACAGGAGCCAGCCTGACCACACAGGGGCGCTGGGTGGGAGGTCACAGCCCCTGCGTGGGGACGTTGAGCCATCAGGAAAAGAAGAAGTGTCAACAGTTTACGACCCGATCATCTTCACTCTTTATTCTCGTTTCAACCTTGTTTTCCTTCCCCGGGTATGAGAACCAAGACTGATCTTGCCCAGTACGGTTCTAAAGTATAGAAACAGACTGTAGTCACCTGTCACTGGCAGAGAGGAAAGGTGTTCTCTTAGCTATTGGTGACGCAGAATTGAGACACGTGACAATGTGCTCAGGTCTCCGTAGAGTCCGCGGGGCTCTGGACACCAGCTCCTGACACTTCTCAGACTCCTCACTGCATTTTATGATTGTTTCAAAGAAAAGAACACCTCGTCTTTGTTTTTGTTCCTTCTTTTACTTCCATTCTTTCTACCTTGCCTCATTCCACAAATCATCGGCCACGGAATTCGTGTGCTTTCTCATAATCTGTAAGTCACGAACACACCTTCCCTCCATGGTGGGGGGTTGCCGGGGCAATCCCTGTCGCCTCTATTTTGCATAGAAAGCATGGAAGTTCGAGAAGATGAAAAGAAGCCAGGAATCCCAGAACACAGACCCCAAGGGGCCTGTAAACGATCAGTGACACGGAGGACAGGAAGGGCCACACAGAAGCATCGGCGGATGTCAGCCGGTCCTCTGTGCTCCGTTGAACCTTTGAGAAACAGGTGTCGAATGGAAAATGCCATCCGTGTATCGGGACACCCACCACGTTTATGTCACTTTCGATGCGTAGTGCAACTCAAAAGATACAAACTAAAAAGCTTCGAGGCACCAGAACAGGACAGGAGAATTCTATCTTTTAATAGTTCTACGATATTTGAAGTGAACATTTAAAGTGAAAATGGTAGTCAAAGTATTTTTTTTTTTAAATCACTGCTTAAGCAGCTATAAACATTTTTAAGAAAAATAGCCCAGGACAGAAATATAATCGAGATTGCACACATTCATGAATCTGTCTGACTCCTAACAAGCCCAACTTGGGAAGCCTGGAGCATTTTATATGTTAGAAGCATAATTATCAATCGTTAAAATACCCACTCGATCACACTCCAGAACATTTTTATTGCTTTGCTTTTGAACGCTCACTTAAGAATTTTCTCTGAAATGTACTCAGAGCAGAGACAGTCAAACAATAAAAGTGAGATATTGGAAGACCATAATACTAAGAAACAGTCGGTGTGGAAACCGCTTAACCCTGGGAATATCTTCCCACATTTTTTGTTGGTTGGTTGGTCGGTTTGCTTTTCCCGGAGAGAAGCCTTTCATGAAGGAAGCCTGGTGTTTCGATGCTTGGAGGGAGGAATACCAGCGTTTCTTCTCTCCCTCTCCCTGCAGAGCAGGCCTGTGAGGGGCCAAGCTCTATCTTTCTCCCCCGCTGTCGCTGGCTTCTCTTGTTTTTTTTTAAATAAAATTTATTAAATGTTTTTTATTTTTGAGAGCGTTCAAGCAGGGGAGGGGCAGAGAGAGAGGGAGAAAGAGGATCTGAAGCGGGCTCTGCGCTGACAGCAGAGAGCCAGACGCGGGGCTCACACTCAGCGACCCTGAGGTCATGACCTGAGCCGAAGTCAGACCCCTGACCAACTGGGCCACCCAGCCGTCCCTCCCTGGTTTCTCCTGATGCGGAATCTTGGCTCTAACCCTTGTCCTTTAAACTCTCGCCAACTGGGAAAATCTTGTCATGGGCTTTGCCTTTAACCATAGTTGGTAGGGTTTTCTGAGCCCATCTGGCCAAGCCGTCCGGGTGCCGAGGGGCGAGACGGAGGAGGCATTGGCTTGAGACAGACAGCAACTTGGCATCATACTCTTGATATTTCTTTTTTTTTTTTTGTTGGAGTTTCTCCTGAGAATTCCGACTTAGTTTTCCAGCGACTCAGCAGTCTTGGTAGGAAAACCCAGAAGTATGGGTAGATGAAACCTCCAGCACCCTAGTACAGTCTATGCGGGCGTTATTCCGGAGGGCTCGCGCCCTCAGCCTGGGAGCCAGGTGTCCGGGGGGCTGATCCCCTGCTCCACTGTTTGCTGTAAAGCTTGGCAAAGAAACTTCCCTTTTCTGAGCCACTGTTTTTCTTTCTTCTACAAAAACAGTGTGATTAAACCCTAGCACACAGGGTCATGGTATCGATTCACTGAGATACTGCTTATGAAAAAATATCACTTTTAAATATCGGTGTTTCTTTTTTTTTTAATGTTTATTTTTTTATTTTGAGAGGGAGCGAGAGCGGGCATGCGAGCGAGGGAGGGGCAGAGGCAGAGAGAGAATCCCAAGTAGGCTCCTGTGCTGTTGACGTGGAGCCCGACTTGGGTCTCGATCCCACGAACCGTGAGATCATGACCTGAGCTGAAATCAAGAGTCAGAGGCTTTAACTGACTGAGCCATCCAGGCGCCCCCCCCCCCAAAATCACTTTTAGTGTCCAGGAAATAGGAGGATCTCAACACCAGTGAGCCCTTTTCTTCAGATGGGTGTCTGTCTGGTGGAGGCCAGCAAAGAGAGGCTGTGGGGACAATGACAAAGGCAGGGGTGCCCTGGCTGGCAGTTCAGCACCTGCAGATGCCCACGTTTGTTTTTAAAAAATTTTTAAAAATGTTTTATTATTTATTTTTGAGAGAGAGAGAGACAGGGTGCGGTCAGGGGAGGGGCAGAGAGAGAGGGAGACACAGAATCCGAAGCAGCTCCAGGCTCTGAGCCGTCAGCACAGAGCCCGACGTGGGGCTCGAACTCACGAGCTGTGAGATCACGACCTGAGCCGAAGTCGGATGCTTAACCAACGGAGCCACCCAGGGGCCCCACGGGCCCGCATGTTTTATGTTCCGTCCACAGCACGAGCCCGAGGCAAGACAGTAAGGCAGTCAAAGAAAGTGTTCTGTCATTTCCCTCCTACCTGCTCAGAGATGAGCATTTCTTCCACTCCGTCTGTGTCCTTGGCCCCAGGTAGGAATAGAGGGCGTTGAAACGTAAGCTCTCCTAGAAAGCAGCTTGACCGCTTCTGTCTGCCATCCTGCACAGAGCCTGACACAGAGCCTTCCCGCTGCTGTGGTTCCATAAATGTTGTTGGATGAATAAATGAGCGAGAGATCCTGACTTAAAAGAGCCCTTGAAAGATCCTGCCTTGAAAGGGTAGTTCTGTTTCAGAAAGAGACTTCTCCGGATTGCAAGCTTTCAAACTCAGGGTGAATCAAAAGTTCAATGTCATGGTGGCCCCTTAGACTCTGTGCGAAAGAAGAGGATGGATATTTTGGAGGAGAATGACCATTTCAGGTATTTTTCAGGTCGTATGCCATAGATCGCCCAGGGATGGTAAAGTGGATGTTGCTTCTGCGTTTTGTCCTTTATAGTTTATCTACTGTAGACCTTTGCTCATCTGCTTAAGCCTGTTGTCAGTCAGGTGTTAGGCATAAGTCATTAATTCTGCCACCTTGCGTTTTCAGCATTTACATGAATGGGATAAATCTTTGCTTTTATTTATTTATTTATATAAGACATTAGATATCCTATATATGTATATGTATACCTATATCTATATAGCATTTCTGAAATCTTCGTAGCTAAGGCTTGTGATAAAACATGGGCTGGGGCGCCTGGGTGGCGCAGTCGGTGAAGCGTCCGACTTCAGCCAGGTCACGATCTCGCGGTCCGGGAGTTCGAGCCCCGCGTCGGTCTCTGGGCTGATGGCTCAGAGCCTGGAGCCTGTTTCCGATTCTGTGTCTCCCTCTCTCTCTGCCCCTCCCCCGTTCATGCTCTGTCTCTCTCTGTCCCAAAAATAAATAAATGTAGAAAAAAAAATTAAAAAAAAAAAAAAAAAACATGGGCAGACCTACTATACTCCACAATGGAGGATTTTCTTCTAAAACTTTGTCTGACTCTGTGAAATAATCCGGAAGGGTGGTAGTGACGAGCAACTTTGCTTTACAAACCAGACAACATCAACAAACTCTCGCCGGTCAGATTGATTGGATCATGTGTAGGTGGGGGTTTAAGTTGTCCTGATAATTAAGTGAGGAGGTCTAAGCAAAGTTCTTGGCTCCGGACTTTATTCATAGGAGGCTGTCCACAAACACAGAACATCATCATTATGATCATTTCGTGAATAATTTGGTAATGTATTTTCTTCTCTCTTGGGTTCTCTTCTCTTGGGTACTTCTCCCATCCAAGTACTAACCAGGCACGACCCTGCTTAGCTTCTGAGATCAGTCGGGATTGGGGCGCATTCGGGGTGGTACGGCCATAGACTTCTCTTGGATACTTCTAAAGCTAGTTCACAAATTTCAGTGAATGTGAATTTCACAAAATTTGGGAAACCAATGGGCTTTTGTTGCCTGGTGGCAAAATACCATCTGAAATTGACTTGGGGGGTGCCTGGGTGGCTCAGTCATTTAAGCATCTGACTCTTGGTATCAGCTCAGGTCGTGATCTCATTGTCGTGAGATCGAACCCCGTGTCAGGCTGGTGATGACAGCGTGGAGCCTGCTTGGGATTCTCTCTCCCTGTCTCTCTGCCCCATGGCTCCTCCCCTCAAAATAAAGGAATAAACTTAAAAAAGAAATTGATTTGGGATGATGCATTAAAAAGCTTCTCCCTCATAGAGGGGAAAAGTGATTATGCAGTAGCGTGTACAACCTTTAAGTAGAAATACCATTCGTAGGAACATGTATTTCCGAATTCCTCGAATCTGGGCAGTCTCCCCACTCCCCCATATGCACCAAGGCATCGTGGTCACTGCAACATGGTTGGTAACAGCCAAAAATCAACAACTACCTAGGTGTTTATCAATATGGGACAGGTAGATCATGTTAAGTCAATACTTAGCTTTTGAATATTTTATGAGAACGCCTTGATCTCTACAAAGTAAATGGTAATAAGTAAATGACAAAGTGTAAGCAGATAACATGGCACTTCCCAAGTGTCGGCCACTGTTCCTCGCAGCAAGGGAGTACTGTTGTCATTTCACAGGCACGGATGGGCTAAGGAAACTGTCCAAGATCTCCCAGTGACTGGTTGACAGTGAGGTAAACAAATCTATTAACTGACACAAAGAAGGTTGGATCAGATGCCCTCTGAGATCTCTCGAGCGGTCGTATCTCAAAGGGCTATGAGCTTGGGCTTGGGGTCAGACAGCCCTTTGGTCAGACCCCAGCCAGCTGTTCCCCTGGGGCAGACGACTGAGTACTGAACCAGTTTTCTAATCTGTGCTGAGTAAAGAGCAGACACTGCCTGGCGGGGTCATGGGCGGGGGGCCAGTGGTGATGACACAGGGTGAGGAGCATCCAGTGGGGGGACCCTCTCCGGACCCTAGAGTTGGCATAAAGATTAGTTTACACTGAAGGCATTTGGGAATGAATGGCTGCAGAAAGCAGCCTTCTTGGAACTTTCTTGATCTGACTTAAAAGCAGCTGCTTCTGAGAAGTGAGGCTGCCGTGAATCCCCTCCTCAAGGCGGATCCGACCCCGGGAGAGAGATCAAGATAAACCTCCCATAAATCCCCTCCCCACGGGGTTTCATGGCACAGAAAAAGAAAGACCACTGTCCCCTGCATGAACAAATATTACCATAATTCTCCCTGCCTCTGGTTTGTTCTTGCGAAACCGCTTTGTCTTTCCTAAAGATACCTTTTTGTTCTTTCCGTAGAAGCCCCGTCTCCTCCGTCTTTCCCTGCTAAGTGAGGTCTGCAAGCCTCCAACTGGTGAGCCAACTGGGAGCCAGCTACTTCTTTTGTTAACTCCTATTTATGTGAACACATTTTTTCTCCTGTTCATCTGCCTTTTGTCAGTTTATTCTGTTTGGTTATTTATTTTGAGAGAGAGAGAGAGAGAGAGTGTGTGTGTGTGAGCAGGGAAGGGGCAGAGAGAGAGGGAGAGAGGAAATCCCAAGCAGGCTCTGCGCTGTCTGAACAGAGCCTGATGCGGGGCTTGCTCTCACGAATGGTGAGATCGTGACCTGATCGGAAACCAAGAGTTGGACGCTTAACCAGCTGAGCCACCCAGGCGCCCCATGTCCGTTTATTCTGAGACCCTCAGTCACTGCATCCGAGGGACTCAGGACATCTTTCCTCCCTGATGCTGGCAGGTGTTCAGGGCGGATTATCATCCCTTGTGATTCTGAAATCTCAGGATTCTACTTTCGTCTGCATATTTAAAGGGTCCAAAATGTACCCTAAGATTATAAATGAGATCATCAAGCATACTGAAGCACCGAGGTAAACATTTTGAAATGGAAAAGATCTGGATTGTACACATAGCGCAACGTAGTTTCCAATTCTGTAAAATTTTACGTAGGTGCAAATTCGACGGCAGAAACGAACCGTGGAGGCTAATTATATGAGCAGAATGTAGCGTCGCAAAACTAATAATGAGCAAATGGGATGTCTAGTTAATGAGATGCATGCTTTTTATTATGCCACGGGTTGATTAAAAATGAATGGCTAGCAGTTTACAAAAGTGACGTCACTTGATCCTGCCTCTGACTGATTACATCCAGGATGAGCGCCTCATGTGCCTTTCTGAAGATTGGGAACAGGGTGGGCCTCTCCTCCCTGCCCCCCTTTTGGAGGAGGAAAGAGGGAGGGTATCTCCAAGTGACGGGGACTGGCGACTTGCGGATCCGGCGGTCTTCCCTGTTGGGACGAGGGATCAGGCGGTATTTGCTAATGCTTTCCCCAGTGCCTGGGACGTAGGCTCGAGCTTCTCTAGAACGTTGTTAATGATAGGAAGGGTCCTGTGGCAGACAGGTAGCATCTCACTATGCCTGATGTGTGCCCTGTCTCGAATCAGGGGGATCCCTATTAGAAAATCTTAAAAGAAAGGATTGACGGGAAGCGGTAAATGCAGAAGACAATTATAATAAATCGTCAAAAAATGGTTAACTGTGGGGCTGGGGAAAGAGTGGCTTCTGCATGTTAAGCTTTTCTGTACTGTTCGAATTTTCTACCCAAGGCCATCTATGCGTATCATTTATTTTCCGTGTCAATAAGGGTTTTCCTGCTAGTGAAAACACAGACGGCATTTTGTTCTTTCTTGTTATTTTGTAGTAAGCAACAGGAGAACGCACAGTATTTAAAAAAAAAAGGAATAAATTAAAAAAATAGTTTGCCGTCGTGCATTAATAATGGCGAACAAAAGAGCAAGACAGAAATTAACAGACCGATATATGAAAATATATAAATGATTGCACAGCGACTTGAGTTAAATAGAGTCTTTAGTCCTCCACCTTTTCATACCCGTTCTCCGGTGTCTTCAGGGAGACGAACTTCAAAATTTCCACCCAGAGCTGCGAGGTGTCTGAACTTTTGCTCTATTTGCAGCAGGCCAGCCTGCTTGTTTTCTGGATGCTGGGAGAAGACAAGAGACACCTGGGTCAGAGACAGAGGCGGGTGTGACTTGCTTGGTTACCCAGAAAGCCCAGCAGGCAGCCTCAGGTACCGGCCGCAGTTCTCCTTGACCCTGCGTCACCCGTGGGCCGTGTTTATAGGCTCAGGTGGATGCCTGCATGCACGTGGCGTTATGTTACGAGAGCTTAGGGAACCTGAATCTTTTGTGCAGGACACATGCTTGCCCTTAGCTTGGAAGAAAAAGATTATCTCACAAGGAAGCTTTCTGTATAAATGTCCTTGGAAGATAGTTCGGGATAAAAGATAGTCAGGGCTTCTGCTTGTAAGAGGTGCAGAAATGTGAGAAACCCACGGAGAATTGTCTTACCTCTGCTCTGGCCCCCACACGGCCTTTTGTCTTCCCTATGAAATGGCTATTATGTGGCGCAAAGGACTTCCTTCGTGTTTATGTCAGCTGACTTTTCAGATACAGCCTTCTTTTATCCTATGCGAAGTAGGATTCTTGTGTCAGAGTTAATTTTGAACTTCTAGTGGCCCTAATCATCTTGGTTGGACGGTGTTGCTGATTCAGATTTAAAACGCTAAGCGGGGCGCCTGGGTGGCGCAGTCGGTTAAGCGTCCGACTTCAGCCAGGTCACGATCTCGCGGTCCATGAGTTCGAGCCCCGCGTCAGGCTCTGGGCTGATGGCTCGGAGCCTGGAGCCTGTTTCCGATTCTGTGTCTCCCTCTCTCTGCCCCTTCCCCGTTCATGCTCTGTCTCTCTCTGTCCCAAAAATAAATAAACGTTGAAAAAAAAAATTTTAAAACGCTAAGAAAAGAGCATCCTCGTTTTGTTACTAAAACAACCCAAACAGTTTGGGTTAGATAATTAGTTGAAAAGCAGCTATTTGATCTTGACATAGTTTTCAACTTCTTTGGCTAAATCCTATTTAAGTTATTAACACTTCCTTTTGAACGCAGAATTGTAACTACCACTCAGAAATGACTTATTTTTTTCTAGAAAGGCTAGAAAGATTCTGTGATGGTAAGTATGTTTCCCTTATAAACAGTGTAGGATAAATCTAAATGTCTCATTTGAGAAGAAAATTTTCAACGGAAAAAATTTGCATTCCGTTGCTGCAGGATTGTTTACTTGTTTCCCTATATCAAAACAGGCAGTTTGCCTCTTTAAAAAAAAATGTGTTTATTTAAAGTTTATTTATTTATTTATTTATTTATTTATTTATTTATTTATTTATTTAAATATTGACTCAGTGTGGAGCTGGACCTCACTGCCCCCAACATCAAGAGTCGCACACTTCTCCGACCCAGCCAGCCAGGCGCCCCGGTAGTTAGCCTCTGGAAAGAAATTAAAATCCACACCGAATATTTCAGAAGTATTTAGTTGCTCAGTCTCCCTCAGAGGTTATTTAAAAATAGGGTTTTCGTTCGAGCTGTATATCACTACTGTGGAGTTTTCTTTTCCCCCCAGTTTATGGTGCCGTCACTGACACATCATACGAAGGTGTCCCAACATGGTGATCTGACGTGTGGACGTATTGCGAAATGATCCCCACGATGAGCGTGGTCGACACCCAGCACCTCGTATATTTTCTCATGACTCTCGAGGCTAAAAGTCCAAGATGAAGGTGTGGGCCGTTTTGGTTTCCCCTACAGCCTCTCTTTCTTGACTTGCCGATGGCCACTTTCTCCCCGGGTCCTCAAATGGTCTTCCCTCTGTGTGTACCCTATCTAGGGTCTGTCCGTCTGTCCAGATGTCCCCTTCTTATAACAACACAATAACACTGGATTAGGACTCACTGTAATGACCTCATTTTACCGTAATCACCTCTTTATAAACCCTTTCTCCAAATACAGTCATATTCTCAAGCACTATGGGTTTGGGCTTAAACATACGAATTTTGAGGGGGACACAGTTTACCCCATCACAGTGAGTGACATGAGTTCCCTGCCTTATGACGTATTTTATTTTTTAAATATTTTAAATTTTATTTTTACTTGAGATAGGGATAGCATGTGAGTGCACACAAGCAAGAAGGAGGGGCAGAGGGAGAGAGAGAGAGAGACAGAGGGAGAGAGAATCTTAAGCAGGCCCCATGCTGAGCACGGAGGGCTGGATCCCACGACCCTGGGATCATGACCTGGTTCTTCTCAGTGGGAAATCTTTCTCAATTTTGTATAAATAATCTATTTTATGTATCATTATTTTCAACATACACAGGAGGCTAACAGGATAGTGCTATTCTGCCAATAATCTGAACTGTTAAAGAATGCCCTCAAAACTATGCCTAGAGTCACATTTAAACGTTTTATTTAATCCTTTTATTTCAACAAACTTATTTAATTTCTTCCAGTTGCTGATAGGATGTGCACACTATTAAACACTCATTTGAGGCATTTCTTATAAAACCAGCTAAACTTTTTTTTATTCTTCTGTGTGACTCCTCAAATACTGAAAGCTGAGTCATTTTTCAGAAACTAAGTTTGTGCCATATATGAAGTCGCACACACTTATTTGCAATGTTCTGGTATTGTTTTCAATAACCGTATGTTGTTTTTAAGATACGATCTTGTGGAGGCACCCGGGTGGCTCAGTCGGTGAAGCGTCTGACTGTTGATTTTGGCTCAGGTCATGATCTCATAGGTTCGTGGGATCGAGACCCACATTGGACTCTGGGCTGACAGCATGGAGCCTGCTTAGGATTTTCTCTCTCCCTCGCTGTCTGCCCCTTCCTCCCTTGTGTTTGCATGCGCATGCTCTCTCTCTCTCTCTCTCTCTCTCTCTCTCTCTCTCTCTCTCAAAAATACATAAGTAAATATTAAAGTAAAATCAAATAAAATACCATGTTGTTGTCATTGGAAATATTTTTTTTCCTGGCTTTTTCTTTACCTCTTTGCCAGCAAAAAATGGCCAGATAGCTTATAAAATGTATTTCTGTTGATCATTTAGGAAGATTGGGAAGGGAAGAGTATGGAGAAACCCAAACTCTAGTTTTCCTGCAGAGTCAAGGAAACCTGACTTCTCTCCTGGGTTCATATTTCAGGCAGAAGGTAAAACAAAGTGGTAAAAGCCTAACACTTAGCAATACAACTTGAGCAAAAATAAAGTTTTAAAAATACTTTATTTCAACCATATTTCGGCAATGTTTACACTGCCCTTCTCTATACCTCGCAGATAAAAAAAAAAATCACGTCAATCAAGAGCAGCGGCATTTAGGACCTGTTTCGTGCGTCTGTGTTGGCCCCGGGGGTGTGGACGGCTCCAGGGCTGGGCCCCGTGGGTTTCTGGGTGGCGTAGCTGTACTCGCTCATGGGGTGGGTTCCACCTGGAGGTAGAGGCAGGTGTTGGGACACAGAGAGGTGGTTGTGTCTTTTGGGTCAGCTGTGGGTCTGACTTTGTGACTTGCTTCCACGAAGAGGCCATAAAGCATACCAGGAACCACTCATTAAGTGCACGCTGTTTCCGGCACATGGAGATTTTCACATCAGAATATACTACTTACGTGCCTGTAATGTACCTGTTGTGTGCATTCAGACATATGTCTCACACACGAGCAAATCTTTGAAGCACACTTGGGGGGCGTGTTTTCTGGTCTTAAGCCAGACGAGAGATTATCCATTCCCTTTCTAGAACACGTTGAAGTAAACGTATCTGCACGCGTTGAAGCTTGAGCGGTCACCGGGCACGACGCCTGCTGGTCTGGATGACTGAGCGGCTCCTTCCGGGTCCGACACGTGACGTCCAGTCCGTGTTACTGAATGTCCAGTTCAGTCCATAAAACCAAAGTGGCAAGAGGATACTTTCCTTGTTTTCCTTAAGTGTAAACCTTGTGGTACTTCCTGGTTCGCTAAAATGTTAAAAATAATTTATCATGAGAGCATGGACTTGAAAGCAACCGGCCACAGCGTTCGCATGGTCTGATTACAGGAAATGATTTTAGTACGTCCTTTCGTGGCCCGCGAGCCTCCAAAAATAACAGGGACAAAATGTTATATTTAGCAATAGCAATAGTTGTTAGTAGTCCCCCCTTACTCATGAAGAAGCAGAGACGTGGGGAGATTAAGTATATGTTGTCCAACACCATCATGGTCCGGCACTTGAAATGGCCAGAATTAGAGCTCAGAGCTCGGGGATTCCCGCACACCCCCTTAGTCCCCGCAACATCCCCTCTCCTACCGCAGAGGTCTTAAAATGCAGTGAACGGTGTGAGTGCAGAGTGAAGCTTGGATTTCCTAGGGGCCCAGCTTAGAGCCCTAATGATTATCTATTTTTAAAACCACTGAGACCCATTTCCGTAGACAGCCCCACTCCTATTTTGAAACAAAGAATTGGTAGGAAAGCCTTTCTCACGACGCAGATATTTCAAACGTACGGTGACAAATACATGATCGGCATCTTGAAGGTCATTTGTTGACTCTAATGCAGAATGGGATGGGGCACGTTACGCTGGAGACTGGGGCTTTGCCTGAGCCTCGTAACGATCCTTTCCTGTGATTTAGATCCTACCGATGTGACTGCTGCATAAACGAAATGCAGAGTGGGCAGCTTTTCAGAAATGTCATCGATTGCTAAAACATATTATTTTGGAAACGCATCTGTAGCATGTGAATGGAGCCCAAGCCGCGGACTCGGGTTCCCTTCCGCATAGCTAACGGGGAAACGGAAGACTTCATCAGACGTTGTTTGTTCCTAATCATGGATGAAACACTCAATTGTGATGCTTTTAAAGTGATTGAATATTGAGTCCACATCTAGCTGAAGTGTTTCTGATCGATAGTGGGGGGGGGTGTTGGTTTCTTTTTTTTCCAGTTCATGTGTTATTTATTAATTGTGATGTATAATATTTGTTGAGTGCAATTAGTTTAATTGTGATGTATAATATTTGTTGAGTGCAATTAGTTTAATTGTGATGTATAATATGTATTATGCCAGCCAGGTACTGTTGTGAACATTTTCAAATATTAGTGTATTTTTAAAAATTTAAATCCAAGTTAGTTAACATATACTGTAATAATGATTTCAGGAATAGAATTTAGTGATTCATCACTTACACATAACACCCAGTGCTCATCCCGACAAGTGCCCTCCTTAATGCCCGTGGCCCATTTAGCCCATCCCTCCACCCAGCACCCCTCCAGCGACCCTCAGCAGGAATACCATGGAGAAAATGGTTAGATGATGAACCCGTGCAACTCTCATACCCTAGCCCATCAGAACTGTAAGATAGTTGTTCTTGTTCCTACTTTATACCCGAAGATGCTGGCTTCCCTGAGGTCACTCCTGTAACGAGAGATGGGGAAGAAGTTGGATGGAGCCGATTTTCGATTTTCGTAGGTCTGCGTGGAGGGGAAGCTGGGTGAGAACTGCTGAGGAATTGCCCAGGGCAGCTCGCTTCCACCGGGACCGCTGCTTTCTGCTCCCGTGGGGTCTGCCCCTTCCCGCGTGTTAGAACAGGGCGAGGGTGACCCTTTGTTCTTGTCCGTCTGCGTTCAGCCTGTGCATCTGTGTGTGTTCTGGAAACACTAAACCAAAAATATAGAATAATAGATTATATAGATAGAAGAATAGAATAGAATAGAATAGAATAGAATAATAGATTAGAATAGAATAATAGATTATACCACCTCTGAAAAAGAAACGTTAGCTTAACAAAAATATACGGGATCATTTCAGTAATTAGCCCCAAACATGAGAGCAAAGATATGCTGGTAGAGATCCCACCTGTGCCGGACTCACTTCACTTAATCTCTGTGTCTTTAAGGACACGTATCATTGATTTGTATCCAGAAGGACTGTTAATAATTCTACATGAGACACAAATAATGTAATTCCTTAAAATTAGAATGAATTATGATAATCACCTAGGTGTATACATACACATACATAGGTTCCAAGTATTTGAATATAATTAAAATCGGACGCGATGAATGTTTTGTTTTGAATACGGATTCTCAGAAGTTGTGAAGAGTGTGTTTTGAATCCCCACTTTTCATAGACTATTAAGACATTATTGCCACTTGAAGTATTTCTTAAAGAGTATTCTGTTTAAATTTCACTAAAATAGAACTCGAAATTCCTTTTGCTGTCTGGCACTATCATCACACAATCTGAAGGGCGATTTTCAGAATTTATATTCAGTAAACAATATTTTAGAAGGAAGTAATTATATATCAAGAAAATACAACTTAAGTATCCTTCTTAGGAAGTAATTTAATTAAATGGTTCATGCTGAGATTTACAAGTTTTGTCAGCTACACTCAAATAAATATTGACTTCAATTCTTTTTTCTTTAAGTTTATTTATTTTGAGAGT
The DNA here is from genome assembly GCF_018350175.1 of Felis catus. Lineage (NCBI taxonomy): Eukaryota > Metazoa > Chordata > Mammalia > Carnivora > Felidae > Felis > Felis catus. Next base: position 5,272,979 of record NC_058380.1, read on the forward strand.
GAGAGAGAGCACATGGCGGGGAGGGGCAGAGAGAGAAGGAGAGAGAGAGAATCCCAAGCAGGCTCCGCCGTGTCAGCACAGAGCCCGACGCTGGGCTTGATCCCATGACCTGAGCGGAAATCGAGAGTCAGTTGCTTACCTGACTAGCCACTTGAGTGCCCCTTGACTTCAGTTCTTAAATTGAATTACAAGTTGGGCATCACCATGAATGTAGGAGCTGATGTTTCTCCCTTCACTGTTTACCTGCACATCTTGGGTACTGAACCTGAGACGTTAAGTAACAGGATGCTGAGTTTGACAGATGAGCCCCCTCGGCCGAAGGTACTGACGGTATCCAAAATGGCAGCCAGGAGCACAGCCACAGTGGCCAGCCTTCGTGGACCGCCTACCTCCAGGCCGATATGGGAATGTTACTTTTCAGATATTGTCTAACTTAGTAGCATCTCAACCTGTGGAGTTAGGGTTTACAAGCTGGTTTTGTAGGCGAGGGAACTGTGGCCCGCAGCCCATGACTACAACTAAGGCCACGGGCCGGCAAGTGGCGGGGCAGGTACAATGCGGTTCCAAATTCACATCTGGAGCGTGGAGGCGCGCTGATCGTGGCGTGGCAGTTGCTAAACCCTTGAAAACGAAGACGGCGTAAAGGACAAAGATGACACTTCCATTGGACGAGAGAGAGATGACTGAGTGCGTCTGAGTTGGTATTTCATTCTCTAGCCCAGAGGAAGAGTTATAGCATCGGAGATTCCCACCACATTGGAGTTTTTGATATCCTTAGTTCCGTCTGTTTATACCTCGTTGTCGTGGCTTACTAGGGATTGAACTTGATTTGGTCGTTAAGCTGGGGCCTAGTGTTCCGCAAGGCCAGACAACGAGGCAGGCAGCATTCCTGGCTGAGCTAAGAAGAACTTTGCTCCCGGGCTGTTTGATTGTATCTGGCTGTTCGTGTGACATGCAGGCAGGAAGGTGAGTCTGACCTTCTGATGCAAGTGGGCATAAGGAAGGGTCGACTTTTTCCCTCTAATTATATTACTGTCATATGCAGGAGTATTACGAGGACATCTTTTGCCTCTCTGAATAATAAAACTGGGAGAGATCAAAGAGCGTACAACTGGAAGTTTTGACTGTTGGGTTCCAAAGAACTGACAGAATTTTAGATAGACTTAACGTCTGGCATTACGTTTTAGAAGCTGAGGGCCCTTACTCGTTCTTTGCGGAGCATAGACCGGTAAGGTCCTTCGAGGGGGTAGCATTTTCTAGTAAGATGCTGTGTAACAGGAAAACTTTAGATTGTTATGACTACTATTATAGCTTAGGCCATCTGGGAAAATTGGTTAAGAATCTGATGACGAATCAATGGAATCAACTTTAAAAGGCCATATAAAGCGTCAGGGGTTGGGCATCTGGGTAGCTCATTGGTTGGGCATCCGATTCTTGATTTCGGCTCAGGTCATGATCCCAGGGTTGTGGGATCCAGCCCTGCATCGGGCTCCATGTTCCGCTTGATTGCCTTGGATGTGGGGCTGCGTGTGAACGTCTGCAAATTCCTTATTTACCCTGCAAATAAGGAAAAGTTAGACCATGGCGACTAATCCAGGCCCTGAAGAAAGGTTGTCGCACAGCCTCTCAAACGTTAGCGGTGTTTCTATAAAGCGGGCGGCCTTTTGCATATTAACAAGGTGAGGCACCCATCCCTCACAGGCACGAGAGGTGACGGCGTGAACTCGGCATTCTGCAGACACATTGATCCCTTTCTCCGTTTTCTCCCAGGGTTTTCCAGGAAACACAAACGCAGACAGCGTGGTACATTACAGACTCGAGCCTCCCTTCGAAGCCAGGTTCCTGCGCTTCCTCCCCGTAGCCTGGAACCCTAAGGGCAGGATTGGGATGCGGATAGAAGTGTACGGATGTGCATACAGTAAGTGGTGTTTATTTCCCCCCCGCCGACATCGATGACGGACTGACGTGCTCTAAATGCCGAACTGAATACTGAACCTGACTTCTTTCAGCCTTTTAAATATCTATGTAAAACGGTTTTTTATGGAACGCCTTGATATTATGCTGTCTTTAGTTATTTTCTAGGTGCAACTGGCCTGAGCCTCAGAACCTTTACTTCATGAAAGTAACGAACTCCAAATCAACAGCGGTAATCTACTGGGACCGATGATGCTGTTCTCTGATGCTGTCACTGGGGTGACCCTTGTGTGGGGACGCTGGTGATCTTCTTTTCCCCGAGCCCCACGATGATGACTCAGTTCTTCTTTTAGGTTCACTGCTTGCGTCTCCACTTTTCTCTACTCAAGGCCTCTTTTGAACGTCATTTACGTGTCGTGTCTTCCCTCTTTTCTCTACTGATGAGAAGAGTAACAAAAATCGCATAAATACAGCATAAACACCTTCAGTGAAATACGTGGGGGAATCAACTCTATGGTTGCCATTTCGATGATCTGGAATATACCAGTATTTACTTAAAGTAATACGAAAAGAAAAAATAATGATTAAAAAATACCTTCTAGAAAACTGGAGACTAACTCAAAGAGTATATCGGATGGGGACATCTCGTAAGGTTGGGTTTTTGGTCCCACTTCATTTTGAAAGCGATGTCTTTTCTCCCAAATTCGGTTCTCATAACCACTATATTATCCTGGCCTTCATTTCCTCATTCCCTCACTTGCCATCTAAGAATTTATTGGACACTTGGCCATTTGCCAAGAACTGTGTTAAACATTGGAGGTGGGGGGCCGTTCTAGAATGATTCATTTTTGTTGTCAGGATTTTATGAGAAGCCATAAAATTGTACAAAACAGACGTAAAATACTGGAACGTGACCCCGGGGCACGGGGAGTAGAGCGGTCAGTCAGTTTTCCAAGTGAAGGGCTTGGGAGGTGAGCTGTGGGCAGGGAGGGGTCCCGGGGAGGGAGGAGGAACGCGCGGAGAAATAGTGGCTGCAGGAATCTCAGCTTCTGTTGGCTCAGGGATCAAGGAGGATATGGGCTCTCGAGGGCACAGGGAGAGGTTGTGTAGGAATGATACCATTGCCCCTTCGCCAACCCCACAGACAGTGAGACCTTCTGGAGGTGAGGCTCACCATCCTAGAAGCAACCCCGTTCTAGATTCAAGGGTCCCCTTCGGCCTCAGCATCATCCAGCTGCCAGATGACAGGCTCCCCTTCCGCTCTGTTTCCAAATCCTACCTCTGCATGGCATTTCCGTGCACCATTAGCCCACGTGACGCCGCGTGGCCGTCCGCCTTTTTCTTTCTCTTTCCGTCGGTCGTCTCCTTCCATCCTTTTGTTTCTGGGATCCACGAACACGCTCACGGCCGCAACGGCCGGGACGCCTGATCCTCGGTTTCTCTTTGATCCCGTACAATGAGTTTCTCCTTTCTCCCATTACCCGGGAAACAACATCAGGTTTACTACTTGAAAGCCGTGTGTGCTCTTTGATGGGGATTGGCCATCAGCTTGATGTTCTTCTTGAGGAGATATTACCATGGCTCCTCCGGTTAGAGGTCAGTCCCAGAAAGATCAAAGCTGTGCACCTGAACCCCGGAAGGGCTGGTTGGCTGTGTAGCTCTCATGGGGCCTGCGTGCATCCAAAATTCAGCAAACACGAGCTGTCGGGCATCAGGGGTTCCCACCGTAACTTACAATAGTCCTCGCTGCTTGTGAAACTTTGCGGAGTACATTCCTTGATAGTAGGGCCTCTCTCTGTATTGTCTTCATTTTTATTATTAATAAGAATAATTGTTGAAGCCTAGCACTTTGCACTTTTATTTTTGACAGTGTTTGAATATGATACGGTTTATAGCCCAGAGGGCTAATGATTATCTCCCCCCCCCATTTCTATTTTCACTTCTCTGTTGATAGTGAGAAAATGTCCAGATTGCTTATCTTGGCATATAGTGTCCCTTAGATGCAACGTCTCTGTTTGGTTTCATTTCTTTACACCCCAGTATTCTACTCTGAAAAGGTCTCCCCTTGGGTGTCTTTCTGCTTTCTTAAGTTTTCAGGAACGTTTATGCACTGTCTGATCAATTCCAAGTTGACATCCCTGATGCAGGTCTCTGAAGCCACAGACAGGCATTCTGGGCCCAGGTCTACCTTCATTTCTTTCTCGATTGTTATTCCTCTTTGGGGCATCTTCAGTTGCTTCTTTTCGGCCATCTACTTCGACTCCCCGTGTTCAAGGTCAGCGTCTTCTCAAGTCTACCCTTGAGCTGGCTCCATTCCCATCATGGTTTATTAGTGTGTTTATTGGTGAATAAGAGAAGGAAGAAAGAAGGAGGGGAGGACAGAAGGAAAGCAAAGACGAAGGAAGGAGTGCATGAATCCTTGGGAATGCGGAATATGTAGGCACAGAATGGCGACAACGTGGTAATCCACCAGTCGTCCGTGTGGCCCTCCAGTCCTGTGTCAGATCAGGCATTGAAAATAAAATGGGTTAGGGGCACCTGGGTGGCTCAGTTGGTTAAGCGCCTGACTTGGGCTTGGGTCGTGATCTCACGGTTCATGAGTTCGAGCCCCACATCGGGCTCTGCGCTGACAGTGTGGAGCCTGCTTGGGATTCTCTCTCTCTGCCCCTCCCCTGCTCGCACACTTGCCCCCTCTCTCTCTCTGTCTCTCAAAATAAATAGATAAACATTAAAAAATATTTTAAAAAAAGGAAAATAAAGTGGGTGAGCAGGGAAGAGAATAAGGGAATAAAACAGGTAATTGACTCTTTGAAAATATTGTGTTTATTTAAAAAGTATATTGACGGGGTGCCTAGGTGGCTCAGTCAGTTAAGCCTCTGACTTCGGCTCAGGTCAGGATCTCATGGTTCGTGGGTTCGAGCCCTGCATCAGGCTCTGTGCTGACGGCTCAGAGCCTGGAGCCTGCTTCGGATTCTGTGTCTCCCCCTCTCTCTGCCCACCCTGACTTGCACTCTGTCTTGCTCACTCTCAAGAATAAAAATAATAAAAACATTAAAAAAAATAAAAATGGAAAAACAGATGGATAATTGCATCAAAAATGGTTTTATTTAACAACCTCAACATGTGTCAGTATTTATAATCCTTCTGTTACCATTCTATTTTATATACAGCATATAGTTAATATTTTCTATCTGATGAGATACATGTATGTGTATACATGTATACGTACACATTTATATTCATCGACCCATGTAAACTCTGGTGTTCTCTGTTCCTTTGTATTGATCCACATTTCCACATATCATTTTCCTTCCACCTTAAAGGCTCCATTTAGCATTTTTTGCCGTGTAGGTCTGCTGGTGAGGACTTCTTTCGTATTTTGGATGTCTGGAGAAAGCTGGTATTTCGCCTTCATTTTTGAAAGTTATCTGAGCTCAGTATGGAATTCTAGGATAACGTTTTTTCATTCATTACTTTCAAGACATTGCTCTTATGTTTCCTCACTTGTATCCTGTCCCCAGAGAAACCCACTGCTATCTGTATCTATGTGTCTTTCGAATGTGACATGCCTTTTTTTCCCCTCTAACTGCTTTTAAGATTTTGAGCAATTTGTTTCGGATGTAGTTTGCTTTTGTTTTATTCGGTTTCTTGTGTTTGGAGCTGACTGGGTTATTTTGATTTGTGGGTTTATAGTTTTTATCAGATTTGGAAAGTTTCAGCCATTGTTTCTTCAAATGTTTTTTTTTCTACATTTTCCCCTCACTTTTTTCCTTAAGGGACCCAGTTGTCATTAGATAAAACACATATTAGGCTGTTTGACTTTGTTGTGTCACACAGCTTCACTGATGTCCTGTTTATTTTCTCAAGTAATTTTTTTATGCCTTGTTTCATTTAAAAATATTTCTATTGCTGTGTCTTCGAGTTCACTAGTCTATTTTTCTGCATTGTTTAACCTGCCAGTCCCATTCAGTGTGTTTTTCAACTCAGACATTGTAATTTTCACTTTTTTAGAAGTATCTCTTGTGTAGCTACCTGACTTCTTGAACACATGCATGACAGTTGTAACAACTGCCTTAATGCCTTTCTTTGCTAATTACAATATCTGGGTCAGTTCTATTTTGATTGCTTTTTTTTTTCCCCTCACTGCGGGCCGTACTTCCCAGCTTCCTAGTATGCCTGGAGATTTTTGAGTAGATGCCAGACATTTTGATTTTTACCTTGGGTGCTGGATATTCTTGCTTTCTTATATGCTTGAGCTTTCTTCAAGGACACATTGAATTGAAGGGATTTGATTCTTCTAGGTGTTGCTTTTAAAGTGTGTTGGGGCGCCTGGGTGGCTCAGTCGGTTACGCATCCGACTTCAGCTCAGGTCACGATCTCGTAGTCCGTGAGTTTGAGCCCCGCGTTGGGCTCTGGGCTGACAGCTCAGAGCATGGAGCCTGCTTCCGATTCTGCGTCTCCCTCTCTCTCTGCCCCTCCCCTGTTCATGCTCTGTCTCTCTCTGTCTCAAAAATAAATAAACGTTAAAAAAAAATTTAAAAAAAGTGTGTTAGCCCAACCAAAGCAGTGTTTTAGTCTAGGGTAATTATTCCCACCACTGAGGTAAGAGCCTTCTGAGTACTCCACCCACTGGCAGATGTTGGTGAGGTCTCTGGTCTGGATGATAACAGTGGGCACTGTTCCCAAGCCATTTGTCCTCTTAGATGGTTCATTTCCTGGTCTTGATGGGCTCCATCCCTCGCACACACTGATCGGCATTTGCCGAACACTCGAGCGGGGCGTGTTGCTGGTCGCCCATGTTCTCACCCTTCATCCTTCTCCTCTTCGTACTCTGCCTATGGATTCCAGGTGCTCTGTGCCCCCCCAGACTTCTGACTCTGTCTCCTCTTCCCAGGACGTCTGCTGGGCTCTGCCTTAGTTCCTCCTTTCTGCCCTATGACCTGGACACTCCCCAGGCAGTGCCCAATTGGTGTTCCAGGGCTCATCTTGTGTCTCCCATCCCTCGGGCATGAAAACCATTGTTTAATGTCCTCCTCAGCGCCTCCCCCCCCCCTTTTTCTACCTTCAAGTGAGAGAGTAAATCTGGCCACTCCATCTTGGTCAGGCGCAGAAGTCGTAAATGCGGTTTTAGCTCTTGCTGTATTTTTCTTTGCCTGGTGCTCAAACGTAATAAGGCAGTCAACATCCGTGTTTCGGTCACTGTTGCACACACCGTCAAGATGTTAAGTTGTTTAAAACTCATTTCAGTTGCTGTGTGGGAAAGCCCTCTGCATCCTTCTCTGGATAGAAAACAGACCTGGACAGGTGAAGGTCTTCCACAGTGGAATCAGAATTTGGACCCTCACGGGACATCGCCGGTCCTTTCTCTGAGCTGCTGCTGCTCTGTGTTGCTCTGAATGGCTGTTTGTGGGACCGGATCCAGGGGCTATGAGTCGATTAGCACAAATTTGGTCTCACTACTAGTAACCTGGATGTCTCTAATTGGCTGGTGTGGGGGCCCTTTTTCGTGATACCGTCGGTGATTCAGTCATCAAAGCATAATCTCAGTTAATAAAACTAATGATGAGGGGCGTCTGGGTGGCTCAGTCGGTTAAGCATCCAACTTTGGCTCACGCCATGATCTCACGGTTCGTGGGTTTGAGCCCCGCGTCGGGCTCTGCGCGGACAGTGCAGACCCTGCTTGGGATTCTCTCTCTCCCTCTCTCTCTCTGCCCCATCCCTAACTCATGCTTTCTGTCCCTCAAAATAAATAAAATAATAAATAAATAAAACTCATAATGATAAAATCACGTAAAATTGGAAAAAACGCTGTTATTTCAATTAAGTATCACATTTTCTATTTTGGAATGTGGGTTCTATACTCTTCCAATAGAGGAAAGTACCGCTTCCTATTCTAATGCGTAACAAGTGACCTCTATTTCAAGTACCCCAATTATTTAGTTAGTTGAATGACATACAAAGACATTGTTCATGAAGCCTTCTTGTGGAAGTTCAGTGTGATGCTAAGCGGTAATTTACTACATCATTTGGGTGTTTTTATTCAAATAAATATTATAGTTGATTATTTGTATTAATTATGGGCATCGTAAATTGTATTTGCTCTTACAATAGTCCAGTATCAAACACTTTACCTTCATGAGCTGATAAAAGGTCACCTGAGCATCACCAGTGAGCTCTAAGACTGGAAAGGTGGTTTCTCTAGTCAGTCTGTAATCAGTGGTATAGAGATCAGGGGAGCCTCTGTTTAATGGAGATTACTGTCAAGGTGGAGCTTGAGGCTTGAGGACCCCGGGGCTGTCCCCCATCCATACTCAGAGAGCTCACTCCTACTGACTCATTTAGCTAAGCCTTCTGTCTCCCACAATATGATGTTTCGGTTTAATTTTGAAAACTCTATGGCCTTTAAAAATCGTGTTTGAGGGATACGTGTTTAAAAAAGTCATTCTGGATTTGCCGACCTGTCAATTTGTTTTCAGATAGTCGGATTGGTTTTTGAGTATCTGTAAGTAAAGGGCATTTTGCAGAATTGATTCTCTTTGATGAGGCCTGTCACTGAGTTTCCAGTCTAAATGCTCCTGTTGTAAAGCATCTTTGTGATAACGTATATGCTGGGCTTCACAGAGGGGCTTCTTGATTAACAGTACAGCCCACTGTTGGGACCATGTTGGCGTCTTTCTGGTGCCTGTCTGTAAATTGCATGTGACAGGCACCATGTGATTAGTAGGATGTTTACATTCTTTCTCTCCAAATGCTTCCCTGGAGAAAAGCCCTCTCACCCCTGCTTCCCTCATCTTGACTGTGAGTTGCTTCCCCGTCACCAAATTTCTTAGCCCCACGGTAAGACTAGGTGATTCCTGCAGAAATGCGTTCTTTCACGAGAGCCGAAGTGGGGACACGAGGGAAGCACTGTCCGCTCTGGGAGGGTCCGGCCACATCTGTCTGCTTCTGTTTTATCCTGACATCGATACAGTGTGGCGCCTCGTGGCCTATGTCAATATGAAATGAAAATGGGGCTGCATTTGGGGAATGGATGAAAATGAAGTCAAGGCAGGGGCGGGGCGGGGGGGGTAGGAAAATGGGGAAAAATGGTCTTTTACTAACAAAACTGTATTTGCCAAAGCAGAATCCCTGCTGAAGCCGAATTTGAAGTTACGGAAGCTTGTCAATATAAAACCAATCTTTTATAATACGACACAGGAGCCAAAATACTTTCTTATACTTTATAAATAAATATACATTCAAGAATAGTCACAAGTGGGGGCACCTGGGTGGCTCAGTCAGTTAAGCATCCGACTCTTGATTTCCGCTCAGGTCATGGTCTCACATTTATGAGATCGAGTCCTACATCGGGCTTTGCACTAATAGCCAGGAGCCTGCTGGGGATTCTCTCTCCCCCTCTCTCTGTCTCTCTGCCCTTCCCCTTTTTGTGCATGCACAATCTCTCTCTCTCTCTCTCTCTCTCTCTCTCTCTCTCTCTCTCACAATAAATAAACATTAAAAAAAAGAATAGCCACCAATGAAGTGTATTGAATTGTGAATAGGCAGATCAAAAAAATAATTAAGTTGGTGATTTCCCATCTAAAATAGGGTTTTTAATGTTGAAATCAAAGAAGGATCACAGAATGTCCGGCCCTGAGCTGGTTCTGGTCCCGGCCACCTCTGAACAATCAGGAATCGAGCCCGGTGACCGTCACCGGTCGATTCCACGGAGTGGAAGATGTACGCATGTCTGTAAAGGGCCAGACAGCACACATTTTAGGCTCGGTGGGAGCATGTGCCCTCTGCCACTGTTCTTTGTTCTTTTAACAAACCTTTACAGAAAGTAGCTCACCGGGGCTGTACAGGCTGCAGACTGATGTGGATAGTTTCCGATGAAGAGGAGGAGCAGCCTGACCTTCCAGACTTCTAAAAGCAATTCCTGAATTTTATCGGTGTCATTCTCACCCCCTTAGTCTGTTACCATTTAAGTAACAGACTTAACGGAGCTTAAGTCTGTTACCGTTTAAGACTTCAGTGAAACTAACCAGGACTGTTACAAGATGCATTTTTGAAGTGGTTTTGTTTGACTCGGTTGATGACGTAGCTGGATGATATAATTCCGCCACTTTACAGGCCTAGAAAACCTGTCAAAAGACATGTGAAGTCTGCCTCATAAGATCTCATGTGATGATTAACATGTGGTTGATTGTGCGACGTCCAAGTGTCCGTGATCTCGTTGGAGAGAGAGCTGAAAACGATCAAGGGTTGTAAGGCCACTCTTTTGCGTTTCTATAAATGCAGTAAATTTTGCACCGCTCCGTTTTACCTGAGGGGCAGGTTCCAGGAAACAGAATTTAGCTGCTGGAGAGCAGTGGTTCTCAAATGTAGTCATCAAGCCAGCAGCGGCATTGCTGGGGGTTCGGGTTAGAAATGCAGATTCTCTGTTCCCACCCCAGGCCAGCAGAGTCGGAGCTCTGGGGATGGGGCCCAGCAGTTGGCGCTTACCCCACACTCCAGCACGTTCTCATCTCTGGAAGGTCAATATTACGCTTACAAAGCAACAGTGGCCCCAGGGAAGCTGAGGGCCAAAGCTATCGGATCAGAATAATCCTGACAAAATCATTCACGGAACAAACAGCTCTCATTCGCTCACTTCGAAGCCTTAGGGGCTCCTGGGTGGCTGAGTCGGTTAAGCGTCCGACTTCGGCTCAGATCATGATCTCGCAGTCCGTGAGTTCGAGCCCCGCGTCGGGCTCTATGCTGACAGTCAGAGCCTGGAGCCTGTTTCAGATTCTGTGCCTCCCTCTCTCTCTGGCCCTCCCCCGTTCATGCTCTGTCTCTGTCTCAAAAATAAATAAACGTTAAAAAAAAAAAAAAAAGAAAGAAGCCTTAATTATTATCATTGCCTTTCGGTGACGTGCCCGCAGAAAAACTAGACTAGTAAAATGTGAAAGTATTTAAATCCTTCATTATCAAATTCTCATTACTGTCATCTAACACGCTAAAGGACATTGTTTGAATTTGACAAAGGGTTATGTTTTTATCAGGCACATTCATTTAATTATGCAACGGAGAATAACTGCTTGTTTACATGATTTTTAGACAGACGGCAGTGTTTATATATTTTCTACTGTGTGTGTGAATCAAAATCAAGCTTCTGAATTTTCCCATTTTATTGGCTTTCTCTTGCACCTTTATTTGTTATACATATGTGTTCTTAAAATTTTTCTTTTGAGGGGCCCCCGGGTGGCTCAGTCAGTTAAGCACTGGACTCTTGACTTTGGTTCAGGTCATGATCTCAGAGTTTGCGGGATAGAGCCCCACGTCGGGCTCTGTGCCGATAGTGCAGAGCTTGCTTGAGATTCTCTCTCTCCCTCTCTCTCTGCCCCTCCCTCCCTCCCTCTCTTCTCTTCTCTCCTTCAGGAAATAAACATTTAAAAATAAATAAATAGGGGCAACTTGAGTGGCTCAGTTGGTTGAGCCTCCGACTTCGGCTCAGGTCACGATCTCACGGTCCATGAGTACGAGCCCCGCGTCGGGCTCTGTGCTGCCGGCTCGGAGCCTGGAGCCTGCTTTGGATTCTGTGTCTCCCTTTCTTTCTGCCCCTCCCCTGTCCGTGCTCTGTCTCTCTTCTTGTTTGTCTGTCTTCTTGTTTGTTTATCGATTTGTTTTTAGATTCCACGCACGAGTAAAATCACACGGTGTTTGTCTTTCTAAGGCACAGTCACGTCTTGTCTTGTTTACTTGTGAGATACGAAAAACACAGGAGATTTTTCCGGGTAATACGAATCCCTCTGTGTCTCTCTTGTTCTGTCTTCAAGTGGTTTGGCCAGTGTTCTTTCCACGTTAATGATAAAATACAACTTTTTCAGATGCAAGGGACCTTGATGGTTGGAAAGATGAAACTGTCAGAAAGTTGAGAGAAAACAGCAGCGTCGTAGCCATGGTGTGACGGGGGCGTGGTGCAGCAGGGGGGGTGACTTCAACTTCCTTACTGATCTTCATTTTTTACAGGATGAGAAGTGGCCATTAGAAAGGCAGGAACAACTGGGACTTGGCCAACGCGTGTACGTCTAGATGATACATTTTGGGGAAAACGTCAGGAAAGGCCAAGAGTGGAGTTTAGGGGTATCGGCTACTGGTAGAAAGGGAAAATTAGCCACATGGATTTCCCCCTTGCGTATGTGTGCGTTGACTTACACTCAACGCACTAATAAAGACATGTTGTACTTAGGTTACTTTTTAATGTCTCCCACTGTAGGATCTGAGGTGGTTAATTTTGATGGAAAGAGCTCCTTGATATACACATTGAATCAGAAATCCGCGAGTCCAACAAAAGATGTCATTTCTTTGAAATTTAAGACCAGGCAGACCGACGGGATTCTACTCCACCGAGAAGGACAAAATGGCAAACACGTCACCCTGGAGTTAGTTAAAGGAAGACTCATCTTATCCCTTAATTCAGGTAAAAACCTACAAGGTGGTGTTTTCGACAATGAGCTTGTTGAGATGAAAGTATCTTTTTTGTGCTTAATTTTTCACAGCTACGTAGTTAACTCATCCTGAAACCAGAACGCTTTAAAAAAAAATTTTTTTAGTATTTTTAAATTTATTTTGGAGAGAGAGGGAGACAGAGCCCGAGCCGGGGAGGGGCGGAAAGAGAGGGAGACCCAGAATCCGAGGCAGGCTCCAGGCTCTGAGCCGTCAGCATGGAGCCCGACTCTAGGCTCGAACTCATGAACTGTGAGATCGTGACCTGAGCCGAAGTTGGACGCTTAACCGACTGAGGCCCCCAGGCCTCAGTTCTGGGGGGCCCCCAGGCACCCCAACCAGAACACTTTGGAGAAAGAAGGGAGACCCTTTAAGTCATTACTCTGGAGCAACAGCTGTAAACCAGAACTGTCCTAGGCAAACTGTCCTCTGGTCGAGGTGTGCTCCGGGCAACATGTATTTATCTTGAACATACTTTACTGTAAAAAGTTTTAATGCTTTATAACTGTATAAGACCGTTCGTACTTAGTCAATAACGTGGTAACATTGTAGAGGCAAGGGTGGAGCATTGAATTTTTAAGGCAGTACTAGAAATGAGGTCCCAGGAAGAAGATATTTTCAAGAAAAATGAAAATGCAATAATTGATAATAAGAAGAACAAGGGGTACGTGGGTGGCTCAGTCGGTGAAGCATCCGACTTCGGCTCAGGTCGTGATCTCGCGGTCTGTGGGTTTGAGCCCCGCGTCGGGCTCCGTGCTGACAGCTCGGAGCCTGGCGCCTGCTTCGGATTCTGGGTCTCCCTCTCTCTCTCTCTCTCTCCCTCTCTCTCTCTGCCCCTCCCCTGTTTGTGCTCTGTCTCTCAGAAATAAATAAAACATTTAAATAATAATAATAATATAAACAAGAAACGCGGAAGAATTTATTCACAAATGAGAGAAGGTTGTGTGTGAGACTAATGTCAGAGCAGCCGACCAGTGCTTGGGAGAGAAGGAGGGAAGGAAAGTGTAGTTGAGAGAAACGCTGCCCTCCACGTGGCCGTCATAGTGTTGAATTGGAGTGGTGCATTACTTCCCCTGTCCTTCTAGGCCATGCTAACCTGCCGTCCCCTGACGCCCGTGTGACCCTCACCCTGGGCAGCCTGCTGGACGACCAGCACTGGCATTCTGTCCTCTTGGAGCTCCTGAACGCACACGTCAACTTCACCGTGGACAGGCACACGCAGCATTTCCAGGCAAAGGGCGGGTCCCGCTATTTGGATCTTGATGATGAGGTGTGAAAATTACTTTTTAAGAATTAACGGATTTAAATGCAACCTGACCTTCTAGGAAAATGGCACGACACGGAGAAATCCCCTTGGCTAGTAATTCAGAATTCCGGTGAAGCGTTTCCCACGGCTGACGTCGGCGCGTGACGCGCCCGTGTGCCGTCGAGACGTTTCATCACTCGTCGATGTTAGTTTTCACACGAGAGGCAGTGGGCGTTAAAGCTGGGAAGTGTGTGCATGAAGAGCTAGCAGGACAGCAGGCCGCGCTTAAAAATGATTTGTTCAGACAGTTCTTTGGTGTTACATCTGGTGTCGGATGTCAACACTTACCTTGGAGATCTCTCTGTGTTTTAGGGCAATCCTACACGGAATTAGCGATCTAGGGGACCTCGGAGAAGTGATCCCTGTATATTCCAACATGCTTTTTTGAGGAGCAGGAGAGCTAGAAGTGCAGGATTCCAGATACCATTTCTTGGGATATTTAAAGGTTTATCGTATTCGCGGCGTGTTGCCTACGCGGGTTGACCCTACGCTGAAATGCCCCTTTTGTTCCGCCGGTTCTGCTCAGCACATCTGTCAGAGCAAATGGGATGATTTCAACATTCATTTAGGATAAGTGGCCTCAGCAGAGGAGGCCAGCTGGAGAGCCCGGCCTTGAATGAGATTATCAATGGCTTTATTATTCTAACCTATCAGCAGAGCCACCGCAAGGACCAGGACCCTAAAGTCTGGGTTCCAGAAAGGTTTATAAAGTAGAATGTCATCACGGGCAGCGGTATGGTCGCATAGATCAAGAGTGACCGTGGAAATCGATGTGCGATATTCCCCATCGGCTAAAGTGACAGAGTCGGTTTGAGCAGCACCTTGCAAGATGGGTATTTAACCTATTTATCTAGATATAATGCAACATTGCTAATCTACATCGAAAACTTCATTTGAAATTAAGACGATAATGCAAAAGAATGCTGGATAGATTTGCGACAGTTATTGTACGCCTGCTCGTCATAAATGTTTTAGGCAGATAATCAGAAAATCATTAAACAATATTATTTATGTCATTTTTTTCTTTCTAAGATCAGCTTCGGAGGGATTCCCGGACACAGAAAATCAGTGGTGTTCCCACATAAAAACTTTCACGGCTGCTTCGAAAACCTCTATTATAATGGAGTGGATATCATTGATTTGTCCAAGAAACGCAAACCGCAGACCCTCGTCGTGGTAAGAAAGTCTATTTGCGAGGTCAAGAGAAACTTGCAACTTGCAGCTTGCCTGATTGGTTCGGTTTTAGAATACACCTCTCCTGAAGGCAGGGAAAGTACCAGACATATATACTTTTCAGTTCATATTTCGTCCATGTTAATTAATCGATTAGATTTTAAAATGCAACTTACTGGCGAAAATTTTAATTCCGGTTGGTTTACGAGCGGTGTAATATCACCTTCAGGTGTGCCATATAGTGATTCAGCATTTCCCCCCAACACCCGGTGCTCATTCCAAGTATGCTCCTTAACCCCCATCACGTTCTTTCTTAATTTTTACGTACGTATGGAAGCCGACGCAAAATTTCTCAAATATTTCTCCGACGTTTCTTGATCACGGGCGGGCTCGGTGATGCCAGCCTCGAACCTTATCTCAGTGCTCAGGGGCTGTGCGTGGGGATCTGGTTCCGTCTTGCGATGTGCGAGAGCGCTCCGTTGTTTCTGCGAAGGGGGGCAGGGTCTGCGGATACGCAAGGGGGAGGTTAGCAAAAGCATTTGTGTGACTCCCAAAGGAAAAACATCGTGCTAAAAAAGGTTAGGTCTAGGCTGTTGAGAAAGTGGGCGTGGCTTTGAACCGACTGGCTGGGAGAGTTTGGGTCCCTCTGTCTTCAAGGCCAGTGGTCCGTCTGCTGTGGATGCAGGGACTTAGGTCAGCGAAGTAAGGAGCTTGTTATCTGGAAGCAGGTTAACCCCTAAGATGGATGGGAGAGTTGTGATAGGTCCATCTCTCCATATGGCTGCCGGCCCTCGCCCAGCCTGGCATGTTACTAAGCCAGCACCCGTCCTTCCACGTTTGGGCCCTTATAAGCGACTCCTGTACAGATCGGTGGGTTCAGGTTCACCCACGTATGTGTGAACGTAGATGCCTCCATGTCCAGCGCCGTTTACAGAAAGGGGATCGTTTTAGAGAAGCCTTTCTCAGTCTCGGTTTTCCGACTCCGCTAAACCTTGTGGAAATTCGTTTCCGTCAGCAGGTGTAGGTCTATGTTGTCACGGCTGCACAGTTTGCCATTAGGAAAGTCATTTTCTAATCAAGACGTTTGCTTTGTTTCTACTTCTGTTTTACCACCAACGGGCAGTCGCACCGTTGTTTTCAGATACGGGGTCTTTTATTTGGGTGGGAAAAGTTTCAGGAGTAGGATTTCTTGCCTGGAAGTTTTAAGCAGCTTGAAATTTTAATTCATGTTGCTGTTTGCCCCCCCCCCCCCGAAACTGTAACACGACATTTGCCATCAGCAGTGTGTGACACGGTCCTTCCATCCAATGTCAGGCAGCCACACGCGTCAAACAGCTCTCAGACTGTTGCCAGCTCAACGGACACGAACTAATATGGGATGGTTACATCGTGTTTATCTGACTACCGATGAATGAAATAATCTTTTGTCCGTTTGGATTTGCTTTTCTGATCACTGTTGATTCTTACTCTTTTGCCCATTTTTAATTTTATTAAACGATTTTTTTCCTTGTCAATTTATAAGAGAGTTTTATGTTTGGCAGATTATTACCCTTTGTCATTCAGGGTCCAGATAGATTTTTCAGACTAATCAATTTTATATTAAATGTGAAGTCATGTTCTAATATAATTATGTATTGTATATCGTATCTTTTATATTAAATGTTACATGCTGCGTTGAGTATATAAATGTTTTTATTTATATGTGGTCAATGTGTCTATGTATTTTTTTACAGCTTTGTAGTATTTGGAATGTTTCTAAAACCCGAGATGCTAGATACAGTCTCATGGATTTTCCGGGAAAAAGTTTTAAGCTGGTTTTATGTGTTTTAAAATTGAAAAAATATCTTTAAGCCTTTGACTGTCTAGGATTTATTCCTTCTGTGGATCAGTTGTCATTTTAGACCTTAGGGATACCCATTTATTCTTATACTATGTAGTAATTAAGCCCAGCCTTTTGTGTCTAAGTTGAATCGTACCTTTTTTTACACACTGACTGTACATATGTTCTTAGATCTTTCTGTGGGTTATTTATTGGGCTCTGCTGTTACGTTTATTCCTGTAGCAATACCATAATGACTTAACTACGGTGCCTTTATGGTGTGGATGCTTTGGCGTCTGCTGAATTAAGTCCCATCTCACTGTATTTCTTTGCATAATATATTTTGGAGAGGAATGGCAATGTTTAGGTACATATTCCTCTGGAATTTATGAAAATGTATCCAATCCCAGGCAAAAATTCTAGTAGAGATCTTAATTTCAGTTATGTTAAGAACTTAAGTTCCTTCTTTTCCAAATGCTGCGATTAAAAATAAGTTTGCTCCTGGAGCCAGAGAAATAATCTAAAGATAAAAGGTGTGTGTTTTTTTGGTAAAATAGAATGAAAGAGTTATAAAAACCTGCCAGGCAGGTCAGACCTTAGGCTGGGTGAACACCCTGGGCGACCCGGCCCGTGAGAGCTTCTGAGAGGCAGCCTGTTTGCCTTCGGAAAAGTCACCTGGCCACATCCTTCCCTTCGGATGTGCAGAAGCATACTGCCCACCTGAGTCAGATGTACACGCATCACCTGAGTGACTCAGCTATAAGCACGTTTACATAACCAAGGCGAATTCAGGAAAGTTCTTGGAGAAGGTGGTCCTTGGTGCTGGGCTTTGTACCAGATATAAACACCTAACACCTTGAGGGGAGAAGTCTGTCTCGTCTGTTGTATCCCACGTCCAGCACAAGGCCTGGGAAAGATATGACTTGAGATTCCTTTGCCAAAGCCCAGAAATGGAGAAGACAGAACTCCCCTGAAGGACTCAGAAATAGGTTTGCCCGGAGAGGGCGGTGCTGTGGTTTGAAGGACCTGTAAGGTAAATCTGGACTTAAGTTTGATGGGGAAGCCTAGTTTTGAAAGTCCTAGTTTGCTAGAAGGTTGATAGGATACTGTAAAGCTTGGAAAACCCGTTGTTCGTGAAATGGAAGTATCCTTCCGGCACCTTCCTAAATCCTCTTTTGCTGTGTTCACAGGGAAATGTGTCTTACTCGTGCTCACACCTTCAGATTGTCCCTGTGACTTTTCTGAGTTCCAGCAGCTACTTGGCTCTCCCGGGTGCCTCTGGAGAGGACAAAGTGTCAGTCGCTTTCCAGTTTCGGACGTGGAACAGAGCAGGGCTGTTGCTGACCAGTCAGTTAAAACACGGGTCGGGGGCTCTTGTCCTTGTTCTAAATGATGGAAAACTCAAGCTGAGTCTCTCCCAGCCCGGACATCCATCGAGGGATATCACAGCAGGTAATAGACATTTGTCACGTGTAAACCCGAGATTTGTCATCTCTACAATAAATGAGCAAGTGAACCAATAAGATGTTCATAATCCTTCTAGAAGGAACTAAATTTTTTACCTTTGAAATAGGTATCTCCAGGCTGTTGGTGTGTGACACAAATTTAGCTACATCAAACATAATTGTCAAAAAGTTTAAAAAATAACTTATTTATAAGTCAGTGGTTAGTAATTGGCCGTGAACTTGAAATACTGGAGGCCATTAGCCTGATCCTGAGTAGTCTTGGGAAAATAGAGTTCTGTTTGCTGTCTTTTGAGCCTGTTTACACACTGGTTTTCATAATTTTTTTAAGTTGATTTATTTTTGAGAGAGAGAGAGAGAGAGAGAGAGAGAGAGAGAGAGAGAGAGCATGAGCGGGGGAGGGACAGAGAGAGAGGGAGACACAGAATCCGAAGCAGGCTCCAGGCTCCGAGCTGTCAGCACAGAGCTGGATGTGGGGCTCGAACTCACAAACTATGAGGTCATGACTTGAGCTGAAGTCGGTTGTTTAAGTGAGCCACCCAGGTACCCCCGGTTTTCATAATATTTTAAGTTCTCATTTTTCCCCTTTCTGTCACAGCTCCTGCTCCCTTTGGGGACCCTGTTTTGGATGAAGTTCTTATAACCATGGGCAGATGTTCTGCCCCCGTCTTCCAAGAAGCACCCGTGTTTCCATACTCACTTCCAGAGATGTCTTATCTTTGAACTTAGGGGGCTATTTTGCATTTGAGTGCTGATAAAAATTTAAACCCAGGCAGGCTCGTGGCATGTCCTTCCATGAATGTTGACTAGGGAAGGGCCCTCCTGCCCGACCTGGGGTTACCAGTTTGGGATTGAAAAACCAGGAATGAAACGTAAATTTTTTGTTTCTTTTTATAAATCAGAAAGATCTGACCGCCGGCGCACAGAGTTTCCCTGTGGACCTCAGCAAATGAACAGAGCCAATAGTGTCCAATCAGATTCAGTAAATTGCTTCAACCTTTGCTTGTACAGATTTACAAGCCCCATGTAGTATTAACTAAAAAAGATCGTTTTTTACTCTTGTGTCACGTGGGTACATAGCGCTGTCCCCTCCAACACGCACATATATTAGTTATTTAACTTTTTTTAAAGGCCAGTGCTGAAACATTGCACAACGTATTGCATTGATTTCTAAGCCTTTACAGGGCAACGTGTTGATTTTCAAAAGCAAACCAAAGGTGAATTTTTCTTGGTATTTGCTGCTTGCTTTGGAAGCCTGTGAGGGGTGATGTTTTTTGCATTTGAAATACAGGCATGCCCCAGAGGTATTCGGGCTTGGTTCCAGACTACCACAATAAAGCAAATATCACAATAAAGCAAGTGAAATGCATTTTTTGGTTTCCTAGTGCATATAAAAGTTTTGTCTACAATATACTGTAGTCTGTTAAGTGTGCATTAGCTTTAAGTCTAGAAAAACAATGTACCTATCTTAATTAAAAAACACTTTATGGGGCACCTGGGTGGCTCAGTTGGTTGAGCGTCCGACTTCAGCTCAGGTCATGATCTCGTGGTCTGTGGGTTCGAGCCCTGCGTCGGGCTCTGTGCTGACAGCTTGGAGCCTGGAGCCCGCTTCGGATTCTGTGTCTCCCTCTCTCCCTGCCCCTCTCCCACTTGCACTCTGTCTTTCTTTCTCTCAAAAATGAATAAAACATTAAAAAAAGAAAAAAAACTTTATGGCTGGGGTGCCGGGCTGGCTCAGTTGGTAAAATAGTCAACTCTTGAGTTTTGGCTCAGGCCACGATCTCACAATTTATGAGATGGAATTCTCCACGGGGCTCTGCACTGACAGCTTGGAGCCCGCTTGGGATTCTCTCTTCCTCTCTGTCTGCCCCTCCTCAGCTCTCGCTCTCTCTCTCTTTCAGAAGAAGTAAACATTTTAAAAAATACGTTATTGCTAAAAAATGCTGTCATTTGAGCTTTCAGTGAGTTGTGATCACTTGGTTACAGAACGTCATAACAAATGTCGTAGTAATGAAAAAGTTTGAAAAATTGTGAGAATTACCAAATGTGACACAGAGACACGAAGTGAGCAAATGATGTTGAAAACATGGCACCAAGAGCCACGCTCCAGGGAGGGCTGCCGCAAACCTTCACCTCGTAAAAGGCACGGTATCTGCGAATCGGGTAACGCGAAACGCAATACGACGAGGTGTGCCTGTAGATGGAAAATGAGACAGCTTGCAATGGGTTTTCGTCTTAAACCTTGTATGAAGCACGAAAGCACGTACCAAACCCAGAACCAGATTTTAAAGGATAAGCTCCATGTAAGTCGCATCGAATGGCAAAAAGGACATCCAGTCATCTTTCATCCTGTTCCCAGGTGTTAGATCCTTTTTCCTAATAGTTATCTCAGGATCTAGAATGGTCCAAGGGCGTGTAATCTAGTGTGCGTGTGTTTATGGAGCTGGCCCAAACCGTCAGCACGGTGCCTACTGATGAGCACTCGGTAACTTTTAGTTACCGTTATTCCCCAACTAGTCCCCCCGCCCCCACCATCACCTCCTAGATTGAGACTTTGAAGGGGGGAGCTGGGAAGGGCTGAAGGAAAGAATTAGCATCATTTTCGCAGTAGCAAAACCAAAAGCACGGTCTACCCTCTCTTCTTCATCTATCCCTTGCCTCCGGGGCTGCCTGGGAGACTGGCTTCTTCCATCCGAAGCAAGGAGAGTAGAGCACACACAAAGGGTGAGAATTATAATGGGTAGACGGAAAGAATGCACGTTAAGTGCAGGCGTTTCACTTTAAATGAGAATGACAGATTTTATTAAAAACCAGTCTTTTATTATAAAAGAGCCAAATGGCATCTATTAACCAATTCAAGGAGATTTTCGGGAGTGTTTTCTGCAGGCTCTCCCGTGAAATAACTCTATGTCCTAGACAGGTGGGTGGACACACAGAGGGCAGGAGGGGGCGGGAGGGGATATTTCACACCAAATTAAATATTGGGTTTTAATACCAGGCTTTAAGTGGATGTGGTTGCCGTCCTGACAGATATGCTAAGTAAGCTTTAAAATCAATACCGAATGGGAAGACTGGAAGGAACATTCACGGAATCTGGTGTGTTTATTTCTTTTTAAGCTCCAGGACCGCAGGACCTCCTTCAGCTCGCTTCAGGGCCAATGTCATAACGTACGTTTTAAGTAACCCAAATCCTCCGTGTTCTGTTGTCACCTTCCTCATTATCCATTCATGAAACTAACAGGTGTTGACCCTTTGCAACGGTTTTGGCTCCACAAATGTGAAACAGAAAGTGAGACCCTGGCATTTTTATCACACTGGATGCGTGTCCGTGGCAAAGTCACCTTTGTGACTTTAAAAACTGTCCCTTCCTTGAAAGTGAGTGCTGGAAAGTAAGTTAACTAGTATTTTGTAGTCTGAGAAGAACAAAGTTGTAGCTATTTTTTTTTAAGTTTATTTCTTTATCTTAGAGAGAGAGAGAGTGTGTGAGCAGGGAAGGGGCAGAGAGAGGGGGAGAGAATCCCATACAGGCTCCACGCTGTCAGCGAAGAGCCCGACGCGTTGACTCAAACTCACAAACTGTTATATCATGACCTGAGCCAAAATCAAGAGTTGGGCCCTTAACCGACAGAGCCTCCTAAGAGCCCCAAAGTTACAGCTATTTTTAGAGTGGGATCTATGACCTTCTGGGTCATGTCAGAAACATATTTCCCACACATGTGGATCTCAGGTCCACGTGGAAGTCACTGATGAGAGATCAAGCAAAAATGAAAAAGCTGTATTTTAATTTTAATTTGTAATTGAAGGGTAATTGACATATTGAAGAACATGTTACAGACATGAATTTGTATGGTTGATTAGACTGATCGGGCCGGAATCTGGTATTAAGTTAAATATGACTGGTTAACTTTCTACCGGAAATATGGTCATATTTTCTTCGGGGCTTATATCCCCATGGGCTATAAAATAACTCTGATTCTCGTAGGTTGACTTCCAAATATATAGGGCTGTTGAGCAGTCTTTGACTTTATCATTTATAAGAGGTATTAGTTAATCTATTGGGACAATTCCCTAAGATGATTAGAGTCAAGTAGACTCATCATCATGCTTGGGCATGACATCAAAAAATCAAGAAGTCATCATTTTGTTATTTTTAAATGAGTAAAGGTGTTTATGGCCTCGTTCCCTCCTGGCCAAGACAATTTCTTTCTTTTTTTATTTTAAGTTATTTTGGGAGAGAGAGACAGAGAGAGCAAGCTGGAGAGGGGCAGAGACAGTGAGAGAAAGAATTCAGTGCAGAGCCTGACACGGGGCTCGAACTCACCAACCGTGAGATCATGACCTGAGCCAAGATCAAGAGTCAGATGCTTACCCGACTAAGTCACCCAGGTGCCCCTAAGACCATTTCTGAATCATCTCCAATTATTCACTGTCCTCCTTAACACGACAGGCATCTCTGTGCATGTGGGGGTTGCCGTGACCGTTTTGGAGGGGAGGAATTTGGCCAGATGACTCATTTTGGCCAATGGAATGTGGGCAGAAGTGATATCTGTCACATCCGAGCAGAAGCCATGGCAAGATGCTGCCAAGCACCGTTTCGTTCTCAGCCCTGAGGCAGAAATGGGGCCATGCATTAGCTCCGTCCTCCATGCAGAGGCACTTGGGGGCACAGAGGATGGAGACCTGACTGGCTCAGGACCAGAGTGAGAACCAAACCCTTAATTGTTACTCATTGAGCTTAGGGGTTGTTTGCTTTGGCAAAATAATCTAGGAGGGGCTAATTAACAAACGTTGTCTTGGTGAGTGTGCTAGTACACCTACTGTTGACTGATTTATCTTCTCCGTGACACAACATCGGATGTTCATTCAGTCTAAGACCTGGCCAGTAAGTCTGTAGGAGAAAGTAAAGTCACATGTGGTTGGTCTCTGGTCGCTGGCTGGACCACTTGACCATTCCCAACTCCATCACTTTAAGACAAAAATAGAGACTTCGTCTCACGGATTCGAGAGACGGTGGCTGATTTAGGAGGGACTAATATTAGTTTTTCAGAATAATAACACAGCAATAGCTGGAGAGTGCTGTGTCAAATTTGGGAAAACAAAATGGAAAAACGACATAAAATGAAAGCAAACACCGTTCCCTTCTCCAAAAGTTAACGTTCATATTTAAGAATATTTCCTACCAGTTTTCTTTTCCATTTTTATATATTGATTTTATACAGTGATTGAGTATGCACACACGCGCACACACACACACACACACACTGTAATATAATGCTTTTTTAACTTTACATTTAATGATTTCAGTGAAATTTCATGTTTTATTAATAAATACTTAAATATTTTTAGAAAGTTAGATTGATATATACGATATATTTGTCTGAATAGTCTACCGTAAATAGTCTAAATGGTCTATAATTATCATTATCGATAATGCTAATACAAAAAAGTCTGAAAAAAAATTTATTTTTGTAACTTACAATTGTGGAAAATGCCTATGCTTCTCCACATCCTCAAGTGTGAACAGTCTAGAGGAGAATGAGGCATGCCCTATGCCGTGTGATTGGAAAGGTCTCATTCTTTCAGGGTTGCTCAGGGTCAGTTGTGTTATTCTCTAAAGGCCCTAGGACTAGGAGACACTAACACGACAGCATCCAAAGCAGAATGTCTGGATCGCCCACTCTTGATTCTTCTTTACCCCTTTGATTCGGGTCTCTTTCTCTTCTCCTTTTTTCTCCCTGTACTTTTCTGATTTAATTGCGTGATGAGACAGTGAAACACAGCCATTGCAGTGCGCCCATTAGGGCATAAATATTCCCGACTGAACATAATGTTTGTTAGAACCAGACTGGCCCGTCCGTGACTGTGGAGGGTCAGACGCAAGGACCCACCACAACCACACATTTACTCGGTGAGCCTCACTGCGTGGGCCACACCTTCCTCCTGGATAAACCGGATCAGGATACCACATCATCTCATTGCCTCTTTGGAACCCTCAGGCAAGCCCACATCTATCCCAAGCCTCACCCTGTCCCCCCGAGAGGCCCCAGCTGTCCTCTGTGGTGGTTCTCCATTGCCCAGCCAGCTAAATAGCCTGGGGAGGCTTCAGGTGAGTTCATGGTGGTCTTTGGTAGATGGTCCAGGATCTTCATCGTGCTGTTTTCAAGCACTTGCTCTGCTTAGAGGCATCTGTAGGGTTTATAGGAAAATCTTTTTCCCCATTTTGTTTACCTCCAGGTGCTGGATTAAGTGACGGGCAGTGGCATTCGGTGTCCTTATCATTGAAAGGAAGTCACCTGAGTGTGATGGTGGATGGCGAGGCGGCCTCCGTGGCTCATTCCTTGCGTGGACGGATTGATTCCGGGGACACCTATTATTTGGGCGGTAAGTGAAGACCGGCTCTGTTGGCAGTCAAACCATCTTTGTCTTTCCAGCTCCCGCCTTCTAAGGCAACCGACCGTTTTAAATGAAGACTAATACTGAAGGCCAACCTTTCTCTTTCAGTGATAGTCCCTGAGAATGTTGAGTCGGCAAAGACGGTAAATTATGGCCTCAGATGCACGTCTCCTGTGTGGCCTTGTTTAAATGTACCTGTGCTAAGATTGGCTTTAGATTTGGCACTTGCTTTCCCTGCAGTAACCTGGAAGACTTCAAAAATGCTAGCGCCTGGTCCCGTCCCCAGGGATCCTGATTTATCTGGTTCTGAAGCCTGGGCAACACATTTCTTAAGGTCTCCAGGCAATTCTGTGTGCGGGCAACTGGGAGGGTCCTTGTTCCCTGTTTCTTACCTTTAGTACTTTGCTGTCGAGATTTTGGTAATGCCAAGTGACTCTCCCAACCTTCTCTTCAGGTTTTTATGTGACAATTTTATTACTGCATGTGGGTATTCTTTCTGTAGCCTTCTCTTCTCCCTGAGGAACCTGGTTCCCCAAGTGTGATCCGGGAACCAGCGGCATCAGGATCACGTGAGAGTTTATCAGAGCTTTGGATGGAGCATCCTTGACTTCCTGAACCAGAATCTCCATGTCACCAAGTGCAGAAACATTCCCTACATAGTTAGGAAGCATTCTGTCCCCACTGTCTATACAGAAGGGCCCCATTATATACAACAGAGCAAGAGAGCACTTTAATCACTGTTGATGATTCACTCGTTACTTCGCGATGAACTTTACCAACACGACACCAGGCCGTCTCCCTGGACTGTAGTCCATGGACTGCTGCGTGTTCAGTAGACCTTTGACTGAGTCTGTCTGGGATCCTTTCAGCCAGGGAGGGGGAGCTTCTGAGGGTAATGAATCTCCATTCCTGAGGCATTCAAGTGAAAAATCCTGAGCCACCAGAAGCTTAGACCTGTCAATTGTAAGACTTATTTCTAATCTTGGCTGGAAGCCGGCCTTGATGTTTTTCCTGTTTTGCATTTTATAGTTGTTTTTTTTTTTTCTAAAATAAGTTTGGAATCGTGGTGGAGATAGCTTGATAGCCCAATAAGAAAGTATAAAATCCTCCCTAAGAATTGACAATAAGCACACAAACCATGAATCAGGGTGTTTAATCTTTCAAGCCCCCGAAAGCGGCCATCACGGTGCACATGGAGTATTGCCAGCAGCATTAAAAGATCGGATTGCTGGCCTTCGTTGCTTGCTAAATATGGTGCATTTCTGACCCAGATAGTTTTTTAAACCTTTATGCTTATGATAGATTTTATAGCTCTGCAGAGGAACAGATTCCTTGGAAACTAAATAAAGAATTTATCCAGGAGCTATAACTTAAAAGGTAAAGGAGTTTGAGACACTAAAAGGGATAGGAAGAAAAATCCTTGCTATGTTGTTTAATGATACAAAATAGAATACTTGTTATATTTATTAAAGAGTAAAAAAAAATACTTTTCAAAACCATAGAATCTTCTTTGATGTTTGAACCTTCTTTCACAATTTGAACACTCTACATGTTCCCAACGGGCAACAGTTACCTACCTGAGTAGGTAACTTCCTAGATATTTACACGCTGATGTCGTATGAATCAGTAGTTGCTACGCAATACATGTATATATTTTATTTTTTTTAACGTTTACTTGCTCATTTTGAGAGAAAGAGCATGCACGCAAGGGCGAGCAGGGGAGGGACAGAGAGAGAAGGAGACAGAGAATCCGAAGCAGGCTCTGCTCTGTTGGTGCACAGCCCATGCGGGGCGCAAACTCACGAACCATGAGATCACGACCTGAGCTGAAGTCAGATGCTTAACCGACTGAGCCACCCCGATGCCCCGTGTGTATGTATTTTAAAATACTACTCATGTCTCTTGAATATTTATGGGCTCATCCCCCCAGTGTATGCAGTTAAACACTACAATGCTTTCAGGGCACCTGGCTGACTCGGTTGGTTGAGCATCCGACTCTGGATTTTGGCTCACGTCATGATCCCAGGGTCGTGCGATCAAGCCCCATGTCAGGCTCTGTGTTGAGCGTGGAGCCTGTTTAAGATTCTCTTTCCCCCCTCTGTCCCTCTCCCCTGCTCATGCTCTCTCTCGAAAAATAAAAAAATAATAATAATAACAAAATGAACATACATTACAATGCTTTCAAAGCTTCCCTTATTCCTCCAGATTCTCATCCCCCCCAGTTAAGTATTACCCTGCATTTCTTTTTACTAATCTTTGTATTGCTTTTTTTATTTTTAAATTGAGAAAAAAAAATTTTTAAGTTTATTTATTCATCAGAGAGAGAGAGAGAGACAGCAGGAGTCGGGGAGGGGCAGAGAGAGAGGGAGACACAGAATCCGAAGGAGGCTCCGGGCTCTGAGCTGCCAGCACAGAGCCCGACCCAGGGCTCGAGCTCACGAACCATGAGGTCGTGACCTGAGCCAAAGTCGGACGCTCAACCGACTGAGCCACCCCAGTGTCCCTTTGATTTTTAAATTCAGATAAAACCGATGTATGACATCATACTCGTGTCACATGTGCAACATAATGCCTCGATATTTGTCTGTACTGGGAAGCGATCCCACAGTAAGTCCAGTGAACATCCATCCACAGACATAGTTACGATTCTTTTCTTGTGATGAGGACTTTGAAGATCTACTCTCGGGGCGCCTGGGTGGCCCAGTCGGTTAAGCGGCCGACTTCGGCTCAGGTCACGATCTCGCGGTCCGTGAGTTCGAGCCCCACGTTGGGCTCTGTGCTGACCACTCTGAGCCTGGAGCCTGCTTAGGATTCTGTGTCTCCCTCTGTCTGACCCTCCCCTGTTCATGCGGTCTCTCCCTGTCTCAAAAAATAAAACATTAAAAAAAAATTAAAAAAAGGAAGATCTCTCTTAGCAACTTTGAAATACATAATACAGCATTATTACCTGTAGTCACCATGCTGTACGTTATCCCTATAACTTATTTATTTGACAACTGAAAGTTTGTAATTTTTAATGTATTGTCTTTCTTTAAACCTGTTATCTATGTAGGGACTTTAAAAGAAGAGTGTTGTGTGCTGCCTTGCTTTTAACTTTATAAATAGGGTACCACAGTATGCATCCTTCTGTGTTCTTTTTTTTTTTTTTAATTATTGCTGTGGTTGTTTTTTATACTTATTTTTGAGATCCACCGTGTGAATGTCTATAGGTAAAAGTTAATTAATTTTTACCGCTCTGTGGCTTTTGATGTATATTATATACCATGTTTTACTTACTAAATCTGTCCCGTTTTACTATGGATTGACAGTTGGATTGTACCCAGTTTTTTTTTTTTTTGCTATTATAAAAAATTCTATAAATGTCCTCCTCCGGCGGCCAAGAATAATCTTGCCCGTGATTTAAAAATTTTCCTTATGCACAAACTACCAAGCTTTCCTACTACGCACAGTCGATTTGATGAAACAAGGTCGTGTGCGGTGTTTCCAGCGACAGGCTCCAGTCATTACGCCGAATCGACGCTCGCGAGTTCGCCTTAGTCACATGGGTTTTGCATGGAGACCCAGCCTCTGGTCTATGAAAGGACCCTGGAGAGTTGGAGGCAATGTGTTGAGAAGAGCATCATAGGCCTTTCCTCACATAGTTTCATAAAATTGTGTTGATGTGCAGAACAACTGTCTTGTTAGCAGGGCTTCCCGTAACAGATAGCGTCCTGCGGATGAGCGGAATTACAAAGTGTAAACATCCCATGAGAGAGTAGAATGTCTTTTCTTCATTACCACTTTCCTGTTTTTTGGCCGCGATTATAATTTGCCGCTAAGTGGCAAAAACGGCGTAAGATCTTGCAGTCACAGCACATTATCCCTAACTAACGTATAAATTCAGAATGACCTCTACATACGTAGCTGTAAATACCCAACTTAGGCCTATAGAACAATTCCAGGCAATGATTCAAACTAACCTAATCAACTGCGCGTGTTATACCAACATCACAGCATCTTTTTTCCTGGAGGAAGAATATATACTATCCAAAACACTCCACCGATGCCCTCACCAGGCTAAAACAAACGAAACCAAAACAGACCAATTTACTGATACTAAGTAAAAAGACGAATATTATTTGCGGTCAAGGAAAATCAAGAAAGGGAGGTCTGGGGACCAGTGAACATGGAGTTTTGGTTCTCAGTAGATGTACTGTACTCACAAGCTTTATGCGCAGGTGAAGACTCCCTTGTTCAGAGCCCCTTGTCTCTACAGTCTGTTTGACTTTCCAGCTCTGTTCTGGGTAAAGTGGGTCACGTCAGGTTCAACTTGAGTGGAAACCTTGAGACCCCGAGACGTCAATGTTAGAGTTATTTTATCCGGTCCCAAGAATGGTTGATGCCAGCGTCTATTTAGTTAATTATCTTCGTCATTAATTTCCACCAGAAACAGAATATGCATCATGTTTAACAAGCAAATTCACTTTATCCAATTCATGCTCTGTATTTCACAGAAACCAAAACCCCATGTGCCGAGACCCTCCCTAACCAGTTCTTGTTCCCCTCGGGTTTCTCCCGAGGGAGGGGCCAATTGTAAATTCCCATTTGCCGTGCCATCAGTCACATGCTTTCCCATAAAGACGGACGAGGACGTCTAGCAGTTACAGTTAGGGTGGCCGTATGATTTGTTGTGCAAGCCAGGACACTTTAGCCAATGAAGCAGATGATCTCCTTAATTGTGATGGGACAGCGGCACAAACCAGGGCTCTGTGGCTTTCTTTCCACGCGACGTGCCCTCTTGCCAATTAGCGCAGCCTTTCTCGTGTGTCCTGTCAACACTCCGTGGTTCCCTTTTTACTTCCCTCACTTTTCTCAGTCTGAGCTTTGTTTGTCAATTTTTCTTCCAACGACGGTTTTGCTCTGGCGGATCGTACAGAGCTTTGGTAAGGGATCTCTGTGCCGTTCAATAGCACGCTTGCACCACAGAGTGGGGGACTATTACATCATGTTGAGCATCTCTCGAGCGTCCTTGCGTGAAACGAGAACAGGCCGGGGAACCAATGAGGACCGTGATGAGGCCTCACTGAGGACCCATCCTGGTGAGTGACATAAAGTGACAATTTCTCCGCCATCCTCAGAGGTACTTAAATTTCCAACCCCGTGGATAGTGACGGGTGTGTTCCATTAATGTAGCAGTAAATATTCCCTCTCCGCTTCGACTTCCATCTCGAGTCAGGTCAGCGAGGAATGACCTTCTGCCTTTTTACCATCAGGATTTCAGGCAGTCTTGAGCATGAATGAATGGGCGTCTTCCGGCCTGGGCTTCTCTGGGGCCGTGGTTCCCCTCGTTTCCCGACCTCTGCAGCAATGAAGCACTTAGCGGTCTGACCTTTCCTTCTTTGGAACGTTCCACTTTGAGAACGTTTCCTTGTGACCGCTAGATTCTGTTCAGTTTTGTCCTTTACGGGAATAGTTAGGTACTGCACTGTGTTTTATTTTACTTTAAGTTTATTTGTTTATTATTTATTTTGAATTTCCTTAATATTTATTTATTTTTGAGAGAGAGACAGAGTGCAAGTGGGGAGGGACAGAGAGAGGGAGACACAGACTCGGAAGCGGGCTCCAGGCTCTGAGCTGTCAGCACAGAGCCCGACGCGGGGCTCGAACTCACGGACCGCGAGGTCATGACCTGAGCTGAAGTCAGATGCTTCGCTGACTGAGATACCCAGGCGCCCATATTTATTATCTATTTTGAAAGAGAGAGAGAGAGTGTGAGCATGAGCCCAGGAGGGGCAGGGAGAGAGGGAGAGAGAGAATCCCAAGCAGGCTCCACACTGTCAGCACAGAGCGAGACACAGTCCTCGATCCCATGAACTGTGAGATCATGACCTGAGCCGAAATCCAGAGTTGGACACTTAACCGACTAAGCCGCCCAGGCGCCCCGGATTCTGCTTTGTATTTTAGATGAGTTTGAGGCTCGTGATCCAGAGGAAGGGACAGTGGCTGGAGAGAAGTAAGCAAATGCCCTGTTCCTAAGCACTGTCAGTCGAAGTCACCTGTAAAGATATAAAGATGTACCAGGTTTCTTCCAAATATAACCCTCCAGAAATTCTTTTACACGCCGAAATGTGCGTATTTTCGCATAAAGCAAGGAAATGGTAAAGAACTTTAGAGTTAAGCAGTTCTTTGTGACGTCGAACCACATTTGAAGGGTCAAAGTCTCCACGGGGCTACCTTATGGGGTTGCATTGGGCCCAACAGAGTTGAACCTGATGCAGGCCTTGGCTGGTTTTGGATTGTATTTGTCAGGAATACAAAGCATCAAAGCCTCAGTCACTGAAGGAAAAGTGCATTTTGTGGAAGTTCTTAGGCAGCAAGCTCCTGGGACCGAGGGGGCTCCATGTTCTGTCCCCCCACCCTTTGGAAGGACACCAGTGACCTCAGGACAAAAGTTCAAAGAGAGAGGAAAGAAACACATAGGAGTACAATGAGTAAAATCTTTATAAAATTACGGATTCCTTTTCATTAAAAAAAATAAGAGCCTTATAAAATAATCTCAAACTCAGGCTGTAAATATTAACCAAAAAAAAATCCTTAATATTTAAGTAATTGGAAAATGATTTTTTTAATGATTTTTTTAAAAAGATGAATAATTAAGATCTTCTATCTCATAAGTTAAAAGAAAACATTCCCCTGGAGGTGATGTGAATGAAACATAATTATATAAGGGAAAGAATAAATAAAATAGGTAAATTTTTCACGAAGCATGCAATTTACTGCGCGATTTCTCGGGCTTAAGACCATATTGATTATTTAAAAATGCTGTGCTTCGTTCGTGTTTGCCAATGGAAATAAAGTATTCAGTTAGGTGAAAACTTTGTGATTTTATCCCACGTCGCTGCAGGTGGGTTCCCCGGGAAGCCGCCTCTCTGCCTGGCACATTTGTGTACCGGGGTTTGGTGAGGTTAATTCTTGGGAACATTCCTCGGAAGGTCGAGAGAGCAGCTGGGATGAACAGAGACAAGTTGAGGTGTGGATGCAGTTCCAACAGGAGCCTCAGGACGTCCCGCGGAGGCTCTGAAGCCTTCTGCCCTTCAGGGACGTCCCAGGAGAGAAATGGGGGTAGACCACCCACTGACCACTTTGTTGCATCCCTGGGCACTGGCCATCCCCCCCCCCCAGTTCTGGGGGAGACCCTCAGCCTCAGTCCTAAAAATGAAGTGTGGTGGGTTGGGCGGTGTCTTGGGACCTAGGCTCTGTATGCACATTTCCTCCAGTTGTTGCCTTTTACAAAAGCGTTTACGGTGACTGTTGTCATTTTCTGTTCCTTTCCTCCCATACCTGAGGCATGTGGCAGTACTCAAATCTGCGATGCCTGTAGAAGGCAGCTCAGCAGGGGCTGGGAGAGCCCCACACGTGGCCCCACACGTGGGGAAGGAGGTGGTTCTGAACCCCATTTGCTTTGATTGCGATTTCAAAGCCGGGACCTGGCTCACCATTACTCTGATAGCATTGTCTTCTTGGGAAACCCAAGGGGATACAATGAAATCACTGTATGGGAATTGTGGTTTGTAATGGTAAAAGATACCCTGAGGCGTATCAGAAATTTTAAGGGTTTATTTGAGCAAAGATTGATTCAGATTGGGCAACAGCAAACCAGAGGTGGTTAGGGGGGCTCCGTAGAGACAGGAGCCAGGGGACAGGCTTCTATAGAGAAGGTGCGGAAGCAAAGAAAGGAAATTATTGATTGGCTATAGCTTAAAGCCTGGTTAGCTGTTCGTGATGGGCTGTCCTTAGGGTTTGATTTCAGAACCCGGGGGCATTTAAAGGCCCAGACTTCGGTTTGCTTTCCGAGGCCACCAAAGCTTTTGGTGAGCCGCCTCTGTCTGGTGGCCCCCTTGCTTAATTAATTTAACAGTAATTACACCGCACCAATTAGTGACTGCGGCATGACTTGTAAAATTTAACTCTTACTCTTGGAAACCATCAAAGCCCATTTCTTTTTTTCATGGAGTAGTCTGATGCTAATTTTTCTCCATTATTTTCAGTGCCATATCATCGTGAGATCCTTGTTCATTTTGTGTGTTACTGTTAAAAGGTATTTGATTAAATTGCCTAATTCAGAAACAATTAGAAATGTACGTATGGATTGTTCTTAGATTTCCTTGAACAGTTAAAATCAAACATGGTTTTTAATATGCCTGTGCTTGGGGTGCCTGGGTGGCTCAGTCGGTTAAGCATCCGACTTGGGCTCAGGTCATGATCTTGCGATTGGTGGGTTCGAGCCCCGTGTTGGGCTCTGTGCTGACGGCTCAGAGCCTGGAGCCTGCTTCTGTTTCTGTGTCTCCTCTCTCTCTGCCGCCCCGCCCCCCCACTCACACTCTGGGAGTTATTTCAATAAATAAACATTGAAAAAAACTTAAATATGCCTGTGCTTGTGTGCACACATATGCACTTACAGAGTGGAAGTTTCACATACATAATTCTTTTTCCTTTTTTTTTTTAAGTGTATTCATTTATTATTTTGGAGAGAGAGAGGGGGCACAAGGTTGGGGGGGGTGGGCAGAGAGAGGGGGGTGGGGAGACACAGACTCTGAAGCAGCCTCCAAGCTCTGAGCCATTAGCATAGAGCCCAATGAGGGGCTCAAACTCACAAACCACAAGATCGTGACCTGAGCCGAAGTCAGATGCTTAACTGACTGAGCCACCCAGGCACCCCTCTCTGACCAGTTGTAATCAAACTCTGTTTTAAATTTTTTTTTTTAACATTTATTTATTTTTGGGACAGAGAGAGACAGAGCATGAATGGGGGAGGGGCAGAGAGAGAGGGAGACACAGAATCGGAAGCAGGCTCCAGGCTCTGAGCTGTCAGCAGAGAGCCCAACGCGGGGCTCAAACTCACGGACCTCGAGATAGTGACCTGAGCTGAAGTCGGACGCTTAACTGAGCCACCCAGGCGCCCCTCAAACAATGTTTTATGCCTGTGTCTGTGTGCGCACGCATGAACATACAGAGTAGAAATTTCACATGACGTAATTATTTTTCAAGTATCTTAAATTTAGCAGGTCCTATTATGCCTGTGAGTTTTTTCTCTGATTCTGTTATCACATGCCCTTTATTCGCATGGTTTCATATCATGCTAAAAGGAGTGATTTTCTTCTGTGCGCTTGCACGAGAGGAATCAAATTTTGCTGAAATTAAACGTGCCTTGACTCTACTGGTAGGGTTGCACGTCCTACCTTCGGCCCATCCGCCTGTAAGCCTGGTTCCGCTTGTCATTTCTATGCTTTACCGAAACCGCTAGCTTCTGTTCTTTCAGACCCCCTCCGTGATCAGTATGGCCCTGCCGAAAAGTTAGGAAGCCTCGTCCTCAGGAGGAAGCGGCAAACTTGCACTTAACAAACACTGTGCACTATTTTGGTCACGACGGTTGACTTTCTCCTTTGTGTGTCTCCGTGTTCGTGCAGGCTGTCCTGACAGCGTCTCTGGCTCTGGATGTGGAGGTCCCCTGGGCGGCTTTCAGGGCTGCCTGAGGCTCATCTCCGTTGGCGACAAGGCGGTGGATCCCATCACGGTGCAGCAGGGGGCGCTGGGGAGTTTCCGTGACCTCCAGATAGACACATGCGGCCTCACAGACAGGTAAAGCCATCCTGTGTCATTTTAGCGTTCTTTTTTTTTTCAACATTTATTTATTTTTTTGGGAGAGAGAGAGACAGAGCATGAACGGGGGAGGGCAGAGAGAGAGGGAGACACAGAATCGGCAACAGGCTCCAGGCTCTGAGCCATCAGCCCAGAGCCCGACGCGGGGCTCGAACTCCCGGACCGCGAGATCGTGACCTGGTGAAGTCGGACGCTTAACCGACTGTGCCACCCAGGCGCCCCTAGCATTCTTGATTTCAGTCGTTTGATCGTAGATTGAAAAAAATGGACAGCGGAGAAAAAGCGCCTTCTTCTAGCTCCTTCTCTCTTCCTGATAGCCAGTCCCAATGGAAAAGTTGTGATTACGTTGAAAACCAGAAAATGACAGTCTTTCTTTTTGAATAATTGCTCCTTTGAATGATAATATTTTCTTAGAAGACGCACTCTCATGAATTTTCCTTGTGTCTGTCCCCACACTGCTTAGTTGTTACAGAATTCTGTTGATGGTGCTATAATTACTGAGCGTAAACACTGATGAGTAGAAATACTTTTAAGAATTTTTGCACTGCACAAAACAGGTTAGAATAGTCTACAGAGATAATGAATCACCGAGGACCAGTAAGTCAATGTGGTCAGCTGGATTCACCCCACACTTCCCTTTTCTGCGTGGAAAATGAAAAGTAACTGTTCCTTGGAGAAAGGTTGAGCCTTCGGGGATTTCTGGTCATGTAAACACAACAAAGAATGGAGCGAACCCAGTTACCATAGGCTGAACATGATACTGGTTCCCTGAGGGAGATGAGACAAGCAGGGCTTTTACAGAGAACAGATTGGTGGTGCCCATGGTGGTGTGGGGGAGTGGGAGTGGCTGAAAGAGGTGAAAAGGTCCTGGGGCACCTGGGTGGCTCAGTCGGTTGAGCGTCCGATTCTTGTTACTGGCTCAGGTCGTGATCTCATGGTTCGTGGGATCGAGCCCCACGTCAGGCTGTGTGCTAACAGCACAGAGCCTGCTGGGGATTCTCTCTCTCCCTGTCTCTCTCTCTCTCTCTCTCTCTCTCTCTCTGCCCCTCCCCTGCGGTGTGTGCTCTCTTTCTCCAAAAAAAAACGAAGGCACAAACTTCCAGTTATACAAGAAGTCTCATGGGGCCGTAAGGTACAGCATAATGCCTCGAGTTAATAATACTGTTTTGTATATTTGAAAGTTGCTAAGAGAGGAAGGAGGTCTTTCATCGCAAGAAAAAACTTTTCACGGGACAAGATATACAAATATCCAATCATCATGTTGTCCCCCTGAAACTCATATAATGTAAGTCAATTAGAGAAGAGCTTTGAAACAACAGCGTGTTAAAATTGCTAAGCATTGCACCTTTTATTCAAATGGTCTCATTAGTCATGCTATCAGACTTTCAGTTATTTTGGCTAAAAGGGACTAAATCTTTTTCTGTGACTGTTGGGTGTAGCCTCCTGCAGTAAGAGTGACCTATATCCCTGCTGAATAAACAAACGCGCTCCAGACACCCTCGCACGTCCGTGCCCGGCCAACCCCTTCAAAGGTCACACTTTGCAAAGTGCTTTGTGCGGTAAATCTGGTTCTTTAAAAAAATATTTTTTTGATGTGTATTTATTTTTGAGAGAGAGAGGAATGAGTGAGAGCGGGGTGCAGGGGCAGACAGAGAAGGAGAAAGAGAATCCCGAGCAGGCTCCGCACTGTCAGCACAGAGCCCCGTGCGGAGTCGAAGTCAGACGCTCAACTGACTGAGCCACCTACGTGCCCCACGGCAAATCTGTTCCAAGTTTAGTGCTCACTGCAATTCCACGTCATGTCCGATAAACAACGAGTTACGTTGCAGTTTGGCAACGTGTTAGGAAACCGTGAATTCCGGTAGGTGAAGTATTAACTCGTGAGAACGTGATTTCGTTAATGCCGATGTTCATGTGCATGGTTCACCTTCTGTTCGTCTGTGGGAAGTTAGATCGGTGCCTGGTGAATTCCCTCCCAAAGCATGATGTGGTCACAGTGATTTCTCTGACATAAGAAATGCATGTTGCCCCTTTGTGCATACAAGTCTTTTAGCCCCCCCAAAAGCGTGTGTGGTGCATGTATAGGTGTGTATATATGTATGATATGTCATCAAATAGAAAGATTTTCCTTATCACACGCAAAAATGGTTTTTAGAAATATGTTCCAAGAACGGATGGAGGCATCTGGCATATTAAGTTACCTCCTTTCGGCACAAATTGAGGTTCATGGCAGCTCCGTACATGGGTGTGAAAAGAGCTGTTGACTCTTTGGCCGATACAGTCGATAATTGCAATTTTTAACGGTTTAGCGTCTAAAAACGTGTCCTTATTCTCCACTACTAAAAATGTTCATTTCTCCTTAGCCCTTCCGGCCATACGTACCAACTGAGTGTCCAATGCACCACAAGTTGGATTCACGTAAACACACGACAGAGCAAACGTCCACACCCAGGCTCTTGCCGGCTGCCCGCTGCTGAGCCCGGCCACCCGCCCAGCCCACGCCCTGCCTGTCCAGAGCAAGTCGTAGTGTGCTCAGTAAAGCTGAGATTTATTATTAAAACGCAAGTGATTTTATGACTTTTATCCGTCAGGCATGGGAGTTCATAATTCATGATGCGTAACAGCATTCCTGGCCCGACGATACTGCAGGGTTATGAAAGGATGTTTGAAATCTCATGGGACGTAGGAAACCTTTCTGAGCCACACAAGGACTCGTGCACCTGGTGGTCTGTCTTCCCCGGGGTCCCCGTGACACAGGGAGAGCGGTGGGTTCTTTGGAACAAGGTTTCCAGGAGGAGGTAGCCGGGAGGAGGGATCGTGTCTTACACCAATTGTGGTTTGGGCGTTAGGATTTCATGTCATATACCTCGGGTTTCACAGTCCGGTCAAGGTTTCTTTTGAGAATCACGGGAGTGCCGTCTTGAACACCGCTAGGCCTGGATTGTACGGATGGGGCCACTTTTCCCACTTCTTTGGCCTCTGTCCGGCGTTAATCTTCTAGACGCTAAGCGCACCATCGTGCCCTATACGCGTCGTTTCTTGGAGAGAATTAGTAGGCTTATTCTCTTAGAGAGGATAAGTAGTTGAGGTTGTGGGGGGTTGTGGAGACACGGAGGAAGGGTCCCCGATTTGCTCCGGGACGAGGCAGGGCTTTTGGAGAGGAGGGAGGGACATCTAGAGTGGGGTGCAAGGTGGGTAAGTCCGTCAAGTGAGACAGGCTACATACGCATCCAGGGAAGGTACAGCCTTGTGCCCAAGCCCAAAGTACAGCCATGAGTCTACCTGTTCGGGCACGGCCTGCTGTACCAGTTGGGTGTCTGAGAAGGAGGAGCAGGGGGTGGTGAGAGATGGGGCTGCCTCCCTGCGCGGGGCTGCACCACAGAGGCCCGGCGGCCAAGCCGAAGTCTGGACGTTGACCTGAGGCTCCCTGAGGCATCTCTGAAGGCTTCAGTTAGGCAGTACGGCCCACGGCGGGGAGAGGATTTGGGTGTGGGCTGAAGAGAGAGGGTGTGTGGTGGGAGGCCGGGGAAGGGGCTGCCTACCTGTGGGAAGGGATGATGGCCCGAAGTAGGGAAGAGAAAAACAGGGCTGGCTCCTACATGTTTGGGGAACATCGTGACAAGTCCATGTTTGGGGAACATCGTGACAAGTTGATGTGCTGCCGGGCTGTGGGGTGGCGGAGAAGGATGAGTCAGGATGGGCCTCAGGTTCTGGCCTGGACAGCTGGATAAAGGGTGACCTCACCGCTCGATGGGATAGTGATGGAGAAGCGTCATCTTGGGAGGCCCAGAGTCAAGAGGTTTCGTTATTAGGTCTTAAGATATTTTGAGAACCCTAGAGGCACAAAATCCTTAGGTTGGGGAGAACCTTAAACATGACATCTGCTGGCGCTTCCATCCCCAAGCAGGGATCTCATTTTCACTCACCGTGGAGAAGAGGCTCCCGCTTCTGTCCCACCTTTCAGACACCGGACGCTTCCCCGCTCACCGAAGGCTTCATCCGTGTCTTCTGTCCCACCCAGATTTCCAGCTTTAATCTTCATCTTCCCTGTTGTAAAGCTGTGCCCACTTTACCCCCCGCAGCCCGACAAGTCCCCGGTGAATTC
The DNA here is from genome assembly GCF_018350175.1 of Felis catus. Classification (NCBI taxonomy): domain Eukaryota; kingdom Metazoa; phylum Chordata; class Mammalia; order Carnivora; family Felidae; genus Felis; species Felis catus. Next base: position 5,311,261 of record NC_058380.1, read on the forward strand.
CCTGAATTGGCTCTCGTCCGGGCTCGAGTCTGTTCTCTTAGCAATGTTTTACAGGTTAAGTACTAGCCCCATCCTGATTGCCCTCCTGCGCATCAACTCTGGCCAACATCTTCCCTGAAACCGGAAGGAACCTGGCCCGTGCGTGGTGTGTAGGTTTCATAACTTCCCTTCCCATAGAAACTTGGTACAGACTAAGCTGTCCTCCTCTGCGTGTGAGCACAGCCCGGGCGCTAGACTTCAGGCTCCCCATCAATCTTCGGCGGTGGCGCGGCATCCAAGTCAGGTTAAGATACACACTGGTGTGCCTGCACACGCACACACGTGAAGGTTTTCTTACTACGGCTCATACCTCTCTCTGGTCTTCCTTGTGCACGCTGGGTCCCGCCAGGAAAGCAGGAGGTTTGGGGTAACGAAGCCGACCTCAGGCGTGGGAGGGCCCAGGAAACTGCAGCCATTGAAGGAAGAACCAAAAGGGCCAGAGACACGGAGACAGCAGTCAGGAAGGGAGGGGCCCCGATGTCGACTGACCTGCCTCGTAATCCTTGGAGGTGAAGAGACACCCTTCTGTTTTCCCAGGAAGCCCGCCTTCTGGTTCTTGGCCTGGAATCAGGTGTCTCCCACTCAAATGGCAGAAGGCCCAGCAGAGAGCGTGTCTATGCGTCCTTGGCAAGCAGTTGGGCTCATTTCCAGCATCTCTCTCTCAAACAGTAAGGGAGTGCTCAGTGCTCACTGCTCATAGAGTAGAAGTAACCCAAAGTTACTCATCCCTTTTGACTTCTTGAGCTCCAGAGGGAATAGTTACGTAGCTCCTGCAAACGTGTGAGGCTTTTGAGTGACTGTATTTAGAGCTTAAACTGAGAGGCAGTGTGGCTTGTGGGGACCCAGGTCCCCCACCTTTGAATTGACGCGGGTCTTCTTTTCTGCATCATTGGCAAAGCCGTGATATCCTGTTCCTTTGTAAGGCTGTGACGGATTTGGTTTATCCATTCGTCACTTGGTGGGCATTTGGGTGGTTTCTACTTTTTGGCTATTACGAGTCGTGCCGATAAGAACATTCACGTGCAGGTGTTCGTGTGGACATGTGTTTTCGGTTCTGTTGGGCGTGTACCCAGGAGCGAAATTGCTGCCGGTGGTGACTCTGCGTCTAACTGAGGAACTTCCAGATTGACTTCTAAAGCACCATTTTATCGTCCCAACAGCGACGTAGAAGGGTCCAGATCCCTCTCATTCCTGTCAACACCTGTTCTACCTTTCTGATGATGGCCATCCTGGTGGGTGGGAAGTGGCATCTCACTGAGGTTTTGGTTTGCACTTTCCTAATGACTGCCGATGTGGAGCATGTTTTCATATGTGTATTTGCCATTTTTATATCTTCTTTTGTATGGCATCTGCTCAGATCTTGTGAGCCGGTTTTTAATTGGTAGTTCATGTGCCTTCCGTTGGGTTTTAAAAGAGTTTTACCTAGGGGCTCCTGGGCGGCTCGGTCGGTGAAGCGTCCGACCCTTGATTTCAGCTCAGGTTATGATCGATCTCACGGTTGGTGAGATCGAGCCCCGTGTCGGGCTCTGCGCTGGCAGCACGGAGCCTGCTGGGGATTCTCTGTCTCCCTCTGCCCCTCCCCTGTGCTCTCTCCTCCCTCTCTCAAAATAAATAAGTAAATAAATAAACTGAAAAAATAAAAGTGTTTCCCCTGTATTTCAGATAACAAGCCCGTGTCAAGTGTGTGTTTCGCCAAGACTCTCTCCTAGACTGTGCTGTGTAACCTCATTCCCTTAACAATGTCATTGATGGCGAAATTTTAAATTTTAATGAAATCTAAATTACCCATTTTTTTTTCTGTCATAGACCGTATCTGAAAAGTCATTACCAAACCCAAGATCAGCTAGATTTTCTGTTTTGTTGTCTTCCGGGAGTTTAAGAGTTCGGTATTTTACATTTAGGTCTATGGTCTCCCTTGAGTTAACTTTTAAAATTTTTAACATTTTTAATTGCAATACAGTTGTCATAGTACATTTTAGGCGTACAACATAGTGATTTAACAAGAATATACATTATGGGGCTCACCAGGAGAAGTGTAGTTACCATGTGTTACCAGGCAAAGTTACTAGAATACTGTTGACTATGTTCTCCATGCTGTATTTTTCATCTTGTTGTTTGTTTTATAACTGGCAGTCTGTACCTCTTAATCCCCCTCACATATTTAGCCCACTCCTACCCCCATCATCTGGCGACCACCATTTTCATCTCATATTTGAGTCTGGTTCTCTTTTTTTTTTTATTGTTTTTTGTTTGCGTATTTGTTTTTTAGATCCCACATATAAGTGGAACCATCTGGTATTTGTCTTTCCCCTTCTGACTTATTTCACTTAGCGTAATACTCTCTAGGCCCATTCCTGTTGTATCAAATAGCAAGATTTCATTTATTTTACGGTCGAGTAACATACCATTGTGTATATATGCGACATCTTCCTTATCCACTCATGTATGGAGGAATACTTAGGTTGCTTCCATATTTTGGATATTATAAACACTGCTGCGGTCAACATAGGGGTGCATGTATCCTTTCAAAGTGATGTTTTTGTTTTCCTTGGGTAAATGCTGAGAAGTGGCATTACTGGATCCTATGGTATTTCTTTTTTTTTTTTTTTTAAACATTTTTTTTTTCAACGTTTATTTATTTTTTTTGGGACAGAGAGAGACAGAGCATGAACAGGGGAGGGGCAGAGAGAGAGGGAGACACAGAATCAGAAACAGGCTCCAGGCTCTGAGCCATCAGCCCAGAGCCCGACGCGGGGCTCGAACTCACCGACCGCGAGATCGTGACCTGGCTGAAGTCGGACGCTTAACCGACTGCGCCACCCAGGCGCCCCTCCTATGGTATTTCTATTTTCACTTTCCTGGAGAACCTCCAGACCGTTTCCATAGTTGATGGACCAATTTACATTCCCACCAACAGTGCACAAGGGCTCCCTTTCACCACATTCTTCTAAACATTTATTATTTCTTGTCTTCTTGGTACGAGCCATTCTGACTGGTCTGAGGTAGTATCTCACTGTGGTTTTGATCTGCATTTCCCTGATGATGAGTGATGTTGAGCAGCTTTTCATGAGTCTGTTGGCCATCTGGATGTCTTCTTTGCAAGCCTGTCTATTCAGATTCTGTGTTCCTTTTTTAATTGAATTACTTGTTGTTGTTGTTGTTGTTGAGTGGTACCAATTCTTTATATATTTTGGTTATTAAGCCCTTCTCAGACCTATCACTTGCAAATATCCTCTTCCATTCAATAAGTTGCCTTTTTGTTTTGTTGATGGCTTCCTTCTCTGTGCAGAAGCATTTTAGTTTGATGTAGGCCCAATAGTTTATTTTTACTTTTGTTTCCCTTGCCTGAGGAAAAATATTAATAAGTCTGATGTGCAAGAGGTTATTGCCTGTGTTTTCTTCTACGAGTTTTATGATTTCAGGCCACAAATTTAGGTCTTTAACCCATTTTGAGTTCATTTTTATGTATAGTGTAAGAACGTGGTCCGGTTTCATACTTTCACGTGTGGCTGTCCAGTTTTCCCAACATTTATCGAAGAGACTGTCTTTTCGACACTGTATATTCTTACCTCCTCTGCCATAGATTAATTGACCACATACATGTGGGTTTATTTCTGCACTCTTATTTCTGTTGCATTGATCTTTGTGTCTGTTTTTGTGCCAGTACCATACTCTTTTGACTACTACAACTCTGTAGTATAGTTTAAAATCGAGAATTATGTCTCCAGCTTTGTTCTTCTCTCTCAAGATTGTTTTGACTATCCAGGGTCTTTTGTGGTTTCACACAAATTTGGGGATTTTTTGTTTTGGTTCTGTGAAAAGTACTATTGGCATTTTCATAGGGATTGCATTCAATCTGTAGATTGCTTTGAGTAGTATGGACATGGGTAGTACGAACAGGGTTCTTCCAATCCATGAGCATCGTATGTCTTTCTGTTTGTGTTGTCTTCAGTTTCTCTCATCAATGTATTATGATTTTCTGGGGGTAGGTCTTTCATCTCCCAAATTCTAGCCTCTGCTGTATCTGTTTGCTGATGTCCCATCTGTCGGAGCTGGTCACATGCCCAACCCAGACTCAAGGTGGAGAGGAATGCCTCTCTGCGGAAGGATCTGTAGGTCCCAGTTCAAGGACACGGAAGCAGGGAGGGGAACAATTGTGGCTGCCCGTGGCCATTGCTAGCAGTTTATATCTCGGGTCATGTAATGAAATGGATCTTGCCTTATTCGTGAAAAAGCAAACACATTTTTTGATAATGCAACGGGTAGAAAATTTATCTGTCGCAAACACGTGACAGTTGGCAGCATCTGATGGGTTTCTTAGTTGGTCGTGGGCATCGCCTTAGGAAACCTTCTTGACAGATCTAACAATTTTTGTTCATGTTGCAATTTTTCTCTTCAGGCCGCTGTCATTACTGTCTTTCGCTGTAACGTGTCGGTGAAGAGACACGTTTTCTCCTGACTGAATGTGGGAAGTAACGGTTGTTTGTGTTTTCTCGTAGGTGTTTGCCCAGCTATTGTGAACACGGGGGCGAATGTTCCCAGTCCTGGGACACCTTCTCCTGTGACTGTGCGCACACTGGCTACCTGGGCGCGACCTGCCATTCCCGTAAGCCCCACGCCCTGCCTGTTCCCTTTTCTGTCCTGATTTCGGTGCAGTTCTCCTTTCCTTTCCTTTCTTTCTTTTTTTTTAACGTTTATTTATTTGAGAGAGAGAGAGAGAGAGAGAGAGCGCGCGAGCATGAGTGGGGGAGGGGCAGAGAGAAAGGGAGACAGAGAATCCCGAGCAGGCTCCAGGCTTTTAGCACAGAGCCTGATGCCGGGCTCGAACTCATGAAACCGTGAGATCCTGACCTGAGTCAAAAGCAAGAGTCAGAGGCTTAACCGACTGAGCCCCCCAGGTCCCCCCTTCTTTCCTTTTCATTATTTCGTGTATATGTGTCTGTGTCTGTGCAACCACGTTCTGGGAAGTAACAACAAAAACAAGTTTTTAGAGACCAATTTTTGTCTGGTTTCTTTTTTTTTTTAATTTTTGGAATATTTATTAATTTTTTTTTTGTCAAATGCTGATTTATTAAAGAAACAAAACTTAAGCATTATCAAGTTTCAGACAGAGCTCAGCATTCCCCCCCGTATGGTTTTTCTGTACCTTTTTTGGTAAGACTTAACATTTTATCTTTCTTAACAAAAAATACATATTTAGGGGTGCCTGGGTGGCTCAGTCACTTAAGTGTCCGACTGTTGATTTCGGTTCATGTCATGAACTCATGGTTGGTGAGATAATTTTTGAGAGGGACAGAGAGAGTGCAAGTGGGGGAGGGGCAGGGAGAGAGGGAGACACAGAATCCAAAGCAGGGTCTGGGCTCTGAGCTGTCAGCACGGAGCCCCACGAGGGGCCCGAACTCCCGAACCGTGAGATCAGGACCTGAGCTGAAGTCGGACACGTAACCGACTGAGCCACCCAGGTGCCCCATGCCTGGTTTATTTTTAATCAATTTTATTTCCTAGTGATGTCAAGGCAGTTTACAGAAATACGTAGTATCAGATAGGATGGGAAAAAAAAAAAAAAGAAAGCAGCAGGCAAAGAAAAATAAATATAGGAAAATAAAATGTAATAAAAACCCCCAATACGAGAAACAACCTAGACAGCATGATCACGTTACTCTGTTCCTCACGTCGGACCCGGTTTTAGTTCTCCGGTCCTGTCTGCCGAAGTAAAGAGGACGAGTTACTGAATGTCAGTATTTATAAAATCTAATGAGGGGGGTTGCAGAAAGGGGCACAGGATGAGAGTTAACATGGTAGGGTTTCTAGAGTCAGCCAGAGGCCGGGTAAACGTCCAGGTCCCTCACAGTCGTGATGCTCTTTGATGATGGCAGTGGTGAACGCACTGGAAGCTTACCATGTGCCTGTGGGATCCTAGTTTTCTGTAGTTCTCTGCATGTTTCTACTCCTTTGATCCTCAAAATCATCCTAGGAGGTGAGTGTTCTACATTGTGCACTTAGGAAAGAGAGAGGTCAGGTCCCTCGATCAAGGTCCCACAGCTGCCGGCCAGGGCTCTCGACCGCCTTGAACCATCCCCACGTCTTCCATCTTGAACACCAGGCTCTTTTCCGAAGAATCATTCTCCGCAGGCCACAGCCAACCAAACTTGAGCGACCCCAAATTCATTACCGACTGGAGGCTTGCCACAGAGCCCCTGAGATCCTCATTGCTGTCTAACTCTTGGCTTTCGTTGTTTATGGTTTTATTCTACTTTTTCCTTTTTGGCGTATCACTGCCGACGTTTCTGAGCCCCTTCTTTTTAGCACGTGCCCCCGCCCTGGGCCTTTAGAGGAAACAGCCCGCCGTGAACATTCCCCGAGGCAGAGCACGGATTGTCAAGTTTCCAGCCTGTGCGAATTGAACCCCAAAGCAGCAGGCATCAGCGTTGGGCCGAGAATCCTTGGCCTCCGGCCCGGGATGTTCCACAGAAGAGCCGGGAGGCTCTTGCAGTCAAAGGGCGGTGACTCACCCCACTAAACACCCCATAAGTTCAACCAGAGCAATTGTACCTGAATTTGCTTTTATGGTGCCAAGTAAGAATTTTCCAAGGCACCTCTTTATTTGGAAGGACCTGGACATCTGGGATGTCTGAGGCTCGGTGACTTGTCCAGAGTCACGGCTAAGTATGGGGGCGGTCTCTTACGTACAGTGCTCCCCCTGCCACAGATGGCACCCAGCAAGGTGTCTTTCACAAAGCGGATACCTACTGAAGGTTAATGACCGAGGAATGATTTGCTACGGTGTTGCCGGTAACTCTGATTTAACCATCATCCCAAACAACTCTGATTGGAAAATTAACAGGTGTATTATACGGAGTCTTTCACTTGTGGCCTTAGTAATTTGATTTGGTCTAATAACCGCATTGACTTTGTTGTGATACTCTAATAGTAGACCAAAATGAAAGGGAGAGATTTCCAGTTCCACAGTAAGGGTTCATAAGGCCGTTAGTTTCCGGTGTAAGTGCACGATTAACGCAGGTGCCTTCCTGGTGTTTCCTCCTCTACCCTCATTCCCCAGGCGGGTCCAGCCCCGATCCAAACATAACCACTGTCGTCACTTTGTGCGTGTCCCTCTGGACACTTTTCCAGGGCAGTTGCAAGCACGTTTACGTATTGATAGAAGCGTAAACATGAGTGGGCAAAATGCAAGCCAACGCTGTTGGGAAAGCATTCCATGTTGTGTCTGTAGCCACCAGAGTCGATGGCGTGCTATTGATTTGGGCCGATCTCATTTGACCCATTTGACACCTGGCCATATTTAATAAAAGAATGTTTTCTTTTGTAACATCCCCCGGACAAGCAAACATTCCTTTGATCTTCTTCTTCTGTGCGAAGGGAGAAAAACAGTCCCTCTGCCCCACCCCGCCCCCTCTCCGGGTTTTGCTTCATTCTTTGAAATCGGCCGAGTTTTTAAATGTAGATAACCCAGTGAGTGGAGAAGGGCATCAGTTCTGGGCCCCCACTCTGCCCTCTCTGTCCCTTCTGGGATCATTCTCGGTGGTGGATCTTGGCTAGCCACTTCCTGAGTCTGTGTTCCTGAATGCCGGACCTCATCCTTAGGGTGGCTTAAAGATCCAGTCCACACTGTGCCACAAGCAGTGATGCGTTTCTTTCCTGGTGGCCGTTAGCTGCTTTTCAGGTTTTCAAAGGGTCTTTCCTCTCGAGGCGGTGACTGATGTGCACGGGAGACACTGCTCGGCTGATTACTCATTTAAGCTTAGGCTGGATATTAATTAAGTCCATTATCTGCAGATGTTAATCACTTGCCATGTGCTAGCAAAGCATTTATTGCACACATAAAAAATTCAACTAAGAATCAGGATACATTGAACTTACAAAGAGATGTTTCGTGTGTATACGCTTTTTTTTTTTTTCGAATTTCAGTTTTCTTGAATAATCCTTGGCAAAGCACTTAAGGAAATTTCCTTTTAAAATACACTTTAAACGCTGAACGAAGAAAAGCCGGTGCTTTGCAAAACCCATCTTGAAAACAATGCGTTGCCCGTGTGGAGTGTTTTAAGTAAACAGAGTATAATTACTGAGCGATTTAAAAAATCACCGTGATTATTAGATAATAACAGATCACTTAGGGAGATGAAGCCAGTGCCCTTCAGATGCTTAGATATTATGGGGCAGAATAAAATTAGACTGTGTAAGTCCAGTTACCATGGCTCTGGAAAGAGTCTCGTTTCTAGAGCACGCAGGGTTCAGAGCCGCACAGAGATACCTCTTAACATCTTTTGCTCCGTGCCTCAGAGTATTCACGCTGCCTGATCGGAGCAGGGGAACACTCCTCTAGCCAAAACGCCCCCGAGAGCAACGCAGAATGAGTGTCACTGGGGCAAGTATCGCGTAATTAACAACATGGAGGGCCCCATCTTTTGCTGCCCCTGGCTGAGATCCCTGTCCTTTTCAGCGTTGTACGAGCAGTCCTGTGAAGCCCACAAGCACAGAGGAGACTCTTCAGGGCTCTACTATATCGATTCCGATGGAAGTGGCCCTCTGGAACCTGCTCTCGTATATTGCAACATGACAGGTAGGCTGATAAGCTTTATTATGCCAGTTAAGCTCATGTAGTTGACTGCTGTGCGCAAAACCAAGTTTTACTTCGTTGAGTGGCAGGTTCGTGTACAACTCTGTATAAGTCATATTTCATTTTTCCTGGAGACCCCATTATATATGGTGGATCGGTACAGGTAGGTCATAAATAAGCCAGCTCTTCAAAGGACCAGTGCACCCACCCCAGTGAATGATAGAATTGATACAAATTCTAACGCCTTTTTTACGCTCATGTGTGTGTGTGTGTGTGTGTGTGTGTGTGTGTGTGTGTGTGTGTGAGTTGCTACCTTTTCTCCCCGTGCTCAGAAAACAACCCTCCTTTATGAAACTTTCCCTGCTGCTTCAGTGGTGTAGACATAACAGGTACTCCAACAACAACAGAATTTGGCCCCGCACAGTCGGGAGACAAATGGTCAGAAAAGAGTCAGCCGTACATGGTTCCAAGGTAACCATGACCTGGTTATAATTTGGTTTCTCCGCTCTGGCCACAGGTCACCCTGATTGGGTTGCAGTTTCTGTAAGGAAGGAGTTATTTGTGGGTGAATTTATGATGGTGGTTTGTGAGTAGATGAGAGTCCTGATGCAGTTTTTACACCTACTGTCACTTCATACATAAAACAAAATCGGAGCATTTGGGCAGTGGTTACCCAACCGATTTGATCCAGATTGGGGCAACTCTACCTTCCAGCGTACAAACTCCCCCCAAGGTTGGTATAGAAAACGTGAGGGGCGCCGGGGTGACTCGGTCGGTCAAGCATCCGACTCTCGGTTTTGGCTCAGGTCACGATCTAAGCGGTTTTGTGAGTTCGAGCCCCGCATTGGGCTCTGCGCTGACAGTGCAGAGCTTACTTGGGATCGTCTCTCTCCTTCTCTCTTTGCCCCTCCCCCACTCAAGCTGTCTCTGTCTCTCTCAAAATAAACGAACTTAAAAAAGTTAAAAAGAAAAGAAAATGTGAGAGCTCCCCGGGCATTGTACTGGAGGTACGTGTGGCTGTTTGGGGCTCTGGGGCAAGCATTTTCTCCTAGACACTGACCAAAATATTGCAGTGTGATCATAGGAGATAAATATATTGACTTAACCTTTACTGGAACGTGTGTGATCGGTCAAGTACGTGACGAAACAGCCAAGAGGATCTTTCTAGATGTTCTCGGCTCCAGAGGTTATAACAGGCCTTCAAGTTACTCAATTTCTGCTCTGTTTTGCTTGCATTATCATGGCTCAAGTGAATGCCAAGAACAGACAAAACTAAACAAAGATGCTGGCATCCCAATAATACATCCTCCTTTTATCAGTCACCTGCTTCATTATCATAGAAGTCTAGGACATGTTAACGATTCTTCTATGTTTTATCCTGGTTAACCCTGTAAGCAAAGTTCCTTCTACACCGAGGAATTTCAAGATCCCTCGAAAGATGAAAATGGTCCCAACAGGCACATTCCAAGATGAGTAAGGTTTCAATGACTGAAGCTGTTTTCTTGATAATTAACTGTTGGCAGCTTTTGGTAAGGCCGAGGTCAAGTTCATTAAAAAAAAAAAAAAAAGGGCATTTGCTGCCAAGAGGAATAACGGACAGCTAATTGCCTATTTGTCTACAGTGTATGGTTATAATAAAAGAAAAAAACATTTTAATCATCACAAGTGAACATGCGATTCGGGCGTCTCCATGAGGTTTTTGTGGTGCATATTTGTAAAGCCCCTTTGGAATGTACGACTGGTTCAGAGACGTTTGTTTTAATACTGATTTCACAACATAACTGATGTGTTTTGATTTCCCTTAATTGCTGCTACCTTTTCAGAGTGAACCTCGGCACCCGCTACCAGAGGGGAGAGTAGTTATTGTCAAAATGCAAGGAGAAAGTAAGAACAGATGGTCAGCTTTTGATTTCCGTTAACTTAGGGTACTATCTGATGATACGTAAGCCAGTTTTTTTTTTTATCCTTGAGGCAAGAAGGAGCCTCTAAATACAGGAAGGAGAAGGTGAAATCTACTGATGAACCCTCCTAGTGAATTTATAGACAAGATGAAGGCCTTGCAAACTGTCTGCCGAGGATGTGAATCATTTTCTTCCCCGTGGTAACTCAAAGAAATGTCTGAGTAAAGGCACAAAACTGAAGAGTTGAGAAAAAGTTTCCAACGACGTTGAACGTGTGTGTCCTCAGCACCTGCTCTGTGCTGGGCATGGCTGTAACCACAACAGGGAGTGGGCTGGAACGGATCCCTCCCCTGGTACAGTGCACATTTCTGGGTGCAGAACTGGACCATTGAGAGCAGCTAATTGAATATGTGGCTTGTTGCCAAGGAGTGGGTGCTGTGAAGTGGAATAAAGCAGGGGCCAGGGGCACAGATGTGAGAGGGTGGGTTACTATTTTATTTTATTTTATTTTATTTTATTTTATTTTATTTTACTTTATTTTATTTTTTTATTTTATTCTGTTCTTTTTCTTCTTTCTTTCTCTTTCTTTCTTTCTTTCTTTCTTTCTTTCTTTCTTTCTTTCTTTCTTTCTTTCTTTCTCTCTTTCTTTCAAGAGCACCAGTGGGGTGCAGAGACAGAGAGAGAATCCAAAGGAGGCTCCGCACTGTCATCACAGAGCCCGATGTGAGGCTCAAGACCACAAACCGTGAGATCGTGACCTGAGCCCAAACCAAGAGTCGGATGCTTAACTGACTGAGCCACCCAGGTGCCTCTGGGTGGGTTGCGGTTTTAGAAAGAGGGATCAGGAAAGTACTCAGTTTGAATGTTACGTTTGAACCAACCTCATGAAAGAAACAGCTCTGAGAAAGTCTGAGCAAGCCTTTGGACGGAGGGAGTGTACAAGTGTAGCAAGCCTGCGGCCAGAGGGAGCCTCGTGTATTGTGCAAACGCGGGTTGGAGGGGCCAAAAGATGGCCTTTGAGTCACGAAACTGGAAAGTGACAGGTCCAGGACTCACACCAGCGGTGCTGTTTGGGCCTCTAACCACCACGCCATGCCGGGAGAGGGTGAGGAAACCAGTTGGGGGGTTGCCCCAGTGGTTGAGCCCAGATGGCGGTGGTGCAGAACAGGTACAAACAGAGGAGGGAAGGAAGTTGGAGTCAGAACCAGGGGACGGGATGTGGCGGGAGGAAGACAGGCGTCCAGAAAAGTCCCCCGTGTTTAGATCCGAACGCTGAAAGGAAGGTGCAGGTATTATCAGTGGGGACGAAACATGTCTGAAAGGGAGCACCAGGATTCCCGCTGTGAATCCGCAAAGTTTGGGTTGCCTGTCGCTCGTCTAGTTAGTGAGGACCTGTTGGTCATAAAAATGAGTGTCATGTGTCAGTCTGAAAGCCCACTGGGTGGTTGTAACATCCTTGGCAGTACAACATCTAAAATATATTTTGGAGAGTGCCTTTGCGAATTAATTTGACAGACCAGTGGGCTTCCATTTGGTTTACTCTCAGCGGTGGGCACTGTCCAGCATCCTACAGCAACATGGGGCATCTCTGGGTCCCCACGCTCTTGTCCGCTGTCCACTGAGGGCCAGCTCTGCACTCTGCAGACACAGATTCTAGGGCAGCATCCCAGAAAACCCTGTGTTTTTATTAAGCTTCCCAAGAAATTCTGATGTACACACGGGTTTAGAAACTACCACCAGGGAGCTGAGGATCTTTGGTTTGACCATGCACAGCCTGCCGTCTCCACAAATATTAAAATGGAAGGAGGGCAGAGAGTATCACAGAATGGAGAAATAAAACCAATGCAGATGTGAAATTTTGGTGCCGCCATTCACTTTTCTGTCTAGGCAATTGTCCTGTCGTTTCCTGGTTGTATAGGTGGCTGTGGTGACATTTAATTATCCACAAACGCAACAAGAATCACTCATCTACATTAAGATAATGTCTAAGACATTAAACTCTCTAATTTCATCTTGGAATTATTAGAGCTTTGAAGTGTGCACATGTGTGTGAGGGGGTGGAATTCATGAAAATTATGGGGAATAATTTAATGATTAACATTGGTGTATATTTTTATTATCAAATATACTTAATAACTGTGTATGTCTTCATATTACTTTGCAAATGACCAAACGTTCAGTACAGATCATCATTGCAAGACTTTTCTGGTAATTAAGTTTTTTAGAGAAGTTTATAGTTGCCCAGCTCTTATAAAAGAAAACTCCTGAAATGAGCATAATCCTATTCTTTGTGGTAAGACAAATATTCTAAGGTCACATGAGTTAGGATTGAGATGGAACATCAAATGGATAATGGAACACACACACACACACACACACACACACACACACACACACAGCAGGATGGGGAGCAAGAGTTAAAAACACGGCAGAGAGGATTTCCAAAATACCAAGGGTTTTTATTAAGGTCAAAGCCATAAGGAAAGCAACTTGCTGAAGACAAAGAACTACAGAGGCTAACCCAAAGACAGGAAATATTTCTTGGAGCCGTACAACAAAGCATTTAACCAAAAGTGTACAAAATTCAAGATGATCCTGGGAAAATTACAGGAATGAACCAGAGTTACAGTTAAATGGTCCTTACTGATCTGGGTCACATAAGGTGCTCCGGTGACCAATCTAGTTATTGGTGGTGGAAGAACCACGATCCTGGTCTTGTCCCAGCCTGGAAATCTTTCCGCTGTGAAGTTCGCATTCTCCCTGATGCTACGATGCCTGTGGACGATGAAGTATGCTTCAATTATTATAAACAAACGCCAACACTTGGAGAAATGTACAGAAAGCAAAATACTAAACTAATGGCTAGAGTCCCATCCTTGGTAACAGCCTTCAAAAATCTAGTGCCAGGATATACTCTGCATGCATCTTACTGCCTTTAGTATAAAAACAACCAAACGAAACAAAAAAAATCAACTATTTTGAATGGGCTGCTTGTGAACTTTGTTAACGGATCGATCCCCTTTTTAAACAGAAGAAACAACATAATTTCTTTGATGGCAGGATACCCGGCGGGAGAGCAGGGCTGTCCACACCCACCTGAAACACAGTGCCGTTGTGTGCGATTTTCATAGTTGTGCTTCGGGAACTGGTTCCCAGACGTGGTACCACGGGAACAATTGTCACAGGGAGGAGATGGGTTATAGTCAGAGCGATGACTCAATATCGCGTTCATAAGAATCAACAGGGGATTGAGGAACCAGTTGAGGGCTGGGTCTTTGCACCCCAGCCCACTCCCCTTTCAGATCCCGGTTCATTGACTCAGCATGTCAATAACAGCATTTCTTACTGACTCAGTCGGTTGCCCTTATGCAAATCAAGCCGCTGTGTTTCCTTTCTCTTTCTTTCTTTCTTTTTCTTTCTTTCTTTCTTTCTTTCTTTCTTTCTTTCTTTCTTTCTTTCTTTCTTTCTTTCTTTCTTTCTTTCTTTCTTTCTTCTTTCTTTCTTCTTTCTTTCTTTCTTTCTTTCTTTCTTTCTTTCTCTTTCTTTCTCTCTCTCTCTCTTTCTTTCTTTCGTTCGTTCTTTCTTTTCCTTCCTTCCTTCCTTCCTTCCTTCCTTCCTTCCTTCCTTCCTTCCTCTCTTTCATGAGCTATCATTTTAAAAATTTTTTATTATTGTTTATCTTAGAGAGGGGGTGGAAGGACAGAGAGAGAGATGGGGACAGAGAGAGAGAGAGAGAGAGAGAGAGAGAATCCCAAGCAGGCTCCACCCTCAGCTTGGAGCCTGAAGTGGGGCTTGATCCCACGACCCCAGGATCATGACCTGAGCCAAAGTCAAGAGTTGAATGTTCACCTGACTGAGCCACCCAGGCGCCCCAAGCCACTGTGTTTCTTAAATAGTCTTTTCCTGTGTCAGAAATTGGGACAGGTCTCCAGCCAGCATCGTGGTATAACAAAGCACGGTCAGCCCAGTTGCTCTACGTACAGCTCACATTTACTTTAAAAAATACTCTATGGGGCGCCTGGGTGGCGCAGTCGGTTAAGCGTCCATCTTCAGCCAGGTCACGATCTCGCGGTACGGGAGTTCGAGCCCCGCGTCGGGCTCTGGGCTGATGGCTTGGAGCCTGGAGCCTGTTTCCGATTCTGTGTCTCCCTCTCTCTCTGCCCCTCGCCCGTTCATGCTCTGTCTCTCTCTGTCCCAAAAATAAATAAACGTTGAAAAAAAAATTAAAAAAAAAATACTCTATGGAATGGGTACCGGTGAAGCCATACTGCTATGCTTATGTTGGTTTATTTGTGTAGATTTTCTGTTTCTTTCACCTCTGCCTTCCTACAGCAGTTCCTGTCTCAAACAGCTACCTTTGCAGCCAGCCATTCAGTTCACGTATGCACTCGCTCATTCTCCACACTTGACTGCTATGCTGCTGGCTTCCGGGCACCGTAGTGCGTTTGAGTAAGAAAAGGGGGACGGACTCCTGTCATAGACCTTCAGACTAGTGAGGTAGACAGATGTAATTCAGCTAACTAAACATATTATAAATATTAGAATTTTGCATTTGCTATTTTATTTCATTTTTTTAAGTTCTTTTAAGTAACTCTACACCCGACGTGGGGCTCCAACTCATGATCCCGAGATCAAAAGCCCGCACGCTCCACTGACTGAGCCAGCCAATTTCCCTGCATTTGCTACTCTAAATACAGTCATACGTCATCTCATTGCACTTGGCTTTACTGCATTTCGCAGATATCCACCCCCCTCCTTTTTTTTTTTTTAACAAATTGAGGGTTTGGGGCAACCCTGGGTTGAGCAAGTCTACCAGCACCATTTTCCAACAGCATTTGCTCACGTCGTGTCTCTGTGTCACATGTTGGCAAGTCTCACAATATTTCGAACTTTTTTTATTAAGATTGTACTTGTTACGATGATCGGTGATCTTCGATGTAATTATTGTGATTGTTTTTAGGCACCATGAACTATGTGCATCTAAGACTGCGAACTTAATCGGTAAATGTTGTTTTTTGTTCTGACCGCTCCACCAACTAGCCATCACCTCATCTCGGTCCCTCTCCTTGGGTTCCCCCCTTCCGAGACATGACAGGATTGATACGAGGCCAGTTTATACTAAGTATTCCGGTGAACAAAAGAGTCACACGCCTCTCACTTTCCATCAGGAGCTAGAAGTGATTGTGCTTAGTGAGAAGTGATTGTGCTTAGTGAGAAGTGATTGTGCTTAGTGGGGAAGGAATGTCAGAAGCCAAGAACGGCTTGGCTTGTGTCAAACAGCCAAGTTGTGGAAGCGAAGGAAAAGCTCCCGAAGGAAATTAAAAGCGCTACGCCGGTGAACACACAACAGATAAGAAAACCAAAGAGCTTTCTTGCTGATGCGGAGAACGTTTTAGTGGTCTGGACAGAAGATGCAACCGGCCGCAGCCTTCCCTTCCGAGAAGCCTAACCCAGAGAAGCCTAACCCCGAGCGAGGCCCTGACTCTTCAGTCCCGTGAAGGCTGAGAGGGGTGAGGAGCCTGCAGAGGACGAGTCTGAAGTGAGCGGAGGTGGTTTCGGGAGGTTTGAGGAAGGAGGCCGTCATCCCGATGTGGAAGTGCGGGGAGGGGCACATCTGCTTACTGCTTGGTGCGCTGAGTGTTTTCAGCCCACGGTTGAGGCCTGCGCAGAGATGGAAACGATTCCTTTCAAAATATTGTCACTTATTCACTGTGCGTCTGATTGCACAAGAGTTCTGATGCAGTCGGACAGTGAGATTAATGTTGTCTCCTGTCTCCTAACAAAACATCCATTCTGCAGATCAGAGAGTCATTCTGACTTTCAAATCTTATTGTTAAAGAAAAACGTTTCTTAAGGCTCTAGCTGCCATAGATCGTGGTTCCTCTGATGGATCTGGGAAAAGTAAATTGAAAACCTTCCGGGAAGGAGTCACCGTCCTAGATGCCATGGGGAACATTCATGATTCATGGGGAAAGCTCCAAATACCAGCATTATTAAGAATTTGGAAGAGGTCGATTCCAGTCTTTCCGGATGACGTGGAGGGGTTCGAGACTTGAGGGAAGGAAGTTGATGCAGCAGGGGAACTAGGATCAGAAGTGGGGCCTGATGATGGGACAGAACTGCTGTCATGTCATAAAACGTGAGCAGGTGAGGAGTTGCTGTTCATGGATGAGCAAAGAAGGTGGTTTTCTGAGATGGAATTTACTCCCGGTGAGGATGCCGTGAAGACTGTTGAAATGACCATGAAGGATCCAGAAGAATCAGAAGGATCTGAGTCTATCCCATCAGCTAGGTTGATAGTGTGGATGAAATCCTACTGTGGGTAAAATGCTATCAAAAGGCGTCCCCTGCTACAGAGAAAGCACTCATGAAAGGAAGAGTCCATCGATGCGGCCATCTTCATTGTTTTATTTTGAGAAATTGCCACAGCCACGCTGACCCTCAGCACCGACCACCCCGTTCGGTCAGCAGCCGTCAACATCCAGGCAAGAGCCTCCCCCAGCGGAGAAGACACGACTCGCAGGAAGCTCAGGTGATGGTTGGCATTTTTCAAGCAATGAAGTATTTTAATTTAGGGATGTACGTTGTTTTTTAGACAGAATTCTATTGCACATTTAATAGACTACAGGAGAGCGGAAACATACATTTTATACGCAACGGAAACAAAACAATTCCTCTGACTCGCTGTATCGCAGTGTGTGCTTTTCTTGTGGTGGTCTGGAACTGGGCCCGCGCTATCTCTGAAGGATGCCTGGGATATACGAACGCTTGATGGAAATTTGTAAACGAGGCTCTGAGCGTGGGTTGGAGAGTTTCATTCATAAGCACACGCACAATGTGTGCCTGTAGTTTTCTTTGCTCGGGAAGAGTTGTGATTTCACTGTTCCCTCCTTTGCTCTTGAAAACTGGGATTGGTGGTAAGCGTGACATCCCCCTATGTCCTGGGTGGCAAGTTTTGCTTGAAAATAGTGTCTGTGACAGAAAATTCTATAATGTCGAAATGTTAGGATTTCTTTTTTTTTTTTTATTTTTATTTATTTATTTATTTTTTCAACGTTTATTTATTTTCGGGACAGAGAGAGACAGAGCATGAACGGGGGAGGGGCAGAGAGAGAGGGAGACACAGAATTGGAAACAGGCTCCAGGCTCCGAGCCGTCAGCCCAGAGCCCGACGCGGGGCTCGAACTCACGGACCGCGAGATCGTGACCTGGCTGAAGTCGGACGCTTAACCGACTGCGCCACCCAGGCGCCCCGAAATGTTAGGATTTCTAAAGAGAGAGAGAGAGACAGAGAGAGAGAAAGAAGAGCGACTCTTTGATGATGGTCCAACACCATGATTCTCTTTTATGTGGACTTTTGCCCGCAAAGAATCCTTCCCGTTCCCACTGAGGGGATGTCATTCTGGCTGATCTCAAGCAGCTTCTCAAGATAAGTCCCCAAAGTAGGCATGCCCAGACCACTTCTGGAACAGATCCTGTCGCTGCTCCCAAAGAGGAGAAGAGACACACGTTTCTGGAAAGTTCATTTTGCTGCTCTCATCAGCCGCACAGCATGGCCCTGCTTGTGGACGGACAGGCGCACGTTCTCGATGAGCAATTGAAATAATAAAACTCAAGAGAGCCGCTCGGCCCGTAACGCGCCTAGTTAATTGAAGATGGGCGGGACAATAGTTTCGATCTTTGGACGCCACCTGGTTCACTCTCCCCATTTCCCAAATGTGGAATTGGAGGCTTAGAGGATTTTTCTGACTTTTCCAGGAACAGAGATTGAAACCCATGTTCTCTTCTTGACCGTGACACTGGTCTCTGTCCAGTTTTCTAAGCGTGTACACAGTGTTCTTTCTGAGGAAATCAGTCTGCTCTCTTGCTGTGTGCTGGGCTCAATGCAGGGGGAGACACGAATAGCATTTCATGGCAAGTAAGCCCTCGGGAGACGCCAGGCATGGGGCCAACCAAGCACATGTATCTGTTGCCTCAAGAGAATGTAAGTCGTGTCGTAGAAGTGTCCCTGCGTGGTAAATAGCAGGTGCCTACACTGATGAATGAGGAGACACATGATTGTATTCAGTGCGACCTGTTAAGTGGAAAGAGCATCCTCTGAAATCCCAGGGGAAGAAGGCTATGAAGTGGCTGCATCCTCTTGGGGATATCTTGTCGGATCGTAGAGCATTTTCTTATGTTGAAGATATTCAAGTAAGTCATGAAAAGCTCCAGGGCTTTGGAACTGTGACAAGAACGGCAGCCCTCACAAGGGCCCTGATGCCAGTATCGATCAGGAGGGACCCAAAGGCGTAGGGCTGTGACGATACCACCTCTGGACCACCCCCAGGACCCGGAAGCTGCCTGCTTAGAAAAGTCAGCCCCCGCCCCCGCCCCAGGAAAACCCAAACATCAAGTCGTCCTTGGCTCTGGCAGATGCAGACCCACAACATGGCAGGGCCAGTGCCTCCGAGATCTGGAACAGGGGCCGAGGAGAGCCGACCGCTGACTTCCTCGGGGCACCCACCAGGCATTCCCAGCAGCCGCTTGGCCATCACCAGCCCTGTGTGCACATATGTGCCCGTAAGTGCCCGTGATCTAGTTCTGCTCCCCCCTGGATTGTTTTCCTTGGAAATACGGGAGAGGGCTCAGGTGCATGAGGTGCTCGAGAGACTCATGGACCTCAGTGGCCTTCAAGAACTTGACCTACCCAGAAAGCCCAGGGACGCTTAGAAATGTGTGCTGAAGTTACCCGGTTTCCCCAAGGTGGGCAAGTGCCTTTTCCTAGGCTTCCCTTTCGGCTTCTGTGTGCCAGGAGGATTGGGCTGAGGAACAGATGATAGCCACCTGCAGCCGTGTCTCTCTTCTAGAGAGTTCCACAGTGGAGTTCTGAGAAGGCTTGGGGCTCTACCTCTCAGAGGCAGGACGTGGTGTCCCCATCATCTCTGCGGATCCAGGGACGCCCGCTAGTGTTTTCGTCAGTCTGTCCTTATGCGTCATCGTGCCTCCTCGGCCACTTCTTAACGTGCGGAGGGAGAGTGACAGGTCCGGTCACCTGGCACATCGCCTTCCTTGGCTTCTTTGAGCTCCGGCCCCTCTGTTCCACCGCAGGAGATGCAGGCAGCTGGCCTCATTCCCAAAGAGGTGGTGTTCAGACCCAAATCGGATTTCATTTCAGGCGTCCGTGAGAAAAGGGATGTTTTGCCTTCCCTTTCCTCGAGGTCAACTTCCAGCGCGTGGGTGACAGACCTACAGGCTGGTGAGGCGTCACGTTTTTTTGTAACGAAGTCTTTTTCCTTCTTTTTTTCTCAGGGAAGATGAAAGTGAGCCTAGCAGAGATGCTCTGGATTCACATTTCCCTGAATGTGTTCTGTTCTGTTTTTTTCCTCCATTCAACCCACTGTTTTCCCATAAAAGACTCCGTGTGTAGTTCAGAGGTATGCTATGAAGTACAGACAGTGTTGTAGATTGCAAAGTGGATATAATTTGGCAAAATAAAGAGAAACTAGGAGGTGTTCTATGATGTGGTACGTCAGTGTTACGCTTTTAAGTTTATTTCTGAGAGAGAGAGCGGGCACGAGCAGGGGAGAGGCAGAGAGAGAGAGGGAGAGAGAGAGAATTCCAAGCAGGCTCCACACTCTCAGCACAGAGCCCGACGCGGGACTGGAACCAGATCGTGACCTGAACCAGAACCAAGAGTCGGACGCTTAACCGACTGAGCCGCCCAGGCGCCCCAGTGTTATTTTTAATACCAAACTAAACCATCGAATTAATTTAGGTTGACTTGCCTAAGCAAATGGTGGACCAGCAGCCACGGACAGCCTCTCCACGCCAGGTGCAGATGAAAAAAACCTCACTGAGCTGGATGAACATGATATGATGTGGCCCGATTCAACAGTTCAAAACTCCTATTTAAAAATGTCCCTTATTACCATGAATTTCTTCAGATCTAATTTGCACTTCAGACTATAGTGTATAACAGCTAAGTATTTTTCCATCACGCTGGTCACTTGAATTCCTTGGTCTGTCTCCTCATGCTTGAAAGCTAAGGTTATATTGCCTCTCAAAGCTGCCTTCCCACTTACAGTTTGGAAATCTATGGAAATCGTACGTTGCGGAACATTAGGGAAACATAATGTGCCCTTATTGGGGTCTTGGGAAAAAATATTTCTAGAAAGAGCAATCATTTAAATTTTTCTTTTTTCAAAAGGCAGCTTTGAGATTCTTTTCCTGCTTTCCCTTCTCTCCACCTGAAAAAGAGTTCCATTATTACCTTTTAACGATGCAAGACCACGAATCCATCATACTGACCACTAGCCTGTGTGAGCTACTCAGGCACATCGTTTTTCTTTGTGTCGTAAACCATGAAAACAGATGACAACAGGCGTTATAATTGATGAACTCCCAAGCCTCACGCATGGCTTTTCCATGGCTCCTTTTACCCTGTGTCGTCTGATAGAAGAAACCCTGAGGGTGAATGTGAGTAGGTAATTACCAAAAATAACGTCAGGTCCATCTAAGTCATTTTCCAGGAAAACGTTGAAATATAAAACGCCTGGCAAAAACATGACTAGAGGGGGGAAGAAAAAAACCTGTGGGATTCAAGTTGCTATAGGAACATTCATAGCCCCTTCAGCGAGCAGCGAGAGGGGATGATCTATTAAGCCTTTTTTTCTCCACCGAATATTCCACTGCATTAGTCACGCTGACTCACAGTCTGTTCCTGTTCCTGCTAGATTTGGCATATTTGGTGATGTTTTTCATAGACTTGGAGCCAGAGTTCTTTCCCTGGCCCGCGGGGTTCTCTTCCTTGGATCTCTGGATGTATTTGATGCATTTGGGGTCTGTGAGCACCAGTATGGCTGTTAGATTTTTCCCAGGGCAGGGCAGGGGCAGGGAGCGGGGGCGGTGGGGACTCCTCTGAGTTCCTGGTAGCACTACTTTGAGTTTTTAACCTTGGGTGTGTATTAGCCATTAAACGTAATCAGAACGAACCTCACATGACTGTCTCCGGCCCCTGTAATTTGGAAATATGGAGACCGAGCGCGTATGGACCAAACACATGTTACAGAGGAGGTTATGTGACTTGATGTTATAAATGTAGTTGAGTTAGGGCAACTCTGAAGCCAGCCTTTTGGCCACTCAACCAGGGCCCTTTTATACCGTGGGAGGAGGTATATTTTCGGGGAAGGTCAAAGAAGTCAAGATGTTTTTCTTCTGTTGCAAACATTGTGGAGCACGTGTGGGTTGTTTCTAAATCCCCTTTTAAAATACAGGTAATCAATATGACAGAAATGCGTCCGAGTTGGCCAGCAGACATTCGTGGAGTTGTGGTTACTGCCGCGGATAGTTATGTTAGATACTTCAAGGCGCCGCATGACTGCGTGCTGGCCACGAACGAGTTGCTGACTCGCGATCAGTCCATTTTTTGTCAGAAACACTTACTTTTTATTATTTTGCATGATCACGTCAGCCGGTTATTCCTCAGATGTGTCTTCTACATATTTCCTTGATTTCCAGAGGAAAAGATGCTCAGTCAGATGAGGAATGTGCTTCTTAAATGTTTGCTTATTATTTTTTTTTTATTTTTGAGAGGTGGGGGAGGGGCAGAGAGAAAGGGAGAGAGAGGATCCAAAGTGGGTTCTGCGCGGACAGCACAGAGCCCGACCCGATGCGGGGCTGGAACCCACGAACCGTGAGATCGTGACCTGAGCCGAAGTAACATGCTTAACCGACTGCGCCACCCAAACGCCCCTAGGAATATGCTTATTAAAAGTAAATGTAGGGCACCTGGGTGGCGCAGTCAGTTAAGCATCTGACTTCAGCTCAGGTCAGTATCTCACGGTTCGTGGGTTCGAGCCCCGCGTCGGGCTCTGTGCTGACAGCTCAGAGGCTGGAGCCTGCTTCGGGTTCTGTATCTCCCTCTCTCCCTCTGCCCATCTCCCACTCACACTCTATCTGTTTCTTTCTCAAAAATAGATAAACATTCAAAAAATAAAAATAAATGTATACATAGTAAACATTTGGCTTTCTTTTTACGGTAATGGAAAGAAATAAATTCAGGGAGAAAGAGTAGTGTTTACAATTGTGAGCATTATAACACAGAACTTTAAAAATTGGCCCCAGACAATGTTGACCACATTCAGCGTGATACAAATCTCGGTAAAGAGAGTCTCTATTATTCACATTTTCGCAGTGACACTCGTGTTGATTCTAATATCGAAGAGATCGGATAGCTACACACATAAAAGCCCTAATTCAGATAAAAGATGCTTCGGACTTTTGTATTTATATTTAATTCTTCCAACCTAGTCACAGTCTCTTTCTCCCTCCCACCCCGTTTCTGCCCACAAGACACCACCGGGACCTCAGTGCAGCACAATGGCTCACATCTGGCCAGGGTCAAAAGCTCGGATGGAGAAAGCCCCCACCCTGTGGCTTTCAAGTACACAGCCAGCATGGACCAGCTCCAAGCCATAATCGACCGTGCGGACCATTGCCAACAGGAGCTGGCCTTCTACTGCAAGAAGTCAAGGCTTTCGGCTCGCCATGGTGAGTAATCAGCGTGCTCAGCCATCGTGGGCTGCAGTGCCCACAGGTGGCCGTGGCTTGCCACGGATGCATGAGAATCTGTGGCCATAATGCTCACGTCACAATGTGGAAGTCACAGAGATGCTTTTCCTCGGAGCAGAGAGCAAGGTCAATAGGTATCGCTGCCTGCTCGAAGCTGTGAATGACCTGACGTGCCTTCCCAGACCCCACTAGACAACTGGACAGTGGAAGCCTCCTTACGAGGTTTTCTTAGAAAGGATTGCGGACGACACGCGTGGCTTAGTTCTCTCTCCGGGGGTGGTTATTCCGTGAGATTCTTTTGCAGAGACTGAATGTAATTAGCGTCTGGGGTACTTATTAATTAGGGAACAACATTAGTCTCATGCACCCCTTTCACACACCGTGCCTGCTCATGGTTCGTTTTTCATGCCCATTCTGCTCTTGAAAATTCTGCTTTTGGTGTTGTATTTTCTTCCTCTGAAATAGCTCATTCTTTCAGAATGTGCAGCCCCCACCCTGCTCGAATGAAACTCCTGGGTTTGTGGGAGGCCGATCAGACATCTGGGGAGAGGAGTGAGCAGAGGGCGGTAGTCAGGGTCCCCCGGATTCACGTTCCGAGCCCATCACTCAGCAGCCAGGGGAGCTGGGACCTTGCTTCGTCCCTCAGAGCCTTCAGCTCTCAGACACTCACCTCGCCAGGCCTTACTCGCACAACGTAGAAATCGCACCAAGTCAAATGCTACTTATCCGCATCTCTCCAATTTATTGAATTTATAGTTCGTGCTGGAGGGCTCAGCGCGTACTGTGAGCTGATTGCTGCTAAATAGACGACTGAGCTGAAATGGAATGTTCCCCGAAGAAGGAGGAAGCGGGCCCCGGGAGAGTGAGGCAGTGCTGTGGAACAAGGCGGGTTGGGCTGTCTCACCAGGGAAACGAGGCGAAGGCAGGGCAGAGTGTGCGAGCCCTTAACACAGTCCGAAAACAAACCCACTGGGTGAGTCTGGGAGCAAACTCCCGCACGTGGTCTGTCCCAGAACCTGGACACCGCTGCCTCAGTAGAGAATTCCCACTTGGAAGGCCGGCGTCCGCGCCTGTTGATTTGCAAGCGATCACTCCTCCTCCATTGTCATCCTTTCCATATCAATATAGAAAGCAGCAGCAACAGCAGCAGCAAAAACAAGTATTTAATTGGGGTTGGGGTAAAGGTGGAAAGAGAAAACGCTTTCCAGCTTTCCAACTCGTTGAACACTCGCTAAAGGGACAAAGCGAGGGATTTTTATCTGTACACACTCAAGCAGCTGCTTTTCTTTCTTTCTTTCTTTCTTTCTTTCTTTCTTTCTTTCTTTCTTTCTTTCTTTCTTTCACCTTTTTTATTTTTGAGAGAGAGAGCACAAGCAGGGGAGGGGCAGAGAGAGAGGGAGACGCAGAATCCGACGCAGGTTCCAGGCTCCGAGCGGTCAGCACGGAGCCCGACGCGGGGCTCGAACTCACCGACCTCGAGATCATGACCTGAGCTGAAGTCGGACGCTCAACCCACTGAGCCACCCAGGCGCCCTGCAGCTGCATTTCTGATATTCTGCCACTGGCCAATTTGTAGCACAAAGTCAACGTAGACAAGTTCGGTACAGACCTGTGTCATTCCAGAGTCTCTTAATTACAGTGCACATGAGGTTGGCCTAAAATAGTGTAGCCTAACACACCCGACATTTGTTGCACGCTAATTTGCTGTGTGTTACTGATAGGCACGAACAGACGTGGGGGGCATGATGCTACCCTGTGCGAAAGGAGTGGCCGCAACCAGCCTTCCCCTGGAGCCTTCGCTAGAATGTCGCCATGGCAAAAATCGCTCAAGGCGGCCGCACTGTGGGGACCACGTAGCTCAGGAACGTCATAAAACGCGTTGGGGGATGAGAGTCGACATCCGCTTTCCCCCCAAGAATTTCCCTCTGTTCAAATTCTCAGACATTGCCAGGAGCCTGAGGTCTTGTTAATTGTGAGAGGAGATGAGGCAGGGCCGGGCCTCGCTGCAGCAACCCCTGTGTCCTGCGGTTTCCAGGAGGGCTAGTGGGGAGCAGATGGGCCTTGACTCTTGTTAGGGTCCCGCAGCGTCTTCCTTTAGCAGCTGTTAGGTCTCTACGCTATAGATGGCTTCAGGGGACGTGATTATGGGTGGCTAAAGAGGGAGCTTGGGGGGTGGTAAGTGCTGATTTCAGGTAACTTCGGTCTCCGTACTGTGGACACTAAGGTCCCTGAGGATTGTAGTTATGGCTGGCGTGAAGGACAGCCAACCAGGGACCGATGATGGGGGCCGGGAAGCCATGTTCCTTTCCATTTCGGCTTTAGTTCTTCTTCGTGTTGTTCTTACTGATTCCTCATGCAAATTCCCCAGATTTCTCAAAGAAATCTTGAATGGAGCCAAATGCATCCTGTACCATTAGCAACCCCCGATGCTTCTTACTTTATAGAGAAAATGAAAAATTCCGATGTAAACAAACAATTGTGCATTTAGGTGCAATGATTCTTTTCACTCCTCGATCTAGGAAAGAGTGAGTGTTGAATAATCATGTTTTCCAAATGGTGTTTTGAAAAATATCAGTTATGTTGAAAAGCTCTTCTACCCCCTACAGATAAGGTTTCAACACACTGGGGGCCGGGGGGAAGACCGCGGATATTGATTTCTTGGTACACATCTCCCCCAGTGGGCCTGCGGTGGGTGGTAATGAATGTGGCCGGTGTGTTTGCAAGCTGGGAGGTTGCGGGCAGACGGGAAGTCTCATGGGACAGGGAGCCATGATGAGCAGGGGTGGTTGTAAGTTAGGGAGAAGCTGGGATGTCTTCCAGATGCCCGGTGGGGGGCGGGGGGTGCTGGATGGGGACGGCCCGAGGGTTTGACAGAGCACGCTAAGATGGACCAGCATCTCTGCAGGCCCACTGAGGGATGTCGCTTCCATTGGCCCTCCTGCTCTGATGCTCTGTTTGTTAGGTACTGTTTTCCTCCACGCTCCTGAAGGCCCACCTTCCTGACCATCCTCAACCTCCAGGTGGCCTACAGTCCCACCCTGGGGCCTCAGCAGCGGGTTAATTGCGGGTTGTACTAGGAAGAAAGTTGTGCTAAAGAATTGAGCTGTGGTAACTTCTGTTGCCCTGAGCCTGGGACGCACCCCAGGCATGGAGAAGGCTCGTCAGGACCTTGTCTGTAGTTTCCAACTACAAAGCCAACCCATTCAGTATAAGAAGAAACACAGGTCTCCATGAGGTTCTAAGACCTGACAGGAAGGACCAGTGTTTTCCGCTAATAAATAAAGTGAAAGACATCCCTGTTTTGCATGATATTATGTTATTTCAATGGCGTCTTAGGCTCTCGAACAGATTTTAGACTCAGTGTATAAATCACTCTGGTTTTCTTTAGTTTTTTTTTTTTTCTTAATGAGAATTCTTTTGTGAATGTTATTTTCAAATAAATTAGGTCATTGGAGTCCTCAAGAGAAATACGTAACTATCACGCCTGGATTGAGTTAGGGGCCGCTTGCTCATTTTCTAATAAAAGTAAAACATATGGTGAGAATGTAAGTCTTGATATGGAAATATTCTTTAAACAGTTGGAAATCCTCTTAAAAATTATCCTGTGGCGGAGTTAACATCTGCTCACATCTAAAAGAGTCGCTGTGTTTGAAATAGAGGGGAGCAAAGGACTGTGCTGGGGAGGCAGGCAGTGGGGGGCAAAGTAGGTGTCACTTTTCTCATACTTGTCTTTCAGATGGAACCCCAGTGAGCTGGTGGGTTGGAAGAACCAATGAAACACACACTTACTGGGGAGGTTCTCTGCCTGATGCTCAAAAATGTGCTTGTGGATTACAGGGGAACTGCCTTGATTCTCAATATTACTGCAACTGTGATGCTGACCGGAATGAATGGTGATTTCCATATAATTTCCCTGTGCAAACTGTAATTTTTTTGTTGCTTAAACGATGTGACTTAGGCAGACATTGGACAAGACAGTTCTATAAAGAGAAAAGATTAAAGGATTCCCTAGCAAGCTCAAAGTAGAAGCTTTGATGTGTGCAGTGTAATTAATCTGAAGCCTAAAGTGTTAGGGAGCTGTTTCTGTTTACCTGTGAATAACTAATCATGTCCATTTTATTTCTTGTTTCTAATAAGACAGAATAGGAATACCAGGTTAACGTCTCCCATTCGCCGGAAGTAAAATACGCAGACTTCCGAAAGTTCAGTTTAACCCAGTTAATAAGATGATTGCCCCACGGTTGACCCAGGGTTGTTTGCTGAACTCCCTCGCTGCTGGCCGTGCTTTTAAATGGCCACGTTGGGGAAACCAAACACGGTCTGGCTTGCACGAAAGGGGAGGTGTGGAACACAAGCCTCTCCATACCGCTGGAGGTCTCAGGAGGCTTCCAGACCCAAAAAAAGAAGGCGGAAGACGACAGCTCTTCCTGCTAGCACCCTAGGTAGCAAGAAATAACTCCCTGAAAACTCACGTCTACAGTCTTCCCCTCACGCGGATTTGGAGTCCAGTGTCACACGATCCTTGAATTAAGTTAGTGGGGCCGCAGGTTGGCAACGGCGGTGGCTCATCATAGAATTACTTGACGTTCTTACTGGAGGGCATTCCTGCGGGTAAAGGATTCCCACAGATAGAATGCCACCAAACTGGAGCTCG
Source organism: Felis catus (assembly GCF_018350175.1). Taxonomy (NCBI): domain Eukaryota; kingdom Metazoa; phylum Chordata; class Mammalia; order Carnivora; family Felidae; genus Felis; species Felis catus. Next base: position 5,338,982 of record NC_058380.1, read on the forward strand.
CAGTCCAGTGCTACAGAGCCCCAGGGGACAGCAGTGGGAGGCAGAAGACACCACAGGGTAAATAGATGCCTAAAAATCCCAGATCACGGATACGTTAAGAACGTAAGATAAAATCAATGTGGGGAACCGTTTGAAGAATAAGCAGTGGAACTGAGACACGAGAAAGCAATGAGAAAATACTGTTGACGGAGGTGATTGTGATTTACGGAAGAACCAAATGAATGTTTACAAATGAAAATATTATTATCGTTGAAATTCAAGACTTGTTGGATCAGGTAGTGGACACAGGTGATCAGAAAACTGGGGAAGTGGAAAACGTGTGGATTGTAGTGTGGAGAGACACATGATGGCAGGAAGAAAGGCAGCGACATGGAGGGGTGGTGTGGAGAAGGTCGAACAGGCATCTGAGTCAAGTTTCAAAAGAGAAGGTTGGAGATCATTAAGGGCGATAATCAAATAGCCAAGAAATGGCCAGATGGGAGAAACTACCGGAAACCCAAGCAGGATAAGTAAAAGCCAGTCCATCGCCAGACACATCACGGTGAAACCAAAGAAAATTAAAGAGAACGTTAAAGGGAGCGGAGGTGAAAGGAAGTCGGAGCCAGCAGGCCCCTCCCACCCCTCCATGGAACCCAGCGCCACCCACGGCTGCTGGCTCTCCTCTCGCCGTGCACTAGGAAGATGTCCCATTCCAAGCGTGTCCCCAGCTAAGATACAGTGAACGCCCGGACAGACAGACAGACGCTGAAGGAGCATGCACCACCAGCAGACTCCACAAGAGAAAGTTTGAAGAATGATTTTCAGAATGAGAGTAGGTGATCTTGTAGGAGAGTCTCAGGCGCTAGAAGAAATATTGAGTAAAGAAGTGTGTAAACTGAGAGGCTAAGAAAATAGGAGATGCATACTGGACACGAGTCACGTATCACAGTATATACGCAATTGAAACGGGAGGAGGCATTCCAATCCCATTACAAAATGATTGTGATTGACAAAGGAATTAAATTTAGAAATGAAAATGTTATTGAAACTTAAAACTTGTTTCGTAGATATTTGTCAGCATTATTACGTTGTTCATAGCACATACGATTAAAATTTTTAAGTGTGACCACTAAAGACTAGCCATGGAGAGTGCAATATTCAAAAGGGATTTTGTTTCATTGTAATTTTTTTAAATAAAGCTTATTTATTTATTTTGAGAGAGACAGAGACAGCACGAGTGGGAGAGGGGCAGAGAGAGAGGAAGAGAGAGAATCCCCAGCAGACTCCTGTCTGCTGTCAGCACAGAGCCTGATGTGGGGCTCCAACCCACAAAGCTGTGAGATCATGACCTGAGCCCAAAGCAGCAATCAGACGCTTGACCATCTGAGCCCCCCAGGCGCCCCCAAAATGGGATTTTAAAAACCTAGTTAGTTCAAAAGAAGGGAGGAAATAAAATCTAGAAAAGAGGAAACAACAGGCAACAAGATAACAACAACAAAAAAATGAATAATCATGCACAATAAATGTGGCCAAAATAGCCATTTAAATCCAGATAGATCATATTGAACTAAGTATATTTCATTTGTACACCTAGAAATGTCGAAAGCAAAATGCTGAACACAAGTTTACCAAGCAAGTACGAACAGAAGTAAGTACAGTTTTAAAGTCTTAATATGGGAGACGATTACTATCACTATATAATAATGCTTTTTAATTTCACCAAAAAACCCCGTAACAATCCTAAATTTGTTCCTGATAAAAATGAGTCAAAATACATATAGAAAATAATTTACCCAACTGAAAGAAGGAATATACAAATCGGCCATTGTAGGAAGACATTTAAACATACATCTGTTAACAATTGGTAAATCATGTGGACAAAAATTATTAAGCATACAGAATATTTTTAAATGAAATCAACAGCTTGTTTTGGTAGCCAGCTAAAATTATAGAATGTATAATTTTCTCAGGCACACGTGGCACATTTTTGCAAGTTGATTGTTTCTGATATTCTGTAAAGTGAAACCCCCCACATTTTGTAATAGTTGTTATCTTATGGACAATTTCTCTGATTATAGTGCAGTTAGGTTAGAAATGAATAGGAGAGGGATAAAAAATATACGAGGCATTTGAAAACCGCACATGATTAGAAACAAGGAAATGAAGATCACATTATTCATAGAAAATATGGTTGTCGACCAGGAAAACTCAAGAGCATATACAGAAATATTATGAAATTAATCAGAATTTATTTAGTAGGGCTACTTACTGAATCTTAGAATAACTGCATTCCTATGAAGAACGTGTTAAGTATAAGACGATATTATACAAACTACTCGCAAAATCAGCAAAAAGAGTGTAGTACTCTGGAATAAAGATGACACAAGTATGGAAAATTTTTAGGGAAAAGACATCATAAAACTTTATTATGAGACTCTAAGAAGACGAGGTATCACACAACGGCCGTGAGTGAGAAAAATATGTAGTTCCTTGATTCCATGTAATGCCAACGCCAAACATGTGCTTTGTGTTTGGGTCAGTGACAAGCTGGGAAAAAGTACATGGAAAAGCCATGGTAAATAACAACGGAAGACGGAAACAAGGAGAGGTGACGGGCCTTGCTGGACGTGAAGTGTCACGGTGCCGCAGTGATTAAACCACTCGGGTTTGTCAAAGGGTTTGTCAAATAGAATAGCAAAACCCAAGAGCGAGCCTGGGAGCTCTCAAAATATGCGACTCTGGGTGGTGATGATTAGGTTGTCTCCAGTCTCTCTTTTCCCCCGAACAATTAGGAAATGTGAAAGCCGACCCAATATTTGTTCCCTGTGGCTTTCCCAACGATTCCGAGTCGTGACAGCCCCGTTAGACTTCAAAAAGTCCCCTGCAGAACAGCCAGCAGTAAGAATGATCTCTGGAGCGCTTGGGACTGAAAACAAAAGAGAAGTGGCTTTGGAAGTTCTCTTACTGAATGCTTGGAACCTATCGAGAAATCATCATGCCTAGACATGCAATGCTTCCAACTTTTGAAAACAATAGAGAAGCAAGAAGAAAACTGAGATCTAACTAAATTAGGCAATTTCGAATGAATCTGGTGACCATGGCAATGAATAACATCCTACGTGAAGCGTAGGCAATTGGGAATGACCTGTGCTGATAAATTTTAAAATCGGAGCTGTTTCAAATTTCCTCAGAATCAGGAAGTTACTTTACAAACAATGGAATGAGAAAAGAACTTAGTACAATATCTGCCTTCCTACACGCAGTTACCTTTTATGATTTTCCTGAAGTTTTTTTCAGGACTCTGTGCTTTGTCATTGCTAAAAACAGTTAAAAGTGTAGCTTTTTCACTGCATTATAAATGTAGCTTTTAAATGGTTCTTTAAAATTCAGGGATCCTCAATGAATAACTAATACACTTATGTTTTTACTCTAGAATGTTCTACCAAAATAGCAATGACAAGGATTAAAATGCCCATTTGTAACACTGATTGATATTTAACACGAGGAATTAATTCGGTGCATTATCCCCACATTTATAACAAGATATATTTTCAGATTGACTCCCCCCATAATCCATGGAATCTTCTAGCTGGTGACCACCTGTTCCCAACAAAGCCAGGAGTTATGTGTTTGGGATATGTGCTTTCGCCCACAGAAATTGCAGGGCCTTAACCAGATAAAGCCATGCGGCTTTATTTAGTCTGGTTTTTGGGAAACACTCTGGTTGAAAAAAAATTTGTTTCTTAACTTTCAGGATATCTAGTTCAAATTTTTCATGTCTTAACCATAGGCACTGCCAGTCACGTTGTTACATTTTTTAAGCAAAATAAAAATGTTAATAATTTTCAACTTTCTACCTTAAAAGAATTACTTTGATGCCTAATCAGAACTGGAATAATTATCCATTAAGTTATGCAGATTCTTTTTTGCAGCAAAGCTATTGGGCTGAACCATTTGAAATGGCTGATTGTTTCGACTTGCAAAATTGTCAGTTTCAAGTGCTTCCATTTGTACCTAGAAGAGTGAGTGGTGGCTTTGTAATTGTTTGACATGAAAACTTCCTAGGTTCTGCACAGATACAGGGCATCAGAATGACACATGAGACGAATTATTAAATCAAAAGTACAATTGTATATTGAAATATACAGTAAAAATATGAACAGCTTACAATGTGCAGAAAAATCTTTCTTTGTCCAGAGAGGTGGTTGGTGGTCAGCTGGCTTATTACCCAGGACCTCTGGCCCTTATTCTAGTTTTTGTTGTATTGGAACCATAGCTATGAATGCTGTCTTAAATATTCACTTACATGATTTGGTTATATTACAGTTATATTTTTGTTATAGTTATAATATCTGCTAGGTTTCTTGGGGACATTGTTCATGGTTTTTATGTCCACGTCCCCCAAACACAGGGCCGGGGAAGTAGAAGCTGTTTAGTAAGTGTTGGTCGAATGGATGGATGGTGACAGCCATGGACAAAGCACTTCCCATGAATTATCTCATTTATTAATTTTAAGTGCCCATTGTATCATCCTTTCGATTTGGTTTCGAATCGGTATTTTGGGGATGGTTTGTTTTTTAATTTGTTTTTAAGTTTATGGCATTAATAAATAAGGAAATGCCTAGTAACTGCAGTAGGAATTTTGGAAAATATAGTTAAAAAAAAATCTAAGAATTGAAAACCTAAATCTTGTCAGTCAGATTTTTTTTTTTTTTTTAATGAAGCCAGACAGATCTTGCGTGTGTAAGTTCTGCATTTAAATCTTACATGGCGGCTAAATTGGAAAGAGCAGTGAACTGCTTAATTGCAGTGAAAGTGTAATCTCACGCCAGCATGAGGCTCATGATTTTGGACCTGGCCACTTTTCTTCTCTGGGGTCACGTAGACAAACAAAGGTCTTGGGTCCTCAGACGACCTTATTAAAATACGTTACCGCGTAAGCGGTCAGATGGGTCGTTTGATTTCCCCACTGTTACATAGTCACACATTTAGCTAAATACCTTCTTGAACTGCATTGAAAGACTGTTACTTCTCCGGGTGTCATTGAGAATAACGTTAAGGTGGTCGTATTTGTTTTGTAGGACCAGCGACACAATAGTCCTTTCCCATAAGGAGCACCTGCCGGTCATTCAGGTTGTGATGAGAGACACAGGCCGACCACATTCAGAAGCCGCGTATGCGCTGGGGCCTCTGCTCTGCTGGGGGGACAGTAAGTAGCGGGAAGAGGAACTGTCTTGACCCCCGAAAACGCGTGTCAGGGTTTCAGGAGAAATGCAGCTGCCCACGTTCATGAAAACACTACCTACCCTGATAATCCATATTTCATTAGAAATGTGTTAACTTAAGAAACGAAGTGTGTGCTGTCGTCGTAACTGAGGAAGAAAAGTGAGAAAATGACATTACCTTTGGAGTAGTGACCTTCCTGCAGTATTGAAATCAGACTCTTGCTGCGAATACTCACGGAATCGTCTGAAATATTCTATCACCTGGTCAGCAAACATCTAACGTATACAGCTAAGTATAAGGCACTTGGCTGAGTGCTGAGATGCCTAAAATTGATAAGATGGTGAGAAATGGGGTGACAGGACCCATCAAGTGGACCTGTTCATTCATACCTGTTGGCAATTCTGCCAACCTCAGTGGTTCTGACCACTTACCCCTCCAGCTACATCTGGATTTCTTTCATATCCTTCCTTCTCTCAAACTAATTGAAATAAAATACATCGGTTCTGCATTTAATTTACCTCTTTCTAACCCCTCAGACCTTCTCCTCCGTCACTCCCTAGAAACTGCTTTTTCCAGTTCACCAATGAGACCTCGATGTTGCTGAATCCAAATTTTATTCTCCGGTGTTGTCTGAGTTGACCTTTATTGGCCACTTTGGTCTCCTTTCCTGGTTCGCCTCCTTACTGCCAACATACCACAACATTCTGGGTTCCCTCCATCTTCCTTCACTTCACCAGTGGCATCGTGTTTTGGGGTCCCCCGAGCTTCAGCCCCCCTTCTCTCTGCCCTCCAGCTGTTCCCAACAGGCCCACTGGGGACATTGGCATAACGCGTACCACACTGATGTCAGTGAGTCCCCGTCTACACCTCAAGCCCAGTCTCCCTGAACTCCCAACCCTGGCATCCAGCTGGCTGTTCAGTACCTTGGCTTGTATTTCCCTAGGCATTGCGAAATCAGTTTGTTGAAAATGAGGGGAAAAAGTGTTTCCACAACAACCTTCTCCACCTCAGTACACAGCAACTCCATTCCCCCTTTGCTTAGACTGAAAACATGGTGGTCACCCACAACGTCTTTCTTTTCCCAACACACATCTAATTCACCCACAAGTCGTGTTGTTTCCAACTTCAAAATGGATCCGAATCCACCTTCATGACCACCAGCACCTGGGTTGTTGCTGTGGCTTCGCCGGCCCGTCTGCTGCTGCCTTTTCCCCACCGAGCTGATACTCCACCTGACAGCCAGGCGCCCAGGCCAGGCCATGTCGGTCCTCTGCCCCGAACTCTGCAGTGGCACTCATGTCAGAGGAGTGGCCGAAGCACAACGTCCACCGAGGCTGCGGTGGCCACGTGGCCTTCTGAGCCCGTGGAGCCACACAGCCCATCCCGTAGGAGATGTTGCCTTGTGAAGAAATCCTGACACTTCTCAACCTTGCTATTGAGAAAAAGTAAGCGTTTCCTATCTCGGACAACGTCAGTTTTGAGACGTGGGAAGTCAAAATGTGAAGAACATAGTCACATGCCTTGACTGATGGTAGAAGGAAGAGATTTTTTTCCACTTGTGATCTTAAAAGGCAGACCACGGTTCTGTTTCTGGATAAGATGAAGTTAGCACGCCCCGGCTCCCTTCTCCCCTTGGGTCCCCCTCTAAAACCTGGACAGGATGCCTTGAAGCAGCCGTCTCGGGACGCTGGGAAGCAAATAGCAGCAAGAAAGAGAAACCAGAATGCACCATTTACGTTTCCCCCCAGCATCGCTCGGCCTTGGTCCCAGATGCAGACTTGGGTCACAGACAGACAGGGTTCCAAGAGAAGCCCTCTAGCCCTGACTGGAGGAGAGAACAAAGGAGTCCCAACTCTCAGGGAATGCAGGGATCCCAACTCTCAGGGAATGCAGGGATCCCAGTTCCCTCTTTTCCTGGTGTTTTCTGAGGCCCCAGTCCCCAGGCAGAGCCATGGAAATAGCAACAGAAGTTGCCCTGGGAGCTCACAAGAGCCAGAACTTCAGAAAGGACCTTTTGCTCTGAATAGGGCAGCTTTGGTTCAGAGACCGTAGGCGGACTTCCGTTATTTTTGTTTTCTTTCTCACCCGTCGCTTGACGATGGACTTGGTTGAGTTGCAGAGGTGCATAGAGCACACAAGAGAGCAGCCTAAAGACGACCCTTTTTCTGGTCCCGTGACTGAGAAGGGAGACCAGGGGACCAGAAAGTACCTGGAAGGGCCCAGAGAGGGAACTGTTCAGGAAGGCGTGCCATACCTCGTTTACGAAGTCCTGGGCTCACCTCAGAGCTACTGGATCTGATCCGAGTGGATCTGACCCGAATCGTAGACCATGGAAGTTGAGAACTGAGCGGAGCGGCTACCACCCAAGACCCAGACTGGCCACTGGGTGGCGCATGAGGGAGGCAGATCTGAATAGTACTGCAAAACCTTTGCTAACTGGACTGCCATTAGAGACAGCCCACAGAAGGTCCGTTGGAATGTGTGGCCAGATCCTAACCAGGCCGACTACCTGCAAAATAAGTAAATGAATAAAAAATAAATAAATAAATATAAAAAAAATAAGATATATACAGATAGATATAGATGCGCATATATATATCGGTATCTATATACAGATATCTGTATATCTGTATATAGATATCAATATCTATATCTATATTCAACATGCTCCACAAACTTTAAACACAGCCTGGAGTTTGTTAATATACTATTTAAAATATCTAGGAAAGAATCCAAAATTACTTAGCACAAAGAACCAGGAAAATCTAAGCTGGTTTAGGAAAATACAATCAACAGATACTAATGCAAATACGATACAGAGGTTAGAATTATCCGATAGGGTTTGAAACCGCTATTACGTAAGAGCCCTAATAAGTAATCATAAACACTTTCTTAACAAATGGAAAAAGAGCACTTCATCAGAGAAATAGGCTCTATAAAGAGCTAAATGAAAACTTTTGAACTGAAAAATACAGAAACTGAAATAAAAGATTCCCTGGAAGGGCCAAATAGCAGATCTGAGATGAAACGGTCAGTGACCTTAAAGATGAATAGAAATGATTCAATCTGAACAAAAGAAAGGAAAAAAAAACAAATCTAGAAACGAACAGGGCCTCAGGGAACCATGAGTTACCAAGAAAAGATCTAACATTCATGTAATTGAATACTCAGAAGCAGACAGAAGAGTGTGGTACCGGAAAAAATATCTTAAAAAAATAATGGCTGAAAATTTTCCAAGTTTGGCAAAAGACAGACTTTAGAAGTTGAATGAACTTCAAACAGGATAAACTCAAAGAAATTCACGTCCAGACACATCGTAATCGTACTGCTGCGAATAAAGGCAGTGAGAAATTTTTTGAAAGCAGCCAGAGAGAGTAATGTGTCATCTATAAGTGAACACCGACTCAAATGGCAGTGACTTTCTCATTAGAAATATGAAAGCCAGAGTAAGAGGTAGAACATTTCTCAAGTGCTAAAAGTAAAAGGTTGTCAGTCCGGAATTCTGTATTCAGCAAAAATCTCCTTCAGGAATGAAGATAAAATTCTCAGACGAAGGGAAGCTAAAAGCATTCGTTACCAGAAGATGCTTCGAAAGACTTTCTAAAGGAAGATTCAGACAGAAGGGAAATGATAGCAGAAGGCAATCTGGGACATCAGGGATAGAAAAACAGCGTTAAAATTGGTAAATATCTGGGCCTCCTGGGTGGCTCAGTCAGTTCAGTGTCCGACTTTAGTTCAAGTCACGATCTTGCAGTCCTTGAGTTCGAGCCCTGCGCCGGGCTCTGTGCTGACCGCTCAGAGCCTGGATCCTGCTTCAGATTCTGTGTCTCCCTTTTTCTCTGCCTCTCTCCAGCTCACTCTCTGTCTGTCTTTCTCAAAATAAATAGATAAATAAACATGAAAAAAAACTTAAAAAATGTTTTAAAAAATATTTACCCAGATATGGTAAATATCTGGGTAAGTGTAACAGACTGTTCTATGTTGAGTTATGTAAAAATATCTGAGCGTTAAAAGCAAACAATACAGCATTATTTCATAGAGTTTTTAATGTGCACAGGTGTAATACATTTAGCAACAACAACATAAAGGGGAGCAGGGAAAGTGACAGAATCGTTGGTGACATTTTTACAAATCAGCCAAGGTGGTTGAAATGGAGATTCTGAGCAGACTGTAAGTACATGTAAGTACATATACTGTAATTTCTAAAATAACCAATCAAGGAACAGTTATGGAAAAATAAAAACAGAATACTAAAAAATGTTTAAATAACCCAAAAGGAGACAGAAAAGGCGAAGTAGATGAAAAAAAAAGGTGTAACAAACGGGAAGAAATAAAACGGTAGAACTAAATCCCACATGTCGACATTTGTATTTGATGAGATTGGTCTAAGTAAACCAGTTGAAAGACCAATTATTACAACTCAATTATGTATTGTGTACAAGAAACTCTCTTCAAATATAATGACATCAGAAGTTTAAAAATAAGGACAGGAAAAGACACACTGCCTAATTACTAATTAGAAGAAAGCTGGACTTTCTATATTAAAATCTTTGCTTGAAAGCATAGAAAATTAATAGACACAAGAAGTGATTAAGAAGACATGAGAATCTTAAATGGGTGTGCTAATAACTGAGCTTCAAACTACATAAAGCAACAACTTCCAGGATGGAAAGGGGAAATGGACAAATTCATAATTATAATTAGAGAATCCAATATGCCTCTCTCATTAACCTATGCAACTAAGAGAGGGAAAATGAGCAAGGGTACAGAAGCTTGAATGTCGCCACAAACCACCAGAATCCGATGGACATTTATGGAACTCCCTCCCAACGGTACAATACACATTCTTTTCGCATGCACATGGATATAGCATATTCTTTGTCACAAGAAAACTTTAGCAACTACCAAATAAATCATACAAAATACATTCTTTGGCATCAATGGGTTAAACTAGAAGTAAGTAACAAAGACAGTGAGTGTCTCCACAAACACTCAGAAATTTAACCCCGAACTGTTAACTAATAAACGAGTCAAGGAGGTCTCAAATGGATATTATGAAACATATGGACCTGTATAATAAGGAAAATATAACATATCAAAATGGTGGGGTACATTTATGGCAGTGCTTATAGGGGTATTTATAGCATTAAATGCTTGTGTTTTGAAAAAAAATTTTCAACTCTATAAGCTTTTACCATAAGAAACTAGAAAAAGAAGAAAAAGTAATTCAAAGTAAGCGGAAGGAAATAATAAAGATATGAAGAGAAAGCCATTCCATTAAAAGCAGACCAATAGACATCTATAAGAGGAAAAGATATTTTTGAAAGATCAATAAAATGGATAAATCTCTAGCAGAACTGTTGAAAGAGAAAAGAAAAATTACCAATGTGAAGAGTGAAAGCTGGAGTATCACTACAGACCCCACGGACATCAGTAGCATAATAATGGCAATCTCCAAACAACTCTACGCACATACATTTTCCAACATGGATAAAACAGATCGACTCCTTGAAAACCGCTAACGACTAAAACTCACTCAAGATGAAACCGACAACTGGAACAGACCTAAAAGTTGTCATGGAATTGAATCCAGTCTGAGATGGTTTTGCTGGTGAATTCTCCCAAAGAAATAACACCGTATTGACACAATCTCTTTTAGAAAATAGAAGAGGAAATTCTTCCCAAAATTACGTGAGGCCAACATGGCCCCGATATCCAAACTAGACAAAGAAAATGCAAAAAAAAAAAAAAAAAAAAGGTAACTATAGATAGCATCATCACAGACATATTTGCAAAAATCCTCAACAAAACATTAGTAAATAATCCAGGAGTATATGAAAGAATGATACGTCGACACTGACGGATTTACCCCAGGATGGAAGACTGATTCAGTGCAGCTGATCCTGGGACAACACGGGTTTGGACTGTGCAGGTGCACTTATATGCACATTTTTTCCCCCAATAAATCAGTACAGTCTTGTAAATGTATTTTCTCTTCATTATGGTTTCCTTAATAATATTATGCTTTCCCTGGCTTACTTTATTATAAGAATATGGCATTTAATACATATAACACACAAAGTATGTGTTGACGTTACCAATAAGGCTTCCAGTCAACAGTAAGCCATTAGTAGTTAAGTTCTGGGGAGTCAGAAGTCACACATGGATTTTCAACTGTGCAAAGGTCAGTGCCTCTGACCCCCTGGTTGTTCAGGGGTCAGCTGTGTTTGGAAATCAGTCAATGTAATCTACCATTTTAACAGTGGAAAGAAGAAAAATCACACCAGATGCTTTTTCTACATCAATTGATAGAAACACAATAACTCGTATTATGATTATATCATGAATCAATGTGGTAATTTGTATCACAATAGCATCCACAATGAAATTCTTCGCAAACTACGAATAAAAGGGAACTTCTTCATCCCAATAACGAGTATCTCTATCCAGAACACCTAGCATAATTATTGGTGAAAAACTGATCCCCGCCTTCCCCCCGCAAGACTGGGAACAAGATAAGGATATCCAATCGCACCACTTCTGTTCCACAATTTCAATCATACCGGAAGTCGTAGCCAGTGCAATAATGTACGGAAGGAAAGGAGAAGCATACAGGTTGGAAAGCAAGAAAGAAGACTATTCACAAACATGTGCTTGATTGGCACGAGTGTTTATAGAAGCTCTGTTTGTAAATGACCGAATCTGTCCACTAAATGTGGACAAAGAAATGGCGGCCCCATCCACCTGGTGGAATACTACAGAACAGTAACAACACGTGGCAACCCGAGTGAATCTCAGAGGCTTTATGCTGAGTGAAAAAAAAAGCCAATGTCAAAAGGAAAAGGCAAAACAAGAGATCATGGTAGGCAGGGCTTGGGGGTGGGGGGAGGGTGTGACTATAAGGAAATAGCAAGAGGGAGTTTTGGGGGGATGGAACTATTCTTTATCCTGATTTTGGTGATGGTTGTACAAATCTGTGTGTGTATTTAAAAAAAATCTTTTTAATGCTTTAAATTATTTTTGAGAGAGGAGAGAGAGAGAGAGACAGAATGCAAACAGAGGGCAGAGAGAGAGAGGGAAACACAGAACTAGAAGCAGGCTCCAGCCTCTGAGCTGTCAACACAGAGCCCGACCCACGGCTCGAAGTCGTGAACTGCAAGATCATGACCTGAGCCAAAGTCGGACACTTAACTGACTGAGCCACCCAGGCGCCCCTCTACGCATGTATTAAAACTCATGTAACATCAATTTTTCTCTAAAAGTCAATTTTACTCTATGATAATTTAATTTTTTTTTAGGTTTATTTATTTATTTTGAGAGAGAAAGTGCGAGCAGGGGAGGGGCAGAGGAAGGGAGAGAGAGAATCCCAAGCAGGCTCTGCACTGACCGAGCAGAGCCTGACGCGGGGCTCAAACGCAGGAACCCCAAGATCATGACCTGAGCCAAACTCCAGAGTCGGACGCTTAATCGGCTGAGCCACGCAGGTGCCCTTCTATGATAATTTTAAAATAATACTGTTTTCTTTAAAAAACACAGGCCGTTTCCAGTGATTATCTCCCCTGATGGCATTTAACAGCAAAAAAATGCTAGAAATCCAAAATGTAGTTCTTGTTTGCTCTGTTTCATTGCTGTTGTCACTGTCTTTTCTTTTTGGAAACAGATTCATTTTGGAACTCAGCTTCCTTCAACACGGAGACTTCATACCTTCATTTCCCTACATTCCGCGGAGAGTTCAGTGCTGATGTGTCTTTCTTTTTTAAGACAACAGCTCCTTCTGGGGTGTTTGTAGAGAACCTGGGGATCACAGACTTCATCAGGCTAGAGCTACATGGTGAGTCGCCCCCCGGACGAAGCCTCCAGGCGCTCAGGAGTTAACAGTGACCCCTTTGAGAACCTAACTCCTGCCACATTGCAATGTGCTGTCACTTGTATTTCTTTCGTAAATACTAAGGGTCTATTATTTTACTTCGCTATTTTTAATAGAGAGGAAAAATAGCGATTCAGAAAACACATACCAGTCTGTGGAGCAGCACTTAGCTGCCCTAACTGTCTGCGATCAGGATATTTAAAACCAAACTGGTCAAATAACTCACTACGTTGCAGAATCACTTCATTTAATTGACTGGTTACATCACTTACGCATGTACCTCGAAGCGCAGTTCCTTACTTCAAAGTTTCTTGTAGTGGGGCGCCTGAGTGGCTCAGTGGGTTAAGCATCTGACTTCAGCTCAGGTCACGATCTCACGGTTGGTGAGTTCAAGCCCTGCGTAGAGTCCCGAGTAGGGCCCCCGCGTCTGGCTCTGTGCTGACAGCTTGGAGGCTGGCTCCTGCTTCAGATTCTGTGTCTCCCTCTCTCTGCCCCTCCCCTGCTTACTCTCTCTCTCTCTCTCTCTCTCTCTCTCTCTCTCTCTCAAAAATAAATGAGCATTAAAAATTTTTTAATGTTATGTCGTGCTTTTAAAGTATATGAAGATTTAAACCACCTTTAAATAAACCCACGTATACATCTGAAGCCAGCTAATACGTTAGTTTTCTTCCTCTAGGTGACTATCTCGACTCTTTAGGGTTTTTAGCAAGATGGACAGTCTGCTCTGAGCAGGAATGTGTTAAAATCGCTTTGTTTCTCTTCCTCCGGGATACAGATTTATCTTGCCCTCCGAGCCAGCTCAGCGTGACATCTGTGTGCACCAGTGTCACTGTCTTGTGCTTTCATAAGGGGCATGTCATGGCACTTGCCTCCTGTCTTGATAGACTGAACTTCCTCCCCCGTGACCCAACCGAGTGATGCTCCGTATCTGTATTTGCAGCTCCCTCGGAAGTGACCTTTTCCTTTGATGTGGGGAACGGACGTTGTGAGGTCACGGTGCGGTCGCCCACCCCCTTTAATGACAACCAGTGGCACCACGTGAGGGCAGAGAGGAATGTGAAGGAAGCGTCGCTTCAGGTGGACCAGCTCCCCAGCGAGACCCAAGCTGCACCTGCCGACGGGCACGCGCGGTTGCAGCTCAACAGCCAGCTCTTCGTGGGTGAGTGTGGCCGGTTTCTAGCTGAGCGGTGTGGACCCAGAGAAAGTCCTAACTGGACAGGCGGTGACGGCAGCCAGCGCAGACTTCTGTCCGCGCCTTGGGCCGAGCGCCCATGTGATAGCATCCCTTTCCCCAGATCGTTACTATCGTTCCCATAGACTGTTGTCATCGATTACGGCCTCCCTAGATTTCCCAGTCTCGAAACTCCGAGAGCAGAGACACCCTGTCCGCGGTGGACTCACTCCCAGGCTTGCGCGCAATCGCACCGATGATTCGCATTTGTTTTTGTTACTTCTTGTCAATAGGACTTACGAATCCGTTAGCGATTTTCATCCGAGTCTCCCGCTCCCCGTCTCAGGGAAGTTGGAGAACCTGCCTTGCGATCGTGGCGGGGTTCGCCAAGTGTCCCCTCACACGCAGACCGGAGGAGACTCGCGTGGCCGTGCCCCCCAGGACCACGCCAGCCGCGGCTCCTCAGCACCGCCCTCCTGCAGCTCAGTCCTTGCAGATGCCGGGTTCAAAACCGGACTCTGGCTCCTTATCCTGGGTGCCATTCTTTAAAGATCAACGGCTCTGGGGAGTGGGAATCTTCCCCTTTCATTTGCTTGCTCATTTTTTATAATTTTTTCTCTTGCCCACGGGGAAAGTTAAGTTTTGCTACGTGGCTTTTCAGACAACTCTGTTCTAATTTGGAAAATGAGCAGATTACTGAAGTAGCTCTTACTTGGTCATTTTTCATGTATTTTAAAGTAAATAAGGATGCGGTCTAATTAAACACTGATCTAAATCACAAATTAGCACTCAGTGTGCTTTGCCAGGGGATACCTACAGCATCTAGAGGCTGGTGCTGTGTGGGGAGTTTGTGAGTGTGTGTGTGTGTGTGTGTGTGTGTGTGTGTGTGTGTGTGCATGTGTGCGCATACAACCCATGGCCCCATAAACGTCTGCTTCCAGCACAGTTCTTACCAGGTAGGCTTCACATCAAGTCATGACGCTGGATCAAATGAAATAATTTTATTTTCTGATTTGTAATGCTGAAGACTGACTCATGGAATTTCTAGGAACAGAGTTTGCATGAGCGTCTACCTAGAAGTAACATTTCCACTGAGATGTTTCTAGAGCTTGAGAAGCTAGCAGAACATTCTGATCTGGCGTATGTACCCCAGGCCCACCGAATCAGAGTCCCTGAGAATGAACCCCATCTCGGTTCTTAGCATGCATTCTAGGTGACTCCTGGGCACCCAGTTGTGAGAATAGGCTCCCATGAGACATGATAGAATTACAGAGAGTTACAGTGTTCAGTTATTGTTACTCCCCCTGACCTGAGAGCTGGATTTCATGGATTTGTCATTGATGGCACTTCTAAGAAGGGTTGGTATTACATATATAATTTATTATATACATATGTATAACAAATATATAACAAAAATGTATATATAACAAATGCATATACAAATTTTAATGTATATTATATACGTTCAATATAAACAACAAAACTCTTGTATATTTTACATGTACGTATATATACATACATGCATAATTGTATATTTTAATATACACATTTGTAATATATATCATATTGCAAAGATTTTCAACTATGTAACTTTATTGTGCACCTCATAGTTTATATGCTTAACCATTAAAAAGGATAAGTGGTCTTCTGTTTTTTATGAAGGAAGCAATGTAAAAATGTACAAATCTTTCTAAATCAAACTTGAAGAAGTATTTGTAAAATTTTTTTAAAGTTTATTTCTTTTTGCGAGACAGAGCGACGGAGCACAAGTTGGGGAGGGGCAGAGAGAGAGGGAGACACAGAATCCGAAGCAGGCTCCAGGCTCCGAGCTGTCAGCACAGAGCCCGATGGGGGCTCGAACTCACAAACCCTGAGATCATGATCTGAGCTGACGTCAGACAGTCAGCCGACTGAGCGACCCTGGAACCCCAAAGAAGTATTTTTTAGAATAAATATTTACCAAGGCCGACTTCAAAAATATTTTTGTCAATGGCTTTAGTCAGTGTCGTTTGATGATTCTGAATATTTGATCACAGCCTCTGTTTTCAAAATTGTATTTGTTCATAAAACTTTGGACGGGTCACTTTTTTGACATTATCTGTATGGCCTCTGTTGGACCTGAAGACGAAATCCCACAAAGACACGCAAGAACACGTTTGCATTTGCAGTGTTTCCCTTGCAGGTGGGACGGCCACCAGACAGAGAGGCTTCCTGGGATGCATTCGGTCGCTGCGGCTGAACGGGCTGGCCCTGGACCTGGAAGAAAGAGCGACAATGACGCCGGGCGTGGAGCCAGGGTGCCCGGGACACTGCAGCAGCTACGGACACCTGTGTCGCAACGGAGGGAGATGCAGAGAGAGACACAGGGGCATCGCTTGTGACTGCACCTTCTCTGCCTACGACGGGCCATTCTGCGAAAATGGTGAGTGTGACCCACGTGCGGGACCGGGACCGGAGAGGACGGCGCATCATTTTCCCGTTCCCTTTGTGTTTCTGCCATCTGACCCTGTAAAGAAGGGATAAGGCAATTCTCTGTGATTAGCTTAAATAGACTCGTTTCGGTCCCGAATTTCTGTGTGTAACTTGGAAAGAGGCATGATCCTATTCTTGAGAAGCTCGTGACTACTTCTGTTAGATCCGGAATCATCAACACGGAGAACCACGGTAGCCAAAGCTATGGAAATCTTGAGGGGAATTTCGCAGGCAATAAGAAAATACTGAGTTCTGCGTTATGGGAATGTGGATGGGGATGTTATCTTTCTATCCATACTTGATTATTTTCTTTAATCTTAAATATGCTTAGATGTTTAAAACAATGAGCAAAGCATGCCATTATTATTTTCTCTCTTGAGATGTTTAAGAGTTAGAGATATTGTCGGGGCGCCTGGGTGGCTCAGTTGGTTGAGCATCCGACTTCGGCTCAGGTCATGATCTTGCGGTTGACAAGTTCGAGCCCCGCGTCGGGCTCTGGGCTGATGGCTCAG
The DNA here is from genome assembly GCF_018350175.1 of Felis catus. Classification (NCBI taxonomy): domain Eukaryota; kingdom Metazoa; phylum Chordata; class Mammalia; order Carnivora; family Felidae; genus Felis; species Felis catus. The sequence goes on from NC_058380.1 coordinate 5,356,209, forward strand.
AGCCTGGAGCCTGCCTCAGATTCTGTGTCTCCCTCTCTCTCTGCCCCTCCCCCGCTCATGCTCTGTCTCTCTCTGTCTCAAAAATAAATAAACATTAAAAAAAAATTTAAGAGTTAGAGAAATTGTGTAACTATCCATTAAGAAGAGCCTTGTTCTTGTTCTTCTTACGTTATTGGTAAACATAACGAAAACGAGTGTCATTCCAGAGATTTCTGCATATTTTGGAAGCGGTTCGTCCGTTATCTACAACTTTCAAGAACATCATAATCACACCTTTGGTAAGAACGCCAGCTCCTTGGCGGCTTTATTTCATGAGGATCTGACGCTGACTGGAGAAATGGCCACACTGAGCTTCCGGACCACAGGGGCCCCCAGCTTACTTCTCTACGTGAGTTCCTTCTACGAAGAGTACCTATCAGTTATCCTCGCCCCCAATGGTGAGTGTCAGACTCTACGAACAAGAAGACTGACTTAGGATATCAGGACCACATGGGGTGGGGGGTGGGGGCTTTTCCAGCGTTAAACCACAAAAAAGAAACACAATTGCAAGGCTTATAGATTCTCATTCTCTTAGGGGTAGTTTATTTTTCATGATAACCTCAATGTTTATCACTAGAGTTAACATTTCAATGGTTCCATTCAAGATGCCATTCTCCCGTGGAAGTTTGGTCATTTAATGTATTCCCCGTGCAGATGTGTGCCTTGCTCTTCTCGGGGTCTTTCCTACCAGACATGAATAATCTAAATTAGTTTTGCAATTCACTTTGAAACAAGATATCTCATTCTGCACATGGAGAACGTTTCCTCCTCCTTCTAAGCGAAGAAGTGTATTAAACCATATAAAATCTAATCTTGATCAGCATGGGCTGAGTAGGATTGTTCTTTACCCATCAGTGGTTGAGCCTTTCAGGTCATCTCTACGTACAAAGAAAAGTGGGAGGAGAGCTACCCCACCCATGGCCACCAGGGTTTTCCAAGACTTTTCCAGTTGGAGAGCAAAACCAAGTTGGAACCTTGCCTCACAGAGAAGCAGGGCAGAAACTTGACCTTCTGGAGCATCTATGACAGACAGGAGTCAGTGGTGCATTTGTGGATAACTTGAGATTTAGATACTGTAGCAAATCATTTCTCTTTTCTCTGTTTCTTGATTATGGCAGAAACATTAGGGAGAAAATTCTGGTTGTGCAAAAAAAAATCCTTATGCAAATGTCAGCAATACATTAAAATGCATTAAAGTAAGTCACCTTAAAAGAAGTTATGCTTATAGAAACTGAATGTTAATGTAATATTGCTTGAGGTTTTACCATTTAATAGTATGAATACCACATGAATAATTGACTTAGAGCCTAGCTTGGAGTTTTTATATGCTTAACTTAGACTTATTCCTTTCGTTAAGGAAAATGGCAGAACTTGGAAAAAGACCATTTGGTCTTGACTTTTAAAATAGCGTTTACTAATGTTACACTGCGTGTTAACTAACTAGAATTTAAATAAAAACTTAAAAAATAATAAAATAAAATAAAATAGCGTTTAATTGGGTTCTCAGGGTGCCTAAGTGGCTCAGTCTGACTTCAGCTCGCAGTCTGAGTTTGGGCCCCACGTCGGGTTCTGTGCTGACAGCTCAGAGCCTGGAGCCTGCTTCAGATTCTGTCCCCCTCTCTTTCTCTCTGCCCCTCCCCAGCTTGCGCTCTGTCTCTCTGTGTCTCTCTCAGAAAGAAATAAACATGAAAAAAAATTTTTTTAAATAAAATAGTGTAATTGGATTCTGAATTCAGCCCTGGAATAGCACACGTACAATCAGTCTTCCAGGAAAAATCCTTGGTGTGCTAAGCGAATGCCCACTGGATTCAAATTGTATTAAATAAATAAAAATAAAATATGCTCTAGAACCTGCGTCGACAGGTTTTTTAAGATTCTAGTTTAGTTAAAAATGTCATTTTTCTCTTCTTTAGGAAGTTTGCAGATCAGGTATAAGCTGGACAGAAACCAGGCACCTGACGTTTTTAACTTTGGTTTTAAAAACCTTGCCGATGGGCAGTTTCACCAAGTGAAGATTCACAGGGAAGCGGCCATGGTCTCTGTAGAGGTAAGGGGGTGGATTCAGCAACAGCAACAGTCCCCAAACTTGAGACGCTCAGGATGTGTGACTTCAAGCAAACCTTTGACAGTAAATCCTAATAAAAGAGATACACATTCAACATGGTCTTTCCGGAAGTCTTGGGGACAGAAAATGTAGTTAGAGTGTTTGGTTTAGCAATTTTTGTGTTTGTTCAGCAAGAGGCTGACGGAGTTATTGTTAATATTTGACCATTTCGAATGAATGCTAAGCTGTCCTTGTCGGTAGGGGAATGTTGTCTGGTTTACAGCGACTGCTGGAGATATTCCGATGGGAACTTGTTCCCATCTGACTACAAAAAAAGCAAGTGCCATAGAAATGTAAACACAAGGGGAAAAGCGAGGTTTTGCTTAAAGTGGGAATACATTTTTAAAAACATCGGTATTTAAATGATTCATTGGCACTGGGCTTTGAATAGCCTTTATGTATTGAATCTGTACGAATAATACCTTTTCCGGCTCGTTACTAATTTCTATTCGAAATAAGTAAAAACTTTAAGGTTTGCAATAGCTCATTGCGTCTCTTTGTGGATTATACCAATTATAGACCCTTAAACCACGAAGAAAAACAGGGAAAAGAATAAGGAATGGGGTGGTGTGAAATCCGAGTTATTATAAAAATTGTTATGCAACAGCTTTCTCCTTTTAGCCTCTGTGATAATTCGAACATATGGCTGATTTTTACCGTTTTTCTTGGTGTCCCTGTGATTCCCTCTCTCTTACCATCAAAATTGCTTGCCATTTTGATGTTTGCTTCTCGTGGAACGTTTCATAGGTTAACCAGAATGCAAGGAGACAAGTTATCCTGTCATCGGGGACGGAATTTAACGCTGTCAAATCCCTTATGTTGGGCACAGTTTTAGGTAAGTGGCAGAAAATGCATCCCCCCACAGCCCATGGGTCAGAAGCGTTAGGTCGCGAACACAGGAAGGGGTCGCGACGCTGAGTAAGGCTCCTTGTGGTCTTCCCAGCGAGGGATAATCCCAGCTTCCCAGGGGCTTCCCGAGGGATAATCACGGCTTCCCAGCGTGGGATAATCAAGGTGGAAACGGTTCTCTTGTCCGAGTGCCCCTGCAGTCATGAGTGAGGGCTGTCTTCCAGGCACCAGGGTGATCCCTGAGAAGTCCTTACACTCAACCCTCTCCCTTGGCAATCAGGCAGAACAAAACTCGGCATTTTTCTAGCAAGTGAGGAAAGACAAAGTCAAAGCAGATATCAAGGCCACAGATTCTCGATTAATCAGGAGTCAAATGCAGACACCACTGAATGATAAGTATAGCTTTACATTTACGAGAAGAAGAGAAGAGGCTTAGTTTTCTTGTAGCAAGTGAGTATGTGTCGGGCTGTATATCCTGGGCCCTGCTTTGAGATGTATTTAATGCTCCCAGCTGCTTCTTGGGACATCGCAGCCTAAAGATCCCGCGCCCGCTCTTGATGGCTGTGAGTTCATGAGAGCATCAGAGTAAAAGCATACTATCCTATTTAGGCATCAAATGACTTATGCCTTTATTTTTCCCTTTGTCGCCAAGAATTAAACCGAAAGAAAAGTAGGTTTTGGAAGGTATATCTTTTCTTTTCGATCACTTACGCATGAACTGTCCATATCATCTACATTTAAAGTTATTTGGCAGAAATCCTCTTTTTTTTTTTTAATTTTTTTTTTCAACGTTTATTTATTTTTGGGACAGAGAGAGACAGAGCATGAACGGGGGAGGGGCAGAGAGAGAGGGAGACACAGAATCGGAAACAGGCTCCAGGCTCTGAGCCATCAGCCCAGAGCCCGACGCGGGGCTCGAACTCCCGGACCGCGAGATCGTGACCTGGCTGAAGTCGGACGCTTAACCGACTGCGCCACCCAGGCACCCCCAGAAATCCTCTTGCGGAATATTTATTATTCCTGTTCTGATACGTGACACCCGCCTGGCTCCGTTGAGCCCTAGGTGATCGGTGGAATCTTTGCTAGGTTTCCAGCCATTTATACCCGGATCCTTTGATCGTTTCGGCCGCTGCATGCGTGGATAACATGGCGAACTGGAGATTTAGAGAAGGCACGGGAATGGATGTTCAAAATATGTTGAGAAGCACAGTAACTGGGAAAACGATCATATTTTCCAAACAGATGATGGGTAGTGAAATTATGAGTTCTAGTTTTTCAGAGGGAAGGCGAGGAATCCCAGGGTGCTCTTGAAAATGGTAAAAAACCAAAAAACCGTGTAATTTAGATGCTGCAGCATCACCGGAAGCTCCAGGCCGGTCATGTGCGGTTACAGGTGGCTGATTACACCAGTGAAGGAGGGTCCGCGAGGTCTTTGCTGGGAGTGTCGGATAAAGAATAGCAGACCTCAGGCTGAAATGGTGGTCCTGATTTATAATCATGCCTTCAAGGTGGATAAAGAAAGGGCCTCCCGATGTGTTGGCAGAAAGGCAGCTGGTGCTGCAGGTGATTTCGTGTGGCTCACGGCTCCGGTCCCCGCGGCACAAGCAAAATAACCATCGAGCAGTTAACCCAGAAATAAAAATGAGGACAGTTGTTTCCCCTTAAGCATTGGGAGAGGTTTATGGCTATTGCAGCCCACTGTGGTGGGGACTCTCTCAGTCTCTAATGTGTGACTTTGGATGTGTTCTAGGCATTTCTGGACACCCATGTTTTTGTGACATTAGTAGATGTTTTTTTCATTCTATTTTTTTCAAGTTTTTTTTTTTAATTTTTAATGTTTATTTATTTTTGAGAGAGAGAGAGAGAGAGACAGACTGTGAGCAGGGAAGGGGCAGAGAGAAAGGGAGACAGAATCTGAAGTAGGCTCCAGGCTCTGAGCTGTCAGCACAGAGCCCAACGCGGGGCTCGAACTCGCAAACTGTGAGATCGTGACCTGAGCCGAAGTCGGACGCTTAAACCAACTGAGCCACCCAGGCGCCCCTCAAGTTTTTATTTAAAAAAATGTTTAATGTTGTTTTTATTTTTGAGAGGGAGAAGGAGAGAGACAGAGCATGAGCGGGGGAGGAGCAGAGAGAGAGGGAGGCACAGAATCCGCAGCAGGCTCCAGGCTCTGAGCTGTCAGCACAGAGCCCGACGCGGGGCTCGAACCCACAAACCGTGAGATCATGACCTGAGCCGAAGTTGGATGTTTAACCGACTCAGCCCCCCAGGCGCCCCTCAAATTTTTATTTAGATACTAATTGGTCAGCATACAGTGTAATATTAGTTTCAGATGTAGGATTTGGTGATTCATCGCTTACAGACGGTGCCCAGTAGGGTTTTTTGTTTTATTTTAAAAAGTGGCACAGTCTAGAAAACCACAAGAACTGGAAAAACAATCGAAAGAAATTAGCTCCTTCCCCGGCTTTCACCCATGACAATCACAGTATACATTTAGATAGAGGAGGCTATGAGATTCCTACAAATTCAAAGCCCGTGTTGAGTTTCAGAGAACAGTAGGATGGAACCCCTTCCTTGGCTGTCAGTTGAATAATATTATAATTGTTTTTAACATCCAAACGGCAAAGAATTTGCTCCTTTTTTATCTGATACTGAGCTCCACTCAAGGATAGTTACTTACTCTTCTTGGATAGTCAGGATAGTTACGCTCCTCGGTTTGAACAGAGTGAGTAATTGATTGTCTTAGGGGCGTGCAAACCTCAGAGCTAGATTATCATACAGTGGTGCAGTCTGCGACTGGAGTGACGGCTTTGCCTGCCCCCAGCCGTCTGATCCCTCCTTCCTGGCCACAGCAGGTGTCTGTGGACTTTTCCCAGCCACCAGGACAGATAGGGTCAACGAACGAAATGAACACCCCACACGCAACTTCCTGCCCTCAGTGACTCGAGCCTCTGAGAGGAGAGGTGAGGCACGTTCAGAAATGTCTGTGATGCGAGGTAGAAAGTGTGAAGTTGACAAAGGAATGTTTTTAAAGACAATTTGGCTTTTGATCGACGATGGAAATACTGATTTAATAACTAGGCTGCATTATATGAAAAGCAATCGTCTTAATAAAAAAGGAGAATAATAAATTTTATCATATAAAGTTTTATTTTCCCACAAGCTAATATAGAGAGGACAATAGTGCAGAATCGAAGACGTTAATGTTTTTATTCGAGAATGGTATATTCAGGAGCATCTCTCTCAGGCTATAAAAATTAAACTTGAAACTCAGCAATGAAGTTTATTGCCTGAAGCAATTGAGTCTAATAAAATTATAAATATTCATTTCATCTGTACATAGAGCTATGCATCTTGATCAAAGCCGAATAAAACTTTTCATGTTCCGGACAACTTTCAGGATGGCTTCTGCCCTGATTCTGCTGGCACTTTCAGAGCAGTGAGTAACTAAGGAGACGCTGCTTTGTGTCCAGATTTGGAGAATATGAGCGGAGCTTCCCTTCATAGACCAACAGATTGGTTAATAAAGAGCCATTAATTTGCCAAAGAAAGTTGTCGCAAACTATGGCAAGCTATCCAGAACTTATATTTTGTTAGCTGTTTTGACTCAATGAGTTATCCATTCATTAAAAAAACTTCTGTGGTCCCTACTGCGCACTTGTCCCTCACAGGATATTTTGGATGTCTACCAACAAGACCTACAGATATATGCACCTGCCCTTAATGCACTTGCAATATAATAGGGAATATAAACAACGGAATAGTGTTCATAACTAATCTAATTTAGCGTTATTATTATTTACCCTAATGTGCTTTGGACAGAATAGTTCAGGATCACCTTCTAAATTAACAGGCTGTCCTTGTTCTTCTTAATTAGTGGTCTTCTTAATGGTGACCAATCAGGTTAAGTTTTCCCAGTTACTATAAAATAATTTTAGTATAATCCTACTTTAAATGCACATCATTAGATTTCTGATTTTCTGTCTGGTCTTGACTTGGATGTGGCCTCTAGTCCCAAAGTAGGAGAGCTTTAAAATACAACAAACCAGTAAGGTGCCCTAGCATTGTTTTGCTAAGTTTTATTTCTCTAGCGATGTTTATATAAATGGCATTCTGTTGATTTTGTGTGAGTGCAGAAAAAGAAACAATGACAAAATTCCCCAAATATCAAAACAAAAATCCGTTTTGAAGTATGCAGAATAAAGACGTGCCTTTCCTGGGAAAGAATACAAGAGGTTGAATGTAGTTCAAATCAATACAGTCATGCAGATAAGCCTTAATGGGTCGATTTTCAGTGTGGGGAAAGGAAATCCATTGAAGGATTATAAATTGAAATGGAGCTCCATATATGAGAATTGAGTAATAAATAATTTGTGGAAATTACCTACTGACATCGTCATGGGCAGACTACTGTTTAGATATGATGTGACTTCTATGTGACTTATGTGACACGTATGCCTTTTCTATGCTTTACCAAAGAATTTATCTCATTTAGAAAGAAAGACAAAACGTTTCTAAAATTTCAGGAGTATGAATATAAGTGCAAAGATCCTCAACAAAATATTAGGGAATCTAATTCGGTAACATGAAAAAGTATTATATGCCATGATCAAGTAAGATTTATGCTAGGATTTTAAGGTTGGTTCAGCAGATAAAAATTAATCAATGTAATGTGCCATGTTAGTAAAATAAAGGACGAAAACCACATGGTTACCTCAGTAGACACAGAAAAAGCATTTGGAAAAAAAAACCCCAAAAACTCCACCCTGCTTTCATAATAAAGAACATTGAACAAACTAGGAATAGAAGGAACCTTCCTCACATGAAAAAAGGCATCCAGAAAAACCCCCAGCTGACATGACATCATACTCAATGGTAAGATAATGGAAGTCTTTCCCTAAGATCAGGAACAAAATGGGGATGTCCACTCTCACTGGTTTTGTTCAAGACTATAGAACTCGTTGGAGTGAGGGCTATTTCGCAAGGAAAAAAAAAAAAAGTAAGAAGTATCCAGAATAAAAAGAAAGAAGTAAAACTATCTCTATTTGTAGAGAATGTGGGCTTGTAAGGAATCCAGGAGAAAAGCTATTGGAGCTAGTACACAGTTTGGGAAAAGACATAAGATCAATATACAGAAACTTACTTTATTTCTATATAGTAGCAATGAACAATACGAAAATGAAAGGAAGAATGAAATGTAAATTCCATTGAAAATAGCATCAAAAAGAATAAAATACCTTGGGAGAACTTTAACAAAAGAGGTATAAGACACATATGCTAGAGACTATGGAACTTTGTTGGAATGAATTATGGAAGCCTTATGTAAACAGAAAGACATCCACGTTCATGGATTGGAAGACATACTGTTGCTAAGATGGCAGTGCTCCCCAGATTGACCTACGGATTCAACCGGATGGCCTTTTTGTAGAAATTGGCAAGTTGCAATTTTTGTAGAAATTGACAAGTCCCAAAATGCCTATGGAAATGCAAAGGATTCCAAGTAGCCAAAACAGTCTTGAAAAGAAGAATTAAGTTGGAGGTCTCACTCTTGATTTTAAAACTTGGTACAAAGCTATGCTAATCAAAGCTGTGTGGTATTGGCATAAGGGCAAACCCATTGGCCAATGAAGTAGCTTGAGAGTCAAGAAATACATCGATTTTTCACTAGTTGACTTAGACATTCATGCCAGGCCCATTCAACGGAGGGAGAATAGTCTCTTAAACAAATGGAACTGAGCCAACTGGATATCCACAGGCTAAAAAAACAATGTGGACCCCTACCTCATACCACTTACAAAAATGAACTCAAAAGGGATGGTAGGTCTAAATGTGGGGGCTATAATTATAAAACTTTTAGACCAAACTATGGTGGGTTGTGACCTTGGGTTAGGCAGTGGTTTCTTAGATAAGGTTTCTCAAAAGCCTTGCATTAGGTCATGGTTTCTCAAGAGCACAAGAGCAACACAAGAAAAACAGATAAGGTGGACCTCATCAAAATTAAAAACTTTGGTAATTCAAGTGACACTTCCAAGAAAGTAAAAAGACAATCCACAAAATGAAAAATATTTGCCGGTCATGTATCTGACAAGAAACTTTTGTACAGAATATATAAAGGACTCATCCAACTAAACAAAAAGACAAATAACTCAGGTTAAAGTGGTAAATTTTGCAAGGGGATACTGGTAATGGTGTTACAGCTTTGTAAATCACAAAACCCCACTGAATTGTGTACTTGAAAATGACGAATTTTATGGTATGTGAACTGGATCTCAATAATAAGAAATAAAATCTATTAGAGATTTCTCTCTTTTGCCAGTGCCTTTTCTCCATGCAGCTGGGAGAGTCGGAGTGATGAGCCATAACTGGATGTTTATTCTGAAGGGTGAATGAGTTTATTTGAGAACAGGATGTGATGGGAGGTAGGGAGTAGAGAACTGGTAGGGGCCAGCGCCCGAGACTGCTGAGGTGGAGCAAAGCCACATCAGCGGTTCCTGCACAAGCCTAGTCATACTTTTGAAAAGGACTGAGAACTAAGGACAGAGATAGCAACCGTGCGGAGTTGTGACCGTATCCCTTTGTTAGGTAGACGAGTGGCAGAGACCGCTCACATCGTGACACGTGGAGGTGACGTTATTTACTAAAGACTGCTCTTCTAGTAAATACCTGCTGGCAATGCTTGTTCAAAGGGCCCGGGGTCCCAAATGACCCCGGATTTCTTCCCAGGCGTTGGCTGCCAGTGCTGGGATTCTTGGTGCATGGCGAGCATGTGTTTTGGGGAGGAGGGAGGTGTAATTAATTCACTTCTTTCTGACTCTGAAAAGCACGTCCCTCCAGCCCTGAATTGTTGGAAAGACAGACTGGGAAAGTCTGTCTAGTCATCATCTTCTAATTATGTCATTTATTTAGAATAAAAAAAAAAGTTCACTCTGTTGTTTCATCAATTCCAAAATAAACAGCAGGTCGATTCAGGGGCACGGCTTTCATCCATCGGGTGTTTCTAACATTCATTCATGCTGTTGCGCGTACAAAGTTCACTCATTGTCTTTGCTGCGCCCTTTATTGCATGAGTATCTCTCAGTTGGTTTATTCTCATGTTGACGGGCAGCTGGGTTGTCTTTGGGGCTGTTAATCTCCTGTATCAACTTTATAGTTATGCCTCCTTTTATTATTACCTGTTACTCCTAGGATTAAATTGTGCATCCTTGATTTATCACACACTAAACTGTCACACTTGTCAAAATACATAAAAACTTCAGAACATTTTATTTCCTCCCCCACCCTTGTTGTCACGTATTTTATGTTTACGTGTTATTTTGTTCCGCAAGACATTACTACTGCTGTTGTTTAAAACAGTCTGTGTCCATTTCATTCTATCCACATTTTTACACTTTCGGCGGTACTTCCTGGTTTCCTGTGATTCCTCGAACCACTCACTTTGTTTCCTGATTTTTCTTGCTGAGAGAGCCTCTGGGGATGCTCCTTCCGCTGCTCTGGTGTTTCCTGCCGAAAGAACGTCTTGTAGATCTTTTGTTAAAATGTTTGTCCCTTACAAAAGCAGAAATCATCCCATATATTGGAATGCGCAGCCTTGGTAAATGTATCTTATGAGCAACACTGCCCACCATCTGAGACAGTTAAGAATGTTTATGTCCTGAATTATCGTAAATTTGATTGTAATTTTAAGTTTTCCTACCATGGACGTTTTTTTTTTTTTTAATTATTTTTTTTTCAACGTTTATTTATTTTTGGGACAGAGAGAGACAGAGCATGAACGGGGGAGGGGCAGAGAGAGAGGGAGACACAGAATCGGAAACAGGCTCCAGGCTCTGAGCCATCAGCCCAGAGCCTGACGCGGGGCTCGAACTCATGGACCGCGAGATCGTGACCTGGCTGAAGTCGGACGCTTAACCGACTGCGCCACCCAGGCGCCCCAAGTTTTACTTATTTTTGAGACAGAGAGAGACAGAGCATGAATGGGGGAGGGGCAGAGAGAGAGGGAGACACAGAATCGGAAGCAGGCTCCAGGCCCTGAGCCATCAGCCCAGAGCCCGACGTGGGGCTTGAACTCACGGACCGCGAGATCATGACCTGAGCTGAAGTCGGACGCTTAACCGACTGAGCCACTCAGGCACCCCTAAAAATTTTTTTGAATGTTTATTTAGTTTTGAGAGAGCGACAGAATGTGATTTGGGGAGGGGCAGAGAGAGAGGGAGACACAGAATTCGAAGCAAGCTCCAGGCTCCGAGCTGCCTGCACAGAGCTCAAGGTGGGGCTCGAGCCCACAAACTGTGAGATCATGACCTGAGCCGAAGTCGGACGATCAACCGACTGAGCCACCCAGGCGCCCCATGGACGTTTTTTAAGTGGGGAAAAAAAAGATTTAATCTGTTTTTATTGAAAATGATTTAGGGTTCTACTCAAAATTACAAAGGAAGTGAACTTTATCCTCATCTCTTGGCCCACTTTTTCTTAAACGTTAGCTCTGCTTCCTGGCCACACTCAAACCACATTCCCATCCCCTCGTGACCTAGTATGCACTTGATCTCTTACTTCCTGTTGGTATACCTGTGTCCTCGAGCGCGCGGAGATGGTCAAACATAGTCACCCTGATATGCAAATTTCTTTTAAAATGTTTTTTTAATGTTTATTTATTGAGAGAGAGAGACAGGACAGAGACAGAGCGTGAGCAGGGGAGGGGCAGAGAGAGAGGGAGACACAGAATCCAAAGCAGGGTCCAGGTTCTGAGCTATTAGCAAAGAGCCTTGCCTTGGGGCTCGAACCCACAATCCAGGAGATCATGACTTGAACTGAAGTCAGATGGTTGCTTAACCAGTGAGCCACCCAGCCGCCCCTGATGTGTGAATTTCTAATACCGCCTAACTATTCTCCTAAGGTTTCCGTCGTGTTTTTTTCTTTACATTTTAAAGGGAAGAAAACTTTTGAGCCAGAAGGAAGGGCCTCAGTTATGGAATTTCAGGAGTCAGCTGCTAAGGAAGATAGATTTGCACTCTTTGTCTTCCTGAACACAGTTCTGTTAATTCTGATGCTGATATTGTGTGGACCTTGTTCTGGAAAATGGCAGCTTGGACCCGTAAACACTTGCTTCCACTCCCAATTCATTGTGTCTGTGCCCTGAACAGAGGGACTGGAGGGCCAGCCCAGTTGCCAGGAGGGGCGGGAAGGTGTGCATGAGGGATCTGCGGTGGGGACTTGCCCCGTGGGCTGGAACAGAGCAGAGTCTCAGGGAGGGAGTGCGAAGCCTGCAGATCCTGGGCAGAGCTTGGCTTGGAGAGAACTCTGGACCTCCAAAGGGAAGGAAGCTCAATACTGCTCAGCATGGTTGTGCTCATGCTCAGTGTCCCTCCCTGAGCGGAGGATGGGCTGGCTGGTTGGGCCACATTCCTTCTGTCATGGTGAGGGTGAGGGAGAGAGACTTCTTCCTACAACGTGGGCTCTGTGTCAGAACAGATGCACTCTCCACATTGCCAGGACCCCCATATCATCATGTAAGGTCCCCAACTATGGAATTCTGAAACTAGCAGACCAAGAAATAAATAAGTAAAAAATAATAATAATAATAACGTCACCCCTTAGGGAGATGAGGAGGAGGATTAAAAACAACAAATAGAATTCCCACATCAAAACAGCTGCTAAAGAAGCCAGAAAATAACAAGGATGAAACTTGGGGCTCAAGGAAATTTGAGAAAAGTCACACCTGCAGACACGGACGCTGGGGGTTAAAGTAAATATAACTTCGAGATTTCACTGGGTCATCTGAAGGAGAGGATCATCACTGATTATGCATAACCAGTGACCTGGAATATATTGTAGGTGGAGTATCTCAAACCACAGAGCAAAAAAGCTTAAGAGAGAGAAATTAGAAGGGAAAATAAGAGGAAATGTAACACGAGTAACTAGAGATCCAGAAACAGAATTAGAAGCAAAGACAACAAGTGTGCATTTAAAACAATTCTCTGAGTTGAAGGAAAACCTGAGTCGCAAATTGAAAGGACTCCTCAGTTTTGATGAGAAAAGACCTACATCTGGGAAAATTTCTGAATTGCCAAACCACAGAGAAGAAAGCTTCCAAACTTTCGAGACAGAAGTTACTACGATGAAAAAATAATGATCATGGCATCAGCACCCAACTTCTCATTTGTAACAGTGGGATAAAAAAAAACAAAAAACAACTCGACAGAATATCATTACACGGCTGAGGAATGAGCTGCAGCTTAAGCATCTGATATATAATGTATTTGACAAGGTTAAAAAAAGATATTTTGGATAACAAGGAAGGATTGAGATTAAATATTGACCATGCATCCCATCCGAGGAAAATACTAGAGAATTATTCCAGTCGAAAAGTGAATCACAACCATGGCCTCAGGATGGAAACTATGAAGGCAATAGGGAACGGTGAGCAGTAAACCTTTTGACGTATATTGACATTGAACATGCATACGTAATATGTGGGCACATAAATCCACCCACACATGTCCATACCCACAACGCACATACATGGAGAAGCATCAAGTACACAGTCTTGAAGAACGTGAAAATATAGTGCACTGTAATGTTCTACTGATGTTTCTTTCCTGAGTAGTAGGAGTGCCTGCAGAAACGAAGGTCAGTTACCTTTGAAAACCTACATGTCACAGGATTAGTCTAAAGAATTAAGGTCAATGTCGGCCCCTGATTTGTTCTCCTACCCTAGCCCAGTAGTGCTCGTGTCAGACTTTGACCAGTCTCTCTTTTTGCTCAACAGCCGAGACCTTTTTTTGGTCCGTATTTTTGTTTGTTTGTTTGGGGTTTTGGGGTTTTTTTTTTGTTTCTTTGTTTGCAGAAGAAGTCCTATGTTACTATTATGGTGTTTTCCCATTTTTTTTCTTCTTGACATTCTCTCAAGTATATTCAAGTGAAGATGCCTTTCTTCAAGGAATATATATTGCCTGAATGCAAAAAAAAAAAAAAAAGTTATCGCATCTTTAAAGAACTCTTTTAGTATAAAATAATCATTTAATTGAGTTGTCCCCATCTCATTTTACTTCACTGTAAGAATCTACCTGAAATTCAGCATATGTAACACTCCTTGATGCTTCTTCATATAATCAGCCTGGCCAAGATAGCAATATGTTTCAGAAAATTCTTTTTTTGTGTGTGTGTGATTTTAACAATGTAAACATGTCCCTGATTTTAGTTGCTTGTAGAGGCCTTTTACACAGCACTTACTTGTGCAACTTTAAAATTACTGAACAGAATTTTATAAGTAGCTCCCAATGAATTTATTCAAAGTTTCCCAAAGTTAGATCATTTTTCTTAAAGATATGACTCTTTTCCAAAGCTGAAGGAGCAAGGATACAAAAGATTGGACTTTCAGGAAGGACAGACTGAAATAGTGAGATGAAGTTGGATAGGAAAAAAGGCGAGACGTGTAACGAGATTGAAGAAATCCACCCCCTGAGTTTGTAGGGGAGGCAAAACTTTACATCTCCCCTCTTAAGGTTTCTAGCTAAACCTGAGCATTAAATTGACCCGAGGCAGATTAACAAGAGGAAAGCATGTAGATTTTTAAATGTATATGGCGCTTCCGTAGGAAAATGAAGACCCAAAAAGCAGATAGTGTTTATATGTTAGATTGAACACAGGGTATAGTAATTGTGCATGAGTAATTAAATGTAGGGGGGGGGTGACAAATGGGGGTAGGAGTTACTTTAACAAGGTTTGCGTGTACAGATTTCTCCAGCCTGACCCCCTTCTCACAGGGGACCCTCTTCCCCCTAAGAAAATAATAGTTCTTTATTTTTCACAGCACCTAGCATGTATGTATTAGATTATCCATATCCAGTCAAAACTATTTATAGTTACTTATAGTATCAGGAAGTGGCGACAAAAGGGCAGTACCCCTCAAAAACTCAAACTCCATGGCAATAAAGATTGTCCTGTAAGGGTTTGCAACATCAAGATAGACTGGATCAGAGCTGAGATTCTCAGTGTGAAGTTAAAGACGGACTATTATGCCAATCCAAAAAACACTTCTAGAATGTATACGTATATTTTATGGAAGGTATATGCATCTGTTAAAAGAGAAAGAGTAGTATAATGACCCCCATTTACCTGTCCCTTAATGTGAATAATTACGAACATGTCCAAAAGATACTGACATAATAAAAGGGATAATACCCTATTGAAAAGGGGGTTACTATAACCAGCTCAGATACAGGTCCCCCCGCTTGAGAGACCTTTGTTTACTAAGGTCTAGTATTACTAACTTTCTTTTTTTTTATTAAAAAAATTTTTTTAATGTTTATTTATCTGTGAGAGGGAGACAGTGTGAGAGGAGCAGAGAGAGAGGGAGACACAGAATCCGAAGCAGGCTCCAGGCTCCGAGCTGTCAGCACAGAGCCTGACTCGGGGCTCGAACTCACCAACCTTGAGATCATGACCTGAGCTGAATTCGGACACTCAACCGACTGAGCCACCCAGGCGCCCCTGTTACTTTCTGTAGGAGTAAGGGCACTCATGGTAACCTCTGCAGATCCCTTGACACAATGCCCAGCCTGCGGAAGCCAGCACATAAATTCTTGGTAGTTGTTCATGGTTGTTAGGAAGTCAGCCAGCTCATTGACTGAAGCAGGGAGGCAGTGTGGCAGCAGAGGCCACACGTCCTTACTAAGTTGAGGTGGCTTCCCCTGTGGGGTACACGGATGCCCCCCCTGACTCACTGCATTGAAACATTTGGAGTCTACACTTCATTGCCGTTGGTCAGGTTTGGTGGCCATTGAGCGAGAGCACTGAGGGCCTGACCATCGTCGAAGCGAAGGAATTGATGATGTCTCCTGAGTCAATCCCCCGCCAACCAACCTCCGTCAGAGTGGGGTGAGGGCCGGGAGAGGCAAGCCTCAACTTACGGAAAGGGGGGCAGAGACCATCACTGGAAAGGGGGGAGCGGCAGTGGGGTGTGGGGTCCCCCCCCGTGGCGCCTGCGGTTAGCGGGGGACCTCTGTCAACAGTGAGCCAGACCTAAGTGCACGTGGGGAGATCAGAGCTGCGGTAAGGACTCCCCCAGAGCACCGCCGTCCCCAAGCCCCGGAGACCTTTCACTGTGACCGCCTCGATTCTGGGTCACAAATCCTGTTTCAAAGTACTGTGCTGATCATTTGGAAAATGCCGCCGCAGAGGATTTTTAATTCGTTTGGAACGCGCGGCTGCATCCGGGGGAGGGGGGAGGGGGGAGGGGCTCGGCGTGCCCACACGCAGAGTTGCACCTGGGCGTCGTTCGCCAAGGCCACGGGTACCAGGGCCGCGGGCACTGGCTCTGGCTGCCTCTTCCTAAGCAGGGAAGGACAGGGGATCCGGGGGGGAGGGTGCTGTGGCCGCGCCCTAACGCGTGCCCCGCTTCTTTGCCCGCAGAGCCCCCCGGCGCGGACCCGGACACGCTGCGGGCCGGCGCGCGCGGCTTCACCGGCTGCCTCTCGGCGGTGCGCTTCGGCCCCGCCGCTCCGCTCAAGGCCGCGCTGCGCCCCGGGGGCCCCGCCCCGGTCACGGTGCGCGGCCACGTGGCCGCCGCGGCCCGCTGCGCGGAGGGGGCGGGGCCCGGAGCCCCGGCGCGGGAGGCCACCCGCCCGCTGGCAGGTGGCGCAGGTGCGTTGCCCCCTCCGCCCGCGGTCCCCCGCCCCGTCCCTCCCCGGAACTTTCCGGAGCCCGCCGCGGGCTGGGCTGGGCCGGCCCCGCTGGGGCGTGGGGTTCGTGCGCGTTTCTGGCACACGGTGGCCCGCTCTTCTGCCCGCGTGACGCTCGCGCGCGTCTCCGAAGTCCCCCTTCCCTCTCGCCTCTGTCATTCTCCCTTTTTCTTCCGTAGGTGGCTCTGGACCAACGGACGGGGGACAGCCCTTAGTTACTGCTGACGGAAGGGACTCCGCCGTCATCGGAGGTAACAGGGCTGTGAATGACCCGGGCCCTGGCGTCGTTGTCACCGTTGGCCGGATCCAAAAAGCGTCTGTGGGGATCCGCGCTGTTGTTCCAGGTGGATGCGGGACGCAGGACACTGGCCGATGGTCCCCGTGTGACCGCCCCGAAGGCAGCGTCTGGAGGCTGTTAGTTCAAGGCCCCGGTGGCTCCACGGAGACGCTTTTTAAATAGTTGCCAGACTGCAGAATAATAATAAGGTTTTTCATTTGAAAGTAGCCACTGATATTTCTCAGGATATGTATGCTTCAGACGCATTCACCTTTATTTCTCCGATTCAAAATAGCCACGGGCCTCTCAGTCCATTAGCCCAAAACATTTAAAAAATACTATGAAAAGTAAGGGCGCCTGAGTTGGCCCAGTCAGTTAAGCGTCAGACTTTGGCTCAGGTCATCATCTCACAGTTCGAGAGTTCGAGTCCTACGTGGGGCTCGGTGCTAACAGCTCACAGCCTGGATTGGAACCTGCTTTGGATTCTGTGTCTCCCCCTCCCTCAGCCCCTTCCCTGCTTGCACTTTCTCTCTCTCTCTCTCTCTCTCTCTCTCTCAAAAACAAACCTTAAAACAATTTTTTTAAATAATATTACAAGTAAAACATACATTGGGAAAAACACCTAAACTAGGCAAATTGTCATTTTCCTAAACATAAAGGTAGCCAAGATAAAGATTTTTCTTCGAAAAAATTTTTTTAAAGTTTGTTTTTGAGAGAGAAAGAGAGAGGGGCACAGAGTGCAAGCGGGGGAGGGCTGGAGAGAGTGGGGGGCACAGAATCCGAAGCAGGCTCCAGGCTCCAAGCCGTCAGCACAGAGTCGATGCGGGGCTCCAACTCACCAACCATGAGATCATGACGTGAGCTGAAGTTGGATACCTAAGGGACTGAGCCACCCAGGCGCCCCCTAACATAAAGATTTTTGTAAGCATAAATACGTAAAACTGCTTCTGGTGTCAGTGTTATCTTAGATTTATATACACTTCTATTTATAAATATAATTACTTATATATTTACATAATATATATATATTTAGTGTCACATGTATTCTATAAATGTGACACAAAACCTGGATGTAATATAGCTCTTTCAAGCAAAGTCTGATAGCTAAACTATATGTATATTCAAATATATATTCCCATTACATAGGAACTCCTATGTAATGGGAATATATATTTATAGGAATATAAAATACTTCTATTTCATACATTTAATATATTTGAAGAAGTAGAAGTAATTGCATCTTAAATACCTCCCAATGTATTCTCTGGAACAGGATTTATGTAGGTCTCATTTAAAGAATGAATAATCAAGTCTCCCTCCTTATCATTCAAGAAACATTTAAATGTATTTACTTAGATTAATGCGATGTGTCCGTTGCAAAGTCGGCTGGGTAAGGAGGAAGTGCACTGCTGGTCATTCCATTGCTGTTCCAGAGAAGGGACTTAGTCCCAGAGCCGGGTGACCCCACTGGCAGTCTGCTCTTCAGGCGGGGCACGCACCAGGTCAGATCGAACCTGTTCATTTCGCTTCCGTTCATAAAAGACACCAAGCTTCTCCAGACCGTGAGCAAAGTGTTCAGACATTTTCAAGTGCCGACCAAATCTATGTAAGACAGTTAATATTCCCTTTCTTCTCTCAACCATTTCTATTTTTGTGATGAGTGAAAGTATGTGACGCCCCGCCCCGATTTCACGCCTCCAAGAACAAATAAAAAGCAAATGTGTTACTTACAATGTGTATCTAAAAAGAATACTTTTGTGTTAAATTTTAAATCAAAACTTAATCCTCAGCCGTTCTCATTTATTTTTAATGAGGGGACTTCACTAGAAAGCAAAAGCTAATTGAAAATAAATCAAGAGTGATTAATGTTTTCCAAATAGGAATCACAGTCCAAAACGGGGCAAAATATCGCGGTTAGTGCCTTTATTAGAGCAACGAAAATAGTCAAATTGATGGCAGAACAGATGTGGTCTTTGGCGCTTTATCTCGTTTGGTTAAATATCATTGACAAGATGTACGAAGTGAGTAAGTTGCACCAGTATTATTCCCCTGAGAGGTCCTAGTTGGCTCCTGATAGGTGGGCTCTGCATTGTGCGTTATCGTCTTGTCCTCTTGCAAGCAAAGAGAACAATATAGGGACATTGTTGAACAATAACATTCAAACCTGCTAAACCAGAGATCACGGAGGGTTTCTTGCCAAGGGACCCATACTGTAGCTGGGCAGAAAGGGACGGGCAGAAAGGGACAGACATGTCGGTAGATGGAGGACGGGCAGATCTGAGTGCTTGTCACACACACATTTACCCCGGAATTGCTGAAGGGAAGGTTATGGAATGTGTCTCATGCATTATTCAAGTTATCTCAATCTTCAGAGAGTGGCTGAGGACAGAGGTGGTTCTAAGACCCCACCCAAACTCACAAAACAAACAAGCTAGTGATCAGTTACATACGTAACAGCGTGGATGTTTCCGTATAATGGTGACAGTAATTGTATAATCAAGTGGCCCAATCGCTGTTATTGAGAGTTACTGTCTCTGACTCTAAAATCGGGTATGATATAGCTCTTTAAAGCAAAGTCCTGTAAGTAAACATAACAACAATTACAGCAGCTCTACTGTTTGTTCTCATGTGAGATGTAAGTTTGAGAGTGATGCTTATTCTACCTATTGATATTTAAGAATATTCAAAAAATCATGAATATACTACCCATCTCAGGGAAGGAAGGGTCTGGGTTCCTGAGAGCATGTGTTCAGGAATCCCTGTGACCAAATATACCCAACCAATTTTGAGGTTGTTGGATCCCATTATGCTTTTTTTTTTTAATAGTTATTTATTTTTGAGAGAGAGAGTGCGAGCGGGGAAGGGGCAGAGAGAGAGAGAGGGAGAGAAATTCCCAAGGAGGCTCCACACTGTCAGCATGGAGCCCGATGCGGGGCTCGAACCCACAAACCGCGAGATCATGACCTGAGCCGAGGTTGGACGTTCAACCGACTGAGCCACCCAGGCGCCTCTCCATCACGCTTCTTTATGTCTGTCCCAGAGTATAATGAAGAATCTTCCTTTTTATTATACACATTTTGATTCACATAACAAAACAATAACGTGTTTTCTAGCATTTGCTAATTAGAATACTAATGCCTACGTGAGTTGTCTTAAAAGCATATTGACTAGTGAATGCTTTAAAAAAAATTTTTTTGCCTCTTTGTTTTGGTCTAGATTGGACATGCATTCTTCACTACTATGATAGCTTGAGTGAACACTTCTAGACCTCATTTGAACACCCACCCCTGGCAGCGCTTTAAAGTAGTCTGAGGAACTTTTAAGACAACTCTGATGTCCCACCCTCCCACCCAAAGATTCTGAACTATTGTCTGCTATGCACCCAAAGTTGCGAACCACTGGCGTAGCGAATGTTTTCGGTACTTCAAGCATTTCCAACGGGAGATCTCAAATAATCTACTTTCCAGAGTTGGATGGTCTCAATATCTCCAAAGTTTAACACAATGGCATAGTGATTATTGCTGCGTGATAAATTGCCACCGCTTAAGGCTGAACCCAACCCAACCAACTTTGATTATTTCACGGTTTCTGTGGGTTAGGAGTCAGGGCACAGCTTAGCCGGGTCCTCTGCCGAGGGTCGCATGAGGCTGTGATCGAGGTGTCCACCCAGACCGGAGTCTCATCTGGAGATTCCTCCGGGGAGGGAGTCCCGTCATCACCTGCATGCTTGTTAGCTGCATTGAGTGGCTTGTAGCCGTAGGACTGAGAGCGTCTGCATTTTTGCCGGCTGCCTACCAGAGCCTGACCTCAGCCTCTGGAGCCTTCCCTGCAAGTTCCCTGCCCTGTAAGGTTTCCCACCCTGACCGCTCACTGCCTCACGGCCGGCAGGAAGAGGGACGGACAGTCCCATAAAACAGGGGCTGCAGCCTTATGTAACAGAATCCCATAATCAGGTACAGCGTATCACCTTTGTTCCATTTTGTTTGTTAAAAACAAGTCACAGGCCCTACCCACAAACAGTGGAAGGGGGTCACACAAAGGCATAGACCCCCAGCAGCGGAGATCACTTAAGACTCTTCTAGCCTCATAGAAACAAGCGTATGCACACCACAGATGTGTGAGTCAGCAGTATCTCAGTAGCAAGTTTTCCTTAAAATACGTAACACCAACAGGGCACCCGGGTGACTCGGTTGGGCGTCCGACTTCGGTTTAGGTCATGATCGCATGGGTCGTGGGTTTGAGCCCCGCGTCGGGCTCTGCGCTGGCAGCTCGGAGCCCGCTTCGGATTCTGTGTCTCGCTCTCTCTCTCTCTCTCTCTCTCTCTCTCTCTGCCCCTCCCCCACTCACGCTCTGTCTCTGTCCCTCTCTCTCAAAAAAAATAAACATTAATAAAAAATAAATTCAGGAAAAACACACGTAAGCATTTAACTACTCTATGACAGGTCTATACTGCCTATCCTTTTAAAATAATTAAATTATTAGCATGAAGTGAGGGCGTGACCACGTTGTAGTTCTGAAGGTAAGTGTGAGGGCATTAACTGAAAGTGACGCTGATCGATCTTTAGGACGAGGGCATAAAACTGCTGTATCTAAAGGATGTATGGACTTAGAAGTAAACTCAGTGCTATAGTACCATTTGGTTTCTAATTTTCTGGTGAGATATATATATATATGATGAAATATATATAGGATGTAACATGATGTAATATATATATGATGTAATTGATATATAGAGAGAGATGATGTAAATGACGCTCTATATTATAGTAGATTATGAAGCTTATATTCTGACTATGTTTTTCCTTTCTCTCCTCTCACTAGGTGTGATAGCCGTTGTGATATTTATCTTGCTCTGCATCACGGCCATAGCTATACGCATTTACCAACAGAGATGGTTGTACCACAAAAATGAATCGAATATTCCAAAACACGGAGACAATGCCGAGACCGCTCTGAGAAGTGAGCTCAATCTGCAAAGTACAGTCAGTGAAAGCCAGAAGGAGTATTTCTTCTGATGGGCAGTAGAGGCTCACTCATGCATGGCCCTGGTGACGCGACTTTTCGGGCTGAGCCAGGGGCTCCCAGGGGATGACGCCCCCTCTTGTCCTCTTGGGACAGACGGTGGCCGTGGGGCGCTGTCAGCTTGCTCGTGTGTGGCCCCAGGAGGCCCTGCTCAGTGCTGCTTCATGATCTATTGATGTAAAAGTGACTTCGGTGTGCTCATTAATCACTGTGTGGCAGTTTCTGACTGTTCTGACCTGATCTTTGAAAATTCAAATGTATTTTGCATAATGACTCTGGGTGTTAAGTGAGGGCAAGGATTTGAGCTGTGGCTCTACTCGCTTAAGACGGAGACACAGACGTTTATAAAAGTCAGAGTTGGACTCTGATGTGCGTTGTGTGGAGGTCTGTATTTTGCTTCCCTTATCGATCACCTGCTGACACTTGTAAAGCAGGAAGTGTTTCTCAGATGGTGTTTGAGTGGTTTCCATCTTCCTGCACACCAGAGCCTGGTGGCCAAAAATGCATTCGAGACTTGGAAAAGAACATTTTTTGGCTGCTTGTTTTTACTATTTGTCTCTTTTAAGTCCGTTTGCATACGTTTTAGTGACGAAGTGCATCTTGAATGTCAGCTACGAAATTCTAGTCTTCTGTTCATTTATGGAACAGAAAAATGCATAGGTAGCAAAGTGTGTAAAGCATTCTGATCTGCAATATTTGCTTATTTTATTCTGTAACTGCTCATTTTAATCTTTGTAAATTATGATAAAGATGACCTCATGATCTCCCCCAAAACATCTATTTTCTAACTAAACCTGTGCCCAGGTATGAACTCTATATTTAACACTGCAAATGTATCCTTCACCCGTTTCATTTAAATGAAATATAATCTTGAATTTATTTCCTTCAAATGTGGGGTGATTAGGTCACTATTATTTGTTGTCCTGTGGTTCCCTTTTTTCTGAGGTGGTCACAACAATCTGGTTTCTTACGACTGTCTTTTCATTTACTAGGGAAGAGTCACAATTTGGAACTAAAGCTCTCCATTTCTTTTTCTAAATCCTGAACTGATCCAGGCAAACCCTGGATTCCCCGAAGGTGGAAGGATGCTTTTGCGAAGGGAGGGCGCGGGCTGTAGGATCTGAGTTGAATCTGGCGTTCTGCTCAAGCATCTGGGATCTCGGGGTCCGCTTCCATTAGAGGCCCCCAAATCGACCAGCTCATTTCATAGTAGGGTATATTTGCATCCGAGGGGAGCAAAGAACGTACACGAACCGCGGGAACCGTGCCAGGAACTCCTTTCGTGGCAGTGGTCACGAAATGACTGTGTGCAGCCCACCATTTGCACCCAACAGCCAGTTACACAAATGATGTGCCGCCCTCTTCAGATGCCACTTGGCCACGTGCCTGCTGGGAATCAGATTGCTCCCTTTGACCCCAATGGGACCACCTGGGACTATACACATTTAGCCTTGCTATTACTTTTGAGCGCACACCTACTTTTCTGTGATTTTTTTTAAAGAATAGAAACAGTCTCTATACTAAGTCTTTTC
Source organism: Felis catus (assembly GCF_018350175.1). Lineage (NCBI taxonomy): Eukaryota > Metazoa > Chordata > Mammalia > Carnivora > Felidae > Felis > Felis catus. The sequence continues at coordinate 5,379,711 of NC_058380.1, forward strand.
TCAAGAAAACCCCTTTTTTTGTTTCTTAGGGTTTCATATTAGTTTTCTATGAGGTGTAACAAACCACCACAATGTAGTGGTTTAACGCGACACATGTTTAGTGTCTCACTGTTTCTGTGGATCAGGAGCTAGGCATGGGTTTTCTGTTTCCTAAAAAAGCTGTAATGAAGTGTCAGCCCGGGCTGTGTTCTCATCTGGAGACTCAGCTAGGGAGTCCTCGTTCTTAACGGTTATTGACGACATTCCGTTCCGTAGTTCTGGAAGATTCACGGAAGCCTGCTTCTGTTCAGGGCTAGCAAGAGAGAGAGCTACTCTAGAGGAAGTCTGCAAATACGAGGGAGTTTTATGGAACATAAAATGATGATGGGAGTGACAGCCCATCTCCTTTGCCAAATTCTGTTGGTTGAAAGCAAGTCACAGGTCCTGCCCACGCTCAAGAGGAGGGGTTTACGTAGGACTTGTAACCGGCAGGCTGAGATCATGGGGTCCCTTTAAAGTCACTCTCTACACTACTATATCTTTATTGAAGTTTCTTTAAGTGAGCGATGAAGGATTTTCGGGATCTCAACATAGTAATACATGAGAAACCTACCTTGGTGAATGGTATCCGTACCTTTCACCCAAAAGGTCTGCGCAGGTCGGGGAAGGATTCAACGCAAAATCGTGGGCCCTGTTGCTTCTACGGAATGCATAGTTGAATGTGAACATCCTGAAATCGTTGCAACTTTAACAGATGATCATGTTGAGTTCCAAGAGAATTCATCACTTTGGTAGCTGGAATTTTACAGATTTATAGATAGGGCAATCCGTTGTACTCTGCTCTCTTTTTAAAAGAGAAAACAAAATGTTTCTACCAAATTGCGGTGATGTATAATCCACTTTACCGATTTGTAAACGTCAACCTGCTTATTTGTTAATAAAATAACGTTTTTGAATTAAATTAGGAAAATATTTTTAAGAGAAATTGACTGGAATTTGAATTGTGAATTATATTGTTTTTTCCCCTAATCTATTAAAAAATGTGCAAATGTCTCCATTCTGTAATGGTGTGTGTGCTACGTTACCCGTACTGTCTACAGAGAGAACACTGTGGTATGTTAATATTATTCGTGATGGTATTTAAATTATCAAACACAGAGTAAAACACAAAGTACCTAATAGGCACTGATTATTACCAGCTAAAATACCCGTGAAGGTAGAAGTCTAAACCTTTGCCAGAGAACAATAATTTAACAACCAGTAAGTTATTTGTTGAGTTGAATGTTTACGATACACTCAAAACTGGTTAAACGTGATTTTCCCCAGAGTTGAGTTTCTAGAGCACTCTAAATATACAAATTCCAGTTGTAAATAACATCCTGCTATGAAATAAATGTTGAAAGATCTTAATTCCCCAAGATTTATTTCCCGGTAGAAAAGGAAAATAGTTGGGAATTAACACTTATTATTGGGACTGGCACTTGAGAACTTCTGTTTGCTCCATTATTAAGCGAAGACCCCCCTCCCCCCCCCCCCCCCCCGCTTCATTCCCTCCCCAGTATTATTTAACAATGTCGAAAAACCTATCAGGGCATTCTGTTTGTCTAGAATAATCCCTGCTTCGGGAACTTTTTCACTTTCTTTCCTGTAGCACATCCGATAGGTAGTTGTTTTCAACGGGCTTTCTGAAAATAAACTATTAAGTTCATGGCTCTTGAAGGAGCACAACAAATATGATTGCAGCGTTTTCCATATCGAGTATACAGTTGCTCTGACGATGCAGCTGGGTTATCGAAATAGTCGACCGCCAAGGGAGATGCGGTGGACCCATGTTGAATGAAAACATGTTCACTGGGTTGCTTAATCTATTGTTTTGCAATCCACGTACTAACCTGGATTGGGTTAAAGAATCCTTTGGCGCCTTCAATAGATCCTGGCTGATTCCCCCTTCCCCCGCCAAGCTCGTAATGTGTGGCAACACGGAAGAAAGGATTAGAAAGGAAGTGATAAACATGAAGCGGTGTGGAGGTGGATTATGTGTGTAGGCGAGCCCACGGGCACATTTCCGAGCTCCAGGTCATTAACAGATTCTGTGCACGTCGAAAATACTACAGCTGAATAAAAATGGTATTAGTGATAGATCTTTGGGCTACTTAAACCTGCATATGAGAATGACTCCTTTTGGGGAAGATGAAAGTATCCATAAGCACTGGTTTGGCAAATTCAAGTTCAGAGAAAGTATCGAGTTGTTATTTAAAAAAATCCTTATTCTCAGAATCCTAGAGATTTCCCATTAGCAGGGACATGAACTGCCTTGCCGTGCAAACTTTGTCTCGCCTCTGCTCAGGCTCTCTAAGCAAGTCCAGGTTGCTTTTTCCAAGGAAACAGCTTTATTAGCAAGTGAGTTCAGATTACAAGATCCTTGTTTTTTCTACTGGGCAAGTTGTCTGGGTGTAGCTCCTGCTAGAGTTACTGCTGTAACTGACATTCTTTGGAATAGCAGCCATAATAATGTGGTGTAACTTTCAGCGTACGATACGGGTTGTGCTTTAGGAAGAGAGGTCTGTGTTCCCGGGCCGTGTGGCCGGATGTATCATACACAAATCACACGGCTGGGTAAGCTGGAGGGCTTACTTCCTGTAAACCTTCTGCTTCAAAATTACTAATAATGACTACCTTTGCCACCCTTTGATCGTGACCGAAAAATGATCCGGATTCACTCTATTGTATCGTCATTTGTGTTAAAAGGATGAGACCCTGGACTCAGCTAATCATGTACTTTGTGAATACAAATGCCCCTGTCTCAGGTCTGCCCTTGCCTTTAGATTTGAAAAATGAGGTTTTCTAATTCCCTTAAAATTTAAGACATCTCTTAAAATAGAAGCTTTACGGCGGCATAGAGTGCTCTGCCTCATAAGCTCTCCCTTTAATTTTTACAACAAACCAATGAGGTTAGACGTATATGCTTATTCCCTTTTTACAGATCAGAAGACTGTGGCACAGAAGTCCTTCGTTGCTTAGGTCAGAGTCACACAGCTGATTACTCCCAGCCAACGGCAGCCTGATGCTCCTATGCAACAGTGGGCTGGCTTCCGTTTTCCACAGCAAGTAAAGATAAGGCATGACCACAGTTCTTTTTTGTTTCAATCTTTGCAGATACGAAATCGTATCTTCATGTTGAAAATATTTCGTGTTGAAAAAAATATGGAATTGAAACTTCTGTCCAGGTAAACACACACACACACACACACACACACACACACACACACACGACTTTCTACCAACTGGTGCCAGATTTATGCTTTGAATGCTTCCTAGGATGTTTATTATATAGAGAGAAATATTCTACTCGTGCTTTCTTTAATGTTCATTATTTTAAGCATATACATATACACATATATATACACATATCTAAACATATACTCATATATACATACTCATATAGATACTTATGTATATCAGCATATATAATAGACTATATATAATAGAATTTTCCTAAACATTTGAATACTCCCACAACAAATAAATTAGCTTATAAATATTAGCTTTATAAACAAAAATTACTTTTAAACGTTAGCTTTCTAAATACAATCTACTCAGGCTGACTGAAACCCTCCTGAAATTACATTAAACGTTTTGCGAGTTAGCATGTTTAATAGGTTAGTGTCTCCGAAATTTTTAATTGAACTTAAAACCAGAAAAAAAAAACACTCAAATTATGAGAACGGTCATAAAAACTCTTGTGACATTTATATCCAACTGACTGCAAAACTGGGGATGATGCGGTTCAGATCCACTTGTATTGTTTATAATATTTCTACTGTGCGGAGGTTATAGCAATAGTTGTGCTCACGCTTTCTAGGGCATTCAGTGATTTGCTTCAGCTATAATAAAAAGAACATTACAGTCTGCGGGCTTTCAGCCAGGATTCTTGATCAGGACACGCACATGCGGGTTATATCTTCCAGGGGCGGTGGATAGGGGCTGCGACCCCCGGGCTGGGCTCCCGCTTACCTTCGGTGCTCATTGGCCATTGCTTGTTTACTCTCTTTCTTGGACGTGCTTTTCCCTGACATCCCGGTCAGTGGGGCGCTCCACCTCCGCGAGGGGGCATCCAGTGGGGTTGCGTCCCGGTGACATCGGGTTCCACCTTCTCACGAGTTGCCCTTTCAGGACCTTCAGCGAACTCATCATTTTTGCGTGTTGTTTTGGTCCGCTATCTACTTGGCAATTTTCTGTGACTCTCGGAACCAACCTAACCTTCCTAATTGGGGGGGGGGGGACTTTTTTCTAAAACTCATCATAGTTCCATTTATCCAGCGTTTCCTACTTTTACACATAAACCTGTAGGAATCTCTTAAAGGCAGAGATGAACTACATTGTTTAAGCAGGAAATCCATTTATTGGTAATCTAATTCGAATTAAAATTACTTCTAAAATAATGTTGAATAACAGCCACCTTTCTCTCCTTTATTTCAAGTTTTTACTTTATGCCATTTTACAGTCTCAACTTCTTCCAAAGATATTTAATTATCTTTGGATAATTATATTAATTATATCATTGTATTAATTAATTATATAATTAATTATATTTAATTATGATGATAATTAGTATTCTCTCTTGTCTCTAAAATTGGTATCATCTGACTCTGTTGTTCTTCCAGAATTATTCCAGACTTAAAAAAAAAACAAACACATTGCTTCCTATCAGCAACATGACGTTCCATAACATCTTGCATTTCGCTGCCCTAAGACACGGAATTAGCTACCCTCAAGGAGCGTGCTTTCCATCCATTAAAGTATTGGAAATCTAAATAGGAGCACCCGGGTGCATGTGAGAATGTACCCCACGCATCCTGTTGGAAGAGAGGACTATGTCACTGCTGGGCCAGTTTAGAGACAAAGTTGGAACTAATATTTTAAGACAGTGACTTCCGAGTAATAGTCCCAGTTTAAGGCTAATTATGTTCATCCAGGGGCGCCTAGGTAGCTCAGTCGGTTAAGCGTCTGACTTTGGCTCAGGTCATGATCTCACTGTCTGTGAGTTCGAGCCCCCTTGCCCCCTCGTCGGGTTCTGGGCTGACAGTTCGGGGCCTGGAGCCTGCTTCACATTCTGTGTCTCCCTCTCTGTTCCTTCCCCGCTCGCACTCTCTCTCTCTCTCTCAAAAATAAACATTAAATGGGGCGTCTGGGTGGCGCAGTCGGTTAAGCGTCCGACTTCAGCCAGGTCACGATGTCGCAGTCTGTGAGTTCGAGCCCCGCGTCAGGCTCTGGGCTGATGGCTCAGAGCCTGGAGCCTGTTTCCGATTCTGTGTCTCCCTCTCTCTCTGCCCCTCCCCCGTTCATGCTCTGTCTCTCTCTGTCCCAAAAATAAATAAACGTTGAAAAAAAAATTTAAAAAATAAATAAATAAATAAATAAACATTAAAAAAAAAAAGAATTGAGTTACGTTCATCTATTTTCCTAACAAAAAGTTAACTAACCCATAGGAAGGGTTTAACGCGACACCTAGCCCACAGTGAATGCTATTATAATTTACTGCTTTCGTTGAGTCAATGGATACTTTGGAGATCTCATATATATATATACAGCTGAAATGGAAATTAAAATGATTATTTGGCTATTTTTTTTCAACATAAGCAATTGATTCAGACATGTCAATCCCCAGAGGAAAAATTCATTAACTGAAAGTAGTTAATTGCCATTTCACATCCACGCTAAAGACATCCGAGCCACTTTATCCACGGTTATAGGGAAGTAACAAGTAGCAGATGTGGCCCTCCACATCGCAAGAATCTCACAGTTACAAGAGCGAGAACGAGTGGGGCCCCATTTCCCGCCCCATTGTGGGGCTGCACACAGGGATCAGATTTAAGAAGAAGGACCCTGACCTTGGACTTGTAAGCTGCAAGATTGCAGAAACCCGTCCTTCCCTTGATACGTGCTAATGCAGGTATCCGACCCAAAATCCTGTACTCACGAGAAGATTTCTGAAAAAGGGGTCCGAAGTGAAGATACTTGGGATAACAAAAAATGAGTCCGCATGCCCCATAAAGACCTTCATTAATGAAGTTTTAAAGCAATACAGCTCAATGGAAATTTCTATGAGGATAGAAAAGTAGCCACCAGCCACACGGCTGAGGAATTAAATTTTAATGTTAATGTTAATTACTTTAAATTTAAATAACCACTTGTGGCTAATGGCTACCATACTGGACAACACTGGTCAAAGGATGTGTAATGAGCACAAAAAAAAGACATTTCTAGAAACTGCAGAGTCTGAGATGCAGGAAAGAATGAAGATGTGGACAAACCCGGATAAAAATTGACTGTAGAAAATAATAATACTGATGTCATCATAGGATTTAAAAAAAAATGATTAATAACAGGGGCGCCCAGGTGGCTCAGTCCATTGAGCGGCCAACTCTTGGTTTCGGCTCACGTCACGATCTCATGATTCATGGGTTCAAGCACCCAGTGCAGAGCCTGCCTGGGATTCTGTCTCTCTTTCTCTTTCTCTCTCTTTCCTCACCTGCTCCTCTCTCTCTCTCTCTCAAAACTAAATGAACATTTTTTAAAACTTATAAAAAGTAATTAATACCATATGCCAATAAAATAGTGAATGTATTAATATTCAGATAACCTATCAATATTACTGACATGGTGATTACATATGGTTCAAGTTAATTTGTTCTAGGTTCTTAGGTTGGTAATGAGAGTGAAGGTGAGGGTATGACTGAAAAAGAAAGACTCTGCGTTGGAAGACCAGTGGTGACCCATAAGGGTATGGCAGGGAGGAAATTCTCTCCGGTGTTCTGGGCTGAGCCCTTTGTATTTGGGGCAGACAGCTGGCCACCGACCACTCTAATGATGCAGCAACCTGTTTTTTTTTTTAAGTTTATTTATTTTTGAGAGAGAGACAAAGTCTGAGTGGGGGAGGGGCAGAGAGACACAGAATCCAAAGCAGGTTCCAGGCTCCGAGATGTCGGCACCGAGTCCAACATGGGGCTCGAAACCATGAATTGCAAGATCATGACCCGAGTCAATGTCCAACGCTTAACCAACTGAGCCACCCAAGCAACACTCAACTTTTTCTTTTGGGGGGGGGGTGTCGCTAAAGCGTTCAGGGACATAGAGTCACAGGGGACATTCATGCAAAGTCTATCCTTTGTGACAGTTTCTTTCTCACAAGCTGAGTGGTGGGTGGCCACTGTCCTCTGGAGAGGAGATGTCCCAGGAAAAGGGCCGCAGACATCAGTAGTCAAAAATCTTCTCACAAACAAACATCTAAGTCCTGGTGAACCCAAGTTCTACACTTATTCAAGGAGCAAGTACTGTCAATGTAATACCAAATATTCCAGGGTAAAAAAGCATGTTCTTGATAATAAGATTCTCTCTTTCTCTTGGGGCGCCTGGGTGGCTCAGTCAGTTGAGCATCCGACTTCAGCTCAGGTCATGATCTCACGGTCCATGAGTTTGAGCCCCACATCGGGCTCTGTGCTGACAGCTCGGAGCCTGGAGCTTGCTTCGGATTCTGTGTCTCCCTCTCTCTCTGCCCCTCCCCTGTTCATGCTCTGTCTCTCTCTCTCTGTCTCTCTCTGTCAAAAATAAATAAACATTAAAAAAAAAATAAGATGCTCTCTTTCTCTCCCTCTGCCCCTCCGCCTGTTCATGCTCTCTGTCTAAAAAGAAAACAATAATAAAATAAAATCATTTAAAAAATTGTTGCGATAGAAAATTTTATGTTGTATGTTTTTTTTTTATCACAGTTAAAACACACACACACACTGATGATAAAAAGCCCGCTCTCTTTCTAGCCAAAGGACCCAGGAGGATGCAGCCTAGCAGGAAAGACAACTTTTAGGGTAATTGCTCTACTCTAGATAACACCTCAGAAAAACCTGTAGTCCCACTGTCAACATGCCAACAAAGGTCAAATGCGGATCCTAGACCTCTTCCCACATGAGGCTATAACAAATAATCTCTTTACCAGGCTAGTGTCAAAGAAGGTAGACTAAGCAGTCAGGACTTCCATCCCCCAAGATACTGTTGCAGAAAGCACACAGGAGGCTGGATTTTCACCCCCACCCAGCAGTAGCAAGGTGACCTCACAGGGGTGCTGGTGGAGGAGGCCTGATGGATGGTCAGGATTTTCCGTAGCTGCCTGTGATAACGAGGCCAACCCCCCTCCCAGTCATGTTGTTGGAAGCCACAGGGGGAGAAGTCACAGAACACTACGACCTATCCCAGCCAGGGAGGTATCATAGAGGGCTCAGTGTTGAGTCAATCCCCCACCCCCGCCTAAAAGTAATGAGGACCCCGTTGTGGGGTGGAGGTTAACAGGGGCCAAATGGGGAATCTGCACTTCTTCACCCATCTGGCAGAACTAACCTGCCATTCCCCACTTCCTCTACTGACTAGTGTCAAAATAAAGTAGCTAAAACAGTAGGATGAAATACGATCCTAGTTCTTATAACACGATTCCCAACATGTTCAGGTTTCAGAAGAAAAGCATTCATCATGCTGAGAAGCAGGGGAGATCTCTGAATGCGGAAAGACTGATGGACAGATGTCAAGATCAAGGTGACAGAGATGTTAGAATTATCCAACAGAGATGTTAAGTCAGCTATGGTAAAAGAGCTTCAAGAAGCAATTATGAGCACCCTCAAAACAAAAGCAACAATAGTAAGTCTCTGCCCAGAAATAGATCGTATGGAGAACCAAATGAAACCCTTAGAAGTGAAAAATAGAACAACCAAAATACACTCAATGGGTGAGCACAATAACAGAGCGAAGAATGAATGAATAAGATAGAAGATAGAAATTGGCTCATTTGAACCATAGAATGATAATAGTGTGGAAAAAAATGAGCAGAGCCTGGGGACCTGTGAGATTGGAACAAAGACTCTAACGCGTGTGCAGAGTTCGGGATGAGAGAAGGGTATAGGACTGAGGAAGTGTTCAAAGGAATACCGGTCTCATGACAATATGGATGGGCCTGGAGGGTATTATGCCAAATAACACGATAAGTCACACGGAGAGAGTCAAGTGCCAGATGATTTCATTTATATGTACAATCTAAAAAAACAAAACGAATAAACAAACAAAAAGCAGAATCAGTCCTCTAAATGCAGAGGACAAATTGATGGTTGCCAGAGGAGAGGGAGTTGGGCGGGGCCGGGGGGGTTGCAAAATAGGTAAAGGGCATCAAACATGCCTTGGGAGTATGTTTGTAAGTCAGAGTAGGTCTCTCACACCAACCTGATGGATTTTGCCAACAGGCAACTCCTGGGGTGGCTGGCCACTTAGGGTGGGGACCAGTCACTTCAGTAAGACCAACTGCCTAATGAGCCAGATGATTATGGCCTAGCCTTGGGGAATGAGCGGGAGCCAAAGGATGACATCAGTCACTTGGGCAATGACTCAATCAATCGTGCCTATGTAATAAAGCCTCAGGAAACCCTCTGGACGCCAAAGCTTGAGTGAGTTTCTTATTGACGACGTTCCACGTGAGTATCGCCACACGCTGATGCCAGGAGGGCGATGCATCCCTGAGGACCCAGAAGCTTCACCCCTGGAACCCTCCCTGTCCCAGGTCCCGCCGTACATGTTTCTTCCCTTGGCCATTTTTGACAAGAGCACCCAAAGTTGGTTGGTTGGTCTGGTGGTTCTGATCTGTACCCTTTTGCTCTAATAAAACTGCCCGGAGAGCACTTCCTTGAGTTCCGTGAGTCATTCCAAGACAGTGAGCGAACCCAAAAGAGTCTGCAGGGACACTCAAGTTTGTAGCCAGCTGGCCTGAAGTGAAGATGACCTTGGAGATTTCCAAACTTGGGCTGGCGTGTCTGCAGTCTTGGGCACCCGGGGGAGTCTAGAGCACGGTGCCCTTAACCTCCGGGTTTGCTAACTCTGGGGAGGCTGAACGAGATCCCATCCTACGGACACCCCCTTTTGATTATCCATTTACCTGTTGACAAACATCCGGGTGCTTCCACTCTTTGGCTATTGGGAGTAACGCTGTTGTGAACATTGGTGCGCAGGCTTTGGTGTGGACATGTGTTCAATCACCTTGGGTATACATCTAGGAGTGCAGTTGCGGGGTCAACTTTCTGATAAGGTGCCAAATAGTTGCCTGACCCAAGTTCATGAAGATTTACTCCTGTTTCCTTCTGGAATGACACCATTCTAGCTCTTGCATGGAAACGTGTGACCCACTTCCTGTTAATGTTTGTGTGTGGTGTGAGGTAAGGCTCGACAACATCCTTCTGTGTGAGGCTGTTTGGTTTTCCCAGCACCACCTGTTGAGAAAACTATTCTTTCCCCATTAAGTGGTCTTGGCACTCTTGTCCAAAATCAATCGATATGTGGGCGGGTTCATGTCTGGATTCTCAGTTCTGTTCCCTTAGTCTTCGTGTCCATCCTTCCATCAGCGCAACATTGTCCTGGTCATTGTGCTTTTGTAGCTGGTCTCTGTATCAGGAAATAGGAGACCTTTACCTGTGCCCTTTCTTCCCCTGAGATTATTTCTTACATTCTGGGTGCTTTGCATTTTCATGCGAATTTTAGGATCATCCTTGTCTACGGGTGCATGAAAGGCAGCTGGGATTACGATAGGGTGTGCAATGAACCTGGAGATCCATGTGAGAGATGGCCACCTTAACAGCATTGCCTTCCAATCCAGGAGCGAGGGATGTCTTGCCATATATTTCTTTTTCCACGTATTTCTCTTTCCAAATATTCTTTCCATAAAAAATATTTACACAGTCTTTAATTTTTTCAACAATGTTTTGTAATTTGTAGTATACTAGTTTTGCCCTCCTTTAATTAAAATTATTCCTAGGTGTTTTATTCTGATTGATGCTATTTCATTATTTATTTTAAGTTTATTTATTTATTTTGAGAGAGAGTGTGTGAGCAGGGGAGGAGCAGAGAGAGAGGGAGAGAGAGAATCCCAAGCAAGCTCTGTGACATTCGATCCCATGAACTGGGGGTTCGATCCTGTGAACTGTGAAATCATGACCTGAGCCTAAACCCAAGAGTTAGACACTCAACGGACTGAGCCACCGAGGCACTCCTCATTGATGCTATTTTAAAATTTTTTTAATGCTTATTTATTTTTGAGAGAGAGAGACAGAGACAGAGTGTGAGCAAGGAAGGGGCAGAGAGAGGGAGACACAGAATCCGAAGCAGGCTCCAGGCTCTGAGCTGTCAGCACAGAGCCCGACGCAGGGCTTGAACTCATAAACCACGAGATCATGACCTGAGCCAAAGTTGGATGCTTAACCAACTGAGGGACCCAGGCGTCCCTCATGGATGCTATTTTAAATGTAATTGTTTTCTTAATTTCATTTTGGATCCTTTATTGGTAACGTATAGTATTGTGTTCAATGCTTTTTATGCATTTATTGAGATTATTGTGTTTCTTGTTTTTTTGCAATATAGTGTATTGCATTAATGACATTCAATATTAAGCCAACCTTGTTGAAATTTTAACATGTTAAGCCAACTTCGCATTGTGCCACTGAGCGGGGGCTTGTGTGTGTGCAAAGGGATGGGAGTGAAAACATCCCAAATCCCATTATCTTTCCGAGCCTTTGTAGTTACTGCTGGAGAAATGGTTGTTGGTTTGTCCTGTGACTGGGTTAATTTCCAGAATTCAAAAATTGTCACTTTGAATTGTTTGGCTGGCATTTCGTTGTTTTTTCTTGGGAGAGCAGTTTCCTACGATCCTCAACCTGCCATTTAAGAAACACACATTACAGTGTATTGGGGGGTAAGACTGGATTAATGACCCCCCTATGATGTTTCCACAAGCTTCCCTGGGTTCTCTCAGTTCCTAACGTTCCGTGATCTCGACAGAAGTGCTCTGCCACTCACACTGAGCAGAGCGGCATTTTCCGAATTAATGGGAAAAATACATTTCCTCTCTTAGATTGACTTTGGTTCTACTTTTGGCGCCTGCTATTTAATATCGGCTGGCATCTGATTCAGCACAAATTATATATTAGAGTCACTGAAGGTTTACTCTATCAACGATTCAGGTACTCTTCAAAGAAGATTTTTGGAGGCGGGTGAGCTGACCCTGTGCAATAGAATTCATTATTTTATACCCTCAAGCACATAGCTTAATGATTTGTATTTAGAGGAAGTTCCGATCATGAGGCACTCTGCATAGAAACAGAAATAAGCAATTATAATTCATTGCAGTTGGTCGAAGACGCAGATTCTTGCGGGCTCAGCAAAGTGTGGGCACAACATGCAGTGGAGTGTTGCTTTGGGTTCAAGACATCGCAATGGGTGTGGCTCTAAACACGAAAATTCTGTGCCTTCATATACACGTTGGCCCCGGAGAATGGCTTTAAAGACTGTAGGAAGCTGACACATTCCTGAGACGTCCGATGTGGGTCCCGCAGGGCGCGATCTGGAGGGATTCCTGTGCTCACCAGGCGACTGAGAATCCGCATGACAGTAAAGCCACTAAAGCCACATGCGAGCCACCTGAAATGATGGCGCAGGTGGTGCAGCCGGGTGGACAGTAGCGTGGAGAAAGAGCCAGAAAGCCGACCAAGAAGAAGCCTGAGAAAGTCCATTGGATATTTCCATCTTTATTCGTTCCCTTGGTTCCGAATGCCTGGCATCTTTTTCTTACCGTCAACCGTTCTGCGCTGGCGTCCGGAAACTTGATGCTGTTGGTGACTCTGCAAGCCTATGCCCCATGGAAAGAGAGAAGGCGCCACCCCCTACCAGAGCCAAGGAACCGCTAAGGTCTATCTGCGTTATTTCCCGACAGATCCTCAGAGAAGGAGAGGCAAAGCGGGGCAGGTACTTAGCAGTACAAAGCTGCCCATCCATGGTACAAAAATGGTTTTTTGGTTTTGGTTTTTGTCCCTTGTTTTCCAAAGTACGCCAGTTGTGGAGTTTTTACGCCAAAGCTGCTCTACTCCCCCTCCCTCCAACTCAGTGTCTCGCAAATACCGTTAGGGAATTGACATTTGACATTTGTCTGTGAAATGCGGTTCCTAATAACCATTTTCCCTTGCAGATCAAATTGTGTCCATGTGGCCGTGACCCCAACCACAGTCAAATGAACGGTCGCTACCTTTCTAGACCTCCATATTAGCGTTGACTTCGCCTTTTTTACATAATGGGTGTCGCATCTTCTGAACATAGGCTTGTGTAGTCAGTTTCCTGGTCACACGGTACCGCTCATTGAGAACAAAGCATTTCTGAAAATTTTCTAGTCATCAGTTGAATATATAATTTGTTTTCTTTTAAAAACACCGTAGGTATCTGGGCAAAGGCACGCTCTAATGTACCGCCCACAGTTCTTGGTTTTAACAGGGGCAGAACGTTGAGAAACTCAGAACCGAAAAGAGCGAGTAAGCATAATTTTACCACTAGCTCTCCCCGACCTCCAACTCCTGGAATATATGTGTTAATTATTCTCATTAAAAAAAAAAAAACCTTACACTCTGCCTTCTGAACGTAGGACCAAGGAGTTAGCCACAATCCCTTGGGGAGTGAAAGGGTTCACTGGGAGGTCAACGTGAAGTGTGCCTGAGCGTGAACACTTCACACACCGGGGCCTGCAGAGTTCACATCTATGCTGTGCCCGCGTAACAGTCCGTGCCTGTGAATACCCTCGGCGCGGTCAAATCCAGTCTGGCATCTCTCTCTTTTTTCTAATGTTTATTTATTTATTTTGAGAGAGAGAGAGAGAGAGGGAGCAGGGAATGGGCAAAGAGAGAGGGAGAGATAATCCCAAGACGCGGGCTCGAACCCACCAACCGTGAGATCGTGCCCTGAGCCTAAACCCAAGATGCTCAACCAACAGAGCCACCCAGGCGTCCCCAGGCTGTCGTCTCTTGCTCTGCGTGAGGATGTTACACGGGGAGGGACCGCGTGGTGCCTTCCTTCAAGAAATTGCTACCTAATGGAATTAGAGTTTTTCTTCCATACCAGTGACCAGTCCTGCAGCAGGAGCTCTTCTGATGTGCCATCTGGAATTCTTCAAACATCTGCCATCGAAAGGGACCCCAGGAGCTCCTGGCAGATTGCAGAGGGTCTCTGTGGAAGGCTTCCCATTCCGCAGACACCAACCCATCATCCTTAAAGCACGGAGGGCAGGCAGACAAGACCCTCTCAGAGACCAGCTCACTGCTGGTTTGGCCACCTTCTGACAGCTCAGCCAAGGGCTGCAGGGCGCGAAGCAGACAGAGGCCAGCAGATTCCGCGTGGCATCACGATTGGCTTGACTCGGGAGCATTCCTGTGACGGGGGCTCCAGGGGGAAAACGCGTGCCTCAAAAAGGTGTGCCTCAGAACAGGATGCATTCGCTGCAAAGCGCGCCCTTCGGGGTCATCAGCCTCCGACTCTCAAAATAGGAGCTATTTTACAGTTTACAACTCTGCAAGTTGTAGGTGATGATCAGCAGGGCAGAAAAATTCTTGCCTCTGGCCGTGCAAATGAACTCTACCCAGAGGGAGAGACCCTCCCGTGGGAAAAATCCTGTTTTGCCCTCAAGTGTGCCCGATGCTTGGTTATTTCATTTAATTCGTGAGTGAAGTAAGATCTTTAACACGTGTTTGTTGTATGCGTTTATGAGAGTCACGACTGTCCCCTTTCCGGAGACTTATGTTTAATAACCGCCAGGAGAGTTATGTCGCCAAGAGGGGCACGTGAGTCGTGCCTCACTTGGCCCTCCCCCCCTTGCCGAGAAGAACCATTGGTGATCGCTCAAGAACCATTCATGATCGAGACACCGCTGAGAAAATCCTAGAACACCGAAGTGAAGCTGTCTTGAAGCTGTCCGAGGTGAGGCGTGTCCTGTACCAAAGAGACCGAGACAGATTGCATCCGGGGGGGACAAGACCTCATTGCCCCTCTTCCAGGCCAGTGCAGCATCACATGGAGAGGTCTCCCTTGAACCTCTAGTACCATCAGGGGGAAAAGAGAACCCGGATGCCTTCCCTAGCCCTGTGGGTCACTCCGTGGGAGCTCTCACACTGATATCACACCGCAGGGATTGCAGGGAAGTTTGTGGGGCTCAAGCCCCTGAGAATCTGACGGTGACGAGGAAGGAAGCTAACGAGTGAGCCTGATCAAATAATCCAGGCAACAGCAACAACTTACTTATAGTAACAATAATAAAATGTGATTCATTATTGTTTGTGACATCTGTTGTCCTAAATTATTTATTTTGATAAATTACACGGCCGAAATGCCGTGGATAAGTACCAAACTTCTGAGCCACTTTGCGTTATAGAGAAGTTTCTGTTCAAATTCATGAAGGCGGATGGTCATTTCCTAGTTAGCCTTATCATTTCCATTCTAGACCAAAACCTAAAATCCGAGATTCATTTTTGGGTAATGCAAAAGCTAGGTTAAATTAAATGCAAAATTGCATGCAGGTTCTGAAATCCTGGATGCTTTATGATTATATCTTTCTGATGCCATATTTTTTTGATGCAGTCAAGAAAATACACTTTTGGTGGATATGCCCACTCTTTATGCGGATATAACGAAACCTAAAGTACTTTTATATGAGGCTTCCAAAAATCTTGGCACTGATGAATTAATGAGCAGATTATTTATAGTTTCTAGCTAATACCACTGTCTACTTATAAGAAAACAAAATGGCACCATAAAAGTTGTGTCATGGAAGTCAGAGGAAACAGTGTCTAAGCAACAGCATCAGATTTCGATGTACAGATATTGTGTACATTCCTACAGAACATGACTGTCCTCCTTAGCTATTGGACTGGGTCATGAGTTACGGAAGGCAGTCACTTGTCTTGTGTTAATTGCAGCTTGGCCTACTTTTTTATGAGTGGTTTGTATTCCAACATCTTAGATGCTTTCTCTACTCTTGGAGAGTGAGTAGTAAAGAACTGTGATTTCTGATTAAATTCCGAAATCTTAACTACTCTTGTAAATTATTTATAATATGCTTGTTGGATGCCATCTGGATTTACGAGATTTTAGGAACGCTTTTCAGGTTCTTGAACAATACTGTGGCTGGCCATCTGACATCTGGGTGAAGACAACAGGGATGCCAAACCCTAAGAGACGATACGGCATCTGGACTCAGCAGGTCTAGAATAACTTGCTCACCGGATTCTGGTTTTCGCTCTAGACAGGCTGCTCCTTCTAAGGCCCCTTTGCTAAATCCCTTTCACCTGACTGCTGGCTCTCAGAGGCCCTCTGTGGCCCCGACCCCTATTGGCCTGGCTCGTACTTGGCCAAGTGATTGCCCGCTTATGAGTAGGCACCAGAGTAAGGAGATAGGCAAGTTAAGGAGTACTAATCAGTTTCGCTGTCGTGAGAAGCCACTCATAAACATCAGAGCTCACCGCCAAAATTTCATTTTTATTTCTCACTCACTCTACTTGGCCGTATCTGCGGGTCTCTTCTGCAACTCTTTTTCATGTGTGTTTTCCCTCTGGCTCACCCATTCTTCTGCTTCCAGAACCCAGTGGTGCTCACACCCACCAGCCATGGTGCCAAAGATTTCAGGGCAGCCCTGCCTCTCTTTCGTTTACCTGTGTGCAGACCCAGAAGACCCTCCGGTGTCGGCCACACATTAAATAGGAGGCAGATGGAGACCAGCCCCTCCCCAATCCCATGACGACACTAATGTGCAGTCCCGAGGAAGGGGGACGAGGCGCGAGAATCTTGGAGTCCTCTGTAACTGTGCTGAGTCACCACTCAGTGATTCAGGGCTTCGCCCCGGGGACGCGTCCCTTGATCTTCCCAGGGCTCCCTGCTGCAGTTGAAAGTTAGATGGCCGTTCCCTTCTCAATACTTTTCCTCTGTGACGCTGCTTTCCATGACAGCACTTAGCACCCAGATTCCCTCTTCTCTGGCCCCTCCTTTTCAGGACCCCTCCAGCCTTCTTTTCCCTCTGTCTTCTATCTTCAGCCTTCACAGACATTCTGAATGGCCAGATAAGCGGTGAATTTTCAGCCACTGTTTCTTTGCTGATAATCATGAAATCATCTCTCTTTCTCTCTGTCTCTCTCTCTCTCTATTTATCTGTCATCTATCTATCTGTCTATCCATCATCTCCAAAGACTTAGATCTCTTTCCTGAGCTTTGAAGTCACATCAATTATTCTTTCATTCGACAGGTATTTTTGAAACGATGACCACTAGACATCGTCCTGAGCATTTGGGATGGATCTGGGAATAAAACAAAACCTCTCACCTCATAAAGCTTATATCCACTAAGGGGAATCATGTAAGCTTAAACAAACAAACAAACAAACAAACAAAATGTCAGGTGGTTGTAAATGCTTTGGGGAAAACCTGAGCAGAGTAAGGTAGGGGTTGTATGGATTACACTGGGGTAGGAAGCGAGGCTTGCTGTTTGACTTGGGGCCATCAGCAGAGATCTAATCTCTATAGAACATCATCCAATGGTGAGAAGGATCTTAAGAATTCGGACTGTCCTGGGGCGCCCGGGTGGCTCAGTCGGTTAAGTGTCCTACTTCAACCCAGGTCATAATCTCAAAGTTTGTGAGTTTGAGCCCCACATCGGGCTCTCTGCTGTCAGTGTGGAGCCCTCTTCGGATCCCCTGTCCCCCTATCTCTTTGTCCCTTCTCCCACTCTCTTTCTCTCAAAAATAAATAAACTTAAAAAAAATGTTAAAACAGTTAAAAAATAAATGAACAAAAAAAGAATTAGGATCGTCTTTACCTTTGTTAGGCAGTTCAGACTGCCAGGTCTTGAGTATGGCCATTTTATAACAAGGTAAATGAAAACACAAAATGGCAAAAAAAAAAAAAAAAAAAAATCATTTTGTAATTAGTACAAATGATGGCTCTTTGGTTAAATATCGAGATACTTGGGGGATCATCACTTTATCACGGAACGGTGAGTGCATTAGACTAGCACCGATATGTCACCAAAGTTGAATAAACACAAGGACACCCGGAATATTGTCTAACGCTGCGTTGAGCAAAGACCCTGTAATTATTTAACGAATGCGTTGCACCTATCACCCAGCCGGTCCCAAAGGCACGACTTTCTCCTTGTGCAGAAAAATGATATTTTTTTTATCCCGAACCAGGCTGCTGTGTGAGTTGGGTGAACAATAGGAAACAGATGGCATCCACCAGGGAGGACTCTTCGAGGAGTGTTTACTTATTAAAGGGCCTAATTATAAAGTGTGGGCAGGTTTCAGGGAAGCCACAGAGGACAGTGCAGGGACCCAGGGCTGGCAGCCGCAGGCCTGTAACCACCCCCAGGTCGGAAGGCACATGGCAAGGAAGAGATTACCAGAATTTGGAAGGTAGAACGGGCCACCTTGAGAGCAACCGTGAGCTCTTGTCTTGGGACCTAGGCTGGGACACACTGAAAAGGAACCAGGAAAACAGCTTGACTTCTCCCGCCCTGTCTCTATTCTCCCACCAGAGCTGGCCCCTGGCCAGAGGGCACAGGGACTCAATGCTGTCTTCCACACAGGTCAGCCTCAAGCAGAGGGCAGGGCACAAAAAAGTAGGAAAGGGACAAGGGATTCACAGGTCACAGAACCCCTCGGGATGATTCAATGAGACAGACCTGCACAAGAGTTGTGGGATCCCTTGTTAATATCTAGGCTTTGGAAAAGTGTGAACTGGGAAATTTCTGTTTAGAAAAATACGAAATGGTATCTTCAAACATAGACCTAAGTTTACCTTGTTTACAGTCCAAGTAAAATCTAGCTTATGAAAAATCCACACACTCTGGGGCCATCGCCGAATAATCTGGTGGAAAATGGCAGAACAGACACAGATGTGTGTCTTCCCCTTCTGCGTGAACCTATTCCTATGACAGAAACGACAGGTAGGGGGGCTTCCAAAGGAGCGATATCTCAGTTACAGAAGTGAAAGCAAGCCGGATCATTGCTATGCCCAGCCCCCATCAACAGAGTTTCCAGGCCAACTTCTACCTTGGGGAGAGAATTCTTGGGAAAACATTTTCCTTTGGTACAAGGCATCCAAGCCACCTCCCTTATCATCGCTCAGTGGCAACTCTGGGCTGGGGGTCTTGGGGACCGTTTCTCCCCACTACCCACATCGGTCCCTCGCCCCATCCCATTTCAATCTCGTGTTATGCCGGGCAAATGTAACCTCAAGCCCTCTCTTTTCAATGTGATCTCTAATCCTTGCTTTTGAAAATAAATGTGCAACCAGAGATCATCAGAGATATGCAGGAAATATGTAAGAGAAATACCAAAATAGGGAAAGTAAAAAAAACCCGTCCCCGAAGGAAAAATCAGTAATTCAGGCAACGGAAATAATTATTTTATTAAAAACTGTAATTAGCATCCTCCAGGTGACTCAAGAAAAGATTGCATATGTAAAATCTTCTCACCGAAAGAGATAATAAGAAAGAGAGAAAAAAATGAGGGAATTGAAATCACACTTGGGAGATATTTTTATTTTTATTTTTTCAACGTTTATTTATTTTTGGGACAGAGAGAAACAGAGCATGAACGGGGGAGGGGCAGAGAGAGAGGGAGACACAGAATTGGAAACAGGCTCCAGGCTCCGAGCCATCAGCCCAGAGCCCGACGCGGGGCTCGAACTCCCGGACCGCGAGATCGTGACCTGGCTGAAGTCGGACGCTTAACCGACTGCGCCACCCAGGTGCCCCATGGGAGATATTTTTAAACATGAATGCAATAGTTGAGCTTCAAGATAATGTTGAATGAATTGCTCGGGTTCTCTCATGGCCAACAAAAACAAGAAAAAGTCCAGATTGGAAGATATGAGATCAATTTAGGCAGTGACAACGTTGAACTTTTCTAAGCCGTGTACTCCTCGATACCAGTGCAGACTGAGGGATCCCCACGCTTCTTGTGTTCTGACAATCCTATCACCACAAAGCGCCACCCTACCCTTACGTATCCACCTCTGAGAAGAATACATGAAAAACAAAACGAAACGAGAACAAAAACATGTGTTGAAATAATCAAAGTTCTCAGAAAATTTCAAAACCACAAAGCTCCTTGAAGGTTCGGTGGGCCCCTGGAAGGGCACCTTTAAAACCTAAGTGGATAACACACAGTAGAAAATGGGATTGAGAGGCTGGATGTTTTTGACGATGTGTTGAAGACACAATAATCTTTGCCGACAAGGGGAGAAAAAAATAACGTTCAGAAGCCCCGGAGGAACAAAAGCTGAAGGAGAAAATTGTGGTCCAAACGTGAGGCAAAGGAAAGCGAGGCTTGATTTTCAGTGGGTGGTGGAAAATGTGTAGACCTAACCTACCTTAGTGCTGGAAGGTGTTTTTCCCTCAGCGGCCCGGGGATCCTGATGTGGGGTCAACACAGAAGTATTTGATGAGGCTCTGTAGCAAAGAACGTTTACGCATAGTTTAAATGCTGATGAATTCGTTTGGATCAAAAGAAAAACTCACCTCATACTCATAAAATAGACTCAACTTTGTGTACAAGCTAACGCATAGCTGAGGAAGTTGGAAGCGTGGGGAGAAGGAGGAAGGAAAGGATCAAAAGGGCACTGGGGTTCATTCTCTCATCTCACGTTCTGGGATTCCAGAGGACCGGAGATGAGAAGAACAGACTCAAGTTTATTACCAAAAGTTCCAAAAGTAAACAGCCCAAGTGTGTGGTAAGGAATTTGGCCTCTCTTGAAGACAGGTCTGGCCTTTGTTCCCAGCTTCATTCTACGCTGTAATCACTGACCGAGTGATGAGAGTGTTTTGCTCTTCAGCAATGGACGATGGAAGCCACATCTGATGGTCTTTGCTGACAAGGTGATTCCGGGTGATGAGCCTGACCAGGTGGGCCTGAGACTTAGTTTGAATCAATGGGCAACGAATCAATCATGCCTAAGTACTGAGGCCTCAATAAAAGCTCTACGCTGGGGCGCCTGGATGGCTCAGTGAGTTGAGTGTTCAACTCTTGCTTTTGGCTCAGATCATGATCTCACAGTTGTTGGCTTCTAACCCCACGTCGGGCTCTGCGCTGACAGTGTGGAGCCTGCTTGGGATTCTCCTTTTCTCTCTCTCTCTCTGCCCCTCCCCTGCTAGTGTGCTCTCTCTCTCAAAATAATAATAATAATAATAATTTCTGGCCTCAGAGTTCGAGAGACCTTCCCTGGTTGGTGATACTTATTGTGGCTGTGATGTGGTGATTCCATCCACAGCTCCATGGAAGCTCTAGGAATCATGGCATCATGGGAAGCTCAGCATTTGAACTCAGACTCTGCCCTGGGCATCTCTTCCTTGGATGATTTTAATTTGTATCTATTTACTACAAGAAAACTTTACCTTAAGTATAGTGCTTTCCTAAATTCTGTGAGTCATTCTAGTGGCTTATCAAGCCTGGAGGTGGTCACGGGGGCTTCCAAATTTGTAACCATCTGTCCTAAAGTGAGGGTGGTCCTGGGGACACCCAAGCTTCCTCTGGTGTCTAAAGTCTGAACGATTGTGCTCTTAACCTTGCCTTTGGTTAACTCCGGATTAATTACTAAAAAGAAAGGTCTCAGAAATTAGGAGAGAAGACTCAAAATTTCCTAAAGAAAAAAAATTAAGAAATAGTGAAAAGAATTCTTTAAAGCCGCATACGTAATCCCTCCAAGACCTAAGCGGAACGTAGTGTAAAATGGTTTTAAAGGATGATTTAAAAAAGAAGAAAGGTAAGAGGGTAAAGTCCCATGTCTAGTGCGTAAAATCAATACGTGTTCGAGATTTTCTTGAACTCATTATTAATGAGTCAAGTAGGCAGACGATGCAACTGGCTCAAAGGAGAATCAAAAAATAGACACGTTCATATGTCAGGAATTTTGAAACGAATTTGCTGATGGAGGCAGAACTGGCTTTGACACGGTAGGGAAGGGAAAAATAACCGTTTTTCCTCTACCTTTCTAGGGTCTTGACTGAGAACCGCCTCCTGCCCCCAAATAAAAGACCCAGGAAAACAAAAATAAGGAGAAAGACAAAAGCAGATGTTCCATGACACGTGTCCCTACCGTATGCATGGGAGAGACCCAGGAAAACTGAGCAAGTCCCCCAAATGGCCCAAGCCACCGCCTTAAACGCCAGGTTTAGAGAAAGACACAAGAACGATTTTGGGTGGCGGGGAGGCCAGTTCTGAGAGGTTATCAGGCAAAGCACAGTAAATGAGGGTAAGGTTGTTACACAGATTTTCGTCAGTCCCTTCTCCATCGATAGGAGTTTCTAGAGATTTGATCCCCCTCTTGCTAGTAAGGAGAGGAGACAGGTTCACAAAAGATTTCCCTTATTAAATAGAAGAACCTTCTACCAAAAGATAACTTGCACTCAGTTTTCAGTGTCTGTGTTTCTCCTGTGCTCGCAGTTTCTTAAAACTAATCAGTTCAACAGAAACCTTATTGCCACGGAGGGAGGGATGTTTTTGGGGTAATCCATTTTGCTCCCCTTTACCAGAATGAGGGAAGGGGGGGGGAATCCTCGGACTGGAAAGAATTTATTTGCATGTGTATAGACGAGAATTACTCAGCATTGCTTCAGTCACCTAAAGCATTCATAGTTAAAAGGCTCAGAGCAAACAGAGTCAAGCCAGATAACCTGGAAGGGCGTGCTCTACATAAACAATGTGGAATTTTCCAGGGAAACACACATACCTGCAACAATGGATACATCTGGCTAGAGGAACAGAGGGTAGGAACTTAAGAGCTTGGGGGACTTGGCTCATCACCACACGCTTATCAGTTCTATTTGATTTTTTATATGCCATTCTGAGAAGATTTGAGGTAAAAAGCTTTAATGCAAAAAATATGGTATAATGGAAACCTTATCTTAGTCTCTGCAGCTAAAAGGTTTGGTGTAGAAACAGCTCAACTTAATTCCTAGAAGTCCCCTGGCTTGTGTGTTTCGTATCTATTCCTGAGCAATTAAGACCAGAGATAACACCCTAAGCAAAACAATGGCATTTTAAAAAGATCTCTTTCTTGGGTCTCCTCGCTCGTCTTGGGTCTCCTGTGCATCTCTTTATTATCCCAAAGAATTGCCTTTGTGGACTTAGTACCGAAGTAATTAAACGACCCAGTTGATACAGAGGAAAACAAACATCTCCCAAAGCAGGTGACAACCTCACAGCTGAGCTCCAGAATTGTTGTTATAAACAGGGAAGAAGCGAGGATAAGGCCGGCTAGAACAATTGCAAGTTAGGCATGGGATTCACAGGAGCTTCATTTAATTTCCCAACGCCTCATGCTTCTCCCTAGGCCACAGGTGAATATTCCGTGTTTGAGATAACACAAGGACACTTTTGCATATTGCCTGCAAGACATTGTGTAAGGTGCAATGAGAGGTCTAGATGAATAAAAAAGCGCGATGGGACCTTAACTCTAAATACAGCGTCACAAAAAGAGGGGACAGCAACAAGCTGTCACCTTCGGCTCATGGTAGGGCTCCTTTTCTTACGCCCCCTAGGATATTTTCAGCAGGGTCCCAGATTTCTTCACCGTGTTCCGTTAAAAATAAGACAAGAGGTCCAAGATGGATGGCTTGTTTATTCTAAGCCCTGGGTCAGCAAAACGACACTTAAATACAATGTTGTCTCTCCCAGAAATGGGATCTTAAACCAGCCAGTCAGGAGGCACCTGATCTGCACGAGTCAGGTCAACGACCTGGTGCACCCCTGTCATCCCCTAAAGAAAAGTCAACGTACGAGAGCCAACCTCCTTGTTTGCAGGGTGGAACTCCCTTGTTTCTGTTGCCTTCTGCCCATAAAAGTCTTTTGTTGCTCCTTTCTGCCTACTACACTGAGTGCCTTCCGATTCGAATTGGTCTTTGCTCAAGCGAACTCTTGAAAGTCTTAATATGCCTCAGTTTCACTTTTCACAGTTCCTAACCCCAGAGCTCAGTCAGCCACGAGGGGCACGTTGTTTTTGCAACACGCACCTGTGCCATCGACAGATGCAGAGACAGATTCACCTGGAAGGAGGCCTAAGGCGGAGGCACCTACTTGCGCCAGCCTCTTCCAAGGCTTGCACCTAAATCTTCATTGTTTGCCTTCCAGAAGACCCCAAAGGGCTTGAGCTGCTGGCCCCATAAAACCTGGCCCCACCTCACCCAGAGTCCAGCTAGCAAGTCACAGACCCGTTGACCACCCCCTTCCATCCATTCCATCCCCAGAACAAATCTTTTACTTTTCTATTCTCTTTCTTCTCTCTTCTTTTCACCTCCGTTAGGTAGAACAAGCCAGTTGTCCCTTGACTCCTAGCTCAGGAACTAAAAGAACTTGAAAATGTAGAGTTCTGGACTTGCAATAGTGTATGTATTCTATCATTCAGCAAATTGTATTGAGTGGTGATTTGGCAAGTGCGAAAGTAAATTAGACATGGCCCCAGGCAGGAAGGGGCAAGCCATCTGGTTAAAAGAAACAGACGCCAGCAAATTCGTCCGAGACCCATCACCCCAATGGGAACAACCAAAGACGGCCTCGCTGGAGCAAGAAGGTCAACCACCCTCCCTTGTGCTAGGCAGACACTCAAAGGAAGTGGGAGAATGGGAAAACTTTGTAGTGGAAACAAATGAGGTTCTAGGTAGGTGTGATCGGAGGTTGTTAGCATGGAAATGCTAGACGCCCGCTAAGCCAAAGGAGGCATCTTATGTGGATGGTTGGGAAGGCATATTAGGGTTAGAAGCAGGCCATGCTGTGTGCAGAGGTCGTGGGGCAGAGTTCCATGGTCTCTTCTGGTCTGGTCTTTGAGAGTTTCTACATTCAGTCTCTTAGCTGGGAGGACAATGATAATAATGACAATAACAATACTTAAATGATTAATGTCAAACCCTTTGAAAACCTTTGTTTGGGAGGAAAAAATCATCATTCTATCCTTCCAGGTTCTTTGGCTGGTCTTACAACCAAAGTAACAGAGGACAGATTAACAGGGGAATACCAAATTTAAATTACAGAGGAATGGGGACCCCACAAAGACACTGAGACCCAAGGACCACTGGGCAATTGAGGCTTGTGGGCCATCTTGAATAAGGAATGGGAGGGGGGCTTGGTGCTTCCAAGGGAAGGCAGTGACTCAGGATGATAAGGAGACTAGATGGTTGATAATTCGATGTTTGTCCCACCATACAGATAGGTCATTCAGATAAAAAATGTATCTCTTGGTCATAGTTCTCTTGCTGGGTCAGACCCCCTATCTAAATTCTTTTAGGTAGTTTAAGAGATGGGTAAATATTCTTCTTGAATCTACTGGGTCTTGATTGCCTTCAGTACTAAGTAAATCGTAGGCCACAGTGGCCCATTTTGGGGAGACTTGCTCAGGTCCCCTTCACCTTCTAACATGGATTATCTCATTTAATGGCACGGCAGTCCGTGAGGATGATTCTGTAATAAAGTCCATTTTAAACATGGATTATGGGGGCTCAGAGACATTAATCAACCCCACAGCTTTGGGGAACCTGCGCATGAGACCCCACCTTCACAGTACGGGCTGCAGTTCAAAGGGTTTTCACGGGGCGCCTGGGGGGGCTCAGTCAGTTAGGTGTTCGACTTTGGTTCAGGTCGTGATCTCACAGTTCATGAGTTCGAGCCCCTCGCACCAGGCTCTCTGCTGTCAGGACAGAGTCCGCTTCAGATCCTCTGTCCGCCTCTCTCTCTGCCCCTCCCCTGCTCATTCTCTCTCTCTCTCTCTCTCTCTCTCTCTCTCTCTCTCTCTCTCTCAAAATAAATAAACAAACAAACATTAAAAAAAGAATTTTCAGAGCTTGGCAATATATTCCCACATTAAAGGTAAATGGCCAAGGAGGTCATTCATCATATTCAGTTCACAGAAAACCTAGAGGGTCATTGAGGATTCGCAGTGGGAATAGATCTGTGAGATTAGATACATCAGTGATGCAGATGCTCATCTGGTCACTGATAATAAAAATGCAGGTGTATTTCCGTGTGTATGAATCAACATGGCCTAATCAAATGAGAAGAGTGATGCTTACTTGCATACCGTCTGTAACTTCCCTAAATATGTATTAGGGTAAACCATCTTCTTTAAACTAGAAAATTAGACGGGCGCCTGGGTGGCTCAGTCAGTTCAGTGTCCAACTTCGGCTCAGGTCATGATCTCACAGTCTGTGAGTTGGAGCCCCGCGTCGGGCTCTGTGCTGACAGCTTGGAGCCTGGAGCCTGCTTCAGATTCTGTGTCTCCTTCTCTCTCTGCCCCTCCCATGCTCACGCTCTGTCTATCTCTCTGTCTCATAAAAATAAAGTGTTAAAAAATTTTTTTAAAATAAACTAGAGCTTTAAATATGCTTTAAAATATTAGAGCATATTTTAGCTCTAATTCACCATTTTTTCCCGAAAGATAAGAGTTACAATCTGGTGGTAATTGTTTCACCGGATAGTAATTTTTACTTCGTATCACAAAAATGTCAATGAAAGAGAATAGAATTGTTAAAGATACAAACTTTAAATGTGTGAGATACTTTGGAGGTGTATTCCTTTAAAAGATCAGTTTATATTTGAATTTCTGACGTGGCTCTTAAACACACACACACACACACACACACACATTTATTTGAGTGATATTTACCTTAGGAATTAAATCACATCTTTAAGCAGCCAAACAATGTAATTTCTTTATGCTTCTATGATAATTAATAGTTACAAGAGCAAAGTGTCAGCAAAAATTATAAACGACTTTGAACCGAGTATCCTGAGTGCACCTCCTTCAGAGCTCCCTCCTCCTCTCCAGGCTTTGGAACTATCCCCACACTCTGTGAACTGTAGATAATGTAGAGCAAAGCAAATGATTCTTGTTCACAGACAGGCAAAGGAGTTGTCAGGTGGAAATGCAATGGATCCCCCCCCCCCCCCGCCCGAAAGCAGCCGGCTTTACATCTCTTAAGCAAATTCCTTTCAGCATTAGCCTTTTATATTGCCTGATCTGTGGATTCTGCTTTAAATTGGTTATTACATCTTGCTGGCTCCTCCATTAACGATATAAATAAAAATGCTTCCACATGTCCATTTTGTATTTCTATGAGAGCTATGCCTTTCTTTAAAAAAAAAAAAAAAAAGAATTGTCCTTCACCAAAGCGAATATCAAAAAAAAGGAAGATAAAGTACTTCCTTGTAGATGGAATTTCTTTCTAAGCAGGTGCATTCTACTGGTGCAAACAGTGGACAGAGTCGTTACAGTTACAAGTCAGTGAAAATAGCTATATTCATCCATCAATGAGTAAACAGACAAACGAGTTTAAGGCAGGGAGACAGAGAGCTTTCCTTTCATAGCCATACATACTACGTGGTGAATGAATAGGAAACGCGGGTAGGAAATCCACACGCGTGTGGACCTACCAGCTGCCTTTGAGACCCCAACAAACATCCAAAACTTTCTGTTTATGGCACACTTACTTCATTTAATAAAGTTCAGATTAAGCTTTGGGATGCATCTCAAACTTCTAATACTGTTTTTAGAAACTCGGGACTTAAGGAAGGTCATCTTTTTTCGGTCCCAGCCATACACCTAGATGGATTTTTAATTTGAAGTGACTTATTTTGACCAGACGTTAAATGCACGTGACTACACATTGCTTTGTGCAACCCGTGTAAATATTTGATGCATTCTCTACATTATGGGATAATACAATGAGCTATAATATCCTATAATATAGGATAATCAGCTTTTTGGTCAGAAACTTAGTAATAACCCCTTTTCCTACAGGTACTATAAAGACAAATAGGTATTCCTGTGGTTAAGATCGTTTTCTACACAGACTATTTCACGTCATGTCACGTCTGAGAATTTATATTTCTTAAAAATAGCATGGCAGTTATTGAACATGAACACATATGAGAATAAATTTCAAACGAACCTACTCCAGTGTAATTGAGACCGAGTATTTAAGAGTTCAATCTTAACCGGGACTTGATCGGTTATATCCTGAAACGAGAAAGAATAAAGAGTTGGTGCCAATATAGTGAAAAGTTGCTGCTGGTTGATTTGGCCAGAGACAGATACACACGGAACCAGTCTAACCACCTTAGATTACTTGCCACTTTCACTACGGACGCATAAGCCATGTTTGCAAATATGGAAACCAGCTTGGAATGAAAATGGCAATGCTGATATACACTTATTCTTTCCAAGAAAACATTGATCTCCGCAGGAGCCATTAATTGCTTAACGGTTGTGTGAAACTGTGCACGCGGCCTCACAGAGCTGATGTGGTGATGGTGTGTAGGGAAGTGTGGTGTGGGGTGCATAGTGCACCGCTTGGTTATTTTGATAGGTTTTTGATATAGTTGCCAAAGCATCTTCACAATTTCATGATCTCACATAAACATGAATAATGCCTCTTGAAAACTTGCTTTCCCCCGAAATTCCAAGGAGCACCTTGGCAAAGAAAACCCACAAGAAAGACAATGTCAAGTCCTATAATTTAAAAAATATGCCTCTGCTTATTTATGGCTACCTGCGGGATAGAAAAGACAGTTTTAACTTCCAACTCAGCAGATGATCTGCATGAAAATCGTGCAATGTGATTAAATCATCTCAAATTCATTTAAATGTTTATAGCCCAGACTTGGAAGGAAAGAGGGCGATTGTAACATGTAACAATGGAAGGGCCATGAAGAGCAGTAATTCATAGTCTGCTTTCAGAAACGTCTCTCATATTTAGAGGAGTAAGTGGCATTGTGGTGGGATCAGAAAGGTTCCAGATAAGCTTGTGTAGTAGGCTCACAGAATGAACTCATCCCATCCCGTTCTATTTGCCTAATACTGTTTGTCATGTTAGCCTCCGTGAGTGAGGTTGGCTGAAAACCCAAAAGTTAGTCCAATCAAAAAAGTCAGTAACTAGGGACGCCTGGGTGGCTCAGTCGGTTGAACATCCAACTCTTAAGTTTGGCTCGGGTCATGATCCCGGGGTGGTGGGATTGGGTCTCTTGTCAGGCTCCATGCTGAGCCCTCTGCCCCTCTTCCCCACCTGCTCTCTCTCTCTCTCCCTCTTTCTAAATTAAAACAACACAACACAATACAAAACATCAGTAGCCAAATGGTCACAGTTGGTAGCAGAAGGGTGGGCGTCATCTGTCTCTGGTCTGCTCTCCTGATTACAGAGTGACTTAGGCAGTGAGGTCATGTTTGGACTCGAGGTAGTCTCCTTCCCTCCTTTCCTCAGCTGGGTGTTTGAGGCAGGACTGTAGATCTTCCCTATGCTACTGGGGATGTGGATGTGGGGAGCGGGTTCCAGTGTCACTGTGTCCTGGGGTGTCTCCTGGACATGGCCTGGTCACAGGATGCCTTGGTGGGTCGGGGCTTCAGCGTAGAACATCCCCGGGTGGTGCCAGCCATCGATTCCTCCTGATTCGGCTTACTTTTCCCTCTTTCCCTGATTTCAGACCCCTGAGACTTTGCCATTTCTCCCTCTGGCCCACTGTCCCCAGTCTCTACTTTGGGCTCATCTCTTGCAGCCACGGCAGGTCCTGTGGCAGCAAGTCCCACGTGCTCATAACCAGGCCACCAGACAAAATCGTTTCGCGGAGGGGCCAATCTGCTGAATAACTCGTCGTCAGAATGTGTTTCTCTTCACTATTTGGGGTAATTACTTTCAGGTTATCTTCATAAGAGCCCAATTTATTGGTAGCGGCTCCCCGCTGCTGTAGCCGAAGGCCAGAAAGGGGACAAACTGGTGGGACATAAGAGAAATGCATTCATGTGAATGTGTCCGTGAATGAGATTATTTCTTTTTTTTTTTTTTTAACGTTTTTATTTATTTTTTTTGGGACAGAGAGAGACAGAGCATGAACGGGGGAGGGGCAGAGAGAGAGGGAGACACAGAATCGGAAACAGGCTCCAGGCTCCGAGCCATCAGCCCAGAGCCTGATGCGGGGCTCGAACTCACAGACCGCGAGATTGTGACCTGGCTGAAGTCGGACGCCCAACCGACTGCGCCACCCAGGCGCCCCGAGATTATTTCTTCTTAATAGAGTCTTCCCGCGAATGTATTCTTCTCACTGATGAATGCTTATTATAAGCCTATTGACAGATAATGTATACACCAGGAATGTAGTCTCAAAGAACACTTTCTTTCACGTATATATGTATTCTCGAGTATGCTCTTGAATCGGAAGAACATCCTATGAATACATTCTGATGAATAAGAATATACTAATAAAAAGATAGTCTTAAGCATTCATCCCGTTCCATAATCATGAACATATTTCTGTGCTCTAGCTCTCTTTCCATTCTCAGATCTCCAGAGTCAGGGTCAGGGAGCAGTGACAAATGGGATGTTCCTTAAAACGCTGTTAAGAAAGAAAAATGGAAACCAGCCAGTCAAAAACTATAGGTAAAAAAACGTAGTGAAGTTTGGGACAATGCTGGCTTGATGAGCTGCCTCTGAGCCTCTGTCGATGAGCTGAGCTCTTCTGTTCAGTGGGAACAAGAGGTCCAGGGAATGCCTTCGGGACTCTTCCTTCGCATCCCATAGAACAGGAGATGGATGCTTCCCAACATCTCTCTTCCCTTCCTCCGGTGACATTCCTGATGTTCTTGCTTTTCCAAGCAAACAGAGACCTCAGACCAATGGGGTGAAGTTCAATGGTAGGTAATGGATAGGTGATGGTAAATGATAGATAGGTAGATCCACCTATCATCTATCTATCTACCTACCATTGTTTATCATCTCTCTCTCTCTCTCTCTCTCTCTCTCTCTCTCTCTCTCTCTCATCTATCCGCCTATTTATCTACCTAATCAAAGCTGCAGACATTTCAATAATTGCATATGAAGCAACTTAGAAAAATAAAAAAAGAAAGAAAACTGTCACGGATAAAAGCATTTTTTTTATCGGGTTCTGGGTGGATTTATTCTAAAGGTAAATCCATAACTCCTAATTGATCCTTTCTAATTGAGGCTATATATTTTAATTCAAAAATAATTGCATATATAGGGAACTTAGTTCAAGAAAAATAAAAACATGGGAAATCCAGTAACATGAAATGCCAACTTATTATTTTTTTTTTTTGAAATGCCAACTTATTAACACAAGGTTCCTTGAGTTTATATTTCTATATCAGGAGATAGTTGTGGAATAAAGTCATTTCTCTGTGACAACACATATAATACATTTAATGTTAGGCCCTCATATTAAACTTAAACCCTTACTTGCTTTCTATTCAAGAGTTGTTTGAGGAAAGCACCTGGGCTTTCGTCCTGGATAAACAGACAGCCATCGTGTGCAATTTTAGATAAACATCTTCAGTGTCCTGTAACACACATTTTTGTAACAGGGATTTCAACTTTGTGAAAAACAAATAGTCTTCGAAAGCCATCACCACGATGTGCTCGGTGGCCCCGGAGGGTGTGCTCTGATTTCCTAGCTTGGCAGTGATGTTTAAAAGGAATCGCATTAACATGGACTGGGCTGGCTGCCTAGGGAAAAAAAAAAAAAAGACTCAGACGTGATGTGAAAAATGCACTTTGTGTGATGAAGTTTCTGCTTTGATAAGCAAAGCGTTACGAGTATATCACTCTAATATAAAACTGAGTGATTTGATATAAGGCAAATATACCTCCTAATTTACCAGGGTAGTGGTAACACATGCATTGTATCAACAGATACCAGAACGCCGGCTTGCCTCCTGGAGCCTGATGGCCAGGATTTGGAACACGTAGACAATTTCTTTCTTCTTTTTAGCAAAGCCCCAGCGCTCTCAGATTTCCTCTCTCAGCACATCTGTGACTCAGCTTCACTCCTGACGGTTAAGAATTTGTGCATGCGCCCTAATGCAGAGGCACCTCCAAGAGCCATCGTTGGCCGACGAAACCCTAGTTCGATCGTGTCGTGGGGCCAGATTTTGTGCCTCTCTCTCCAGGCTCCAGACCTGGCATTCCAGTCTCACGGGCCACTCTCCAGGTCTTCGGTTTCTCCCTGCCCCCTCCCCCTACCACGACTATGCTCTGCTTTCTCTGTTTAAGATTTTCCGCCCAGTGTCCTTCATCCATGCTGATCAAGGCCTCCTTGCCTTCGAGATCCACTTTCAGTGGTCAAATCGCAGAGCAGCCTCCTCTAACGCTTCGGTCCTGCTCATTTATGAAACCACCCTATAGACAGAGGTGTGATCTTTCCACCAGAAGGAGGGTCTCAGGTACCTGGAATGAAAATACGACTTAAGTCAGCCTGTGTAAATGAACACGCACGAATCAACGAACAGATAGATTCAAAAGACTTCTTTAAGCATGTAAGGGAAATGGGAAAGCCAACGCTGCAGTTTGGGGACAAATAGTCACAGATAATAGTCTGTCAGCAGCCGAGGACAGATGACTTTGGGGAGCAACGGCAGTGACCTTTAGAAGGAGAAAATCTTAGGGGAGGAATTTTGTGTTTTCACGTCTCTATTCTTACCCACGCCCTTCTTTTTCTTTTTCTAACTGGTTCGTTCTTTGATGTCGGTCTTTCTCTGTTTGCTACTTGGAGGGGTTTATTTACGGCACGTGCCAGGAGGGGTTTGCATAATCGTTACCTGATATAGAAGAAATGTGGATATTGCTTTGAGCTTTTGTCCTCATGTTTTTTGTTCAGTTATGAGTTAAATACCCATGCTAAAAAGATTATATGTTTTAAAATGAACCTGTGTTATTCCATGGTCACCATAGCATCAATCATAGCATTGTACCATTATAGGCTGCAATCTTGATATTTTTGAAGTAGGGGGACCCGGATCCAGAGGGGATGGTGACTGAATAAAGACCCAGGATCAGACAGCCTTGGAGACTCAGACTCTTGAGTTGCTGGTAGACGTTGGTTCACAGCCTGGAGGGGGGACACTCGGGGGCGCAGAGCGGTGGGGATTGGAGAATGACAATGTGAATGTCAAGTTCCACCCAGGGCCATGTTGCAGTGGCCCAACTATGATTTTGAATATTTTGCCCATTTAAATATTTGCAGACTTTGCCCCCAAACGCACTGCCTGACTTTCTTGAGCATGCACTGATCTCAAAAGACTGAACAGGGGCGCCTGGGTGGTGCAGTCGGTTAAGCGTCCGACTTCAGCCAGGTCACGATCTCGCGGTCCGTGAGTTCGAGACCCGCGTCAGGCTCTGGGCTGATGGCTCGGAGCCTGGAGCCTGTTTCCGATTCTGTGTCTCCCTCTCTCTCTGCCCCTCCCCTGTTCATGCTCTGTCTCTCTCTGTCCCAAAAATAAATAAAAAACGTTGAAAAAAAATTAAAAAAAAAAAAAAAGACTGAACAGAGTGCACTCCCCTTGGCTCACCTCTTTGCTCAAAGGTTATCTGATCATTAAGGACAGCGCCCCCTGCCCCTTCTGGAAAAGTAGCAAGCTCACCCCCATGACCCTCCCAGTGCACCTGCGGAACTAAACGTTGGGCATTTCCTTGCGTTCACCCACTGCCTGTGTGTCTCCCCTGGAAGGTCACAGCCAAGACAGCACTAGTATTTACTCAGTAAACGTTTATTTGGTGAATAAATGAATATTCCCCAGAGCAAACAATTTACCCCTACTGAGCCTGTTTCCACCTCTGTATGGAAAAGAGAGTATCCTGTTTGCCACAGTCCCTATCAATCCTGCCCTGTTTCCAGATCGAAGGCCAAACGCTAAGTTATTTCACTGTTAATTTTTAATGTGTGCTGAAAACCCCAAGGGAGGTAGTGTTAACAACGGTGTGACAGAGTTTGGGTAAGCATGGCTTAATTCTTCATCAGGTGCCTTGGGAAACGCAATGACATTATTTACACTCAATTCCAGCCAGTTATTTGCGTCTTGAGGAGAGGCGAGACACCGGCGAAATTTAGATGAGGCTCTTTCTGATTTTCTGTTTTAAACCGGAGGCCAGTGATGGCTTCCGCGGGGGGTCTGTTGCACAGCACGGATTCCTTTCTCTGAAACCGGCCTTTCAACAAACACACGTTGCAGAACCAAACTTTTGTTTTGCGCCGGACAAACGAAGTGTTGCCACCGGGTCGGTGTTCAGCGTCAGGAGCGCAGCGGGACGCCTCGGACGGCAGCGCGTCGCGGGGACCGGGGGCGCGCGGGGACCGGGAGGACCCCGCACGCGCGGCACCTGCGTCCACACCGCGTGGATGCGGAAGGCGGACGCGGCGCGGCGGTCCACCTGCCGGGGCGGAGGCTGTGCGCGTGCGCACCTGTACGCCACCCCGTCCGGTCTCCCCTGCAACGTCGCTCAGCCACGCGTCCTGTCCCCGGCTCCTGGAGCGCTCCCGTGCCTCCGCCTCAGCCACGCCTCGTTTCCTCCGAGTGCGGCATTTCCAGAAGGGCCGACGCCAGAGTCGCCACGTGGTTCCCGCCGCCAGGTGCAGCTCTCTCCTTGCTGGAGTCTGAGAATCTCTGTCTCTGTGCTTGAAGGTTCCTGTTTCCTAAACTCTTGGTGTTTTGCCCGTTTCCTTTTCTTTTCACCTTTTGTCCTCCCACCTTCCCTTCTTCCTCTCTCTACCCTCTCCCTCCCCCTTTTTCTTTCTTTTCTTTCTTTCTTTCTTTCTTTCTTTCTTTCTTTCTTTCTTTCTTTCTTTCCTTCTTTTTCCTTTTTTCTGTCTCCCTCCCTCTCTTCTTCCTTCCTTCCTTTCTTTCTTCTTTCCTTTTTTCCCTCTCTCCTTTCTTTCTTTCTTTCTTTCTTTCTTTCTTTCTTTCTTTCTTTCTTTTTCCTTTTTTCCTTCCTTCCTTCCTTCCTTCCTTCCTTCCTTCCTTCCTTCCTTCTTTCCCTCCTTCTTTTCCTCTCCTTTCCCCTCCTCTCCTCTTCTTTCTTTCTTTCTTTCTTTCTTTCTTTCTTTCTTTCTTTCTAAAATTCTCATTGAATTTTAGGAAGTCTTCATTTTGGCTGTCAACACTTTTTCCCTTTATGCTTCAAATGTTTTTTCATGATTTGTTTTTTTTTTTATCTTGCTGTTTATTTTGCAATAACTGTAAAATGACAAATGTTGCAGAAAAAAAAAACAAAGAAAGGAAAGGAAAGAGGGACAAAAAAGAGACAGGGAGGCCTCATGTACCCTTCACTCAGCTTCCTCAACGGAAACATCTTGCGAGGTGCGAGGGGCCTGGCACAGCCAGGACGCTGACATTGGTACATCCCAGGGGCTTCTTCAGATTCTATCGGTTTCACTTGTGTTCTTGTGTGTGTCTGTGCAGATAGGTGTATAATCAATTGTTTAAAAATTGTATTCCCTGTTCCTTATGCCTTACAGTTTCTTATGTATGTTCCTTTATGATTTGTGATGGGGGGGGGGGGCTTATTAATAAGAAAAACGTTTTCTGTGTTAAGGCCAAGAGATTATCTTTTTTTTTCTTAATGGTTTTGTTGTTAATGTTTATTTGCGTCGTCCACCTGAAATTTGTGTAAGGATGGTGTGAAGTTGAGGTGCGATTTTATTTTATTTTATTTTTCCATATAGAAACCCAGTTGTAACGTCATGGACTGCAAAGCCCACGCATTTTTCCCCTGCCATTTTCTATGTAACCTGCCTCATTTACCAATTACCATACACAAAGGTAGATGCTTCTGGATCCTATAGTTTGTTCTGTTGGTATATATAAATATATATTTCTGGGCTATGGTCAAACCCTTTCAACAGAACCTTATAATAAATACGCATATTATATATATAAGTATATATATCCTTGTATAACATATGCTTCTCTATTATATATATGTCTGTATACACACGATATATAAACTATATATACTTCTTGTTCTTTAAAAAAATGTTTTTTAAGTTCATGTATTTTGACAGTTGCAGCATGAGTTGCAGAGGGGCAGAGAGAGAGAAAGAGAGAATCCCCAAGCAGCCTCCGTGCCGCCAGCACAGAGCCCGACGCGGGGCGCGAACTCACGAAACCGCAAGATCGTGACCTGAGCCCAAACCAAGAGTCAGACCCTTAACCCACGGAGCCACCCAGGTGCCCTTGTACTTCTCGTTCTTGCATCACGATTTTCTAAATGTTGCTAATACCTTTGTTAGAAAAATACCATCATGAAATTTTACTTGTGCGACATTAGATCTAGAGGTTAATTTCGAATTACTTTATATCTTTATAACTTTGAATCTCCCATGTCATGGCATGCTGCTTCACTGCACTTATTCATGTATTTTTTCCAGATTCTACTATTTTGTTACGTTATACCCCGGGCACAAATATGCTGCTTCTGCTTTGAAAAGATCTTTTTTCTTTTACGGTTTCTACTTGCTGTGACTAGTTGTAAGAATACTATCGATATCTGTCAAACTTGGAGAATTCTTTTTTTTTTTTCTTTATGTCCATTTATTCTGAAAGAGAGAGAGATTGGGGGAGGGGCAGAGAGAGAGAGAGAGAGAGAGAGAGAATCCCAAGCAGGCTCCATGCTGTTGGTGCAGAGCCCAATGTGAGGCTCGATTTCGTGAACTGTGAGATCGTGACCTGAGCCAAAATCAAGAGTCGGTCACTTAACTGACTGAGCCACCCAGGTGTCCCAACCTTGGAGAATTCTTGTATTCTAAAATCTTGATGCTTTGGAGTCTGTGTGTAAACAAATCATGTTGTCTATGAATTTTGACAATTCCTTTTAAAAATTTATCTTTTTTTTTTTGCCTCACTTAGAAGTTCTTGTCCAATGCTCAGGAGGAAAAGTACTGCTGGGTCGTTCCATCATGTTCCAAGTCCGCTTGACACACTCTTCACCAACACACATTCTTTCCGGAACTTGCTACACAGTTTTCATTGTCATTACCGCTGTGGCTTGTCGTTTCCTGCTATGAGTTAGTGCAAATTTATAAAATGCTTTTTCTATATGTATTTATTTGCATGTCATTTTTTTCCCTCCAATCTGATAATGTTATTAGGTTTCCTAATTTGGAAAAATCGTGACATGCTTGGGCTAAAACCTATTTAGCCACAATTTATTACTCTTTTAATACATTGCTGAATCAAATTTTCCACTATCTTATTTAGAATTTTTGTGCCTGTATTTATAAAATGTGAACACTTAAAATTTTTTTAATGTTTATTTATTTTTAAGAGAGAGAGAGACAGAGTGCAAGCAGGTGAGGGGCAAACCCCTAAAACGTTTGCAGCTGGAAGCCTGTTTCCCAGGCTCTGGGAGGCTCGCAGCTGTCTTTCCCTCCGGGGTCTCTCCTCCTAGAGCCGTGGGACCAGGGCCGCCCCTCACACCTCTGCCTCCTTACACGCTGTTCCCTTTGTCTTGTTGCATACATTCTAATTATTTTAAATGTTTAGTTTTTTTTGAGAGAGAGAGAGAAAAAGACAGAGTGGGAGCAGGGGAGGGGCAGAGACAGAGGGAGACACAGAATCCGAAGCAGGCTTCAGGCTCTGAGCTGTCGGCACAGAGCCTGATGTGGGGTTTGGATTCAACGAGCCATGAGATCATGACCTGAGCCGAAGTCGGACCCTCAACCGTCTGAGCCACCCAGGTGCCCCTAAAATGTGAAAACTTTTAAACTTTATTTTTTGTGCCATTTTTCCCCAGACTTGGTACCAGATAAAGGGAGAAAAGTACCTATAAACCTAAATTAGAAATTTATTAATTCATTCAATATTGAACAATTTATGGAACACTAAGTGTTCCCAGATTTAGGGCAATTAATCTGAATAAAATGGTGTTAGCATTATGCACATTATTTTATAGAAGGATATATATATGTTTATATTCTTTTTTTTTTAATTTGTTTTTCAACGTTTATTTATTTTTGGGACAGAGAGAGACAGAGCATGAACGGGGGAGGGGCAGAGAGAGAGGGAGACACAGAATCGGAAACAGGCTCCAGGCTCTGAGCCATCAGCCCAGAGCCCGACGCGGGGCTCGAACTCACGGACCGCGAGATCATGACCTGGCTGAAGTCGGACGCTTAACCGACTGCGCCACCCAGGCGCCCCATATATTCTATATATATACATATATAGAGTGTGTGTGTGTGTGTGTGTGTGTGTGTGTGTGTAGTAATACATACAGGAAAATCCAACTTTGAGAAACCATCTATTTTAATCTTGAGCATTCCCGTGTAGGTTTATCAATGTAAATAAGTTTGTGTCTATACAAATACCCCTACTGAATACTATTTGCTGTCTTTACCAACCATTAGAATTCATTTATCAACAGGATCTATCACCATATAATGAAATGGTTAATTCAAATCGGATCACTTAATATGCAGCCTGTAATCTACTCGAATGATTATTTATAGTCAATTTATGTAGATGAGAGTTTATGCAGGGCCATGAATAGTCCTATGTATAGTCTGATTTTAGGCAAACATAAGCTATGCATCATAGCAGAAGAGTTTCCAAGGCTAAAAACACAAATCGTGAGCTATTGTTATGTCTCTCTGATACATTTTTTCCCCCTAGATGTTTTGTATGTGATAGAATAAGAAACTTATTAAAAATATCTGATTCTTCAAATCCAATTGTCAGAAAAGTGACATTATACATTAGCCTTCTCCCTGATAACAGGGCTTCTTTGCTAATATTTTCTTTTTAAATTATCTTTCCAGCAATTTCCTTCTTATACTTGGCTTTACGGTCGATTATGAGGTGTGTCAAGGCAAGTGAATATTTGAGAGATAAATATTCATTGTGGAGTTTTTAAAAGACCTCATTATAATCCTGATCCTTTACATTGGTATTCATGGAACAATAACCTTTTTATCTTGCTGAACACAGCCCATCACAAACTTCATGCAAGTTATGGAAAATAGCTCGGTTTATTTAGGAGAAATCTTGCCAATATGTTCAGAGAACAATACGTTCTCTGTGGTGGGGCTGCTGTATCCATCCATGGCTGGTAGTATTTCACGTTATCAGCGTTGCAACACCAGAATCCCCGACCTGATGGAAAGTGAAGTGACTGACCACTGACACAATGCAGATACATTCTGAGGAGTCGAACATTAAGCGAACAGGAGCACTGACTTGTTAACTCAGTTTACTTTGTGCCATTAGCATGCTAATTATCTTATGGTGATCGAAGAAAATGGGATGCAGGAATTTTTTTTAATGTTTATTTTTGAGAGACAGAGAGAGAGAGAGAGCGAGCAGGGGAGGGGCAGAGAGAGAGAAGGGGACAGAGGACCCAAAGCAGGCTCTGTGCTGACAGTGGTGACTCTGACTTCAGGGCTTGGACTCACAAACCGCGAGATCATGACCCGAGCCGAAGTCGGACGCTTCACTGACTGAGCCACCCAGGCGCCCTGGATGGTTTCCATTTTAATTGTAAGCCACTTTCCCCCACACAGTCACAAAAAAAAAAAAAAAAAAAATTAAAAATAAATAAATAAATAAATAAAACAATACCATCATCTAGAATCAGAAGGGTAAAAATATATTTTGTGCAATGTGGCGGGTTCAGTCGTGTCTCCCCACTATTTATGTTCACCCAGAATCTCAGAGTAAGACCTTATTTGGGAATAAGGTCTTTGTGAATGTAATTAAGGTAAGGATGGAGAGATGATACTGTACTGGGTTAAGCTGGGGTCTAAATCCAACGCGTGCGTCCTTATAGGAGACATAAAAGGCCACACAGAGACAACAAGGAAGGCCATATGAAAACAGAGCAGGGATTGGATGATGGTGCTGGAAGTCAAGGAGATACCCGGAGTCATCTGGAGTCACCAGGAGCCAGCAGGAGCCAGAAAAAGCAAAGAAGCTGCCGTAGAGCTTTTGGACGAAGCGAGATTTTACCAACCCTGGTTTTGGACTTCCAGTCTCTAGAAATATGCAAAATTTCGATTGTTTTCGGTTATCAATTTTGTGCTAATTGTTTGGAGCAGCCCTAGGACATCGATAGAGATAAATTCTACAGAAAATTGACAGATAAGGAGATATTCAAGAAAAATAAAGGTAATTCAGACTTGATTACATAAGTCTTGAAATCAATATAATCGCAAAATATAAAGTCTAGTATTTTTGTGCGGAGGAAGGGGCCCACAATAGTGCAAGTTCCTGGGGCCCGCAGAAGTCACGAGGCCAGGATAAAAGTCACCTACACGCCAGAAACTGATGGGCATTCTACTAAATACTCCAAGTGTGGGCTAATGCTATTTGTTAAACTAGGCAGGATCAAACTACTTTTTCCATAATATGTAACTCTAGTACCTACGATCTTATATTGTCAAAGACTCTGAGCCCCATCGTATGGAAGAATTTTTTCCCTCTGACAGATCTCAGCAGACAGATCAAGGGCTCAGATAAAACTGAGCAGCAATCTTAAGACTTTTGATATCCTTGCTCCTTGACTGGGGTTGTTCCAGCCTGTGTGTGTGCCACACTCCTGTTTTTGCTTTACGATCTGGCTTTGTGAGACGTGCCAATCTAATAGGAGGAAAGACACATCCTACTGTGGGGTAGGTCCACCATATCGGAGGGCATGCAGATCTAACAGAAAGGCCAACACATATAATTAGAGGACAGATCATTCTAACTGGAGGGCACACGTATCTCCTTGGAGGGCATGCTCATCTAATTGGCTGGCATACGTGTCTAATCAGAGGCCATAGGTATCTAATAAGATTGCATGCATTTCTGATTGGAAAATAGTGGATTAAAAACGAACCCAACCCTGGGTAGTGAGTATGGAAGTTTCTATGGAAATGAGGATGATATGGCTTTTATGTGGGATAAGGAGAAGTACAGATAGAGTTTATCCTCAAAGAGTTTCTTTTCTCGCTCAGAATAACGTGATAACTAAAGCTGTAGGAATCAGCAAATTCAGAGATGGTAATCTAACCTTGCCCAATAGATTTATCGTTTTGTTATCATATGTGACACAGAATGAACATTTCATTTCACCTTAGATCTTTGTGGGGGGTTTATAGTAATCTACCTAATCAATGCTTTTATAAGTAAAATTATTTTGATTTGAGTAAATTAGTTGATCAGTTCACCAGTTAATCAATAAAAGCAATAAGGACCTACAGAAATCTTCATGATCAGGGCACTTCAGATCTTTCAATGACATATGCCGCATCTGTATTCCAGGATGGCTTTTCCCTGTATCTCAAAATTATATTTCGGTTCATTAAAAACAATGGCAAGATGGCAAGAAACATTTAAAAGTAACCGAACTCACAGTACACTTTGGGATATTTCTGGTAATTCTAGCAAATGTGAACCATTGAACTGCTAATATGCTTTGTCAGGTTTTCAATAATCATATAAATTTGAAATGAGTGACATTATGGTTAAGTTTGAGAACT
Organism: Felis catus; assembly: GCF_018350175.1. Taxonomy (NCBI): domain Eukaryota; kingdom Metazoa; phylum Chordata; class Mammalia; order Carnivora; family Felidae; genus Felis; species Felis catus. The sequence continues at coordinate 5,420,854 of NC_058380.1, forward strand.
TTGACAGTCACTGAATTCGTGACATGTTCAAGCGTGAGAAATGGACTCTCTCATTTTTTTTTTAAGTTTTATTTATTTATTTTGAGAGACAGAGAGAGAGAGAGAGAGAGCGTGAGCATGAGCAGGGGAGGGACAGAGAGAGGGAGACAGAGAGAATTCCAAGCAGGCTCCTCACTGTCTACGTGAAGCCTGATGTGGAGCTTGAACTCAGGAACCGTGAGATCACGACCTGAGCCGAAATCAAGAGTCAGACGCTTGACCAACTGGTGCCTTGAGAAATTGACTCTCTTTAGGTGTCACTTTGTTTTTGTTCATTTCTTTCCTTGTTTTCCCTTGGGTTGGGTTTGACCCGCCTATAGTAAGGACAACATTAGAAATGAGGTTGAACTGTCCCATTTGGGCAACACCAAGCAGCCATAAACATACCCTGGAAGGTATCATCCCCAACACTGGGTCCTGCATGTCCGGCAGGCTGGAAAGACCACAGACAAAAGGAACTTTATCCGATTTGGTCAATTCCCATCACACTTGTGCCTGGAAAAGTTTGGATTTCAGGAAAATATTTTAATTATCACTAGAACGCACATTCTTGTGCTCTGATGTGTCCCGACCATCTGCATTAGAGCCTGGTATATGGTGGGTCTTGCATCGGTGTTGTTGCAGGGGTGGAGGGAAGCAAAAAGAAGGGAAGAAAGGGAAGGACAGAGGGGAGGAGGGAGGGAGGGAAAGGAGGAAGAGTTTGAACATACGTTCACAAACGTCATACCGACAGAAAATCAAGAGAGTTAAACTTCTGCTTGGAATTGTGACATCATGGAATTTACAATCATCCTACCCAAGTGTATTAACAATGCTCAGCTGGTAGTGTCTTGTTATTTTAAAAATCTATTTTTTATTCATTTTCATTATTTTCAGTGCTCTTTACTATATACTTACATTGGATAGAAAATTCCATTCTTAATTATATTTCAGAAAACAACTGGAGAGAGAGCTAAAAAACAGGAAATAAAATGTAAAGAGCCTTTGTAATGTGTGAAAACCAATGTCATCCATCAAGGGCCATAAACAAAGGGACTAACTTGAAAGTCACTCTGGACTCCTTCCCAACAGAATCCTTTGTGATGATGGAAATATATTTTATCCGTGCTGTCGAATACATTAACCACTAACCCCACGTGGGTACCGAGCGCTGGAACTGTGACAGATGTGATCAGATAACTGAGTTTTCAATTTAATTTCAATTAACGTCAGTTTACATTTAGATATTAACGTACGGCCAGTGGCTACTATATTGGACTACAAGGCTCTAGATATTGGCCAGTGCAACTCTAGGTGACTGATGTGCCTTGATAATTATTGTGTTTACCTTTAAAGGAAAATCACTGTGAGCTGTGGCAGACGGACTACAAAGATGAGTCTTCATTTAAAAAAAAAAATGAAAAAAAAATAAGTCAATAAAAGTTTGGGTGACCCGGGTGGCTCAGTCGGTTAAGCATCAACGTTGGCTCAGGTCATGATCCCACGGTTCATGGGTTCGAGCCCCGCGTCTGGCTCTGTGCTGATGGCTCAGAGCCTGGGACCTGCTTCAGATTCTATGCCTCCCTCTCTCTCTGCCCCTCTGGAGCCTGCTCTCTCTCTCTCTCTCTCTCTCTCTCTCTCAAATAAATAACATTAAAAAAAATAAAGGTGTGTCCCATTACTCCCCACCCCCGCCTCCTGGTGCCCATGTCCTTGCGCCATTGCTTGCCCACTTCCGTGAGGCTGTGACCTGTGACTTGCTGCTAATGACCGATGGTATATGGCAGAGGTGATGGGAATATTTGATTTCCAAATGGGGTAGCCACACACAGGGTCGTAACCCATTAAGAGACTCACATTCCTTCTGCTGCGGGCTTTGATGACGCTGGCAGCTTTATTAGGGAGCCCACATAGCAAGGAACTGGCCATGGCCTCGAGGAACTGAGGCAAACTCGAGCTGTCAGCCTGCAAGGGCTTCGGGCATCCAGCCACCGACGAAATGGGATCCTCCCTCCTACCACTCCTACCACTGCAAGGAGATGACTTCTGCCGGCAAGCCGAAGGAGCCTGGGCCCAGCCCCTTCCTCGGTCCGGAGTCCCAGCGAGACCGCCGACCACTGCAAGGAGATGACTTCTGCCGGCAAGCCGAAGGAGCCTGGGCCCAGCCCCTTCCTCGGTCCGGAGTCCCAGCGAGACCGCCGACCTCGCCGGCATCTCAGTTGCCACCTTGCAGAGAGCCCCGCTCAGCTGGGTGTGGGCTCCTGACCCCACAGACACGGAGAGGATAAATGCGCGCCCTTTTAGGCCCAGAAGGTTGTGGCGATCGGTGGCGACTAATACAAATGTTCTTCAACATATTCATCGGTGAGACGGGAAGTCTGTAACCAATCCTGCAATGATTATCGTGGTGGCTTGTGTTAACCTGCCTGATAAATTGCTTTTAGAGAGACCTCCTGTAACTTTGTTAGCTGCGCTGGTCTTTCCACTTCCGTTTTCACCTGTGCTTCTGGAAGAGGCGGCCTTTGTAAACGCTCGTCCTCATGTTTCAGCCTTTGTCAAGAGCAGCCGTCAGCTCCTGCTCAGCTGAGGCCAAGGGGACCCACCAGTCACACTCCCCAGGGCTGTCGTCAAGTCGTGGGCTCCAGGCTCGTTAACTGGAAGAGATCGCAAGCCCCATTTGAAAGATTTCAAGTCAGTGGAGTCTTTATGACAAGAAGTGTAACCGAAATCAGAGGGATGGGGATGTTTTCTTCTAAACACCATCTAGACTATTTATGATTTAATAAACGGTAAGCCAGGCTGTCGGAAAAGCTTCCTATCAACCTTCAAGAGATTGCAAATATACCACCTTTAGGATTTGGGTTCTCATCTGACCGAATCCTATGTTCTTAACCTGAACTCAGGTTAAGAGCACCCAGGTGTGCAGGTGGCTCAACGTGCAGGAGTCCTGTCTCATGCTGGAGCTGGCAGGGAAAGTGTGGACTGGCCAGCTCCCTGCAAAGGAGTCAAGGCCTCCCTAGCATGCTGGCCCCGTTGGCCTTTTCTGTATAATGACAACACGTGACAGGATCATACATTTCTAGTCCCTCACATCAAACGGAGTGCATCAGGCTTTTCTTCAAGAGTCCAAAGCCAGCTGGCCTTTGATTTGTCTATATTTCATCCATTGTCAGTTTACAACTTCCAGTTTCGTTCTTTTTTTTTTTTTTTTTTGGAACACAGAAAGGCGACACTACTATGTACTTTACAGAAGTGATGTGAGAACAATTCAAGAATCAAATGAGCCCGAGATATTTTCAAGAAGCGTGCAGTCAGCCAGCTGTAAACAGAGGAAGTCACGAGAAGCCTTCGGGGTGTTCATAAACCAGAGAATGACTTAGAGGTTACGGTGGAGGAGGAACGTAGTCTCAAAATCCTCTACGATGCGGTTTTTAGAAATCCATTAAGGCTCGACGACCTGCTTGGGAAACACTTTATCTTCGGTTGTTATTAATGATTAATACGTCTTCAGTCATTAATTAAAATCATGTCTCGAAATGATGATTCTGAAAGTACCTAGCTGCTCACTGCTTGCGGAGGGCAGACGAGCAGGAATCGAGGCTGAACGAAGAGACCGCCGCTTGCTTGTAAGACACACACAGCTCTGACGCTGGGAAGAAAGAAGCGCAGGGTTTCAGAGACAGCTAGGTCCTTGGGCTCCTGCAAAAGTGACTATCCTTCTCCATCAGGACTTGCTCTCTCGTGCTCCTGAAACTCCACAGGGCTCTCGGCACCCAAGCCTTTGCCAGCGAGCTCTGTCTTCACGAAACGTGTCTCTGGCTCTTTACCTGGATAACGTACGTCTCATCAACCTTCTGGGAAAATTCCCCGAGTCCTGCAGGTTTTCTTCTCGACAGCATTTGTCATCACTTGTGACCCACATCTGTTTGTGCCATTGCATTTTTTTAAATTAAAACTTAATTTTTAGAGCAGTTTGGGGCTCACAGCAAAATGGGGAGGACAGTACTAAGGTTTCCCATACACCCTCATCCCCACATGGCCGCGGTCTCCCCATTATCAATGTCCCCAGCTAGGGTGGTGCATCTATTACAATGTTTTTATTTATTATCAATTTATTTTTGAGAGAGAGAGGTGAGGGGGGAGGGCAGGGGCAGAGGAAGAGAGGGAATCTTAGATAGGTTCCACGTCCAGTTCAGAGCCCAGCGTGGGGTCTCCATCTCATGACCGTGGGATCATGACCAGAGCCGAAGTCAAGAGTCTGACTTTCAACCGACTGAGCCACCCAGGCACTTCTGTTACAGTTTAGAAACCTACACGGACACGTGATCCTTGCGGAAAGCCCATAGTGTACGTCAGGGCTTGCTCTCCGTGTGGTAGGAGATTTTCTCCTACGTGATTTTCTAGGAGTTTTATAGTTTTGCATTTTGCACTTAGGTCCACGATCCACTTAGAGTTCATGTTTGTGAAAGGTGGAAAGTCTGTGTCCAGATTCACTGGTTTGCCCGTGGACGTCCAGTTCTTCCAGCATCATTTGTTGAACAGACCATCTTTGCTCCGTCAGGTTGCCTTGGCTCCTTTGTCCAAGGTCAATTGACTATATGGATGAAGGTCTCTTTCTGGTCTCTCTGTTCTGTTCCGTCGATCTATTTGCCTGTTTTTTTCCCAGTACGACACTGGCCCGATTACTACAGACTTCAGGTGGATCTTGAGGTCGGGCAGAATCCATCCTCCAGCTGTGTTCTTCTCCTCAATATTGTGTCGTCCTTTCTGGGTCTTTTGTGGCTCCATAGGAATTTTAGAATCATTTGGTGGATCCCTACAAAAGAGCTGGCTGCAATTTTGATTGGGATTGCAGAACTGACCTCTTGACAGTATTCAGCTCTACACTGGTTATTAGGATGGAGGGATGATTCCAAGCTCTTTAGATGCAGAACCAGTGTTCCAGGGATCCAATAACCATTTGATAAAAGAATGAATGAGCGTGTCTTTAAAATATTCAGACTTCCTAAGATACAACATAAATCTTTGTTTAGAGTTCTTTATAGCCAGACCTTTGCTGATGCTTTATGTGGTAGCATGAAAATATACCACCATAAGCAGCTAGTGGTGATTAATCTATCCCTCGGAGCCAGTTTTGACTTGAACACTTGAGGGAAATCTCTTCACTTGATTTGATCTTCACACGGCATCGTGAGGCAGAAATGACGACACTTACCAAAGGGCAGAGGTTAAGTGACTGGCCAGGGTCACACATCTAGTAGGCGCAAGAGTAAAAACCAGTATCAGGGGTGCCCGAGTGGTTCAGTCAGTTAAGTCTGACTCCCAGTTTCAGCCCAGGTCATGATCTCACGGTCTGTGAGTTCGAGCCCCGCATCGGGCTCTGCGCTGACAGTGCGGAGCCTGCTCGGGATTCTCTCCCTCCCTCTCTCTGCCCCTTCCCTGCTCATGCTTTCTCTCTCAAAATAAATAAATAAAACTTAAAAAGAAAATTGCTTCAAACTCAGGCAGTCCGAGGCTGGAGACGAAACTTTTAGGCTCTGAAAACCCTCTGCTTTTTAACTTCCACACTTTTAAGACCGCAAATAATGTTTTCCGTTGGCAAACATCAAATACTCTTCAAGTGAAGAACAAAAATTGTCATGTTTTGGTATGTAAATATTGCCTTGTAGGACTTTCGAATGACCGGTGTATGAAAATATTGAGTTTCTGTAAATGCTTACATCTGACACGGGGGAAACACTCGATTAGTTTAGATTAGTAAGAACAATATGAACAGCTAAAGAAGAGAATATACTTTCTGGAATGGCAAAAATTGATGGGAAAAATGATATGTTGAAGCCTCCTTGTTTAAGACAAAGCACATACTGGGGCGCCTGGGTGGTTCAGTCAGTTAAGCATCCGATTCTGGCTCAGGTCACGATCTCACAGTTCGTGGGTTCGAGCCCCGCATCGGGCTCTGTGCCGACAGCTCAGAGCCTGGAGCCTGCTTCGGATTCTGCATCTCCCTCTCTCTCTGCCCCTCCCCCACTTGTGCTCCGTCTCTCTCTCTCTCCCTCTCAAAAATTAAATACACATTAAAAATCAAGTGAAACATAACAATTTTTTTCAAAGGCTTAAGTTTTTGTGAAATCCTTGCACAAACCGGCACGTTGACCGCAGGCGTCTAACTAATCTTCCCTAGGGCTTGTCACATTCTGATGAAAGTGACAAAAAGATGAAAATATGGGTAAACTTAGAAAAACGAGAAAAATACAGATGGCGTCACGAAGTGGTATTTTCCATTTTAAAGACTCTTGTTTTACTGTGACGTCTGTTCTGTATTTTACATCTACTGATGCATTTTTCGTTTTGAAACAGTGACGATAACAGATCCAAGAGGAGCATGCTTTGTGCCGAATGGCCTTCTGTGGCTTTATTTGGCCAGAAACACTGACGATGTGATGATCCTCCTGTGTGTGCCTGCTCTTTCTATCTCTCTGTGTTTGTGTGTGTTTTATGATCCCTGAAATCCAAAGGCCGATGTAGGCAATGATTACATGCGTTTAATTCTGGATAAACCAGAAAGTTTCATTGCTTCCATAAAGTTTTATGGGAAAAAGACCTCATAACTATCATTCGTTCTCCCGCGTCCATGTGGATCTCAGTGGACCAGCGCTGGTAACTATGCCCCACGACACACAGCTTGTGATTCTGCTCTGAAGCAACTACACCTGTGGGTTCCCGGGAGGCCTCCCATAGGCAGGTCTGAGCCCTCACCTGGTGTTCACCTCTCATGAGAGGACCTGGTCCTTCCCTGAGCTTGGCCACCGGATGAGTCATTTGGTCTCACTGCCCACCATCTGACGGAGCACCAGCGCTCCATGTTCTCTCCAGGGCACTTGACTGTGGATTCACCTTTGTTGTTTTGGAACAAAATCAAAGTGGACTGAAAGGGATGATTGGGACGAGTGGCCTAGAGGATGTAACATTCATCTGTTTCTCTACATCTGCTAATTTACGTTCCATTACGCAGCGTGAAGGGTGAGCTTAAGCGTGGACCACGTTATTTTGGCCCCGTCGAGATCTGCTTTTTCTGGAATGCAGTTTTGCATTCCTGCCATCACCGGATTGGGGGAATGTTTTAAGAAACACCCCCACGAAAACAAAACAGATTCGTCCGATGACAAAAGAAAAGAAAAGGAAAGAGAAGAAAAGGGAAGAAAAGAGGAGAGGAGAGGAGAGGAGAGGAGAGGAGAGGAGAGGAGAGGAAAAGGAAAGGAAAGGAAAGGAAAGGAAAGGAAAGGAAAGGAAAGGAAAGGAAAGGAAAGGAAAGGAAAGAATCCCATGGATACACTTCACTGTTTAAAATGTTGGAATCAAAGGGAGGGGGCCAAAACATAAAAGACTCTTAAATATTGAGAACAAACAGAGGGTTAAGGGGAGGGGTTGCGGGAGGGGGGAGGGGCTAAATGGGGAAGGGGCATTAAGGAATCTACTCCTGAAATCATTGTTGCACTCTATGCTAAGTAACTTGGATGTAAATTAAACAGTAAATAAATTTCTAAAAAATGCTGGTATTGGGGCGCCTGGGTGGCGCAGTCGGTTAAGCACCCGACTTCAGCCAGGTCACGATCTCGCGGTCCGGGAGTTCGAGCCCCGCGTCGGGCTCTGGGCTGATGGCTCAGAGCCTGGAGCCTGTTTCCGATTCTGTGTCTCCCTCTCTCTCTGCCCCTCCCCCGTTCATGCTCTGTCTCTCTCTGTCCCAAAAATAAATAAACGTTGAAAAAAAATTAAAAAAAAAATGCTGGTATCATATTCAGGGTCCAATCTGTGAGATCCCAGTGGAGAGCACTTCTCTGAGAGCACTTGTTGTACACACACCATCTTCTTTTCATATGCCTGCCTTGCTTTGATCAGGTTTTCATCACCTCCGTGGGGGTTGTTGCTTAAATACAAGACAGGACATAAGTAAGAAAACATTTAAAAGATGCCAAGGTACCATGTGGGCATAGGTTACTCAAAAAAGCAGGAAATAGAAATGCTGAGATAGGGAGAAAGCTGCTGACTGCAGAGTCTAAGTTAACTAGAGACAGGTTTTTAAGGGATTGAATAGAAAAAGAAAACATCACGTATTTTCAAAAGAGGAAGTAGCAAATTTTTGTTTAAAAAATCATGCTTTAGAGGAACTATGAGAATTTTACTGCAATATCTTCCCTGCTTCTACTCCTGTAATTTAGGAAATTTAATTGGATGACATTATCATTTTTGAAATGTATTTAATGGACTCTTCTGTTCAGGCAGGGAGTTGTAAAAACTTCCTCCTGACGTCTCCCGCAGACCTTCTACCTGCCCTGGGGCAGCCGTGTCAGAGGGACATCGGAGTCCTGGAAACAAGTCACCACAGGACTCGGATCCCCGGATCCTTGGGACAAGTCCAATCCAGATTCCTTGGTTGGAAAAGAGAACTGAGAGGCCACCTGTCCCTCAGTCCACTGGGATATGAGATTCTCTCCTGAGAAGCGATTTATTTCCTAAGGGGGAAAACTTGGCCTTTAAAGTCGTATTGTCTTGGAAAGTTCCACCGTGGACAAATTCTGCCCACAGCAGCAGGTGCTCTGGAAAACGACAAGTTCCATGAACTGTCCTTGAGCCCCTCAGGCCTGGACACTCCCTATGTGCAAACTCTTGTAAGGTAGCTGCTGTATTTTTCCTGGACAATCTAGAGCCGGAGAGCTACTCTTCTGTCTTAAAATGTAAGATTGGTGTATTCCGCAGTGATGTGGCAGAAATATTTTTGAGTTGTACTCTAATTGGTTTCAAAGAAGACTGCCTATATTTTGCCTTCACCGCAACTGACGGCAAGGACAGATCGAATGAATGAAACGATTCTACTGCGGCCGGATGCACAGGGCTGTCCTCGACGTGTAGCTCCTATAAGATATTTAATATAAAATACTGAAATAAATACGTACAATTTGAATAGATTTAATAAAGCCTTACAAAGCGCCGGCCCTACGTTAGGCAAAGCATCAGTGATGAAAGATTAAGAAATCTTAGGGCCAAGGGAAACATTACAATTTATGAAAATTTGGCTCGAGTCGTAAACTCGAGTCCCCAGACTTAAATGTCAAGACAGCTTAAACTTAATTAACGTGAGTTAGAGAAAGAAACATTTAGAACATGTGTTTGTGCCCAGCTCTTGGCCATTTAATGCAAATAAAATGCGTTGTTCACGGCAATTGTCAGACCGAAAGATTTCATTCTTAAACTAAGAATTGCTTTGTTTTCTTTTTGCGTTTCTTTTCATTTTTACAAGAGAAGTTCGTAATTTGGGCATAAAACAAATGCTAGAAGTGAAACACGCATTTGCCATCCAATAACCATTGATGACTTTTTGACATTAGCCCATTGTCAATACGTCTTTAGGCAAACTGAGCTGAGTTTTTCATATGAATCTGCTCATTTCGATGGATTCTATTTGGTAGTCGTGTCTCCCCTGGATGCCCTTGGGTACTGCAAAGGCAGTGCCAACAGCAGGACACGGTGAGCTTAATCCCACACATCTCGGATTTTCTAGAAAGTCAAATAGGCCTCCTTTGAGAGGACCAGCAAAGGGTCCTGGGGCTAAGCTGCTCAGGCATCTGGGATTGTTGAGTTCTGTGAAGTTACGTTGGCTCCACGAATTCACGAATTCTGTACACATTAGCTATTGCTGTGACATCAAACTGCCCCAAGCTCAATGGCTTAAAACAGCCTCCCAGGCTGGGGATTAGCTGATCTCATCTGGTCTTGGCTCATTTCTGCGGGGCTTCCTGGAGCGTCTGTAGGTTGGCTTGCTTTCTGGTTTTAACCTCTGACAAATACAGTAAAACCTTGGGTTGTGGGTAACTTGTTCTGCAAGTGTTCCGTGAGACAAACAAACATCTCTAATGAATCTTAACTTGATAAACAAGCAACGTCTTGCAATACGAGTAGTAGGTGACACCGAACGTCACATGATCACCACTGAGCCCGTGGTTCTTGAAATTTGCTTTGATATACGAGTGCTTTGGATTATAAGCGTACTTCCGTAAGGAATTATGCTCGTTTGACTGTATAGTTTTACTGTACCTGTGTTGTCATTTATGCTGGGGTTGAAGGGACCAAAGGCAGTGATGCCACGGTAGATCTACAACTGTCTTTTAATACCGTCATGGTTCCCACCCTTACCCATTAGCATAATCCACCCCTGTTTCTTAGGCATGGGGCGTGTGTTGGGGCGGGAGGCAGAAGGAAGGCAGAGGAAGGCACACCCGTGTCAACTGTGTCCTCCAAACTTTCCGGCTACAACTTCCAGGGTCTATCAGAAATTCATCAACACTTCAGCTATCAACACAGTGAGAGATTTGATCCCTCCGCCCATCATCTCTGTCATTTCAATAGGAAACTGGGGAGAAAATGAGAAAAAAAAAAAACCCACATGTACACGTAGGTGTTTAATTCACCATTTGGTATTGAAAAGCCAAGACTGGATTTCCAAAAAAAAAAAAAAAAAAAAAAAAAAAAAAAAATCACCGTTAATCCTTTGGATTTAATAAGTTTTAAATGATAACAATCAGTATCTTTGTACCCAAGCTTTCGAGCAATGTTTTCATCAGATCACATCTGTTATTTTTGTTTGCATACTAACTTTATCAAGAATGGATTTTAAATTATTTATAGTATTGAGCCACCACATTCTTTGCTTGATCAAATTAGGTATTTAATGGACTTCTCATTCCAAGGCTTTCCATCAAAAAAGTTGTGTGTGTGCAAAGTGATACGGAGAATAAACTGATATATATAAAAAAAAGAGTTTGCAGTTCATCAAAGCACACTGAGGAGAGTAGATCCCTATGCAAGCAGGTAAAGCACTGCCTCCATGCTTCCTCCTGTATAATATCTTCCTAAACCCACTTGAACCTTACCAAGGCTCAACGCGACTATCACGGTTGCCAAGGCAATATCTCTCTCAATCAAATCTCAAAGACTATTTCAGCATCTTTTCATCTGATTAATAATTCCTTGCAGATATCCAAAATTCTTAGCCCAATTTTAGAAAATAGTTGGTGCATGTGCGCGGGCGCACACACGCACCCACGCTCCCTCGCTCACGCGTGCGTGTTTTAAGATGGCCGACGGATGACATTATTCAGCAATTTGCTGACACCGCTTAAAATGTAGTCCGCAACTACCTTTAGGAAAATACGGCACTGGGGCGCCTGGGCAGCTCAGCCGGGTTAAGTGCTGGGCTCTTGAACTCGGTTTGGGTCATGATCTCACGGTTCACGGGTTTGAGCCCCGAGTCAGACTCCGTGCTGTCAGCTTGCGATCCTCTCTCTCTCTCCCCTCCCCTACTCACACTCTCTCTCTCAAAAAAAATAAAAAATAAAAAAAAAATATGGCGCTGTTGGACATCCGTGGTGTTTCGCAATCCTTAGTAAATCAATGATTCTATGAACGTGAAGTAAATTTCTAGTAGGAGATTAATGGGTCTTTGTGAAATAGTTTAATGCTAATTCTGTCTTCCAGAACTTGTTTCTCAAGTTCATGCTCTAGTTTCTGCTGTTTATGGTATTAACTGCTGTGAGCTGCTTCCAATGATGGTCTTACTCTGGAAATTTGTTGTTGTGTAATTATAATCTTTTATCTTCGTACCCGTGTGTCTAATTCAGAGATGTTGTGAGTTGAAGGCAATACTGGGATCGGATTTCATTACTAACGGGAAGCTGGGTTTGAGGAACACCTTCTGCTCTCAAGGACCAGAGTGGAAAGTGTGAGCACATCCACCTGCCCTCCCAGATGGGGAGGCTGATAGTTGTGGGTTCATAGGTTGCAACCAAGCCTCTTGCTAAGTATTCATCACACACAGTGCCGTTTATTTCTCATGGCGACACTCTAGGAGAAACAGACTGCCCTTCCGTGGGTAGTATGAGGACTTGTAGAGGGTAATCCATTGATCTGGGGTACATAGCTAGAAAGAGCTGATGTGGCTTTAAAAACCATGTCTCTCAGCCCCAAATGCTAATATCTTCTAAAAGCAAAACTTCCAAGGGGTGGCTCGGTAGGTTAAGCATCCAACTCCTGCTCAGGTCATGATCTCACGGTTGGTGGGTTCGAGCCCCGCATCGGGCTCTGTGCTGACAGCTCAGAGCCTGGAGCCTGCTCGGATTCTGCGTCTCCCTCTCTCTCTGCCCCTCCCCTGCTTGTGCTCTGTCTCTCTCTCTCTCCCTCTCTCTCTCAAAAATAAACATTAAAAAAAATGAAAAGCAAAACTTTCAAAAGCAAACTCTCTAAGTCTGCACAATATTTCTCATTTTCTTTGTGAGTATAAAATTCTCGCAGGTTCGACACTGACGTCTTTTCTGGATACTCCTTCCTGATCTTCAAGACAACTACAAATGCCGATATAAGTGAACCCACAAATGGATGCATTACCTCCTCTGTTCCTACAGATGGCTGGAAAGGGGGTGGAAGCTGAGTCTGAGCCCGGAAAGTGAGTTAATGTGCACACGGAATCCTTGTGGCTACTTTAGGTTAGAAGGTACTTTCTAAATTCTTTCTTCTCTTCTAAGTGTGGGATCAACGTACAATAATTCAGTTATGGTGGGCATGTAGGATGGGAAGGTCTTTTTCACCGCTCTAATGCCTGCTTGGAAGTCACTCAGAAAAGGCTTCAGTTGTCGAGCTGAGCTGAACTTGCAGGACGGAGAATCAAGGCGCTCCGGGGGCGTCGTTCCAATAGAAGCTGGTGGAGACTCAGATCCCCCAGCTTTAGCCAAGCCCCGCTACCGGTTCTCGGCGATCTCTGATCCAGGGTTTGTTGGCAAAGACCTTTCTCTTGCACTAACTTGAGCTGCTGTCTGGCTTCTTGTGGGACCAAGAAGCAGAAAATAGGGCAAGTCAATGGGTTTGCTAGTGTAACCACACACCCCAACCCCTGGCCACCCTGGCGCATGTTTTTCACACCTGCCGCATTCTTAGGCTGAGGCGGGAAACTGTCAACAGTGGTCTCTCAACCCCCCCTTTCGTATTTCCAGGTGCATCATCGTCACTCAAGATTTATGTGCTAAGTTACTTGCGAGGGTATCGATCAATACCTGTTATTCGAAGGGAAAGTGCTACTGTCCCCTTAAGTCTTGGGGTTCCTTCTCACCTCCAGTTGCTGAGGCTGCTAAGGATTTCTTCTTACTGAGCATCTCCCACTATTTGCTGACTGTTGGGGTGAGCATCTCTGTGCTGTCACCGCATTTGCTTTCTGCCCAAACTGAGGACTGACACCACGTTTATCACATGAAACTGAACGGTGCCTGGTAAAACACTTGAGAGGACGATAGCCAAACTTTGACCCTCCATTTTTCCATCTAAAAAATAGTGGCTGACAGTGTTGAGACCTAACTCCGGAGTGGGTTAAACTCTGAGAAGAGCTGTTTTGGAGGAAAAGTGTTACAGTGGACAAATGCTTGGAGAGACTGATTGGTCATGGCGGTCCCCTAAGGGGTGGGCCAGGAGCGGGCAGAGTGGCACCTGGTGTGCTGACTTCTGCAATGATGGCGGATGTCGTGTCTCCTGGAAATGAGGCTCTGGGAGGAAGAGGCATGTGGGTAACAGAGAAGTCCTGGAGACCGTGAAGCTGTTGACAGTGCCCGGGGGACGTCTTTGATTGACAGATAAAAAGAGCGTGAGTCACAGAAACCAGGTTTTTAATTAATGTTTATTTATTTTTGAGATAGAGACAAAACATGAGTGGGGGAGGGGCAGAGAGAGAGGGAGTCACAGAATCCGAAGCAGGCTCCAGGCTCTGAGCCATCAGCACAGAACCCGATGCGGGGCTCGAACTCACGAACCGTGAGATCGTGACCTGAGCCGAAGTCGGATGCTTAACCGACTGAGCCACCCAGGGGCCCCAGAAACCATCTTTGGTGAAGAATTCCTTGTTTAAAAAAATGTTACAGGATGACAATGAGGGTCTAGAAGAGCCAGATCAGTAACCAAAATTTCTTTCACCATCCTTGGAAATTTGGACAGAAAACTAAGCTCCAGATTGCAAGTAACAGTAATACAGGGAAGTATAAATATTATGAATGTCATGCTCATCTAAATAAGCTTTTTGTGGAGAACTGTGCAAAACGGTGATATATGTAGTACTTCATAAAATCACATAAGTACTGTTTATTTAAACATATAGAACAACCTGAGCTAATCATAAAATATAATTTGCTTTTTAGGAAATTTAGAGAAGACAAACCACATTGGCCCAGAGGAGGGATATAATTGAGTTTTATTTTTATTTTTATTTCTTAGTTTATTTATTTATTTTGAGAGAGAGAGAGAGAGAGCATGAGCAGGGGAGGGGCCAAGAGAGAGAATGAGAGAGAGAGAATCCCAAGGAGGCTCCACATTGTAAGCATGGAGCCCAACGTGGAGCTCGAACCCATTAACCATAAGATCATGACCTGCGATGAAATCAAGAGTCGGACGCTTAACCGAATGAGCCACCCAGAGAACCCTGGATTTTAGATGAACAAGGGCACGTATTCTATATGACAAAGATGAACGCTTCAACAACTTTCAGTGGTGATTAGCATACACTGTGGAACAATGAAAAGAATAGGAAAGAAATACCGAAGGTCTTGGGGCACCTGGGTGGCTCAGTTGCCCAACTTGGGCTCAGGTCATGATCTCGCAGTTCATGAGTTCGAGCCACGCGTCGGGCTCTGTGCGGACAGCTCAGAGCCTGGATCCTGCTTCGGATTCTGTGTCTCTCTCCCTCTCTGCCCCTCCCCTCCTCATGCTCTGTCTCTTTGTCCCTCTCTCAAAAATAAATAAACGTTAAACAAGAATAAAAAAGAAAGAAATACTGATGGTCGTAAGGGTGCAATATCATCTTGGGCTCTATTGGTTGATGTTACCTGTGTTGAATGAACCAATATTGTCATCTGATTTTTTTTTTAATTTTTTTTTAACGTTTATTTATTTTTGAGACAGAGACAGAGCATGAACGGGGGAGGGTCAGAGAGAGAGGGAGACACAGAATCAGAAGCAGGCTCCAGGCTCTGGGCCATCATCAGCCCAGAGTCCGACGCGGGGCTTGAACTCACGGACCGTGAGATCGTGACCTGAGCTGAAGTCGGACGCTTAACCGACTGAGCAACCCAGGCGCCCCTGTCATCTGATTTTAAAGACAGATAAAGTTTTACTGTAAAGGCTACCATCAGGCATGGCAAAGAGAGTTACGTCTCATGAAGTTCACAGGCTCTTGTCCGCAGGATTCTCAGGGCTGATTCCATACGGTTGGCTTAGGTTGACCCTAAACAACCTGAACGAGCCCAGAGAAGGAGGGTGTTGTGACATGAGTCACAGCATCCATCACGGATGCCCATATGCACTTGAACGCTGCAGGAACAAAAATACAACCATCGTCCCACCCTGGTTCTTTGCCCGATTTTGTTCCCTCTGGAGCCTCATGATTGACAGGAGTGAACATCTGTATTCAAGCCCCGTCGGGACGGGCCGAATGCTCCTAGTTGAGCATCATACATATGCTATTCTCTCTTACATCTTTAATCTATTTCATATTTTATATGAGATTTTCAAGGATAAATATTTTATTAGCATTAGAGCCTAAAATTTGCTCACTAACTTTAAAGTTTCTTATACTGGGAATATACTAATACGAATTTCTTTAATCATGCCAAATGTCCAACGTGCAGGAGTAGTGTTATCACCCTGCAAATATCTTTCAACTGTAATCTTTGGAAAATATTTCTTGGCATCGCGCTGAAATCCAGCCCTGCGTGTTAGAGGAACGTAGGTTCACAGGGCTTATAGGCCATGGAAAACCCTTTGGTACGTGCCCTGGCTTTTCCTCTGTTACCTCGTGGCAAAGTTGGTCCCTCTCTAGCTGCAGGGACTATGAGCTGGTTTGGGATTTTGTGTGTGTGCACACAAGCCCGTGTGTGTGTGTGTGTGTGTGTGTGTGTGTGTGTGTGTGTGTGTCAGACAGAGAGAGAGAGAGAGATGGGAGAGGCATTGGTTTTCTTTTCCAGGTCGTTTTCACAATGGGATGAAATCCTTTATCTATTATCTCCACACCTCCTGGCTGAGAGAAGGTGGTTTTGTTCAGGTATTATTTATGTCTTACAAAAAAAAATGAAAAGAAGAAAAGACTCTGTTAAGGCCTAGAGTCTGTAGGAGAGATTCCAATTAACAGCTTCGTCTGCCTTAACTAACTCCCCTTTCCCTCACTTGCCTTTCTCCCGCACCCACCGGCTTTCTAGTCCTTTCCATCTTTAGAATACTGGTTTGGAAGGTGTCCATGGGGCCACGGGCTGGGAGATCACCGGCGAGGACTGTCATGTGCTCAGCTGGCCGGCAGGACGTCTGTCTTTAGGCGTCTGCCCCTGTAACTTGGTGGAGCCTCTGAAGAGCCTCACGGATGCGCACAACCACCATCCCTGGCCGGCAGGTGCCTGCTGCCCGGATGAGGACACAGGGTCGATTCTGCGCTGGGCTGGCCGGCTTTCTGAGACCTCTGCCTTTGTTGTTAGGACGGCCTTGCTTTCCAGGCGCGTCCTCCTCAAACACCACTTCCTGCGTCTTGATAAAGGCTGTGAGGAGGCCAAGAGGTCTTAAAATACACAGAAGACCCCAAACCTCCCCCCCCCCCGCTGCCCACTGGGGGGTTCTCCACGTGGAAGATGGCCCAGGCTCTCTCCACCCGTCAGCGCTGAGCATGATGGGCAGTGATCACCCAGGGACTCAGATAAGCACACACAAGAAGCAGGTGCAAGGTAGCAGAGTTTGTTGTACTTCTTCTTAAACTTGCCGCTGAGTGTGGTGATGGTCGGCACGAAGTGCCACCCCCAGCACTGTGTCCGTCCCAGATGAGGCCGGGCAGCTGTCACGGGACACCCCTCCCCCCCCCGCCGGGCGCCTGGCCTGCTCAGTCGGTCAAGCGTCCGACTCTTGATTTCTTCAGCTCGGGTCATGATCTCGTGGTTCGTTCTCTCTCTTTCCCTCTCAAAATAAATAAACAAATAAGCTTAAAAAAACAAAAAAGAACACTGCCAAGCAGACAGCAATTTTGTAAGATCCCATAACCTCTCACTTTGATTCTACCATTAACACTACTAGACTTTCTTTATCTTCTCCATGTATTCATCTCTCTATCTAGTCATCGGTGAATCTTTTTTCTGATCCCTTTTAAGGAAAATTCAAACATCTCCAGACTTATTCCTAAAGACTTCCATATGAATAGATAATTACCTAGGTCACAGTATTTGTTCACCATATTTCTTTTTTTTTTAATGTTTATTCTTTTTTTTTTTTTTCAACGTTTCTTTATTTTTTGGGACAGAGAGAGGCAGAGCATGAACGGGGGAGGGGCAGAGAGAGAGGGAGACACAGAATCGGAAGCAGGCTCCAGGCTCTGAGCCATCAGCCCAGAGCCCGACGTGGGGCTCGAACTCACGGACCGCGAGATCGTGACCTGGCTGAAGTCGGACGCTTAACCGACTGCGCCACCCAGGCGCCCCTTTAATGTTTATTCTTGAAAGAGAGAGAGAGAGACAGAGCGAGAGTGGGAGGGGTAGAGTGAGAGGGAGACGCAGAATCTGAAGCAGGTTCCAGGCTCCCAGCTGTCAGCAGAGAGCGTGACGCGGGGCTCGAACTCGAGAACCGTGAGATCATGACCGGATGCTCAACCGACGGAGCCACCCAAGCGCTCCTCACATTTCCTTTCATGAAAAATCTGATGTGTCTTCAATCACTGTGGCTGTGGCTGTGTGGTCTTCTGAGAGGAGATGCCAAGATGGGACTAAACATGCAAGAGGTTTGCCGAGTGAATGTCTGTGAAGGACAAAAAGGAGGAGACAGCCACCAGACCACGGTGGAGTCTGACCCTGGGAAAGGCTGGCGGAGGAGGAAGAGGCAGGAACAGTATGAGTCTCGGAGGGCAGTGCAGTCCTACGGAATTTGGGCCAGGCCAACGAGCAGTCTGGAAGCCAAAGCTACAGGTAGGAGGCCCCCGACTGGGCAGGAATGGGCACGCGTTGGAGCCTCCATGCCGATCACGGGCTGTGCGCAGCTGGGGAAGTGTGGCCTGGCCGCCGTCAGGGTGGTGGACCCACAGGGCACCTGCAAACGGTCCGTCAGCTCTGCTGCCCACGGCAGATCTGAGCGGCCACCATGTCCCTGACTCCCACTCCTCCCCAGAGGCAGCCAGTGCCCTGATCTTAGGCGGAACTTGGCGTACATGGACTCGTCCGGGACGAACTGATGTAGAAGGCTCCTTTTACTCAAGGTATTATTTTTGAGATTCATCCATGTTGTGCTTAGTGTTAGGTGTTTGCTTCAATCCTTGATTTGGAGTTTAGTTACAGTGACCGTATCTGGTGCGCAAGTTTTCTGGACAAAATAAGCATAAGGCGTCACTGATAAGTGGCACCAAGGACGACAGAGCTGCCTGAACTGTCCAGTCTGGTTGGAAAGGCTCTGCCCACTGTGTGAAGCCCTCTCATTTTGTGCCTTGCCGACAAAGATAAAGCCCAAAGCTCCCGAAAAATGCAAAAATTACGCAGTTCACAGAGCAGGACAAACAGTAAGAAAAGGAATTAAGCCATATTTTGGGGCCAAGTCAGACGCAACTCTCTTAGACGCAGGCAAAAAAGAGCTATTTTGAAGGCTTGCAAATGTGAATCCCTGCCTACCTCATAACTGTTTCTAGGAAGACCATTCTAGTGCTTGCCAGAGTGTAGAGTCGTGACGTCGTCTTTTTTCTGTAAGAAAAATCTAGTTGTTCTCGTCCCAGATTGTCTCTACTCTCTTCTGAACTCGTGGGTTTGGATCAATGTTCACGTCTTTATTTTTACCCCAAAGTGTCATGAATCAAATGGAAGTTGTCTCTTGGCATTGAAGAGGTTGCTCATGATATTTTAAGTATTTAAGTGTTTGCCATTAATGGATGTGTGTACTTTTTCCAGTTTTTCCCTGTGTATATTTATGGCGTATATTTAGTACTTGTGTGAATGTCCCAAACAATGTTCAAGTGGGATCCTGGACTTTCCCTTCATTACACCTTCCACACTGATAGTAACTGGCCCTCCCTGGATTGTGTTCACTCCGTGGCCAAAATGGAAGTCCCCTGTGGGTGGGACCATTTTTTCCCGGTTTATCATTACATCTGCCCACAGCCGAGCACAGAGCCAGGTACAGAGTACGGGAGGGTCTGTACATATTTGAGTGAATGAATGAAATCAATCTTTTTTAAAAAAAAAACATTTTAATGTTTATTTATTTTTGAGAGAGAGAGAGAGAGAGAGAGAGAGAGAGAGAGCATGAGCAGGGGAGGGGCAGAGAGAGAGGGAGACACAGAATCGGAAGCAGGCTCCAGGCTCCGAGCTGCCAGCACAGAGCTCAACGCAGGGCTTGAACTCACAAACTGCAAGATCATGACCTGAGCCGAAGCTGGACGTCCAACCGACTGAGCCACCCAGGCGCCCCACAAAATCAATCTTAATAAGGGGACTAAAGAGATCGAAGAGTCAGAGAGCACAGCAGCGCAATGACTTTTGATCCGTCCACCTCGGTTTGGAGCAGTTTCTGGGCAAACTGTTGACTTAACGGAGCATGAAGGGACAATAAATGAATCGTCTGTTCTGTGCCTGTTGGCCAAGGACAACCGCAGTGGCCGTTCATGGTACAAGTAGATTATTGCAGGGCCTTCCCGTGGGGAGAGGACCCGAATCAAGAATTGGGAATCAGACAGACGTGACCCGTTCTTGCCTCTTCTACTCACCACGACATGACCCTCAGGCTTGGGCTCACTCATCTGCGAGGTGGGATAATAGCAGTCCCCGTGTCACAGCGTGTAGGAAGACCTGGGGAAAAAAATCAAGATGGTGACGTGCATAAGGAGAGCTTAGCACGTGTGAAGCAGGCTTACCATTATTTCTGGAAGACGATTCCCGAGAAGTAAAGAGCTGTCGTGTCAGGGAGGGGAGCGAACTCGCGCAGTTCCGGGTACAAGTCAAAATACGACTTAGGAAGCACCAGGTCTCCGTGGTAACTTCATTCCACTAGCTGTCTAGTTTGTTTCGAAACAGTTCCACAAACTTTTATTTTTTTCCAGAGAGACCTAAATAGGTGATTCAAGTTAATATTCTTGACTCAGATGCCTGCAGATTCTCCCAGGGGACCAGCTGCTCCTTGGAAACAAATTTTAACTTTGGAGCTGCTCAGTCCTTTGGGTCACCAAAGTGTTCTTTCCTGTCCTTGGGCAATAATTTATCAAGTTGCTCTCAAGTGCCTTAAAGAGCCTTACAACCCAAGGCTTATGCATTTCGGATTTATGCATTTCATTCTAGAGTCCCAGCCCCCCTGCCCCCGCACCCCCCCGCCACACACACACAATTGACTCTGCCCCTTAATATCATGTGTCAAATTGTAATGGTTATTTTAGTGGCTGTATAGCTGATAACGAAGTCTGCGTGAGACAGAAAAAATAGCAGATATAAGAGAACAAGGTTGATATTTGAATGCAAAACAAACTCTGTTCGTTCTTTAAGGTTTTGATACAATTGCAGGTGCTGCTGAGTTGATAGGAACGTAAAAGGGAGACGTTGTAGCTTCACAATCGACGTGTTTGCTGCATGCTGCGTTTTTACGCGCACATGGGCTGCCTCAAAAATATTGGATTTTATATCCTTTCTCCCACTATAACCTCAGATCGCGAGTATTCATTCCGTTTCGCTTTGTCCTGTTTGCTTTATTTCCGGAATAACAACTAAGTTCAGCTGCATGAATCCGGGCATGACTTCGCTGCAGGCCCCCGGTATAGGCTCTCTCACGAGCTGTGGGCAGGCCGGGGGCCCTGCCACAGTCACAGCTGAAGCGTCTGTGTCCTTCCGTCCCCCGTGTCACGATGCTAGGCCGCAGAGGGTCTGCTTCTGAGCTCGCTCCGGGGACCTCCCCCAGGGCCAGCAAAGAAGGCCCACGGTTAGACGTCCCTGGCTTCTTGTGACGGACCGTCAGAAGGGACACCCAACTCGCTTTGGCTGTATCCTGGTTGTGCAAGTGAGGCGGCCAGGCTCACACTCAGGGGGAGGAGACTGAACAAGCGGTGCGGGGAGTCCTGGGAAATGGGGAAGGTTGGGAGTCGTCCCCAGCGGCTGCTCGCCACAATTCCCATGCATTTTTCCCGACGGAGTTTGCATTTTACTGCCAATCTGACATCCAGTGCCCAAGTTTTCAATGTCTCTTAGGTATTGATCCTACATAGAAGGATCACTGGCTAACTTAAAAAAGGAACGCAAGGGGCGCCTGGGTGGCTCATTTGGTTAAGCATCCGACTCTGGCTCAGGTCATGATCTCTCACCGTTTGTGAGTTCGAGTCCCACGTTGGGCTCTGTGCCGACAGCTCAGCGCCTGGAGCCTGCTTGGGATCCTGCGTCTCCCTCTCTCTGTGCCCCACCCCACTCGCTCTCTGTTTGTCTCTCTCTTTCTGGAAAAAAAAAAACAACCATAAAAAATTAAAAACAAATAAGTGAATAAGTAAAGAGGGACACAAGATTTCCCAGAGCTAGGCAAATTTGCAGGGTAATAAAATTGATCGGGGTGACCGCCACGGGAGCGTGTTGGGTCTATTATTTGCGTGTACGTGTGTTTTGTTTCATTCTGTCGTTGCTGTTGTTTTCCAGAAGGAGCTCGACTCTATTTCTTATTAACATCTATATTCACATTAGCTAGGACATAATCCATTTACCCTTACATTCTATTTTTAATTCTTTCTATAGACGTTTAATTAAGCACGCATAGTTGAGGCCGAAAGACAATGTGGAGAATCCAGTTTCTACCGATTATTTTTATTTAAATAGGGGAAGTTAATAATATACTGTAAAGAGAGAACAGGATAAATCCTGATAAAAGTTTTCCGGCCACTACCATTTTTCGTGTAAGCAAATTCAGAGAAAAACGTGAGGTCTGAACTTGGTAGGCCCACGTCTAAATCCTGGTTCTGACGCTCCCAGTGGATGAAAATGACCCTGCCCCACAGATCGTTTCTGCAAAAATCAGGCTTCGGGACAATGAGCAATGGAAAAAGTTCCCAGGGCAGCAGAAGAAATTAACTGGAAAGGTATTAGACAACTCACAGATCAATGAGAAGGCTGGAGCCTAGGTGTAGGGTGCTTGCTGAGTTGCTGGGACCTCAGCCAATGTCCTCCCTCCGTCCATGGGCAGCCTGTTTGTGCGGTGGCCTAGGCAGGGGTGGGGCAGGGGGTGCGGCAGGGGTCGCCCTGCCCCAGCATGAATTCTGAGTGCTCTGTGATCCTGTGCTTCAGAAGCATGCAGCTGACAGCACGTCACTTCAGGGACTGGGGGAGCCCGTGGTTTCCGTTAGACTCTTGGGGGTTCACACAGCTTTGGGGTCCACAAGCAAATGATGACGGTTCACCTACTGCACAGCAACAGAAAACAAAATTCCACCCCATGATGCCAGGGAAAAAGGAGACAAAACAGGGGGGGAACATTTGTAATGCAATCCTGGTAAGTTATAAAAAGAGCATCGCCTAATTAACGGTCTCCATATGCCTGAAGACAAAATGTATAAACAGAGGGCACAGGTCAGAAGAGAAACCAAACTAAGATGCCAAGAAATAGGGACTCCCGGTTTCTCCAGCTCTGTCCTGGGAGGGGGCCCTGGCGGGGTCTGAGCCCTAGTGCAGAGCTGGCCAGTTCCCCCAGGGGAGGTCTCTGCTTGGAGACCTCGGGTTAGAAAACCATTCAACCCGCCTCCCCCCCACCCCCCCCCAGCGTGTCTGGGTCACAAGCACACTTGTGAGGACCACATGGTCCAGGTCAGATCTGTTCACCAGCAGGCGAGGCTGAGGGAGGACAGGGAGGGCCCAGGGGCCCTTGTCTTTTACTTATCATGACTTTGCCAATGTGGACTTCCTTGGACGAAGTCAATGAAGGAGGTCTCCCGCCTTTGCCTGGACCCAGGCACTACATTTTAGAATAATTAGAAATACCAGCAGTGACACCAGAGTAGCTGGAATGATTTCTACTGGAGAAAACATGGTGGAGAAGAAAGGATCTGTTTATTCTCTAACGTCTACCGGAAGAGTCACAGATTAGCTTAAAATGAAAATGTGTGCACACACACCTACACAAACCCGCACCCCACAACGCACCCATGCATACTTGGTACAAACACACAGACACACACGTGCTCATCCTCTGCCCCCTCCTTGACTGAACACTCCAGACTCAACTGGTGTGACCTTTCTGGACTGCCCTCAGGCTCCGTGTGTTTACGTTGTCTTCTGCGTTGACTTCTGGAAGGAACACTGTCAGTGTCCATCTCCTCAGGGGAAAGAAGGCCTGTTGGGTCACAGGGCATGCGGTGTTCAGCCTCCACGTGTGCGGGTGAGCCCACAGTTCCTGGCCCCCTGGAGGCATCAGGAGGGCTCTGCCGGAGGGGTTAGTGAGCAAGGTCACTGCCATGACTGCCCTCTGAGCTGGCTTCTCTGAGAAGGGCGCAGGAGCGATGACCCCTCAGCTTAACACACGGAACAACCTTCCTGGGTCCAAGCAGGTGACAGACATCAGCCTCTCTGCCACCAGGGCCTGCTCCTGCATTCGTAACATGACCAGATAGCTAGCTTTTCCCTGGAAAATCTTTCTAGGTGATTCCTAGCATTTAAAAAAAAGACACATGTCATCAGGGCCAAAGATTCTCTCTCTCTCTGTCTCTCTCACGATGACATTGTGACTATTTTAGCAACTACCCAGCTTGTTAGAAAAATCTAGACAGACAGAGGCAGGTGACCAGCGCGGCTAACCTGAATTCCTACCTCCCACGGCATCCCATTTGTCCCGAGGCAGATAGGACGTCACACAGCAGATGGCCACGGGTACGAACAGAAGGCGGAGAAACAGAGCGAGGCCGACAACTCCTTAACCTGACATGTGGCCCTAAAAGGAGAGGCTGGCGTCACTGAGTGACTGGAAAGTCCTGCTTAGTGCCCAACACATTTGTCAATCTCTATGAAAGTCATTGCCAACTTTGGTTATAGAACTCAGTCTATGAAGGAAAGAACTTCAGACTTGACCTTTGGAGCCCAAAGAGATGTTCCCCAAAACATCTTACAGTGTGTTTGCAACAGCACAGTGGTTAGGAGACAGAAACAACGGAAATGGAAATACACATATTTGTGTTCCTTTATGTTGTCACAGGGAAAATGCCCTGCAACTCTGGTCTTCTTAGCACAGTGGTGTCTTTTTTTTTTTTTTAATGTTTATTTATTTTTGAGAGACAGAGCATGAGCAGGGGAGGGGCAGAGAGAGGGAGACACAGGATCCGAAGCGGGCTCCAGGCTCCGAGCCGTCAGCATCGAGCTCGACATAGGGCTCAAACTCACGAACCTCGAGATCATGATCTGAACCGAAATCAGACGCTTAACCGACTGAGCCACCCAGGTGCCCCCTAGCACAGCGGTGTCTTAATGTGAGTGCGTCAAAAGACCGAACCTCACATTCTTCCCTTTATAAGACAGTGTTTCCTGGTAATAATTACTTCTAAAATACCAGGAAATATGATTTACACGAAATTAATGAGAAATGCATCATGCTCTAAAACATAAAGGAACATGTTTCCCCTTACAACCTCAAATGGTTTTATTATCAAAAAGTTTAAAGAAGATGACTCATACGTGGGTTATATAATATTTGGTTCAAAATTGTTTGCAAAATGTCAGGCACTAAATTGAATAAAGTTCTACCCGCTGAAAGCTATCTGCAACCATTGGATGGTTTTAAACACTTATAAATTCTGCAACAGAGATTACAGAACTAATTAAATCAGAAATTCATTCCCCAGATACCACCAGAAAGCTGAGTGTAATTTATATCCACTTTTAGGCATGTCATATATAATATCCTATGAGTTAGCTCCTAACCATTATTTGCATAAAATTTCATGACCGTCTAGCTATTTAACATGCTCAAAATTGGTACATTGGAAAACTAATTCTATCTCTCTACACACTGTTGGAAGCAAAATATATTTGACTACTTTTAATTAATATTTTATAAATATGAGGAAAGTGACTGTGCTAGGCTTTCATGGTGAAATCACAGCCTTACATGATACGTATTGACTAAAGACTCATTGCTTCTCAGACTCAGTCAGAACACAATAGATCATCTCAAATCACAGTTAGTCCAACCGCTATTTGTCTTTGCAGAGTAAATGCAGTGCAAATCAGCAAAACTTAAGAATTGTGTCTGAAGACAGTGATAGAACAATCTATTTTCATATTATAATTGATTTGCACACATCTATGCAGCAGGGGGCATTTCTGTTTAATAACTGTGTCTTTAAGAGTGTTTTACTTTGAAGAAATAGCTATAAAGAAAGAAAGACTGACAAAGACAGGAAGGCAGGAAGGAAGGAAAGGAAAACACAGAAAAATGAAAAGAAAAAAAAAAAACCCAAAAGGAAGCCAGCTTTGTGGAGTCTTTCACGACAGTGAAGAATGATCTCATTTACTCTCGGGTTGTTATTCTGCACAGACAGAGGCAACCATTCACTTTGGTTCTGTACATATGCTAAACTTGGCCAGACAGTGTTCCTGGTGTGCACTTGGGAGGTATGAAGAATATGCCTGTCATCACGTCTTCTACGTGACGCCTGGGAGCCATGTTCACAAGCCTCAAGGGCAGGAGAGCTCAGTTCTTCTTGCACATAGTATAGATTTATCAAATGCCATTTTTGATGTCAAATGACCCTACTTCTCATGTCTGATAAAGATGATTCATCATGAGGGGCGCCTCAGTGGCTCAGTTGGATTGGCTCAGGTCATGATCTCCCGGTCTGTGAGTTCGAGTCCCACGTGGGGCTCTGTGCTGACAGCTCAGAGCCTGGAGCCTGCGTCGGATTCTGTGTCTCCCTCTCTCTCTCTGTCCCTCGCCCTCTCGTGCTCCGTCTCTCTCTCAAAAATAAATAAATGTTCAAAAA
This sequence comes from Felis catus, assembly GCF_018350175.1. Taxonomy (NCBI): domain Eukaryota; kingdom Metazoa; phylum Chordata; class Mammalia; order Carnivora; family Felidae; genus Felis; species Felis catus. The sequence goes on from NC_058380.1 coordinate 5,446,889, forward strand.
ATTTAAAGAAAGAGATGATTAATCATGAGATCCTTAAACTCTCCGCATTGTACATATGAAACAATTCAGGCTTATTTGACCTGAAACAAGTGATCAGTAAAGGGACACACTGCCGTAGCGTGCCTTCTGATACCGTGTGCTGAGCAGGACGTATCACTGTTGTGTCGTTGCTTCCAACACGCACAACGCCTTGACAATCATGAGGAGACATCTGACAGTCACCAAACGAGGGACACTCCGCAGAATGACTGACCTGCAATCTTTACAAATGTCAAGGTCAAGAAAGACAAATAACAGGCAGACGAGCTATTCTGAATGGAGGGAAAATGAAAGAATATGACAACCTGTGACCTTGCGCTGGGTCCCGGACAGGGAAACAAATCCTTACGCAGGACACCGTTGGTGCCGTTGACATCATCGGGCTAAGGATTGTGAGTCAGACAGTGAACGGTGTTGCATCGAGTTAGACATTCTGATTTTGGTCCTTGTATGGTGTGAGGTGAGAGGATGGCTTGCGCTCTTTGGAAATACAGACTAAAGGGGAAAGGACACATGCCGTGTGCAGGGAACGGACGTGGAACAGCAGCTGTGTGAGCGTGCAGCCCAGCGCTTACCCAGGGCGCCCAGAGGAAGAGAGGGCACTTTAGCCATGCGATTATTTTAGAGGGAGGGACGGTGTGTCTGAGTTCGTTTCTTCCTTTGCGCTGATTCCCGTAGCGACACCAAGTGACGACTCTAATTTTAGACACTCAATGTGTCTTGACAAGACAGCTGTTACCGTTTCCTCCTCCCATGTACCTCACTGACTTTGGTTCTTAGATGCTCATTTCTAAGGACCAGAACCCGTTTCAACATGTTTCAGGCACAAAGTAGAATCCGGTTTTCTGATAAACCGCAGGTTAACGTTTCCTCAGACAAACTTGTCACGTAATGTGAATTTGTGTCACGTAATTTCAATGATCGAAGGCAACATTTTAGTAGTTGTGTTAAATGATAACCTTCTAAAAAAAACGAAGGGGTAAATCATGACTCATATAAACACAAAATACACACGAGTCCAAGATTTTATTTAGCACAAGGGAGCCAGCAGAATGTTACAAGTACCTAAAAGGAGAACTTGAAACACACACACACACACACACATTTACAGGTCACCAGGAATGCTAAAATAAATGTATACAACAGACGCAAACCTGCTCCGTATCCACATGCCAATCCTCAATTGCACTTCTAGGGACAGATTTGCATTTCTAAGGAGAAGAATACTTACATTACTATAAAAATTGTACAACTTGCAGCGTTATAAAATAGCTGAATCAAAGACAGAGGTAACTGGGAATGTGTTAGACATGACACCCGGTAATCTTTTCTTCCCATTTCAGAGTCTTTCTCAATTTTTCACAACAGCTGCTCTTGGGAACTATCAGCATTCTGGAATCATTATTCCGTGAACGTCCATAGATCCGTATTTGCTTCATCACCTCGCGGACTTTGCTCAAAAGAGGTAAAAACAGCTTTTGGAATCCAAACAGCTTACTCTGGAGATCTGTTCACCTCAACAGGCAAAGACGGTTTTTCTAATTTTCGTCTACTTATTTTTACTTACAGCATTTGTAAAGCTGGTATTTCTGGCTTATTACTGAAGACATCCTAAGAATTTCACTTCACTTGGATTCATTGAAGTCAAAGCCTACAGTAAATTTTGGTAAATGATTGAACGACTCCAAAAGACAACGGTAAGAGTAAACAATCGAGGCTAGTATTTTGGTCAAATGTAACTCAGGGGACGATGTCATTCTGTCAGTGTTACTGGGCAGGGGTTGGAGCCCTGGCCCTGGAGCATGACTCAAACTAGGTACTTGTAGCTTGCGGTGATCGTGGTTAAATCTCTTCCCTTGCCAAGCCTCCCTTCGCCATCTGTAAAATGGGTGTAAGTGCCAGGCTGTGTCATAGAGGGGCTCTAAGCAATAAAATAGTCAATATGCAGGTGTGGCAATAGGTCTAAAGTTAATATTATTACTGAGCAACATGTGACACTGGCAGGGCCTCGGATGGCCTGACCCCAAGCCCCCCTCTGCACCTGTGGGTAAGGTGCCCCCCAGCAAAATCCCCCTCATCCAGTAGGCCAGACAAGATGGCAGCTTCTGCCTGAGTAGCAGGTACCAGCCCCCCACCAGACTGCACGATCGTTCAAATCAGCCCATCTCATCCTCCTGTGGGAACTGGGGGTAGCCCCACCCCCTTGTCCCCACCAAGCTGCACCCCCCCCCAGCCTGCTGGCTCCGTCTGCTCTCGAGGCCACATCCCGTGTGGCCCCGAGTGCCGTGTACCCTGCTGTCCCCTGCCCGGGCTGTGAGTGTGTGTGGCTACCAAGCTGTTGTCAAAGAGATGATTAAAACAGCATGGCCCGTGACAGGTGCTCAACAAATGATTGCTTTCATTGTATCTAGAAATGTCATCGTCCCTGGTGCTGTGCAATGTAGATTTCAGCCTGGCGTGTAGCTCATTAGCAGTAAATAAATTCACTTTGAAATAACAGTGGGATGACATTTTAATATTTTAATCTGAGCTCCAGCTGATTGCCGCAAAACACTCCAAGTTTCCTGAGACTCAGGAAGTCTAGATTTCATGTGCAATCTTCTGATATTTAGATTTTGACTGCAAATTTAAGAAAATGAATCTAATCCCCCCCTGGGGCAAACAAAGCACACTTGGGGGGCCTTTAAGGGCCTGGAAATTTTCTGTTAGTGAAGTAAAACCTCAGATGCTCAGGTGCCGTAGGGCAAATGCCAATTAAAAAAATGTTTTGGCTGCCCCCGGTGCAAATGAGGGAAGAAGAACGTTCTCCCTCCCTTTTCCGAGAACGTTTACTTTAGAAACTTGTAATTATAAATCCTTGCTCTCCCCTTTCGAGATGTAAGTAAATCCTCTTAATGCCTACACAAGCTCCTTGCTAAATGACAACCCAAAGAAGTTTTTCTCAGGGACCTGGGGGCCATCTGTAAAATGTAACCCGCAAGGAAGATCGTGTCCCATCTCCCTGTCCCCGGGAGAGGACAGAAGACCGACTGAACTGCTTGGCTGAGTGTTAAAACCATCTCTTTTCATCAAGGTGCGAGAAGTTTAGTTTTCCTCTGCGTAAAGACAACCAGCTAACAACACGGAGGGCCACTCGGACCGCCAGGTGAATGTGGGATAGACTACGTGTGGCCAACGGTGCTGTCCAGCTCTTGTCGTGGAAGGGCTTATCCTTTACCCGGAGATTATGCACATAGTAGGGTCGTAGCGGCCCTATTCTCTGGAACAGTGAGGTTTCCTACTGTCTTGGCAATCTTTAACAGCGGCCCACGGTGTGTAGCTCAATGCTTACTCAATAAGAAGGATACTTTTTCTTCTGCTCTGTGAGAGGTTTTCTCGGCCGAGAAGAAGTTCTGTTTCTCATTGTGTCTCCCACAGTGCCTCTCCCCTGCCTACTTTCCGAAGGCCAGGAACCAGGGTTCACCAAGTAAAGCAAGGCCCTTTCGGTGGTCCTTATGGAAAGTCCCAGCGGACTTTCCTTAGCGATGGCTGTAAGATAATGCATCTCGCTGAGGTGTGGACACCTGTGCCTGTTACGCTGCTTGCTCTTTTTTTTGGTTTTCAGTCTCCGAGCTGTGCCCTCAGCTGGACGCGGCTGTGGACAAAGCAGTCAGGAGGACGCCCACGTTCTTCTGACCTGCAAGTGGGGGGTCACACGTTCCGTCCCAGACAGAAACCGTCCTTAACAGCACTCTCCTCCTCCTGCAGAACATCGCCTCCTTGCTTCCCGAGCCTGTCCTCCAACAGGCTATGAAGTCTCTTCTGCTAATTACTCCCTTTCTAGACGTGGCCGTTCTCCTTCTCTCTCCTCTTTGCCAGTCTGTCTCTCTAGCCTGCTGCTGACGTCTAGCCTCCAAGTTTTCAAGATCCTTCCCTCTCTCGATGGCTTTATGCCCCAAAGCTCTAAGGACTCTCCTTTTTATTAAATATGTCAGCCTGGATCATAAATGGGTTCGAGCTAAGAACTAACTTCACACAACTGCATGTGCCAACTTCATCGGCAAGCCCCCCAATCTGTGCCCCGCCACAACCGGGGGACCAGCAGCTTTACAGGGCACCCCACCTTCTCCCCCACTTCCTCCTCTGGTTAAAACCACTAGGCTTCCTTCCTTCCCGATGCTCCCCTCCCAACATTCTTTTTATATGAAAGATCATGTTCACCGACATCGTTTTCTTATTTTTCTCATTCACTCCCAACGATAGATGTTTACTTTTTCGAGGCCAGAAAAAGCCCCGTTTCTCCGTATTTCCTAGATTCCAAAATACCGTCACACAGAAGATGCAGCATAGAAGAAATAGGTTTTTGGTAAAAATCAGAAAATAAACATTACTGCATTGAAATGCAAGTTGTATTAAAGAAGAATCCTGTCTTCCGAAACACTAAATTGTGGAGGTTGTACTTGATCGTCATGAAAACACGTTACTTTTCTTTTACTCACCAATCAATAGTTAGCAGTCTATGGTGTTAGGTATCTCGTCTCCACTTTCAAGGTAGAGAAGAAGCCCACAAAAATTTTTAAAAGGATTTAAATTTTTTTTAATTTATTATTTTTGAGAGAGAGAGAGAGAGAGAAAGCACATGAGCGCGGAAGGGGCAAGTGGGGGTGGCGGAGAGAGGATTTCAAGGGGGCTCTGTACTGATAACAGAGAACCCCCCCGTGGAGCTCAAACCCAGGAACCATGAGATCATGGCCTGGGCTGAAGCCAGATGCTTAACCGACTGAGCCACCCCGGCATCCCTGAAAAGATTTTCAAATTAGGAATCTTAGACATCAGAAAAAGGAGATCATAGTCTTATATTCCAAAGGGAGGCAGGGAAACCACACCTGTCTGGCCCAGCGAATGTATGACTTCTCCACTGTGTCCCATCGGTCTCTGGGGCATGGCCATTTGATCAGGGGACGACTCCGCACTCTGGTGGCTCACCGCTTACCCAGACAGGGCAGGTCAGTAGTTTCAAGTGGGGCCCTGCGCTGCAGGTGGAAGCAGGTGCGTCTGGGGCAGACCTAGGCTGTGGGCTGGCCTGCACGTGGGACAGGCCGTGGGGGAGCTGCCGGAGGGCGCGACTTGCCTTTTTCTTCTTCCCATCCGGAGTTGTGACTGCAACCCTCTTCCTTCATTCTTAAGTCCGACTGGAAGCCGTGTGTGTTCAGAAAAAATGCTAAAAAAGTCAACGATCAGAGCATTAGGTTACTTCTTATACAGACGGGCCTTGCTGGCACGGTTCCGGTGGCTTCCGTGGAACCCTCTCGTGTTCTTCTTCAGGTTAGGCTCCCACCTGCACTTGCCATGGTTACCTGCATTGCACATGAAGGCCATCAGAAGGCCATCAAGCAAACCGCTGATGGGTGTTCTGTATTTAAATGACACCGCCCCTGTGTAGGGGGGTGCTGGGCTGGACCCCTACACAGAGCGAGAGAGCAGCGCTTTGTCTCCATGGAGGCCCCGCCCCCTGAGCAGGTGCCGACCCCACGCAGCTCTCAGTCTGCTGCTTCCTGTCACTGTCCTCCTTTCCTGTCCCATTCTCTTTGTGTTCTCTTCTCCTCCTTGTCTACTTTTCCTTCCTCCTACGGAGTGCTAAACATGTCACTGTCTGCAAGAAAAAGATACCATTCCTTGGTCAGGCAGTACTCCTAGCTTCATTCAAAATTCTTCTTTTTCAAAATTTTTCTTTTTTTTTTTCATTCCTAAATCCTTTATTATTTTTTTTTTAACTTCAATTCTAGTTAGCTAACATACAGTGCAATATTGGTTTCAGGAGTAGAATTCCGTGGTCCATCACTTACAGAGGACACCCAGTGCTGGTCCCAACAAGTGCCCTCCTCAATGCCCATCCCCCATCTAGCCCATCCCCCACCCACCTCCCTCTGTCAACCCTCAGTTTGTTCTCTGTGGTAAAGAGTCTCTTGTGGTTTGTTTCACTCTCTTCTCTTTTTCTCCCCCCTTTACCTATGTTCATCTGTTGTGTTTCTTAAATTCCACATATGAGTGAAATCATATGGTATTTGTCTTTCTCTGACTTAGTTCACTTAACATAATACACTCTAGCTCCATCCATATCGTTGCAAATGGCAAGATTTCATTCTTTTGGATGGTTGAGTAATATTTCATTATACGCACACACACACACACACACACACACACACATGCTTATACCACATTTTATTTATCCATTGATCAACATCATAAAAGCCATATACAAAAGACCCACAGCTATTAACATCCTCAAAGGGGAAACACTGAGAGCCTTTCCCCTACGGTCAGGAACAAGACAAGGATGTCCACTGTCTCCATTACTATTTAACATAGTACTGGAAGTCTTAGCTTTAGCAATCAGACAACAAAAAGAAAGAAAAGGCACCCAAATCGTCAAGGAAGAAGTCACACTTTCCCTATTTGCAGACAACATGATACTCTATGTAGAAAACCCGGAAGTCTCCACCAAAAAATTGCTAGAACTAATAAATGAATTCAGAAACCTTCTGTGTATTCATCCATCATTCTACTGATGAAATAATGGTCCCCCTTTATCTCTTTTCCTGTTTCTGTTTAATAAATTAGCTGGCTACTTCTAAAGCTGTATGCAGGTTTTGGCGAGTAAGATCTCACAGAGAACGTGCAGTCCCCATGCTGCTCTTTGAAACAGAGCGTCATTTGTTATGTGAAGTCTGGTTACAACAGTGGAGCCCCCATGATTCACATAGAATTATCTTCCAGCTTTGTGCGTTCTCCAAGGAGGATGCTAGAAAAGCCACAATGAACAAAGGATCAGTCTTCAGTTCTCATTCTGACAAGAGGCAAAACCCAGCCATCCGGGTGGAGGGGGTCCAGAGCTGTGGGCTTGTCCGTTGCTCAGGCCGTCTCAGCGCTACCTCAGACATGCCGAAAGCCAACGGTATTCACGAGCGAATACTCAAGAGTTCAAGTCTGTACACCGTTGTCCTACCCTCAGCTCACGGCTCTGCCTCTAAACCCCGCTAAGCAGTGTAATTAAGATTCTTGCCTAATGTAGGCTCGTGGACGCACAGCACAAACACTGTAAGATTAAGGCGCAGATTTCCTTGTGCTTCGCTCACTGTGTTCACCCAAACACGGGCACACACACAGGCACACACACACACACACACACACATGCACATGCACACACATTTTCTGCACAATCTATTGCTAACTAATTTTGAGAGCTGGTTCCAAAAAGCAAATTCACATTTCCATACTTTATTTTTTTTTCTTTTTTTTTCTTTTCTTTTTTTTTTCCAACTTTTTTTTAATTTATTTTTGGGACAGAGAGAGACAGAGCATGAACAGGGGAGGGGCAGAGAGAGAGGGAGACACAGAATCGGAAACGGGCTCCAGGCTACATTTCCATACTTTAAAAAAAACTTTTGGGGACACCTGGGTGGCTCAGTCAGTTAAGCGTCCGACTTCGGCTCAGGTCATGATCTCATGGTTCGTGGGTTCAAGCCCCACGTTGGGCTCTGTGCTGACAGCTCAGAGCATGGAGCCTGCTTCAGATTCTCTCTCTCTCTCTCTCTCTCTCTCTCTCTCTTTCTCTCACTCTCTGAGAAATAAATAAACTTAAAAAAAAGTTTTGACTTCATTATTAACTATCTACCAGAGAAAGACCCCATCAAGATCTATTTATTGCAAGTGTTATATAGAATTATATGGATTATTATAATTTGTTACCTACCCATTTAACCAAAGCATCTCCGCGAAGGCCATTAGAATAAAATATTCTGTGAGTGTATTACTTAAAATATATGAAAGAAATACTACACAACATAGTGAACAGTATTTAATATCTTATAGGTAAGGTACAAATTATTTGAAAAAATATACATACAATCGGAGTTTTATAATGGCCTTTTAAGGTATAACCAGAATCAGCAGAGATTGTACTATATGGCTGATTGTTTAACCTGGAGTGGATTATTTTTTTTCCTCACAAAGGAGGTTGCTCCCCTAAGACAAAACTACATAAAATTGTCACTGAATAAATTGATCAGGGTAAACAAATAAAAATCAAATTTAGGTCTATTTGATACAGAGAGTAGAAGTGATTGTGTTAATAAAACACGTTTCTTCGGTTATCTCTCTATCCCTAAAGCCATGGCATTTTCTAGAATCACAACGGCAAGTTTTACCTGATGCTTAGGAACATAATGATTGTTTAAAAAATAGTGAGTAAAATTACAGCAGTAATAATTAACCAACACCTACCAAGCAAGGTTATTAATCAACTCATCAACTCCAGTCCAAAATTATCTGCCACTGTAACAGAATGATAAATGAAAATAATTAAACAGTGTCAACATGTCAAGAGAACTTGAGTCCAAACAGCATTCGCAAACCTGGAAATTTTATCTACACCTCTGAAAATAGCCGTTCAGGAGTCTGGGAGTCTGCAAGTCAGTCCATTGATCTTAGCGGAAGAAATCAGTCAGGTGAGTAACACCAACCTATACTGCGGGGTTTTTGAAACATCTTCATTTTTTGCATGAATGCATTTTTCTATTATTTTCTCCAATCTCCATCTCTGACAAAGCTCTGAAAACTACATTTAACATTTCTCATTTCTAAGGCTGACTTCACTTAATTCTTACCAAAGATGGTCTTTGCTCAGAGACTGTCTCTCAGGAAGGCATGGCCTCGGCGATGGCCTCCAATGATTCTGCCACCTGGTGTTCCCTCCCCGTGTAACCCCCCTCGCCTTTGACAAAGAGAAAATGCCCAGCGTGAACAGGTGGATCTTGTGAGTTTGGGTGAACCCAAACCTGGGAGCAACATTCCCTGGGACGGGGCATTGCCGCAGGGCTGGTTCGCCTCCACTCGTGGGGGACACGGTCTGTCACTGGCTCCCCAGGCTCCAGGGACCCCTGTAGTGTGCATGTGTGTGTTCTCAGCTTTCCCCCTGCCAGTCTGGGATTGGATCCTTTGGGTGTGCTTTTTCGGTTGCAAAATTGTATCTTCTCTTTTTTGCTGTCGTCTTGTGGGTATATGTCTTTCTTAAAATCCATTTATTGTCCTTTTGAAAAGGATTTGGTGAGGGCCTCCTGAGGCCCAGGTTAACTAACTGGCTCAGTCAGTTAAGCATCCGACTTCGGATCAGGTCATGATCTCACAATTTGGGAGTTCGAGTCCTGAGTCAGGCTCAGAGCTTGGAGAGCCTGCTTCGGATTCTGTCTCCCTCTCTCTCTGCCTCTTCCCCCTTCACACTCTCTCTCTATCTCTCAAAAATAAATAAACATTAAAAAAATGTTTAAAAATATTTGGTGAGAGAATAAAGATTAAAACCCATTGAATTGAACTGGAAGCCCTTGATATTCCTTTTTTTCCCCTCCGTCCCTGCCCCCCCACCACCCGCCATATGTAAACTGAAAAACTCGGACGTACACCTTTTGGAAACACAAGCCAAATACAGCCACTATTCACTAGGACTCTGTTGGGGAAGCAAAATGTCAAAATAATGTATTTCTAGATTTTTCATTTAATTTGACCACATTCCTTAAGTCTGCATTATCTGCTGAACTCTGCTTTCAGAAGATGGCTATGTCAGACCTTTCCCACGTTTTTAGTGTCTTGGATTTTTCTTTATTTTTTTCAGTCCTTTTTTAGCCTCTTGAGTTCGTGGTTCAGACCAAATGCAAGCTTTGTTGCTTTTCCACAAAACCTCCATGTTCCAAATCGACTTCCAATTTAAATAATTAATAATCCAACTAAAGAGAATGTTTTTTGTTTATTTTACCTAAATGCATTAAGCCTCAAAGTCTTTAAAAAATGTATGTAGTCCTCGGAAATTCTTGCGTAAATTTTACTCGGGTGCTAATTCTAGTACTGTATAAATATGATCCAAATTCATGGGAAGCGGGAAAAGCCCGAAAAGCGTGGGTTTAATTAAGACAGAATGGTGCTTTCTCTGTACTTCTTCCAAGAGAAAGGAGCCACAGCAAAGTTTCCACCATGGGAGACATCATCCCTATGGGAACGACATCAAATTTCTGTACGGGCTTATGAATGGCCCTCTTCCCCGAGAGGACCTCACTATTTGCCCAGTCCAGTGCCTTATTTTCAGTCCTGATTTCTGGTTATCTGAACACTTTGACATCACTAGACACTTTCTTCTCTCTGGTGTTTAGAGACCCCTCACCCTGGCTCTGCTCTTTCCCCTGACTCTGTAATTCAGTCTCCAGGATGGCGTAAATCAAATGACGTCAAGACACAATTGCAATACCAGTCTGAATATTTGCATTTTTAAAATGTGTTATTAACTTTAAAGGTGATTTCTTTCCTCTTATTTCTCCCTGGATTAAAAGAGCTGACTTTTCATCTTCTTACGTGCACTAAATATATTAGCCTGATGCTGCCTATGGGTTTATTTGTTGTTTCTATCTACTTAATTCCGAAAGGCGCAAATATGACAAAGCCAATTAAAAATGATGGAAGTAAAAAAATAAAAATAAAAATGATTGAAGTAATGAAAGTCTATTCATAAACAAAAGAGAAGGCGTAAGTGTAATTGATATGCTAAGAAGGGAGAGAAAATGGAATCGTATTAAATATTTAAGCCACACAATGCAGAAAAAGAACGGAAGACAAAACCATGAACAAAGAACAAGGACAACAAATAGAAAAGAGTAGAAGATATAGTAGACACTAATCCAATTATATTAATAATTAAAAGGCACAGACTGTCAGTAGATCAAAAACCAAGACCCAATCACATGTTATCTATAAAGAACCCACTTTAGATAAGGAAACACATATAGATCAAAAGCAAAGAGATAACGATAAATATACCTTGCTAACCCTAATCGAAAGAAAACAGAAGTAGTTGTATGAATTTCAGCCAGTTACCAGGAACAGAGAAAAGCGCTGGGATGCCTGGTTGGCTCAGTCAGTAAAGCATGTGACGCTTGATTTCGGGGCTGTGAGTTTGAGCCCCGTGTTGGGTGTTGAAATTACAAAGGAATAAAATAAACTTAAAGAAGAAAAGCATTATGTAACGATAAAGTGTGTTTTACAGCACTTAAATACGTGAGGCAGAAACTGATGACTCTACAAGGAGAATAAGATAAATTAGCGGATTTATTGCAGTTGGAGACTCCGACACTGGTCTATTAGAAATGGATATGTCAGTAAATCAGTAATGATGTCATTGATCTCAAGAACATCATCAATCCACAGGGCATATCGGACACCCATGAACCACTTCATCCAACGCTCGCAGAATACACATCCTCCTCAAGCTCGCTTGGGACAGTCACCAAGATAGACCACATTCTGGGCCATAAAACACACCTTAACAAATTCTTGAAAAATGGAAATAAACACAATGTCTCTTCTCCGATCAGAATGAAATCAGACTAGAAATCAATAACAGCAAGATAGCTAGAAACTTCTAAAATACATGAAGATTCAACAATACACATCTAACTAACACATGGGTCAAAAAGACATCTCAAGAGAATAAAATATTTTAAACGAAGTAAAAATGAAAACACAACTGATCAAAGTTGACAGGGGACGGCAAAAGCAGTGCTTCAGAGGAAATTTATAGCATTCAATGAGTATGTCAAAAAAGAAGAAAGATCTAAGATCTACAAATCAAAATCTAGATAGGTCTGTATTTAGATCTAATATGTAAAAAATAGTAATCTGAGTTTTCACCTTAATCAATTAGAAAAAGAAGTAAATTAAATCAAAAGTAGGGAGGAGGAAAAGAATAATAAAAATTAGAGCAGAAATCCGTGAAATTGGAAGCAAGAAAGCAGCAGAGAAAATCAACAAACCCAAAAGCTGATTCTTTGAAAAGATCGATAAAATGCACAAGCCTCCAGCCAGGCTAAAAAAGAAGTAGTATAGTCAAAATGCTAAAAGAGAAGACTTTAATGATTAAGTCTGTAAATTCAGAACACCACCATTAACTCTATCAAAATATTTACTAAAAATTGCACATTTCCAGGGCTCCTGGGTGGCTCTGTTGGTTAAGCATGTGACTCTTGATCTCGGCTCAGGTCTTGATCTCACAGTTTGTGAGCCTGAGCCCCGTGGTGGGCTTTGCACTAACAGCATAGAGCCTGCTTGGGGTTCTCTCTCTCTCTCTCTCTCTCTCTCTCTCTCTCTCTTTCTCTCTCTCTTTCTGTCCCTCTCCTGCTCATGCTCTCTCTCTCAACAATAAATAAATAAACTTAAAAAAAAGTCATTCTGGTGATTTGGGCTCTTAAGAAAAGAAAGAATTGTGCATTTCCATTCCATTTTACTTTATTTTAACAAATCATAATTTATTGAATATAATTTAATAATAAATGATAGTTCATTATGAAAAAAAGCTTTTTACCAGAAACTTAGATTGGGTTATAAATAGTACATTTAAGAATAAAATATGGTTCAGAAATTTCTTCTAAAAGAAAAAAATCCTATGGGACACTGTCTCTCTGGTACAGAGTCATAATTTTCCAGAAGACTTAAAGTTTTTGATGTTTAATCAGCGACATCGAATTGTGTTCGTGTCTCTCTTGATTGTCTAACTTCATAGAAATAAACCTGTTGTGTGTTTCATCATTTCATCACTTATCTGACTTGTTCTTCTGTGCTCCATTTTTTTAATAGGCTGTCTCTAGATGCATCTTGGAGGTTGCGAACCTCAAATTTTATTAAGTGAAGTGATTCCAGAAAGCATTGTATTTTTCAGCACGATAATTCATCATGCGTTAAAAACTGGACTTAATCATAACTAAATATTCATCCAGAAAGTAATTAGTACTTCGTGAACTTTTCCTTAAACTATACGTTGCTCATTGCCTCGTTTGGATAGATCCTTGAACGAGTGATTGATAGTTTCTTCAGTTGGCCAAGTTAAACGTATTTTACTATTTTCTGTTTCTGTGAATGGCAGTCAGAGTTATTTATCACTCTCACACACACAAAATATAAAGTTGAGCTTTCTTTCCTCTTGCTTTCTGCACCGCTCTCGTGCTTTTATTTCCCTAAGCTGTGCTTTTCTTCGCGTGAAAGCATATGGCTTCAGATGTTGATATTCTCCTGATCTTCTTCATTATGTCTTGATTTAGCTTCTGGGCATTGTGCGGTATCTGTTAAATTCCGTTTAAATGACTTAATATGTAATCCGTTTTGATAAGTAACTTTTGGGACTGATTTTTTTTTAAGTTAAGAAATTCAGGCAAATGGCTCTCCTTGTCTTCTGGATCCCAAGTAAATCCTAGCATTCTTTAAACACAGGGGCACAAGGGGGCATCTGGGTGGCCCAGTTGGTTCAGCGTCTGACTTCCGCTCAGGTCATGATCTCGGGTTCTTGGGTTCGAGCCCCACATCGGGGTCGGTGCTGACAGCTCAGAGCCTGGAGCTCTCTTTTGGATTCTGTGTCCCTCTCTGCCCCTCCCTGCTTTCGCTGTCTCTCAAAAATAAACATTAAAAAAATTGTTTCAAAGAATATAGGTGCCTAAGAATCGCACAGGGTGCATGCTTTCCGTGTAGACTCCGGAGCGCTGTCCCCTGGAGACTGTCATTGGGAAGGCTGGAGCTGAGACTGTGACTCCTCCCTGGAACTGACTGGCCTGCAGATTTCGCAGAAGGGAAACCTCGGAGCCTCCTGCTGGTTTGTCATCCGGTACAGAACGGGCTCACCCTGTCCTGCTCGACGACAGGCGGCTGACACTTCAATACCAGCAGAGTCTCCGTGAGGCTGGCTTGCAACTGGGACAGGAAGGCTCCTCCAGCCGCTCTTGGTTGCGCCCTGGCAGTGAGGCTCAGCTCGCAGCCTGATGTGTCCCCAAGGCTCTGTGGCTCTGGCCCCTAAGCCTGTCTCAGTAGTGTGGCTACACCGCCCAGGGCTTCCTCAGGAGTCCCTGCTTGGCTTCATGTCTTCTTCAAAGGGCACCTTGGCTTGGATTTCCCTAGTTCCCTGATTAGCCAAACGGCCAGCTTTTAGCCTCCGTCCATGTTATTTGTAAGCTCTTGGTTTCCTCTAATTTCTTTTTTTTTAATTTTTTAGATGTTTGTTTATTTTTGAAGGAGAGAGACAAAACATGGGCGAGGGAGGGGCAGAGAGAGAGGGAGACACAGAATCTGAAACAGGATCCGGGATCCGAGCTGTCAGCACAGAGCCCGACGCGGGGCTCAAACCCACGAACCCGGAGATCGTGACCGGAGCCGAAATCGGACGCCCAACCGACTGAGCCACGCAGGCGCCCCGATTTCCTCTGGCTTTCTAAAACGTTTATGAAAAGTTTGGCTGCATCTTGTCACCTCTGCATAGAGCTGTCATTCATGCAAAGGGCCTCTCTAATAACCATCTGGCTGTTGGCTGTCATCACAGCTGTTAAGTAGAAGTCCACTTGTGCACATGTCATACCAAAGCCCGTTCCTCCTAAGGGAAGAGGCATTAGGAACGGGAGGAATTTGGTTAAGTCGACGAAAGACGGACTCCATTATGCTGCCATCTGTCTCACAGACCTGGATGCAATTCTTCTGCGCTCATCTATTGATTTGCAGACATTAATATTGTTTGACAACCGCCTAGCGTCTGAAATAAATCATTGCCGCATTTTTTCACCCAAGCGTTGCCGTGAACATATTTGTACATTTATCATGCATTTAAAAGGTGACCATCTTCACTAAACATCTGCTTGGAACACACAGAATCAATGGTTGTCAGGCGAAAATAACTCTTGTCGCTTCAACAAAACTCAATCAGCGAAGCCACGTTGATGACCTCTTCCCCACGAGAGGTCCTGCAGCCCTGCAGGGGCACGGGGGAGAGAGGAGTTTCCAAAGCACGCAGTGACAATCCACGGAAATCCGGGTTCCCGCAGGCATTTCTGACCAAGCCACGTGACTACTTGACCTGAATATTTGCAGCTGAGATTAAACTGTTAGAAATGACTTATTTCTGGAAAAGACGATGAGATGAGATGAGATGAGATGAGATGAGATGAGATGAGATGAGATGAGATGCCTTGGTGGTTCTGAGGTTCCCAGCTTCCAGTGTAGGTTCCAGGTAAAATGCCACATTGGACACTTCATACGAAACCCTGAGTTCTCTCTTTCTTAGAACCCGTGGTACTCTATGGCTCCATACCCACTGCTACTGTCTCAGAGTTAACCCTGGGCATGTCCCCTCTTATCCAGACGGCCCGCGTCCTACTCATTGGATGCCTCACATCCACTGAACTCCTTTTTATTTTCTCCACACCCAGAATTTGGTCTGGATGTCAAGACTGATGATGCCCCACGCATTCTCCAGGAGGAAATGAAATGTTTGTTATTATTGCAATGATGCTTTCTTGAGAGGGAAAGGCCACACCCAAGCAGGAATGAAAATGGCTAGAGAAAACAAGGTGAGGAGAATGGCTTGTGGTTCTAACGGTGGTTAGGGATTTGTGGGTTGGGTGCGGATTTTCAGGTGTGGTTTAAACTTCCCATGGACGCCTAGGAGGGAACACCAGGGCTCCCATTTTTTATTTTTTGATTTTTTTTTCTTTTTCCTGTTTTTTTTTAATGTTTACTTATTTTTGAGAGACAGCACGAGCAAGGGAGGAGCAGAGAGAGAGGGAGACGGACCTGAAGTGGGCTCTGTGCTGACAGCAGAGAGCCTGATGCAGGGCTCGAACCCATGAACTGTGAGATCATGACCTGAGTCAAGTCAAACTCTTAATTGACTGAGCCACCGTGGTGCCCCAGCACCAGGACTTTCCAGAAGCTTGTCCAGAAGGCAGGCAGAGGGGAAGAGGGACAGTGAGGCCTAAACATGATCAGTAGTCGAACATCAAAAACCGAAGTCTGGCTTTTTACTGCATGTTTTTCCAGTTTCTTGAGGGGAAGCTTAGGTTGTGGGTTGGAGACTTTCTGGTTTCCTAATATAAGCATTTACATGCATATGTTTTTCTCTAAGCTCTGCAGAAATACAGTGTGTCGTATTTTGATTTTCATTCAGTTCAAAATATTTTCCAAAATTCTCTTGCAAGTTTTTAAAATTTATGTATTTATTTTTGAGAAACAGACAGAAAGAGTGAGTGGGGGAGGGTCAGAGAGAGAGGGAGAGACAGAATCTCTAGCAGGCCCCACATTGTCATCACAGAGCCCAATGTGGGGCTCCAACTCACAAACCACGAGATCATGACCTTAACCGACTGAGCCACCCAGGCACCCCATCTCTCAGGAATTTTTTTGACCCAGTGGTTATTTAGAAGTGAATTCTTTAACTTCTGCATATGTTTAGATTTACCAAATTTCTTTTTGTTGCCAATTTCTAGTTCTGTTACAGTCACAGAACATTCTGATATTTGTTTTCTGTGTCACTCCTGTCTTTTGACCCTCTGTTTTTCTGCTCACTGATACCTTTTGTGAAAAATTTATTTCACTGCAGCATTTTAAAGACTATGTTGATTCTTAACTATATTTTTGAGGGTTTTTTAATGGTTGCTGAGGGATTACACTATTTCCTAATTTTTGCAACCTAGTTCACATTAACAAGAACTTAACTCTGATAAAATATAACAACTGTTCTCTAATATAGATCCATTTGCAAACCTAGCTCTGTGCTATTATTGGCATGCGTATTCGACTTTTGTGTAAGTCCAATAATGTAGTGTTATAATTATCACTTACACAATCTCATGCTGTTTAGAGTAGTTAAGAGAAGAAATAAGAAGAAAATCACTTCTAGAATATTTTGTAGTAACCCACATATTCACCATTTTCATAGCTCTCTGTGTCTTTCTATGGACTCAAGTGGCCATCCGATGTAAAATTTTTTCCTAGAGAGAAAGACTTCTTTTTAGCATTTCTGGTATGTCAATCCTGTTAGCAATAAATCCTTCCACCCTTGGATGATCTGGACATGTCTTGATTTCACTTTTGGTTCCGAAGGAACATTCTCCTGGAAACAGAATTCTTGGTGCACTGTCCTGCTCATCCCCCGGCAGTTCGAATACGCCATTCCAATGTTCTCCAACTTATAGCATCTGGGGTTAGAAGTCAGCTGTTAATCCTATCGATGCTTTCCTGTGTGTGAGCAGTCATTTCTTTTTCTTGCTGCTTCCACGATTTTCTCTTTGTCTTTGTGTCTTTGGACCAGGGTGTGCCTACGTGTGGATCTCTTTGTATTTATTTCTTTGGGATTTTTTGAGCTTCACGGTAAGCGGTTGGCCATTATTTCTTACAATATGTTTTCTGCTGGTTTTCCTCTCCTCTCTGGGTTGAGGCTTCTGTTACTGGTTGGTCCACACAGTGGTTTCCCACAGCTTTCTCCTGTTTAGGTTTATTTTGTCATTTTCCTTTGTTCCGCGGGTATTTTCATTGCTATTTATCTGTATGCTAGTTCTCTGCTTTTCCTTTCACCCTCTTGATGTGATGTTAAACCCCATAGGTGATTTTTTTTTCCATTCCAAATATTTTCCTTATCCAACTACAGAAATTCCCTTAGATCATTTTTATAAAAAATAAATTCTATCTCTTCTAGAATCTCTGTTGGTTTATTCAAATAGAAATTATTCTCGCGTGATAATTCCTGGAACCCAGTTTATTTTACTTGTTTGAACATAATTGTAGTTGCTGCTTTAAAGTCTGTCTTAAGTATAACATCTGGGAATATATGAACTGATTTTTTTTCCCCTTTAATTTTGAGCGTGGGCTTTGGTTCCTTCTTTCTTTTTTTTTATTTTTTTATTTTTTTTAAATTTTTTTTTTCAACGTTTATTTATTTTGGGGACAGAGAGAGACAGAGCATGAATGGGGGAGGGGCAGAGAGAGAGGGAGACACAGAATCGGAAACAGGCTCCAGGCTCTGAGCCATCAGCCCAGAGCCCGACGCGGGGCTCGAACTCACGGACCGCGAGATCGTGACCTGGCTGAAGTCGGACACTCAACCGACTGCGCCACCCAGGCGCCCCAGGTTCCTTCTTTCTTTTCTTGTTTTTAACTAGACATGATGTAAAGCAGAAGACACTAGAATGGCACAGTCAAACTGCTGGGGGATGAGCCACCAAGAGTTCTATTTCCAGAAAAACGTTCCTTCGGAACCAAAAGTGAAATCAAGACATGTCCAGATCATCCAAGGGTGAAAGGATTTATTGCTAACAGGATTGACATATCAGAAATGCTACAAAGAAGTCTTTTTGTCTGGGAAAAAATTTTACATTGGGTGGCAATTAACTCCATAGGAAGAAATAAAGAGCCATGAAAATGGTGAATATATGGGTTACTACAAAATATTCTAGAAGTGATTCTTATTTATTTATTCTTCTTATTTATTTATTTATTTATTTATTTATTTATTTATTTATTTCTTCTTCTTATTTATTCTCTTAACTACTTTAAAAAGCATAAGATTGTGTGATAATTATAACACTACATTATCGGACTTACACAAAAGTCGAATGCGCATGCCAATAATAGCACAGAGCTAGGTTTGCGAATGGATCTACCCAGAGATTCCACTGTTCAAAATCAACTGATGTATTGTATTTTGGAATTAGGCAGACAAAAAAAAAATAATGTTCTTTCTTTGCTATTCTCTACTTCTCATACCTTAATAGCTTTTCATTGATCTATCTCAATTGACATTTTCAATCTCTCTCAAACTCTCTTTTACTTAATTTTATGTTTCTTAATATCACTGTACTGCGTTCAGAGTGTAAGCCTCATTCTAGTCGTAATACATTAAATCTGGTATCAAATAGATTTTTTTTCAGAATAAAATTTGAAATTATAAATTTTATTGTAACAGACTACTTCTAGTGATTTTTCTAGTCATCTCCTATTTTGAGGTCTACCTGATTTTTATTTCAATGTCATTTTACATTGAATTTGCAATTACATTTTACATTTACATTTCCAGCATGTCTAACGGCTATTTTTGTATTTTGTGACCCAGCATTAACATGACAGCGTTGTTATTTCCTCATTAGCGTGGTTGTTGAAATTAAGGAGGGGAATTAGTTTCATTTATGAGTTAAGATATAAGGTATCATGGATACAAAGTGATCTATGAAACGAGGAAGCAGAAATTATCATCCAGGAAGATTATGAGATCTTACATCATCTGGAAAATTTCATGACTTTGGAGGAAAGTGTTAAGATTCCACAGAGCACAGAAATGAGCAATTCATTAAATTTTATCTAACTCCCAAGAGAAAAGGGGAGACCCCTCTAATAGTTCTCTTGTAGTGTATTTTAATTATTATACCAGTTTTTTTGCTTCTCACGTGGACACATAATCACAATGAGGAAATAAACACTGGGAATTCACAAAAATGCCCGTCTCGTCAGAGTGATATCTTAGTGCTAGGCCTAGAAATAAAAGCCATTCTGTTGGTTTTGAACAACGTAAGAGCCACACGAAGTCGCTTTTGATTCAGCCCTGAGGCTCACGGGGCCCTGCGAGTGAAGGACATGTGTATCATCCACAGCAATTTGATTGCTTTTTGGACAGTTGAAGACTCTGCCTTGTCAAGCTGCTGCACCTGTAAAGCAATCGGGCTTCAAATTCACACCAGTGAGCTTTAAATCCACATCTCCAGCAAGATTCCAAAGGTGACAGTGTCTGAGCATGTGACTTAGTATCAAAAACTGCCAAGCTTATCTGGAATTCGATAATAGACCTTTCTAAGCCCACCAATATGTCAGTCTTTTGGCAGAAATTATAATTTATATCAGCGTTGAGAAATGTACTCTCCTGAGGATCCATTGTCAAAGTCACATATGGAAAGGATTAAAGCAGTCATCCGCTCCCCTCCCCCAGGCAGATGTGGTCCCACGTGGACCAGCAAAGTGAGAGCTCTGTAATGATATTGTATGCAGTACGAATAAATGTTTCATTTTTCCCCCCACTGAAATAAAGACATCAATTCTTCCGGCATTGTCCTTGAAAAAGAATTTTTAATGGAGCAATTTCCAGGCTTATTGTTGACTTTGTTCATTACTAATTTTGAAAGTACTGATTCGACTCATTAATTTTCAGCTGACTTGCAGAAGGCAGAAAACTAAGGCTCTCTCGCTCATGGTTTAGGTTTCAGTTTTGCCAAGGGTAGAAACGGACTAAAACCTTTCCATGGATGAGAGACCCCTTGTATTTTACTTCTGTCTCGACCCTTTGTGACAGGAAAGCCAAAAGCAAAAACCGACAAACAAAAGCCAAATATTTTGTAAATCGGAAGAGTGTTTTTTTCTGTTTTCTTGTCGTTGCTGTCGGTAGTGGTGGTGGTGATGTGTTTTCCTGGTCCATTTGTGCAAATATGAACAATCTCCTGTGTTACTTTATAAAGTTACTATTCACCTTATTAAACTCTTATCCCTGAATGGCTTTTACTAATCAATGGGCAAAAATCAAGTAAAGCATGCAGCCGGTCATTAATTACATTCTTAGCTTACTTCTACTGAGGGGGAAAGCTCAATGCACCCAGCTGGCTTCTCCAAGCTTTTCCCATGATACTAAAAACTTTGACGTTCCCCACAGTCTAAGCAAAACTAAATGCAACGTGGAGCCTCCGAACACTAGAAAGGAAAAAAAAAGATATAAACTCATGAGGTCCCAATAAATCTGTAGTTTAGTTAGATCATACCCATGCTAGTCTCTTTATGTTGGTTTTGGCAAATACTGGTTGGCTAAGATAACATAGGGGAAGCCGGGCCGAGGGCAGATTGGAACTCTACTCTCTTTGCAACTTCCCAGCAAATCTAAAAATCTTTAAAATAAAAAGTTATTAAAAACAAATTCCATCAGCCATGTATATACTCCGAAAGACTGGTGCCGAGGCCTTGTTGTTTCTTCTCACTTTTCTGTTGTTTGTCTTTTTGTACTGAAAATCCCGGTGGAAAGCATTTGTCATCTAGATACGACAACCATTAACATCTTGCCATAATTGTGTCTTCTAATTCTTGTTTTTGAAGAAATATTTTCAAGGGAATTACAGACATTTGGACACTTTCTAAATATTTCTGTTGGGAACTTTAAAACATAAGACTTTTTAAATCAAGATATCTGAAACACGGGGCACCTGGGTGGCTCAGTCCATTAAGGGTCCAACTTCGACTTTGGCTCAGGTCATCATCTTGTGGATCGTGGGTTCAAGCCCTGCATCGGGCTCTGCGTTGACGGTGCAGAGCCTACTTCGGATCCTCTGTCTTCCTCTCTTTCTGCCCTTCTCCCTTTCACACTCTCTCCCTCTCAAAAATAAATAAATATTTGAAAAACAAATACCTGAAACAGCCATGATCACTTCACCAAAATTAACAACAGTTCCTATGATCTTTACCAAGTTGTCCCCCAAATGTCTTTTTATAACCGGTTTGTTCAAACCAGGGTCGAGCAAGGACCACACACTGCATTTATGGGTTATATGTCTTAAGTCACTTTAATATAGGGCAGTGTCATGGCCGCATTTCTAAGATAGCCCTGAAGTTCCCACCTCTGGTGTGCATGCCTGTATAATCCCTCCACCGTGTATGTCCTGGACGTGGATACGATGGGATACCACTCCCAGGATTTAGTGGACTTATGCATATACGGCAAGTTGTCGACACGTCAGTTCTTCCATCTTTGATTACAGATTCAACACAATCACAGGCAAAACCCTACCAGCTTATTTTGTGGATATTGACAAACTAAATCTAGCATTTGTGTGGAGACCCAGAATAGCCAACACAATAGGGAAGGGAGAGAACAAAGTTGGAGGATGGACACTATCCTATGCGGAAGGACTTACTATGAAGGTAGAGTAATCAAGAGCGTGCGGTATTGATGTGAAAACAGACGGATCAATGGAACAGAATAGACAGCACAGAAATAGACCCACAAAAATACACTCAACTCTTGACATGGCTCGTGACTGAGTTGGTTCACGGTAGCTACGTGGATTGTAGCAAATGTCCCACTCTGGGGCAGAATGTTGACAGCAGGGGAGGCTGTGCATTTATGGGGATAGAGGGTATACAGTAATTCCCTGCACTTTTTCTTGCTACGAACCTAAAACTGCTCTAGAAAGTCTCTGTTTTTTTTTAATTCTACATTTTTATTTTACTTAATGAGAATGAGCACAAACGAAAACATGGAAGATGATAATGAGCTATAATAATATGCGATGATTAAGATGGTTTAAACCTATGCCAACAAGACATTACAATGAACATATTTAAATAAAATTCTTAGATAAGTCAGAAAACAGTAGGTGACGTTTAACCAGAAACAAATCATTGAGAAAACAAGGCGTTAAGACAAATAGTTGTGACTCATTTTGTGTGATGGGCTTTAGCTACCCTCGGACACCTTCTCGCCAGTCCCTGACTTACACGCACGATGCATTCGTGGCAGGTGGGACCCATGGTTCAGCCTCTAGCACAGCAATTTGCATCTGTGGAAATCCGCAGTCTACAGACTTAACTCTGGAAAAATCACAGGAATTGGTTTCATGCATTTAAGAGCCCCTGAAATAGCTTCCCTAATGTATAACCTGAGCGTGAAAACATTAATCGGCAAGAATAAAAATTACCTGGAAGACATCTATTTTCTATGAGTGGAGAATGGCCTTAATATCTATCTCTCCCATTTGCACGGCATTGTGGGGTCCCTGGAAACTTCCCATAGCTTGCTGATTTCTCAATAGGATTTACCCCTGTCACTGATGGGACTTGGGTCCCTGATGGGACTCGGGTCCAGGATCTGGGCACATTTGCACCAGACTGTTAGACTCTAGCCCCATCTGCTATCTTCCCGCAAGAAAAAAGGTCAGCCCTGTCGTCCTTCCACTGGTCTCTGCTTCCCCCTGAGATTGTGCTTTGTCTCTGACCTGCTGACGGTCAGGCTAGGCTCAGTGCAGTGGGAGAGGACAGCCTGGCCTCCCCTGCTCCCGGAGCCCAGCGGCTGCCTGGCTGCAGGACACGGGGCTCACTGTCTCTCAGGCCATGGTGACCCCCGGGGATAGAGGTCAGCCAGGGTTCCAACACCGTGTTGTCACATTCTGCAGTGCAGGGGTTACTGCTTCAACAGAAGAGGGGCACCCGGGTGCCTCAGTCGGTTCAGTGTCCTACCCTTGGTTTCGGCTCAGATCACGATCTCACAGCTTCCTGGGTTCATGGGGCTCTGACAGCCAGAAGCCTGCGTGGCATTCTCTCCGCCTCTCTGCCCCTCCCCAGGTCACACGGTCTACGTCTCTCTCAAAATAAATAAATAAACTTTAAAAAAGAAAAAAAAAACTTCAACTGAAGAAACTTGGGGGCTGCAATTCAACCCATACCACCTGGGGACCAGTCCACTGGCTGAAGCCTTAGGATTATGCAAATTCTCTCTTCTGTCGGCTTGACTCTCCAGCCTTAACAAACTGATTTCTTCACGTAGCATTCTGGAAAGGCCTCTTTATCCAGTCCACACGATTTTGGCAGAGAAGAGACAATGTCAGGAGATAAAAAAATAAGCCTCTGGGCAGGTTAGTAAGAAGCTGAATTCACAGGGGATAACAGGCGTCTTCCTTTGGCACATGGTAGGTTCTAGGCTCTGGGGTAGGTACAGGCGGATTTAGGAGGTTGAGGCTGAGTTGTGTTGGGGTAACAACAAACACCACCATGACCTCAGTTGCTTAACCTAAGAAAGTCCTTTTTTTTTTTTTTTTTTTTTTTTTTGCTTCTGCAGAGTTCATTGTGATTCTGAGCAAATCTCCAGGGCAACCCGGCTCCACGTGGCATCTCAGTGTCGCCAGGGGCTTCTCAAGACACATTTCACACAAGGCGTCAGGTTTCCTCCGACAGAAGAATGACACAGGGAGCTTCTCCAGCATCTCGGGGCTTTGGTCCAGAAGCAACAGAGGACACTTCCAGTCGTAACCTGTTGGCATGAGTCGTTCAGGAGAGTCGATCCATCTGCCTGGTTCTGGGGAGCACAGTCTTTTTTACGTCTCAGGAAGAGGGGGATTGGAACTGCTTAGGAGCTCTAGAAAAGTCATCACCTCCCCCAAACACTCTCCACCCAGTGGTGAACTGCTTTCTTGAAATTAAATTCAGCTGGCTGGCTCCATCACAGAAAATAATAGCTACCCTCCCGCCATAATTACAGGTGTGTGTGAGCATGTGCTGTCCCTTTGGAACAATGCGTAAAATATCGAAAAGGACAAAGAAGCCAAATACTGGTATTTGCACCATGTATTCTTAACATTCTGTCGTAGGTGCAGCCTGTCTTTTTATTTTTTTAATGTTTATTTGTTTTTGAGAGAGAGAGAGAGAGAGAGAGAGAGCGAATGGGGGCGGGGGGAAGAGAGAGAGGGAGACACAGAATCCGAAGCAGGATCCAGGCTCTGAGCCATCAGCACAGAGCCCGACGCAGGGCTCACATCCACGGACCACGAGATCGGGACCTTGAATCTGTACTCTGTGCTGCCTGGACATTTGTCTCCACTTCCCCTTCCTTGGCTAGCTCTTTTTTTTTTTTTCTTTTTGTCCAATTTGCTTGGTTTTATGCTGTTGGAGAAGGAATTCTGGATCCAAGACCCCTTTAGAAAATTTCTAAATTTTCACCATTGCTGGTGCTCTGGTCCACCCCTTCTTTTCAGTTATCACCCACGTGCCAATGACTCTCCCGTTCCTCCTCCCTCTTGCCACCACCTTGACGGCTACATCCCACTCATGACACCTACCTATGCACGGACGTGTAATAAACATCTCAGACTTAATGTGGCCAAACAGAACTCCTAACTTCCGTGTCCCCAAACCCGGTTCTCCTGCCACTTCCCCGATAGAGTAGGACACACGCCCTTCCTCAAGCCAGAAACCGGGAGATTTTCTGAATTCTTCTCTTTTCCTTGCCCATTCTCTCTTAATCCAATCTATTTGGGCATTTTCCCAAACACCATGCCATTGCACATCTCTCCCTGTCCACCCGTCACTCACTTAGCCTGCCACCTGGACTCCACAATAACCTCCTGGCTAGTCTGACCCTCACGATTCTTTAATAAGCTGTTCTTCAAGCAGCCCCCAGAGTGAGTCTTTAAAAGGTAAACTATGTCCCATCATTCCTTTGCCTCATAGGCTCCCATCCATCCTATTCCCCTTCAAATGGAACCTCTCTTTGATGGCGTGGCCCACAGTCACCATGATCTGTACCTTGCCTTTCTCTGCTGCCCTTCTCCCCTCTCTTCGCGACTGATCCGGACTGGCCTCTTACTTGAGTTCACGGCGCCTGGTCCTCCCTCTACCTGCAATGCTCCTTCCTCCCCTTGGTTTTAACGCGGTCGATGCCCTCTCACACCACCTTCCTCTGGCTCTTCCCAGCTTCCCAGTCTGAAGCAGCCCTGCAGTCTCTCTTGAGCACATGACTCTACCCTATTTCTTCACCATCTGACATTGTTCTATGTTTACGAGTGTCCGTCCACATCCTTGCTCTCACATACAAGCTCCGTAACTTCAGCACCCTGTCCCCAAGGTCGCATTATACAATTATGGAATGCGTGAAATCTTTCCTCCATAAGGAGGCAACCCTCTCGTGAATTTAATGCGTAACTTTGGGGCATATTTTAATACTTAGATGAATGGGTATTTATAAACCACAAATCATATTATTTTTATGTTATGAATTTATGTAAGTTACACAAAAGAACATCTTTGGGGGCGCCTGGGTGGCTCAGTCAATTGAGCGTCTCTGCCTTGATTTCAGGTCGGGTCATGATCTCACGGTTGGTGGGCTGGAGCCCCACACAGCGCGCGGAGCCTGCTTGGGATTCTGTCTCCCTCTCTCTCTGCCCCTCCCCTGCTCACTCTCTATCTCTTGCTCTCAAAAATAATGAATAAATAAACACTTTTTAGAAAGAACAACTTTGAAAGAGTATACTATGTTACTGAAATCTATTTGGGGAGGTACATATGTGTATATGTCTACATAAACATATATACAAATAAATATGTATATTTTTAAGTGTTATAATGCGCTCAGTTTTATGGTTCTGCCTTCGTCTAATTCATCTGTTGCTTTGTTAAGGAAGGTTTAAGTTGTTGCCAGTTGTTCACTGTTACATACGAGGCCTGCCATGGATATTTTTTCACGCCTCCTTGGGCTCGTGCAAGAGTTTCCATGGGAAACACACCAAGAAACACAACTGTCGCATCGTAGGAAAGCGTGGAAATTCGCACATCAGTTTTACAGGAATACTGACAAAATGATAGATTCCTGTTTATGTGAAGGTTTCCCAAGATGACTGTGAGTTCCTGGAGGGAGGTGGTGATTCATATTTTACTGAAGCTAAATTCCAGAGGATTAGCCACGGGCCTGGCGGTCGTTGATCGCTCCATAAAAGTATATGGGATGTGGTTGAGTATATGCAAACCAGCGATCAATCAGTCTTAACCAGATTGTGTCTTTATCCAGAAGTTAGCGGGCTGTAGCTCCTACTAGCACAAACGATCGGGGAGCCTCTATGCTGCCTCTCTGGTTCCGATTTCGTTTCCACCTCCTTTTAATATCTTCTTTTGTTTTGCTTTATTTTCTAAGCTTAATAAAGGATATGAAGAAAGAAATGCGTTTTGTTTTGTTTTCTGCCTGCTTATGTATTAAGTGATTTCCCCTTTTCAACTTCGGATTATTGAAGTGACCTCTTTGTTGGTATAAATTGAGTCATCAGGCAAAATAATTGTCGCTCCAGGTAAAAGCCTGCTTAAATGCCAGTCTCCGGGACCCACTGAAATATGTTTTATAATGTGAACATTTTAAATGTTAAAATTTCAGTGTGATTCATTTTTTGACGGCATGATATGAGATTCCCTTCACTCCCATGAGCCAAAGTTCAAGCTTATCATTTGCGTTCTTATATGTCACTTGCCAGAAGTCACTGTGATGCTGGTGGAAATAAGGAACAGAAAAAAATAGACAGGAAGGATGTGCTGTGCAGGAGAGCATTAGACAAAGTCATAATATATTCCTGTTTAGCTTGAAAACAACCACCTCAAGACATTGTCGTCAACTTTAAAAAATAAGTTACACAAGTCCATTAAGAAATATAAAGAATTTTAAGATATTGTAAAACCTTTATCATGCCATTTAAAATATAATTTGATCCTTTGGAATGAGGAGGGAAACGACATTTGTGAATCTTACTTTTAAGATGGTGAATCTTGGGGCCCCTGGGTGGCTCGGTCGGTTCAGTGTCTGCCTCTTGACTTTGGCTCAGGTTATGATCTCATGGTTCACGGGATCAACCCCCATATCAGGTTCTGTACCAACAGTGCAGAACCTGCTTGGGATTCTCCCTCTCCCTCCCTCTGGCCCTCCCCCCCCCCCCCGCTGTGCTTTCTTTCTCAAAATAAATAAACATTTAAAAAATGGTGAATGTCAGGTGGTTCTTCTCCCTAAGTCTCTGTCTTTCCCATCTGTAAATACACTTTCCTCTTCTCCTTTCCTCTCCTTTCTTCCCCCATGTTTGTTGAAATGGGACTGATCACTCACACTTGTCATTTATTAAGATAGTGAAATGTCACATTTCCTGTAAGGCTTCAGTCCTCCCAGCACTAAAAAATAATCATCCCCTCTTCTGTGAGAGTAATAGCTATTTAACTTGTAGTGAAACTTGAACGTACAATTCTTTATTTCCTATTACTCTATAAAATTGTCGAGAACACATAAATGTCCAGTGAACCAGAGAAGTCAGAGGAAGCTCAAGAGATTAAGAAAATGAGAGGCTAGTTCTATCTGCTTAGAGAGTAAGTTCACTGGAGTTGTGGAGAAGAGCGTTGATGCAACATTAGGTTACAATGGATGAGCAAGGAAGTGATTATGGAATATAGACTCTCCTTTCCACAAGTTTGTTAATGAGGGAGGTGGAAAGCACTATATCCCAAACAAATAGATTGCTAAAAATCCACCTGTCAATTTTGTCAACTTTGTTGTTTTCTTTAGTTTGTGCTTTCTTTTTATTTTTTGATGTAGGTAAAATTCACACAACATAAAATTAACCATTTTATTGATTGATTGATTGATTGATCTATTTATTTTAGTTTATTTATTTTTTGAGAGTGAGCAGGGGAGGGGCAGAGAGAGAGAAGGAGAGAGAGAATCCCAAGCATGCTCTGCACTGTCAGCACAGAGCCCCACGCGGGGCTCAAACTCACAAACTGTGAGATCATGACCTGAGCTGAAATCGAGAGTGGGAGGCTTAAACAGCTGAGCCACCCAAGCACCCCAAAGTTAACTATTTTAAAATATATAGTTAAGAACTATATGGTATTTAGAACATTCCCAATGTTGTATAACCCACAGCTATATCAATTTCTGAAACGTTTTCATCACTTCATTAAAATCCCA
Organism: Felis catus; assembly: GCF_018350175.1. NCBI lineage: Eukaryota > Metazoa > Chordata > Mammalia > Carnivora > Felidae > Felis > Felis catus. The sequence continues at coordinate 5,475,261 of NC_058380.1, forward strand.
TACCCATTAAATTGTCACACCCCAATTGCTTCTTAGACCCTAGCTGTAACCAATATGCTTTCTGTCCTCATGGATTTAACCATCTTGGATGTTTCATATGAATAGAATCATACAAGATGTAGCCTTTTGTGACCAGCTTCTTTACTTAGCATAATGTTTTCAAGGTTTATCTTACAGCATATATTTGCAGGTATCCATACTTCCTTCTTCTCTATGACAGAATAGTACTCCATTGTGTGTAGATGGCACATTTTGTTTACTTAGTCAACTCCTGCCAAACATTTGGCTTGTTTCCACGTTTTTGCTATTGTGGATTGTGCTGCCGTAAATATTGGTGAACAAGATTTGTTTCAGTACTTATTTTCCATTGGGGGGGCGGGGAATAGAACTAGGAGAGGAAATGCTGTGTTGACAATTCTAACTTTCTGAGAAAGAGTCAAACGTTTTTGTATGGTGGCTGCGTCTTCTACATTCCTACCAGAAATGTACAAGGGTTCCAATTTGTCCACATCCTCGCCAATACTTATTTGTCATCCAAAAACTATATTCGTGGGGCAGCTGGGTGGCTCAGTTGGTTAAGCATCTGACTTCGACTCAGGTTGTGATCTCGCGGTTTGTGAGTTGGAGCCCCACATCGGTCTCTCTGCCCTCAGCTTGGAGCCTGCTTCAGAGTCTGTGTGTGGGTCTCTCTCTCTGCCCCTCCCTCACTCATGCTGTCTTTCTCTCTCTCAAAGAAAAAAAATAAAAAAAAGGCAATCCTAATATGTATGACATGGTGTCTCATTTTGGTTTTGATTTGCATTTCTCTAGCGACTAATGATGTTGAGCATCTTCTCATGTGCTCGTGGGCTATTCGTACATGTTCTTTGGAGAAATGTATATTCAGGTACTTTGCCCATTTTTTAACCAGGGAGTTTGTCTATTTTTTGCTAATTGTCAGGGTTCTTTATGTGTTCGGGATGGCAGACTTTGACCACACATATTATTTGCAAATATTTTCTGTCATTCTCTGGAGTTTCTTTTCCCTTTCTTGATAACACCCTTAGATGCATGAAAGGTCTGGATTTTACTGGAGTCCAATTTATCTCTTCATTCTTTTGTTGCTTCTTTTAGGTGGCAGACCTGAAAAAAAAAAAAAAACCACTGCCAAACGTAAGTTTGCAAACATTCATCTCTCTGCTTTCTTCTAGTAGTTTTATACTTCTGGTTTGCATATTTCAGATTGCTTATCCATTTGGAGTTAATTTTTGGATATGGTATGAAGTAGGGCTCTAACTTCATTCTTTTGCATGTAAATATTTATTCTACTACCAAGTATTAAACATTTTTTTTTCAACACTGAATGGTCTTGATACCCTTGTTGAAAATCAATTAGCCAAAGACGTATGGGTTTCCTTCTGGACTTCCAATTCTACTCCATTGGCTTATATATCTATCCTTATGCTGGTACCCCATATTGATTATTGCATCTGTAGAGTAAGTTGAAAGGACAAATGTGAGCCTTCCAAATTCTCTCTCTCTCTAACAGAAATGGTACTGAAGCTTTAGGGCACTTTGGGTAGTATTGCCATCTTAACAATATTTAGTCTTCCAATCCATGAAAATGGGATACAGTTCCATTGATTTCAACCATCACCTGGAGTTTTAAGTGTACAAATTTACATCTCCTTGATTATATTTTCCCCTAAGTATTTTATTCCTCTGGATGCTGTTATAAATTGAAAATTTCCTTTTGGGATTGTTCTTTGCTGGCCTACAGAAATACAACTGAGTTTTGTGTGTTCACCTTGTACCCTGCAATTTTGCTGGTGTCAAAGGATCCGATCTAATAGATATTAGGATTTTGTGTATGTAGGATCATGTCATCTGTAAGTAGAGGTAGTCCATTTCCGCCTTTACAATTTGAATGTCCTTTATTTCTTTTTTCTTGCCTAATTGCTCTGGCTAGAACTTCCAATACCATGTTGAATACCAGTAGCCAAAGTAGACATTCTTGTCTTGTTCCTGACCTTAGAGAAAAACCTTTTAGTCTTTCACCACTGAGTGTAATGTTAGCCGTGGGTTTTTCACACCTGAACTTTATTCTGTTAATGTAATTTTTTTCTATTTCTACTTTGTTAAGTGTTTTTATCATTAAAGGATGTTAGATTTTATCGAAAATGTTTTTCTGCATAGAGTAAAATGACTATGTGTTCCTTTTTGCCTTTATTCTATTAATGTAGTATGTTTTATTTATTGATTGTCCTATGTTGAGGCATTGTTGCTTTCCTGGCCATCTGGCCATAGTGTATCGTTTTTTTAAGTTTATTTAGGGGCACGTGAGTGGTTCAGTCAGCTAAGTGTCTGACTCTTGATTTCAGGTCAGGTTATGATCTCACAGTTTGTGGGTTTGAACCCCATGTTGGGACCCTGCTTGGGATTCTCTCTCTTCCTCTCTCTCTGCCCTCCCCTGTTTACTCACTCTCTCTCAAGTAAACTTGAAAAAATAAAGTTTGTCTATTTATTTTGACGGGGGTGGGGGGGAGTGCAGAGAAAGAGGAAAAGAGAGAATACCATTCGGGTTCCGCACTCAGTGTGGAGCTGGATGTGGGGCTCAATCTCATGACTGTGAGATCTCATGACCTGAGCTGAAACCAAGAATTGGTTGCTTAACTGACTGAACCACCCAGGTACCACTTATTTTTTAAAAAAATATTTTCTAACTTTGTTTTGCTACGATTTTACTGAGGATTTTTCGCATTTTTATTGACAAAGGATACTGGTCTACACTTTTCTCAACATGTCTTGAGTTTGGTATTAGAGTGAAGCTCATCTCATAGAATAAGTTAGACTGTGTTCCCTCCCCCTTAATTTTTGGAAGAGTTTGAAGAAGATTGGTGTTAATTCTTGTTCCCATTTTTGTCCTCCACTCTTTTTCTGCCTTTTGTGGTTTTAACTGAGCGTGATAGGATTCCACTTTCTTTCACTTTCCCCTTTCTTAGCATATCCATTACCCTTCTTTTTAGAAACAGTTTTTAGTTGTTGTTCTGGTGTTTGCAATAGACATTTACGACAAATTCCATTCCAATGTCAAATAACACCACCCTACTTCACCATTGGTGCCAGTACCATATAGTAACAAAAAATGCCGAATTTCTCCCTCCCATAGCTTGTATTACTGATGTTATTTCATTTATACATAGGCCTATATATATCTCCATATGTTTTGTGTATACAAAGACATACACAATTAAATACACTTGCTAGTACTATTTTAAGCAGACTGTTATCTGTTAAATCACTTTAGGATAAGAAAAACACAACTTGTATATTTTACCTACAATTGTTCTTTCTCCCATGCTCTTTCTTTCTTCATGCGGAGCTGAGTTGCTGACCTATATGATTCTTCTTGTCTAAAAAACTCTTGGTGTTGAGAATGACCTCCAGTTGCCTTCCAGAAAGGAAACAGAGTTCAATCCTACAGCCACAAGGAATGATTTGGGCCAACATTGAATTAATAATAAGCTTAAAAGCTCCTTTCTCCCTCAGGCTCTCCAGAAGTGGATGAAGTCCTGTCAACACCTTGACTTCAGCCTGTGAGCATCTGAGTGGAGAACTGGATAAGCCATGGGGTCCTCCACTTCTGGCCTACACAACTATGAGATAAGAAATGGATATTTGTTACTGCAGATCTCTAAGTTTGTGGTAATATGCCACGGTGGCAACAGAAAACTGTGCACCGGGGCGCCTGGGTAGCTTAGTCAGTTAAGCAGATGCTTAACTCTTGGTTTCAGCTCAGGTCATGATCTCACAGTTCCTGGGTTCAAGCCCTGCATCAGGCTCTGCACTGACAGTGTGGATCCTGCGTGGGATTCTGTCTCCCTCTCTCTTGCCCTTTCCCCACTCGCTCTCTCTCTCCCCAAAATAAATAAACTTAAAAATAAAGACAGGGGTCATCTGGGTGACTCAGTCAGTTAAGCATCTGACTTCACCTCGAGTCATGATCTCACTGTGCGTGGATTCGAGCCCTGCATCAGGCTCTGTGCTGATAGCTCAGAGCCTGGAGCCTGCCTCAGATTCTGTGTCTCCTTCTCTCTCTGCTCCTCCCCTGTTCATTTTCTCTCTCTCTCTCTCTCTCTCTCAAAAATAAATTAACATTAAAAAAAAAACAAAAAAAAACCACCAAAACCCAGAAGCGTGGGTTCAGTTACATTTTGCTGTTGCTCGTCGTAGGATACTTTCAACCCCTTATGTTCATTATCTATTTTAACCAAAGTCACTAACTTCTATTTTACAGAGGAAACTGGAGAGTGGAAAATTGTAATCTGTACCTCACACACCACCCATTTAACAGAACTGCATGGAAATTTAGCTCAAATCTAAATATTGAGACTTGATCTTTATTTACAGAAATGAAGTGTTTCCAGTAGCCTTCTGGGCCTCGCTCATCTTCGGGAAAACTCAATGCCAGTGGTCTGGGAGCTTATTCCCTCTCACAGTCTGTGCTTTCTGCCATGTATTCCTTCACAGAACGTTAATCTTAAAATCAAGGGTCTTTATAACCAGGGGAAGTTTTTGATGAGAATTCCAACAGCCTCACTAGATGCTCACTTACAGTGGATGTTCGTGGAAGCTGGAAGGTCTAAGGTTTATTTCAAAGGCCAATGTTCCAGTTCAGGAGTGACCACTGGTACAACATAATTCACGTCTGGAAAAAAATGAAACACACAGGACCTGATGAGGACATTTTTTTTTAACCAGGAAGTTAATTACATATGGCTGAGCTATTTCTTGTGTTCAGGGATCATGGTTTGTATTTTCATTCCTCTACGCCGTTAAGAAAATTTGCCCACCTCCTGGTATTCATACCCTTACCTGATTAACTCTGTTGAGTATTCGTTGGGCTTAGCGACTCACTTCTAACACAGAGACTAAGGAGAAGGGGTGGTGTGGCGTAGAGAGTAGGTCATAACAGGTAGCATGGCTCTGCCCCTCTCTCTTTCTTGGGTCCCCACAGTGCTGTCTTTGGGGAAGCTAGCCACCATGCTGGACTGCCTGTGGAGAGGTGAGGAACTGCAGCCTTCTAGCAACTTTCCAAATTCTCAGAGGCCTGGCCAACACCTTGACGACCACCTCATGAGAGATCCTGAGCCAGAACCAGTTGGCGAAGCCGCCCCCCAGATTCCCAATCCTCCGGAAGCGTGGGAGCCATCTTGGATTTGTCGTCTTTAAGCTGCCGCATACGTTTGGAGGTGATTTATTACGCGAAAATAGCTAATACACACGTGGGTGGCAATACACCATCACGACCGGTGGCGAATCCGTCCTTTTTAATATTTTAATTTCTCTACACCACTAAAAAAAAAAATCTGTATTTTTATCCCTTTTTTGTTCTTTCATTAAGGTCTGTAAGAATTGTCAGTGGAAGCACTGTGATGCTCAACATCATTTCAACCAATTTCTATGGTGTAATTCCCTCTTGAAGATACAAGTGTTTTTATGGGGAGCAGAAAAATGTGATATCTATTCAGCGAACACATCACCAAAATGCGTGCCTAACCAGTGATCTGACAAAATAGTTTATCTTTTTTATGAACCCAAAACCACCACACATAAAGAAAATCCAAGCACGCATTTGTCATTTCTAAATGCTTCAGCAGGGAAAACAAACAAAATAGCATTTTTTCCTCTTTCTGGCTCTTTTTGTCTGTTCTTAATTAGGTTGTGTTTGTAGCAACGTTTTACAATGTTGAAAAACGCGAAAATGAGGATTTAAAAACAATCAAATAATTCCACATGGCTGGCACACTGCACATGACACAAAAGGAAGATGCACATATATCGGAAAAAAACTATTTATTTCCTTCTGTTGTTTATACCGTAAGTAATAGCTTAGTAAGTGGGAACTATTAATTTTAAATGAGAATCCATACGTCCTGGGTGCCAACAGAATCTCTAGTTTAAAATTTTTTTCGCTTAAATTTTTTTCTGGTCTTGACCATGAATAACAGCCTAGCTTTTGTTTTCATTTTAATGTCAGCAGTTTTATAACAAACTAAGAAGGCGGCTTGCCTTTAATCTTCTGTCACTGTATTTAAGGGAAATGCAATCACCCACAATCATGTTGGGGAATTTGCCAGAACAAGTAATGTTCCTTTATTCAAACTGGCATTCCTTGTGCATGGGAGACTCAAGTTCTAACATCTTTCACTCACATGCGTAGAAGTATTTTACCATTTTTCTCTTTAGAAACAAGTTGTAGCAGGGGAGGCTGGATGGCTCAGTCGGTTAAGTGTCCAACTTCGGCTCTGGTCATGATCTCGCGGTTCATGGGTTCGAGCCCCACGTCGGGCTCTGTGCTGACTGCTCAGAGCCTGAAGCCTGCTTCGGATTCTGTGTCTCCTTCTCTCTCTGCCCCTCCCCTGCTCACACTCTTTCTCAAAAATAAACTTAAAAAAAATTTTTTTTAAATAGATAAAAAAAGAAACAAGTTGTAGCAGGATTTAATGGAAAGAGCTCTGTATAAAAGAGGAAAATGAGAATATTAAATCTGAACGAACAAAGATTAATGCAATCACCTCAGTCTGATCCCCTTTTTGTTGCTTATTAAAGTTATCCCCTCAAATAAGAACAATTTCTCTGTAAGTTACTTTCTTTAATTATTCAAATGACCCCCTGATTCCTGTCCCATTTTCTTCCAAAAGGTTTATATTAACCAAGGGAAATAACACCAGATTTGGAGAGTGTTAAACAATGTACAAATGTAAGAATTACTGTGTTAATGTATTTAGTCCGAGTGCAAGGGAAGTCCCAAAGCTTTGGAGAGAGAATCTCTTAATGTAAACTCTACGTGACAAGTGAAACATTTTCTTGTGAATGTATTTTGATATTATTTTTACATGTTAAAATACAGTATTCATTTCTCTGAATATTTTATCTTGGCTTATCTAAATTTATATATGAAAAAAATTGCAACGATCTTTGTTAAACATATATTACATATCTGGCACAAAGTATTTTTCCTAAGTTATTCTATTTACAAGTGAAATAATTGAATGCACCGATGGCACAAATTCATGCCAAGATGCCTCCACGATTTATCCAAGTGTAGCATTTTATTTCCTAACTCATGCCTTTCAGTCCATGTGACCTGTTTCTTCACGATGATTATTTCATGTCGATTTCCTTCCTTCTTGTGTTAGCCTCTCCCAATCCCCACCCTCCTCCTTTTTACCTATTCAACTCAATTTATTTTTATTTTTTTTAATTATTTTATTTTAGTGTTTATTTATTTATTTTAAGAGAGAGAGAAGGGCAGGAGAGAGGGAGAGAGAGAATCCCAAGCAGGCTCTGCACTGTCAGTGTGGAGCCTGGCCCAGGGCCCGAACCCACGAACCGCGAGATCGGGACCTGAGCCGAAACCAAGAGTCAGTTGCTTAACTGACTGAGCCATCCAGGTGCCCCTCAACTCAAACAATTTTTAATGGATTTTTTTAATGGTCTTTATTTTCTATTGCCCTCAAATAATTTCCCACAATCATTTCTTCAGACAGTTCCAGTCTGAGGTCAGCTCTGGAGAGGTGTCCTCTTTGTGAGGAGATGTTTCTCCTGAATGGCAGCTCCACTTTCTCCATGGAAACTGTCCCCCAAGTTGAAAGGCATGGTTCCGCTCTTTACTGTGCACCTGCCAGCCTAACTCCTCGGTGTTGGGAAACTAGCGCTAACACGTCTGGAAGAAGAATAAAGAGCCCCAACTTAACAAAACAAATCAAACATCATCTCTACTCAGCCGCTCCTCCTGTCCTCCTCTCTCTCTCGTCTTTGCCCCATCGTTCTGTCTCCTTGTCACTTTCTTTGTATTTAGGTCTCTCTATGTATCCTCAACGTCCTCAGTGGGTCCATCCATTTTCTTTTCCTAATATCTGCCTCACGGGAGACTCTTTCCCTGCTAGCTCTCTCTCCCCTCCCCTAAGTGCTTCTTAAATATGTGTTTCCAGGTCACATGAATATCCTTGAAACCAGATAAGGCGCGGTGGAGAATTTCTCCAGAGAGTGTCTTTATTAATGGGCAAACCCCAGAAACTACTAACAATATGTTAAGGCAGCATCTAGGGTCAGCCATTGCTGCTGGAGCAATGCATCAGATACTTGTCATCATTTAGAAAGCGAGCTGGACCTCAAACACGGATTTCTTATCTGGCTTTTTTCCTCAACTTGTGAGGCTGAGGAAGAGTAGTTACCTCTTTTTGGTTACCTCTTCTGTCCCTCAGTGAGGCCCCACGAGTGGCCCAGCCAGAGAGGGCGATTGATTGGTATAAGGCCTATGGGGACATAATTTAAATACTTTGTATCTCTGGGGCACCAAAGGAGAATTCCCCTTAAGTATCTTGTGAATTCTGTAGAAAGAGTCGACTTCTTACAGGAGACCATCTTCCTAATAAAGAACCCATTAGTCGAAGGATAATCAAGCTCATTTGCTCAACACATGCAGGCAGGATTATTGCATTCTTCAAAGCCAAACGTTTGAGACGTGATAGAAGCTCTATTTATTTGATCATCGAAATTCTTCCTTTCTGTACTCTTGGTGAGAGCCTGGATGTTTAATGAACACCCATGAACCAACCACTATATTCTAATTTCTGAGCCTTTTGCTATCTATAAACACACAATTTGTTCTACAAACTGTTCCAGAAATTAGTTGGTTTCTTAAAAATTTGAAAAACAAACCTTAAACCCAGGTTTCAGCCTTCCCTATCAATAATAAGGGAAAGAAATTAAATTTGTCATTGTTTTTTAGTACTTGGTGACACCTATAAAATTAGGAAAACAATACTAAACTTAGGTCGGTTGGGTTAAAAAAATATTAAGCACCTATTAGGTAGCAGATACTGAAGAAGGTCCTTGGATCCCGCAGGGAGGAGAACATGGTCTTTGCCCCCAAGAGTGTATCTTGGGCGCGTGGGTGGCTCAGTTGGTTAAGCTCCAACTTTGGCTCCGGTCATGATCTCACGATTCATGGGTTTGAGCCCCATGTAGCGTTCTGTGCAGACAGCTCAGAACGTGGAGCTCCTTTGGATTCTGTGTCTCCCTCTCTCTCTGTCCCTCCCCCATTCTCTCTCTCTCTCTCTCTAAAATAAACGTTAATTTTTTTTAAGAGCATAGTCTTTGCCTGCCTTTGTGTGCCTCACAAGGGTTTTTTTGGAGGAGAGGATTCAGCACTCAGTCGATGCAGAATAAGTGTTCCTACTCTTCCTTATCACAAACATCCCTACTCCCACCTTCTGGATGTAAGGACTTTCCAAACAGGGGAGAAGGTACCCATTAGGATCCCTTCTCAACTTGAGTCAAGTTCCTTCCTACTGCTTGGGGTCTTTGGCACAAATGGTGCCGTCTGCCCTCGCGTATCTTGTGGCCCAGCCTCTTCCCTTCACAGCTTTTTGGAATAAATTCACATATTATACCATTTACATTTAAATTCTTATTTTTATTTTTAATTATTTTTTAGAGAGAGAGGGGGTGAGGGGCAGGAACAGAGGGAGAAAGAGAGAGAATTTAAAGCATACTCCATGCTCAGTGCAGAGCCCAACATGGGGCTCAATCCCATGACCCTGGGATCATAACCCGAGCCAAAATCAAGAGTCAGAAGCTCAACCGACTGAGCTACCCAGACGCCCCTATACCACTGACATTTAAATTGTACAACTTGGGGCAACTGCGCGGCTCAGTGGGTTAAGCATCCAACTCTCGGTTTTGGCTTGGGTCATGATCTTGTGGCTTCATGGGTTTGAGCCCCGCCTTGGGCTCTGCGCTGGCAATGCTAAGCCTGCTTGGGATTCTCTCTCTCTCCCTCTCTCTCTGCTCCTCCCCCACTCACGTTGTCTCTGTCTCTCTCGAAATAAATAACCTTAAAAAATGAATTGTACAACTCAGCGGCTTTTAGTGTATTACAGAGGAGCGCAGCCTCACCACGATCTAAATTGAAAGCCTTTTCCCCATCCCTCATCAGCAGACACTTTCCATTCTTCCCTCCACCCTTGGGCTCACCTTAGCTAACCACGAACCTACTTTGCGTCTCTACAGATATTACATATTCTGGACATTTCATAGGAAAGAAATCATACAGTTGTGGCTTTGTGTGTGGGGTTTCTTTCCCTTCACATAACAGTTTCAAAAGTTTACCCATGTCATAGCGTGTACTTATTCCATCCTTCATGACATTCAGGACCCATTCCTTTCTGTGAATATGCTACAGTTTTTTAAATCTGTTCCTCAGTGGATGGTCATTTGGAGTCTTTCCACTCTGGGCTGTTATGAATAATACATTTGTGTACCGGTTCTTGTGCGGACATACGTTTTCATTTCTTTGGGGAAGCTTACACCCAAGCGATATAAGGCTTAAGGGGTGAAATGACTCATGCCCTGCCCCTGGTAATACAAAATAGCACTATAAATCAGGTATGAAACAGCGTTTCATTATAGTTTGTAAAAATGTGCCTATGTATCGAATCTTACTCCTAAGAATTTATCCTAAGTGATAACTTAAAAGCAATAAATCCGGTTTTGAAAATGCCAATGGTAGCGTTACCTATTTTGCGGAAATAAGAAGAAGATACTAAATATCGAATAATGAGGGAACGAAAATAAAACCCAAACAATGAAATAGGGAGCAGTAAACTTAGAAAGTCATACATTTGTTACCTATGAAGATTCTTTAGAAGCATGAAAATGAGAAATATGTAAAAACCAGCATATAAATTATAGTTCTACTATCGTTAGATATGTATACACGGATCAAGCAAAATTAGAAACAGGGGTTTTGTTAGGGTCGTAAATTTATCAATTATTTTTCAGCCTTTTAGAAAATGTATTAATGCCTTGGTTTTCTGCATATCAGGTTTCACTTATGCAAGATGAACAAGTTCCAGACACCTGCTGGACAGCACAGTGTTTGTGATCAGCCACATCGTGCTGTGCACTTAAAATTTTATAGAGTAGATCTCATGTTAAGTGTACTTACCAAAAGTTTAAAAAAAGTAAAATTATGGAAAGTAGGAAAAACAAAACCCTAACATATTTTTCAAATGTTGTAAGTGTACGATATACAAGTATGAGTGTGTGTGTGTGTGTGTGTGTGTGTGTGTTGTGGACCTCACCAGAGGGAGATTCTGATTCAATAGCTATTCTAGGTTGAATTGTACCCTCAGAGATAACGTGAGAGTTCTAATCTCCAGTACCACGGAATGTGATTTTATTTGGAGGTGGGTGGTTGCCGATGTAATAGTTAAGGAAAGGTCACACGGGAGGAGGGTGGGCTCCTAACCCAGTATGATTTGTGTCCTTGTAAGAAGAGGAGAGGAAATGTGGCCGTGTGCATACGGAGGCAGAGATTGGAGGTGTGTCCCTACAAGCCAGGGAATGCTTGGGACTAACAGATGCCAGAAGGCAATGGAAGAACCCTGCTGTAGAGGTCTTGGAGGGAGTATGGCCCTGCCAGCACCTTAATTGCAGACTTCTCACCTCCAGAACTTTGAGACAATGAATTGCTGTTATCTTAAACTACCTAGTTTTTGGGATTTTGTTATAGGAGCCTTAGGAAACTAATTTTGTAGCTTTAGCGGCTGGTGTAGCACTTAGCTGACTGTCGCATAAGCAAGCCACGCCAGAGCTGTTCCACGCCCAAGAATGTAGGGGTGCAGTTAGGAGTTCTGGGATTCTGGAGTGCAGAGGGCAACTCGGCCACTCTCGGCCTGTCTCATCTTATGCAGGTTATTTAACTTTTCTGTGATTTAGTTTATTATCTGTTACATGCAAAAAGTAGCCATAAATCATAATACCTACTTTAGAAGGATATTATGAGGATTCAGTGAACACTCCGTACCCGCTTCTAACTCAGTGCTGCATAACGCTGTCATGATTAACCTCTGGTGGTTTTGTTCTCACACCTAACACGGGATTACACCCACAATCTGTCATCTGTGGGTGCATTCCGAGCGCTCAGGACAGTATTCCACAGATTTGTAAATGCTCATGGATTAGCTGTTATGATTCTAGAAGTCGGTAATACACAGGAGGTGTTCTGAAAGTTTGCAGTGAACAAGTATGGACATAAATTAAGTGTCACGTGAGGTGTATTATCACTTTACTCCTTTCTCATTCCATGAATGACTCGATAGTTTTGCGCTAATGATTTGTGCCCATGTCACAGCTCCTAGTGTCGTGCATGTTGGAATGGCCCTGCCACTTTATGTAGGACCGATGGACACAAATTCGATCTCTGCAATTTTCCAGATGTCAACTCTTAGATAAATAAATTATTGGATCTTATCTCCTATCCTTATTTCTGTAAAATGAGAATATTGTCACGAATTCTCTCTCAGGTTCTTTTGGGTTTTGAGTTTCAATGACTTCGATGTTCTGAAGGGGCGAGTCTGAGACTGATGGCTCTTTGTAGACCCACAGTATTATGCGGTCTACTCAGAAAACACAGCAGTGTAAGTGAAAAACATCACTATCAGGGCCCAGCAAAAGATTAGAGCTGACAGAAGAAAAAATCATCAAGGTTGCAGATCAGTCAATAGAGAACATCCAATGTGAATAATGGGAAGAAAAAAAGAAGAAAAATAAAGAGACTCAGAGAAGTGTGGGACAGCAGTAAGTGTACAAACACAGAGGTAGTGGGAGTCCCAGAAGGAAAGAGAGAGAAAAAGAAGCTGAAAAATTATTTGAAGAAAAAAACAGTTGGATACTTCCCAAATTTGATGAAAAACATTAATCTACAACTCCAAGAAGTTCAACACAACTCAAGTACTCTCCAACATAAAGAGATCTCCATGTACACGCGTCATAGTCAAATTGTGGAAAGGCAAAGTTTTGAAAGTAGCAAGGGGAAAGTAATTTCTAATGTAAAAGGCAATCTGAGTAAGATTAACAGTTGATCAGAAGTAATGAAGGTCAGAAGACTTTGCAATGACATCACAAAAGTGCTAAGAGAGAAAACCCCATCAACAAAGAATTCTGTCTATGAAAACTTACAAAACTGAAGGGGAGTTAAACATTCCTAGATAATCAAGGATCTTTGGTGAGGCTTTCCAGGTTGATTCTTCCTTCATTGAACATGTTGTGGTTTACGTTAACATAATAGGTGTTCTTTTTTTTAAGTTTATTTCTTTATTTCGAGAGAGAGAGTGAGCCTAGGTGAAGGAGGGGCAGAGAGCGAAGGAGAGAGAGAATCCCAAGCAGGCTCTGTGATGTCAGCACAGAGCCTGACACGGGGCGAGATCTCATGAATCATGAGATCATGACCTGAGCTGAAATCAAGAGTCAGATGCTTAACTGACTGAGCCACCCAGGCGACCCTTGACATATTAGGTCTTAACTGACGTGTGTGGTCACCTCACTTATACGAGAAAGACCTTGTGGGTTGCGAAATATCCCCATTTTAGACTTAGTTGCACAGCTTATATCACATTTCTCAGGCAACCAGGCTCAGTAAGTCCAGAGACTTCAGGGGTTTTGTAAACCGTTAGCAATTTTAAACAACAATGACTATCGTGCTGAAAGCATCTAATAGGAAAGGAGTGTTCTGTTTCTCAGCAGCACGTTTAGAAGTTGATACGATTGCTTCACCTGCCTTCTTTCTTTCTCGAAAACAGGAGAAAATGCTTGGTAGACCTGCTTCTCAGGCACTTATTCTTCAGATTTGCTGGAACATTGCTGTCAAATTCTTAAGGTTGCTCATAAAACACTCATCAAAGCCCTTTGGACAGTAAGCGCACACGCTGTGAAGGCACGGGGAAAAGTGCAAAGCCGTTAGTGGTGGTAATTGTCCATTTAAATTATCCTCACATCAATGGAAGAATAGATTTCTCAGCACTTGCAGAGTAGAAGCATATGATAGATTTATACTCTCTGTGATTGAATTAAAACATTTCATTCCGCTGAAAACTCAAACAATGCAAGGCCTTTGCATAATTAAGTAAAATCCTGGTTCTGTTGGTCACTATAATTATCGTATTCTGGAACACGACATGTAATTGAGTTTTGAATTGAAGGCTTTGGAGCAAGTCTGTCAAAATCAATTGAATTGATTTTCACTTATGTAGATGCATTGAGTTTTACAGTGGTTGAAGTTCTTTTTTGAACCGATTAGATTCCAGATATAGGCCAATTTTTCATATTTCAACCCTTGTACACTTTCTCAAACAATGTCATAAATATATCACAACCTCTCCTGACAAAACAACGCGGCAAACATCCTCACACCGTGTTAAGTAATTAGTTCTAAAATTGGAAAAATCGTAAGAGTTAACTTTACTAAAATGGAGTAACCAAAAATGTAAAATACAAATAACTCTAATAAAAAACAGACCACAAATATAAAACACCTGTGTCACGTAACATTGAGGATAGACCAAAATGTTAACTATCAAGGGCTTTAGCCTGGAGTTGCAGGGACCCTCCTGAAACCAGATACAGTAAAACCTTGGCTTGCAAACATAATTCATTCCAGAAACATGCTTGCAATCCAAAGCACTTGTATATCGAGGCGAATTTCAATAACCAGTGGCTCGGTGGTGATCACGGGATGTTGGGCATCACGTACTACTCGTAAGATATCGCCTGTGTGTCAAGTTAAAAGCCTTGTTCATCTTGCAGAACACTCTCAGAACTATTCGCTCACAATCCAAGGTTTTACTGCCTAGGAAGACGAAACCAAGAGCTCCAAAGAGTGAGGACACCTGATTGCTGAACCCTTGACTATCAATGTTTCTGAAGCCAAATCTATCCCTCTTGGACTTCTAAATTAAGTAAACATAAATTCCTTTTCGCTCATAAACTCACTTGAATTTCATTTCTGTTGCTGTCATTTAAAGTTCTGACATAAAAATAACCTATCTGTGAATTTTCCTACCTTGTATACGATAGGCATACGTTTAGAACGCTGAACTTCTCTCTGTCAGTGGAATTTTATGTAGTATGATTTACATTTCTATAATGCATCTTGGCTATGTTTGTTTTAATTTAGAAAAAATAACAATATTAAATCGCGAACATCACGCATTTCCATAATATTTGCCAAGAAGGCCAGGTCATTTGTAAAAGCTATGATTATGTAACACTGATTGAATATAATAGAATGAGATAGGAAACAACAAAGATTTATAGCCAAAGAAAATATAACATTGTCTATGCTAAGTGAAATAACTCAAACAGAGAACAGCGGATACCGTATGATTTTGCTGATATGTGGAATCTAAAACAAAACAAAACAAGTAAACAAACAGAAACAGACCCATAACTAAAGAGAACAGCTGATGGTTGCCAGAGGGAAGGAGGCGGGTGATGGACAAAATGGGTGAAGGGGAGAGGTAGATACAGGACCCCAGTTATGGAATGAACAGGTCATGGGGACGAAAGGTACGGAGTAGGGAGCACAGTCAATGGTGATGAAGTAACATTGTATGGTGACAGGTGGTACCTACACTTGTGGTGAGCACAGCACAACGTTTAGAATTGCCAGATCACTATGTTGTACACCTGAAATTAATGTATGTCGTGTATCACCTATATGGCAAGGAAAAAAAAAAGAAAAACGTAACATTCTAACTTACACAAATAATTCATACATCTAGGAAAAAATTGGAGGCAATCAATAAATGCCTTTCTTGAAACGGAGATGCGTTTCACAGTCGATAAGTATATTTATAAAGGGATTATTTCTCATTTGCTCCCTTGTCCCTGTTTCTTTACGACTATTATGAATTTTGTACTGTTCTGGTCGTAAATGATGTCTTCAAAATCAAGGAACTTGAAAGCCCTGGGGTAGCGGTAGGGTTTTTGGATATCTAAAAAATACGAATGGCAAGACGGAGAACAGCAGATAAGATATCAACGTGAGGACTTTGGGACGATAATAAACACAATCACGGATAGTGAATGGCGGGCGCATGCTGGCCATGAACCAGAGGTTAGGCAATGTGGTCTGTATCTGACCTGCAGTTCTTATTCCCTTCCCTTAGGAGGCCTTCTCAGATGGATGTCATCATTGGCATTAGCACCCATTTTACACAGGAATTAAGTGGAGCTTGAAGCATCTAAGTGACTTGCCCGATTTTACAGACCTGGGGAACAGCAGAACAAGACGCCAAATTCAAGTTCCCATAACCCCACGATGGGCAGGACTGCACCAATGGTCGGGTTCTGCTCAGCCTTGGTTTTGCATGTCAGTTCTACAATGTGACCTTGGACACGTTGCTAACTTCTCCGTGCTTCGTTTTTACTTAGGCGACCGTGATAATAACGCGAAGACTAAGGAAATTAATACATGAAAAACGCTCGGAGTGGTGCCCGGAATCATCTAACAAAAATTCGAGGCAATCAATTTTGCAGTATGAACTATGATTACTGTTCTGTGGTAATATGCCTGGAATTTGGTGAGTTTTCAACAAATAGTGGTATTGTTTTCAACAAGTAGTAGGTATTGTTTAAAAAACCTGGTGTAGGGGTGCCTGGGTGGCGCAGTCGGTTAAGCGTCCGACTTCAGCCAGGTCACGATCTCGCGGTCCGTGAGTTCGAGCCCCGCGTCGGGCTCTGGACTGATGGCTCGGAGCCTGGAGCCTGTTTCCGATTCTGTGTCTCCCTCTCTCTCTGCCCCTCCCCCGTTCATGCTCTGTCTCTCTCTGTCCCAAAAATAAATAAACGTTGAAAAAAAAATTTAAAAACAAACAAACAAACAAACAAACCTGGTGTAATACAGGTGGCAGAAGTTGCCAGATACTATTTTTGTGAAAATAAAAGTTTTTGGAAAAAAAGGTTTTTTGGAACTTGTTTTTTTTTTAAATCAATGTATATGCAGATGAAATTACTTAGATTTACATTATTCCAGTACATGAATTTAGCGTCTATTAAATTAAACACCAATAATCTAAGATAAAATCTTACATTATCTGCGGTGGAATGAAAAGCCAACAGAAAGTAATTTTTAAAATACCTTACGTTGATTCTAAATAATTTTAAGCATGGATTCGACTCAACATAATGATTTTTATGCACCACGTCATATAGAGTAATTGGGCCATAGTCTTACTTCATTTACTAACACTTATGTGACTAAGGGGTTCCATATCCAACTGAGTACGTATCCAGATTTTTCTGATGCTATTTTGCAAACTTTATTGTTGTTTTATTCCTAGCCTCAGTATGGTGGCAATTTGTTTAACCCCAATAATACTTTCAAATAATTGTCCTTAAATTTATTGCTAAATGGGACAATCAACTTTTCATTAGAGTTGCAATTATTCATATTACACTTGACATTATAATATTTCATAGACTTCCTTTAATTTTTTAAAAATTGCCATTGGTACTTTGCTTGAATATTTGCCTTGGGTGACCCACGCATCATCTCTAACACAGGTTTCCTGAGGGAAAAGGCAAAACAAAACTATTTTCAGGGAGACAATACTGGGGCACTCTGTGATGTTGGCTAAAACACGGAGCTGTTATCAAGGATGTATTGTTTTCCCATAAGAAAGAAAATGATTACCTTGTTGGGAAGATAAGATTATGCCAAAAATAATCTTTTTCATAAAATCTTACCACTTGGCTCTTTAAATAAGCCAGAATTATTTCAGTTAAGGTATCCAGGAAAACCCTAGGGTCTTCTTATATTTCCATATACCAAATCTTGAATTAAAACTTCGGATACAAATTGCTTTAACTGGAACTGGTTTCACATGGTTTTCGAAAGGCAGACTGGAATCTAATTGTAACATTTGAGATGGCTCCCCGAGAATCTACAGTGATCAAAACGGCATACATGTGAAATGCTTCTGAAGTTCGAAATCTGCAAAGGGAAAACATTTTTTTAATGTTTTCATTTATTTTTGAGAGAGCACAAGTGGGAGAGGGGCAGAGATGGGGGGGGGGGTGGACAGAGGATCCAAACTGGGCTCCACGCTGACAGCAGAGAGCCCGACGTGGGGCTTGAACTCAGAGCCCCAAGATCGTGACCTGAGCCAAAGTCAGATGTTCAGCCAGCTGAGCCACCCAAGTGCCCTAGAACAACATTTTTACAGTACTTTCAAATCGTTTATCCCACTCACAGTTATATGAACGTGTATTAAAATTGTTTCTTATACCAACAATTAATCCACTGGAGTCACTGAAATGTAACTTAAAGATCCACTGAAGAAGGTTCAATTGTCTTGTTCTTATTTTTATAGGTGACAGAAGTTGAGTGGCTTGCTCAGAATGATAGATGTGATTCCTAGAATTAGGATTAATGGGTATATATATATATATTTAAAACCCAACAAGTCTGAAGTAGGAACAAGATGAAGAAGGCAAAGGCACAGATCCCTGAAGCTAAAACTCCTGCCTGGAATAGTTGCCATGATTCGAAATAGAAGTGACCCAAAGTAGGTTTCCTGACGATTTGGGGGACCATACACTCCTACACATCATACCCAACATGTTGAAAACCAGGCACAGAGAATATCTTGAAAACAGCAAGAGGAAAATGACTCATTACATACAAGAGAACTGAATAAAGTTAACAGGTAACTCTTGTTTTTAAAAAAATGTTTAATGTTTATTCATTTTTGAATGAGAGAGAATGAGAGAGAGAGAGAGAGAGAGCACAAGTGGGGAGCGGCAGAGAGAGAGGGAGACACAGAAACCGAAGCAGGCTCCAGGCTCTGAGCCCTCAGCACAGAGCCCGACCCGGGGCTCGAACCCACAGACCGTGAGATCATGACCTGAGCTGAAGTCGGATGCTTAACCGACTGAACTACCCAGACTCTCCAAACAGGTAACTTTGTATTAAAAATAGTAGAAATCAGGGGTGCCTGGGCGGCTCAGTCAAGCATCAGACTCTTGATTTCAGGTCCGGTCATGATCTCACAGTTCCTGAGTTCGAGACCCGGATTGAGTCCAGCATGAGGCTCCGTGCTGACAGTACAGAGCTTGCTTGGGATTCGTTGTGACAGCGAAAGAGATAGTTCTGGGTAGACACCCAGTGCACTGCCCAGTCTTTCTGACAAAGAGGCTTATTTGCTTGTCCGGGAGCTTTGGCCTCAGGGACAGACTTCCGGTCCGTCATACTTATAGGAGTCTAAGGAGGTGCTTTCAGGGAATGGAGGCCAGTAGACACCGTCTTTGCAGCCTCCCCCTGCTTTGCTCCAGCTCTCTGGAACTTTCTAGAAAAGAGTTTAAACCCTTGTCTGGTGCCCTAATTTTTGCAGATGCAACCAGTAGAGTCTTCAGTGGATAATGCAGTCTGTCACTTACATTTCAATAAAAAGGTAAATAAACAAAGGTGTAACATACAGTTACTGAGAAAAACTGACAGATAAGAGAGAAAGGCACCAAGGAAACAATGGAATCAATCATTTGTGAGAATTTCTCCAAGTTCATGATAAACATGAAGCCACAGGTCCGAGAAGCTCAGAGAACACCAACCAGGAGGAGCACCCCAAATCCCATACCTCTCCATATCAGATTTGAACTGCAGACAATCAAAGAGAAAGAAAAATCTTTAAAGAAGGAAGAGGAGGGAAAAAAACTAATTACGTATAGAGGAGCAAGGAAAACCGTCGCATTGGCCTTTTCTTTAGAAACTGTGCGAGCAAGAAGAAACCAAGTGAAATACTTACAAGTGTTGAAAACAAAAACAGACCCACAAAACGCCACCAGCCTGGAATTCTGCATCCAGCAAATTTTTACCTTTATTTACTCAAAGGTAAAGGAAAAAATACTCTCTCCAACAAACAAAAATCAAGGGAATGTGTTGCCAGTGGACCTGCCTTGCATGAAATATTAAAAGAAATTCTTTAGAAAGAAAGAAAATAGTATTGGTCGGAAGCTTGGATCTGCATAAATAAAGGAAGGATCCTAGAGAAGGAATACACATAAAATAGAATCTCTTATGTCTCTTATTTTTCATCAGTTAATTTAATAATCATTTCTTCAAATTACTAATAATGGGACCTGGGGTAATCAGTAGAAGTCACGCCTAAGGGTTCCTTTTTACAGAAGTCATCTAAAAGGATCTAGACCAGCCACGCACGTACATTTACCCCTCGTTTTGTCTACAATGTTCTGGCTTTGTACTTAAACACAATAAATAATTTCAGGGTTTCCTACAGCAATTCACCTTCGTGTTCTTCCGTTTATTCAAAACACGGATTTAGTAGAACAAAGGAGCGGCATTGGCCCTTGATCTATTTCTATTTGTCTAGAAATGAAATGTTGCTCCTTGGAAAGGGCATTTGTACTGCTTTTATCTGTGTTACTGAGCCTTCGGTAGACTAAAATATCAAACAGAATATCACTCTCAGTTGATACAAAAGATCTTTTTACTCAAGCGCTTTCTTCTAAGGGAATTTCTCTATGGGGGCGTCAAGGAGAGTCTACTTATCATCTGAAAGCAGAGGTAGAAGAAACTCATCCTGGAGAAGATGGTGTTTGTTCCTTGGATATTCCTTGAGGGCGAAATTGACTTGAACTGGCATATGGATAGAAGAGCTCACCTTAGGAGAACTGAATCCGACTTGTGGAGTAGGGGGTGTTACCAGAATCCAGCTTTATCTCATCTTGCCATCTTTTTACTCTTTTACTGCCAGCAGATCTGCCCTTCTCACCCCTTACAGATATCAGCAGAAAGCCTCCTACCCAAACGCTGCAGAGTGTGAGGGTCTCAGTCCACGTCTGATACACTCCCACCCCCTCCATTTCCGATGTGGGGGTGCAATCAAAGGAATAGGGAGAGGAAGACTTCCTTATAGAACTGGTAACTTCTTGGGATACTGCTGCTTGGTTTTCTCTCTAATGAGACCACGTGATGGTATCGATTCTCCAGGTAATATGCAGCTCTATCTTGGCCCCTCGGTCACTGCAGATGTTTCCAGAGAGAGGCAACCTCCCTTCAGCGCACAGCTCTTTCCACCATGTGACTTTGGGTGGGACGCTGGAACTGTTGAGATCTTTTCTTCACTCTAAAGTGGGACAACCCTCTCAGTGATCTCTGGGCATAGAATAAAGGGAAGGATGTGGTGAGGAGTCATTGACTGGAGTGAGACTCTTACGACTACTCGTCCGTGGGAGGAAGGTCCGTCCACGTGTGGACGGACCTCTTTAGGATACCTGATGCTTAGAACCTTCTTGCGTTAGCCATGGTGCCCGAGTGCTCATTCAGGAGTTAAAAAAGAAGCTCCATACAACATCCTAGTACATAGAATTGATTTTGTTCTCTTCAATCGTTAAAGTCATATTTTTTATAGTGGTGGATCTTGGGATAAAACAGAAAAGGAAAATATAAAAGGCAATCACCCATGCTTCCACAATGCACACTTTCCACATATTGGTACATTTCTACCTAGTCTGAGTGACAAAAGTTCAGAACAATTAAATCTGTCCTTCTTTGAATATATATAAATCACGTTGTGATGGAAAAAATGTGCAATTTCCTGTTCCCATAAAGTTAATTTTCATTAAATAGCTAAAAGAATGTAATGACTGGGGAGCCTGGGTGGCTCAGTCAGTTAAGTGTCCAACTCTTGGTTTCAGCTCGGGTCATGATCTCACAGTTTGTGAGTTCAAGCCCCACATCGGGCTCGGTGTTGACAGTGTAGAGCCTGCTTGGGATTTCTCTCTCTCTCTCTCTCTCTCTCTCTCAAAATAAAGTAAACTCAAAAAAAAAAAAGAAAGTAATGATCAAAATAAATAAAACAAAGCATCACCTACTCTTTCTATGCCACTGAGTTGGAGTTGGTTCAGTTCTTCACATACTGGCCGCCAGTGCGGTGGAAAGCTGGCTCTGTGCCCGATGCTGAGGAATGTGATAAACAGCCATGATGATGTTCCTGTCTTCAAGGAGCTTACAGTCTGGATGAAGAGACAGAAATGTCAACAGATACAATATAGTGTGTTTGGAAGACTATTAGGAGGCATGGTATACTCTGTAGGGGCATGTGTGGTGAAGACTGCAGAGAGAAGGGCTTCTTGTTTATTTATTTTGAAAGAGAGAGAGAGAGAGAGAGAGAGAGACTGAATGTGAGTGGGGAAAGGGGGAGAGGAAGAAGGAACGAAAGAATCCCAAGCAGGCTCCACACTGTCAGCGCAGAGCCCGAGGCAGGGCTCGAACCCACGGGCCATGAGATCACGATCTGAGCCGAGATCAGGAGTTGGATGCTCAACCGACCGAACCACCCGGGTGCCCCCAACAAGGGCTTCTTCGCAGAGAATGTGGCCCCTACGCAGAATGTGGACGCCTGAAGGGGCATCTTCCAGACTGAGGAGGGGAAGGCTGGAGGCAGGAGAAGACAGTTTGGGCAGAACTCCCCAGTTCACACAAATTCACCTTGTGCATTGCGAACCTGGGTTTATGGCCAGTTGGCATCTCCATGGCATCAGGTTTGGGTCGGGCAGGCAGTGGCAGAAGGGGCTCCGGGCAGTGGTCTATCACGACACTGTGGAGATTGAACACCACCTTTTCGGTAACAGAACAACAATGGTGTGGTCAGACAGAGGTTTGTGAAATCTTTGGGAAGACAGATTGAAAGGGGGAAAGCGGAAGAAGTGAAAGCCAATCGAGAGACAATCCTAATAAGGCGGAGGAGTGATCACGCGGCCCAGACTGCCAGGGTGATAGTGACGGGACGTAGGACCCACTGGTGTGACAGACGCCAGAATGGCACCAAGCTTATCAAATACGGTTTCAGTTTTTGTCTGGGCATTTGCAGGTCAAGGCCGGTGTGGCCACGCCTGGGTGTCGCGGTCCCTGTTCCTCTATCACATGGCTCTGAGCTGCTGTCCCTGGGATATTTCTCCTCCTTTTGCAGGACGGCTCCTTACCGTGAACCCCTAAGTGGTCATGGAGAAGAGACAGCAAGCGTCTCAGGCAAAGAGGCAACAGAAAAATGAAGAAATGCAAGAACAAGGCAGATGAGGACCAGATCACCCGCCAGAAAAATCTATGGTCTGAAGGAGGCAAAAGCTATAAACAGAGACTTTCCCGGCACGCGAAGAAATTAAAAAATAAAAGCTCCCTTTGAAATAAAGGATCAGAACAGATTTAAAAACAAAAAAGGCACCGAAAGAGATGAAAGGGACTGAAGGAAAAAAATGGGAGAGAAAAATATTTTGCACAGAAATGAAAGTCACATTCTATGAAGCAGAGAGGGGACTAGATGCTGTGAACAGAGCAGTGAGGGACGCAGAGGCCATGGAATCAGTGAGGAAAGAATACAAATGAAAAATTCACAAAAGAGTTAACACGACTGGTTAACAACGACGGGGCACATACGTGAGCCGGCAGAAATGAAAGAAATGCAAATTAATTCAAGAGAAATATATGTCTTGCCTGTCCAACTTTAAAAGATGAAAAATTAATATTGATGCGAGAAAGAGCCAATTTCATAATTTCTGGTTAAAAAAAAATGTGCTTTTGGCGACATCCCAACGTCTTAAAATCAGCACACTCTTCTAAAGAGTAATTTCATTAAAAAAATACACCTTGAGGAAATTAATTTAGAAATGGGGGAAACTTACTAAACCAGTATTTTTTTTTCCCCCTCCGTGACACTTGTATCAATAAAAAATTGGGAGAACCGAAATGTCCCGCAATATGGGATCACTCAGTAATTATCTACGCAGTGCACATTGCCTGCTCAAGGTGAGGACGTGGTTTTTCAGCTTTGTTGGCATTTTCTCAGAGCGAGGAGTCAGGGCTGACATCTCACGGACAAAGCGGGCACAGGTCCTGGGACACACGAGAATGTTAAGGGCCATGAAGTGTTTTAATTCCTTTTACAATTTAGAAGAAAAATCATCATGATCCTAGACTATTATCCAGCCAGCCGGTATACCAATGCAGTTGCAAAGCATAATCTTTAATATTATTTTTGAAGGAAGGAGTCCACCGAGGCAGAAATGCCTAGAACCCTCAAAGTCACCACAGGGCCACGAGAGGGAGGAGTTCCTGACCCCGGCCCCCAATCCAAAGCCTCTGCTCGGTCATTCTGGCAGCATTGCAGACGAAGAGAAGGAAGGAGAATGGGGTCCAAGCGCAAGCCTCCGAAATGCCCTTGGCACAGAGCGCTAGGAATCCCAAAGAATTCGCCAACCACAGCTTCTCTGGGCGGGTTCTGAAGCCGCTGAGAAGAAGGTTCACTAACAGTCTGCTGGATTTAAGATTCATATTTTTAAAGATTATATGTATGTGGAATTTTTTCCATTATATATTACTGACTATAAAAAGCAAGATAAAGAACGTCACGTCAACGATGGTCCCAATAGTATATGAGTGAGCGTGTCAGTTTGTAAACGGGTAGGAGATGGCTGGGTTACCTCCAAGGTGGGATTAGATGTGGGTTAGTTGTGGGGGGAGGTGGAAAAAGGGGAGACGGAGGGATCCAAACACAGAACATAGAAGGTCTTTAGGGCAGGGAAACTATTCTGTATAATATTACAATAATGGATATGTCAGCATACATCCGTCCAAACCCATAGAATATACAAAGCCAGGAGTAAACCCTGTTGTAAACTATAGATTTGCGGTGATTACGACATGTAAATGTAGGTTCATTAATTTTAACAAAGGCACCACTCCGGTAGGGACTGTTGTGTGGGGGGAAGAGGGGCTTGTGGTTGGGGGTATTTGGGAAATCTCTGTACTTACAGTTTAATTTTGCTATGAACCTACTCTAAAAAGTCAAGTTCATTAGCTAAAAGAAAAAAGCCTCTTTACACTATGGTAGTCGCGAGAGAAGATGCTGCTTCATGAATCAACTCCATACTGTACAAGCCCAAAAGGAAGCTTTGAGATCACCCAAACCAAACTGAAAAATTCTGACCCTGTGCAACCAATCCTCCTGACCCCCAGCCCAAATTCATGTAAATTCTATCAGGCTGTTGTTAGAAGTACACCCCAAATTCTCTATAATTCAGAGGCCTCTTACTCTTAACTCATACATTTTTCTGGAACCAAAACCTTGTTGATAACTGAAAATATTGCCAGTAGGTCGAACATTTTCATGTCGCACCGCGAGACAGGTGATCTTTCCGCGGCAAATTAAAGGAGCACGCGGACCAAATGTCATCACGAGTAAGAGTATAGCAATTACAGATCAACAAACGTTCAAGAAGCGTGAAAAAAGTCATATGTAAAAATACACGTGTCTGTATACACACCTTCTTCTATCTCTCTGTGTATACATACGTGTCTACACATGCACGCATATTTATACTTAAGTAATACACATCCTTAAAGAAAGTTGATCACAGCCAATGGCTTCTTCCAGCAAGAGTTCAAGAGATCGAATGCAAGTATAATTTTTATTCACTTTCTTAAGTATTGTTATGTCTGTGATTTGACTTTAGATTTTATAGTCAAGACTTTTCGTCCCCAAGCCCCATCATCAACATACATGACAATACCTGCCCTCTTTGGCTACCACATGTGACCATTTTCTGATGGGGACAAGCTATATCTGCAAGAAACCTTTTTTTTTTAATGTTTATTTATTTTTGAGAGAGAAAGAGCTTGCGTGTGTGCATGAGAGAGGGAGGGGCAGAGAGAGACGGAGACACAGAATCCGAAACAGGCTCCAGGCTCTGAGCTGTCAGCACACAGCCCAACCCCGGGCTCGAACCCATGAACTATGAGATCATGATCTGAGCTGAAGTCGGAAGCTTAACCGACTGAGCCCCCCCGCCCCCGGCGCCCCAGATCTGCAACTTACTGGTTTACTGATGTGTCACCCTTGCTCCAACCCTCGCTTACTCAGGACTGGTACATATGGGTGGCTGACCCAGCTCGGTGATGAGTTGTGTGACAGCTCTGTTTCTCCATAAAAGCAACATATGGTGAGTGTTATACGTTGAGTTGTGATTCTGCTCAACCTTTGTTGCCCTGACTCCCAGTATCTCAGAAAGTGACCTTATTGTATAGTTAAGACAAGGTCATGGGGCAGTAGATTGGGTCCCTAATCCAATATGACTGGTGTCCTGATAAAAAGGAGGAATTTGGACACAGGGACAGACACGCATACGGGGAGAATGTCAGGCGAACATGAAGACAGAGATCCGGGTGACACCTCAACAAACCAAAGGACACCAAAGATTGTTAGCAAGCCACCAGGATCTGGGAGAGAAACTTGAAACAGACTTCCCCTCGAAGACTCAGAACCAGACCTGCTGGTATCTTCATCTTGGACTGACAGCCTCCAGAGCTCTAAGAAAATAAATACATTTTGTTCTTATTTGCTTCCTTTTTTAAGCAAGCTAGCTAGCTGGCTAGATAGCTAGCAAGATAAGGAACATGGTATCAGTATGGTCCTGGTGGTGTGTGGGTAGGCGTGCAGGTTTGTACACAGGTGGTGAAATGCTAGGTGTCTGGCTTACCTCTGGGGTGGGATTGTGCGTTTCCTGCTGATAGAGACCCTTCTGATTGATCTTTTTCTCTACAGTGGGTTCTTATTATCAACATTCTATTTCATGTTCCGTTATATTTTTTAAATCTATAATTGCCGTATTTGTGGGATAAAACTAATAAAATCTATGAAAACTGGGTGCACAGAAGTAAAATCAGTAAATACATCATTTGCCGTCTCCATTTCCTTACACTGATAAGTTTAGTTGAAGGATCTTACTTCCTTCTTATTGAGAGAAATCTTAAGGTAGGAAATATTCAAGTTATTCTCAAGAAGGAAACAAATTTCCCGATTTGACGATTTGCCTCAATTTTTCACTTTCGTTGAAGTGCTAAAGTTTTCACCGTCAAAAAATGTATATGCTCCGGTTGTTAAAAAGAAAACCACAGGCCCCAAATGATGTCACTTATGTGAAGGACCCACGTCAGTAAGTCAGGAATTACTACCTACCTAACCTAACCACAGTTTCACTCCCACCCTGCTGTCCCAATCCCGTCCCAATGTAACGTAACCTTTAGCCAACCAAACTGGAATTTCCTGGTCAACGCTAGGAGGTAATCCCCTGATAGATCCCTTCTATTCCTCAGGAGGGGGAGTTTGCCTAACACAATGCATTCCTTGCTGATAAATTCCTTTTTCCCACCCTCTCATTGCCTCCTTTTTGTACAGCTCTTTGGAACACCCTCTACTTGCTGGTAGGATGCCGGCTTGCTCATGAATCATTTCATAAAGCCAATTAGATGGTTTACGTTTACTTAGTGGAATTTTGTTTTTGAACACAGTGTTTAGATTTCTGTTGATAAATGATCACCCG
Organism: Felis catus; assembly: GCF_018350175.1. NCBI lineage: Eukaryota > Metazoa > Chordata > Mammalia > Carnivora > Felidae > Felis > Felis catus. Next base: position 5,502,486 of record NC_058380.1, read on the forward strand.
CACTCTCATCTTTAAGGGCCTAAGAAGATTTTTAGGCCAACCCTACAAGCTTCTTTAGTTGACTTTTTATTCTATAGTAAAATTTCAAAAATAAAACAAACGAACAAAACTCCTTACTGAAATAACAGAGTGGTCTCCTGTATTTAATAAGATAATGCAGAAACAACATCCCCCCAAACTTTCCATTAACCTAAGACAATTTGAATAATAACCTAAAGACAATTTGATGACAAATGAGAAGGAAAAAATTAGAATTGCTAATTAAAAACAAGCTTATTTTAATAGGAATATCACTCATCTGTGTACATTGTAGTCAATGCCTTCACATTTGGTTGTTTGAAAATGGCACATTTACGAGTTTATAAAAGTTCAGCATTATATGAATGGAAATGTCAATGCATATGTTCTTTGCTAAAAATGAGAAATTCACCTCTCCACTTTTAAATTTAACTTTTAAAAACACGAATATAGGGGCGCCTGGGTAGCTCAGTCGATTAAGTGTCCGACTTCAGCTCAGGTCATGATCTCACGGTCCGTGAGCTCGAGCCCCGCATCGGGCTCCGTGCTGACAGCTCAGAGCCTGGAGCCTGTTTCAGATTCTGTGTCTCCCTCTCTCTCTGCCCCTCCCCTGCTCACGCTCTGTCTCTCTCTCTCTCCAAAATAAATAAACATTTTTAAAAAAGTTTTAAAAAGACACGAATATATATTAATTGAGTAAAGACTCATTGTCTTGTAGGTCAAGTGGTTCATCTCCTTGTCGGTTTACTTTTTTCTAAGCTATAAATTCTCTTGGGAAAATCCAGTTTTGGATGTTTATCATTGTATGACTAGTGCCACTTTAAACCAAAGAATTTCTTATTAAATTAGCCAACAGAATATATAACTTTCTTGCACTTTTCAAACATGTACTGCAGAAACAGCAAGCAATATTTTTGAAATGACAGGTGAATGAATATTATGTAGCACTCAGCCATAAACAACTTCACAGTCCAAATAAAATCTACCCTATAAATTTTGTATTAAAATGGAATGTCTGCTGGAAATTTATCTGTTCTCAGAATAAGGAAGGGCATTTTATGATTGAGAGTTATATTAATCATACATGGATTATCAACTTTCAAGTTCACATAATAATATTAAAATTCTGTCTAAACATCTTATTGAAGGTAATGCTACCTAAAGCGCTCGATTTTTTGAGGCGGACATAAAATACGGAGATCTGTGTGGTGCAAGGGGGTGATTTGTTTCTAGGCTGAGGAAAAGGAGTCAGTGAAGAAAGAGGGATGAGATATAGGTGATATTTGGCGTAATGGATGGAGCAAATTTTCAGAGCTGACAGGAGGAAGCAGGGTAAAGACAACTGTGTGTGGGAGAGAGCAGGCATCCCTGGAGATCTTGCTCAGAAAGAGGAGCTGTTGAAAAAGGAGACTTCGTGAGGTTGGGAGAGTGGAATTTGAGGAAACATATCCAGATCCATGCTCTCTTAGGAGAGCCGGGAGCAAGGAAGGTGGTCATGAACTAGGCGATATGAAGACTATGTCACTGGACTTCCTAGGGCATTAAAAAACACACACACCACATAGACTTTTATATGCTGGGCAAAACCGTGGGGACCAATGATACTAGAAGTTATAAATTTGCAGAGGACCGAGTTTGCTGCGGTGTGTTTGTATTATTTTGTCATTTTTGCCAGAAGCGTAGAGAGGAGAGATGTGGGGTTCATCCAGGATCGGGGACTGTCGTGATAGAAATAGCCGGAAGTCAACAAATGCGCAACTCTGGATAAGACAGGCATGGCTACCGGGGTCCCAGCTGGCCACGATCACAGTGGGTGCAAAGCCCAGGGAAACAGAGAGACCCCCAAGGGCACAGGGCAGAAGCGGCTGGAGGCAGGTTTCTCAGGAAAAACTGGAAGGGACAGGAAGTCTCTGCCTACACGAACCACTGCGAGTGCTGATGAGATTAATCCTGAGTTTGAGATGAAGCCTAAAATGAGGTTATTTGTTGCGTTAAAACCTAATGAGGAATATGCTGTTTTAACTGAAAGCTTTCTCCAGAGGATTTAACCTAGCCGTGTACCTTGGACTTGAGTTTTGGAAATGTCCATCAATCATCGTGCAGACTTCCGCTTCCGAGCTCACAGGAGGTGGATGTCCCACGTGGCAATGGCCTTCAGTCCCGCTGAAGCTACCGCCCCATTCTGGTTATGTCCTATTTGCTAACACTACTCTTTGGGCTGGGCATTCTTTCCTGGGGGGACACCCTGTTACAGGTGTGGCTTGTGTCCGAGGAGCATAAAGCAAGGCACCTCGGTCTCTCATTCCAGCTGTGATCAGGGTCTCATTCATGAACCGCGAGGACCATCTTCCAAAAGCTTCTGTGTCTGTTCAAGAATCTCTCCCTTCGTGTTTGTTTTTCTTTTTGTTTTTCAGGTCAGTTCCATTTACGAATGAACTGCGGGAAAGAAGTGTGCCACAGCAACAGACGCCAGCCTTCCAACTGTGGCCCTTCTGATGCCTCCTGATGTTGACATTCATGGGCAGAGGGTAGGGCCAAGCTATTCTGGGAGGTGACCCATCGCAGTTTGAATTCTGATCAGTTTTTAATGACATTTTTTCGGTTTTGACAAGGCACATTTCAACACAGAACAAGGTTAATAACGGGCTTTTATTAACAGGATGTTTATTAATGGTGGGTACAAGCAGTGACAGCCTGATCATCTCAGGTATGTGGTCCTGGGTGACCCTCAAAGCTGAAGTCAGTGTTAGCAAACCACAAGGGGCTCCTTCCCTAGGAGCTGTATCTCTCATGTTCCCTTTAACTATTAATACAGTTTCTTAAATTGTTCTGGCTCTACCCCCCTGCCCAAAGGTATAAAACAGTCCATCAGATAGTTTAATACATATTCCTTCGTTGATATTCAAAACTCCTGGAAGAACAGTACATGGAGTCCTGCCAGCCCCACAACCTTGGCATTCGGTTTAGCTGGTCTACATAAAAAATTAACCAGCCTTTTAAAAATGCAGCCGTGCGCTACAGTGGCTCACTGCAGTTCTGTCTTTCCCTTTCCCACGGAGGATTCAAGCACATTTCCGATAAATCAAAAGTTTGGACAAACCAAACGTATGTAGCATTATTATCATTTCAATTTAATGGATCCCAAATATTCAAGATCTTTCCTTGCTCCAAGGAAGCCCCTTAGACGCAGAGAGATGCTTTAGAAGCTGTCTGTACCTTGAATACCAAAGCTTTACTTGGGCGGAGTTGGATTAAAGAGGCTTGGTAGGGTCATCAATGACGAGGGAGCTTAACACTTTACCTAGACTTTCACATATTTTTTTTCATAGAGGTCAAAGTACTCTTCGGGGGCTTAAAAAAAAAAAAAATATATATATATATATATATTCTAGGGGTGCCTGAGTGGCTCAGTTGGTTAAGCATCCAACTCCTGATTGTGGCTCAGGTTGTGATCCCACGGTTCATGAGATCAAGTCCCGCATCAGGCTCTGTGCTGATAGCATGGAGCATGCTTGGGATTCTCTCTCTCTCTCTCTCTCTCTCTCTCTCTCAAAAGTAAATAAATAAACTTAAAAACTACAAAATAAAATACATATATTTATAAATAAATAAACAAATAATGAAAAATACATATTTCAATGGTATGTCCTTACCACTTCTGATTTTGTGTGTCTGGCCTTCTCCTTATATTCTTAATCAAGTTGGCTAGTAATTTGTCTATTTATAGATATTTCCAAAGCCCAGCATTTTTCACTAATTAAGTCTGCTGCTGTATATTCTCCACATTAGTAATTTATGCTCTTATTTTCATTTCTTTCCCCATGCCTTCTTCTAGATTATTTTGTTGTCTTTGTCAAATTTTTTTTTTTTCTGAGCTGGGAATTTAACTCAGTAACTTTAATTATGTAAATGTGCATGCTGATGGTGTTCAGTGCTATTAATTTCCCCCTGATCGTTGCTTTCTGGTGTGTGGTGTTCTCATCATCTTATTTTTAGAAAATTCTGTAATTTCAGCTTTAATGTCCTCTTTCGCCCAAGGGTGGTTCAGTAGAAGGGGTTTATTAACTACCAAGGGGAAAGGCCTTTGTGCTTTAATTTCCAGTTTTATTGCAGACCAGAACATGCGGATGTTTTCTCTATGACCATATAGCCACACACACACGTCTCATGGGCATAAAATAAGAAATAAGAGCTGCTCTATTGTCTGGTGTAGTGTTCTCCATACGTCCTCAAGATCTATCATATCGATGTTGGCTAGCTTTCTTTCGTCCTTCAAGCTCTTTGTTCACGTCATCTGCTTTGGCCTGCGAATATAATAGCATCTTCTATTATTAGTGTATTTCTGCCATGTTTCCTTCCAACTCCCGAATTTGCCACTTTATAATGTGGTTTGCTATGTTTCTTGGCTCATAAATATTCATACATATTATACTTAGCGAATTGCGGCCTTTGTATGAAAAAGTACCCGTCTTGCTTACATTTCGTGCTTTTTGACTTGAATTTACTTTGTCCGATGTCGGGATAACTGCCTTTGAGTTTCCATTTATTTTGTCTGACTTTGTCCACTCCTTTGTTTTCAGCCTCTTTAAATCATTTCTTTTAGTTCTGTTTCCTATATGGAGTATATTGAGCCAGATTGAAAATAGCCCTTTTCCTTTTGATAGGTGAGTTAAGTCCATTCACCTTTACTGACATGACTGACATATTTAGTCTTAACTTTGTCATAAAATGTTATCATTTTGTGTATCTTTTTATATTTTCCATGTTCTTACTCTACCTAATGTAATTTTGTCTTTTACTTTCATTTTTTTTCTGATTTCAATCACCTCTCTTTTCATTACTTCCTCCTTTTTTGTCCACTTCTATTCTTTGTTTTTCAATTTCTAATTCAATTTTGTTTGTTTGTTTTTTTTTCAATGCACTCAGATGTTTGTTCACATATGTTTATTTCCATGTGGGATGTTGCCTTAGACTTTTATTCTGTCCATGAACATTTCTGTGATGGGAGCTTTCTTCAGTTGACTTGCGTTGAATTTTGTTTTCTAAGACTTGACAATAACACCATGTGGATTGGTTAATCTCTTCCTTGTTAATTCTGTAACTTTGGGCTATTTTACAAGATTCCTAGTTTAACATCTTCCTTATCTGTCAGTCTAGCCAAGCTGGGAGATACTTTAGTGGGTTATTTTTTGTTGTTTTTAGTGGGGAAAAATATCGTGTGTCCTTTATTTCTTTGACTCTCTTTTGTTTTTCAGAACTCTAAATATTCCCTTTTACTGAGGCACCTGGGTGGCTCATTGGGTTAAGCATCTGACTCTTGATTTCAGCTCAGGTCAGGATCTCACGGTTTGAGAGATCAAGCCCTGAGTAGGGCTCTGCCCTGACAGTGTGGATCCTGCTTGGGATACTCTTTCTCCCTCTTTCTCTGCCCTTCCCCAATTGTTGTCTCTCTCTCTCTCTCTCACTCAAATAAATAAATAGACATGAAAAAAATGGAATATGTGCCCCTTTTACTTGGTCCCCTTTTCCATTCAACTGCCAAGGCAAGCTTCTTTCTACTTGCCCTTCTTCGCCCCAAAGCGGCTCTGTGTTTTGAGGAATGTCTCTTCAAACAGGGTGTACTGGTATGTCTTTTCTCTGAGGCCCACTGGCTGAACTACCCAGGTACATTTTTCGTCCTTTTGTACCTAATATGAACCTAGTCTTTCTGCCAGGAGTTTCAGACCGCACTTCATTTTCTGAGGGCTTTCTTTTTCGATCTTGTATAGAGTGTTTTGTCATGGATGTCGTTGTTGTTATTGTTTTTATTCTGTCCTTGTCAAAAAGCCTGGTTACGTGCCTTTGTTAAATTCAGGGGTAAGGTGAAAATGTGCGAATTCACAGACTGAAATTCATTGATTTTTTTTTTCTCCCTGTTTCCTTAAAGATATTTTGAAGTTTGGGCAAGTGATTCTGAGGACATGGTTTTCGTGTAGGTGTATTTTGCCTTCTTGTTCCGCGCTACGTTTGGAGAAAATAGGAGAGACAGAAACACAGTCTACTACTATTTTTTTCAGCTGTCTTGTTACACCTTCTGATACCGTTCCACAAACACCAAGGATCTGCACCTTTCCTTAGAAATCTTTTTCTCTCTCTGTTTTCCAGATCACATAACTTCTACCGACCTATTTTCAAAGTCACTGCTTCCTGTACCGTCTCTGTTCCAGTGTGAAGGCCATCGGTTGACAACTTTTTAAGATATTGTATGTTTCCTTAAGAGAGTGAATTTTTCACTTGCAGAATTTTTATTTATTCTTTTTCATTTTTTTTGTTTGCTCTGAAGACATTTCCTTTTTAAATTTGTTATGAACATAGTTCCTTTATCTTATTGAGCGTAGTTCTAATAGCAGCTGTGAAACCATTGCCTCCAAATGCCCACATCCGTAAACTCACAGTCAGTCTCTCAGTTGGTTTCTCTCTTAATAATAGGAAACTTCTATGGGGTGCCTGGGTGGCGCAGTCGGTTAAGCGTCCGACTTCAGCCAGGTCACGATCTCGCGGTCTGTGAGTTCGAGCCCCGCGTCAGGCTCTGGGCTGATGGCTCAGAGCCTGGAGCCTGTTTCCGATTCTGTGTCTCCCTCTCTCTCTGCCCCTCCCCCGTTCATGCTCTGCCTCTCTCTGTCCCAAAAATAAAAATAAACGTTGAAAAAAAAATAATAGGAAACTTCTTTTCCCCTCGTATATCAAGTGATTTGGGATCAGATCCTAGACAGCGTAAAGTGATATTGCAGGGACTCTGTTATTGTTCTCCAAAGACTGTTGGGGGTTTGGCTCATTTGTTTTACCAGGAAATTGACTTGATTGAACACAAAAAGCTATCCGTCTCTTCAGTACAGGCTCATATCCTGCTTCTTTTTTTTTTTCTTTTCAAAAATTTTTTTAATGTTTATTTATTTTTGAGACACAGAGAGAGACAGAGTGTGAGCAGGGGAGGGGCAGAGAGAGAGAGAGAGAAAGACACAGAATCCGAAGCAGGCTCTGGGCTCTGAGCTGTCAGCACAGAGCCCGACGCGGGGCTCGAACTCACAAGCCGTGAGATCATGACCTGAGCCGATGTGGGACACTCAACCGACTGAGCCACCTAGGCGCCCCCTACTTATTTCTTTTAAGCCTAGTTCAGGTGCTTAAATTCTGTTCCATTTATGCATAATTTAGTAATTAACCAGAGATTTGAAAACCACTGTTACAGAGAATTTGGGTCTCTACTTCTCTGACTCCCTAGATTATCCCTGCTCTATTTCTGGAATAGAGATGGAATCAGTTTCTTTTTTGTAAAGAATTCTTTAAGTTTTTGTTTATTTATTTTGACAGAGAGAGAGGAAGTGCAAGTGGGGGAGGAGCAGAAAGAGAGGGGGAGAGAGAGAGAGAATCCCAAGCGGGCTCTACACTGTCAGGGCAGAGTCCGATGTGGGACTCGAACTCACAAACCCAGGATGGTGTCCTGAGTTGAAGTTGGATGCCTATACCTTCCTACCACACTGATATAGTTGCTAATATTTTAAGAGTGACTGAATTTTTGGACTTCAAGTTATGTGGTTTCAGGACCTGCCTACTGTCATAGCTGCTCAAATGATTTAAACAAGGAAATGTAAAATTGAAATAACTAACAATTTAATTGCACTTTATGTTTATGACGCAGTTGTTTGACAACTCACAATGACCCGGGTAAGGACGTGAGCAACTAAAGATCAGAGAAGTGAAGAAATTTTTAACCGCTGGTTTTGGAACTTGAACGCAGTTCCCCAAATACAAATAATATTCTAGTTCATTGTCCTTCCCTTTCCTCTGAGGAAGAATACCACGCTCGATGGAAACTTGTTTACTTTTGTCATTTTCCCACCACTCCAAATATAAAATTAAGGTAAATTATACTTAACCATCAGATTAAATGATATTTACTTTATTTATTTATTTTTCTGAATGGTGTTTTGCCCGGGGTTGGGGGGGATGGGGGGCGGAGAATTATGTGCCTTGATTCTGCACCCTGTGGCTTTTTTCTATTTATTTTCTTGTTATTTCCTGTCTACTTATTTTCTTATTTGGTTGCTGCTGTGAATACTAAAGGGAAGCCAGGTTGCTAAATGTACTGGTGTGTTGAAAACACAACCTGAGTATAAGAATTGGGGAATAGGGACACCTGGGTGGCTCAGTCAGTTAAGCGTCTGACTTCGGCTCAGGTCATGATCTCTGGGTTCGCGAGTTTGAGCCCCGCGTCGGGCTCTGTGCTGACAGCTCAGAGGCTGCAGCCTGCTTCGGATTCTGTGTCTCCCTCTCTCTCTGACCCTCACCAGCTCTCTCTCTTTCTCTCTCTGTCAAAAATAAACATTAAAAATAAATAAAAAAAAAAGAATTGGGGAATCAACTTGCACAAGTTGAAGAGACTGGTGTTCCAACCATGGAAGAGGTTGGGGTCTTGAACATTTTATTTAATGAAATGGAACTAAGGTGTCCACATGGAACTTGGATAAATGTGGTTGTTCAGTTTTGGTTTTGATTGAATGGGACCAATTATGATGCATTTTTACTGAGTTGTGACTCTGTAGTAAGATTAATGATTCACATGGACAGAAAGCATAAAAAAATTGCAAAGCAAAATTAGTACTCCTGAAGGACTTACAAAAGAAGAATAGACCATGCCATTGACTCATGATTCATATTTCCCATGACTAAGAAGCTGACATATTTAAGAAAGGAGCAACTTTACATTGTTTTCTTGCTTTATATCTCCATGTCTTTACGAGCATGCCGGCACGAAGCAACGTTTGTATTATTTACCATTTCTTTTGCACTCCAGATATATTATTTTCAGAATATGATACCTAGTTAAGGAATGGTTATGTCATAGAAAACCAGAGACAATAGGTATCTCGATGACACGTGCACATCTTTTCAAAGAAGAGACACACAATGCCCTCGGTTCGGACTCCAGAGAAAATGTTAGAATACTCATAAGTTACCAGGAATGATTTTCACTAAGAAGAGTTATAGCTTTGGTGAGGACAAATATCTTAAGAAGATTAGGCCGCTTGTCAATGTTCACTTGAGCATATACTTACGAACTCTGAGCGTTTTAAAAATGATAACAAAGCCATTAGCCAGCGTGAGCACTCCCAACGAGACAAAGAACCTCCACCTAGCACGACTTGCAAGTCCAAGTTTACAGTTTCATAGGTGAAATTTTTTCTTACTATTTAAGAGAAAGTTAGGGAAACCTCAGGTTTTAACCCAAGGATGTAGAGAAGTAGAAAGAGCATTGCTCCCATCTTTACTATAGGAAAAAGATGCAGACTGACGACTGTAACTGAACCCATCAGAGAACTGACGTTGAAGGCCAAACTGACCCAGAATCCCGAGAGACACCATATTGCCTGCAGGAAGAAACAGGATCTGAGCATTTGCTTACCTAGTAAAGACATCATGGCATGCCACATGAGCCAGTTCTAATGGATGTAGACAAGAAACACGATCAGGTAGATTTCAGTGGAGTGATAGAGACTATAAGGCTCCAATGGAAATGTTAGAAATAAAAAACACTTGGGGCGCCTGGGTGGCTCAGTCAGTTAAGCGGCCGACTTTGACTCAGGTCATGATCTCGCGGTCTGTGAGTTCAAGCCCCGCGTTGGGCTCTGTGCTGACAGCTCAGAGCCTGGAGCCTGTTTCAGATTCTGTGCCTCCTTCTCTCTCTGACCCTCCCCTGTTTATGCTCTGTCTGTCTCTGTCTCAAAAATAAATAAACATTAAAAAAAAAATAAAAAACACAGTAACAGCATGAAGAGTTCCTTCAATCAGCATTTCAAAGAAAGAATAATAAACTTGTAGATAGGTCATTAGAAATTATCTAATGATTGTACAAAAAATAGGAAACAAATCCCAAAGAAAAAGTATCCAAGAGCTGTGAGCAATATAAAACAATCTAGGGGCGCCTGGGCGGCTCAGTCAGTTAAGCACCCAACTTCTGCTCAGGTCATGATCTTGTAGTTCTGGAGTTGGAGCCCCCCATGGGGCTCTGTGCTGACAACTTGGAGCCTGGAACCTGCTTCAGATTCTGTGTCTCCCTCTCTCTCTGCCCCTCCCCTGCTCGCACTCTCTCTTTCTCTCTCAAAAATAAATATTAAAAAACTTTTTAATGTATAAGAACAATGCACAATGGATGGCAGAGAGGAGTGAGAAATGAACTACATGTTAAGTGCTATAACATTATTTGGTTATTAATTCAAAATCATTTACAGGTATGTATTGTGAACACTAGGGCAACCACATAAAGCTCTTTTTCACGAAGTACAAATACTAAGTCAATACAAATACAAATAAAATAATAAAAATGTTCAATTGAACTCCGAGAAAATGGAAAAAGGAAAAAAAAAGAACAAACAGGAAAAACAAAACATCTAGCAACAGGATAATCGAAAATATCAGTAACACTAGGAGCTGACGTTTTGAAAGGATAAAGGAAATCGACAAGCTTTCAGCTTATACTCTCCAAAAAAAAAAAAAAAAACAAAAACAAAAAAACAAAGAGGACACAAATAAAATCAGAAATGTAAGAGGAGACATTATTACTAATACCACAAGCATATAAAGGATCATATGAGAATTCTATGAACAATTATATGCCAATGAATTGGACAACCTAAAAGAAATAGATCAATTCTTAAAAACATACAACCTACCAAACAGACTTATGAAGAAATGGGAAATCTAAACAGGCAGATGACTAGTAAGGAGATTGGATCAGTAATCAAAAACTTCCCAACAAACAAGAGTCCTGGACCAGAACAGTCTCACTGGTGAATTCTACCAAACATTCAGAAAATTAATACCCGTCCTTCTCAAATTCTTCCAAAACATAGAAGACAAACATGTTCAAATTCATTGTAGAAGGTCAGCAGTGCCCTGATACCAAAATGAGGTTAGAATGTAACAAGAAAACAAAATATAGGCCAATATCCCTAATGAACATAAATGCAAAAACCAACAAAATACCAGCAAATCAAATTCAAGACTGCATTAAAAGGACCATGCACCACGATCAAGTGGGATATATTCTAGGGATGTAAGGATGATTCAAGTCTGCAAATCTCTTCAGGTGATACACCACATTAGCAAAATGAAAGATAACAATCATACCATCATTTCAACAGATGCAGAAAAATCATTTAACAAAATTCAACATCCATTTGTGATAAAGACTCTCAACAAAGTAGGTATACAGGGAACATACCTCAACATAATAAAGACCATATATGATAAGCCCACAGCTAACAGCATATGGTGAAAGCTAAAAGCTTTTTCTCTAAGATCACGAACAAGACAAGGAGAATGTCCATCTCACCACCTTTATTCAGCGTGGCATTATTGGAAGCCCTAGCCAGAGCACTTAGGCAAGAAAAAGAAATAAAATGCATCCAAATTGGAAAGGAAGAAGTAAAACTGTCACTGTTTTCAGGTGTTTGACATTATATATAAAAAATCCTAAAGTCTCCTCCCCAAAAATCTTTAGAACTAGTAAAAAAAATTTCATTGAAATTGCAGGATACAAACTCAATATACAGAATTGCATTTCTATACACCAATAATCAACTTTCATAAAGAGAAATTAAGAAAACAATCCCATTTATAATTGCATTAAAAAATAATAAAATACCTCAGAATAGATTTAACCAAGAAGGTGAAAGACTTGTACCCTGAAAATTATAAGGAATCGATCCAAGAAATTGAAAAGACACAAATAAATGGAAAGCTATTCCATGTTTATGGACTAGAAGAATTAACATTGTTAAAATGTTCATCCTATCCAAAGCAAGATACCGATTCCAAGTAATCCTTATTAAAATTGCAATGTCATTTTTTTCACATGAATAGAACAAACAATCCTAAAATTTGTTGGGACCACCAAAGACCTCAATTAGCCAAAGCAATCTTGAGAAAGGAGGACAAAGCTGAAGGTATTGTGCTTCTTGACTGCAAACCATATTATGAAGGTACAATGATTAAAACAGTATGGTATTGGCATAAAAACAAACACATAGATAAAGTAAAGGAGTGAGCCCAGAAATCAGTCCATGCATATATGGTCAATTTACAACAAAGGAGCCAAAATACATACTGGGGAAAAAACAGTCTCTTCAAATAAACGTGTTGGGAGATAACTCATACAACTCAATAGGACAAAACAAAAATCCAATTAAAAAATGGGCAGAGGATCTGAATAGAAATGTATCCAGAGGGGGCGCCTGGGTGGCGCAGTCGGTTAAGCGTCCGACTTCAGCCAGGTCACGATCTCGCGGTCCGTGAGTTCGAGCCCCGTGTCAGGCTCTGGGCTGATGGCTCAGAGCCTGGAGCCTGTTTCCGATTCTGTGTCTCCCTGTCTCTCTGCCCCTCCCCCGTTCATGCTCTGTCTCTCTCTGTCCCAAAAATAAATAAACGTTGAAAAAAAAAAATTAAAAAAAAAAAAAAAAAAAAAGAAATGTATCCAGAGAAGACATACAGATGGCCAACAGCGAGACGAAAAGGTGCTTGACATCACTAATCATCAGGGAAATGCAAATCAAAACCACATGAAAAAGCACCTCACACCTGCTAAAATGGCTATCATCAAAAAATAAGAAATGACAAGTGTTGGTGAGTATGTGGAGTAAAGGAGACCCTAGCGTACTGCTGGTGCGAATGTAAATTGGTGTAGCCATCATGGAAAACAGCACGGAGGGTCCTCAAAAAACTTAAAAGTAGAGCTACTATATCTTTCAGCAATTTTACTTCTGGGTATTTATTCAAATGAAATGAAAACACTAACTCAAAAAGATATATCCACTCCCATGTTGACTGCATTGTTATGTATAATATTCAAGGATATTCAAGGAAGGATCTAGATGCTCATTGATGAATAGATAAGAAAAAGATGATACACAGACACAATGGAGTATTATTCTACCATCAAAAGAAGGAAATCTTGCCATTTATGACAACATGGACGGGCCTTGATGGCCTTATGCTAGGTGAAATCAGTCAGAAAGAGGAAGACAAATACCACATGACCTCACTTACCTGTGCAATCTAAAACAGACAGAAGCAATCAAGCTCAAGGGTACAGAGAACAGATATGCAGTTGCCAAAGGCAGAAGCACGGGGGGACAGGTGGATAAAATGGGCAAAAGGGGTCAAATAGTACAAACTTCCAGTATAAAATGAATCAGTCGTGTTCCTATAACGTACAGTATGGTGACGATAGTTAATAATACTCTACTGTGTATTTGAAAGTTACTGAGGGACTGCGTTTTAAGAGTTGTCCCTATGGGGAAAAATTGTTTTTGCAACTATGCATGGTGAGGTATACCAGCTAGACGGTTTCTGTTGATCGTTTTGCAGTATAGACAAATAACAAATCATTATGTTGTACACCTGAAACTAATACATTGTTGTGTGACAACTACATCAGAAAGCAAGCATTTGGTAATGTGTTTCTTAAAACAAGCTCTACAGAACAGATTATTGGTGTAACAATTATATAACTTTTGCTCCCCAAACAAGTGTAATGATAATATGGACTATGTCAGCCTAGTGTGTGAAATGCAAAAGATTGTGTTTGTTTCCATATCCTATGTATTGATAATGTAAATAAGCTTGCTTTGTTAGGCGGGCTCCTAAACTAGCACATTCACTTCCAAACAGCCTTAATGTTTATCGTGGTGCCGAAGTAATGCCAACATTATTTACAGATTATGAAAAATAAGGCTTGAGCAAACTAGTTGGATTATAATGAGTTTCCTAATCACAGAAATATTTATTGTGATGCAGTCCACACATATACTACTGTTCCCAATATTGAGCAAATATGATTAAGTTTTAACTGGAGAAAAAATGGAAAAAAAAAGAGAGAGAGAACGTGATCAGTTTATCAGATGCAGAAAAAAGACTGAACATCTATTCATTATACACACACACACACACACACACACACGTAAAAAGGAACCCTCAGCAAACCTAGCCTTATAAAGGGAACCTTAACCTAACAAAGGGAATCTACAAAAAACTTGCAGTCAATATCATGCCTAATGGTGAGATATTGACTGTTTTCCCCCAAAAATCAGGAACAAGGGAAGGACATTCACTTTCATTACTTGATTCAGTGGCATCGCTGTGTCCAATGTCCAGGCTCTGCTAAGTGTCCAGGCTGTGCCCAGGGTTCATGCCAGTCCCAGTGTCCAGCTGTAATCCATCCTGGGGTCAGGGCTTGTACTTGGACTCTGTGTAGACGAGATGCCTCTTAGGGGCACTGGCCAAGGATGTGCGTAGCACCTTATCATGAGAGTTTTTGTGGAAAGGTTGACCACATCCCACGCTGTCCTTGAGGGGGGAAGAAAGATCTTTAGAGAAGCTTCTCCCATGGAGGGGAGCGTGGCCTCTTGCTCTCTCCAGGGCTACCTGGGATCTCAGCTGATGACACCTCGGTTCCCATGGGTACGACGCCACTGCAGGAATGGACCAGGGTCTAACTTGGAGGGGAGTCTTCAGGGTGACTGACAATTTTGAGAAACAAATGGAACGATGATATCAAGAACTCTAATAATAACAGTGATCACAATATGACTTTAAAGTGAGACATTTCTATCAATGTGTCACTCTTTTCTTCTTGTTAAAGGAGGCATTGACTCTGTCTTCCTATTCTGACTCTGGAATCAGCAGTGATCTGATTAGGACCGAGGGTGTAGACAGGTGAGGCGTGACCTTCTGTCAATTAGCAGTTCAGATCTGATTCATGGGAAATATGCCATCTTGTCTATGAGCACATCTGTACGCAGGGGATACTCCACACTCGGATAAAATGTGGCCAAACTATAGCCATGTTGATCTCCGAGCTTTGCAGTTAGCCTCATCAATACGCAATGCCTTTCATTGGATGCCGGATTGGGAGATTGGTTATTTCACTACGGAATTATTAGAAGCTGTATTTTCACTTGCTGAGAATAATTGTTTCTTTCTCAGTAAGAATAATTACCCAACTGCAGAATGAGCTCTCGGCTACAGTAGGACAGTGCAGTGGACCAGACCTGGGGGTGGGGGGTACAGTGAGATGAAGCCCTGTGATAAGGCAGCTGTCACCAAGGGCCTCTGACTCAGTGAGGAGGGGCGCAGAGGGGAGGGGAGGCCAGGACTCTTACTCCCCATCAAGCAGAGTAACAGTGCCATATCTGCCTTATTCATCTACACCCGGGGAAGGATTTAATTCACTGGTGTGCCCTGTGAACAGCAACAACTCACCACGCTACGTATGAGGTCTTCTTGACTTTTGAAGTCTATGGTGAATCATGACTCATGACACATGAGTCAGTGTGATTATCCGATAATAGCACCATCGATGCTGTGAAATTAAAGTTGGAAAGGAGTGACCTTGATGAATGCCTTTAGCAACTCTCACCAACTTAAAGAAGTTGAGAGGAATTTTCCGTTTTCTCCAAGAATTGTATCTACTTTCTGACGTCCTCATTTCCCATACAGAACGCTACTAATAGCATGAAACTAACGGTGGAAATAATTCCAAATTCAGGGACCTTTGGAAGCTAGGGAAGTACAATCACCTCACTGCTAGTGCACTGCTCACTGACACATCATTGTGGCCAAACAGATCCTGTCGCCCTCCACGATCAAAATAAGACCAAACCTTGCAAATGAAACTCCAGCATAAACTGTTATTACATACTATCTGATTTAACATGGTTTCCCATAAAGTTCTTTGAAAGTCAATAGAAGCCTAGGTATGCATGTTAGTATTTAGGCAATTCTCCAGAATGATACAACTTTATGTGACTGTGTCTAAACAATTGCCAGTTTGGCAAACCATGTGTACTTTGTGGTTAGAAAGTTCAATAATCGTTCAATAGTGCAATCCACGATCAAGGAAAACTGAGATGACCCGGCAGTGCTAGGGAAATCCCTCTGGTTACCTTGCGAATCTACTTAGGATGAGAGGAAAAGCCAAAGTGTTTTACGTCTTTCTAAAATTTAGAAACTCTTTCCACTTTCCCAAAACTCGATTAGATTTTAGTGCTGTGGGATGTGTAACATTTCCAGATTGGGCGGGGAAATGCCAAGGGGCTGCAAAAGTTAGACATGCGGGGCTTATCTCCAGCCCCTGATTTAATTGGTTCTCCGCTGGCACGTCAGGTTCGCAACTAACACTTTTGGGGGCACAACCGTGACATGAGTCCCCGGGCAAGGTGTGTGAAAGTTACCTGAGTACATAAAAGACACACGCGTCCAGCCGAAATGGAACCAACGGATTAACTGCCAAAGAGAGGTCGGAGGCCTCCTCAGTGAATGGGAGTTTATAAAGTGCCTGTACCCAGAGTTCTGAAATCATTTCCCACCTATTCCTTCATGAATCTCCCCACATCCTTGTGACACATGAGGATCAGTTATTGGCCAGCATTAGATCCGGAAAGCGGCACGGCGAGCTGTTGACAAGTACCCTGCGTGGTGACCTCCTAGGAGGGGGAATCAGTAAGACGAGTGACAAGCCCTCCCTGCTGATCTAACACGAACACGCAGCGGACAAGCTCTCAGTTCTAACTGCGACCAGTTCAGCAGTCTGTTCAATTTCGCATCCTACTATGGGGGATTTAGATCACAGAATTTTTCCAAGAAATCCTGGGCGGGCTAAATCTGCACACAAAAGCAGAGCAAAAGGTCGAATAAACTCACCTCTGCATTTGAACAATGGGGACAGCCCCACTCACCGGAGTGAGTGTCCGAGAGCCAGAACCATCCTCGGGGCACCCCCGCCCCTGCCATCTGCAACTCACAATGTGGCTGGAGCTTGTTCATTTCCTTAGGCCAGTTAGACCTTGAGGAGCCGGTAGGCGGATTTTACTTCCTTCCTAGGAAACATTTTCATCAGTTTCTGTGAGTAGTTCTGGGGTGACTTAAGTTTTCAATGAGGGGAGCCGTCCCTTCTTGATAGCGGCGTGCTACATCAATCACGGCAGCGCATACATTTTAAGAATTTACTCTTCTTAACAAAAGTGACTTAAGCAATTTTTTTTTTTAATTCAGGAAATCTACAAATACTAATGACTATTGGGAAATATTTGCTCAAGAGTTTGACACAGTTCTGAATCATTTTGGTTTTAGTTCGGACACATTACGTTGACGGCAAGGGAGATCGGCCCTTGTTAACTAATCATGTCGAACATTCTCCCGAAGCACGGGATAGTTGGAAAACACGGGATAGTTGGAAAGCGCTGCATGAAGGATGCATGAAGGATGCATGAAGGATCCATGAAGGATGCTTTGAAGGTGCTATGCATTTTTGCAGCCTAGCCCTTGCGTGCTAGAAAAAATACTCTTTAGAGCACGATTAACTTTGGCTCATGTGACCAGAGCGAAGTCTCTAAAGGAAGGGTGGCGAGTGGAGATGGATGATGGAATCGGAGCATCATCTCCAGGGAGGCTGACCACATCCTGCCTGCCACCAGCTTCTGCCCACGAGGGTTAGACCAGCCATTGTCTCCGGGGACAGAGCAAGGTGAACGGAGGCAGATGCCTGGGCCTCGCTTGGCCGACAGACACGAGGCGGCGTAATCCAGGAAGTAGCAGCAGCAGAGAAGTGAGGTTCAAGGAGCTCTACGGTCATGGCTCACAGACCTTGGGCGCGCAGGGAATCCAAAACCGGTGTAGGCGTGGGGGGGGGGGGCGATGGTGGTGGGGCCTGCAGGGGCAATTTAAAAAGCAGAGAGGCGCCGGGGTGGGGGGATCGCAAATGCAGGCACGTCGAGCCTACTGTGGCTTAAAGTGCTTCAGGCCCCTGCCTGCTGAGATCCAAAGAGCGAGATCCTTGTTTGCACCGCTCTCTGCTCTATACAGTCACAGACTCAGAATAATTGGGAGGCATGAAAAAGCCACAGACTCTTTCTGAACAAGTTCAGCCTTATTACTTGCGAGGAAATGCAGTAATGAAGGAGCAGGTGACCAATTACTGGAAGAAAAGGTCCTGAGGAGACCCGGCTTCATTACCAGCTTGGAAAGATTTTTCCCTGCTCTATCAACTGCTTGTGTACCGATGCAGGATTCTCAAGAATTCGAGCCTCCTGTACAATACGTGCTCCTTTGTCATTGAAACGTGGTGTCTCTCCTCCCGTCTTTGATCAAGGATATATTTTTACCCTCATACCCCCAAATCCCTTTTTTTTTTTTAATCAATCAGAAGGCGAATTTTAGCCAAGAATAGCTTTCCTGCAAGTAATTAGAACCTAATTTCCTCAGCGTTGCTTGGAACGTCACAGTGAAAGCAGAAAAGAGAAACAGGACCCTGCTGGGAAACCCTCAATACACACAAAGGGATGGGCGTCTCAATCCTAATGAAACCTTAGTGCCTGTCTTTGGAAACCAGATTCTCCGGTCCCAGGTGTGCAGAGCCGTAGATGGGTTTATATTGAATTTGCCACACAAGAGCCATCTTTCTTCAGTGACATTCCATTTCCAGTTTCTCTGCCGATCATCAGTTTTCCTCAGAAGTCTGACACAAGTTATGATGTTTGGGCAGACATCAGGAAACAAGCCTCCCTTATCATGGGCTGCGTTTCCAACAGTCACAGAGTGTCTTCCACAGAAGGAAAGTTCTGGAATCATGACAGGGAGAGTGGGCAAGAAGTTTACCCGCGGTAATGGTCCCGGCGCTGCCGGGACCAGGGTGTGGTCAAGCCACCTTCCCCCCCCGACCAATCCCGGGAGCCAGACATGTGCAGGATGCTCCCGGCAGGGCTCCTGATGCCCATGCGGAAGCCTGCGTTCCCCACTGCAGAGCTGTGGGTACCGAGGGGAATCTGGATCATAGATACTTTCCTGCCTTTGTCGAGAATAAAACAGGGGCGCCTGGGTGACCCAATCGGTTGAGTGCCCAGCTTCTGCTCAGGTCATGAGTTTGTGAGTTCATGAGTTCAAGCCCCACATCAGGCTCTCTTCTGTCTGTGCAGAGCCTGCTTCGGATCCTCTGTCTCCCTCTCTCTCTGCCCCTCCCCCACTTGCCCTCTCTCAAAAATAAATAAAAATAATAAAAATTAAAAACAAAACCCTTCCCCTCCCCCTGCTGTGGGATCTGGAAAAGGTAGAGTTGGGTAGCAGTGGGACCCAGCCTGTAGGAAAGTCAAGACGGTCAGGGAGCTGGCAAATGTAAAAGGCCCACAGGGGATCTGCTACCTGATAAATGCTCTTCAGAGAAAGGGAAATTAAGTCAGACTTGGTGGTACCAATTATATTAAGTGGTAGATCAAACCAGAAGAAGATCCATGGCTTGTGATGACTCCTACGTACAGGGGGGTGAAGGAGACAGCGGGGAGGAGACAAGTGGAAGCCATCTTTGTCCAGCAGCACTTCCTGCGGCTGTTGCGGTGTCGTGGTGTTGACCTCACAAAGTCATCTTTTGTGCAGCACGGATAATTTTCCTCTGAGGAAGCATCAACTTTCCTCCCAAGCCAGGGGGCATAAAATTGCCTCCAGAAAGGAAAGACTCAGGCTTCAGGTGGTAATCATTTCCTTTCAGACAGTAAATAAAGCACGCACCCACCAACAGTGGGTCTGTCACCAAAAGGACGGCCACCAGCCCCAGGGAATTGTTCTTGTCACAGACTTTGCTTGGAGTGCCCTCTCAGCTGGGAGGCAGGGCCATTCTTTAGCAAGAGGGGTGCTGCAAGGGTCCTTAGTTTGCTGGACAAGGTCCTGGGTCAACATCCTCACTGCTCTTTCTTCCCCACAGTCTAGACCCCCTTCTGTGTGTCTCAGTCTTTGTTCCTCTCCTCGCTGATCCAGGCTCCCCCTTCAGCTCCTTCTGGACCTTCTCCTCCCAGATTTCCCCCAGGAAATCTCAGACAAGAAAATCTCCACTAAATGCAAATATGGCCCCAGACAATAGACCGTTTCCATAAAAGCTGGATTCCTGCAAGGTTCTTGTCCTGAGGGGCTTTCTTTTGTTTAGACCATTAATCTGAATGAACAGCAAAGGCCTCATCCAATGTAGGGTAAAGGGCAGCCACTACGGTAGGCGTGGGCTTCTAGCTCCTTCCTAGGAAGGACCCATCTTCTTGTCCTCATCAGGGGCGCTTTGGCCAAAACCAGCCAAAGAAATCCAACAAGCAGATGCCTTGGGAGCAGCGCGTGCTGGAGTTTCTTTGGTTTGTTTCATAGCAAACACAACTACCTCAGGTTTTAACCATTGTCTCTATCCTACTAACAATACCTGCTGTTCCAGGAAGCTGCCCAGCCTGCTTTGTCCCCCCCTTTCCAGGTTAAGTTCCCAGGTTAAGTCCCCAGGTTAAGTTCCCCAGGATAAGTTCCCCAGGTTAAGTCCCCAGGATACAAAACACAGGAGGCACACTTCGGTTTAGCAAAAAAAAAAAAAAAAAAAAAAAAAAAAAAAAAAAAATGTTCCAGACCTCCCTGTCTTGTCCGTGGGACTCATACTCCCCCGGGGACCGCTGCTCCTCCCCAGGACTCCCTGTCTCTAGTGCCCCTCCGTTCTCTTGGGTTCCACTGCGCACACCCCCTGAACGTGCAGGGCGCTGGCCTAGCTTTCTGGGTCACCCATGCACGCTACCCAGCATCCTGGGTCCCACACCAAACCCTGATCCCTCCACAGGGCACAGTCCGCTGGCCCCGGATCTGCTGGGAGGCTCAGCTCCTGGTTTCAGGGGCTCCCACCTGGCAGAGGACCACCGGGATTCATAAACACATCACCCGCAGTAAAATGGTCAAAAGCTACATAAGCAAATAGTGTTAGGAAGTAAGAAAAAAGAAGAAAGAAAGAAAGAAAGAAAGAAAGAAAGAAAGAAAGAAGGAAAGAAAGAGGACAGGATTAGGGGAAGCGAGAGATGGCCGAGACAATAGGATAGGCTCCCCAGAGAGGGTGACATTGGACTGAGATCTCAAGACAAGGGAGGGTTGGTGAGGCAGGGGCAGGAGGGGCAGGGCGTCCCGGCTGGCCCCGGCTGCGTCTGCAGTCCTGGCAGATTGGCACAGGTGGGCAGGGACCAAAGACGGAGCTGCTGGCCTTGAGGTCAGCCACGGCTGTTTTGCCCAAGAATAATCCCGAGTTCAGTGTCCTCTCTGATTGCAGGCTCCCCTACTGTCTCCCCCAGTCAGCACCTGCCTTCCACTCCCCCCACCCCCCAACTCCCTGGGCCAACTCCTCTCTCCAGATGGCACTCACAGAAACGAGAGAGTCCCAGGTCCCCAAGGAAACCCCTCCAAAGACTCCCAAACAGGCAGGGACACTCACTAGGCTGAAATGGCTACACCCTCACTTACTGTTACTGCCCCCCACCCCCCGCATTGTGCTGGTGTCACTGTTGATGCCAACATTATGACATGCATGTTATTATGTATCTCTACAAAATGTGATAGAAAACATGCCCCAGCAGAAAAGGACACCATGACCTGGAAACAATGCCGGGGGCATTAGTATCTGGTGACCTGGTGCTGAGCCCCATCTCTGTCCAACGGCTGTGTGATCTCTGAAGAGTCTCCTTGCCCCAGGAGTTTTCCCCCACGTGCTCCAGCATTTTGCATGAACGCAAAGCATTGAAGTGTTCCACGTGTTGAAGAAAACACCCGTGGTATCTGGGTCTGAGCAGCTGCTCCAGAGACAGCGATGACATCTCACAGGAATGATACCGGGCTGACGAATAAAGACGCTGTAGCTGAAAACCCCCTTCCTATTGGCAAACCACAACCTTATCGTCGTATTAGGAAACACGTTCCAAAAATTAAGGCAAAGTATGTCCTCGTTGCACATGTTCTTGTCCTTGACGTGAAAGAGTTTGTCCTCTCACTTGGAAAATGTTTACCGGGCTGAAAACTAAACAGGGGAAGCCATGCAGGTCTGTGAATACAAAACAAGTCTTAAGAGTGCACAAAGACAGCACAGTCTCCAGGTTGCAGATGGGTTTTGTGACAACTGGGAGTGGAGATGTGGGGGTTGGCTGTTCAGCTCCTGTCTGGTAAATCCATCACCCGGAAGCTACTGCCGAGATGGTTCTGGAAGTGAAAACCGTGGAGTCAGCCTGGCCGGGTGGCCTGGGCCTGGGCACCCGCAGAAGGAATGGGAAGAAGGAGAAAAGAGGCTGAAAGCAGGAGGTTTCCCTGGGAGCCAAAGAACTGCTGTTGAAAGCCCATTGTTGGCGAGAACAAGATTCTGGAAGGCTGCCCCTGACACCAGAACTGGGGCTGCCCGGGTGGCGATTCCTGCATCAGGAAGTCCCTCTGTTCCCGGCGTCATCTCCCAGGCTGGTCTTCAGAGCCTCCTTGTTCTTCCATTCTCCAGTCTTGTTCCCACCTTATAAGCTCATACTGGAAGGATCCTTCCACCCCTACCTTCAAGGCTAAAGTCCAAGAGGCGGGAGGACTCTTCTGCAAAGTCAACGAGTCCTAAGTGCAGTGAGGATGTTGACCTGAGGACCTTGTACAGCATACTAAGAAGCCTTTGATCTTTGGGAAAGTAAGACTCTCTTCTGGCGAGTTGAAGATTAAATGAACCTGTCCCTGCCCAACAGAAAGCATCCTCAGGCATCCTGAGCCTCAAACAGATTCTGGAAGGCAGCATGCTGCTATGGGATGGAAAGGGAATACGTAATGTGAACCTATCCCCTATCACTACGGTGTAGATTTAAGAAATGCTAAGTACGAAAATTGGTAAATCATGTTTTATAGCTTAGAAGACATGTACGTTTTCAGGGGGGAAAAAAAAGTCTTTAGAGCTTTTTTCATTCCTAAATTGTCCCTGAGTACAGTGGTCTTGAAACAGTAGGGGACTAGATGCACTAAATCGTATAGAGTCAACGGCTGTGCCAAACAGCATCTCTCATCACCAAGTAAAATGCTTGCGTATCAGGTCAGCCCCACTAAGGAAGAATAAAAGCCCCTCTGTGGTAGCCATCTCTGCCTTGATAGCACAGGCAGTTCGAAGCCCAAGTAATTTTAGGTGAGTACATACAAGTGTAGCCATGACTCCACATGAAGAAAAACTCAGATGAAAGCAGGTGCCAGGGTACCATTTGGAGAAAATACTATGTTTGAAATTGTCAACCCCAAAGGATATGTGATTGGAAAATACCTACCAACAGGTGTATTTACAGAGTAAACCCAAACAGAAAGTAGGAAGTGTTTTGTTTTGTGTGTTTGTTTTTTGAAAGTTTATTTACCCACTTTGAGAAAGAGAGAGAGCACGCACATGTGCACAAGTGGGGGAGGTGCAGAGAGAGAGAGAGAGAGAGAGAATCACAAACAGGCTCCGCTCATCACAGGGCACAACGGGGGCTTAATCCCGTGACTTTGAGATCACGACCTGAGCCAGTATCAACAGTCAGGCATGTAACAGACTGAGCCACCCAGGAGTCTCAAAAGTAGAAAATACTTGAATTGAAACGAAACGAGTGAAAATAAAATGCAACGTCAGAATTTGTGGCACGTTGCGAAAGCTGTATTTACAGGAGAGTTTGCAACATTAATCATTTGTGTTAAAAGAAAGTCTCAGTCAATGACCTTAGATTCTCCCTTAAAAATTAAAGAAAGCAAACGAAACCCACGATACATAAATAATAGACATAGTAAAGATCAGAGCAGAAACCAGTCAGATAAGCACCGTGCAAAAAACAATCCAGAAAAATCTATGAAACTAAGTGCTGGTTTGTCAACGAGATCGATTATATTGATAAACCTCAGGAAAAAAAGAGGGAAACCAAAAATTAATCATATCAGGAACGAAAGAGGTAACATCACCACAGAGGCTACAAATTGGAGAAAGATAAAAAACGGATGATACGAACAATTCTATGTCCATAAATTTGGCCACATAAATGAAATGGACACACTCCTGAAAAGATACAAACAACCACAGCTCACTGAAGAGAACAGATAACTCAAGTCACTCTAAATTTATAAAAGATGCCGCAGTTTATTTTTTTTTAATTTTTTTTAACGTTTATTGATTTTTGAGACAGAGAGAGACAGAGCATGAACAGGGGTGGGTCAGAGAGAGAGAGGGAGACACAGAATATGAAACAGGCTCCAGGCTCTGAGCTGTCAGCACAGAGCCGGACGCGGGGCTTGAACTCACGGACCGCGAGATCATGACCTGAGCGGAGGTCGGATGCTTAACCAACTGAGCCACCCAGGCGCCCCAAAGATGCCGCAGTTTAAAAACTTCCCGCAGGGAAAACTCTAGGTTTTACTGGTACCAAGAATTTAAGAAAGAAGTAATACTCCATGTACACAAGCTCAGAAAATTCCAGAGGAAGAAATGTGTGCCACATCATTCTATAAAACCAGTATGAGACTGACGCCAAACACAAAAACATTACAAGAAAAGAAATGAAATAAAACTAGGTATCAATATCCCTAATGAACATATATTCAAAGATTCTGAACAAAATTTTGGGATACCAAATCCAACAACATATATAAAGAAGACAACACCTCACAACCAAATGGAGTTTATACCAGGAACACAAGATGGTTTGCCTATTTGGAAATCAGTGAAAGTCACCAGTATTAGTATGCAAAAAAAGAAATAGTAGCAAAATATATTCGAAAAAAAATAT
This sequence comes from Felis catus, assembly GCF_018350175.1. NCBI lineage: Eukaryota > Metazoa > Chordata > Mammalia > Carnivora > Felidae > Felis > Felis catus. The sequence goes on from NC_058380.1 coordinate 5,527,127, forward strand.
CCGACATCCACTCCTAATGAAAATTCTTAGCAAACTTGGAATAGAAGGGAACTTTCTGAACCTGAATAAGAGCATCTCTGAAAAACCTACAATTAGTGCAATACTAAGTAGAAAAAGGATAATTGTGTTTCCTCCAAGATTCAAGATCAGGAACAACCTATGGACGTTCCGTTTCCTCACTTCTAATTCAAAACTATTGCTGGCAGGCAAGAAAAAGCAATAAAGGTCGACCCAGTTTGGAAATCAAAAATAAAACTTTTTTTGGTTTGTAGACAGTATGGTGTTCCTTTGTAGGAAATTGATGGTAAAACCATCACTGGGCAGAAGTTAAGGCAATGAAAGCAGAGTTTATTCAGGAATTCTTGTAATAAGGGAAGAGATCTTGGTATAGAACTGGGCTTGATCCTTAATAGAGTGTGGACAGTGGGGATTTATTGCCACGGAGCAGGGTGGAAATCCACTAAGAGGAAGCCTCAGGGGTGAGGGGCGGGGGGAGTCTGGCTAAATCAACAGGAAAGGATTCTGGCTGAGGGCCAGCCGGAGGGATCAGACATCCCCTGGGGCGTGAGGAATTTGATCAGATATCCAGGGTGAGGGCTTCTCTCTAAACCCATGTAGCAAGCTTCTTGCTACAAGGGGGGATACAGCCCTGACCAGGACAGATGCCAAGGCTGAGACCTGGAGGGCTCCTGGGAGTCTGATTAGAATTTAGTCAAGGACAGAGTCACGTCCATGCCCACTGAAACACACACACGCACACACACACACACACACACACACACACACACAAAGCTACAAGAACTAGTAAGCAAGCTTAGAAAGTTTTTGGGACACAAGATTTGTGTACAAAAATCAATTATACTCTAAGAGTCAACAAACTATAGCTCACAGACCAAACCCAGCCCCCAGCCTACCCTTGTACAGCATGTGACCTAGGAATTGTTCCTACAGTTTTGTTTGCAATCAAACCATCAGATCTGTTAATAGTAAGGCCAATTTGCATGAAGGTGGTCCAAACAATTTTTTCTCTCTACGTTTTAAGATACTATTGGGGCGACTGGTCGGAGCTTCCGACTTCGGCTCAGGTCATGATCGCACAGCTCATGGGTTCAAGCCCCGCGTCGGGCTCTGTGCTGACAGCTTGGAGCCTGGAGCCTGCTTCAGATTCTGGGTCTCCCTCTCTCTCTCCCCACTCACATCCTGTCTCTGTCTCTCTCAAAAGCAAATAAACATTAAATAAATTTTTAAAAACAGAGAATATGAAACAATTACATGACGTCCACAAAGCCTACTGTATTAACTTCTAGCCTCTGTTCCCTCCAAAAAACACCACCAACCACTTTCTGTATAAACAAAACTAACATTCAGAAATTTAGATAAAAAGATCTTTTACAGCAATGTCAAAAAAAGAGAAATATTTAGGGATAAATCTGAGACAAGATGTGGATCTCTTATACATGGAAAACTAAGAAAAGCATGGCTGGGAAAAATTAAGGAAGACCTAAATAAAAGGAAAGAAAAAGCTTGTTTGGAAGTTAAAAGATTCAGTATTAAGAAGTTGTCACTTGGGGCGCCTGGGTGGCGCAGTCGGTTAAGCGTCCAACTTCAGCCAGGTCACGATCTCGCGGTCCGTGAGTTTGAGCCCCGCGTCAGGCTCTGGGCTGATGGCTCAGAGCCTGGAGCCTGTTTCTGATTCTGTGTCTCCCTCTCTCTCTGCCCCTCCCCCGTTCATGCTCTGTCTCTCTCTGTCCCAAAAATAAATAAACGTTGAAAAAAAAATTAAAAAAAAAAAAAGAAGTTGTCACTTATTCTCAAACTGATCTACAGATTCAAAATAATCCCAATCAGAATTTTAGTAGATTTTTTGTTTTCTGTAGAAGTTGAAAAATGAATTCTACAATTCATATGAAAATGCAGGGGCCCCTGGGTGTCTCAGTCGGTTAAGTGTCCGACTTCTGCTCAAGTCATGATCTCACGGCTGGTGAGTTTGAGCCCCACTTCGGGCTCTGTGCTGACAGCCCAGAGCCTGGAGCCTGCTTCAGATTCTGTGTCTCCCTCTCTCTGCCCCTCCCAAGCTCACACTCTGTCGGTCTCTCTCTGTCTCAAAAATAAATAAACCTTAAAAAAATCTTTAAAATTTACGTGAAAATGTGCAGGTCCCCATATAAGACGGTTTTATTTTTATTTTTCAAAAACAAAAACAAAAAAAAACAAAACAAAATTGAAAGGTTAACGTGTTTTGATTTCAAGATCAATTACGAAAGTGTAGTAATTAAGAGACTGTGGTATCGTCATCAAGATAGACCAACAGACCAATGTAACTGGCTAGAGTCCGGTAAGACACCCACACATACATGGAAATTGATTTTTGACATAAATGCAGAGACAATCGAGTAGAGAGAAACTGTCCTTAACAAATTGTTCTAGGACACTTAGCTATCCACACACAAAAAGTAATCTCTGATGTCTCCCTTGAATGAAACACAAAATCTAACTCAAAATTATCATAGACCTGAATGAAAAACTTGAAACCACCAATTTTCTAAAAGAGAAGTCCTTGTGGTTTGAAGTCGGGCAGAGATTGCTTAGAGATAGATCAAAATGCGAGGACTACATAAAAAAGTCCGTAAGTTGGACTTCATTGAAATTAAACACTTCTGTTCTTCAACAGACACTACTAGGAGTATTAAAGAGAAGGCACAGACTAAGAGAAAATATGGGTGGCTCAGTCGGTTAAGCGTCCAACTCTTGATTTCCATTCAGCTCCCTCGCGGTTCGTGAGATCGAGCCCCACATGGGCTCTGAGCTGACAGTGTGGAGCCTGCTTGGGATTCTCTCTCTCTCCTCTCTCTCTGATTCTCCCCTCCCCTCTCTCAAAATAAATACATCAATAAATAAACCAAAAAAAAAATGTCTGAAAGCATAAAGACTGACTGCATTCTGGTGTGGGTGTGGAGGAACTCCCATATGCTACAGGTAGAAACATGACATAGTACAATTACTTCAAAAACCGGTTTGTGTGGGTGCCTGAGTGGCTCAGCCAGTTGAGCGTCCAGCTCTCGGTTTTGGCTCAGGTCACGATCTCGTGGTTCGTGAGTTCAGGCCCTGCGTCGGGCTCTGTGCTCACAGTGCAGACAGAGCTTGCTTGGGACTCTCTCTCCCTCTCTCTCTGGCCTTCCCCCACTCGTGCACGCCCTCCCTCTTTTGCTCTCTCAAATAAATACACATTTTTTAAAAATTAAACATAAATAAATAAAAGCATGCAAACAGAAATCGCAGGTGGCCTTCAGTGATAGGGAGACAAGGACACCCACTGACTAAGACCTGAGGTCCTCATGTGGTTCCTGGCCACAGTGCCAGGAAGTTCTTTTGGAGAAGATGCTGTTCTCCAACTCACTGATTGCAAAGCTTTAGTTGTCTTCCTTCATTTATAACGAGTGACTTAACATCATAGTTTGGAGGTACAGGTTCGCCTTCCCTGCTCCTCGACACCTTCCGAGGCTCACCGGACCTGCGCGGGGAAGGGCACGGCAGTCTGGTGAGGAGGGAGAGAGGACCTGTGCAGTGTAGCTGGATGGGAGATGGCCTGGAACCAAAGCACAGGGAGCTCGAAGCGCCAGGATGGCACGTGTCGGCATTAAAATCTTTACCCACTACGGCCATGTATTTTCCAGGAGGAGCCTTTGATCCCGGGCAGAAGCTAGGTGGATACCTGGGTTTTTGTCCGTTTCTTACTAATTGAGCAGAATCCCTCTCCAGATCTCCTTCCTCATCAGAAGCTGAGGCTAGTTCAATTGGTACCTGCCGCCAGTTTAGTAGGAAAAAAAAAAATGACCAGGTAAAAAAAAGGGAATACACTTAAAAAAAATCTTTTCATTAGTGCTAGACCACTGAGATCTACTGAATTTCAGACTCCTGCCTTCCAGGAGTATGAATCTCCAGCGAAAAATGAAAGACTTAAATTAGGACAGTCACAAGCATATTCCACTCATGCAATACTCGAGAGTTCCTTGTGTGGATGGGGATCTTTGAGTTTATTCTTTGAATCTATTTATTATATTCTCTGAAGCAGAGCAGTGACAGCGAAGGTACAAATTAGATGCCTATTTGATATGAGAAATTAAGGAAATAAAATGTAGTTAAACAACAACAAAAAAAACAAACTTGGGTTGGATTTCTGAGCAAAATTGGATTGTTTTATAATCCATTTCACGTGGCTACAGAAATGGACTGTCAAGTATCACTTGGAATATATATTGAATGAAAAGAATATTTTCTTCGTAGAGGAATCTTAGTCATGTTCAAATATTAATACTGGAAGGATCAAGGTAGAGAAATCAAAAGATAATGTGCAGTCTTCCTTCAATACGCTGACATCCTCTTTTTTGAAAAAAATGTTCCTAAGAGCATTCATTTTTCTAACTCTACCTGTAGACTGGGGGTCAACACACATTTTCTGCGAAGAGGCAAAGAATAAACACTGTAAGCGTTATGAGCCATACAGTCCCCATCAGGATGACTCTACTTTGTCCCTGCAGTTATATAAAAGCAGCCACAGACAATGGATACAATAAATGAGTATGACCAGTATCATTTTCTTTGCAGAATAGACTGTAGGCCACACTGGGCCCACGAGCTATAGTTCCTTGATCCCTGATCTAAACCTGTGCCCCTGTGTCCCTGCCTTGACTGTTTCCACTGTCTCACATGGGAAGAAGAGCATGGCCCAGTTACAGGGCGTAAGCACAAAGCACCTGTTTGGCAGGTACAGGTTTGGGCAGAGGTGGAATTTTAACCGTCCTGAGTGTGTCTGCAGGAAAGTTTCAAGCTCTGTCAGAGGCACAAGGACTATTACGGAAGTGAACATTAAAAAAAAAAAAAACTGGCACCCTTTTGAAAACCACGTGACCCTATATGTGAGGGTGGACTTCTGGGCACTCTATTCTGTTCCAGTGGTCGATATGTCTGTTTTTGTGCTGGTACCATACTGTGTCAATTTGTGTAGTTTTATAGTAAGTTTTGGAATCAGGAAGTGTGGCTGCCAACTTTGGTCTTTCTTTTCAAGATGGTTTTGGCTATTTGGGGTCCCCTGAGGTTCCATATGAATTCAACGGGAGAAAGAACAGTCTTTTCCACAAGTGGTGGTCTGAAAATTGGATATCCACATGCAAAATAATTAAGTTGAACCTTGACCTAACACCATATATAAAAATTATATTGGATAAAAATGGACCAAAGCCATAAATGGAAGAGCTGAAACTAAAACTTGTAGCAGAAAAACATAGGAGAAATCTCCATGACATCGAATCTGACAATGATTTCTTGGATAGAACACAAAAAGCTCAGACAACAAAGAGAAAATGGACACACTGGATTGCATCCAAATTTTAAAAAAAAATGTGTATGTCAAAGGATGCTACCAAGAGTGTGAAAAGACAGCCTACAGAAAGGAAGAAAATGCTTGCAAATCATATATTAAATAAGGAGTTAAGCCGTAATCTACAAAGAACCTCCTACATCTTAACACCAAAACCTCAGGCACCCAAGTGAAAACTGGACAAAGTACTTAAACAGGTGTTTCTCTAAAGAAGATAAACAAATAGCCAATAAGTACATGAAAAGATGTCCAACATTACTAGCCGTTAGGAAAATGCAAATCAAAACCACAATGAAATATCACTTCACATTCATTAGGATGGCTATTATCCAAAACCAACCAACCAACCAACCAACAAACACCCCAACAATATTGGCGAGGATCTAGGTAAACTGGAACCCTTGTACATTGTTGGTCATAATGTAAAATGATGCAGCCATAGTTTGGTGATTCTTCAAAAAGTTAACCATAGAATTTCATATGACCCAACAATTTCACTTCTGGGCATATATTCAAAGGAACCGAAAGAGGAACTCAGATATTTGTACCAATGTTCATAGCAGCAGTATTCACAATAGCCAAAGGGTGGAAACAAGCCGGATGTTCCTCAACAGATGAATGGGTAAGCTGGATAAGCACATGTGGTATAGCCATACAAAGGAATATTATCCATTCTTAAAAATAAATAAAATCCTGCTACATGCTACAACATGGATGGTCCTTGAAAACATTGTGCTATGTGGAACAAGCCAGATGCAAAAGAAAAAATATTTTCTGAGTCCATTTATAGGAGTTACCTATATAGGCAAGTTCTTAGAGACAGGACATAGAAAAGAGGTTCATGGGGATGAGGGGAGGGGCAGATGGAAACTTGTGGAGTGATTGCAGAGTTTCTCCTGGGGGTTATGGAAAATTTCTGGTAATGAATACCGGTGATGGTTGAGCAACATTGTGAATACAATTTCCACCGAAATTGTACACTTTGAAATGGTTAAAATGTTAAATTTTATTACATATAATTTTTATTACAATAAAAAAACTGAAAAGAAGCAGGTTTATACCTCCATGCTTCCCACGCTAGAGGTGCTATTTTCTAATAAGAAATCAATAAAATCATAAACATTGAGAGCCAAAAGGAATAGGTTGTCTGCATCAGCAATCAAACCTTGAGGTAGAATTGTATTTCGATAAAATGAAGAGAACTCGTGAATTCTATAGCAATTTAGGAACTGCTATACGGAGATCCTGCGTAATGGCAGCCTGGTGGGGACAGTTGTGCAGTGTTTCTGGAAATTGCGTTTGCCTAGAAAAACACACGGTTTTCATTTAGAATGTCTGTGAAACATTGATGAAATGCCAAGTTTTCTGAGATGCTTCAATTATCATTTCAGGTAAGATTATGGAAACATGAATACATCAATCAACTCTCTTAACCAATAATACTATTTTTGTGTAGTTGTTATTTTTAAAGACTATAGAACTGGCATAAACAATTGGTGCAAATGGTCTCACTCCAAGTAACAGGCGGGGCCGTCAGGTAACCCTCTAGAGCCCTGGTCATCAGCCTCCTTTGGAAGGCTAAAGACTTGCTAAGATCTCCCTTTTGGCCTGTCATCTCTACCACACTGCCTTGCAAAAAATGAAGTCAGAATAAAGTTCTGCCTCTTTATCCCCCCTCTTTCTAGCTGGTTCCCTAAACAAGCCAACCAGAGTTTTCCATCTTAGCAGTTCAACTACTAGTCGCCATAGGTGAATGAATAGGGGATTTCAAAACTACACACAGGGAGGAAATTTCAAGACAGGCCACAGAGTGTGGCTTTTGAAAGTACTGAAATGTAAATGGAGGACAGTCTGTGTAATCAACTCTGTGACTCTGTCTTTGATGACCTCTTAATACTTCCATGGAAACTGCCTACCTACCTTCTCCCATTTTCCTTTCATCCCCATCGCTGGAATGGAATCATTTTGTTCCTCGTGGCAAAGCGCCTTTCTCTTGGTCTTAGTGTTCCACACACTCCACAAATAAACTCTTGGAGATATTTTTAAGATATAGCTGGTGGTATTTGCATATGTAAGCCTTCCAGCAGGGCACAAGATCAAAAGCAGCCAGTGACATGCTGGAGGGAGGGTCTTACTAGCACTGATAGTGGGTTAGAGCAGCCACTGCTGATTCCTGTGGCTACAGTGCCCTAATATTCTTTTAGAGAAAAGCCTCTCCCCCACTGTGAACCCACCCCAGAGGCAGGGGAGTGGCCCATGACCCAGACATCAGTATTTTTCATCCTTTGGTGCCACTGATTGGGTAATGACCATCCTGGTTGACGGAGAATCCCCAACATTCTCAAGAAGAAAGGGAGGGATCATCCACATTTCCCTACCAAGGATTCTCAGGAACAAATAAAATATCAGGAAAATGTCCCCCACTTCCAAAGAAATCTTGGCATTGCTAAGAGAAGGTAAGGAAACCTCATTGGTTATGCGTGGCATGTCAGTATTTAAAGGGAATATTTTCTGTGGTGCCCATTACACCTGATCTCAGGCGAGCACACTTTCCAGGGCACTGCAGTATTGGGCCATCTAAACATCCATCAACTACCCTGGCTTACAGGACAGAGTCCACCCTGGCCAAGGACAAGATCCATCTCAGAATTTCTCTGCCAACAAAAACACCAGATCCTCGCTAGGAAGCTGGGCTCCAGCCACTATCTTTACAAGTTTTCACATTCCCGGATGTTCATCAGTATCTCATGACCCTTCCCTACAAAGGCAGCTGATGGCAGATGAGGGTCCATTCTCTTTCATGAAAAGAAAGAAACAAGGTTACCTCAGAAGGCCAGTTCAATGCCTTTTTGTGGTCCTAGAACCAGCAGTCAGTCAATTGCAGGTGTCTGAACGAACACCTCTTGTGTGCGTATCCCTGGGCTTGGCTCAATACCAGTTCTCAGACGGTTTACTTAATTTAGGAATTAAATCAGTCATATTGGACCAAATTGAAACTAATTCATTAGTTTGTGGCCCTGAGTGTCAGTAAAGGCAGCGAGGACAGGCCTCTTGACCATGTCGATGTCATCCTAGGTTTGGCAAGGACTGCTGATGACCAGGGTCTGGACAAAGTGCCAGTGTGATGAGCTTTGAGTAACTCCATTCTTTTTTTTTTTTTAATTATTGGAGAATAATTAACATATAATATTGTAGTAGTTTCAGGTGCACAACATAGGGGTTCAATATTTTTATACATTACAAATGGAGAACTCCATTCTACAGACGATCAAAGACGGGTCCTTCTTGCACATTGGATTCTACACCTCAATTTCTGTAAGGCTTTTTTGTCTCATTTAATTTCCTTGACAACCCCGTGGAGCCAATCCTATTGTCTCATTCTCACATGGAAACATGAGCTGAAGACGGACAAGCTACTCTCCCAAGTTCACCCTGCTGACTGGTGATCCAGGCTGGATGAGAATGTCCATCCTCACTCAAGCCTCCCAGAACTTTCCAAGTCACATTGCAGCCCAGGCATATGCAGCCTGTTGGACAATGAAGTTCTTATGCTTTGATTATTCGTCTGCAACTTCCTTTCTAATGATTAAGAGTTTAAAAGGACCAAAGTCGACTCTTCACTAACATGCTGCCTTTTTTGATTAGCCCAAGGATTTGGGATTCAGCGTGAACAAGGAAGAAAAGAAGCTGCTCCATTAGGCCCTATCTGAAGTGCTCTGTAGATGAAGCTAGAATTAATTATAATGTTATGTTTTAGTCAATTATTTTTTAAGGCTTCCTCTCTCTCTCTCTCTCTCTCTCACACACACACACACACACACACACAACTCCAGCAAATTATTTTTTGACAGGTTATTATATATTCTAAACCAGTTCTTGCATGACCATCATAAACTGAGGAACAAAATAAGTTCACCACATCCTTCATTAATGGCCAATGTAACGATTATTTCTGAAGAACTACCTTATTACTTGTCTCAAAATTTCATGGGATGTTTATTCCTTTATCCTGGTTATAGGATGAATGCCAAGGGAGCTTACGGAGAAAATTTTGCTTCATTTTGTTTTGTTTCAAGAATTCATGCTAAAGCAAGCCCTTGGTCAAACTGATGCGAGAGACAGAAGACAGCTCAGAATCAGCGGCAGCACATTTTACCTGCCGGCGGGTTCCCGGCATTTCAGTCTGCAGTCACAGTGCTCTCATCTCTGTTATTCTCTTCTGAGGAATTGGAACTGAGAAGTACAGTAAAACCTTGGATTGCGAGTAACTTGTTCTGCATCTGTTCCGCAAGACAAGCAAACATTTCTAATGAATTTTAACTTGCTAAACGAGCGATGTCTTGCAATAGGGGTAGTATGTGACACCAATCGTCACATGATCACAACTGAGCCCCTAATTCTTGAAATTTGCTTTGATATATGAGTGCTTTGGATTACAAGCATGTTTCCAAAATGAATTATGTTCGCACGCCAAGGTTTTACCATATTTCTTCTCGGGGTAATGCAAGGGCGACGATCAGTGGTAACAGGCACTAAGGGGAAGAGGGGCCACAAAGCTCTGCAAACCAACAAACGTGTACCTGTCACAAGACTCTGCTGCTGTAGGTCCAGATATGGTGTCAGATCAGACTTTCTTTTTTCATTTTTTTGTTTTTCTTAAGTTTATTGATTTATTTTGAGAAAGCAGGGGGCGAGGGTGGGGCAGAGAGAGAGGGAGAGAGAATCCCAACTCAAGGCTCGAACTCACAATCCATGAGATCAGGACCTGACCTGAGCCAAAATCAAGAGTCGGACACTCAACCCGCTGAGCCACCAGGTTCTCCCCCAGCCTTTCTTCTTTAAAGAACTTGAACATCTTAGCTTTCTGCAAAAATCATCTGATTTTTAATATTGGCTCAATTTTGGGGCGCCTGGGTGGCTAAGTCGGTTGAGCGTCTGACTTCGGCTCAGGTCATGATCTCGCGGTCTGTGAATTCGAGCCCCGCATCAGGCTCTGTGCTGACAGCTCAGAGCCTGGAACCTGTTTCAGATTCCGTGTTTCCCTCTCTCTCTGCCCCTCCCCTGCTCATGCTCTGTCTCTCTCTCTCTGTCAAAAATAAATAAACAAAAAATAAAAATTAAAAAAAATATATTGGCTCAATTTTTTTAACACTATTCAGCCCAACAAAACACATTTGCGGGACACCCACTTTCTTTGCCGCCAATGACATCTCTCACTGTTGAATCATCATTTCCTCCTCTTGCTGCTGCTGTGACATGTCTCCACCACACCATTAGTCCTTACTCCTGCTGCCACCACTCTCCGAGGCAGGGCTCTACCGGCTGCTGAAGACGGCCAGCTGCGAGGCCAGCAAAGGCCACCCTCCCGTGACGGTGACCTCCCCCCCAGGTTGGCAGAGCAAATGGCCCGGGATGTCCACAGAGACAGAGGCAGCTGAAGAAACGCAGGCTCAGAATCACTTTTTTTTTAAGTTTATGTATTTGTTCAGAGACAGGGAGAGCCAGAGAGCCAGGGAGGGGCAGAGAGAAAGAAAGGCTCCCCACTGTCATCACAGAGTCCAACGTAGGGCTAGAAGCCACTAACCATGAGACCACGACCTGAGCCAAAACCAAGAGTCAGACACTTAACAGACTGAGCCACCCAGGCATCCTGTACAGTCTCAGAATTATTTTTGATGGTGTAACTCCTTAACGTTTCTGGGCTACACACAAGTGTTAGGAGGGGCTTAATACAAACCTGGGAAAATCAATGTGAATTATCTCTGCTTAAGCAAGAGACAAACAAGATTCAAGGAAGTAGATAGAAAACCACTAGTTAGTTCACTGAGTAACGGACCTAATGACTTTCCAATTTCCATATTCCTTTAAATTCTACTCAATATCCACAGCTAGTTAAACAAGAACTGGTTGATATTTATGCTTCTGTTTTATATATTTATCAAAGATTTCCATCGAGAGGATGAATATTCTAAAATCTCTGGGCATTTTACAATCTTTAAAGCACTTTGAGAGTCGCTTGTGCCTCTTGAGCTAGACGGGGCAGAAGTTATTTATTTGTCCTATTAATACATCATTTGCGCAGACTGATAACAGACCAAGCACTGGCAAGACATTGACGATGCAGGAACAAGCGACGAAAATGGGTCTGAGTACACATGGTAAACGGTCTCGTACGTGTCTGGTGGGTGAGAGGATGTAACCAGACCACACAAGAGTTCATCCATCCGATGTGCCGCAAGCCAGTAAAACTTGATGCAGGGAAGGAAGACAGACTGTTCACTGGTGTGGCACGACCCAGGAGAAGTAGCGACTAATGCTCAAAAGTCTGGAACTCTCCGATGGCTTACGAGTGAGGGTTTCTAAGGGCAAGATTTGGGGCAGCGGACTTCTGAGAAAGTCCTTGCTGCTGATTAGAGACCCATGAGGTCATGTTGACAGAGTTATTTAGTTGCTTCCGGTGCTGTTTCAACTGGTCCCGCTGAGGTCTGTTGCATCCCAAAAAACTTAGAATCTGAAAAGCGTCTTTGCTCTTTATGTTAGATATTTCACGAGATGTCTCTGGTGCTTCTGTGTTCAGGATAGTGCTGGTAGGCCGCCTGGATATACTCTAACTACTTACGGGTGCATGAGCTAGTAGGACTGCCTTCCTTCCACTTCCTTCGAATGGTAAGCGAGCATTCCTAGGTCTTGGGCCTGGGTGTGCGTGTCCCTGGGTGGTCCAGCCACGCCCGGGGACAATAGAACCTCAGACGTTCATTCTGTCATCTGAATTCACAAGATGGAGGCCGGCTTCAACGGTCCACAAAGGCTCCTGGAGCAAACCTCAGGTTCCATCAGAAGAGGCACTAAGTTATGAGGAAGGCTGCTTCGATGACACGTGACAAAAACGCCACAGGCTTTTAAAAAATCATTAAGGGTTTCAAAAATGGCAACGGCAGAATATTAAACCAGGTGCAGACTCTTCTGAGCGTGAGTTACTCTGGGTGCAGAGGACAGAGGCCTGGACCAGGTAAATGCAGGCCCAGGAAGCAGATCACTGAGGTCGGAAGACACATCGTGAGCAGATGTGCGCCGTGAGGGTCCAGACCCGCGGGCCCGGGCTCGGCCTAAGTGCTTTTGCTAAAGCTTCTGGAAGACCCGAGTTCTGGCCAAGGCAGGGCGGGGAGCATGACAGGTAATGTTGCTTTGTGACCAGATGCCCAAGAAGTGGTGGTCAATGTGGTTTATCGACAAGGGTGACACTGGTAATCTGCACCCGGTCTTGGTGAGACGCCCAGACGACTCTGTCTTAGGGCTGGTTATGTAGAAAGAATATGTATATGCGATCAGCAGAGACGAGAAACCCGGGCCGAGACTCCATTTTGGACTCTGGTTCTGAGGGCTCTGCGCCCAGGTTAGTAGGCTGACAACAAGATCCCAGGTGACAGACGCCTCGCAGGTGACAGACGCCCTCACCCAATGCTGTTGCCACGGCGCATCCTGCCCCTGCAATGAGTTGCAAATTGGTAATCGTGTTCATTGCGAGTCCTGTGAGCCTTTTCAGGACTCAGAACTCCAAGTTCACTTCTTTAGCCACTGAGCCCTGCTTGCTCACCACGATTGGTGCAGACACCCCACGGGGAGACACGTGAGGAATGGACTCACCACGGGTGTGACTGGGTGGGCGAGTGGCAAGGGCTCTGGATGGTGATCAAAGGAATGGTACCTTGACTCTAGATGGCAGAGGCAGTGGAACAATAGTTTTTGTGTCAGATGAACAAACAACTCGTTTGTGTGGAGGGGCCCGAGGGGCCTCAGCTGGAGAGGCGTAGCACACGGGTTTTGCTCTTTAAGACATTCACAAATGTTGTTTTGAGGGAGAGAGAGGGAAAGAATAGGGGAGGGGCAGAAAGAGAGAAGGAGAGAGAGAATCTTAAGTAAGTTCCAGGCCCAGCACGGAGCCCAACATGGCGCTCAATCTCACGACCGTAAGATCATGTCCTGAGCCAAAATTGAAAGGCAGACGCTCAACCGACTGAGCCACCCGGGTGCCCCCACGACACCGACACTTTTCTTTTTCGGTTTTATTGAGATATAGCTGACATACAGTATTGTATAAGGTTTAGGTATACAACATAATGATTCGATGTACATACATTATGAAACGATCACCACGTGCGTTTTATTAACATCCGTCGCCTCATAAACACACAAAAAAGCAAACAATATGGTTTTTTTTTCCTCATGAGGAGAACTTTAAGAAATTACTCTCTGCAACTTTTAATGTACTGTGCAGCAATGTCGACCGTGGCCATGGTGCTGTATTGGCTTCCATTGCGGCCTGTCCTCTATAGACTTTGGGGCAGCCTGCAAGGATCTTAGACTCTCGGAGCAGAATACCATCACCAACACCTGTCCTTCTGCAGCCACGCGCATAGGAGGGAGTCCTTTAGGTCTTAAGCAGCAGGGCACAGCAGTTAACAAATGAGGGAAGCTGGCCTGTGGTGGCTGATGTCAACAGAAGAGCACCTAAAAACGTTGATGACCGATCCATACCATTCAACGCAATACGGTCAAATCCATTAAGTCCATGGGCTGGATCTGGCCCTGTGCCAGAGTTTTGTGTCCACTCCATAATGGCTGCTGACCCTCACATGTGAGGAAGCATGTGGGAATCTCAATGTAACCCAGGTCTCCACTTGCTTATGATGTCAATGGGCACTCGCGGTAATTTGCGTTGCATCCGATGTGTCCCACTGGCCATGTGGGTGTGTGTCTTTCCGTTTGTCTTCAAGCATCCTCAGCTACATCCGCGGCAGCAAGAGTGGGGACGGTGATCTTCTTTTCCACAACTGACAACCTGGCACAATGAGAAAGGGACAACTCACGCATCGACCCACTCAACCCAGAAAATACGGGGTGAGAAATAGAGCTGAAGGTTTCTAAAGCGTTTATCCCAAAGCATAGGTAATATGTAGGCAGAACATGTGACACGGAAGACTCCAAACCATTTTTTAAATATCATGGCTTCTCTTTATTATTCCCCAAAGTGTAAATAATAAAGAACAGAATGAGGTTTTTACATTTAGGCGTTTTGTTTGTTTTTGTTTTGTTTTGTTTTTGTTTTTGTTTTTGGCCTTCTCTTAAATATCTTTCTGCAGTGGGTGTATTTTCCCTCTCAGGAATGTTCAGGAATGACTTTCCAAATTGCCTCTCAAAATGGGTTAACTCACTGGAAAGCTTACCTTAGTTTTTCAAACAGGGCATCTGGAACAGTCTGAGCAGACTCCCCCTGGGAGTCCTCCCTGGAACTTACTTACATGCCCTGGGAAGACAGCACATGTTCTGCCTCCAACGAATGGTTATGAGTCTCCACCAGCCATGTCCCATGCTACGCCTGGGTTTCCCGCTCGAGGAACATCCATAATCCCATCTGACACCCTTCTTTTTGTTCAGTCAAGCCATGTCTTTCTTTATGTGAGTGAGTTAGATTCCAGATCTTTCTGTTATGGGCTGTTATGGGCTCCAAGGTCCCAGGAGTCCATGAGCAAGAACGTGGGCTCTGCCTACCCACTCCCAAGTGATCCTGAGCATTGACCTGACATTTTGAGGTAAGGGGTCCTCATCTCTAAAGAGAAGGATGATAGGACCTGACTTGGGGGTTGTGATAATGGTTGCAGAAGAAACAGATCTGCAGAGCAAGTCCCCAGCAGATGTCTATGCAGTGACCACAGGGCCAGATTTAGGAGGAAGATCTCCTTTTGGGTGGATTTTTTTTTAAACTTTTTTTTTTTAACGTTTATTTATTTTTGGGACAGAGAGAGACAGAGCATGAACGGGGGAGGGGCAGAGAGAGAGGGAGACACAGAATCGGAAACAGGCTCCAGGCTCTGAGCCATCAGCCCAGAGCCTGACGCAGGGCTCGAACTCACGGACTGCGAGATCGTGACCTGGCTGAAGTCAGACGCTTAACCGACTGCGCCACCCAGGCGCCCCGGGTGGATTTTTTTAAAAAGCATCAGGAGACCTCTTCCTTCAGCTTACAGAGTTACCATTCGATTTCTTTTTTGTTTTCACCAGAAACCAAATGGTCTTACTTGAAGAAGTGTCAGTGACCTCAGTCAACCATTAGCAGGGTAACAAGTTTTCGGGATAGCTGTTCCCCGCTGCCTTTCCCCTGGGGCCAATGGAATGAGAAAATAATACCAGTTTTGTTTTTTAATGAACAAACCAAAACAAGAAATAAAGTCAAAGATATTTTAAAAGCATGGTAAAGAAATATGCTTTTTCCAAGTAAATATGAATGTGTAAAATTTAGGAAAAAAAATTTTTTTAAATATACCTCTGGGAGCTAATTAACAAATACCCTCAGATAAGTATTTAATAGAATCAAAATCGGCAAATCATGGAGGATGTCTCCAGTATCAAATTCAAATGTCTTAATTACTCACTGCCCTTGTTGGCACAGAAAACACAATCCAGAACAGCCATTCTAGAAAAAAATCAGAGGGGAGGGGGATGGTAGTCCCGGGGGAGAGCCCACATTCGCCAAACTGCTACATGTCAGTGATTGGTCTGGACACCTTCCCATGAAGACAATCCAAGATCATCCATCATATCAGGGTGGTTTCAGGTAGTTGCCAGAGTCTCAACATTTTTGTTTCCTTTAAGCTATTTAGAAAAAAAAAAAAAGCACGCAATTTTTCAGCCTTTTTGGTCAAAACACCTAAAAACGATTTTACACTCGTGAATTCTATGCTCTTGCGGAATGGGAGAAAACCACGTAAGCCCCGACTGGACCACAGTGAGACACGGCTGTTAAAATGGTATGAAAGGGGGGCCAAGTGGACAAAATAAAGTGCCACCAGCACGTGACGTAATAAAGAGCAACCTTCAGTACTCTCTTTAGCTCTGTATACAATGCAAATCCACAAACAAAATTGCTTTATTGAGATGCAGACAAAAATCTCTTTTATCAGAAACAGTCATATTTCTTTTCTCTTTTGTAATCAGCAAAGTGAATGTGGAGGTATTGAACAGTCAGTGGGTAATAGGTTCAGAGAGATTAATTGGGTAGTTGTAATGCAGCCTGGGATCTCAGTCTCTCCGAGGTCTGTGAGGTCGCCTGAACTCCTGAGGCTGACTTAGGTTTCCACTTATTAGTCTCTGCTCTTTCTTCGTTCTTAGTTTTGCAATCGACGTCAGTA
This sequence comes from Felis catus, assembly GCF_018350175.1. Lineage (NCBI taxonomy): Eukaryota > Metazoa > Chordata > Mammalia > Carnivora > Felidae > Felis > Felis catus. The sequence goes on from NC_058380.1 coordinate 5,543,690, forward strand.
AAATACGTTCTCAAGAGTACAAAAACAATCGGTTAAAGAGTTTTGTGGGAAATTATTTGGGATTTTTGCATGGAACAGAATAAGGGAAATCACAGTAGCATTGCCTGGGAAGGAAAGAAATGATATAGGTATGAGTCGCTTTCCCACTAACTGCTCTTACTGACCAAAAAGAAAAGCATGTTTTCATTCGTAAACATTTTGGACCAGCATTTCTGTGTGACTGAAAAGTCGTCAGTTCTTGGTAAGCGGAACATCTATTGATTCAAACTCGCCAAGAAGCTTCCACAATGGCCTTCGTTTCCAGATTTTCTGTTGCTTTTTTTCCAAAACCTTCTTTGCATCTTTGACCCTATCCAATATTTTCTCTATTTAAATCAGAATTATTCAACCATTTGGAAACAATGGTATCAGAAACAATGTGGCAGGAAAATCCCCGCATGGGGCACCTCTCGTGGCAAAGACAAAATTTTTGTGTTTTCTTACTTTGGCTTGTAAATAAAGGATGATCACACTTAGTCAAATATTAAGGTGTACAACTTAAAAAAAAATGCCAATGGCTCAGTCACTGTCCCACGCGCATCACCAGGTACTGACCACTTCGACCATGCGCTCATCATGGGCCCCCACACAGGAAAGGGGCTGATTAAATAAATGTATACTCAGCTCTAAAACTCCCACGGTTTCAGGCACCTCTTGTTTGACTTAATAGAGATAGTTCAGAAGAGTACAGATTATGTGTTCTCTAAGTTCCGTAATAGGATAAAATTCCAAAACGTTGTTTGGACTTTTATTTCCCAGGGGTGCTTTGGGTGGCTCAGTCAGTTGAGCATCTGACTCTTGATTTTGGCTCAGGTCCTGATCTCATAGTGCAGGATCGAGCTCTGCATCGGATTCTGTGATGACACTGCAGAGCCTGCTTGGGATTCTCTCTCCCTCTCTCTCTGCCCCTCCCCTCCTCAAAATAAATAAATACGCTTAAAAAAATAAAGAACTTGGGGCGCCTGGGTGGCTGAGTCGGTTAGGCGTCCGACTTCAGCTCAGGTCATGATCTCACGGTTCGTGAGTTCAAGCCCCGCCTCAGGCTCGGTGCCGACCGCTCGGAGCCTGGAGCCTGCTTCCAATTCCGTGTCTGCCTCTTTCTCTGTCCCTCTCCTGCTCGCAATGTGTGTCTCTCTTTCTCAAAAATAAACATTAAAAAAATTTTTAAATAAAAAATAAAAAAATAAAGAATTTTATTTTCTAGCCACAACTGTGACCTTCCAATTTACTGACTCCAGTGACTCAGCGCTATTCCCAGGAAGACAGCCGAAGTGCCTGACCTCCCAGCAAGATGTGGCCCCGGTGTTCTTTCTCTGCTCTCCTCTTTGTCACAAACAAGAGACTTCCTAACCTGATATCTGAAAACCCGTATCATTCAAATCTACCACCTTTCTCAACCCGCTCCCGTCTCCTCCTTCTCCTTCCAAAGGGCCACGTCCTCGGCTGAAATGCCCTGTCCACCTGGCCTCATCCTTCCTCCTGGACACGATTCACTGCAAACCCTCCCTGCCCACGCGTCGTCATCGGTTCCCCGCGACACACCTATTGCGCCTGTTGTCTGTCTTGCTTATTTTAAAATGACTATTGGGGCGCCTGGGTGGCGCAGTCGGTTAAGCGTCCGACTTCAGCCAGGTCACGATCTCTCGGTCCGGGAGTTCGAGCCCCGCGTCAGGCTCTGGGCTGATGGCTCAGAGCCTGGAGCCTGTTTCCGATTCTGTGTCTCCCTCTCTCTCTGCCCCTCGCCCGTTTATGCTCTGTCTCTCTCTGTCCCAAAAATAAATAAACGTTGAAAAAAAAATTTTTTTTTAAAATAAAATGACTATTACTCATGTATCGCTTTGCACCCTAATGCTTTTGCAAAACAGCTTTATTGAAGTATAGTTGACATCCAGTATAGAACCTATTTTAAGTGTACCGTCTGATGCGTTTTGACACGGGTATGCACCTGTGAAACCACCACCAGAGTCAAAATAGTAAACATATCCATCAACCCCCAGAGCTTCCCTGTTTCCTTTTGTCATTGTTGTCTCCTGCCACTCCCTCCATCCCCAGGCAATCACAGATGTTTTCTGTAACTCCAAGATCGGTTTGAATTGTCTAGAATTTTGCAGAAATGGAAATATATAATATATACCCCTTTTTTCCTGGTCTGTTTCACTCGGTAAAATTATTTTGAGATTCGCAGTGTTATAATTTTTATTGTACGAGAGTGTTGTACGGACATCCCATTACTTGTTTACCCTGGCTCATGGTTTTAGTCACTACACTGGAGAGAAGGACCCTCTTCAGCACGGTTCACGTAAAGGGATAATGAAGGGGTGTTTGTTGGCCCTCGGCCCAACAGTGTGATGAGCTGTTTTAACTACAGAAAACCAAAACCCAAGCCAAAACCCAAAAATGACTACAATTCTAGGCTGCATTCGTGGGCCCACGGCAAGCACTCTGTCCTGATCTGGGTATCACGTCTTAAACGTCTCCACATCATAAGGCAGTACGAGCCATGAGAAGCCCAGAATGATGCCACCTGTGGACATCACAGGGGAATGAGTTGCAGCCACATCACATAAGACAAGACACAGGGAGGGGCGCCTGGGTGGCTCAGTCGGTTAAGCATCTGACTTTGGCTCAGGTCACGATCTCGCGGTCCATGGGTTCGAGCTCCGCGGCAGGCTCTGTGCTGACAGCTCAGAGCCTGGAGCCCGCTTCGGATTCTGTGTCTCCCTCTGTCTCTGCCCCTCCTGTGTTCATGTTCGCTCACGCGCATGCACTCTCTCTCTCTCTCAAAATAAATAAATAAAAACTTAAAAGAAAATTCTCAAAGAAGAGTGACTCCAGCTCAAAGCTGAGGTGGACCCTCAAGAAGCCACCCCACTCTCTGGGGGAGTCATTTCTGTAGGGGGGGAGGGGCAGGTTCTCAGCGGGACATCTGCACCTGCCTCCTTGGTGATCAATGGTTCTGGTCTGGCCAGGACTGCCCCGGACCTGATGCTAAAATTCCTGGGTCCTGGGAAGGACCCCGCCAGGCAATGGGGGTGTTAGTCAGCCTGCTGTCAGGGCTAAGAACTGAGCTTTACATTAATTATCTCACTTGTCTTGAGAGCCACTCCCGACATTAGGAACATAATCCTTGTTCTACGGATGGTAAGACTGGGCCTCGAGCAGAAGGTGATGCCACAGTGAGTTGACGTATAAACTGATGAAGATCCAGGGCAGATGGGAACTAGTTACAGGCTGACCATGAGTCAAACCTTTTACAGGCAAGCTTGACAATGTGTCGTATATTTTGGCAGATGTCCGGGATCTAACGTCCTTCACAGATCGTAAATTTTTTGCATTTAAGAGATCCTTACATTTGTAAGGATGAGTAAGAGTGAATTCCGGCAGGGCGGCTGAGCTGAGAATCTCATGTACTGCTGGTGGGAATGTAAACTGCAGCAGCTCCCGAAAGTCACCTGAGATGGAGCTGTGTGTGTCTGTTGGCCCAGAAATGCCATTCCTGGGAGTCTCTTCTAGAAAACGGTTTTCTGAGCAGGTCTGTAAGGGGACCCATGCAGGAATGGTGTCGCAGGGGTGGTGTGTGTGGCAGTGGGGAATTGAAGTCACGTCTTGGTATCATGAGAAGGTTGGGTAAATGAAACGTGATGCATGCATGGATGCTACGACATTCTATGTAGCAGTTAAAGACGTCATTAGAAATGCAGCAATAAGGGAGAGCTTAAAGACGCGGTGTTGGGAAACACCGTGTGGAAGAACTGTGTGGAAGGGAAAAGGAGAAGAAAGTAATAAATGCAGGTAACATTCTAGGAGACACACAGACGCCCAGACAGATGATAACGGTGCGCAGTTGACTGATATGGATACTTAACCAAGATGGCACCCGGGTCAGAGGAAGAAAAAAGCCCAGGAGAGATGTAACGCTTAAAAATGGTATTTATGGGGGCGCCTGGGTGGCGCAGTCGGTTAAGTGTCCGACTTCAGCCAGGTCACGATCTCGCGGTCCGTGAGTTCGAGCCCCGCGTCGGGCTCTGGGCTGATGGCTCAGAGCCTGGAGCCTGTTTCCGATTCTGTGTCTCCCTCTCTCTCTGCCCCTCCCCCGTTCATGCTCTGTCTCTCTCTGTCCCAAAAATAAATAAAAACGTTGAAAAAAATTAAAAAAAAAATGGTATTTATGAGTGAAATTAATTCCATTATGATAGTTTACCAGAAGCTGAGGCGTGAGTTGATGGCTGTACGTGAAATGTTGTGAAGAGTGGTTGACAGGTGACAAGGCTTGTACAGAAGACAGACAAAGTCAAGATGTGGAGTTTGTTGGAGGAGGAATATCAACAGATCAGTTCTGGCAAAAATTTATTTATCATGCCTCGTTTGCCCAAAGAAGCGAGGGGCTCCCTGAGAATAGAGGAACAAAGCATAAATCAGAAAATTTAGATTTTAGCTTACTACACTTCCAAGGAGCAAATAGGAATTTATATGTATCCGTTTGGTATAAATACCACATAGAATTTAAAGTTTGTGAAGCTTCATTTTTCTCTCCCCTGAGAACGTTGCCATTTTTGCCCTATGTACGTTTTAACTAAGTTTAAGACTGTGGAGACCATGATTTCAGAATTCTGATGCCCCAGATATTCGGAGGCTGACGCTCATGAGCACAATCCATTTCCGGAAGTGCCTCCATATTTATTTTTGTGTCGCGTTCAAATTTTTATATTTTCATATGGCTTATAATTTTTCATATGTGTCTGCCTCCCTATTACAGACGAGGCTAACAATTGTAAGAAACTTGACACTTAAAAAAATGTTGCTTTATAATTCGATGCTTGGAGTTATTTTGTATTCAAGGTAAAAGAACAAATAGTAAACGCGGTACAAAACTTTAATCAGCACCCAGAAAGGTTGTTAATTTCTTCCCTAAGTGATCAACTGATTGAGCGGTGAAAGCAACTTAAAACTCCAGCCTTGGGAGGGGAGAAAAGCGCGAAATTACTTCTAGTCCTTGAAATGGAAAACATTTAGAGAACAAACCGTGCCTGATCGCAGACTCAGATGGACCTGAATGGGGTCTGCGGCTGCGCAATGGAGAAGCTCCCTGTGGAAGCACGGGGAAGCAGGTACAAGCAGGACAGCCTGACGCAGTGGGAGAAAGAGAAGCGAGCATGCGGAAAGGCCTCCTGAATCTTTCATTGTTCTTGAAAGTGCTGGAAAGCCATTTGGGTAAGTTTAGTTTAAAACAGCGCTTACTAATTTTCTACCAAAGAATTCCTGATCATCAAGTCACAGTCATGTAGAAGAAAAGAGCACAGCTCTGCCACCAGATGGGTAAGTTGAGTCACCTTTCCAGCCTCAGGTCCTCGGCTGTAAAATAAGAGGGTTGGCCACACGCCCTCTGAGATGCCCTCCACTCCTAACGTTCTGGAACCAGGTCAGGGCTGATGTCACCTTTCTATCACTTTTGAAGAGGGACATTGCTAAAGAAGCAATGTCAACAAGATTGTGGAATCACGTGGATTTTCAGAGGGACAAAACCTCTTGACACATCCTTAGCACTTAATTAGCATTACCTGCTAACTGTTCATTAACTCATTAAGACACATTTCTTGAAGACCCATCATGCTCCCACATACAGGGAGCAAATGAAGCCTCACACCCACTCTTACAGAGCACACAGCTGAAGGGTGCAAAGCACACTTACAAGATGCGTTGTAAGTTGTAAAAAGCTATGGGACTGGTCAAATCAGGGGTGAATGTCAGGGAGGGTTCTGGAAGAAAAGTCCTGTAAGCTCCATTCTGAAGGAATTCAGAATTGAATAATTGTTTTTTAGTGCTTATCTCTCCTGTCGTATTTTTTCCTTCGCAGAAATAGAAACAAAAGAGGCTGCATTTTCAATAATCGGCCTGGAAATTTCCTTAACTAGATAATTGAGTTCATGACACGCATTTCATACTTGTGTCTTGCTCCCTCAAGTTGACATTGTTGTCCAACTTTCTGCCAGTATGGAATAAGGGTCCCTTTTTCTCTGGCTTCCAATAATATATTCCTTACCTTCCTTTATGCCCTAAGTGACACTTTCATTGAGGCTCGTTAGGCTTCACTAATCATCTCCTCAAGGCTCTTCTGCCATCTAGCTTCTAGCTTCTAGAAGCTAGAAGTTAGCTTCTAGAAGCTTCTAGCTTCTAGAAGCTTCTAGTTTCTATCTGCCATCCTGTGTCAAGGGTTTAGTTTTTCTTGTTTTTGTTGCAGCAATAAGCCAAAATTTGTCTTGTTATCTTTTGTCATGGAAAAAACATTACCCCCAAACTTCATGGCTTAAAATTGCTGTGGCTTAAAATAACAATAATTTCTCTGGCATGATTTCTGTGGTTATAAATCTGGGGAAGGCTTGACTTGGAGTTTCATTGGCTTCTTCACAACACGGTTGCCTCTGGCAGGAAGACTGCTTGCCTGGCTCTTGTTGGAAATCCCACCAACCAAGATGGAAGCAGCACCACCGTTTGTGATCTAGTCTTGGGCATCACACAACATTATTGTTGGTTAGAAGCGAAGGGGTATTAAACTCCACTCCTTGATGTGGAACCGGCATGTTTTAGAAAATGTGGAATGGGAGATAGTAGGGTAATCATCCTTGGAAAATACAATCTGCAACAGGTCAATAATGGTGTTATCTCCAGAATTTGAATGCAGTGGGGTGCAGAAGGAGATTTAGGAGAGGAAACGAGCCTTGGCAAAAACACAGTAGGGAATGTCATAGAGAAACAGAAATGGAGTAATGAACTGCAGAGGAAGCCCAACGGAGATTGTGTGTCATGAAAACGTTTTGGTACAATTTAACTTGGTCTCATTTTCCCCCCAGCAGCACTCAGCGGGCTAGAATCTGAGATTGGCAATATGCAAGTAACAGAAAGATAAAAAGTCTAGTAAAAGTTAAACACGGGGTAGCTATAAGGCTGAGAAGATGTGAGCATGGTGCATGATCGATGTAAACAGACAAAGCAACGAGTGTGTACTGATACTTTTCTAGATGCTGGGACTGCAGCAAAGGACAAGGCGTCTGGTTGTGGTTTCTCAGCCGTGTCTCCGCCTCCTGTTTGTCAACAGTTTAGTGTCACTGCCCTACTAGAACAGAGTTCAGCAAATTGTTTCCATGCAAATCAAGGTAATAACTATTTTTAGCTTTGTTGGCAATACAGTCGTTGTCACAACTCCCTGCTAGTTTAGTCCAAACAGCCATAGACAATACACCATGAATTGGTGTGGCTGAGTTCTAACAAACTATTTACAGAAACAGGTGACATGGTTCTCCAACACCTATTCTACAGTATTATGAAAGATAACACATTTCAAACATTTTGGAAGCCACCTCAAGACTTGGAAAACACAATGATCTTCCCACAACAGACTTTTGTCCTTACTTCCTCTCTCTCTCCCATCGATGAACAAATCTATTTTAAAGCTGTACCCTTCCAAAATAACCTCATGGAAGAAACACAACGAAGTAACACTGTTTAAGACATCTGAGACTCTAACAGATATCCTCCCACTACTTCTGTCAGCTTTTCTTCATTAATTTTGGGGCTCTGTTGTTAGGAGCATATAGATTTATAATTGTTATATCTTCTGATGGATTAACACTTTTAGCATTAAAAAATCTCCCTCTTTGTCTCTAGTAACAATTTTGTCTTAAAATCTATTTCTTCTGATATTTAATGTAGACATTCTGATAGATTAACACTTTTAGCATTAAAAAATCTCCCTCTTTGTCTCTAGTAACAATTTTGTCTTAAAATCTATTTCTTCTGATATTTAATGTAGACACTCCAGATCTTCTTGGGTTCCTGTCTACATGCTGTTTCTTTTTTATCCTCTTACTTTTAACCTATTTGAGTTTTTATCGTGAAAGGATGCTGTATTTTGTCAAATGCTTTTTCTGTCTTTTTTTAGACGATAGTATATTTTTAAATCTTTATTTATGTGCTGCATAACATTTATTGATTTGTGTGTGTTGAATCACTCTTACATCCCAGAGCTATAGCCCACTTGATCCTGGAGTACAATCCTTTTAACATATGGTTGAATTTGGTTTGCCAATATTTTGTTGAAAATTTTTGCATACGTTAATCAGGGATACTGGGCTATTGTGGTTGTTTTTTGTTTTTTGTTTTTTTTTTTCTTGTCCATATCTGGTTTGGGTATCAGAGTATGATTATCTTATAGAATGGGTTTGGTAGTGTTCCTCCTCTTAATATTTTTGAAAGAGTTTGAGAATGATTGGCATTAATCACTTTTTAAAGTTTGGTAGAATTTACTAGGAAAACCATCTAGCCCTAGGCTTTTGTTGTTGTTGTTGTTGTTAGGATATTTTTGACTACTAATTCAATCTCCTTACTGAATATTGGCTTGTAGAGATTTTCTATTTCTTCATGATTCAATCTTGGTAGGATATATATATCTAGGAGTGTATCGATTTCTTTTAGGTTATCCAATTTGTTGGTATATAATACTTCAAAGTAGTCTTTTATGATCTTTTGTATTTCTGTGTTATCAATTATAATGTTTCTTCTTTTTTTTCCTTCATCTAGCTAAAAGTATGTCAATCTCATTTACATTTAAAAAAAAATCACCTCTTAGTTTTTCTGATCTTTTCTACTATTTTTGTGGTCTCTATTTCCTTTATTTCTTCTCTGATCTTTGCTGTCTTCTTCCTTCTGATAACGTTGGGCTTAGTTTGTTCTTCTTCTAGTTCCTTGAGGTATGTTGATGTTGTTTATTTGATAGCTTTCTTTTTTCTTACTGGAGTTGTTTATCATTATAACATTCCTTCTCAGAACTTCTTTTGCAGCATTCCATAGGTTTTTGTGTGTTGTGTTTCCATTTTCATTTGTTTGGAGGCATTTTTTTTTTCTTTCTTCCCACTGGTTGTTCAAGAGTGTGCTATTTAATCTCCATGTTTGTAAATGTTCCAGCTTTCCTACTCCCACTGAGTTTTAGTTTCATACCACTGTGTTTTGAAAAGATACTTCGTATGATTTCAATTTTAAATTTGCCGAGACTTGTTTTGTGACCTATCATATGATCTATCCTCAAGAATATTCTAGGTGTGCTGGAGAATCCTGCTACTGTTGGATGAAATGTTCTCTATGTTGTTTTTAGGTCCATTTGTTTTAAAGTATACTACAAGTCCAACATTTCCTTATTGATTTTCTGTCTAGATGATTTATCCCTGTTGAAAATGGGATATTGAAGTCCCCTACTAGGATTGTGTTGCTGTTTGTTTCTTTAGATTCATTAGTGTTTGCATAATATATTTAGGTTCTCCTATGTTAAATGTACATATATTTAAGACTGTTATATCCTCTTAATGAATTGATCACTTTACCTTTATATAATAATCTTACTATATTACTATATAATAACTGTCTTTTGTTACAGCTTCTGGCTTGTTGTCTATTTTTTCTGATATAAGTATAATTATCCCTGCTTCTCTTGGTTTCTGCTTGTCTGGAATATCTCTTTTCCATTCCTTTATTTTGAGCCTATGTGTTCTTAAAGCTGAAGGGAGTTTCTTGTAAGTAGCATATAGTTAAATCATAATTTTTTTTTTAATTTTTTTTTTCAATGTTTATTTATTCTTGGGACAGAGAGAGACAGAGCATGAACGGGGGAGGGGCAGAGAGAGAGGGAGACACAGAATCGGAAACAGGCTCCAGGCTCTGAGCCATCAGCCCAGAGCCTGACGCGGGGCTCAAACTCACGGACTGCGAGATCGTGACCTGGCTGAAGTCAGACGCTTAACCGACTGCGCCACCCAGGCGCCCCTAAATCATAATTTTTAATCTTTCTAGTCCCTGTATGACTTTTGACTGTCATATATACCCACACATACCCATTTACATCAAGTAATTAATGACTGATAAAAACTTACTAAGGACATCTTATTCATTTTTTTTGGTTTTGTTTTTGGCAGTTTTTAAAGTTCCTTTCTTCCTTCTTTTGCTGCCTTCCCTTGTGATTTGATGATTTTCTGTAGTGGCTTTATCTTTTGTGTATCTACTGTAGGTTTTTGCCTTGTAGATATCCTGAGACTTACATAACAAGTTTTATAGATATAACAGCTTATTTTATGTGAATAATAAGTTTCATTGCACACAAAACTTTATCATTTTAGTTTTCCCTGTTTTGTCTTTGATGTGACAATTTACCTCTTTTTATATGGTATATTCATTAACAAATAGTATAGCAATAGTTTTTAATGCTTTCATCCTTTAGCTGTTGTATTAGAGTTAAGTGGTTAACATTCCACATGTTACAGCATTAGAATATTCTGAATTTCACTGTGGATTTACTTCTCTCATGTGTTGCATATTTTTAGATGTTTTCATGTCACCAGTAAGAAAACTTTTATTTTTAGCTTGAAGAATTCCCTTCAACATTTCTCGTAAGGGAAGTCTTGTGGTGACGAAATCCCTCGGCTTTGTTTGGGAAGGTCTTTATCCACCTTCATTTACGAAGGGCAACGTTGTTGGATAGAGTGTTCTTGGTTTGCAATATTTTTCTTCCATCACTTTAAATATATCATCCCACTTTCTCCTGGCCTGAATGTTTACTGCTGTGTGATCTGCTGAGAGCCTAATGGGCTTTTTCATGTAACTTCAAAGCGTAACTTCTCTCTTGTTGCTCTTAGAATCTCAATTTGTCTTTGAAATATGATGGTCTTGTGATAATATGTCTTGGAGAAGATCTCTTTGAGTTTGTTTGGTGACCTATGGCTTTGCGAACTTGGATTTGTAAATCTCTCCTCATCTTTGGGAAGTTATCAGCCATCGTGTACTTAAATCAGTTTTCTGTCTCCATCTTTCTTCTTCTGAAACTCCACTGGTTCATAGATTGTTTCCCTTGATGATGGTTCCCTTAGGTGTTCTTCACTCTTTCTCATTCTTTTTTCTTTGGTCTTCTTTCACTTCCAAGTTTCTGGTTTCAAATTCATGTATTCTTTCTTCTTGATCCATTCTGCTGTCGATGTTCTCTGTTGCTTTTGGTTTTGTGTGTGTGTGTGTGTGTGTGTGTGTGTTTCTTTTCATTCATTCATTGTAATCTTCAGCTCCAGAATTTCAGTTTGGTCCTTTTGATGATTTCTAGCTGTGTTAAACTTTTCATTTTGCTCATGTATCAATTTTCCTGATTTCACTGTTTGTCTTTCCCTGTTTTCTGGCAGTTCATTGAGCTTCCTTAAAACAGCTGTTGGGAATTTCTCTTTGGGTAATGCACAGGTCTGCAGGTCTTTGGGTTTGGTTGCTGGAAGATTATTGGGATCCTTTGTCGGTGTTGTGTCTCACTGATTTTTTCATGTTCCTGGAAGGCTTGTGTTGCTGTCTTTATAACACAGTAATCACGTCAGCAGTAGTCACCTCATTCAATCTTTAGTAACTGGGTCTGGGGGAAAAAACCTTCCATCAACCCTGATAGGGATTTTGAGGCTTTCTCGAACCCTCCATGGATATGCCTGTTCCATGCTTCTTGCTCCCTCTTGTGGAAGAATTCTTAAGCTGTGCCTTCTTTTGATTGATCGTGCAACGCATGAGGCTGAGTGCTGGCAGCCCCCCTTTTCCTTTTCCAATGTTGGAGTTCAAGCTCAAATTTGTGGTCTCTCCCTTTTCCACACATTCAGACCAGCCCTTTGAAGATGGTCACTAGCTGTCTGCCAAAGCTTGCTCTTGCCGATGGCGGGTGACACACAGGGATCCAGCCACAGAGTGGAGGGTGTATGGATGGGGCATGTGGAGTGCTGGGAGTGCCTGCAGGCCAGTTGAAGGGATCCCTGTATGAGGGGGTTCTCCACCAGATTAGGAGCTGCTTGATAAAGTCCAGGATGCAGTGAGGATCCACATCCTTTCAATGCCCTGCATGAGTCCTATTTGAATTTCTCCCAGCCTGTCCCCCACCCCTCACCAAAGTTGGACAGCCCATGACTTGTTACTCTGGATGGGACTGGAGGGAAAGGAGCCTCTTTGTCATCCTCCCACATAACTGAGGAAGCCAGACTCTCATTCACAATCTCTCACTTTTCCTCTTGAGAACAATCATGGGATAAGATCTTGCTTCATACTGAGTCATGCCGCCTTGGGCAGGGGTGACAAGGACAAAGTCAAACCACTTATCACATTTGAATTCACGTTTTTGGTGTGTGTTTGAATGGGCTGCTGGAATGTTTTCATCGGACACTGGGACCTCCACAAAAGGTCTCTCATCCAAGAGTGATTGTCTAAGAATGTGTTCTTCAGGGCTTCTGGACTGAGGCCAAAAGGGGCTGGATCTGGTTCACAGAGCTGAGATCTGTATGCTTATCACCCAATACATGCATGGACAAGACTTCTCCTGGGTCTCCAGGCATATGGCATTGGATGCCACAGCTCCCACAAAGCCAGTTTTGCCTGTACGTGGATGCCAAATTGTTGTTGGTGGCCAAGTGGGGCCGGGGAGGTGGGTATGATGAGGGCTATCTTGTTCCGCAGCGTTGCTGACATCACTCCCTTGGTGTTTCAGGTGTTGACCTGAGTGCAACCTTGGTATCCTTGGGGTGAAACGAAGGCATTTGAGCGCCCGACAGTGGTTAGAATTTCCAGTAACCTAGGGCATCCCATTAGGGGAGGTATTTTTACCTATCAAAGTAAATTAAAGGTAAATTTAATTTACCTATCAAAGTAAATGAAACCCTGGGATCTATTTTCAAATAGGGAAATAGTGGAAGAGACCTAAAAAGAGAAGGAAATTGTGCATTTGAGCCCATCAGGACCCAGCCACTGGGCACGAAATTCCAAAAGAGGAAATGACCCTTCAGGGTGCATCTCAGTTTTTTGGGGTTTCTGTTTTGTTTTGGTTTTTTGGTGTGTTTTTCTTTTTTTGTTTTGTTTGTTTGTTTGTTGGTCTATAAACGAATTTAGACCTTTTTTTTTTTTTTGATTCCTGTATAGTTCTGTCCTTGTCTGAATTGGAAAGAGTCTTCACAGGCAAAAATGTGGAATAATGTAGAGAACTATTAAGATACCTTGATTATTGTTGATTGCGGATAATTACTAAGCAAAAAAATTGTTTGATTCTCCTTATCATGTCTTTTTTCATTGTGTGCTGACATTAGCATGTATCGACAAAAGAGCGCCAAAACACTGTCGTTTTCTTATAAAACATAGAACCATGGGAGAGTTAATACATAAACAAAAGTGTAAATATAAGCTCTTCCTTTTTCTTCATCTGATGGCTACAGAAGTAACCGTTTCCTATAATCTGTTCCTCAATTTCTATTCTAGGTTTGTAGTGTAGGGACTTGAGGACATGCCTTAGTATCCCAGGGGCCTTGTGCTTTTTATGAGTAGAGGAAGTTACAAACTGAATTCCTGTGGTGCTGGTGACTATGTCGCCAAAAATGGATTTGCTCCCTGAATGGGGCATCTTGCTTTGATTCAATCGGGTGCGCATTTCAGAGTGTGCTGTTTTTATGTTCTTCTATTAGTTTGAAAGGAAGACATTGTAAAACATGAAGAAATATGAAAGCCACAGATCCATGTGAATACATGTAAATGTGGCCATTTGTCTGTCTTAATCTATTTACCCGCTATAAATAGATTAACCAAAGAATGGCTTCTACTTGAAGTCACTTTCCTGTAGTGGGCCCATTTGAAATAGGCCAGTATTCTACATAAAATCTTTGTAATTACATCCTTTTTAAAGCAAAGAAATTTCTTTGAAACGAAACATTGGAGGTTGGTACAGAGGGCAGAGTTTTAATTGTTTATACGAATGCAAATCATTGATTTTTACTGCTGCAATTTTGGAGCAGGCTGTTTTGTGTAGAAAATGCTACGGAAGGTTCTTGCCTAGGCTGTCTAATTTCTTTTCAGAAAATCAAAAGGCTGACATTGTCTGTTATGCGTCTCTGTATTCCAAATGGAAAGTTACAGCGAAAGTTCAAAATTTGTTTTGCAACAGTGGTATTCAAAAAATAGAATACACCGAGGGCCATCAAGAAGACACAGACCAAAAAAAAAACAAAAACAAAAAAAAGGTTTCGTTGCCTATTTTGGGTCCCTTCTTTTCAAAATAAATGAAGTAAGACTCTCTTTAAAGGTTTCCAGTTTCCATCACAGCTCAGGATTGAACATTGAACGTGAACATGCATTTGTATCAAACGGGAGTCGTTCTATCTCCCCATCTTTAGAGTAATCCTCTTAATCTTGCAATATGATGAAACAATATGCCCCACTGACCGTTATTTGCAAAACAAGTTCATCCAATGTGCCGTTCACTCTGTTCTGAGCAGCAGAGCATTTCAGACCAGATGAACACAGGCTACTAAACTCTCTCAGAAGCAATGACTTGGGTTGTTTTCTGTGCTGGCACAGAAGAGACAAAATATTGGATAAATAACAATGTTTAGCTACTCAAGTTCTCGCCAGCTTGGAGCTTAGTGTGGCAGTTACAAGACAGTGGACAAAGCAGGCGTCCTAGGAGAATTCAACACTGACCACGGCATGACCACCTTCCAAAACACTTGGAGTTTCTAGGACCTAAAGAATAGGTTTCAATCCGTAGCCAGGCTAAGATCTTCAGGATGCTGGAGTCCCTGGGGTCCCCATACTTTCTCTCTCTGGGCTCGCTGACTCCCATCTGGAAAGCCTTTCCCTTCCGTGCCTGTTGACCCAAAGACTAAACAGTCTTTAAGCCCAAGAAATGAGGATTTTTTTTTTACCCTCTCCCACTGCAGTTCCCAACCCTCCCCGCCAGCTTCCATCGCTTCAGGGCGCCTCTTCGTGACGTCATCACTTCATGACATCATCACTTCATGACATCGCCGCTTCGTGACGTCGCTTTGTGACGTCTCCACCTGGCTTCTGTTCCGCACCTGGGAGAGTCAGCTCGGTCAGTACGAGCCTTGCGCTCCCCGCTCTAAACCTATGTAATAGGTGATCTTCTTGTTTTCCTCCTCCCCCTCCTTTTTTCATCTTTCTATTCCCTAAACATTTACCATTACTTGGAATGTAGTAAGTTTCCAAGGTCCTTTTCAGTCGAATTGAAAATTTTTTTTTAAAGTATGCACATGGCACAGATGTACATTTGCAATCAGAGCTTTAGAAATCATCAGTGGAAACAAAAGTGAGAGAGAATGATGGTTGAGTCCGCAGGGAGGGTCAGCTTGCCCTGAGAAAGGACCAGCGGGCATTCTGACCACATAGACTGGTAGGGCAGACGGGAGCCTGTCTAGAATTTTTAAACTGTTTGGTTGCTGGGTTTTTTTTTAAGCTATTCAAAATTTCCTTCTAATCTCAGTATGTGTGTGTGTGTGTGTGTGTGTGTGTGTGTGTGTGTTGTGAAATGTAGGGGAAATTGTAATATTTGAAAGGAATTGTTTTAACACCACAAGGCAATTCACATTTACTCAATAAGTAAAAAGCACTATTTTGTAGATTACATGATCTAAAGAAAGAAAAACACAACACAACACAACAAAAAAATCCTAACCTGTACCCGTGTCTACATAAAAGCAAACACATGTTTTGGCAGTGGGTAAGTCAGTTTAATGTGACATTCCTGAACAGTGGAGAGAAATCTGGCTAACAACAACGATAATCATACATGTTTTAAGGTGCTAAAGTGGGTTAAGCATTCAAACAAATAATGGAATACATGGGTAACCCAAGAGGGTTTTTATTTATCTATTTCTTTGAGAGAGAGAGAGAGAGAGAGAGAGAGAGAGAGAGAGAATGAGCAGGGGAGAGGGGCAGAGGGAGAGAGAGATCATCTTAAGCTTAGCATGGAGCCAGATACAAGGCTCGATCCCACGACCCCGGGATCATGACCTGAGCTAAAATCAAGAGTTGGATGCTCATCTGACAGAGCCAGCCGGGCGCCCCACCAAGAGGCTGTTTAGAATTTTATACCTAAGCTTTTTAGACGCTTATGTATAAAATAAAGAAAAGGGTGGGCCCGGGACAGGGAAACCGAAGGGACCCGTGAAAGAAAAAGCTAGTCTTTTTTTCCCTCTGCTTTTTTTTTTCCTGCTTCTAGTCTTGCTGGGTCCTGCACCCCCACCCTACATGTGCCTCAATGTATGTCCCGCTCGTAAGGGGCAGAGTGAATGATAACTTTGGAGACTTCCAGCGCCAACCGGTAACATCTAAACCACACTAGTGGTTTGCACATCCCAACCCCAAGGACCCCTGGCTTCAAGGAATAAGTGACTTATGATGGACACCTGGATCCTGTCCTTATTCTGACCAGTTCTTGGATGCCTGAGAGGGCACCTGCTCCAGACCACAGTCATCAAGAAAAACCCCCGGGCCCTGAACACAGGCAAGCCTCACACTCCTTCTCCTTCCTGAGTGTCCCAGGTGGTCCGTCCCTCTCTGCTGTCTATATATCTTTAACACTTTGCTTTCACCTCCTGCGGGTTCACGTTTGATTTCCGTCCTGCCCGAAGCAAGGACCCTCTTGGCTGGTTCTGTGGGAGCCCCTCTGGGTCCTCGGACCTGTCCTGACTGCATCAGGCCTTGCCAAAGAAAAACTAGACCTGGATAGGAAACTGATAAAAACAGATTTTATTCAGGATTGTTGTGCTAGGGGAAAAGAAGCTTCTACGTAGAACTGGGCTCAGCTCAGAATATAGGGTGGGCAAGCGGAAGTTTCGACACAAGGAGCAGGGTGGGGGCCAGTGCACGGAAAATCACTGAGAGGAAACTTCGGGCTCAGGGGGGGTCACGGCTAAGCCGACCTAACGGGGTTTTTGCTGAAGGCAGGTCTGGTGACGGGGCACCTGGGGGATGAGGAATCCGGTATCGAGGGTCATCAGATATGGTGGGGGGGGGGGCTCTTGCTAAACTGACTTAGCAAAGGTTCTTGCTACAACTGGATTACACAAGCACAGCCGGACCAAGAGAAGGTTCAGGAGTCTGGTCGAAGTTTGGTCAAGCAAAGATTCTGTTAACCTCCGTCCCTCTTCGACGTTTCTCAGGCTCCGTCTTCCAGAGGAAAAGGTTTGTTGGAACCCGGCCCTGTTCCTGTCTCTCTTGTGCTGACTGCCACAGCCCTGCTGCCCACCTGGGTTGCAGTAGACGGCAGCCTCATGCTCTGGGCAAGCTTTGGGGTGAGTGAAGGGCCAGCTGGTTGGAAGTCAGAGATAAGAGGGTCGTGGCATTTCTTCCAGGGCCAAGTCAAAAGGGACGCGCCCGGCCCGGGGGCCAGAGCAGCGCCTGCGGGTCCAGAACAGTCAGGAATGCTGCCCAGACGGTTCCCCGGGGAAGGACTCCGATCATCTCGGACGCTCAGAAGCAGCAAGCGTGGTTTGCAAAGTACGCCGGGGACCGGCGATGTTTGAGCGTCACCTCCCCAGTGGCGAAAATGTATTGACAACCCACACTGTCGTCTTCACGCGGTGGATGTCTCTCTCTACCAAACTCACCATCTTGCAGACACTCTGCGGCCTTTTGAGATCTTCTCAGTGAACGTCGGGGCTCAGTTGGCAGTGAAACAAGCGAAGTAGTCGTGTGGTCTGGAAAGCAGCCATCGAAAGCAAGATACTTGGGCTCAGTGAACAGAGCCTCCCTCGTCACAGTTGTGTCGGGGCTGGGAGGACGTCTTTTCTTCCGCCACCTCGCTTCTGGGATCCAGGGCCTGTGCGTTAACTGACAGCTTCAGGGGAGAAAATGCAAGGTTTCCTGACAGGTGCTGGTGGACTGGCCCAGTAACGAGTGTCCTCAGCTACCCAGAAGCAAAGATTCACACACCAATTTAACAAGAAGGGAGGGATTTTAGGGCATCGCTGCTTGGAAGGTTCCATGAGCTTTCTGATGCTAACAGCAATAAGCAATCTGTCTCTATGACAACGGGACTCGCAGCGAACTCTCCGGAGGCAGGTTAACGGCAGCCGCGGCCGTATTTTCCGAAGGCTCTGCGGTGGTCAGACAAAGAAAGTGCAGCTAAGATTTCTTTCCGCCCAAACGTTTTCACTTTAAAATAATTTTAATGCCCATGATGCGATCCCTTAATTTGTTACATTCAACACACTCATTCAGGGCTGACGGCGTACAAATCACCAGGCGGCTCCAGGGAGGAGGTAGGTTGAATGAACGCAGCGTTGGCCTTCCCAGCATTTCTGTTCTGATGAGGGCTCCGAGAAATATCCCAGGCAGCCTGGGAAGAGTCCCATCATAGATTTGCTCAGAAGTATCTCCTGAAGACGGGGGCGCCTGGGTGGCTCAGTCGGTTGAGCGTCCAACTTGGGCTCAGGCCATGATCTCCCGGTTGGGGAGTTTGAGCCCCGCATCAGGCTCGCGGCCGTGAGCCTGTCCCCGCAGAGCCCGCTTGGATCCTCTGTCCCCCTCTTTCTGCCCCTCCCCTGCTTGCGCTCTCCCCCAAAGAATAAAAGGTTAAAAAAAGAAGGAAAGAAATATCGACTGAGGAGTTTTCTGAGTGCCGGGCGCTGCTGGGGGCACCGAGGAAGGAGCTGGGGGCAAGGCAGGTGAAAGTCTTGACCCGTGGGCTTTGCAAGGATCCAGCAGTAGAGCCCACGAGGACAAGGGAAGGAGCAGGGCCAGTGAGGGCCAGGGACAAGCCATCCACCACCGGGGGACTGTCCACCAAAGTCTAGCTGGACTTCAGGAAACACTGAGGAGAAAACATGCACCATGAACAACCCAGAAATCTTGAACACGGTGCTTCCGCATCAACCCTCAAAACCGTGTGATGATCTTCACTTGTTTTGGACACGGGACGGTAGCATGTGATTTTCCTGATTTTACAACCTCATGTTTTGTGGCGTCTGAGTCGCACGTGCCTTCGGAATGAGGTAACACGTTGGAATGTACTGACACGATGTTGGGCACACAGTGGATCTCGATGAATTTTTTTAATCTGATATTAAAAAAAAAAAGGCTACTTACACATTCGGCCTTGTGTTTTATCAAACTAGGATGGGGAGTCTATGGAATAGAAGGTTTGTTTTCTTACACGTGGCTTGAAAGCTGGCTCCGGAAAGTTTTGCCCGACTCTGCGGTTCGCCCAAGATGAACGTGTCGCCAGGAGGCTCTGCGCCGTTTCTTGGATTCGTAAAGCTGTCTGATCAAACGGTAATTCATTCGTGAAATTTTCAGGTGAAAATTGTGGCCTGCTTGCTATACGAGGACCCATGACAGGAGCCTCATCGCCCTTTGCAAAATTTGTCTTATCGGGTCGCTGGAAGTTCACGATACGCACCTTTTCCCATTAGGGGCACTTCGCCAGGCTCTCTCTCCTCCAAGCCAGGAACATGGCCCAAAACATTTAAAAATCCCAGGCCATCCAGCTGCACGCTGCCTGTGCCTCTCTGGCACCCGGCTGCTGTCCCATGTACACGCGTCCAGGCAGGCACGCTCGTGCGTCAGTGCTCCGGGAGGGGACAGCTGGCTCTAGCTGCTTGTCTTGGAACCCTTCCTGGGATGACGTGCAGCCACAGCAGCAGCAGGGTCTCGTGCTCACATGTCCCAGTATTTGCTGATTTTCCTCCACATTAAACATTCTGGATTTTGTTTAATGTTTATTTATTTTCGAGACAGAGAGACAGAGCGTGAGCAGGGGAGGGCAGAGAGAGAGAGACACACACAGAATCCGAAGCAGGCTCCAGGCTCTTAGCTGTCAGCACAGAGCCCGATGTGGGGCTCGAACCCACCAACTGAGAGATCATGACCCGAGCTGAGCCGAAGTCGGATACTTAACCCGTTGGGCCACCCAGATGCCCCTAAACATTCTGTTTTGACTTAAGAGAGTGAGAGCTTGTCTGCTGTGAATGTAGCCACGCTTCTGACCAGACTTTTTTCCTGAAAGGGCCAGGGACCCAGGAAGCAGCTTGGGGGTGCCCAGGGGGAGACCCACTCATTCAATACCCAGGTCTGTTCTCTGAATCCTCCTGTCAAAGTGAAGACAGCACATCTGTATGGAAATGTCCAGACCTCCACGCATTCCCTGCTGAGCTGTGGGCTGGCCCTCTGGTGCCCTGAAGGTTTCTTTCTTTCCACTTTCTTCTTCTTCTTCTTCTTCTTCTTCTTCTTCTTCTTCTTTAGACAAAGAATACAAATATTTAAATGCAATTTGTTTGGTGTTTCTCTTTTTGTATGGTATTGAATTGAGCTGAATTCAATTGTATATGATAATCAGGACGTTTTACAAAATCATGCAAATATTGTTCCATTTAAAAACTAAAGAATTCCAACTTGCCAGCACTAATGAGAATTTTAATTTTAAATACTGTAAAGAGTGAGGCCCAGATGCATAAACTCTAACTCATCAATCAAACCTCATCTGGGACTATTTGTCTTGGTGGAGGAAGAAGCATCTAAAACCCTTTGTCCCCTGAGATGGGGGGTGAGGGGTCATTTATCAACGTGACTCCCTTGACCCTCCCATGATGGTAGATTTACCATAAATAAAAACTATAAGATGAACTTTATTCTAATCAGAAACATTTAGAAATGCTTATCGCTATCTGAAGGGCTAAATATACCAAGATTTCGTGTGACCCCTACTCAACTGTAAACAACGACCCGGCACAAGAAAGCAGAGGGAAGTGGACAAATGAGCTGTCCTTTTTCAGAAGTATTGTTTCTTCTTTTTAATGTTTGTTTGTTTATTTATTTTTAAAAGTGTATTTATTTTGAGAGCGAGACCGTGCGTGTGGGGGAGGGGCAGAGAGAAAGGGGGAGAGAGGATCTCAGGCAGGCTTCATGCTGTGAGTGCACAGCCCCACCGGGGGCTCAAACTCACAAACCATGAGATCATGACCTGAGCTGAAATCAAGAGTCCAATGCTTAACCAACTGAGCCACCCAGGTGCCCCATTAATGTTTATCTATTTTTGAGAGAGAGAGAGAGAGTGAGTAGGGGAGGGGGGGCGGGGAGAGAGAGGGAGACACAGAATCCGAAGCAGGCCCCAGAACTCACAAACCAGGAGATCATGACCTGGGCTGAAGTCCTGGGCCGAAGTCTGACACTTAACTGACTGAGCCACCCAGGTGCCCCAGAAATATCGTGTCTTTCAGGGATCCCTTTTGGATTGCTGTGCTTCAAGATCATTGGAAAATTTTTTCCAAAACTGTTTTTCCCAAAGGGTAAACCAGATTAAGGTTCGTAGGCTACGAGGTATTTAGTGAATCTAAGAATTTAGCTGAGTGAGGGGCGCCCAAAGATGTCCACGTCCTAATTCCTGTAACCTGTGAATGTCACCTTACATGGCAAAGGGGACTTTGCAGGCGTGATTAAATTAAAGAATGGTGACCTGGGGGGATTGCCCTCAAGTGTCTGCATGTGCTCAATGTCACATGCAGATCCAGAAGGATCCACGTGGAAGGATGGCAGGAAGATCAAGGTCAGAGAGACATTTGAAGTTGCTGCACTGATGGCTTTGAAGTTGGAGGAAGGGAGCTTTGGCCCCCAAACGGCAGACAGCCTGTAGAAGTTGGAAAAAGTAAGGGATCGGATTCTTCCTTCGGAGCCTCCAGAAAGAATACAAACCTGCACACAATATTTCTGACCTTCAGAACCAGGAGCTCATGCATTTGCGTTGCTGGAAGCCCCCAAGTTGGTGGTAATTGGTCACAATAGCAAAAGAAAACTTGGAGGGCACGTATCTGAAATGATCCAATGACCTTTGGTAACTCTGGGAATCGCCCAGAGTTCCCCCCGCCGCCCCGACCCATCAGCACTGCCTTCTCTGTGGTATCTGTCCTGAGGAAGTGTTTGTCCTCAGTCGCAAAAGCAAATTTTAAAGACTTTCTGAATAAATTAACAATGTAGAATTCAGTGCAGTAAAGAATCTGTTAGCCCCTGAATATGATGCAGATAACCCGACTGTAGACTTTTCTGATTAGGAGGGTGGCCTGTTTGTAAGTGTCCACTGTAATGCCATGGTCTGACCAATCCCTCTCGCCAGGTGGCATTTTCTGCTAAACATATGAAGTCCTAATGAGATAGCTTGCTTTAAAATGAGTATGAAAATGTCATGGATCCACCCTCGTCAGCTAAATTGTCAGTCCTCCATAGTCTGAGCGATTGGGCAAACATTCTTTGTGCTACGTGAACATCAGGATTTGAAGAGTGACTTTCATTAATTACGAGAGTTGGAAATATTTATTTGCAGTTTCTGAAATCATAATAAAAATCAATGCAGATTAAGTCGATATACAAAATAATTTATGTGATTTAAGGCAAACCTAGCAGGAGATGTAAATTTCTACCAGTATCTCATCCATTTATAAAGCAACGTTCATGTCCTCCGTAGTCTTTAATTTTTATTTCCAAAGCAAAGTAAGTCAGCTGTTTATTCTTGCTTCTATTCTCAAAAGGTTTATGTTTATCATTAAAAAAATTCCTCACTATGGGGCGCCTGGGTGGCTCAGTCGGTTAAGCGTCCGACTTTGGCTCAGTTCATGATCTCATGGTTCGTGAGTTTGAGTCCCGCCTAGGGCTTTGTTTTGACAGCTCAGAGCCTGGAGCCTGCTTCGGATTCTGTGTCTCCTTCTCTCTCTGCCCCTCCCTCACTGCTCGCTCTCCCACTCTCTCTCAAAAATAAATAAATGTTAAAAAATTAAAAAAAAATTCCTCACTCTGTCAAAGTACAAATGATCGTTTGATAAGTTATTAAAACCCACTTTTCCAAGCTTTACATTCTCAAATAATTTTTTTAAATTTTTGTGAACATTTATCTATTTCTTGAAAGAAAGAGACAGATAGAGCACGAGCAGGGGAGGGGCAGAGAGAGAGGGAGACACAGAATCCGAAGCAGGCTCCAGGCTCTGAGCTGCCAGCACAGAGCCCGACCCAAGGCTCGAAGTCGTGAACTGCGAGATCATGACCTGAGCCGAAGTCAGACACTTCACTGATTGAGCCACCCAGGCACCCCTAAAATACTTTTATATATGAAAAGTAAAACACACCCTTTCATAGTGATGTTTTATAGAAATACGGAGCCCCCTCTGGAAATTATGGCCAATATTATGCCAAACAATAGCGCATTTTTGAGTCTCTAACAGTGTGGAGTTTCTCAGGCAAAACACTCAGGTGCTGGCTGGATCTCTTATAGCTTAGTCTCTTACAGCTTAGCCTGTGACACTTTGATTTGTAATAAGCGATATATAGTTGGTCTTTGTCCTGTTTCTGGCACAGAGCTCCTAAAACTCTTAGAATTTCCTGGGTAACAACAACAGAAGGGTGTAGTTTGTTATATTAATGAGGTGACTTTGGAAGACACCTTAGGATGGGGGCTGGTTGCTAGGGGAGTCAACTTTCAGTCCCACCCCACCCCCCCTTCCGGAGAGAGGAAAGGGGCAAGATGTTGGTTTGCCAATGGCCAACGGCTTAGTCAATCACCCCTATGCCATGAAGCCTCCATAAAAACCCAAAAGAATGGGATCAGAAGAGTTTGGGGGTTGGTGAACACCTGGAGATTCAAGGAGATTCAAGGAGATTCAAGGAGATTCAAGGAGTGCCAAGAGAGGGAATGGACGCTCCACTCCTTTTCCCACACCTGGCCCCACGCTCTCTTTCATCTGGCTGTTCCTGAGTTCTGTCCTTTTATAAATAAAAATAAACTGGTGATCTAATAAGTAAAATGTCTCTCTGAGTGCTGTGGGCTGCTCTAGCAAATTAATCAAACCCAAAGTAGAGGTCAAGGAAACCTCTGATTTATAGTCCGACAGTTGGAAGCACAGACTGGGGTCTGAAGACCAAGGACGGGTCAGCGGAACCTCTGCTGTGTAGCCGGTTGGTCGGAAGCACAGGTAACAACCTGGGCTTTTGACTGGGGTCTGAGGGGTGGGGGGCAGTCCTGTAAGACTGAGCGCTTAACTCGTGGACTCTGATATTAACTCTGGGTAGACAATGTCACAATTAAGTTCAATTGAGTTGAATTGTAAGCCAGTCAGCTGGTGTTGGAGCGTTGCTCTTTGGAGGTGTGGGGAAACCTCCCCCCTTCCCTGCGTACACTCCTTGAAATTGGGTCGAGGAACCTAATTTAACAAGTCCAAATCATTTCAATGCCACTAGAGCTTAATGCGCTTGGTACTGAGAAGGGCAGCGGAGAGATCACACAGCCCAGGATGGAGGCAGCCTTCCTACTCAGAGGTGTTTTATCAGCACCTCCACGACCAGAGCCTTGCCTGGCCAGGCATCTCCAGCACTATCATGCTGCCCAAGTACACAGGTTCACACGCACAAGCACACACACGCTTGCTATCATTTATAGCGTATGTTGGAATTACGTTCAGTTTACATAATAACCCAAACTGTGGCCCTATCGTATAAGAAGAACTAAAACTCAAGAGAATGAAAAAAACAAGCCGCAGACTGGGAGAAAATATTGGCGAAAGACACGTCTGACCAAGACTGCTATCCAAAATACACAAAGAACTCTTGAAATGAGCGATAAGGAAGCAAACAAACTGATTTAAAAATGGGCCAATGAGGGGCATCTGGGTGGCTCAGCCGGTTAAGTGTCCAGCTCGATTTTGGCTGAGGTCGTGATCTCACGGTTTTTGGCATCGAGCCGCATGTCAGGCTCCAAGCTATCAGTGCGAAGCCTGCTTGGGATTCTCTCTCGCCCTCTCTCTCTGCTCCTCCCCCACTTGCTTGCATGCATCCTCTTTCTCTCTCTTTCTCTCTTTCTCTCTCAAAAATAAGTAAACTTTGATTCTCTCTCACCCTCTCTCTCTGCTCCTCCCCCGCTTGCTTGCATGCATTCTCTTTCTGTCTCTTTCTCTCTCTCTCTCTCTCTCTCTCTCTCTCTCTCAAAAATAAGTAAACTTTTCAGAATGGGCCAACAACCTTAACACACACCTCACTAAGCAAATAAGCATGTGAAAAGATGCTCCACACCATATGTCATCAGGGAGATGCAATTTAAAACAATGAGGTACCACCACCCACCTATTAGAATGACCCGAGTCTAGAACACTGACCACGTAAGTGCCGACAAGAACGCAGAACAACAGATTCACATCCGTTGCTGGTGGGCACAGCCATTTTAGAAGACAGTTTGTCTGTTTCTTACAAAATTAAACCTACTCTTACCATTCGATCCTGCAATCGTGCCTCTTGATTATTTCCCAAAAGGAACCGAAAGCACGGCCACACAAAAACCTGCGCGAGGAGGTTTAGGGCAACTTTACCCATAATTAGCCAAAACTTGAAGGCAGCCAAGATGTTCTTCAGTAAGTGAACAGACGGATAAAGTGTACAACGGCTAGACGATGGAATATTACTCAACGCTGAAAAATGAATGAGCTGTCACATCGGAAAAAGACATACAGGACCCTTAAATGCATATTATTAAGTGAAGGAAGCCAATCCGATTCCAACCATGTGACGCTCTGGAGAAAGCGAAACTATGGAGACAGTGAAGAGATCAGTGGTTGACAGGGCTTCTGGGGGAGGGAAGGATGAATAGGTAGAGAGCCCAGAGGATTTTTAGGACAGTGAAACTACTCTGTATAATATTTAATGGTGGGTATGTGTCCTTACACATTCATCCAAACCCACAGAATGTACAAGAATGAGCCCTAAAGTAAGCTCTGGGTTTGGGGTGATTACCATGCGTCAATGTAGGTCCATCAGTCATAATAAATGCCCCACTCTGGCGGGACAGGTTGATCACCAGGGGAGGCTGGGCATGTGGGAGGGAAGAGAATCTCCATCTTCCTCTCGATTTTGGGGTGACCCTAACGCTACTCTAAACAACAAATAAGGAATAGTTTTGAAAAGAGAAAGAAATGTGTTGCTGGTATGAAGTAAATAAATTGCCTTTCTGGAAAAACAGACTCTTGAGGACACACCGCAGGTGTGTGTTTACGGATATGTGGGCAGCCATTAAATGCCACGGGTTGATTAAATGGACCTAGAATCCTAGAGAACATCTGCCCGACACAGCCTCGCGTCCCCCACGCATGTGTTACGGAGTATAGTTATGCACATATTTTCTCCTTTCCTGCGATATCTTCCATCCCAGTTGAGGCAGGGGGGAAATGTGTTCAAAGCACAGGGGCTCTGTGCCACGCGTTCTGCCCAGAGCTTCCGGCACAGAAATTAAAATATCAACGTCGTGCGGTAGACGGTTTGGTTATTATTTCACAGCTGAAAGAAACGGAGGCTTGGGGAATTTAAGGTGACTGGCCAATATCGTAGAACCGGTAAGGAGTCCAGCCGCTGTGATGCTCTGGTTCATCTGATTCCAAAGCCTGGGCTCTTTCGGCCCTTGGAGTGACTTTCATTAACTTTCGTGATCTTCGTCTCCCTTCCCTTTTATTTCCTACCTGGCTAAGATGAGGTCTTGTTCCATTGCTGCTGTGAACTTATTACTTTAGAATAGAACAAAATAAGGTGCCAGAAATGATTTGCAGAACACGGTCTCCTTGCTTTTCTCCTTGTAATGTATGAGCAGAAGAATAAAATAGGCTCAGCGCTTCTGGGGCCGGAGAAGCATTTGGGGCTTTGGGAAGGGGGGGTGTTGGAGAGCAGAAAGTTACAGAACCACGTCTGAATCAAGAGGCTGCCAGCCTGGGTTGGGACGCAGGGCTTCAATTCATTATACTCTCCTTCTCCCGAGTCTGAGTCTGCGATCGATCGTCGTAACTCAAGGTCCGCGCGAAACTGCACCACCTTAGACAGAACGTGGGGGTCCTTCCACCCCCCCCCCACCCCCGCCCCTTAGCCCTTTCGTGATGGGCTGCTCTCACCTCTTGCTAATATTCTTCATCGGGACCAGGTATGGTTTGCCCTTCTGAAAAAGGTTTTCTTCCCATTTTATCTGAGCAGGTCTGACATAAAGTTAAGCTTGACTCTCAGGAAGTGGGCTAATTACAATCAGAGGTTTTAAGTCGTTTTGAGATGAGAGTTCCTAGAAAATGTTCAGTCGTCTGTTCTTTCTTTGGGACAGCTGGTTTTTCACAGTGAGAAGTTTTTTTTTTTTTAATTTTAAGTCTTTTTTTTTTTTTTTTTTTTTTTTTTTGAGAGAGAGACAGTGAGAGCACAGTAAGGGAGGGGCAGAGAGAAGGAGCCACAGAATCCCAAGCAGGCTCTGTGCCCTCAGCACAGAGCCCGGGCACGGGCCTCGAACTCACCAACCCACCGACCGTGAGATCATGACCTGAGCCGAGATCAAGAGTCAGACGCTTAACCGACTGCACAACCCAGGAGCCCGGAGAAGATGTATTTTTAAATCATAAGTGAGGAGAACTGGGGTTCCCAGTCTGGAGTAAAATCCCCTGCGAGGACATCATCCGGGGAGCCCTGTGCCAACTGATTCAGGCAGAAGAATAACATTCCTCCTGAAATAATGTAGCATTTTTATCCTCCGTGGACCATCTTCTTAAGAATGAGATGGAAAAGAGATTTCCCACGGCCACTATTGAGAGGGTTTTTGCTGGCCCATCTGTTCACCGGGGATGCCGTGGGAAGCAGCCACAGGGGAAAAGGCCACTTGGGATTTACCGGCGGGGCCGCGGCTACTGGCAGGAACCGGAATTGGTGCTGAAATTTCGTGTTTGGGGATGAACACCCTCCATCACATCATCGCACCGCGTGAAATTAAAGTGGGAACACGAGCCCTCCTCGTATTCTGACGCGGACCCGCGAGTCCCGTGTCTGGTGTTGTGAACGTTGCCACTCCGGTCCTGTCTGCGGCTTGTCGGGTCTGCAGACTCGCAGGAGATTCATCACACACTCCCTGAGTACACCCTCCGTCCCCCGAACGTGCATGGTGCTCACCGCGTCCACCCCGAAGAGGACGCAGGCTTTGCTGGAGCCACGAGAGGTCCACACGCACTCAGGGGAGCAAGGGCCTTCCTGAGGTTGTCCCCGTGATCTCCCGAGGGGTCTCACTTGGAATAAGAAGATGGCACGCGGGGGCGCTGGGTGGCTCAGTTGGTTAAGCATCCAGCTCTTGATTTTGGCTCAGGTCGTGATCTCATGGTCCGTGAGTTTGAGCCCCGCATCGGGCTCCGTGCCGACAGCTCAGAGCCTGGGGCCTGCTTCGGATTCTGTGTCTCCCTCTCTCTCTGCCCCTCCCCTGCTCATGCTCTGTCTCTCTGTCTCGAAAATAAATAAACCTCTAACGGCTATTCTCAGACACCAAGTTCTTGCCTCTCTTTTTTCCTTCTCATCTGTCTTCTAAATCTATGCCTTTTAATTCTCCAAGTATTCTGTAGATCCCAACACATCCCAGTGTATACACTGGCTTATTTATCTTTGTATCACCTGTAAGGACTGGTCGAATTCTGGAAGCAGGTGACAAGCAGATGGCCATTGAACACTCCCCTGGATGGAGGGCTCTGAAGGCGGCCCAAGGCATCCTGGCCGTGGGCGGGACACTGATGGCACCCCCACACTATCAACACAACTGTGGGCAAAGCAGTCAACGTAGAAAGAACAGCAGAACAGTGCCCCCAGTTATCAAAGGAGCTCCCGTCCTGGAATTTGGATACAGTGTAAGTTTGGAGAGGAGTGTGTTTTTCCTTTTGCTTTTGCAATGGACTAGGCCACAGTCACTGTGGAGGCACCTGTGGTTTCTCCAAAGGCTGGATAGGACGAGGCGCATGAAAATGTCGGAGGTGGATGCAGGAATTCGAAGAGAAAGCGGAAGGCTGGGAGTGGGGCCGAGGGAGTGTAGCTGGCATGAAACCCATCCCTAAAGAGCTGTGTGCCGATCAATTCCCTCCCACTTTACCATTAAATCATGCCCTGCTTTTAGGAGTTACGTGTGACCTCCTGGCCAGAACCACCTGCTGACCCACCCAGAGAAGATATGTCACCTGGCTGCCGCCAGATAAAACCTACCAAAGGGACAGAAACGGGGTACGAGCTGCGGATGGCTGTGACGTGCAGGGTGCCCCCCTCATCTTGCCCTGGACACCGAAGCAGCGTCCAGAAGACCGGAAATTAGATCGCCCCGAGTCTCTGCTCCAGAGAGGCCAGCAGCGTCCCCCCCACAGGCTGAGAAGTTTTGTTTGTTTCAGAAAACTCACCTTTTTTCACTGTTTGGAAACCGATGCTTGCCACCCCTTACGCGTCCACCTTACTTTGTGCGATCGTTTTCCTTTCGTGGCGGGACGGGGAAGGTTTTGGGCATGGGTGCGCAGGGAGGACTTCAGGCTCTCACATGTTCATTTAGAGCCGGATGAAGATGCAGGTTGCCAGCTCCCGGACTGCCCAGACTTGGCTTGCCGAGAGATTTCTTTTCCATGGCCTGGTTCCTCATCCTGTAAGCGATACGCAGAATTAGATTCCGCCCCCCACCTCCTCGCTTCTCTGCATCTTTTCTGATTCTGCGCTTTGGATGTTTGACCCTGCTCTCTTTCTGCTTGATTGTCAACTCAGAGCCAAGGTACTTGTAGCTCGGGGGGGGTGGTGGGGGGCAGGCAGGGACATAGGGAGGCTGGCCGCAGGGTCCCTCACACTGTTCTCAGTTATGGGGGCTGGCACGGTCCGGAGCACAGGCGTGACCGAGACCTTGCCTGGCAGTGAAGAGGGAAAGGGTTAACATTAGGCAGGGAAGCATCAGGGACCCTCAAGGGAGGCAGACCGCAGCTGCAAATGGGATGCTGAAGAAGCAGCCTGGGGTTGGAGAAAAAAAAAAAAAAAAGGATAAACATATTCCAGACCTGCCCGAGCTGGGTACCATGCACAAGTGTCACAAACTTGCTGATGAAGTCCCAATAAAAAGTCAGGGACAGAAATCCCCAGGGGCCACCCAGTACTGCAGTCCGTAAGGACGTCGCATCAGCCCACGAACATCTCTGTTGCCATTTGTCGACAAAAAGGTGGCTTGAAATAATGGTTAATTTTGTCTGTCTCAAAGTTTTCTTGGATTGTTGGCCTGCTTTTGAGACATTAATAGAAACAAAAGGTAGACAAAGTGCTTTTTTTTTTTTTTTTTTTTGTCTCTTTTGTCTGCCCCAAAATATGGAAAGAACTATGAGTTTTAACCAAAGGGGCAGGACGGCACGCCCTTTCGAGTTGTTCTGCTCCAGCCTTGGTTAAAATTGCCCCTGCTTTGATCCGAGGGCCGAGGAGACGGTGGTGACGTCCTCACTGCTGGCCTCCAAACCCTGCACATTTGTGTGGTTTCTGTTTAGCCAAGGAAGCGTGCCATACAAAGAATGGACGCCACAGAAAGGGCTTTTGCTGGGAGGCTTTTCAAAATAATACGCATGTTTTTGAGGTGACCTGAAACGATACAGTGTTTCTGTTAAAACAGACTCTTAATGAGACGAAGAAGCCGGAGGTTCCAGCAGCAGCTAAAAAATATGGGAACGAGCAACTCATTAGTTATCATGGGGGTTGGGGTCGTAGAGGGAGCATCCAGGTTCCTGCTGGGGCCGAGGTACTTCCATCCCAAGATCCTAATTGGGACTATGACTGTCCCATTGAGGAATGATATCCCCACCACTTGCCAGCTTGTGTTCTGAAAACATTATTTGTCTAAGGTTAACTGTTAAATTATGCTAAATTAGCCACTATTTTACAAACACCGAACGCGAGTCCGATGGCCTTCCTGGAGAGGTTGAGGGAGGCTCTCCTAACTATATGTCTATCTCCCCTGATGCCCCTGAGGCTGAGACAATTTTAAAGGACAAATTTGTCACTCATTCAGCCCTAGATACTTGGAGGAATCTGCAAAAAGTGGCCCTTGGCCCAAAAGGGACCCTGGAAAAGCTCTCACGAGCTGCCAGTCGGGTATATCACCACCAAGACCAAGAGGAAAGAACAGACTTTAAAAAAAATCTGAGGCCTTAGTTGTGGCCTTACATACTATGTCAGACCCGACTTCCCGAGGTCCTAGCACCAAATGCCAATTATGTGGCCGTTCAGGGACTGGAAACAAAAATGTCCTCAGAAGGAACAAGGGAAGTCAAAGCCCTACAAGCCATGCCCCCGATGTGGAGACCATCCCTGGATGCCTGAATGCCCTTGGGGACCTCTATCTGCGAGGGCTCAAGTAACCAGTGTCTCTGAAAGGGACTGATAGGGCCTGGGGCTCTTTGTGGTGGCCCCCCAAGTCAACGGTCTGTTGGGAAACCTAGAGCCTCGAGTAACTCTGGATGTAGAAGGAAACCCAGTTGATTTCCATCCTGATAGCCGAGCCACATCGCCTGTCCTCCTTTCTTTTTTTAATTAAAAAAAAATTTTATTTTTGAAAGAGAGAGAGACAGAGTGTTGAGTACGGGAGCAGCAGAGAGAGAGGGAGACACAGAATCTGAAGCAGGCTCCAGGCTCCGAGCCTGACGCGGGGCTCGAGCCCAAAACCGCGAGATCATGACCTGAGCCAAAGTCGGACGCTTAACCGACTGAGCCACCCAGGCGCCCCCCATCTGTCCTCCTTTCCACTCCAGGCCAAGTATCCCAACGCAGCATAACAATTAGAGTCTCCAGAAAACCTACGACCAAATTTTGCTCTCCGCCCCTGGGATGCATAGGGGGAAACCCAACTTTTTTCGTTCTTTCCTGATAATGCCAGAGCACCTTACTTCCTTGCTAGGAAGGGACATTATAACTGAATTAGACACTATAGTACTACCAACTCCAAGAGAGATAAACAATGGTGTGAGTTTTGGGGAATTACTGGATATTGTAATGACTGGGGTTCGGAAAATAGCTCACCCACTATGTCAATTATTAAAGGAGACTCAATCCCACCTACTCTCCCAAGGAAATAAACTGGGGCCTGACTCACAGACACTGTCTTCAGCCCTCAGGATGGTTATACACAGAGGAGGGGCAACTATTATTGCCAAGCTCACAGTAGAAGATCATTAAAACCCAGCATCAGGTCTCTCATAGAAGGAGTGCTAAAACTTATCAAAAGATGCTCACCGGGTAAAAAGTGGTCAAGAACCGTTCAACAAGTAGAATCGGCCATGAAGTTGTCTCAGAAACAATCCTCTCAACCACAAACTTGCGCTCCCGGGCACTCAAGGAACTGGAGGCTCTCCAGGGAAGACTGACCTTTCGCTTTCGCTCCTATGCCAAGGTCAAAGAAATGCCAACATCTGTTGGCATGGGTTGATACATAAAAAGTCAGGGACCGAAATCCCCAGCGGCTACCCAGTCTGGACCCCTGTCACTCTTGAGAGCTTTATGCTTTCCCTCGATAAACTCTATCGCTTTGCTCACTCTCTGTGGTCGAGATTCATTCTTCGACCCCATGACACAGGACCAAGGTCTCTCCCCCACTCCTGTAACAGCAGGAGCGTCAGAAAACACCCCACCGCAGCCAGTGATGCATCCGGGGGTTCCAGAAGGGACTGGAGAAGCGGACAACTTAGATCACAGCTCAGGGCAGCTCAGAGCTGGACACTCGTGGGTCGGGACTGGCAAAAGGGCAGGAGGACAGAGAGAGGGAGAAGGAGAGGGCGAAAAGAGAGTGAGGAAATGGTAGAGAGGCTAGACTAGAATGTGAAAGCCAGGGCACAAACCCGTCAGGCTGTGGATGAAGCTGGATGAGGTTTTCCATCTTGACCTCTGTGGTCAAGATTCAAAAGCACTGACGTGACCGTGCTCGTGTTCCGAGCAGGATGGGTGTCTGGAGCCTGGGATTCCTGCTAAAAGCCCGGGGGTCCCCTCCCGGAGAGTGCGGTCCCGGTAGGGCTGGTCCTCTAGGTGTGTTCCCCTGGGGGAGTGGAGACACAGGACGATGCCTGAGCCTCAACTCCCTCCATCTGCACGTCTGCTACGTCGGCTTGTGGTGATCTTGGAGTCCTTTGAGGCCTCGACGGTAAAGGTAGCATAGAAAATACGGAGTGTCCACTTAAATTTTGATTTCAGATAGACAGCAAATACTGTTTGGGTACAAGTATTTCCCACACAGGGGCGCCTGGGTGGCTCAGTCGGTTAGGCGTCTGACTTTGGCGCAGGTCATGATCTCTCGGTTTGTGAGTTCGAGGCCCACGTGGGGCCCCTGCTGTCAGTGCAGAAGCTGGAGCCCACTTTAGATCACCTGCCTCCCTCTCTCTGTCCCCCCCCAAAAAATAAAAAAACATTAAAAACAAACATTTCAACAAACATTAAAAAAATAAAGATTTCCCACACAGTATCTGAAATATACCTGTATTCAAAGGAATATTTAATTGGGTGATCTCTATTTTTAAAAAAATTTTTAGCGTTTATTTTTGAGAGAGAGGGAGAGAGTGTGTGTGAGCAGGGGAGGGGCAGAGAGAGAGGGAGACCCAGAATTGCAAGCGGGCTCCAGGCTCTGATCTGTCAGCAAAGAGCCCGACACGGGGTTCGAACCCACGAACCACGGGATCGTAACCTACGCCAAAGTTGGACACTCAACCGACTGAGCCTCCCAGGCGCCCCATGGGTGATCCTATATTTTTATTTGCCAAGTCTGGAAACCTGCTCAGAGGACGGCCTCTTCGGCCTGCAGACCCACAAATATGGTGGATACTGGCCACAGATCCCAGATTTGCCAACTACCCGCTGTTAGATGATACGTCCTGATTTCGGTTGGGCAAACACTAGGTTGGATGTCAGGCAGCCAGCTAGAGGTGGATTTTCAAAGGGACTCTCATCCGCCTGGCCTGGGCTCTTACATCGGTCCTATTCCGAAATGCATTTAGGTGGACTCGGAATTCACACGAGGGGCTCAGAAGACCCTTCCGGAAGTAGCGTGTCTCGTGGTGATGCAAGATGGGCCTCAAACCAAGGCGCATGGGAGCCCGTGGGGAACAAATGAGGCTCTTCCGAAGCAGAAGGAAACACTCGTTAGCCCCCCCGCCCTTTTGTTTTTTTTTGCACGGGCCACACGAAAACAGCAAATGTTCACTACACAGTGTGGCTCTGGGGTCTCAAGACCCAAGAAGCTTGGAATTACACCACCAGGCTCCACAGCCAATATGTTCTCCAAAACTTTTATTGCTGTTTCTACTTCATGGAGTTCTTGCAGTTTTAGACCATATTTTACAACTCAGATACCTCCCATATATTTGTAGAAGGAGCTCTGTGGATGTGGTCCACGGCATTTTCTCCCCCTCTTTGGGGAAAACTGCAAAAACAGTATTTTCTTTCTACAGGGCTTTCAGTGTCTTCCTACCTATTTGGGATAAAATCGCATTACCTCGCACAGCCTGGGAAGCCCGTTTCCAGCTGTCTCTTTCTACCTCTCGGGTCCGTCTCTGCTGCCCTGGCTTGAAGGTCCACAAATGCCACGTTCTCCCGATGCCTCACTGACCTGCATGCCGGTCACCTCTGTCTGGGGAGCCCTTGCCTTCCACACACCGGCGAGATAATGTACGTTTAGTTTCCCAATCTCTCCTCCATAAATCCTCCCCATTGTTATTGCTATTATTTTTCACGTTTTTGGAATCTATGCCGACTCTGCCTTCCCCTCTGCATCATTTCAATTACCCAACATAAAATGAACACATAGAATCCACAGAAAAAGAGAACCATCCCTTACTTAACTCTGATGAAGGACCACATTACATGAGGATTTCTTCAGGGCAAACATCGTTAGAGAATTAGCAACGATTTCACTCGTTAAAGCCCCAGAAACCCTATATTCTCGCATTCCCTCGCCGTGCTGTCATGTTCGATATGCTTTCTTTTTAGTCAACTTGATTGCAATTTAACCCAGTTAGAGGTAAAGGGAATGGGAGGATCTCGGGTTTTCTCAGCTGTTGGCTGCTGTTCATCACTGTTTGCTCAGGAGGCAGGCTGTCCCCTGTCAGGACAGCCCAGGCATGTGCTAAGTCTTAGGGTCTGCAGATGAGAACACAAATTATTTAGGAAGTGTTTCAGGCAGAGTTGATACCTTTGGCAAAGAAACTAGCAAGGAAACAGAACAACCAATGGACACGGGGACACGGGGTCAGTGTGTTTCTTCATTTGAAATTGCAAAGGTGTCAGAAGGGAACATGAAATACACATTTTAATAGCAAATCCTCATTATGTTCCATGGATCACCTTCCCGTGTTTGTCCTCCTGCCAGTAAGTTTCACTTCGCTTTTGCATTTTCTGCAACAAAGTAGATTCTTTCTAGTTTCTACATAGCCTTGTTAATTACCATAGCCTAGGCTTTGCTTCCTAGAATTTTGTTGTTCAACCACCGTAGATTTAATCATCTTGTTATACTTGAATTGGGAAAATACATAGAAGCTGGCGTTCTACGGGAATCATTTCTGAAAGTGATTTTTATGTGTGAAAGATCGGAAGCATTTTATAGTTCTTGACATAAATATAGCCAATTGATTTTCCCCCAGAACATGTTTGCAAGTTAAAATGTCACCAGAAGCTCTCTCCCTCTCTCTGATTCTCCCCCACTCACTCTCGTGCTCTCTCTCAAAATAAATAAACACACTTCAAAAAAAAAAAAAAAAAAAAAGGCAGGGGCGCCTGGGTGGCTCAGTCCGTTAGGAGTCTGACTAGTGATTTTGGCTCAGGTCATGATCTCACAGTTTGTGAGTTTGAGCCCTGCATCAGGCTCTGGGCTGACAGCATGAGCCTACTTGGGATTCTCTCTCTCTCTCTCTGTCTCTGTCTCTGTCTCTGTCCCTCCTCCACTCCCTCTCTCACTCCCTCTCAAAATAAATAAATAAACTTTAAAATATCACCAGCATAAAAAATAAATTAAATAAATTAAAAAAATAAATAAATAAAAATAAAAATAAATAAATAAATAAAACTTTTTATTAAAACTTTTTATTAAAATTTATTAAAATTTTTTATTAAAAATAAAAAATAAAAATAAATAAATAAATAATAAAATATCACCAGCAGGACACGACTATTCCAGTTTCACTTTGACCCTGAAATTATTGGTGGGGGGCGGGGGGAGGCATCCTCGTTGTAGCTATAAAATCTTGTTCCAAGGTTGCTCAGTTTAATGAGGATAAACAAACCCTGTGTGTTTACTATTTTAAATTTATGTTTGTCTGTGTTGTTCAAGCTTACCTTTCCCCTGTATTTTTCTTTATTGGTCAGCTTGTGCTTTCGTTGCAAACTTGAAAGAGCACTTAATAAAGGCCATGCCATTTTATTTCGGAGCTGACCCCTCATAGAAGCAGTTAGCTTCAGGAAGGACGGTCCAGGTTGAGGGAACAGAAGGTGCTAACTCCCTGAGGTGGCTGCACGCTTATCAAGTCAGAGCAGCAGCAAGGACACGTGGGCCGTTTGCACAGAGTGGTGGGGGAGAGCTGGTCATAGTGGAGAAGGAGCCAGAGGCAAGATCACGGGCGCTGCCTGGCCAGCAGTCTTTAATCAAGCTGGGTTTTATTGAAAGCATCTTAGCAAGTTACTACGCTAAGGGTCTTTTTAAAATCCTTTCACATACTCTGTTCTCTTTATCTTCCCCCTCCTCCTCTTCCTCCTTTTTCCTCTTTGGTTTTATTTATTTTTTTTTTAATTTTTTTTTTCAACGTTTATTTATTTTTGGGACAGAGAGAGACAGAGCATGAACGGGGGAGGGGCAGAGAGAGAGGGAGACACAGAATCGGAAACAGGCTCCAGGCTCCGAGCCATCAGCCCAGAGCCCGACGCGGGGCTCGAACTCCCGGACCGCGAGATCGCGACCTGGCTGAAGTCGGACGCTTAACCGACTGCGCCACCCAGGCGCCCCTCTCTTTCGTTTTAAATGACGGCTATCAGGGCTTAGAGCCAGGTATCAACTTCTTGATTTGCTTGTTGATGAGGGAAACCAAGGCAAGAGAAATAGAACAGAAATGAAATCTTCGAGCCCACCGCCCGCCGACACATACCTGAAACCTGGAGAGCGAGACTTTCCTCAGGCAACTCATGGCTGCCCCACGTCCGTGATGGTTTTATTTCATTAAAGACTGAAAGTAACCTTATCTCAAGGTCCTGAAAGCCTTGCTTCCAAATTCCCTAGAGACTTACGCTATCCCTGACCCCCACACACCTAAAGACGCATCATCACTCACTCCTCATGGCCCCAGTGCCACTCTTTCTGCCCAC
Source organism: Felis catus (assembly GCF_018350175.1). Taxonomy (NCBI): domain Eukaryota; kingdom Metazoa; phylum Chordata; class Mammalia; order Carnivora; family Felidae; genus Felis; species Felis catus. Next base: position 5,580,698 of record NC_058380.1, read on the forward strand.
GGGTCCTGTTCCTGTGCTTTCATAAAATCCCCCTTTTGCACCAAAGACGTCTCAAGAATTCTTGCTTAGCTCTTTGCCCAAGAACCCCATCCCTCAACACACTAATTAGCAAATCAATAATGACGAGGGCAAGAATTAGTGCTAGTGTTTGAGGAAAAGAGGAACTACGTGAATGTTGTCCAAGGGCATAGCACTGTGGGCAGAAAGGGGCCTGAGCTCAGGGTCCGTCTGGCACCTTCCTTGCCAAGCCACGTAAATGGGGGCGTGGGGATGGGGGAAGGGGAAATCAGTCTTCGCACAACCGTCTTGAGGGTCTTCCGAGAGCTGCACAGAAATCGCTGCCTTTTTTATAGATTTTTATTTGCTCTTCCTATCAGGTCATGAGACTAATTTGGTGGCGCTCGTGCTGACTTTCTGTGAACTTACATATTCACTGCTGTATCTGGCAGATAAAATCCCAGTTGCTTTATATTCTTCTCAGACAACACGCTTCCTGCTGCGGGTCCGGGGCTCACTCTGGGAGCAGGCTTTTAAACGATCATAATTATTTGCTTTATGAGACACTCTGGAACGCTAAGACACAACGGTATTTTAGTGGCACCTGCCATCACCAACAGAGTTGAGACCCTTGTCAGCGGGGGTTGATGACGGTTTAAAAAATCACTGTTGTGTTAAAGCTTAGCCCAAAAGACGGTTGCCGGAAAGCGATTTTCTTGCTATGAAATACATTTTGTAAGTAGCGACGGGTCACTTTTACAATCGTGTTTTGTTGTTATTTCCTAACTTAAAACGGCTTCAATAAATAAGAAGGGAACGGCTTCGACTTTTTAGTCTACGCTGGTGACTAATGTCTTGTGTTTATCGAGGCTCCTTGAAGACTTGCAAGAGGGACCGCAAAACACAGTGTGCGTGGCAGGTGGTGGTGAGGGTCCTGCCACAGCCCTTTCCTGGGGGGCAGTGGGGGAAGGCGAGGGGAGGCACCGGATGTGTGGGGTTGGCTCTATTATAATCTTGATTAGGGAATTTCTGATGGGCAGGGTTGCAGCTAAACATCCACAATGTGCATATATGAAATCCCAAACATTTCCATTATTAAAAAAAAAAAAGTTTCCTTTAGGTCTTGGTGATTATGGCTCAGTAGGTTAAGCGTCCAACTCTTGATTTCAATTCAGGTCATGATCTCACAGTTCATGAGTTCGAGGCCCCATCAGGCTCTGCGCTGACAGTGCTGGGCCTGCTTGGGATTCTCTCTCTCCCTCTCTCTGCCCCTCATGTGCTTGTGCTCTTTCTCTCTCTCTCAAAGTAAAGTTAAAAAAAAAAAAAAAGAATGTGTGCCTAAAATCATGCCTGAGAAGTCAAATATTTTTTAAAGAAAAGGAGGTAAACTTGAGTTGTTCCTATGACAAAGTGCACCAAACCCTTCAATGTTAAGAGAATCTGTCTCTCCTTTGCAGGTGGAGGGGCCCAGCGGTCTGAATTCATGAGACACTGGAGGACTTCTTTACCTTTCAATGAGACAAATCGGTCACAAGACCAGTCTGTACTGACCTTTGTCAGCACTAAGTGCTCGTAAGATGACTGCTCTCAAGGGACTGAAATTTCATTCTGGAGGAAACAAATTCACAGAGAAAACAAGTAAAGAATAGTTCAAGGTGAACGGAAGGGGTTGAGCAGAAAGTGACCATTCGGTGCTGTGTATTTGCTTCTTTTTTGAAGACGTGAATGAATGAGTAAGTGAGTGAATGAATGAATGAATGAACGCACTCAGGAGAGGAGAGTTGCCTAAGGGCTGAGAAGTGAGGTAAATAGTCAGATATTCCTCGATATCTGAAGATCTGTATTTCTGCCCTGTGAACCCATATATGATGATGAGTACTCCTCTTAAGATTCCTGCATTTCCTTTCCAACAGTTATTAATACGCAGTGATAGCTTGCCTTCTTTCAGCTAAGAATTTATTACTCTTTTTTGGCGACTAAGACACGGTTAGGGTTAGCCTCCCCCGCCTCCATCATATCTGCTGTGTGAGACTTAGGTAACCTTAACTGTTGCCTTATGTTGGCTCTACAGATGTCGGACTGGGGAAAGGGCAGATATGTCGCTATGCAAAATGTCAGGTGCAAAGGAGACAGAGCCAGTTACAGATTAAGCAAATCATGTCTGCACCTCAGCATAGGACCAACTTTTTGGGGGGAAAAAGTGAAGAATGAAGGACCAGATGCTTTAAGGGGCATTTGGTTCTCAGCACAAGACAACTTATAAGTTTAGATATGAACTAAACTTACTGTGGTAATTGTTTCACAACATACACAAATATCAAATCGTTGTGTTGTACTCCTGAAACTAACAAAATGCTACATGTCAGTTTCATTTCAATGAAAAAAAAAAGGCATTTGTAGAATCTGCAGCAGGAGACAGAAACCAATGTGGCAAATAGGACGCGGACGTTGGAGGGATGTGATGCAGGCTGACCACCCCTAGATGTATGGCTAAAATCCCAAATTACTACTGGTCAGAACCCTCTCTCATCTATTGGGGCCTTGGTAGATTAGGAGGTGGCAGAAGTGAGGTACAGGCTCAGCTCAGGGGGGTGACATCACACCAGGTAATTGGAAAAGGCTAGGGTCGGTCAGGAATTTCTCTGGACAGATTGGTTTCATGGTCATGTTTCTCCTTGTATGTATTGGAACATCTTAAGAAGCCGGTTATGGGTCAGGCGAAAGCAGTCTTACCTTACGATGGGGGTGGTAAATGTTAGTTTAAAATCTCCTGCCGAATGCCTCTCTTTATGATTTAAAGTAGCAGACATTTTCCAATCTCTTGGAATCACCTTGGTGTTGAGGAGTCAGGCAGAGAACAACAGAGCCAGAGTCAGAATCTAAAAGTATGGGTTTCTAGAACTGACAGTTGTTATGAGCTTTTCTCTAAAGGGAAGCGGAGGAATTTTAAATTCCTATAGCACAAGAAATACTGTCTTATTTCTCTGAGTTTGAAGCTTGTTGATTGTTCCTCAAAAAAAAAAAATGGTGTTTTGGATCAGAAGAAGTGGAGAAAATCTGGTCTGTGATAATCTCTGCAAATGTCAGAGACTTACAGTAAATGAGAATTACTGTTTCCTTGATATACTTTATTCATGTACTTTATTATTCTACATAGAAACTGGCAGTGAGAATACAAAGAAACATTGGGAAGTTTAAATAAAAAGGAAAACAAAAGAAAAACTTCTAAAATAAAATATGAAGTGTTCACGAGAGGTTCTCAGAAATATAAAGAAACGACCTCTACCTATTTCTACCATAAAATGCAGCTATAAATACTACACAGAAAGTACGGAGCAGCTGGGGAGTCTGAAAAACAACTGATCTTTCACAAAAATTAAATCAAAATGGATCAAAGACCCAAATATAAAACAAAACCGCAAGACTTCTAAAATTAAGAATAGGAGAAAATCTAGGTGACCTTGGGTTTGGTGATGAATTTTTAGGTACAATACGAAAAACATGATTCATGAAAGAAAAAATTGGTAAGTTGGACTTTATTAAAATAACATAAAACCACAACAACAACAACTGTGCTCTCTGAAAGTCACTGTTAAGAGAACAGACAAGCCATAGACTGAGAAAGAATATTTGCACGATGCTGATCTGATAAAGAACTTGCGACCAAAATATACAAGGAGCTCTTGAAACTCTCAATAAGAAAAGAAACAATCGGTTGTAAAATGAACAAGATACATAAAGATGTTGCCAGTAAGCATGTGAAAAAGTGTTCAACATCATTTGTCTCAAGGAGATACACATTAAAATAACAATGCAATACCGCCACATACCTAGTAGAATGGCTAGAATAAAAATTTTAAGAACAGACACTACTAATCATTGGTGAGGAAGGCGAGCAATGAAAACTTTCACTAATTGCCGGTACAATTTGCAAGACAGAATGATGGCTTCTTAACAAAGACAAACAGTCGTAACACACAATCTAGCAATCATGCTCCAAGTGTTTACCCAAATGGATTGAACAATTTACGTCCACACAAAAGCCGGATCGCTAATATTTACAGCAGCTTTGTTTATAGGAGAAACAAAGAAACTCGAAGGAGCCAAGAGGTCCTTCAATATGTGGACCGATTGCTAAACTGTGCTACATCCATAGAACAGAATGCTTTTCATCTACAGAAAAAAGGAATAAGCTGCCAGTCCCCTCAAGGATACATAAGAATATCAAACTCATGCTGGTAAGTGAAAGAAGCCGGTCTGAAATGCTGCATACTGCATGGTTACGTCTAGGACCTTATGGAAAAATCAAACCCAGAGGGATGGCAAACCCATTATGTGGTTGCCGGGTATTTGGGGTGGGAGGGGACGTTTGAACAGGTGCAGCATGGGCGTTTTTAGGGAAGTAAAACTATCCTGTGTGATATTGTACTGTTGGACATATGTCCATCTACATGGATCATAAACCCATAGAACTTTATATATCGCCAAGAATGAAACTTCAGGAGCACGCGTTTTCTTAAAAAATCATTTAAGAGGTCAGAGGACCGTCGGATGGAATAAAGACCGTGTCATAAGCATGTAACTGTTACACGTGTATGAAACAACTTCCGTGACGTAGTGGGGGGGAAGAGCAATGGATATGAGTGGACTCTGTTGAGACTAAAGGCAAGGGAACTATGTATAAGCACTCTAGTAGATGAAGTTGTTTCCCATGGGGTGCGGGGTGACGGGCCTGAAAACATGGAACATGCATGCTGGAACCGAACAAGAAATACAAGGGTGGCACACGGTAGGAGCCGGGGTTTTCGCCGATGGAGAGGGAGATTACAGACAAGCCGGAGGAATACGTTTGTACAATCCATGTGACAATGGATTAGAGCTGGAGACATCACTGTGGGTTCACGTGTGGCTTAGGATACAGATGGATATACTGACACAGTAACGTGCACAAACAAAGAGGAGTATCTACGTGGCTTTCCTGGCTCAGCCAACTGACAGGAGCAATGACCCTGCCGTAGTGTAGTCCATCTAGCACCCAGACCTTGGTTTCTAATCATTCTCCACTGAGAGGAGAATGGGGAAACGGCTTACTCTCGGGCTGGGGCAGGAAATACAAAAATAACCCTGGAGGGCACCCTGGGTGGCTCAGCCCGTTGAGCATCTGACTCTTGATTTTGGCTCAGGTCATGATCTCAAGGTTTGTGAGTTCGAGTCCTAAATCGGGCTCCACACTCACAGCGCAGAGCCTGCTTGGGATTCTCTCTTCCGCTCTCTCTTTGCAGCAGGCCACCTCAAAGTAAATAAATAACATAAAAAAAAAAAAAAAAACACATAGCCTTGGAATATCTTATAGAGAGAGAAAGTAAGGGAGTACTCAGACACACACAAAAAAATCTCCCAATAATGGGGGGTATGACAAAGGGTCACAAGACCAACTGAAATTTGGGGAATAAAATAAACAATGTAACATCGGATTATAACTTAAAATATAAAATAAATACCCATGAGTCCATACTAACACAAATAAATGATTGAATGAATGAATGAATGGGAAAGAAAGAAAAAGAAAGAAAGAAAGAAAGAAAGAAAGAAAGAAGACAGTTATGTGCAGAAAATGTACAAATAACTTACATGGATATTCTTGCTCCTGAACTTGATTGCACTTGATTTCCTGCCAAAGAGTACAATACAGAAGGGACAAAAAAGAGTACTTTCGCAGTTGAGAACTGTGGAAAAGATTATTTCAGCTAGATTAACAAGGTTAATATGAACGGTGGCAAATTGTGTTAATAGTATATAGTACTGACATGATGTGGTGAGAAGGGCACTTACCCCCTGTGGCCTTCTTCCCAAACCCCATAACTACAGTCCAATCATGAGGAAGCTATCAGACAAATCCCACTTGAGGGACAGTCTACAAAATTTTGACCGGCATTCACCGAAATTTTCAAGATCTTCAAAGAAAAGAAAAGTCTGAGAAACTGTCACCATCAGTAGGTGACCTTTCAGATGGGAACCTTTCTGAAAGGATAGACTTTAATTGTGAATAAAACATCAATATTGTCTCATTTGGTGTGACAAACCTCCATGCTAATATAAGATGTTAAGAATATCTTGGTTGAGGGGTGGCTGGGTGGCTCAGTCGGTTGAGCGTCCAGCTTCGGCTCAGGTCATGACCTCACGGTCTGTGAGTTTGAGCCCCGCGTCGGGCTCTGTGCTCACAGCTCAGGGCCTGGAGCCCGCTTCGGATTCTGTGTCTCCCTCTCTCTCTGCTCCTCCCCTGCTCGTGCTCTGCCTCTCTCTCTCCCAAAAATAAATAAATAAATAAACATTAAAAAAAAATTTGGAACGCAAGAATATCTTGGTTGAAACCAGGGGTAGGGTATGTAGGAACTGCGACGAGTTTTCTGTATATTTGAACCTAGATTCCATTTACAGGCGGAATCTAAAACACTCCAACTCAATAGATATAAAGAATACAATGCTGGTGGCTGGGGAGGAGAAAGAGGGGGAAATAGAAGGTGCTATTCAATGGATAGGTAGTTAAAGGTGTTAAGACAACAGGCCCAAAATGGAGTTGCTCGTGCTAAGCCCTACATCACCCAACAGAGACTTAACTCTTACAGTTTCAGCTCTTCCAGAAGTGGAATCTTAAAGCAGTCAATCAGGAATTACCTGATCGGTTCCAGTTAGAGGGTCTGCTTGATGGACCACTGTCATCCCCAAAAAGGAAGTAACCTGACAATAACCGGCCCACATTTTTGCCTAGTACAACTTCCTTGTTTCCTGCTCCCTTATGGCCATAAAAGTCTTTTCTTTTGTACAGCTCCTCAGAGCTCTTTTTTGTCTTCTGGACTGGATGCCACCGACTCATGAATCATTGAATAAAGCCAATAAAATCTTTAAAGGGGCGCCTGGGTGGCGCAGTCGGTTAAGGGTCCGACTTCAGCCAGGTCACGATCTCGCGGTCCGTGGGTTCGAGCCCCGCGTCGGGCTCTGGGCTGACGGCTCGGAGCCTGGAGCCTGTTTCCGATTCTGTGTCTCCCTCTCTCTCTGCCCCTCCCCCGTTCATGCTCTGTCTCTCTCTGTCCCAAAAATAAATAAACGTTGAAAAAAAAATTTTTTTTTAAAAATCTTTAAAATGTACTCGGTTGAAGGGTGCCTGGGTGGCTCAGTCGGTTAAGCATCGGACTTCAGCTCAGGTCATGATCTCATGGTCCATGAGTTCGAGCCCCGCGTTGGGCTCTGTGCTGACAGCTCAGAGCCTGGAGCCTGCTTCGGATTCTGTGTCTCTCTCTCTCTCTGACCCTCCCCCATTCATGCTCTGTCTCTATCAAAAAATGAATAAATGGTAAAAAATATATATATTTAAAATGTACTCAGTTGAATCTTATTTTTCAATAGCTACACAGGTGGAGTAAGTAAATTCTAGGGATCTGCTGGATAACACTGTACCTATAGTAAACAAAACAAAACAAAACAAAACAGTTTTGTGCCCTTAAAAATTTGCCAGGAAGATAGATCTCATATGAAGTGTTCTAGCCACAATGTAAAACAATTAACAATAAAAGTTTACAAAGCTTATCAGAAACAAAAGCGTCCATGGTAGCAGGTAGATTGGGAAATAAGACCAGAATTAATAATCCACAGAAATGACAGTAAATTCGCTTTTTCCCTTTGTGATATTGCCTGGCATGGTCTCAAAGAGAACCCCAAATCTGATACTGTGCATAATGGTACAAGGAACAGAAAGGAAGGACTTTATGGTTAGAAAGTGAGGAAAATATTTTACTGTCTTTATTTCTTTCCCTCCTGCCTCAAACTCCAAGAGATACCACAGGGGCCAGCCAAGAGCCTAAAACTTTTCTTTTTTTGAGAGGGGGAGACATGAGTGGGAGGGACCGAGAGAGGAGAGAGAGAGAATCCCAAGCAGGCTCTCTGCACTGTCAGCACAGAGCCCGATGCAGGGCTTGAACTCACGAACCGAGAGATCATGGCCTGAGCCGAAGTCAGAGGCTTAACCGGCTGAGCCACCCAGGCACCCCAGAGCCTAAAACTTCCAAGGACTATAAACTGGCCTAAGGGTATGTGGTCCCAAGTGTATAAGGGCAGATATCTGTGGGGGGTTTCCCCTTTCTCTGTTTCCTCTTGCAGCTTGGCCCAGAAGCAGACCCAGTCATTCGTTGAAGAAGAGGGGAAATAAAGCCCCAACTTGCAAAGCAGAAGCCCAGAAAGTTTCAGGAAGATCACAGAGATGAGGGGAAGGCAAGTGTGCAAATTAATTGCATAACTGTATGATTTCTTTTAAATGAAACATCCAGAAAAGGCAAATCTATAGAGAAAAAGTAGGTGGTGAGTGGTTGCCTACAGCCAGGGGTGGGAATAGGAAGTAACTAAAGTAACTAAGAGTGGGCACAAGGTTTCTTCTGGCATGATGGAATGTTCTAAAATAAATCATGCCAATAATTACATAATTCTCTAAATATTAAAAAATTGAATTGTACTTTTAGAAGGGGTGAATGCTATGGTATGTAAATGACATACATAAACATCGTATTAAATAAGTTATAAACAAATAACAAATAAAGCTGTTATTAAAAAGAACAGAATTAGGTAGCCTAATTTCTTCAGGAACAGCATTTCTCCTGGCCATAGTGTTGCAGCAATACAAAGAATTGGACCTTGAGAGACCCTGAGCGAAAACACCATCAGTCAGAGCTCATGAGGGATAAAAATCACCTAACATAATATGAGTATGATTCATTATGCCCCGATCAAAAGGAAATCATTAATTTGGATTCGAAAAACAAGAAGGAAACAATAACAGTGCAAACCACTTGAAAATTTGAGCCAATATTGGAGCTACAGATCACAGAAGCTATATAGGAATCTGTATTGTTTCTGGAACCTAATTTGGTGTATTGCCTGCTGAAATAAAACACTGAACACATCATAGGATATAAACAATAACAGAGTCTGAAAACAGTATTCAAAATACCCAGGATTATAATCTGAAATTGCTTTATGTACAAAGAACCAGGAAAATCTTAACTCTCAAGCAAAGAAACAAAGACACCAACTCTGAGTAGACAGAAATGTTCAGATTATTAGGCAAGAGTGTTAAAGCAGCTATTAAAACCATGCTTTAAGAAGTAAGGGTGGACACTCTCTGAAATTACTAGGGGCATGAGTCAGTGCGTTAAACATGCAGATATATCAATAGAAATGATCAAATCTTAATTAACAACAGAGACAAATGTTAAAAAATAATGAACAAATGTTAGCAACCTGTGGGACAATAGTAAGAGGTCGAAGAATCAGGTCTTAGATCTCAGGGAGAGGAAAAAGACCACAGCACGGAGCAAACATCTGAATAAATATGGTTGAACCCTTCCCAAATTCAGTGAAAGATAGACTTACAGACTTAAGAAGCTTGACAAATCTTAAACAGGATAAACTAAGAGAATATATATTTCTAGACACATAAGGATAGAACTGCTGTGAATTAAAAAAAAAGAAAAGAAGAATCTGGAAGACGGTTATAGACAAATGACATTTCATGCAGGAGAAAGCAGTTGGAATGACTGTAGATCTCTCATCAAAAGCATGGAGGCCAGTGGCCATTAGAACAGCCTCGATAAGATTCAGAAAAGGGAGAATGAAGCAATACTGAATTCTATATCCGGGAGAAATAACCTTCATGAACGAGGGTGAAATTAGATTTTCTCAAATGAAGGATACCAGGAGAACTTGTTGGTGGAAGACTGGACCTACTGGAAATGTGAAACTCCGTTCTCCAGAAGAAAAGAAAAGGACAATGGGAGTAAATTTAGAACACCAGGAATAACGAAAAAGCAACATAAATTGTCGATAGGGAAGTAAATGTAATAATCTGTTATTATCCTCTTAAGGTCTGTAAGATCTGCTTGACAACTGAAGTGCAATTATAACATTGTCTGAAGAGGGGTTCCTGTGTGTAGATATTACAACTCTAGTAAAAAGAAGGAAGGGTAAATGTACCTATGTGGGAGGAAAAGGTCTCCATTCAACCTGAATGGTAAAAGTAGACCGTGAGAGGTTAAGAATGCATATTGTAAGTCGTGGTGCTACTCCTTCCCCAATATCCAAAAGCATATAGTCGAAATTGAATGGGTAATTGAAAATAGAATGCTAAAAATGTCAAAGAATCCAAAAAGAAGGAAAGAAAGGAGAAACACAGGCCAAATACAACAACAGCAACTAAAAGGACCAAACAAAAAAATAAATAATAAAATGATAAACTTGGGGCACCTGGGTGGCTCAGTTGGTTGAATGTCTGACTCTTGATTTTGACTCAGGTCATGATGCCAGGGTCATGGGATCGAGCCCTACATGGGGCTCCAGCCCTGTGTTGGGCTCTGTGCTGAATGTAGAATCTCTCTCTTTCTCTCCATTGCCCCTCTCCCTCATTCCCATGCACGCATGCTCTCTCTCTCTCCCTAAAATAAAAATATAAATAAACAAATAAATAAGATAAACTTATATCCAAATATATAAATAATTTCACTAAATAAAGGTGGACTAAACACATGATTAAAAGGCAGAGAATGTCAGAATTAACTGAAAAAGAATAACAAAAAATAAAATAAAAGACAGGAGCCAAATGCGTGTTGTCATAACCGTACGTGTAACTTGAAAATCAAACAATGTAGTCCATCATACTAACGGACTACAGAAGAGAAGCTACATCATCCTATCAATACATGTAGACAAAAAATGGAAAATGCTCATTATTCACTTCATGACAATAACACCTGCAAGCTAGAGACAGAGGGAAGATTCTTTACGAGGTAAGAGGTAAAGGGTAGCTAAACGTCATGCAGCTGACATGATAGTAAATGGTGAGAAACTGAATGCTTGCCACCTAGGACTGAGCGAGACAAGGATGTCTCCTCTCACCAGTCTGATTCAACATCCTGGAAATTGTAGCCGGTGCAACAGGCAAAAAAAAAAAAAAAAAAAAAAAGAGAGAGAGAGAGAGAGTGTACAGATTGGAAAGGAAGAAAAAAAGCTGCCCCTACTCATAGACGTGTGTGCATTTTAAAGAATATGAGTCCATTTTTATGTTTGATGATGGCTTTTAAGTGCCCCCTCTCACTTCTTCCCTTTTGCCCCGCATCTGGTAAAGACAATAAGAAAGCCCAGGGAATGGCCACCAGGAAAGCCCTAGTCTGCATGCAGGAGCCCTTACCCCGGCCCCACCGCACAGCCACCACAAAAGTCAAGGTGTCTCTTCTCACTGCTCACGGCCTTTCCGGACCTACTTGGGAGCCTCACTTGCCTTCCACAGGGAGCTTCATTGTGTGAATCGTGAACGTTTTCAAGCTCTCTTGGTGCTCCCTTGGTCTTGACATCAACATCAAATTCGGGTAGGGGGTCCACTCCACTTCTGTGGGATGACTGCAACAATTGCCTACGTACAAGTCTCCCAGCATCTATGAAACAAAGAAAAACTCCTAGAAGTAATCAGTGGGTTCAGCAAGGTCATACGATGCAACATCGCTTCACAGAGATGAATTGTGTTTCTACATATAAGCAATAAACGATTGGAAACCAAAATATTTTTTAAAGCACATTGATTGTAACTCCAAGAAAAGAGATAGGTAAAAATAAAGGTAACAAAATTTGAGCCGCATCTGTATGCCGAAAATCAACTCTGATGAAAGAAGTTAAGACATAAATAAATTCAGAGACATCTTAATGTGTCCATGGATGAAAGAGTTCGTATATGTAACATGTCAATTCTCCCTAAATTTATCTAAAGCTTCTTAAAATTCTGATAAATAACCCATAAGGATTTTTGTGGATACCGACAAATTGATTCTATAATTTATGTACAAAGTCAAAAGAAACAGAGTACTCAAAACAATTTTTTAAAAAGTCAGAACAAATTTGAAGAACTTACGCTATCCGAATTTAAGAATTACTCTGAAGTTACAGTCATCAAGAGCGTGTGGTATGGATGAAGAGATACACACAGACTCGATGGAACAGAATAGAATTTGAAGTAGACCCAAACAAACTGATTCTTGACCAAGGTGAAAATCTAATTTAATTAACTCGATGAACAGAGTAACATTTTCAACAAATGATACTGGAACGATGGGACATCCACACGCAAAACAACGGAACCCTACCTAAACATCACACGTTAATTAAATGTATTAATGTATTAAATGATACAAAAATCATTTAATAATGGAACATAGACTAAGTGTAAAATGTAAACCTATAAAACTTCTAGAAGTAAAAAAAAAAACAAAAAACAAAAAAACACAGGAGAAAATCATTGTAGTGTGGGGTTCGTCAAAGAGTTCTTAGACATGACGGCAATGTGACCCATAACATAACAAAATAGTCAATTGGACCTCATCAAAATTCAAACCCTTTTCTCGGTAAGAGAGAATCAAAAGACAAGCTACAGGTTGGGAGAAAACGTTTGCAATTTGCATACCTGACAGAGGGCTTATATTTAGAATATGCATAAAGAACTCTCAAACGCAACGGTAAGAAAGCAACTTAATTTAAAAACAGGGGCAAAAGACTTTAACAAACACTTCACTGAAGAAGAGCATATACAGATGGCAGATAATCACATAAAAGATGTTCAATATCATTAGCCGTTAGGGGAATGCAAATTAAAACCATGATGAGATACCACTCCACACCTATTAGAGGAGCGAAAATTATAAAAAGGAGCGACTGTAATGACAATACCAACGTGAGCAAGGTTACAGAGCCACTGGGCCTCTCACACATTGCTGGAAGGGACGGACAGCGGTTTCAAAGACAGTTTGGCTTTTCTTACAAAGTTTCACGTACACTTACCGCATAACCCGTGATCCCACACACGGGCACTTACCTGAGAAACATGAAAATTGTTCGCCCAGAAACTTACAGATGAACACGAAAGAAGTTCTATTCATACTCATCAAAACCTGCAGCCCAAATGTCCTTCACTGGGGGAGTAAATACGCGGTGGCATATCTATATAATAAAATGCTACCCTGCCGTAAAAAAAAAAAAAAGCAAATTATTGACACGTACAAGAACTTGGTTGAGTAGCAGAAGCACATGTCGCATGAAAGGAGCAAATTTCGAAAGGTTACGGATTCCTAGAAACTGTCTGTAAGACATGCTCTGACAAACTGTTCCTAGGTTGTTTCCGGTTCCCCCAAAGACATGAGTCGGGGAGAGTGGCGGGGGGGAAGAGATTTGCAGTCAAGAAGGTTGTTAAATGTAGACCAGAAATAAAAATCATATTTATCATATGTTAATTTTAAAAATGTAATAAAACAAACTTTTTATGCTACCTTCCAGTTTCTTTGGAAACAGTATTTAGATGGAATGTTTCTTTTTTTCTTCTTTTTCGTAAATGTTTATTTATTTCTGAGACAGAGAGAGACAGAGCATGAGTGGAGGAGGGGCAGAGAGAGAGGGAGACACAGAATTGGAAGCAGAGCCATCAGCACAGAGCCCTACGCGGGGCTCAAACTCACGAACCATGAGATCATGACCTGAGCCGAAGTCAGTCGCTCAACTGACTGAGCCACCTAGGTGCCCCTAGATGGAATATTTTTTTATTTCCTGTATACTTGCTAGAACATATATCTAACTCGCTATTCCGACCTTTTCAACAATTATTAATTACGCCATGCTGGGCTAATCTATTAATGATCCATTGGTACTACACTCGATCTTAGCCAAGGGACTTATGTGCTGGTGGTGGGTGTGCAAAATGGTACAACCACTGTGGAAAACAATATGGAAGTTTCTCAAGAAAATTCACACTAGAGCTATCATGGGATTGAGGAATCCTGCCTTTGGGTATGCACCCAAAAGAACTGAAATCAGGATCTTGAACAGATATCTGCACCTTGTTCACTGCAACATTATTCAAAATAGTCGAGATATGGCGACAACCCAGTGTCCACTGACAGACGAATGGATAAAGAAAATGTGTTTATGTGGTAGACACATCCATTGGAATATTACCAGACTTGAAAAGAAGTCCCCTGCCAACTGGGACAACATGGATGAAACATGAAGACGTTCTGCTAAGTGAAATAAGCCTGTCACAGAAGGACAAATTCTGTATGAATCCACTTATATGAGGTATCTAAAACAGTCAAGGTCACAGAAGCACAGAACAGAATGATGGTCGACAGGGACTAAGGGGAGGACGCGTGGGGAATACGGCAAAACCACAGTTTGCGAGCCTAACTCGTCCTGGAAACGAGGAGTGATCCAAAGCACTCGCATAGCAAAGCGAATTTCAAGAACCACGAGCTCAGTTGTGATCACGTGATGCTTGGCATCTTGTACTGCTTGTATTGCAAGACATCAAATTTATTAGAATGTTTGCTCATCTTGTGGAACACTCGCAGAGCAAGGTACCCACCATCCAAGGTTTTCCTGTATTTTAAATTGCATGAAGTTTCTGTCACACAAGATGCATAGATTCTTGAGATCTGTTGGACAACATAGGGTCTGTGGTTGTAACAGTATGAACTTTAAGATGTGTCAAGAAGAAATCTCATGTTAAACGTTCTGATTTAAAAAACACACAAAAGAGGGGCGCCCAGGTGGCTCAGTCAGTTAAGCGTTCAGCTCAGGTCATGATCTCGTGGTTCGTGAGTTCGAGCCCCACGTCAGGCTCTGTGCCGACAGCTCGGAGCCTGGAGCCTGCTTCGGGTTCTGTGTCCCCCTCTCTCTCTGCCTCTCCCCCGCTCACACTCTGTCTCCCTCTGGCTCTCCAAAATACAATAAGTGTAATTTTAAAAAAAAGATTAAAAAAATAATAAATATGCACAGATTTGTTACGGCAGCAACAGGAAACTACTACGGTTATCATTGCCAACCCAAAGTCTATGATGGGGCATCACCCTATCTTGCTCTGCCCTAGGTTGGAGCAGTTATAGGGATTTAAATGTGTTAACATTTGCGAGTGCATCCGCAAAGCCTGGCAGATATTATCACTGGGCATGTCTGTTGAGTAGAGGAAGGGGCGTGAAAATGTTGGCATCTCTCTGGCCCGACCCAGACCAAGCGGCGAGGCTGGCACACCTTGTTTCCGGGCCCGGCAAATAACCCCCACCTTTCCCCTCTCCGAACCTCATCCGTGGCAATTGGATTTGGGTCTCGGAAGGAATGCCGTGGGCTCTTGTTCACTCATGTAGCGCCTGGCTAGTGTGTGGCCAGCACTGTATTGGGCACTTTGCAAATATCGACCTGTTTATTCCACACAACAATCTCGTAGGTAAGAACTATCATATGGCACTTAAACATGTCCAAGTTCCCCAAGACGGTGAGTGGCAGAGTTGGGGTACAAGCCCACCCTGTCCGGTTCCAGAAGTGCCTTTAACCTCTGCTCGAGGACTGAAAAAAAACCCTCAGAAATATTAAGGGAAGCTCTGAACCAGGAATCAGCTCAAAAAATCTGTGTTCCCTTTTCTTGAACCTTGAAAGATGGTCAGTGAGGACCAGAGAGGGTGAATGGCTTTTCGGGTCACACGGCAGGCAGGTGCCAGGGGTGGGCTCAGCACGGCCACCTCCAGTCTGCTGTCCTGTCCCCCCATACCACAGCCCCATGGGGCCCCCGGTTAGGGGGTCCTGCTTTAGCGACAGCTGTGACATGTCACACATCTTTTTACCGCGTGCTGTCCTCCTCGCCAGCCCCCAGCCCCTCCCAAGGTCTGCGACCCTTCTGCCGTCCCTCTGGTCTTGCTCCAATCTTACTCCTGCAGACTGTCCCCCGAGCCAACATGCTTCAGAAAGGTTACTCTGTTTTCCGTACAACTGGGGTACATTAACTTCAGTCGTATTTCATTATTTTTATTTTATAAGAGCCTCCGTACAACAAATGGAATGCGAAAATTTGGAAGCCCAGAGAGAAGGCTCTTTTTAGAGTTGACACTTTTATCGGAATTGAGGAATTAATGTTGGGGGGGGGGGAGAAAAACACAAAACCCTGTGATAATAATTTTGTTAAATGTTGCAGTTTAGAATAGTGTCACCGGATTACATGTGTTGTTCATTATGTTTATGGCTAAAAGTGCTACCACCCTCCTAATTCTGGATGTTAAATAAGTGTTTAAATCTTTAAACAGCTGCACTGTAAAATTTTAGATACTTGCCTGAAGATAACATAATTATGTTTGCGGCTTTCCATCATCTCAGTGTCTGTGCCTATTCAGAAGTTTGTGTCTGCTAGGGGACCCTCTGAATACGCTGGAAGCTTCCGTGGAAACTTCTCGGCATTGCTGAACACGGAAGCTTCATCACCTCAGGAGTTGCTAATGGTCTTTCCCAAAAATGATGCAAAGACATCCGTGATCGTGTAGAGTAAACAAAAAACACCAATTTTTGTCCACCGTTCTGCCCACAGTGTGGTGACCCGACAATCCGAGAGGAGAGCCACCATACCGATGAAGCAGATGGAATGTGTCGTGTTGGACAGACACACAGAGGACCCCATTGCTAAAATGAAATAATTATAAAATCAAATTCTCTGGGGGCGCCTGGGTGGCACAGTTGGTTAAGCGTCCGACTTCAGCCAGGTCACGATCTCGCGGTCCGTGAGTTCGAGCCCCGCGTCAGGCTCTGGGCTGATGGCTCGGAGCCTGGAGCCTGTTTCCGATTCTGTGTCTCCTTCTCTCTCTGCCCCTCCCCCGTTCATGCTCTGTCTCTCTCTGTCCCAAAAATAAATAAAAAAACGTTGAAAAAAAATTAAAAAAAAAATCAAATTCTCTGTTCTGATGACTCTCTCTTCGAGTCTTCAGGGATTTATCATGACGTTTTAGAGACGTTCAAGACACCTCATCATTACGTCTTTCGCTGTTGGTCACCACACCTTCTCTTTAATCACGAACTAGATTTCCTTTTTATGTTCCTGTACTCCTTGTTTCTCAGTCTCCCCCAGTGACATCTCCTTCCATACATAGGACATCAGTGTAATCACGCTTCCAGCCTGGCTATATCGGGTCAGGATTGGGGTTGAAGAAGCCAGAATGGATGACGTCTTTGGGTGAGAATCTTAACGCAGCGATACAGTGTCGTACGTATGGCACCTTGCTGCAGCTCGGGGTGTAAGACGGAGAGTGGGGAGGGTTCCCCTTCACCCGAAGATGAGAGGACCTTCAAGGGAACATGGTGAGGAGGTGACCGGCACCTCCTGGACTCTGTGGGATGAACGCACTGATGTTGGACCCCCTCGTGGAAAAGAACTAAAGCAAGATGCTCTGACTGGCTCTTCTGAGAGTGACACAGGGAGAGAGATCAACGCTGGAGACGCTCTGTACCCCTGAGTCTGCTGGCCTGAAGGGTGGTTGTGTTTCACCCGAGCCAGAGGTAGATCCTTCTGTGGAAAAGAAGCCAGTGTAGGCTATGTGGATGGAATTCCCTTGCCTTTTGAGCTTTAGTTGAGGTCAGCCAAGAAGAGCCACCACAAGATATCGGCACATGGGATGAGAGAGTCTAGGCACTGGTTTCCTACTTTTCTGAGGTTTCGGAAGTGGGTGTTTTTCTACCTGTATCCACACATCCAGGCAAGCAGCCCCTTCCCCAAAGCTACGGCCCTTTCCAGGTTCCAGTCATATTCTTCCTCCCACTTTGCTCCTCTACCCCCCTTCATTAAGCTCCTTTTAACCCTTGAGTGAGTTTGTTACCTTCTTCATTTCCAGACACTGACATCTGGTATTATCCCCTTACTTCAAGGACATAAAAGGGTCGATGTTAAAGAGAGAGAGGGAAAGGATTTATTTGGAGAAAGTTAGAGTTCTATGTCAACCCTCCACGTCATAAGGCACCTTTCCACTCACCTCAAGCTTGGTTAGGTGGGGGGTTGGGGGGACGAGAAGTCTGCTTGGACAGTTCAGTATGTGTCTGCTGGACCTCAGAGGAAGCAGTCAGTGCGAGCTGGTTCCATACCTGGAGAGCCTGAGGGGTGGACGTGTGGCGATCTGTCTGCCCAGATTTGGGCAGATTGAAGACGCTGCCCTTCAAAGGGGCTGCACTTTCACAGTGACCCTCAACGGCCATGTGAACTGTGGGAAGGAATTATCTTTCCCTTTTGGTGAGGGGTTGTGCCCAAAGAGAATTCCACCAGAGGCAAGAAAACCTCCACCAAGAGAGGTTAGAGGTACTGTTGGACGCAGAGGCTGTGGTGGAGATAGCCAACAACCCGCCAGATGCCTGTGCTACCCTAGGGGGACTATAGCTGGAAGTTTCCAGTGGAGAAACACCAGTGCGCTCACCCTGCTTCCTAGGAGAGAGATTGTCAGCCTTAGATACCCCTTTAGCCCACAAAGCTGTGTTAAGTCTATGTAGCATACCTCACTCAGAAACTTTCTTGACTGGAAATCTTTTCTCCTCCCTCCCCTACCCATGCTATTGGTGAGAGAGTGAGTGATGCCAGGGAGGCATGAGGAAGAGGAAAAGCAATAGGAAGAGAAAGAGGAGGAGGGGGAGGAGGAGGAAGGAGAGGACGACGAGGGGGAGGAAGGGGAGGGGGAGGAGAAGGTAGTAAAACAGAGATCTGACCTGGTAAGGCGGGGAGGCTTCGGCTTCAGTGATTATTAAGCTACCTGTGTGCTTTAAGTACTAAACCGGGTTTCCTCTCAGAATCAAAGATGATTAGGGAATGTTCTATGATTTAATAGCACCTAAAATTTTACGGGATTTGCTTGATCCTTTCACCCAAAGGGAGGGAAGGAGCTAGCCACAAATGGAGTTTTAGAAAACAATGCAAAGAGGAAAATAAAGTGTTTCTTTTCTTGAATCCTTTTAAGATCTTTCTTCTTTTTTTTTTTTTTTTTTTTTTTTTTGCAAATGCTCTGGTTTCCACCTTCTTCTCCCCTTAGGCTATGGAATCTTGTAAGAGAAAAGCCCATGAGCCATAGCAACTGGACCACTGTAATTCCATAAATTCCAATTTCACCTGGACGTTCAAGGCTACTTGTCACTTTCACTTGCCAACTTCCTCTCTTGTTCATCATGAGAAGCGATCTATATACGTAAGCACAGTTTAACGACCCCTTCCCCATCCCATTTGCTCATCTCGGCGTAAGCCACACACCTCTCCTGTTTGCCAGCCCTGCGAACGCACCACTCAGACCTTCTGTTACAAGTAACCCCTTTCACTGGCGTCCCCAACACTGCCCCTCAGGATGCAATCCTGAGATTGCCAGTCAATGACTGGGCGCAGCAGACTACATGCAAGCCTGTTCCCGTGAGACGCGGGATTCTTAACAGCTTTGGCTCGAGGATTCCCTCTAGGAAACTTCCCTACGGCGGGGCCCAGGACTCCTCCTACCCAATCTTATTTCCTTCCCCTCCATCACAGGAGTTAGACCTGTCTTTTGGATGACTACCTCCGGGCCAAGTGCACATTAAGTGCACGCACCACATTTCACCGGGTTCTGTCTCTGCACCTAGTACTGTGCCTGGAATATGATAGACACTCAACGACTTCATGTTTCTTCCGTGGGGCATAGCTGAATGACACCTGACATGAACATTTAATACTCCAAAGCCTCGAGGTTGGGTCCGCTTACTTCTCTATCCGTCACTTTCTCATGAGCCATAGTGTAAATAAAATCCGGACATGCCGCCCCAGGCTGCCCCAAGTCCCCATATTAAAACGTGAGAGTGGCCACAGGGAAGGATGGAAACAAAGAGGTAGGGACGCGAGGCAGCTGTGGTTGTTACCTTTTCCTTTTTGATGAGGTGATTAAAAAAAATCTACTAGTATTTACCACACGAGCAATTATCTAGAGCTCATGACTTGAGAAAGATTCTGGACAGTTTGAATATTACAC
Source organism: Felis catus (assembly GCF_018350175.1). Lineage (NCBI taxonomy): Eukaryota > Metazoa > Chordata > Mammalia > Carnivora > Felidae > Felis > Felis catus. Next base: position 5,600,551 of record NC_058380.1, read on the forward strand.
CTTCTGGTTTAAGGCTTTGCAACGATCTCAGTTTTAAAATTGAACTCTACAGGTGCCCGGGTGGCTCAGGCGGGTAAGTGGCTCTTGATTTCGGCTCAGGTCACGATCTCACAGTTCATGAGTTTGACCCTTATCGGGCTCTCTGCTGTCAGCACAGAGCTTGCTTTGGATCCTCTCTCTCCCTTCCTGTCTGCCCCTCCCCTACGCTCTCTCTCTCAAAAATAAATAAACAGTAACAAAATTTTTTAAATTGAACTATACTCCCTTTAAAAATTTTTTCTGATTTGAATACGAAATACCTTATTTGAAATATCTTTCTTTTTACATTTTTTTCTACACCAGACTGTGGTCAAAAATGTTAGCAGTTGGTTAGAAATATACACACAATGTTTAGCGCTTCTCACATTTTTTAGGAGAGTGAAGGAGCTATCCACCCACTTTAAGACATTAGGCAAAAATTGAAATAGAAACAGAACTTCAGAGGGCAAAAGGAACCTCCTCCACTCACTTGGCAGTTGAGGCACCAGAGATCATAACTGATGAGGATCATTGAGCTAGAATTTAGGTACCTGGTGAGGTGCCTTTCCTGTCCATGTGCCCAGAAGTGGGGCGGAGGGAGGGGGCAACTGTGGGGGCAGCAAGATTGTGTGGGGCAGAGCAGAATTGCCTCCGTGTGTCTTCCATAAAACCTTTCCGTGTATGATCTCATCTTAAGAAAGCGTTTTTATCCTAACAGGTGGCACTTGATCCTTCAAAGCTATGTTTTGAAATTAAGCCAAAATTCAACAATTGGCATAACGTCCGGAGAAAAGTACACACGGCTTATCCATCTAGGGAGGAGAATTTATTCCATTCTACGAACAACTCAGAAAACGATTCAGGTTTCAATGCAATTCTTTGATTATAAACGATGGAGAATTTTGATCTTGTCTGTATTTTTTTGGATACCCAATGCTGATTAGATTCTCCTGGTTGGTGAACCTCTAGCACAGAAACTGATTGCAAAGGGGGTCCACTTCTTTACTGGCTTGAGGCCAATCCATTTCACTCAACCAGAAATGTGTTTCAATTTCGTTCAGGTACTTGCAAGATGCCCTTCTATTTTGCATTGCAAGTGGTCACCTGAATAAGGAGAATAAATGAGAGAATCTAATAAATAATTAAGTCTGCTACTTGAATTGCTCAGAAGTATAACTTCTTTAGATTTCCTTAAGAGGAGACTTTTAGAATTTTCTTGTGGTTCCTTCCTTCCTTCCTTCCTTCCTTCCTTCCTTCCTTCCTTCCTTCCTTCTTTCCTTTCTTTCTTCTTTCCTTCCTTCTTCCCTTCCTTTCTTCCTTAATTCCTTTCTTTCTTTCTTTCTTTCTTTCTTTCTTTCTTTCTTTCTTTCAACAGAATGCATGAATGGGTGAATTTCTCTTTTCTTTCCTGATTCTCTATTTCCTGCTTAAATAGATAAAGTTTGTATTGTGCATATGCAGAAGTGTTTTATTACCACTTAACAAATCCTTCGAAAGGTCTTAAATGGGCAGATGGGGAGGGAAGGCAATGCAATCGACTTTAAGTGGCTAGAACACATATGGAGAGTAAAATGGTGTGCGAAGCTACGGAAAATTGGGTGATCCGGGTTTACACGTTAATGTGCGCACTAAGCACACATTAAACCTGCCAAAGTCATAGAAGCTTTCCTAATGCTGCTTAGAATTTTCCTGGAGAAAACACCTTCAGATATTAAGAGACTTGTCATTTACAGGTCTCTGACAGAACCTTGAGGAGCGTCAGCAAAGTAAACTAATTTGGTGTTATGCCACAACCCTCTCCAGAAAAATCTGCCATATGCTGGGAACTGATTGCTCCGGCTGAGCATTAGCCATCGCGCAAATAAGGGATAAAGGTTGATATTAGAAGCCAGCCAACACTCCTAGTTAATGCCACTTCCCTGGAATCATCATGGCCTCGTGATGGCATTTTCCCAGGGGGCTGTGCTGACCTCAGTGGGGACTTCCCTCTTAGGCTTGTTCCCTTTGCTGGTGGTAACGTGTGGGATTTTCTCTGCACGTGTAATTCCTATGGGAAAAGTCAAGGAGCGTGGGAACAGGACCTCTGCAAAGGCTGCTTGGCTGGGAAATCAGGACCCCGGAGACGCACAGAAGTGACCAAGAGCGGAACGGGGGATCGGGCCAACTGGCACTTTCCTGGTGGGATCCTGAGGGCACAGGAGCATCCGAAAGGGCACCAGGCCCTGTCTTCCCTGGAAAAGCTAGGCACGTGTTGGCGCAGGACGGTTGCCCTGCAGAAGGTGCTGACCGCCTCTCCCAGGGCAATTCTGGAGGGAAGGAGGGATGTGGCCATGGCTTGGGAAGCCTCCTCAATCTCCCCTCTCCTGGATGAGGTGAGTCCTAAGAGCAGCTGAGAGCCTCAGGCGTGATGCAAAGGAGCTCTAAGACCCTGGGCAGAATGTCCATCCGAGCCCTGCCCTAGGGCTCTCCACCGACCCTAGCACAGCTCCTGGCCCCCAAGGCCGCAACTGTGGGCTGACCCAGCTCCCCTTTGAGTTTCTATCTGAAAAAGTTCAAGACCGTAAAAGACTCTACTGTCTGTTGTAGTCAACAGCTGACAACAGACCCCTCACTTCGAATCTTTACTGAAAGCTGACAAGAGTAAATCTTCCCGTGTTTCTTTGAGATAGAAACGCACGGATCTCCCGAAGCCATGGAGTGTCTTTCTCAAGGACCCAAAAGCCATTCCTTTGACATGTAATCATCAGGAAGGTTGGGGGACCTGTCTCCCAGGGTCTGGGAAGATAGCATCCCAATTTTGGTAGCCACCAGCCAGCAGACTCAACCGGTCCAACTGCATTCATGCTGATGGACCCAGCTCTCCTTCCTTCTTTTTATCATTTTTGCTCCCCTGACTCTGCTGCAACGTACACTTGCTCTGCCCCGCTCCCACTCCCCCTTCCCCACCCCAGAAAATAGCCTGCCACTCGGGGCAAATTGGCACAGAGATCAGCTCTTCCCTCTGCTGTCAGCAGTGATTGAAAAAGAATCAGCCCCATGATCTGGACGCACTTATTTGCCCCAGAATCATTTGTGATACTTTGGAAACGTTTTTGATGTTCTGAGACTCAGCACAGAACAGAGGAAAGGAGCAAACATGTTTGATGAATGTGTCTACAGTTCTAAAATTAAAAAAAAAAAGAAAAGCAGTTATGTCTTCTAAGCTTATTTATGTTTTTAAATGTTTGTTTTGAGAGAGACAAAAACCTTCTAAGTTTGCTTGTTTTTTTTTAATGTTTAATTATTTTCAGAGCGAGAGAGAGAGAGAGAATGCAAGCAGGGGAGGGGCGAAGAGGGAGAGAGAGAATCCTAGCAGGTCCCACAGTGTCAGTGCAGAGCCTGACTCGGGGCTCAATCCCATGAACCTAGGATCAGGGCCTAAGCCGAAATCAAGAGTCAGCCACCCAGACATCCCTGTCTCGTAAGTTTAAAGAACACACTGATTTCCCAAACTGACAAATTTGGGACCATTGATTTCTCCAGTTCAGTTCCTTCTCCATGACAGGAACTATATCCTCTCGTGCTGCATACAATCCCCAGGAGAGTGCTGGACAAGGACTAAACTGATATGATCTAAATTGATTTGAAGATTTTATCTTATTAAAATATTTACAATTTTTGAAACTCATAAACATCTAATGTTTTCCTAAATGTAACGAAAACATCATAGTCCAAAGCTGAGTGTTTTCTTGATTTGGGGGGCGGGGGGGGGGAGGCGGGGGAGTAGAGGAATGGGAAGTCTTTCTTCAGCTTTCCCTCTTCATGCAGGAAGGTCAAAGGGTATTCTGGCCTATTGATCAGTCATTGTTTTCATTACACACACACACATACACTCACACACACACACAGGCCTCCTACTGGCTTTTGTTTTATTTATTTATTTATTTATTTATTTATTTATTGTTTTATTGTTTTATTTATTTATTTACTTATTTATTTACTTATTTATTTAAGGAGTTAAACTGATTTCCAAGCTCCCCGTGAGACCTCGTATCTCCAAGTAAATATATTTGCACTACTTTTTTTAAATGGAGTCATCTAAGGGTGCCCGGGTGTCTTAGTGGGTTAAGCGTCCGACTTCGGCTCAGGTCATGATCTCCTAGTCTGTGAGCTCAAGCCCCGCGTCGGGCTCTGTGCTGACGGCTCAGAGCCTGGAGCCTGATTTGGAATTTGTGTCTCCCTCTCTCTCTGACCCTCCCCTGCACTCTCTCTCTCTCAAGTAAATATTTAAAAAAATTTTTTTAAATGGAGTCATTTTAATTTTATTTTTATTTTTTAAAGTTTATTTATTTTGAGAGAGAGAGAGAAAGAGTTTACTTATTTATTTTGAGAGAGAGAGCAGGGGAGGGGCAGAGAGAGAGAGAGAGAGAGAGAGAATCCCAAATAGTCTCCTCGCTGTGGGCACAGAACCCAACTCAGGGCTCCATCCCACAAACCACAAGATTGTGACCTGAGCTGAAATCAAGAGTCAGACACTTAACCAACTGAGCCACTCAGGCTTCCTGAAAAAATGAGGTTATTTTTAAATTAAGATAAAATTTTGCTCTTCTAAGTAAATGGACGAATGTTCAGGAAAATAAAATTACCTGCACAACATCATAGAGCATGAGATTGAGTCCAGAGAGGGAGGCTACCCACGTCCGTGCCTGTGAGCCTGCAAGAGCACACCGGTTCAGTATTTCAGTGTGTGTGTGTGTGTGTGTGTGTGTGTGTGTGTGTGTGTTCTTGACTTCCCTGTTTCTTTTGCCATTGATTCCTTTTTTATGAGTTTCCAAGGTGATGGGAGAATTTTAGCAGCTCTGATGAGGCAGAGAAAAGACCACCAACCTCCACTCACCACTGCCATCCTTCACCCTCTGACCAGATCAGCTGAACACAGGCAGATCTTCTAGAAATGCTGGTTGCGTAGCTCCTTGGACCCAGCGGTTGGGCTGGGCCGCAGTCTGAGGAGCAAAAGTTTTAGCTCCTTACGTGTGGTCCAAAAGGGGGCCGTATGCCTTTTGCCTCATGTTTTACGACCGTGAGAATGACAGGAGATTGGGGGGAAATTGAAAACCAACGACAGGTGCACAGGTATTTCTGGAAGACTCGCTGGGTGCCTCGCACTGGCCTGCGCGTGAAACAGCAATTCTCCAGGGCCCAAGGATGAATCCTGAGTGCTCATGAAGTTCAGGCGTATCAGTGAAACAATCCACAGAAATATTACTGATAGCAACGCAGGTGTTACCTTCTTTTGGAAAGAGAAAGGAAGGACTAGATTCGTTATACGGAAGAGAAAGTGGGGCCATCAGTCAGTGGGGAATTAATTAATACTCCACTTGCGTGGGACCCTGTGTGGGTTCAGAAAAGAGGCGTGAGTCAAATTCCTACCGGTGAAGAGACGGTCAGGCTTCGCAGGATCAGGGCCCCCTGCGCTCCTGCACCTCTCCCATCGTGGCCCGGAGGGAAGGCAAGCCCTGGCCATTCCCTTCACAGTGTGTGGTGTCTGCCTCCGTTAGGTGCTCTCTGTGTGTATTTTGGCCCCAGTTCTTGCAAGATTCAGTGTCCCTCACCCTGCGTGTGACCTCTACTCTAAATATACACATGCCCTTGTTAGCGTGATTCCCAGCTCGGGGCTGATGGGCCCCCTACCATGACTGTGGAATAATCATAGATTCACATTAATGGACCGGAGGAGAAAATAGGAAAATCAGGCAGCATGGAATGGGGATTTCTTAAAATGCATATGTTTTGAGGAGACTTTTCTGGTCAGCCCTGTCATCTATTTTTCTTCCCAATTAACGAAACAAAAAGCCAGGTTGAACCAATGTTGCTTTATCGTTACCACTCATGGCCACGGACCGACCAGGCCCCTCATAAAGATGCACTCACTTAAGCCTACACCCGGGGGCCCTAGATAAATGTAAAAAAGATGCCCCAAATGACAAAACAAATCAACTCAGCGTTGTGTGGGACGTAGTCCTTGTTTTTATTTTTACATCTAATGAATGTGGGGATTTTTAAAAACATTTTTCTGCTTGATATTCTGTGTCAGGGATCCCGATACGATGAAGAAACATTCTTCCCTTGATCCCAAGCTGCCCAGTTTTCAAAATGGAGATCCCTAGGGGCGCCTGGGTGGCGCAGTCGGTTAAGCGTCTGACTTCAGCCAGGTCACGATCTCGCAGTCCGTGAGTTCGAGCCCCGCGTCAGGCTCTGGGCTGATGGCTCAGAGCCTGGAGCCTGTTTCCGATTCTGTGTCTCCCTCTCTCTCTGCCCCTCCCCCGTTCATGCTCTGTCTCTCTCTGTCCCAGAAATAAATAAAAACGTTGAAAAAAAAATAAAAAAAAAATGGAGATCCCTCTTGGGCCGTCCTGAACCCCAGATGCGGATACCTCAGTAGCCCAGCATGGCCCTCTGGTGCGTGGGGAGAATTGGCCCTCTGGTGCGTGGGGAGAATTGGCCTGGCTCATTTCAATATGGCAGCCTCCAAGTTCTGCTTTCCTCAGGCGTAAGGAAGTGAAAACTTTATGGTGCCCTTTTCTTTCCGCCAGCTGCAATGTATCCTTGATTATAAAACGTCCTGGGTGTGTGAAATGAAAGAATGAAAGACCGTTGGTCCCACAGGAGTTGGACCGGCTTATGTTATGTGAAGGATATTCGGCAGGGCTGTGTTCTGCATTTCAGGGCCCAAGGGAGAAAACACCTCTGGACCCACTTTCCCAACAAGGCACCAGAGACGGAACCGTAAGACGAACATTGAAGAGTGGGAGCTCCCGGATGCAAATTGGAGCCTCTCCCCTGCAACACACCGCTGCCCCCCGACCTACAGAACTTGCCTCTGAACTCTTCAGTCCAAAATTCTGTCTGAACTGCTTACAGACAGAAGCCTCAGTTATCACCGGTCTGCCATAGCAGCTCTTTTTGACGGAATGGGGACAACTGTCTCCTTGCAGAGGGCCTAGACCCTCTCTCTCGTGGCACTCACGGGCTCCAGTGCCCTGTAGGTTTCTTGAGAGCCTATGGGCTCTTGAACAAGTCCTTTGGCTCGATCTGTGCTGATGATCCCAGATCCATTTGTCTTCAGGAAAGTATCATAAAAAATACACCAGAGAAAGGAGAGCCTGTCATGCTGGAGGAGAAAATGATCCTCAGGCCCTGCTCTCGGAGTAAGTGGAACCGTATTTGTTTTTGTCTTGAGAGTGAACTGGAGCCCCAGGGGGCTTGTTTCCAATTGCTTCCTATACCGGAACCGAATTCCCATAATGATTCACCCTTTTCCTCTCGGTTAGAGAAATGGTTTTATCAAGATTATCGCACCAAGTACAAACATTATGTGGAGGGTTTTACAGCTTCACATTCCTTGGTCTGAAATCTGTAGCTTTCTTGAGTAATTGAGGAGATGAATTTTAAGGAGCCCTACTACAGGACGGCTGGCAATTTTTTTTTAATTTTACCTTCACTTATTCCCTCTTCAAACTCTTCCCTTTCTTTATGCAGACCCCCATTTCTGACCTACATCCCTTTCCTCCTTTCTAAAGGACTTTTTTCTCTTTTCTTTTTTCTCTTTCTTTCTTTCTTTCTTTTTTTTTTTTGTAACACTTTATGGCAACAAGTTCCATCAAGGTTTGTGTGTTTGAGAAAGTATGTCTCCCTCACTTCTGAAGGATAATTTCACAGGGCACAGAATTCTAGAGTTGTTTTTTTTTCCCCCTCTCCTCTCAATACTTTAAATATTTCACTCCACTCTCTTCTTGCTGCTGTGCTTTCTGAGGAGATGTGGGCTGTAATTCTTCATCTTTGTTCCTCCCCGGGTACGGCATTTTCTTCCTCTGGCCTTGTTCAGGACTTTTGCTTTATCTTTGATTTTCGGTAATGGAAAATGATGTGCCTCGGTGTCGTTTTTTTGTGTCTTGGTCTCTTCATCTATCGTGTTTGCTGTTGTCGGAGTCGCCTGGATGTGTGGTTTGGGTCTGACACTGATTTGGGGGAGATTCTCAGTCATTCCTGTTTTAGATGCCTCTGTTCCTTTCTCTCTTTCTCTCCTGGTATAAACCTTTTGGGGTCGTCCAAAAGTCCGTGGGTCAGTTTCTGCGGAATCTGTTGACTTCTCCCCAACTTCAGCAATTCCGTCATCAGCCATGTCCGGTCTGCTAATGAGCCCGTCGTGGGGAGGGGTGAATTTTCCCGTCTCCCTTCTTAGAGTTTTCTGGCTGTGCCTGCGACTTCAGTTGACGTGAGAAAGACCCACAGAAGAGCACACAAGTTTCGCATGACATGGAGCCCTCACAAGGAGCCAAGACCCAAAGACGAGGTGGAGCCTGCATGCTTTCACAGCAGGTCGAACGAAGGGAGGCAATTGTGGAAAAGTAACTTAACTCTGGGGAGGCTGCAGGGACAGAAGTTATTTTAACAAGGTTATACAGAATTCCCTCGGTCTCCACTCCCTGTTTTTGGTGATAACAAGGTCACTCTCCTTACGGTTCGGGGAGGTCATCTATCACATGGGAATTTCATCTGCTTTTAAGAAAAAAAAAAAAAAAAAAAGGCCAGGGGGGAAGGTCAGAGTGTTTCTCTTGCATCTGCTGCTATTCCAGGGCCTTTAATTCAAACTAATCTGTATACCAAAGGGGCATATTTTAAGGTAGCACAACCTGCTATTCGTCACCTTCGAGGGCATTCTCCATTTCTGTTGTGATGGTTTTGTGTTTGTTGTTTGCTGTTCATTTATCACTCACGTTTCCTTTTGTTTTTTATTCTCAGGATTTCCATCTCTCTGCTGTATTTCAACATGGTTCTTTTACACCTACCCTTGCCAGAAGGGGGTTTTCTGTCTGATATTTACCATGGAAGCCTGCTAGAGTGCCTGGAGGTAAATCTCACAATCTTATGGAGGCTCCCGGATGAGTAGGCCTCCCGGGAGTTTTTAACTCTCCGAGTTGCCTGCACTGACCCTCAGCGATGCATCAGTTACAGTTCCGGCTTTCCTACCTGGGTATTGTTTTCTGCAGTGGTTTCCACTTGCGGATTCTCTGCTCCTATCAGCCCACAAATCAGGTGACTAGGTTTGTCAGGGGGCAGTGGTTTGCCCCGTGTCCTCTCTTGCCTTACGGATCCGGGAAGAGTTGTCGATTTTTCAGTCTGTTCAGATTTTTACTTGTTAGGGTGAGTGATGATTTCCAAGCGCCCTGCGCGTGGCACCAGAAACCAGTAAATCTGTTTTTTAAAAACACGAATAATTCTCTTTTCTAGGTAGTAATCACTAAAGACTTGAGAAGAATGAGGAACCAGTGAAGCCCTTTCAGAGCTAAAGGTCATTTTGAACAGTGAGTTCTTCATGAACAGACAGCTCAGGAAAGAAAATGACCTCTGAAACAATACATACTCCCCATCTTGTTGAAAACTTCCCGCTCTAACTTAAAAAAAAATCAAAAAGTTGCTGTAACTTAAATGTATTTTTTCTTTTTATATTTCTTACACTGATTCATGAATGTGCTTGTATTCATGTTCTGGGATTGTTGGAGTTAGCAACAGATAACAGGTAATAGATTATCCCTTAGATAATAACAGATAATAGCATCACACGATGCTCGGATGTGGATACGCAGAATATTGGGGCAACACTGTGGAAAAAGACTGAGTAAAACAGGTTAAACGTTTCCACAACAGTGATCCTTCTGTCAGCATCTCCTTATATTTTAATGCCTTCTAAATTCATTTACTGTGATAATGTATCAGTCTGTGAATACATGGCGTAGTTCGAAATTTCCACCGTTTCTTTCCTCAATAGGAAATGACACGTTTAGTTCATCGGTTGGTGATGGCTTCTATTTCGAGTTGATGTGATTAAGGTTGACATTCCTGAGTTCTTTTATCTTTTCTTTTTTTAGACTTTTTACATCCTTCTGTTCTAAATAGGACTCCTAAAAGCCACAGAGGGTATCATTTTAATTTAAAACTCGGAAAATTCTTGTCTTTTCACTGTACAAGCTAAATAACTTAACATTTCACCAAGTAGCCAAACAGGTTAGTGTTTTTACCACATCACTGTTGTAACGGAGATAATTAAAGACCACGAAGAATAATAACATCGTTGTATTTCTTGAGCACTTCCTCTGGAACTTGAGTACTTACGACAATAACCTGGGAAGCTTTTATGGAGTACTAACCTTTGATTGCCCTCTCCAAAAATTCTGATGTGATGGCCTTGAGGTGTCTCCCTAGGCAATTGTGATGCTCAGCATCTGAATTTTTTTTAAGCCGATCTCTCTTTTTTCCTGTCAACAAACCAGAAGAAAAGGTTGATATTCGCACTGCAGATATAGACGTGACCAATTTCACTATACACATGACAAAGCTGGTAAGAGAAGTGCCAGATGGTTTTCTAGGTGTAATGAAGGTGGAAGTGATGTCAAACCCTCTTCACCTCCCTTTTCTTCCTAGTGCTCTGACGAACAGCAAATGAGTTCAAAGAAGTCCCAAGTCACTGAGATCTTACATAAATAAAGAGTTCAGACGCTCTTGATTTGATCTACTTTTCTGCCAACCTACCTGGAAGTTATCAAGTTGCTTATGTGAATTTCGGTGTTAGCTAGATAAACGGATTTGGTGGTTACATATCACTTCCTTCATCCAGTGCTATTACATCGACACCACTGAATTGCTCTCAGAGTTACTTTGCTCTAAAATCTGATCTGACAGGACAGGGGAATTTGATTTTATAATCGTGAGTCGCAAAGTGAAGTTAAAGGATTAATTCTTAGGGAGCTGCTGCAATTCCAGGATGATCACTGTTAACCATTTTCAAGGAGCCATGCCAGTCTTGAGAATCAATCAGTCAATCAAAATGATTTCTCTGGTACCAATTTGTGTGAGGTACCCTGCTGGGAAGGGTGAGGGAATTACAAGGCAAGTGCAAATCAGAGTCCTTCAGAGATCTCTGGTCAACTTGGAATTCATGAGAACGCAGAAAGACAGCCAACGGCCGACAGCACGTTACTGATGGGCCAAATGACTCATAGAGACAACACAGTCTGTGTGGTATTTATTTATTTATTTGTTTATCATCTTTATTATTTTTTTGGTGGACTGCTTTTATGAGAAAAGTTCTTCAGAGACTTTCGTCTGGATACAAACACAACTTTAAAAATGCCCCGTTACCAAGAACTTTGACTCAGAGCTTCTCTTTTGGACCATGGTCCAAACCCAGTTTCCTTTTAGAGGCTGACTTCAAAGGATTCGCCAATCTTCTAAGGGACGAAAGAACTAGAACTCGATGCGATAAGCGTAAACGCGTAAACATGATGATGTGAGTAACTGATGTTGTGAGGGCAAGTCAGATTCCGTGTATTTTAGCAACTAAGGATATAAGCGAAATAAGATTAAAGTCGTGTACAGTTTTGTTAAGAGAAATCTACCAAATAAGTTCAGTGCTGTATTTTTAAATAGCAGAATGCGCTTCGGGTCTTTGGAGCTTATGTTAACTCCTTATTCTTCAAAACCATCAATTAAAATAGTTCAGACACTAAAAGGCATTTGATTTTTTTTTTTTCTGCATAGTATGAAAAAATAGCACAAACATGAACAAGGTGTAGTCTCCGAATTCTGGGTTTTCACAGCCTATGCTGAGGACAGATACTGCTACTGACTATACAGTTTGTAGGGGCTCTCCTGAGCCTAGAACATAAGAATACGAAAACTGCTGGGGATGTCCACAGTTCTCTGAGAAGACAGTCAAAATTTCACACGGGGGATGAGAGGTGCTGGGATAACACTGAGAGTGTGGGAGCACCCGGGTGGCTCAGTGTGTTAAACGTCCGACTCTTGGTTTCGACTCAGGTCATGATCTCATGGGTTGTGGGCTCGATCCCCGCGTCAGACTCCATGCTGGAAGTGTGGAGCCTGCTTGGGATTCTCCTTCTCTCCTTCTCTCTCTGCTGCCTTTCCCCTGCTCATTGTCTCTCCCCACCACCCCTCTGTCTCTCTCTCTCTCTCAAAATAAATAAATAAACTAAAAAAAAAAAAAAGAAAAGTGAGAGTGTGGAAGAAGGCTTTTCCTAGGCAGACAGATTGAGGCTGGAGTATTGGCAGGAGCAGAAGCCAGTGTTTGCTTTGGCTTGGCCAGTCTTCAAACATTTGTCTGGAAGGTAAAGCAATTGTGAGTCACTGGTCTCTCTAGGTAGGAAGCCACAGCTGCACAACTCCAGGAAAGCTTGATGCTCGTTTTCCTCTAGGTAAGCTAAAAATGATATTGTCAGCCCCAAAGTCTGTGAAATCGGCAAAATAAAAAGAAAACAACAAAAGGACCTATAAGAGTCTGTGCGGTACAACAGAAAGCCATAACCAGGCGTGGTCTGTTGATGAGTTTTTGCATTGGTAATTCTTTAACAGCTTTAATGAGATATAATTGACGTTCCACAAAATTTACCAATTATAAGTAGATAATTCAATGATTTTATGTGCAACCATAATAATCCAGTATGAGAACATTCTCATCACCTTAAAAAGTTCCCTTCTGCCCACTGACAGTTACCTCTTGGTCCTATCCTCTACACGAGGTCACAAATGATCTCTCTGCATCTATAAACTTGCCTTTTATAGACATTTCATATAAATGTAATCTTATAATACATGGCCTTTTGCACCCGGCATCTTTCACTTAGCATAATGCTTTTGAGGCTTTTCAAATTGCAGCGGGTTTCAGTGGCTCTTTTCTTTTAATTACAGAATAGTACTCAGTTGCATGGATATACCACATCTTGTTCACCCGTTCAGTTGTTAATAGGCATGTATGTCATTTCTAGCTTTTAGGTATTATGAATATTGTTGCTGTCATGAATATTCACATACGTGCATTTCTGTGAATATATGCTTTCATTCGTTTCTTTAAAGGAAATACCGGTAAGTAGGAAGCGGAATCTTATGGTTAGCGTATGTTTAACTTCGAGAAATGGTTTTACAAGGTGACCATACCATTTGGAAGTTTTGCCAGCAATGAATAAACGTTCCAGTTTCTCCACATCTTTGTGAATACTAGATAGTCTTGGTCTTGTTGTTTATAACCATTCTAAGAATGTGTTGTGGTATCTTATTGTGATTTTAAATTGCGTTTCGTTAGTGATGAATAATATTAGCTTCATTTCATATACTTATTACCCACTAATATACCTTTTTTTGGTGAAATGTCTACTCAAATCTTTTACCCGTTATTTAACTGGGTTATTTGCTTTCTCATTATTGAGTTTCAAGAGTTCTTTATATAGGGGCACCTGGGTGGCTCAGTTGGTTGAGTGACCTACTTTGGCTCAGGTCATGATCTCACGGATTGTGGGTTCTACCCTCCTATCGGGCTGTGTGCTGACAGCTCAGAGCCTGGAGCCTGCTTCGGATTCTGTGTCTCCCTCTCTCTCTGCCCCTCCCCCACTCATGCTCTGTCTCTCTCTCTCTCTCTCTCTCAGAAATAAATAAACATAAAAAAATTTTTAAGAGTTCTTTATATATCTAGGATACTAGTCCTTTTTCAAATACATAACATGCACATATACTCCCTCTGTCTCTAGATTTCCATGTCCTTACTAGATTTGATGGAGTACAAAAGTTTTTAATTTCGATGAAGTGCAGTTTATCAAGGTTATCTTACATGAGGTCATGGTTTGACGTTTTACACAAGAAATCTTTTCCTAATTCAAAATCACAAAGAGTCTCATTTTGAGTTAATGTTTGTATACAATCTGAGGTAAGAGTCTAAGTTTAGATTTTTACATGTGAATATCCCATTTCACATGTAAATATTCCCTTTCCTAATTGAATCATCTTTGCATCTTTGTGAAACATCAAGCCCCATAAACACAAGATTTTATTTCTTGACTTTTGGTTCTGATCCATTAATGCACATGCCTTGGTTACTGCAGCATTAGAGTAAGTTTTGAAATAAAAAAATGGAAGTCCTTCAATTTTATTGTTTTTCAGAATTGGTTTGCCTCTTCTAGGTTCTTTGCATCTGTAGATAAATTTTAGGACTACCATATAAATTCTCACAATAGACCTGATGGGATTTTGATAGAGATTACATTGATTTTATGGATTAATTTAGAGGGTATTGCCACGTGGACAATATTGAACCTTCCAATTTATGAACATGAAATGTCTACTATTTAGATCTTGATTATATATAGTATATATAGTATATATACTATATATAGTATACTATAGTATATACTATATACTATATAGTATAGTATATATACTATATATACTATATATACTATATAGTATAGTATATATACTATACTATATACTATATATACTATAGCATATATATATACTATATATAGTATATATACTATATATACTATATATAGTTTTTAGTTTTAAATATATATATAAATATATATATATATAAATATACTATATATAGTATATATAGTATATACTATATACTATATAGTATAGTATATATACTATATATACTATACTATATAGTATAGTATATATACTATAGTATATATATATACTATATATAGTATATATACTAAATATACTATATATAGTTTTTAGTTTTAAATGTATGTATCTTTCATTTCTTTCGTTATATTTATTCTCAGTGATTCTATTTGAAACTATTATGAATTAAATTATCCTCTTAATTTTACACTTGAATTGTTTGTTGCTACTATATAAGAATACAATTAGTTTTTGTATATTGATCTTATATCCTGTGACCAGCTTTATTTTGTTTATTAGTTCTATAATTGTTTTGTAAACTCCTTTGGATTTTCTATTTACAGAGTCATGTGATCCCAAAATATTTATTTTTTCTTTCCACCTTATGTACTTTTATTTTTTATTTGCCTTTAGTATATTCGTTAACATCTCCACTACACTGTTAAACAGAAGTGGTGAAAACAGTCATTCTTGCCTTGTACTCAGTCTTGAGGAAAATTAATTCAATATTTCACAACTAAGTAAGATTTCAGTATAGGTTTTTGTATATTCTTTATTTTTTTAATTTTTTTTTCAACGTTTATTTATTTTTTTGGGGACAGAGAGAGACAGAGCATGAACGGGGGAGGGGCAGAGAGAGAGGGAGACACAGAATCGGAAACAGGCTCCAGGCTCTGAGCCATCAGCCCAGAGCCCGACGCGGGGCTCGAACCCACGGACCGCGAGATCGTGACCTGGCTGAAGTCGGACGCTTAACTGACTGCGCCACCCAGGCGCCCCAAGTTTTTGTATATTCTTTAAATCAAGTTGAAGTTGTTCCCTTCTTATTTATTTATTTATTTATTTATTTTTTCAACGTTTATTTATTTTTTGGGACAGAGACAGAGCATGAACAGGGGAGGGGCAGAGAGAGAGGGAGACACAGAATCGGAAACAGGCTCCAGGCTCTGAGCCATCAGCCCAGAGCCTGACGCGGGGCTCGAACTCACGGACCGCGAGATTGTGACCTGGCTGAAGTCGGACGCTTAACCGACTGTGCCACCCAGGCACCTCATTTTTTAAAGTAGGCTTCGTGCATCGCGGGGCCCAGCGTGGAACTTGAGCTCATGACCCTGAGACCAAGACCTGAGCTGAGATCAAGAGTTGGATGTTTAACCAACTGAGCAGCCCAGGCATACTACGGTGGTTCCCTTCTATCTCTAGTTTGTTGGAAACTTTTTTTAAAATCACAATTGGGTCTTGGATATCGTCAAGCGTTTTTTCTATTTTTATTGAAATAATGTGACTTTTTTTTCTCTTTCTTCTACTATTATGGTATATTACATTAGTGGATTTTCAGATGTAACCCTAAACTCAAGAGGTAAGTTTCAATTGATCATCATGTGTAGTCATTTTTAAATATGTTAATAGGGACTTTTGCATTTGTGAGGAATATTGATCTGTAGACTAGTTTTGTTGCTATTACTTTCTTGTGACATCTTTATCTTTGATAGAGGGTAACACTGGCTTCATAGAATTAATTAGGAAGTATTCCCTTTTTCTCTAATTTTCTGAGAGTTTGTAAAGGATTAAAATTATTTTCTTCTCTAAATATTTGTAGAATTCCCTGGTAAAATATTCAGGGCTTGGACTTAATCTTTGTGAAAAGATTTTAAGTTATCAACTCGTTGTCTTTAACTGCTGTGGAACTATTAACATTTTCTATTTTGTCTTGAGTATCTTTTGGTAATCCTGGTTTTGCCCAAAACAAAAAAAAATGATCAGTTAAGTTGTCAAATTTGTTGGCAAAATAGTGGCCATAATATTTCCTATGATCTTTAAAATTTCTGTGGAATGAGTAATGATGACCCTATTGCATTCCTGATTCTTATATTTTTTTGTCTTCTCTATTTTATAGAAAGATTTGGCAATATTGTTGATATCTTCAAGGAATGAACTTTTAGTTTTATTGTTTTTTCTATTAGTTTTCTATTATTTCTTTCTGTGACTTCTGCTTTAACTTTAATTATTTTGTTTCTTCAACTTTACTTTAGTCCGTTTTTCTTCTTCTAATTCTTTAATTTTTTTTTTTTTAGTGTTTATTTTTTGAGAGAGAGAGATAGAATGTGAGTGGGGGAGGTGCAGAGAGAGAGGGAGACACAGAATCTGAAGCCGGCCCCAGGCTCCAAGCTGTCAACGCAGAGCCCGACATGGGGCTTGGACCCTCAAGTCATGAGATCATGACCTGAGCCGAAGTCGGCCGCTTAACCGATTGAGCCAGTCAGGCGCCCCTTTCTTCTAATTCTTTAAGATGGAAACTTAGGTTACGCCCTGAGACCCTTCTTTTCTCATGTAAGCCCTTTAAGTTATTTTAAAAATCTATCTCTGTGAATTTTGGTATGTTGTATTTTTCTTTTCTTTAGTTTCAAAATATTTTCTAATTTTCTTCTTTATGTCTTCTTTGACCCATGGGCTGTTTAGAAGCGTGTTTTAAAATTTCCAATATATGGGGATTATAAATCTCCAATGGTTGATTTCTAATTTACTTTCATTGTGCTCAGCGAACATTTCTTTTTATGATTCCAATTCTTTTAAATAATAGGCTTTTAAACTTACCTAGCTCAAGAAATTTCTTGGATAATGTTTAAGGTGGTCTTGAAAAAAATACGCACTTTCAGCAGCCATTGGGTAGCATGTTGTATGTTGTTTCATTAGATTGAGTTGATTGATAATGTTGTTCATCTCTTCATTCTTCCTAATTTTCTGCCTAGCTATTCTTTCAATTATTGAAAGTAGGTATTGGAATCATTTTTCCATTTTATGTATTTGTAGGTTTTATTGGTAGGTACATAAGAATTTATCATTGTTAAGCCTTCTTCATTTTTCTCTCTTTATTTGATGATATTTTTCATCTTGAAGTCAATTTTCTCTGATATTAATATAGCTAGCTCTCTTATGATTACTGTTTATATGGCACATTTACGTCTCTCTTTTACTTTCAAACTACTTGTATCTTTGAGTCTATACATGTGTTTTATGGATAGCATATACATAATATTTTTTTACGTCTAGTCTGATAACCTTTGTCTTTCTATTGTGGTAGTTAGACCATCCACACTTAATGGAATTACTGGCATGACTGACTTTACAGATGCTATGTTCTGCTATGTTTTCTTTATTCTCCTGTCTTTTTGTTGTTGTTTCTCCTTTGTCCTTTCACTACTCTCTTTTATTGTAAATAAATATTTCTAGCCAACCACTTTAATTTTATTCTTAAGTTTTTTACTATGTTTGTTTTCTTAATGGTTGCTTTAGAGATTAAGTGTGAGTTGATTCATTAACATTCATCTGAGAATCACACTCTGATTTTAGGTTAGATTTGCCAGTTGCCTCAATGTTGGGTGTTCAAGACAGCTGTGGGCAATCTCTCTGCCGACACAGAAATTGTCCCAATTCTGAGCTCTTGGGAATGGGGACATATTATCAGCTTTACTACTGACTTTCTGTGTATGCCTCAGAGAATGGACTCTCCCTCTTTTGTGACCTTCTAGGTTCTACTTTATAATAACTATCTCATTTATAGGGCTTACATAAGAACCAATTAAAAATAATTTCTAGAGAGAAAAACCGTGGATACCCAAATGAAGCTATCCTTCACATTTTCAGATGTATTTATGGCTGCATACATCAGTCTAATACGAAAGCACACTCAGTTCTTACCAGTATAGTGAGTCACTCAGACAATTCTTTGCTCTGTTTCGAGCCTGCACTGTAACTCTAAAACCTCTGCAGGGCTTGACAGACAAGACCTTGGAACAAATAAAACAATGCCAAAAATAATGTGATTTAGTGGTAGCACCAATCCTGTATTTATGGTGATTCACATTTAGATTTTGAATGGATTATTCAATTACTTTCTACTGTGCTCAGACCAAGCTCTAATGTGGCAATTTTATATCCATCCTAATGAAATGGGCTCTGCCCAGATCCGTGGGGGATCATTGGCATTAAAGCAACAAAGCAGATATATCTTTCTCCTCTAGCTTATACCATTATGGAAGAGACAATGGCTCATACACAGCCGACAGAGGGAACAGAAAGGACAGATTTTAATCTATATCACTCTCTAACCTCACTGCAGTTTTATTTTTCAAGAAATACCACCACTATGTATATATCCCAAAGCCTACTCAGAAAACGCTAATCACCTAATGTACTGTATACTACGTAAGAAGCTACTTTATTAAAATCTAATTTTACATCTACTCAGGAAACATGTTCATTACATGTTTTTATAATTAATTATGCTTCAACATAATAGAAGCAAGAGTATGCATTTTCAATGAACTCTCAGTAGTCACATTGATTAAAGTTAAATTAATGGTCTACTCATTAATGGCAGCATTGAATTTCACTGTTTGTTTCCCTAACATCATGAATAACAGTAAAGCCAATGATCCCTAGACCAGTAACATGGATGTATGCGTAAGAAAATTAAAGAAGACTCTTTTCCTTTTGACGAATAGTAAGCATTCGTATAACAATCATATAAACACAAAGTGTACCAAGTTAATTGTGATTGTATTGTGTAGTGTAGTCATTTTACTAATAATTGATTCTTTTTCTATGCATATTTCAATATTTTGATTGCGTAGGCCAGGTGAAAAGCGACTCTTTTTCTAGGCAGTTGATCTGATTATGTTCTTTGATTTAGTTTTAATAGAGTTTACCGATGATTGTCTTAAGTATGGGGTGTCTGAAAGTTGTTAATATCATAGACGAGAAGTCGGAAGCCTGCCGGTTGCCTGACCACACAGGACAGTTCTGGAATGGCAGCTCTTCTCCACCGACAGGAGAACTGCAAGCTGAGATTTTTAGAGTTCAATGCCAAGTCAGACGCTGAATCCAGCTCGGCCAAGTATTAGCTGTGTATCTTGGGGAAATAGTAAGCCCTCTCCACCCTTAATTTCCTCACAATGCCTGGCTTTTAGAGTGGCCATAAAGACTAAATGACATAATTATACATAAAGTGCTACAGACCATGTGTGGAGTGTGGCAATGTTACCAGATACTATAATTATTACATGTATTTTTAGGACAGAAATCCAACTCTAGCCTTGAACGGTTACATTATCTCTGTGGGCCTGAGTTGCCTCGTACAAAAAAATGCAGGGCTGGCATTGAATGACTTTTAATTTTACAGTTCCCTTCTGAGAACGAGAAAAAGTAGCCTCTGACACCCAGAAACCGATCTAACCTCATGGCTAGATGTCAAGGTTCCTACAAACTGATCTAATGCTTACGACTAGGCCAAGTTTTGTTTTTGTTGTGGTGGTACACACACACATAAAATCTCACAATCCAGTCGAAACAACATTACACGCAAACCCCAGAATATCAAGCATTCCTTCTTTTGCTAAGTGAGTGAGTGCTATTCTTAATTACAGCTTTGTCTTCACTCTCCTTTATCCTCTCATTAGGTAGGGTTTGTTGAGATGCCCAATCACAGACTTGTCCTCTGACTTTTGACAATATCCAATCTAGAGCAAGCCCCTGCTTTCTTTGACCTTCTCCCAAATGACCCCCCCAAAAACCCAATCGTATGTTAGGTTCTTTCCAACACCCTTTTCCTGAGACACCCCACATTTCTTCCTGGTGTGTGTTCTCTCTCACTACAGTGACTAATAGACCCAATGTATCCAACTCAAGGTGTTCATGATGGTCTTGGCTGAAGACCATGGATACTTACTTTTAAGCAATCACTTAGAGATCCACACCATGTCACTCATCAGTCCCCAGTCCCCCATGAAGTCCTCGTCTCTGACACCCAACTAGAGTTGACCCTTAGCTTTGTGGCTACGTAGGCCTGTCACCATCACAGTATTACTAGCTTTGGTAGGGAAAGGGAAGAGTCACGGATGACCTCAACACTGTCTCCCAAAAGAGAACACAGACTGACTTCTGCTACACGGGTCAGAGATCAAATCTGGCTTTGCCATTGTCCCCAGTTCCTAAGTTCCCAGTCCTAGGAGCTTTCTTCTAATGCTTCTGTACTTGTAAATAGATAATTTTTGAAAAGCTAAACTTAAAAAAAAAAAAAAACTCCAAAAATCAAACTAAAGAAAAAAACAAAAAGACACGGTAATATAAAATCTAGGACATGGAAGCCTGATCGGACAGCAAGTCCTTCTCGTTTGCTTGTAGCTAAGAGAATGGGGCACAAATATCCATGACCTTTCTCTATCCCTTCCGTGCCCCCTTCTTTTCAGGTGCTCATTTCTCTAGGATCTTGGTAAATTTTATCAAGCTCAACCAAATGCTCTACTCAGTGTTTTGCCCACCCACACTCTTCCACTCCATACCGTTCTTGCCCTGCCCTCTGCCCTTTGGCCGAACTACTCTGTGTCCATCTTTGGGAATGCACCTGAGAGATCCACCACTCCCGCTGCCCCAGAATCTTAGTCCTTGCTGGATTGGAGGCCCTGAATGCCAATTTTCATTTCCCCAGCCATATGAGACTGCCAAATCTCTCAGTCCCAAATTCTGCTTAACTTCTTGGCATCTCACTGCTTACAATTGGCAACTGTCCTGAGTGAAAAGGAGTGGAGAATGTTGGCCTCCCTGTAGCATACTTCTCTTTACTCGAGTTTTAGGCCTCAGTACCTGGATGCTGTGGTTACTCTCTGACACTTGTGAACAAATGCCTTTTAAGTTTTATTTAGTTTTCTTATTGTTCTTGAGGAGGGACGATCTCACACAAGCTGCTCTACTGTACTTGGAAACAAATGTCAACATCCACCAAGATATATGTCATTTTTCACCAGGGAACCCATCCAAGGTTGGTACAAGCTGTGTCTTATACGTCTGTAAGCAACAAAAACTCTTCCTGACTTGATCATAAAAGAAATGAATCAAAGGAAGATTCTTTACTGACAACTTAAGAAATGGCTGAGAATCTTCCATTATTTTTTATTTTTGTGTCCCTTTATACTCAAGGTGCAGGTTCCAGGAAGATCTTATTTCCTCTGCTTGTCTAGATGAATGTGGGGACCCACCCATGGGTGGGTCAAGAGACAGCCCACTAATGAAAGTGGGAAATTGAGGTGCTCTTACCAAAAGAAAGGCTTGTTTGTGGGTACTTGGCAATCACAACGCACCCACCCAGAGTATTAGGAAAACTGTCATCAAAACAAGGCCCTCATAGAGTCAGGTGCAGTCACATATATGACACATTGCAGTTGGTTTGAAAATATCCTGAGGGACTCAGTGAAAGTGGCTAAGATCCAGACTCTTCTGGGCTGGCTAGCAAAACTCTTCTGGAATGTTCTTTTTCCCCTTCTTCTATTGCCTTTAGCGGATTCGCTGGTCTGGAGGTGAGGATTATTCTTCCTCATCTTTGGACTCCCAGCAGGGACTCACAAAGTAGGCACCCCAGTGAGTACTTACGGAAGTCATCAAAACCAGGGGTTAGAAGCAGAACCAAATCCTCAGAACAAGAAGGGCTATGTGGTAAAAATAAACGAACAGGTTTAGAGGCAAAGGAAACAAAGATTTAGAAAGAAGAAGGCCTTACTGCTGGAAAATGGACCTGATATGTGCCATCTGCCAGAAGCCGAGGTAGCTTCTGTGTGCTCCATGTCGTACGCGGGAAGATGGTCTGCGGGCCTGGCGGGAAAACCAGCCCCATGGTTATACTTAGATCACGATTAGGTAAGAATTTGGACCAAAGAGTCATGGCCGTTCTCAGGGTGATTCTGCCCTACACGTCCCAGCATATTAGGTACATTTTAGGGAAGCAGGGAGCCAGTGTTTGAGGACTATCCTAAACATTTTCTACCTCAGAATTCTCAATAAAGGCTAGAGTATCAACGTGCTTTGCTTTCATGGAGTTAAAAATCACTACAATCACAAAGCATAACCTTACATGATTTTCACTGTCCTCTTACCTTCAAATTCTAATGTGCACTCGTACTCCATATTAACTCATAAGCTTTTCATTTCAATGCAAAATCACTTTCTTACCTTTTCTTTATATATTTGCTTGTATTTGTTTTAGGGATAAAATATTCAAAATATTCAAAAATCTTAAGTAAACTTCCAGGATTCCGATGTTTTAAAAACTAAGTGGTAGCAAGAAGCAATTTATCATGTTTCCTCAGCAATCACATTGATCTCACATATCATTTAAGGCTTAATGATGATTAAGTGTATTTAGTAAATTCAGGAAGACTTTGAGAAATGGACCTTACTTTTCTGCTGTGTGTACTAAAAGACCCTATGATAAATAATGAAAACACTTGAAGTTTCCGATTTCTCCTGGTCAGGTCCCCAAACCATTTGTTTTTTTTAACAAATATGGCACAATGTAAACATTTCCATTATGAGATACTTGGGGATAGATCTAAATTGGGCAGACTTCAAATTTCTTTTTTTAAGTTTATTTATTTTGAGGGAGAGGGAGACAGAGAGAGCAAGGGAGGGGCAGAGAGAGGGAGAGAGAATCCCAAGTGACACGGGGCTCGAACTCATGAACCGTGAGATCGTGACCTGAGCCAAAACCAAGAGTCGAACAGTTAACTGACTGGGCCACCCAGGCATCCCAGATTTCAAATTTCTGATAGGCTTAGAGTCGAGGAATCCTGATTTGAGCAGGAATGGAAAAAGTCAGATTAGTTCAAGCCAGTCATTTGAATCCTACCACCAGTAATCTAAGACAGCGTATAGCATTTCCTTAATTCATGAAATTCATGTTTACGGCTAGTCACCGGAAGAGTAAACAGTGTCATTAGTGACGTGTATCCTGCATCAGGCTAAGCGCTTGGCCTGGATTATTGTGCATAGCCTTCTCTCAGCCTACCAAACAGCTACTGCACAATCCCATGTTTCAGACAGGGAAGCTGGGCCTAGAAAGTATTATTTCCCTGATTTTAGGAATGTGCATTCCCAGATGAAGAGTGGTAAGTGGCTTTGGCCCTACCTGATGGAGCAAGGAATTTAACCTCTTCGGAGGTGCAGCTCGGGAAATTTTTAACTAAGAAGGTGAAACAGGGGGGCACTTAGGTGGTTCCGTTGGTTAAGCATCCAACTTCAGCCCAGGTCATGATCTCATGGCTCATGAAGTCAAGCCCCAGGTCGGGCTCTGTGCTGACAGCTCGGAGCCTGGAGTTTGCTTGGGATTCTGTGTGTGTGTCTCTCTCTGCTCCTCCTATGTTTGTGCTCTCTCTCTCTCTATCAAAATAAACATTCAAAAAATTAAAAAAAAAAAGAAAAGAAAAGAAAAGAAAAGAAGGTGAACCAGGAAGAAATTGTCTCTCTTGGTCAAAACAACAAACTAGCTCCCAAAGGAGGCCTCCCACTTGTATACCTGAATTATTAGGGAGCAAGAGAACTTTACCTGAAAAAGATCTGTTAATGTTACTGCTAACCATATGATAGTCAATAGAGCTTTAAGAAATTCTTACCCTCCTTAAGGTAAAATAGAACAACATACAGTTCCTGTCCTCAAAGAGATGGGGGACTAGCGGAAGTCCTGTGATATGCCCAGTGCAATTAGGAAGCCAGGTAGAAAGCCAAAGGCATCTCGAGAGGGTAGTGGGGAAGCAGAGGACTCTGTTACGGCAGATTCTAACATTCTTTCTTTCTAGGTTGGGAAAAGGGTTTCTGGAGAAGGCAGCACTGACCTGCACACATAGATGTGAGCCAGCTTCAGTCTGCCTGATCCGAGGGGCAGAGACGTGGAGCAGGACATATATAAAAGAAATGATGAATAGGTCTGTTTGGCTGGGGGCCTGCAGAGGACTAAAATAAATTAAGCCTGAAGCAAGGCCCTGAAGCCAAATTTATGACGGCTTTGAAAGCAAAGATAAGAAAATGGAAAGTCATTGAAGGATCTTAGCTGGGAAGAAGTGTCACCTAAAAATTCTTTTGCAATAAATGGACCCCTACTTGCCCTGTCCCCCCAGATTTCCAAGATTTCCACATTCAGAACACTTGCCCCATCCATAACGTTTTCCTAGTATCTTGTGCACAATATTACCTCTGTCTCTGAACTTCTAGTGTATTGATATGACTTACCCCCACTCATCAGAAAAAGATAAAAATATAGAGTGTCATCATTCTTAACCCCAAGATTCCATCAGTGGGAATCGCTAACACTCAAGGCATTTACAAGGGACCCAAGGGAGAAGCTGGGGTAGGGTGGGGGCATGTAGAGAGAAAGAAAGAAAGAAAAGAAAGAAAGAAAGAAAGAAAGAAAGAGGCAGAGAGAGAAAATAGAAGGAAGGAAGGAAGGGAGGGAGGGAGGGAAGGAGGTAGGGAGGTTGGAAGGAAGGAAGAAAGGACGGAAAAATAAAGAGGCTGCTTTGATTTGCAGGCATGGGGAGCAAAATGCATGGCAACATTAGCAGGTAAGGTCAGGATCAATGTTTCGCAGTGATTTGTGAGACCCAGGCGCTGTACCCAGGCTCAACCACCAGCCTGAGGCCCAGGATCCAGAAGCCGAATGTCAAGGGGACCAGGGCCTCAGGGTTCTGATATGCCCATCAGTCGTTGCAGGAAAAACATCACCATAACAAAACAGGGTAAGGAAAACTAATCATCCCTTCCCCTCATTTCAACCAGTTGGAGGCAGCAACACTTCTAAGACTTTGATACCGATAGCGTGAGTGCTCGCCACCTACTTGTAATTGTGACGTAAGAAAGAACCTGACCCTGAGCTTTTGACTGTCGGGCAGCCATTTCAAAGACATTCACCTCGAGTAAACACCTTGGCAGGTACACAAGGAGATAAAGAGTCGCGGACAGCCCTGCCTAACCTAGACTATTGACCGCTTGAGTGACCCCACATTTTCAAAGCTCCCTGCTAGATGTTCTGCAATCATAGTAAGAACCACAAGGGCGGCGCCAGCCACAGCATTGGCTCTACTCAGGGAAATGTCTGGGGGCCTCCCTCCTAGTGATAGGGGCTCTAGGACAGTGCCCCAGGCATTCCTGGCCAAGAGCATCACCATCTATAGACAGAGATGGACACAAAACAATATCTTTACACACAATACAGATATAGGGGGAAATACAATGTTACTAGCCACTATTTTCAGTTCATGTTGGAAGAATCTTCTATCCCTAACCTTTTTGGATCTTTGACTAGCACATTGGACATACATGTTCTCAGAATGTACCTTTTAGGATACAACTCACATACCATGCAATTTACTCATTTAAGCGTACAGTTCAGGGGCACCCGGGTGGCTCAGTCGGTTAAGCGTCCAACTTCGGCTCAGGTCATGATCTCGCGGTTCATGAGTTTAAGCCCCCCCACTCCCCCATCAGACTCTGTGCTGACAGCTCAGAGCCTGGACCCTGTTTCAGATTCTTGTGTCTCCCTCTCTCTCTGCCCCTCCCCTACTCATGCTCTGTATCTTTCTGTCTCAAACATAAATAAACACTTAAAAAATAAATAAATACAATAAAATAAAAGTGTACAACTCAATGTTCTTTAGTATAGTCACAGAGTTGTATATCCATCACTACGATCTATTTTTAGAATATTTGTGTTACCTCGAGAATAAACCCTCTACCCGTTAGTGGTCACTCCCTAGTCTGTCTTCCTCTAGGCCATTATGAACACTATTCTACCATTCTGTCTCTGTGTCTGTCCGTCCTCGATAGTTCATATCAATGAAATCCAGAAACACATGGTCGTTTGTGACTGGCTGTTTTCACCTAACATGTTTTTCAAGATTCATCCATGTCCTAGGAACTGTCAGGAGCTCACCCCTTCTGATCACTGATATTATTCCAATATGTGGATATACTACAATGTGTCCATAACTTAGTTTATGGACATTTGAGTTGTTTCCATGTTTTGGCTATCAAGAATAATGGGGCTATGATTATTTGTGTTCAAGTGTTCATGTGGACATGTTTTCAGTTCTCTTGGGCGTACTCGTTAGGAGTAGAGTTACTGATTCATATGGTTTCTCTGTGTTTACTTTTTGGAGAACGCTTAGCCATTTTCCAAAGATATGGTGGCATTTCAGGAATAGAGGAATAGAGCAAGCTCCCGATTCATATAGCATTGGAACCACTGTAACTTACATCACCTCTATTTGAAATGAAGCAAGGGACCTGTGAATGTGAGTCTGATCAAATTTTGGAACGCAAAGGTAAGGAAATCACGAGATTCAGGCAACACAGGACAAATCCGGTAAAAGAAATAAGTGTGTGAGGTTGGCCCCCGGGAGGAGAAACTTCATGTTTTCATCTTTCTCTTCTTATAAATCTACTACTGGCAAATTGTATTTTTTTGTTTGGTTGGTTTTTTAACTGAATACCTTGGGTATGATAAAAAGCATCATAATGGGCACTGACACCTAATATACACAGCTCTAGCCAGACTTTTATTAAAAAGAACTCGGGGCATGTATGGTAGGCAAAAGAAATATCTTTTGAGCACACTCTATAGCTTAGATAGAGGGTTACAAGACATTATACTGTATCCATTAGGGAGAACTAACACTTTTTGAGGGACTCATATGCAAATACAGGCAAGATTGATTGTTGGCCAGGACGGCTGACTACAGAAGCACCGGCCCAGGCGCGCCCCCCTGTGGCCATTCAGCAGGCTGCAATGCCGGCGGCCGCAGGTTCCTGCTGGTTTATGCTTCTCCTGCGGCTCATTCCCAGCCTTGACCTCCTTACCTTCGACTTCTTTTAGGATCTTCTGTTCCCGTTCATGGGACTCGTCAGGAAAGTTAAATAGGTGTCCCTTTGGGAGACCTGTGTAAAGCACGTTAGAGGCTGTTTTTCTTCAGGGGAAGGACACAGGTGGGTGGCTACAGGGAGACTGCACATCTCACAGCCTAGAAGGTAATACCACGTTTCGGGCAGATTGCAAGAAGCCTGGTTTGTCTGTGGCCCGATGATGAACAAAAGTATCTGGTGACCTAGGAAGGACCAAGGGAGCAGAAAACCTGGCCATCCGCACATGTGAGTTAGGGTAGGGGCTTGGCTCAGATGAGCTGGGGCTCACCCTCTCTGCAAGGTGACACATTTGAACAGATGAGCTCTACAGATGTCCAGAGAGAAATAGTCCCTGATTCTTAATAGCAGCGCTTGTCTCTGAGCCCCAAGGATCCTCCCTGATTAAGTCACTGCCTTTTTTTTTTTTAATGTTTAATTATTTTTAGACAGAGAGAGAGAGAGACAGAGACAGAGGTAGAGACAGAACATGAGTGGGGAAGGGGCAGAAAGCGAGGGAGACACAGAATCTGAAGCAGGCTCCAGGCTCTGAGCTGTCAGCACAGAACCCGATGCGGGGCTCAAACTCACAAACTGTGAAAGTGCGACCTGAGCCAAAGTCAGATGCTTAATCTACTGAGCCACCCAGGCGCCCCAAGTCACTGACCTTAAAGATTGAGCCTGCCTCCCTGAACACTCAGGGTAAGAATGGCCATTTCATGAGTAGTCAATACCTGAGGCAGTTTGCTTCTTTGAGCTAATTCTTGGATGAAAAAATCTAGGAAGTCAGTCCTTTGTTCTTTATTATTTCTGTAAACATTAAAAAGAGAAACCGAACATCTTCACTCAAAATATTCAAATAGAATTAAGCATCTTTAAACTGAATAACTGGGCATTCGTCACAGAGACCTATTTCTTCACCTGAAGAGCCTTCCCTCCCTGCCGCCTTGCCCATCATCCCACGTCTTAAATCCCAGAGTCTGCGACTGGATCCCCGACACGCTGTTGTTCCTCTCTCGCTTCCAGGCGCTCAGGCACGACCCTGGCCACCCCCAACCTTCCACCCTTCCTGTGCCTGTCCTTGGGAAGCCACACCCGACGGAGCGAAGTACACAACGATGTTGACATGGATGACCTGAGACGTCCATGGGCACCGGATGCTGCCGGACCACACACCGCGCTTCCGTGTCCATTCACTTCTCTCTTCTCCTTGACCGCTTTCTCCACTCCCCTTGACTCACCACGCTTCTAGCATCTCCTTGCGAACCTCGCTCTCGGCTTCTCATTTCCGTTGCCTCTGACTTCACGAGAAACATGAAGAAATCAGGAGAGAATTTGCACAAGCTCCCTGCCTCTCGTTGACCTGCCTCCCAGCCTCTGCCCCTGCACGCTGGGTTCCCCACCTGATAATGAGATGAAGGGTGTCCGTGCCGTGTGTAAGGACAAAGGGCCATCGATAATGATCTCTCTCCCCTCTTGCATTGTTTCACTTGTCTTAGAATTATTTCCAGGGGCATCCGAGGGCACTATTCTACCTCCTGGTTTCCAGTGTGTTAATAAACCCCCTTCTTTGGACCCACTTCCTCAGTTAACTACTGGCCCACGGTGTCCCCTACCGCACCAATGTTCCTTGAGTGGTCTGTACCAGCTGTCCCCAAATCCTCTCTATCCATATTCTCTTTTCTGTAAGTTTATTTATTTATTTATTTACTTACTTACTTGTTAGAGACAGAACACCGGCAGGGGCGGAGCAGAGAGAGAGAGTCCCAAGCAGACTCTGTGCTGTCAGTGCAGAGCCCAAAGCGGGGCTTGAACTCAGGAACCATGAGATCATGGCCGAAGCTGAGCTCACGAGACAGATGCTTAACCACCTGAGCCAGCCAGGTGCCCCTTGTATCCACGTATTATTCGCTGAAACCCACTCCAATCACTGTCTTGACGCCCCAGGAGAACCGTTCTTGTCACGGCAACTCTCAGGTCACATTTCCAAAGCCAGAAGTCAGCTCCCAGTTTCCATATCACCTCCGCCACAGCCACCACCCCTCCACCTCGATGCGCATCCTTCCCTTCTCTCCCGAAACAACAGCTCCGGGCCTCTTCAGCGTCCTCGCAACACGGTGGAGTGGATAATCCAAGAGAGAAAGGAAGGAAGAGGCAGCGAGGCCTTTTTGACTTAACGTTGCACTGTCAATGCTGCTGTTTCCTGTTGGTTTGAGGGGAAACAGCAAGTCTGGCCCACGCTCAAGGGATTAGAGGAACGAGGGGGGAATTAGGCTCCGCCTTTCGGAGTGTCTACATCTCGTGGACATGCTTGAAAATGGCTGCATGGAACGACTCGCAGCGATGAGCTCAGCAAAACCGGGGTCACTAAATCTGGACCACTCCTTCATTCCCACGGTGAGCCTACGGACCAATGGAGAGAGAAAATACAGGAGGAAGACGGTGGAATATCATGATGTCATAACCTATACATTTCTTCACCTTGAAGTAGAGGTCATTGGGAACCCTCCTCAGGGGAATTTCTTATCAGGAGAATAACAACCCCAAATCAGAGGGTCAATGCACTTCCTGTTATGGCCGGAAGTGTATTCCCCCCCAAATGTTTAGATGTGGAAGGCCCAGCCCCGAGCGCTGCAGAATGGGATTGTGTTTGGAGAGAAGGCCTGTAAATGGTTGATGGGGATGAGGCCGTTTGGGTGGGTTGAGGCCAGTTTCCTCATGAGAAGAGGAAATTTGGGCACACAGAGACACTGGGACACGCATGCAGAGGACAGAGCAGTGAAGAGGCTGTCACATGCGTGCCAAGGACAGAGGCCTCCAATCGACCCTTCCCTTATAGGCCTCAGGGGAAACCAAGCCTGCTAACACTTTGACCTTGGACTTCCAGCCTTCAGAACCGTGAGAAAATAAGTGTGTTGTTTAAGCGGCCGAGCCTGTGGTGATTTGTTATGGTAGGCCTAGCTCACTAACACATTTCCTAACATAAGATCATTGTGTCTTAATTTCAAACACCTTTCTTCTCTTATATGCTATATATATATATATATATATATATATATATTTATATATTTATATTTATATATTTGTCTGCACACAAAAAGAAGACCCACAACTGTTCCCTGTTATGATTTTCTACCAACCACTTTCTGGACTTTTTTCCCCTACCTTGACTGGTTTTGTGGCCTAATAAATGACACCAGTTTCTCTGACATGTGCCCTTTGTATTTATTTTCATGATTACCAACCTGTGATGTTTGTGTGTCCACTTGACTGGGCCACAGGGCGCCCAGATTTTTGGGGTGACCATCACTCTGGGTGTTTCCGCGGTGGTGTTTCTGGATGAGATTAACACGTGGCGGCTAAAGCAAATTGGCCTCTCCAATATGGGTGGGCACGGTCCGACCCACAACCTGCGTAGAGCAACGAAAAGGTGGAGCATTCGCTTCTGCTTGGTTGCCTTCAAGCTGGAACATCACCCTTCTCCTGCCTTTGAATTTGGACTTAGACTGGACCTCACATCATCAGCTGGCCCCATTTCTCAGGCCTTCCGACTCCGGCAAGAGCCTCACCACCCGCCCTTCTGGGCTTTCGGCGTGCTGACTGCAGATCTTAGGACTTCTTAGCCTCCATGATGGCATGAGCCAATTTCTTATAATAAATCTCTTTATGTGTATTGGATTGGGTCTGTTTCTCCGGAGAATCCAGACTAGTATACAATCATTCATTATTTGAGTGAAAAATGGGGCTGTCACCATTGAGTATGAAGAGAGTAGATATCAGATAGTTAGAAATTCCATTTCTTAGCTGATTTAATCATACGACGTGCCAAGCTTCTTTTCCCTCATTAAAATAACAAAGTGTTACACAGTCGCATTTCATAAACTTTCACGTGTCACAAAATAATCCCATTGTCTCCCTGGAATCACTGATGGCCTTGATGCTCTAGGAAGGGTTAAATTATGTCCAAATCGTAGAGAACCTTGCAATAAACTTCGCGAAAGGAAAACCAAATTAGGACACTTCCATCAGCTGGTATTGAAAGACTAATTCGTTCAGAATCAAACTGCTTGAGTTCTAAGAAAATAGGAATTAATCAGAGTAAAAACAGCCAAAGTTCTCCCCGTGGCACGTGCCTACGCCTGTCTTCCCTTCTGGCGTGGTGGATGAACTGTCAATGACCTTGTCAGGGCCTGTCCCCCGCCCCCAACCTGGGCAAGAGGCCCTCCTCTCTCACCCCCTGGGAAGTCTCCCTCCCTCTCTGAATCTGTTTTCCCTCTCTGGATCCAGGGAGAACACAGACCGGAACGCAAACATGGGTCCCTTCGAATTTTGTCTTGTCACTTCCCCCTACGGCTCCTAGGGGAGCTCTTACGTCTCTCTTCCTGGACGGCAAAAGTGACAGAAGAATGCACGTGAGTATTGCTTCTAATCATTCTCGAACTTGGTCCATTCCCCTCCCCCGAAGCTGTTCTCGTCAAGGTCACCGTGACCTCTGCATTACCGAGTCCACAGATCGTTCCGGAAGCCTCGTCTTCCCAGAATTACCGGCACCGTTTGCGCTGACGAGCACTGTGTCTTCTTGGGCGCTCTGTCCTGACTCGGACCCGGGACACTTCTCTCAGCCTCCCTGCTGCCACGCTGGCCGCTCGTTCTATTCTTTGCTCTGCTCCCTCCCCATGTCCCTGACCGCTAAGACTTAGAGGGCCCAGGGCTCAGGCTTCCGACTGCTTCTCCCTTCTCTTTTAGTGAAACCCATTCTCTCGGTAAACTCGTCCAGTCTCGTGGTCCCGAAGATCATCGAAATCCTGATAAATTCCACATGTACACCTGCAGCGTGGACAGCTAGCCTCAGCCCCAGACTTGTGGATACCGCTGTCCACGGGACTCGCTCTCCGCTGTACTTTCAGGGCCCAGAACAATGCCAAGGACGTAATGGCCACTAAAGGTTTGGAAATGAAAAAGCAAGCAAACGAAGAAAAGAACGGACGGACGCGGCAACACCGGCTTGGCCACACGTCACTGTCTGCGTCACTTCGGGCCAGTCTCCCAACTTCTGTCGAGATTTTCTCACGGACACTTAAAGATAACCAGCATGACCTCTCCAGGCCGGAGCGACAATTAAGCGTGATGGGTTTGGAAAGAGAGAGGCCACCTGGAACGCAGGTAATCCCCACGGCTGCTCCCCCTTTCAGCTCAGGCTCCTGCCCCGGGGCGCACCCCTGGGTGGGGACGGGCCGGCCTGCCGGAGGTGACTGCTCACAGCCTTGCTGCAGGTGCAAGGGCACGTGTGCCACAGGAACCGGTCCAGTTACGCCGTCTCCACAAGGGGGGGATGTCCACAGCCTTCTTGAGAAGAACCCCACCCGACCTCTGCCCCTGCCCCTACTTGCATCATAAAAGCTTCCTTGCTGCGAACCTGTCCCAGGCAGCCCCCGTGCCCCGACTGATCCTGGAAACTCTACTCAGACCACAGTGCGACCACCAAATAGACAGGTATTCGCCCTGGGCCACCCGAGCCACACAGCTTCCTTCCAAGCGAATGGTTTCCCAGTGCGGGGGGAGACTGACTTTGGCTTCCGAGGCGACACTGGTGATCTTTACAGCTTGACTGAAGGCCAGAGGCCATTCTCCACACCCCTCAGGACCTCCCTCACACCCAGGGGACGAGCTGACTTAGAGCACAGGACAGGGTAGGCAGGGCAGGAGATGAATGGAGGGGATCACTTCCTTTTTTTTTTTACAGCTATGATACGTTAAAAAATTTTTTTAATGCCAAAATAGGACTACAAAAACCGGGATATATTTACATGGTAACGTTTAAACCTGAGCGATGAAACATGGATCCGTACATAGTTGTGATGTCCACAAGGTAATTACAGCATGAATAAAACCCGTGGATCCCTAGTGAAAGGCAAGCCTGCCGGGCCAGGCCTGGGACACAAATACCCGGTCGAGGATGATGAGGTCCCCACCGTTCGGTCTCTCAACGATATTTCTGTGGTTGGCTGAGTAACCTCAATCAGAGATGAAATCCAGAATATAAATGTGGGCCTTTGTGAATGTGCCCCTCAAGCCAAAGGGGCTGTGGTCTGTCCCTGGGCTGGCAGTGATGAGGGTCCTCACTGTGAACCGGGAGGGGCTGGTCCCTCCTGGAAGAGGAGGCGCATCTGGAGGAGGGGGCGGCATTTCTGTGCTTGTGCGAGTTCATGTGGTGAAAGCACCTGCAAGACGGGGCCATATTCCGGACGAACAAATGTAAAAGAAGGGCTTATTTCTGAAATAGTTGCAAGATAAAGCGATTGTTACTCAAGACGATCCCGGTTTATGGACACACTTTGTGTCCGTTTTTAATCTGAAAATGGGTTGCCCTGGTCGCATCACCAAGACGTTACTGAAAAGTTTGTGTGTAAGTTGCCGTGTGGTCAGAACCACACGGACGCGCGGCCCTCCACCCGCATAGAAAGTAGAGCGAACGGACCCTGCTGTGATCCGGGTTGGAGTTAAAAGCGGGGCCACCAGGTCGCCCAGTCGTATTCACTGTTTAAGTTTGAATGTGCTTGACTTCATAAACATTAATTAACGTGTTTGCTCATGGAGACGGTGTTAATGGCAGTATCATTTGACCAGATTTTGTTTTCCTAAAAGGAGAGTTTCAAATTAATCACGGTAGCTAGATTTCTTCACGCCAGCTCCTCGTTAAGTGAGGCCGGTAAGTACCGATGCGAAGAATTCAAGGAAAATCCAGTGTATTAGAGAACAATGCTGATGCTTCAGCAAATGACAGATTCTCCTCAAGGGAGGACAACTGTGATTTACCCTGACGGCAGAGGGGACCACGGCTCCGCATCTGAACCCAGAGGATGAAGTTATCACATGCTCGCAGGGCGTGGTCCGCTCCCTGGAGAAGACGCTGCGGTGACGTAGGCGACCCGGCAGGTGCACGGCTCGGGGACTGGCAGATTCTCGGAGGGGGCGCCCCGGCGTGGTGGAGCTCAGGTCTGGGGGCAGAATCAGCAGCAGCAGGTGTCACTGGGGTCTGTCTTTATAGCAATTAAATGGGTTTAAAGTTGGCTTTAGCGGTTTAGTTGTCCCCGTGGCTCCCGAACAGTCCGTCTTTCCTAAGGGCAAGGAGTCATTTTTTCTCTCCAAATAGTCTTCATAGCCTGAGTCTCCAGGAGGCCTCAGACCCCGTGGTTCCACACGGGCCTTCGTCTTGTGGCTTCCCACTCTTCGACAGCCGTTTATCATTTACTTTTTCCTATCACACGGTCTTACACTCTTCTTTCCCCTGTTTATTTTTCTTGCCTCCCTTTAAATTGTGCTTAGGATGTGGCTATGCACCACACACACACATACACCTGGACCCCTGGGTTTCGTGTCTTCTCTCCGACCTGCTTCGGATTCCAGCGTCACGAAACCTTGGTGTCCCATCTACTGCAGCATGAACAGTCCGGGCCTCTCCCACTGGGCCCCTCCCAGAGACCCACTGGTCTCTGTGCTGTCCCTGCCGGCCTGCTGCCTCATCTACACGCTGACCGGGAAGGCCCCATTTCACAGAAGGAGTAACTGAGGCTCAGACGGCATCCGTGGCTTGTCCAGGGTCCCCCGACTACATGTGCAGAGCTGAGACCCCGCTCGTATGCTCCATACCCTGCCACCCTGCCGTCTGATGGGACGATAGCGACGGTCATGCAGCGTCACCTCTGGGTAGCAATTTGCAAAATGCCCTTGTGGATTTGATGGACG
This sequence comes from Felis catus, assembly GCF_018350175.1. Lineage (NCBI taxonomy): Eukaryota > Metazoa > Chordata > Mammalia > Carnivora > Felidae > Felis > Felis catus. Next base: position 5,635,492 of record NC_058380.1, read on the forward strand.
TGGGTGCCCACAGACCTGTGATCTGGGCAGAAGAGTCTCCGAAGGGGGCGGAAGTGTGGCTCAGAGAGGGCTGGGACCCGCTCAGGGTCACAAAGCGTGTCCACGGCACAACCCAGGTCTCAGGCTCAGGCTGACTTCCTCTTGCCCAGGGCTTTGGAGCCCCTGACCTGGAAAGCCCTTGGGCCGCTGCGGTGTGGCAGTCCCAGGTACTGTGGACTACCGTGGTCACCCGGGAACCTTGCTGATACACGACGCTAAACAAACAAACAAACAAACAAACAAAAAACAACTCCACTTTTTATATTATGTATATATTTCACATGTTCTTCCTGTAGAGCAGAGAAGCATGAACCCAGACCATTCTGGATGGTGGAATCTAACTCCACTGCTGTAACTCTGACATTGTGAGGAAGAACATCACATCCGCAGAGAAGAAGGAAGAGATTTTTGAGACCTTTTTACTGAGACCAACACACCTAGACCTCCTGGGGTGGGGGGGGGGGGATTGAATTATGTGCGAAACTTTGGAAGTAGAATGTATATTAGGAAAATAAATATATGTGAAACTTGGAAATGCAGAGTACAAAGCATGAAATAAGAAAGTATTAAAATAAGTTCAAATAGACTCAAAGGATTGACGATTTGAAAACTGTTAAAATTAGCTTAATGGGTGTGAAAGTAAAGTAATATTTTACCTTAACTAAAAGATACATATAGACATATCCGTACTCTATATGTATCCATACAATGTAAAGATGTGTCTACACAGACAGAGTCAGTTACCTAAGTTGTTGGACCCAGTACAAAAAGGGAGGACCTTGTCTTCAAAAACCCAAGGAAAAAAGTTCTGTTAAAGCTAATACATACAAAGCTTTCTTCTTTCTTCCGGTTCTTCTCGCTCCAGATGCTCACAGTATTTTTTACTTGCTATATATTGGCCTAAGTAAAAAAAAAAAATTAAATTTACTCTATTAGCATGGGAGCACCTGGGTGGCTCAGTCGGTTGAGCGTCTGACTTAGCTCAGGTCATGATCTCCTGGTTCGTGAGTTCCAGCCCCACACTGGGCCAGCTGCGGTCAGCCTGTCAGCGCAGAGCCCCTTCAGATCATCTGTCCTCCTCTCTCTCTGCCCCTCCCCTGCTTTCGCTCTCCCCGCAAATTAATAAATAGTAAAAAGCAAAAGAATAATATATTATCATGAATTTTACCATTTATTTTTATATCACGTGATGGCAGTTTTAAATGCAGGAAAAAAAAAAAAGAGCATTTAACTCATCTGCAGAATCACCACCTGAATTGCACAATTTGTATTTTGTAGCTTGTCTTCCAGAGTGCCTCAAACTGGCCAAAAGACACAAATGCAAGCCAGGCTCAGAAAGGGTGGAAGGAGGAAAGGAAGGGTCCCCCAGATATCGAGTTGGCCTGAGGCAGTGCTACCTGTGCGTGGGGCTAGGAGGGGGCAGAATATGACACCTAAGACTTTTCTGGAAGTCATCTGGGACACCAATTCCAAGGATTTATGAGATAAATCAAGATGAAGGACTCGGAGGAAATTGAAGAATAGAGGGGCCGTGTACTGAGCATTGTGCCCTCTCAAATAGGCAATTGAGCACCGTCTAAGAGACTGTGGCCAGCAAGGTCAGAGAAGAGAATAAGAGCCATCCCCCACAAGTAAATACTGGGATGGGGAAGAGTCTAAGTGTGCTACAAGCCCATTTATCATTGTAAGAAACCGATGAATACTATCTCGGTAAATACAGTACACAGCGTGTGCTTTAAATGATATCCAATTCTACACCAAAAGAACAGGCGACAAAGGGAAAAAATAATACATCGGAGTACATTAAAATGAAAAAATGTCTGTGTGTCAGAGGACACAATCAACAGAGTGAAATGCAACCTATTCTGTGGGAGAAAACATTTGCAAATTACATGAGAGATTAATATCCCGAATATATAAAAAATCTGTTTGACCCAACAATAGCAACCACAGCAAATGCTAAAAAAAAAAAAAAAAAAAAAAAAAAAAAAAAAAAATGGGCAAAGCACTTGAATAGATATTTCTTCAAAGAAGACATACACATGGTCAACAGCACACGAAAAAGAGGCTAAACCTCATCAGTCGTTGGGGAAATGGAAATCAACGCCACATTGAGGGACTATTTCACGCCCATTAGGACGGCCACCATCAACAACAAAACAGGAAATGAAAGAAGCATCAGCAAGGATGTGGAGAAATGGGAACTCTTGTCCACTATTGGCGGGAATATAAAAAGGTGTCGCTGCTGTGTTAAAACAGTATGGAGGTCTCTCCAATAATTAAAAATGGAATTTCCCTATGATCCAGCAATTCCACTCCTGGATATATGCCCCAAAGAATTGAAAACAGCGTCCTGAAGTGGTATTTGTACATCCATGTTCATTTCAGCAGTACTCACAATAAGGAAGAGGCAGAAACAACCCAAATGTCCATCATCAGATGAATAGAGTGTGCTGTATACATACAATGGACTATAAGCGAGCCTGAAAAAGGAAGGAAATCCTGTCATAGGCTTCAACACGGGTGATCCTCGAAGACATTACGCTAAATGAAGAGTCACAAAAAGGCAAAATACTGTATGATTCCACTTACGTGAAACCCCAAGAATAATCAGTTCATAGAGACAGAAGATAGGATGCCAGAAACCTGGGGTAGAGTAGAATGGGGAGGTGATGATTCATGGCTACAGAGTTTCAGTTTTGCAACATGAGCTGGTTGCACAATTAGATGAATGTACTTAACACACCAGAATTGTACCCTTGAAAAGCTGAGATAGTATATTTTGTTATTGTATTTTCCCAGAATTACAGGTTTTTGATTTATTTGGAAGTCTAATCAAGAGAGGGGTGCCTGGGTGGCTCAGTTGGTTAAGTGTCCGAGTCTTGGTTTCCGCTCAGATCATGATCTCACCATCATGAGACTGAGCCCCACGTCAGGCTCTGTGCTGCGTAAGATTTTCTCTTCCTCTCCCTCTTTCCCTCCCCTGCTCATGCTCTCTCTCTCTCTCTCTCTCTCTCTCAAAAATAAATAAAAATAAAAAGAACGTCTAAACAAGAGAAAGACTCCATCCTATTGACCAGTCTCCAAAATTTTTTATCATCATTTGTAGAAATATTTTGGACACCAATACATATTGTGTTGAAGAAATATTTAACTGAAATTTAGTAATTCATTTATGACTAAATAAATTACTAGTTATTTTGCTCACATAAGATTATTCTTACAACTCTTAATAAAATTAGTAAATTTGTAAATAAAATTATGCGTTGTCTATATTGGCATGTCTATAGGAGGCATCTGAAATGCAATGTAGCAAATCAAATGGGTTCTTAGGGATGGGATCTGGAATCACTTATTTTTCCATTTCTTCCCTGGAGTTTTCTGTATTGTTTGAACGCTAAAAATAAAACTGTGGACATTTTTGAATTTTAAATTCGGTTATAACAAATTTTCTATTTGGCATGGGTACTGAAACCGGGTGCTTTGTTTTCTTTATCTACAGATTGGAGGTGGGAGCCAGATGATCTATAATGTCCCACATGATAAAAGCATGATTGAAACTCCTTTTGATTTAAATAGGAAGGCTTTCCTCATCCTAGTTCTAAAGGACATGAAACCAAATGTTATAGAGAAATAGCAGAAGTCTAATAATATAAACCACTTTGTAGTTGAAAGGGAAGTACTTCAAACATGTGGTACTTTTTAAAAAAATGTTTATTTTCAGATAGAGCACGAGCAGGGGAGGGGCAGAGAGAGAGAGGGAGAGAGAGAATCCCAAGCGGGCTCTGTGCTCGGCACAGAACCTGACGTGGGGCTTGATCTCACCACTGAGAGACCGCGACCTGAGCCGATATCAAGAGCAGGACGCTCAGCTGACTGAGCCACCTAGAGGCCCGGCAAGTGGTACTTTTTAAATCAAATGTTGAAATGTCCGAACATGCCAACATGGACCATAAAATTAAAGACCAAAGATCACTTCTTTTTTTTAAAAGATTTTTTTTTCTTAATGTTTTTATTTATTTTTGAGAAAGAGAGAGACAGAGCATGAGCAGGGAAGGGGCAGAGAGAGAGGGAGACACAGAATTGGAAGCAGGCTCCAGGCTCTGAGCCATCAGCACAGAGCTCGATATGGGGCTCTAACTCACAGACCGTGAGATCATGACCTGAGCCGAAGTCGGACGCTCAACCGACTGAGCCACCCAGGCGCCCCCAAAGATCACTTCTTAATATAAAAGAACAGGTGGCAAAATACATAATCGCATGAAAAGATAGCAGAATTTAGCGAACATGAGGATAGTTGACCTCGCAAACTAACGTCTCAGTCTTGAAATGTTTAATGGACTCATGAGCGCTTGGATTCATCTTCTGAGGGAAGGTATGGCAAGCCACACACAAGCTGTTGGGGTGGGGGGAAGAAACGGAAGACGAAATAAGAAATCTATCCATATAAGACACCGTCTTTAATAGATTTTTAGTAAACGTGCCTGCTGACTTTCGAAATAATTGTGGTTAAACGAATGCAAAGGTAAGGGCTTTCAGAAATTTCTTTGGGCTTATACTACCCAACGTAACATGAAGCGTGATGCAAGGCCATGACTATCAATGCCTAATGATGATACTGGACGTTGGAAGAAAGCTACAGCCTAATGCAGAGAAAAAATTATTTTGACAAGCTCTAATTTCCTTGTGTTCAATACTTGGAACACATAAGGGACTTAAAGAGTGAAATAAGATCGATATGTTAAAGAAATAGGAACACAGAACATGCAGAATGTTATTTTGGCTGCACGCCCGACTAGCAATTCTCAGGAGAAGGCAAGTGAAAGTTCCATCTTGATGCATTTAGAATTTAAAGGGCCCTGAGAAACCATTCCAAGTATGGAGAGAAACAATCTGAGGCCCAGAAAGTTTCAGAAGTCGCCCAAAGCACATCAGTTAGTTACTGGTTCTGGGTCCGGGAGAAAACAGGCGCCAGGACCACTTACAAAGAATCCGTGAAAGGGGGAGGGGGGGAAGCAGAAGAGGCACCCGTGCACAGCAGGGACCCTGTGCAGGGCTGTTCCTGACAAGTGGCGGATCAGGGAGACAGCAGCCAATGCCCTTGTGTGGACATCAGAGGCAGACACAGCCAGGGTTGCTTGTTAGGGTTGTCTCGTGCTCAAGGTCAATTTCCCTAGCGGTGGAGTAGACAGAGGCAAGTTCATGGCTGACAGCTCCCAGGAGAGCAGCAGCCTCCTTACCATGCTGCAAGAGGATGGCTGTGATGGGTACATTGGAGTTACAACTCCTGCTGCGACCCAGCAGGCGTCTCCTCTCCACTTTGCGCTCATCCACAAATGAGTCATCCCAAAATGCAGTAATTTTCTTTCTGTTCCTCCCATATACAATAACACGGGGAAATCAATCAATTTCTACCCTGTAGAATTAAAATAGCCTTATGCATCTGTTTTTGTAATGTTTATTTATTTTTGAAAGAGAGAGAGAGAGAGAGAGAGAGAGAGAGCGAGCAGTGGGGGAGGGGCAGAGAGAGAGGGAGACAGGATCAGAGAGAGGGGAAGACAGAAGATCTGAAGCTGACTCTGTGCTGACAGCAAAAAGCCCCATTCGGGGCTCAAACTCACCAACCATGAGCCCAAGTTGGATGCTGAACCGACTGAGCCACCCCGGTGCCACAATAACCTTATGCATTTAAAGTGAGTATCAGAGAGCCTGGGTGGCTCAGTCGATTAAGCGTCAGATTCTGGATTTCAGGCTCAGGTTTGTGAGTTCGAGCCCAGAATCCAGCTGTCTACTCTCAGTGTCAAGCCTGCTTGGGATTCCCTCTCACACTCTCTCTACCCCTCTCCAACTCTCTCTCTCTCTCGCTTTCTCTCAAAATAAATAAATAGGGGGCACCTCGATCCAACTTCGGCTCAGGTCACGATCTTGCAGTCCGTGAGTTCCAGCCCCACATTGGGCTCTGTGCTGACAGCTCGGAGCCTGGAGCCTGCTTCGGATTCTGTGTCTCCCTCTCTCTCTGCCCAACCCCCACTCACGCTCCGTCTCTCTCAAAAATTAAATAAACGTAAAATAACAATAATGATAAATGAATAAACTTAAAAAACCAAAGTGAAGATGATTATCTATTTCAAACAACCGAAAATGCCATATACACACTCATAACGTTAAAGGAAATATAAACAAATTTAAACTGAAAGATAACTAGTTTTAAAAACTCAGAGTGAGGACATAGGAAAGCAAGCCCAGTTGTGGCTGTGGGCTTCCAGTTCAGCTCTGAGTTTCCTTGAGAACTGAATGGAAAAGAAAACGAATCAGTAAGAGGTTCCCAAGTGTCCATGAGATGAAAACAACAGGTGATCAAAGGAAACACAGTGTTTCCTAGCACTGACATCTAGGATACACTGTGACGCAGAAGGCCACATAGAAGCACCATTTCTGGGAGAAACTGTGTTGTGACATTCATAGGTTGTTAAACTGTCCCTCAGTTAGTGCCATAGGCATGCCTGCTCTCCATAAATTGAAAAGCGCTCGTAATCCAACTCTCGCATTGTTCAAAACTGCCACTCTCCTTTCCAGACAGGCTTGCGTCCTCACCAGCCCAGGAGCACACCCTCCTCCGTGCTCACACTCCTGTGACACTCTTTCCTCTACCCTTTCCAATTCTCCATGTCATTGAACATCGAAGAAAAAAAGGGCCAGACTATTGGAGCAAACACCGTCTTTCCCCAGGATTCTTAACATTTATTGTATTCAGCCAACCTCAACCAACACACCAGGTGGAAGGATTCTGGACCCCACTCGACTCCGCTGTTTGAACCCTTACGTGGGTACTTTGGGCTTCTCTACTCTGGCTTTCATTGGAAGCCTATATACGATGAAAATATTCTTCAGGAATGAAGGGGTTATCAACACCTTCTCAGGCGAAACCAAACTAAGAAAATGTGCTAGCAGCAGAACTACCCTGAAATAGTGTCAAATGAAGCTCTTGAAATAGAAAAGAAATGATAATGGTTGGAACTTGGAAACATCTAGAAAAAAAAAAAGAGAATGATACACAACAGTATGAGTACATGCAGAAGGCTTCCCACTTCTCTTGAGTTTTCTACATTATGTTCAATCATTGACACAAACATTATAATATGGTGTGATTTTACACATGTAAAGAATCTTCTTTTATGTAGAAGAAATATTTGACAATTGTGGTATAAACAGAGGAGAAAGAAGGTTTTCTACACTCCATCTGAATGGATAGAATGGCAACACCAGTAGTCTGTGTATGAGTCACATACACACATGTCATGTAACGCTTAGAGTGACCCCTGACAGGCTGTGCAAAGATATACACTCGAAAACACTATGGATAAATCAAAATAGACTCTAAAAACCATTCAGGTAAACCACAGGTGGGCAGGAAACAGAAAACAGAAAAGCAAAAACAAACACAAAAAAATCAAAAAGCAGATCTTAACCCTCTTGTGTCAATGGGATGTCGCCTATAAATGGTTACGAACACACCAATTGAAAGACAAAGATTGGCAGAGTGGATTAAAAAGCATGACTCAACTATATGCTGTCTATGGTAAACACTTAAAAAATAATAATGTAGGTACATTAAAATTAAAAGGCTATCTCATGCAAACATTAATCAAAGGAAAGGAGGGGCTGTATTAGCATCAGATAGAGCAGACTTAACCGGAAAGGAACTTTCTAAAGACAGGGTTGTTATATAATGATAAAACAGTCAACTCACCAAGAAAACATAGAAACTCTAGATATGTATCCACTGAAAAACCGCCTCAACATCCACGAAGGACAAGTTGGTAGAGCTACAAAAAAATAGACAAATCCATATTCATCGTTGAGGATTTCAACAAAGTACTATCAGCAGTTCGATAGAACTTTTAGACACAAAGGCAGCAAGGATGTAGAAAGACTTAACGAGGACACCAACCAGTGGGACGTAACTAACACTTACATAACACTCTACCCAGAAACAGAATACACTTTTTTCCCCCCCAACAGCTCGTAGGACATATACCAAGATAACCTGTATCTTATGATACAAAACAAATCTCAACAACTCATCAATACCTGGCACTATGCAGGGTGTTTTCCCTGGCTATGGTAAAATCAAAATAGACGTCCATGACAAAAATTACAGACAATTCTCTAAACACTTGTAAACTAAACAGTAAACTTCTGAATAATGCATAGATCGGAGAGGAAATCGTGAACGAATTAAAAAATATCCGTTTAACTGATGAGGAGAAAAATATATTGTATCGAAATCTGGGAGAGCAATTACAGCAAAGATGAGAATCAACATTCTAAGACTAAATGCATACATTAGAAAAAGGAAAAGTGTCCACTCGATAATCAAACAGTCACATCTCAAGAATGTAAGAAAAGATGGGCAAAACAGGAAAAAGGAAATAATAAAGAACAGAAATTCACATAGTTGAAAACGGAAGAATTACAAAGAAAATCAATGAAATGAAGAGTTGGTGCTTTGACAAGTTGAGTAAAATTGACAAACATCTAGCAAAATGGACAATAAGAGAGAGAGAGAGAGAGAGAGAGAAAGGCACAAAGTACCTATATCGGGTATTGGACAGGAGATGCTTACTATAGACTTTGCAGACATTAAAAGGGCAATAATAAAGAAATAACATGGACAACGCCACACAAATAAATTTGACAGATAAAATGAGTGAATTTCTCAAAAACACACACACACACACAAACACAATTCACCCAATATACAAAGGATAATTTGAATAGCTTAAAACTGCTAAGTAAATCAGATTTGTAATATGAAGACTCTCAAAAAAGAAGTCTTCAGATCCAAATGACTTCACTGGGGAATTTCATCAAATACTGAGAAGTGAATTCAACACAATCCTTCCCAGTAAATAGAAGAAGAAGGGACACTCCGTAGCTCATTTTATGAAGCCGGTGTTTCTCTGATTTTGAAACCAGAAGAAGACAGTATAACAAAAGAAAACTGTAGATGAACGTCCTCATGAACATAGATACAAAAAGCCTTAAAAGGCACACAGGATCTCTGTACTATGTTTCACGACAGCATATGAACCTTCTCAAGAGATTCATCAGATAAAAAGGTTAATTTAAACAAAACTCGTTCATTAGCCTGAAGCACCAGGCCCATGGAAAAACAGCTCGTATTGTTTTGTTTTGTTTTGTTTTGTTTACTTTGAAAACACAGTCACGGATTATTACATGTGCGCTTATATTGGGCAAACTTAACAGGAAAATATATCAAAATGAAAGTTTTTCCTACAGTTAGGTAAGTCTATTTTGTGTAATTGGATAACTAAATAATCTAAATTCAGAAAAAAATAAGATACACAGGCTGTTAATGGTGTGACAGAACTATGAATGGTAATTAAGCAAAAACAACTGTATATTTATATTTATATCTATATTTATATTTATACCTATATAATTACCCCCATTTGTAAAGTGAGAAAATATATGTAAATTCGGAAAATATATATATATATTTGAGAAAAAAATAAATCTATATAAACACCTCCATTTGTAAATTGAGAAAAACTCCCAAGCTCACAAAGTGGTTGTGGGATTATGTGAGGCAATGCATATGCCATAGACAGAACAATGTTCCCTGCCATGTTGTTCACATATTAATCACAGAACCTAGGAACGATACCTTTCATGGCAAAGGGGCTTACAGAGCCAGTTAAGTTAGGGATCCTGAGCTGGAGAGATTTTCCAGGATTACTGAGGTGGGCCAGATATAACAGGGAGTCAGGTGGGTCAACGTTATAAAAAGGATAGACGATGGGGGAATCGAAGGTTGGGATGGAACTTTCTGAAGATGGAAGAAGGAACCACACACCAAAAAAATGCAGGTACCCTTTAGAAGCTGGAAAGGTGCAAGAAACAGATTCTCCCCCAAAGCTTCCGGAAGGAAAACAGTCCTACCAACACCTTCTCTGTAACTGGAAGATTAACAGCCTTGTGTTATTTCAAGGAACCAAGTCGTGGTGATTTGTCACGGCCACAGTAGGAAGCCGATACAATATATGAACACAACACTTTGGACCAAGATTGCATAAGAAGGAGATTTATTCTCTCAGCCAAAACCACAAGAAGAGAAAATATTTGAAATGATGGTATTTCAAAATGCTGGATGTTAGGTGACAAAGGGCAGCCATCCCAGAGAGACAGGATGCAGAAAAGGTGAGCCCTCCAGGGATCTCAGCTCGCTCACGGCCTCGAGAGAGTTTGCGGATGTGATGCAGGGTGAAGGAAGGGGGGCAGAGTCAGGGATGCCCAGAGTGGGCTTCTGGAGAGGAGACGCGTGCATGGGTGTGTCCCTGTGGATCTCTGAGCACAGCGCCTGTCCGCAGAGGATACTCCGTGTCACCCACAAAAGCCAAGACACCCATCGTCCCAGTTCCTGGCACGCACCACGGGCCATGCTTGGCCCACCGAGTTGTATGACATTATTAACAACAATCACAAAAGGCTTCCCCATGATTTCTATCATGTCGCCCAGGACAATGGTTTTCTTGAGCACAAAAGTGACACACATTTCCCTCTTTCAGTGGAAAGGATTTGTTAACCTTCACTTTAAAATGAAAACAACAAAGTCAACTTCCTTTTAACTGTCAAGAAAAATACCATTCAGTGAAACTGTGAAGTTAATAAAGAAATACGCCTTTAAATTTACAACCAGCAGCGGTCAGGGTCCTTTATCTTCAGGAAGGTGAGAAATCCTGGTTAGTTGCTTTATTCTCACTTTGAAAGAGCACAAAGTTCATAAATAATACGCTCAAGTGCAGCCAGCAAATGCCCCAAATTTCTTGAGGCATCTGTCACTGCCAAAGCAATGCACTGTTCTGGGTGTAGATTATTCCTAATGATTTATACATATTCTGAAACTCCCTCTAAAAGAGTCTGAACTGAGGGTGACAAATGTCTCTGCTCCTTCTTGGAACAAAGGAATATGTGTCATTTAACCGACTTCTACCGTTGTTTCCTCTGACATGAGCATCCTTTGGCTGGATGTAATATTCTCGAAAAATAGAATGATAGGACTCCACACAGAAATGTAAGTGACGAAAAGAGCGCTTCATAGCTACGTGTTCATAAAGGGATCACTAAATACTTTGGAGACAGAGAATCTCTGTCTTTATATGTACATATAGACATGCACGGGGTCGAGAGAGAGAGACCATAGAGTTCCTTATTGAATCTGATAGATCCATGGTGAACAATCGTACGGTCTGTTCTATCGACTAAGTTCTTCAAGAGTACAAATTGGACCACCCATAATTTTTACACTTTCCTGGTGTCAGTGTAGACTCAAAACGTTAAAAATACAACTCTAGAGATATGTGGGATGAACACACGCCAGAGAATGTGTCTACTCATCAGCGAGAGACTGACCGTACGGTTGAGCAGAATCAGTGGAATTTGAGAAAATGGGTACTTATAACCATCTTTTATAAATACAATAAGATTTCTGGATATAAAGCAAGCTTTCTAGATACAGTAAGATTTCTAGATATATCCGCCACGACAATACAACAATCAGGCGGATTATCCCTTTCAACCTAGGCAGAACCCGCTGGCATTTCTAGAAGACACAGTTCTGTAAATTAACATAAAACCTCACAGAGGCTGGGCTCAACTCCTACAGTAAGTAGCAAAGTCAAACACATTCTTAGCGAATTAATGATCCTTGCATGTGAAAAATGCGATGAAACGGTGCTCTAATATAACACTGGAAGGGCATGTCATTTCCTTCAGCCTTACTTTAAGTTGGGAAAAGTTTTCCTAATGCTGTGCTTCGTGGTATTCGTGTATAATGTCACTATTGATAGACCTGTATCATAGTTAGCTTCATAATGTGATGGAAACAAACAAAAAAAAAAAACCTGGTGAAAATCCTTAACGACCGAAGGCAGATTACATTCTTTCGGACACCCCAGTGCTATTTGACTTATCTAAGTTCGTATGGAACAGAGTCCTGTTCACCGGTATTCGATTGTCAGTCTGAGTTCACTTGTCAAATTATTGTCCTCCGCCCCTAAGGTTTCATTCAGCGTTATGTCCACAAAGAACCGGCAGGCACAACCAGTTGCCCTTTCTTGAGTGTCCCCCAAAGCAAGAAGAGAGAACACATGGAAAAGCTGTTCCCCCAACTAAAACAAGGGGAAACCTTGCCAACAAGGGTAGGCAAAGGGCCTGGTGGGAGGGTCTCCAGCCCGAGGGACACGGTGGCTCTACAGATCCCGCAGCCGCTGGTTCCAGAGCCCATGGTGAGCGTTATAGTTAGCGCACGTGAATAGCGGGAATCCCATTGACACAGGGCTGGATATTTCAAACAGCGTGATCCGTAGACATATGGAACCAGAAAACGTAGTTCAGAGCCCAGTTCAGAGACAAAAACAGAAAATTACTAATTGTTAAGCTAAAAAAAGTTTTTTAATTGTGGGTAAATAACTAAAGTTTGTTGGGTTTTTTTAAATATTTATTTTTGAGAGAGAGAGCACAAGTAGGGGAGGGGCAGAGAGAGAGGGAGACACAGAATCTGAAGCAGGCTCCAGGCTCCGAGCTGTCAGCACAGAGCCTGATGTGGGGGTTGAACCCACACACCATGAGATCATGATCTGAGCCGAAGTCGGACGTTTAAGCAACTGAGCCACCCAGGTGCCTCCAGCTTTTGTTGTTCTTATGTAATTCATTCCACAGATCATCTGATACAGGCTGTTCCCTTGACCTCTAAGAGTCATCCTCATCCAGGAAAAATACCCATTCGTCTGTTGCATTCTAAGCAGGGAGAAAACATGTAGGGTGAGCTGGCTCACCTCTAGCTGTGCCCTTTCCCGTTTTCAAACAAATTCTCAGGCAGCAAATACTTTTTTTCTTCCTTCTGCTTGATTTTTAGTATTTTGCTCTTCATTCTCTAGTTGCCTAAGATCACTGATTAGAAATATTGACTATTGACTTGAGAAAAAAGTTTAATACTATATGTATTCCTCTCACCATTGCTTTGGTGCTGCCTCACAAATCTCAATACATTGTATTTTCATTTTCGTATGATTAAACATATTTGCTGATTCCCTTTGAGAATTTGATTATTCTTATGGATTATTTAGAAGTGCCTTGTTGAGGGGCGCCTGGGTGGGTCAGTTGGTTAAGTGTCCAACTTCAGCTCAGATCATGATCTCATGGTTCATGGGTTCAAGCCCCGAGTCGGGCTCTGTGCTGGCAGCTCAGAGCCCAGAGCCTGGTTCAGATTCTGTGTCTCCCTCTTTCTCTGCCCCTTTCCCACTCATGCTCCCTCTCTCTCTGTCTCAAAAATAAATAAACATTTAAAAAACATTTTTTTTAAAGAAGTGCCTTGTTTAATTTTCAAAGAGATGTTACTTTCATCTTTCTGTTACTGACTTCTAGTCCAGTTCCATTATGGTCTGAGAATATACTTTCTATGATTGCAATTTTTTAAATGTGTTAAGGTTTGATTTATGACACAGAAAATATGGTCTATATTGGCAAATATCCCACTTTAAAAGAACGTGTTCTGCTGTTGTTAGATGGAGCGTCCGATAAATGCCAGTTAAGTCCAACTGGTTGATGGTGTTGTTCTGTTCTTTTATACCCAGCTGATTTTCATCTCCTAGCTCTGCTATGATGGAGAGAAATGAGTGAAAGTCTCCACCTACAGTGTGGGTTTCTCTCCTTCTTTCAGGCATCACTTTTTCTTTCATATATTTTCAAGCTCTCTCAGATGCATCCACGTTAGGATTATATCGTCTGATGAACTGACACTGTTGTAACTACGTGACGTCCCTTTTCTTTTTTTTTTTTTTTTTTAATTTTTTTTTTCAACTTTTTTTCAATTTATTTTTGGGACAGAGAGAGACAGAGCATGAACGGGGGAGGGGCAGAGAGAGAGGGAGACACAGAATCGGAAACAGGCTCCAGGCTCTGAGCCATCAGCCCAGAGCCCGACGCGGGGCTCGAACCCACAGACCGCGAGATCGTGACCTGGCTGAAGTCGGACGCTTAACCGACTGCGCCACCCAGGCGCCCCCGTGACGTCCCTTTTCATCCTGGTGGCTGTTTTTGCTCTGTACTCTATTTTCACTGATATTAACAAAGCGACCCCAATGCTCGATACCACAATTTTCATCAGGGATCTATTCCTGGGTAACAAATCATCCCAAACTTAGCAACTTAAAACAATAAACATTTTATTTTATTTTTTATTTTATTTTTTTTTTAATTTTTTTTCAACGTATTTATTTTTGAGACAAAGAGAGACAGAGCACGAATGGGGGAGGGGCAGAGAGAGAGGGAGACACAGAATCGGAAACAGGCTCCAGGCTCTGAGCCATCAGCCCAGAGCCCAACGCGGGGCTCGATCTCACGGACCGCGAGATCGTGACCTGGCTGAAGTCGGACGCTTAACCGACTGCGCCACCCAGGCGCCCCAACAATAAACATTTTAAATTGCACAATGGTCAGAGAGTCAGGAATCTAGGAGCAGCTTAGTGGGGTTTTCTGGCTCTGCCTTCACCTGAGACCTCCGTTACCTGAAGGGAAGTGGATCTGCCCTTAAGCTCACTCGTGTGGCTCTTGGCAGGAGGCTTTAGGTCCTCGCCATGTGGACGTGTCTATAGGGCTGCTCACAGCCTAGCCACTGGCTTCTCATGGAGCTTGTGCTGAGAGAGAGAGAAAGAGAGAGAGAGAGAGAAGAGAGAGAGAAGAGCTGCTGGGTCTTTCACTACAAAACTTTAATTTTGGAATGACGTACTGTCACATCTGCCATGTTGGTCACATAGACTGGCCCTGGAACAATGATTGTTCACCCGAGAGTGTGGATACCAGGTGACAGGAGTCACTGGGGGCTGTCTTGGAAGCTGGTGCCCACCAGAGTGGTCCTTCCCATATCTGGACTTTTTCTCTGTCTGTTTCTATGCATTATTTCATCTTTGAAATTCAGGATTTTTCTTTCTCTCTCTATATCTATCATTTTGTACTGTACACAGGACAGCATAGATAACACATTGTAGAGACCCTGGATTGTGCTATTTTTCTCAAAAGAGTATTGGATGTAATTCTGGAAGGCGGGAAAATCATCACCAGATCACTGTGATCATAGGCTGGCCCGGAGTATGCTTTTTAATGGGAGGCTTATTTCAGCTTTGCCTTTACTCCAAGTGTATAAAGATTTGTCCCAGATTAGAGTCTTTTTTAGGGTCTCCACTGAATGCCAGAAGTTTTCACCAAAGTCTCTGCACTCAGGACGAACCCTAGCCACGGTATTACTGTAGCTTTTTACTGTCCTATCACTGTCCCAGCGCTCAGCTTACCTACTGCCAGTAGTTACGAGTCCTTGAATTTTTCTCCAAACCTGTGCAGCCCAAGTGTTGACCACAGACTTGAGCAGCATCTCTGCACAGGTTTCTGAAGTTCTCTCAGCTCCTCCAAGCCCCCTGGCACCACCCTCCCCAAACCCACCCAGCCTGGCAGTCTCTCATTCTGAGAACTTTTCGCTCTGCCCACGTGATAGCTGGTCTCTCTGGAGCTCCGCCTCCCTGTGCCCACCAACACAATGTCCCCAGGAACAAACCGGATGGGTGGAGGGCTCACTTCACATGCCTCCTCCTTTTAAGATTTATAATCTTGTATTCAAAAAAAATTTTTTAACATTTATTCATTTTTGAGAGGCAGAGAGAGACAGAGTGCAAGTGGGGGAGGGGCTTAGAGAGAGAGAGACAACAGAATCTGAAGCAGGTTCCAGGCTCTGAGCTGTCATCACAGAGCCCGACGCGTGGCTCAAACCCATGAATGGCGAGATCATGACCTGAGCCGACGTCAGACGCCTAACCAACTGAGCCACCCTGGCACCCCCATAATCTTGTATTTTTTATTGCACATAGTGGTTCTGCATATTTTTCTGAGTTCTGTGGTTGGTCATGACAGCTATTCTCCCTCCTATTTATTTTTTAAAGTCTTTTCGATCACTTCCCAAATATCTCATGGATTTAGGCATTGTCAGATTCAGAGCCCTTTAGTTAACTTTTGGGAATGAAAGGCGAATCTTTTGAAGAGGGATCGGTAACATATGAAATATCCCTCCACAACTCGTATTAGCTATGCGGCCCAATGGACAGTGACAGCAAGCCCCCGCATAGAGCTGTTACCTGGCATGGGGTTCTGTCATTTCTGTGTCACGTCCTATTCTTTTTTCTTTTTTTAATTTTTTTTTCAACGTTTATTTATTTTTGGGACAGAGAGAGACAGAGCATGAATGGGGGAGGGGCAGAGAGAGAGGGAGACACAGAATCGGAAACAGGCTCCAGGCTCTGAGCCATCAGCCCAGAGCCTGACGCGGGGCTCGAACTCACGGACCGCGAGATCGTGACCTGAGCCAAAGTCAGACGCCCAACCGACTGAGCCACCCAGGCCCCCCATCGCGTCCTATTCTTAAAGAAAACATATTTTTAAAGAGACTTAATTGTGCTTCTTACATTGTAACAAGACATAACAGTTCCAGAGTCACTGGGAATATACCATGGGGTAATGATATAAAAGTTATATCATCACCCTACAACCCGCAACAATAGAAACAGTTGCTATGTTTTAACAATATTTATGTTAAATGTTTTAAATACAACATATTTAAAAACGCCCCACCCCCTAGCTTGTCAATAAGGTAAGCAGATTGGAGAAGACTTATTCCCACTTGCGTTTTGAGTATTTTACCTTTTGCTCTGACCGATGTTTGCTACGGACAAAAAGACGGTTTCATAAGAAAGAGAAACCACAAGATCTCCAGCCATTTTCTTCTAACCTGTCCCCCTCCTCAAATTAAGCCGTTTCTTGGCATGGTTAGTATTAGGCCTAACAATTGAAATTTTGGCTACTAGAGTCAAGATTGAACCAGAAAATATACCTAAGAAGAGCTGGAAATAACTCCATGACCATATATGTGATTAGAAATCCACATGTTTAGAATCGCATAAAACATTGTGTTACGCTTTTGTGGACAAGACAGCCCAGGATGGTCCATCGGTGACTTTCAGTGGAAATAGCATAATGCAGTACAAGTTAAAAATGAGTCCTCTTCAAGCATGAAATCATTTTTATTCGTTACCAACTATATAAAAATAGAGGTGGACGTAAAAGAATGTTTATTTAAGGAAATGCTCATGACCTCATCTTCAAAGAAAAACGAAAATATACACGGGTTAGCATTTCATTTGTTAAAAAAAAAAAGTTGGTGAAAATTTAGTTCTGTATTTGCCAACACAGAATTTTCATTGATTGTCACTTTTTTGGCCAAACTTAATTTTTTCCTGTATTTTCTGAATTATATAAAAAGACATGTATTTACTTTCCTTTTGATCCAAAGAGAGAGCATTTCACTTTTTTAACAAAGGGGTATTTTAAAAATAAAAACGGTTTTAAAACGTTGTGCTAAATGAAAGAAGCCAGACACAAAAGGCAAGATATTATAAGATCCCGTTTATGTGGGTGTCCAGGATAGACAAATCCGTGGAGAAAGAAAGTGGATGAGTGGTTTCCACGATTGGTGGCGGGTAGGACGATGCTGTCCGTAAATGCAGAGTGACTGCTATTTATGTGAATTATATCTTAATAAAAAAAGTTCAAGTAAAATCTTTTAGAGTAAGATAATGTACTTTAGTCATCATATATTGGTACGCATTTCTAATCTGTTTAAAAAAAAGCTTTATTAAGATATAATCCACATAATATAAAATTCAACCATCAAAAGTAGCCAGTTCAGGGGTTCTCACATATTGGCAGAGTTATACATCCATCAACACTAATCCTGGAACATTTTCAATACCTCCGGAGAAATCCATACCCATTGTTAGCAGGCACGAACCATCGTCTCCCCAACCCAGCCACTCTGGCCTGGGCAGCAGCTATATGTTCTAATACTTATACATTTGCCTATTTGGGGCATGCCATCTACATGGAATCATCTGGGGGCTCCTGGGTGGCTCAGTCGGTTAAGCGGCCGACTTTGGCTCAGGTCTTGATCTCACAGTCTGTAGGGTCGAGCCCCGCGTCGGGCTCTGTGCTGATGGCTCAGAGCCCGGAGCCTGCTTCGGATTCTGTGTCTCCCTCTCTCTCTGCCCCTCCCCCGCTCATGCTCTGTCTCTCTCTCTCTCTGTCAAAAAATGAATAAACATTAAAAAACTATAAAAAAATAAATGGAATAATCTAAATCATGGATATCTGTGATTGAATGCATCCACTTAGCAGATTTTCCACGTATATTCTAGCTTGTATCAGTACTTTGTTCCTTCGTATCATCGGATAGATTCAAATGCATGGGTATCCTGTGTATTGTTGAGCCAGCCCTCTGTTAATTGACATTTTGTCGTTTTCAGTATGGGGCCAAAATAAGTTTTGCTGGTATGAATATTCATGTATTGGTTTATAAGTTTCCATTTTTTTTCTGAGCGGGGGGCATACATGGAGATGTAGAGTCACTGGGTCAGACGGTCCCCCTCGATCGCCAAATTGTTTTCCCAAAATGGTACCACGTATATTCCCATCGGCAGTATATGAGCATTCTCCTTTCTCCACATCATGGCAAACCCTTGTTTGTTGTCTGCCTTTTTAATTACAACTATCTTAGTGTGTATGAAGTCATAGGTCATTGCAGCTCTGATCTGCATTTTCTGAATGAGTAATTATGCTAAGCAACTTTGCATGCGTTTATTTGCCACGTGTATATTTTCTGTGGAGAAATGCCTACTCAGATCCTTCACTCATTTTTATTTGGTTTTATTTGGTTATTTGGGGGTTTTTTTATTATTGAGTTATGAAAGCTTTTTATTTTTTTTAATATGAAATTTATTGTCAAATTGGTTTCCAGACAACACTCATCCCAACAGGTACCCTCCTCAGTGCCCATCGCCCACCCTCCCCTCCCTCCCACTCCCCATCAACCCTCAGTTTGTTCTCAGTTTTTAAGAGTCTCTTATGATTTGGCTCCCTCCCTCTCTGACCTTTTTTTTCCCTTCCCCTCCCCCATGGTCTTCTGCTTAGTTTCTCAGGATCCACATAAGAGTGAAGACATATGGTATCTGTCTTTCTCTTCTTGACTTATTTCACTTAGCACAACACTCTCCAGTTTCATCCACGTTGCTACAAAAGGCAAGATTTCATCCTTTTTCATTACCATGGAGTATTCCATTGTGTATATAAACCACAATTTCTTTATCCATTCATCAGTTGATGGACATTTAGGCTCTTTCCGTAATTTGGCTATTGTTGAAAGCACTGCTATAAACATTGGGGTACAAGTGCCCCTATGCATCAGCACTCCTGTATCCCTTGGGTAAATTCCTAGCAGTGCTATTGCTGGGTCATAGAGTAGGTCTATTTTTAATTTTTTGAGGAGCCTTCCAGAGTGGCTGCACCAGTTTGCATTCCCACCAACAGTGCAAGAGGGTTCCCATTTCTCCACATCCTCTCCAGCATCTATAGTCTCCTGATTTGTTCATTTTATCCACTCTGACTGGCGTGAGGTGGTATCTCAGTGTGGTTTTGATTTGTATTTCCCTGATGAGGAGTGACCTTCATGTACCTATTGGCCATCTGGATGTCTTGTTTTTTTAATTTTTTTTTCAACGTTTATTTATTTTTGGGACAGAGAGAGACAGAGCATGAACGGGGAGGGGCAGAGAGAGAGGGAGACACAGAATCGGAAACAGGCTCCAGGCTCCGAGCCATCAGCCCAGAGCCCGATGCGGGGCTCGAACTCACAGACTGCGAGATCGTGACCTGGCTGGTCGGACGCCCAACCGACTGCGCCACCCAGGCGCCCCTGGATGTCTTCTTTAGAGAAGTGTCTATTCATGTTTTCTGCCCATTTCTTCATTGGATTATTTGTTTTTCGAGTGTGGAGTTTGGTGAGCTCTTTATAGATTTTGGATACTAGCCCTTTGTTCAATATGTCATTTGCAAATATCTTTTCCCATTCCGTTGGTTGCCTTTTAGTTCTGTTGATGGTTTCCTTTGCCGTGCAGAAGCTTTTTATCTTCATGAGGTCCCAACAGTTCATTTTTGCTTTTAATTCCCTTGCCTTTGGGGATGTGTCAAGTAAGAAATTGCTGCGGCTGAGGTCAGAGAGGTTTTCTCCTACTTTCTCCTCTAGGGTTTTGATGCTTTCCTGTCTCACATTCAGGTCCTTTTATCCATTTTGAGTTTATTTTTGTGAATGGTGTAAGAATGTGGCCTAGTTTCATTCTTCTGCATGTTGCTGTCATGTTCTCCCAGCACCATTTGTTAAAGGGACTGTCTTTTTTCCATTGGATATTCTTTCCTGCTTTGTCAAAGATTAGTTGGCCATACTTTTGTGGGTCCAATTCTGGAGCCTCTATTCTATTCCATTGGTCTATGTGTCTGTTTTTGTGCCAATACCATGCTGTCTTGATGATTACAGCTTTGTAGTAGGGGCTAAGTCTGGGATTGTGATGCCTCTCACTTTGGTTTTTTTTTTCAAGATTGCGTTAGCTATTCGGGGGCTTTTCTGGCTCCATACAAATTTTAGGATTATTTGTTCTAGCTCTGTGAAGAATGCTGGTGTTATTTTGATAGGGATTGCACTGAATGTGTAGATAGCTTTGGGTAGTATTGACATTTTAACAACATTTATTCTTCTAATCCATGAGTATGGAATGTTTTTCCATTTCTTTGTATCTTCTTCAATTTCCTTCATAAGCTTTCTATACTTTTCAGTATACAGATCTTTTACATCTTTGGTTAAGTTTATTCTTAGGTACTTTATGATTCTTGGTGCAATTGTGAATGGGATCAGTTTCTTTGTCTTTCTGTTGCTTCATTATTAATGTATAAGAATGCAACTGATTTCTGTACATTGATTTTGTATCCTGCAACTTTGCTGATTTCATGTTTCAGTTCTAGCAGACTTTTGGTGGAGTCTATCGGATTTTCCATGTATAATATCATGTCCTCTGCAAAAAGCGAAAGCTTGACTTCATCTTTGCCAATTTTGATGCCTTTGATTTCCCTTTGTTGTCTGATTGCTGATGCTAGAACTTCCAGCACTATGTTAACCAACAGAGGTGAGAGTGGAAATCTCTTTATATATTTTGAAACTTCTTTATGTATAAGTACCTTCTAAGACACGATTTGTAAATATTATCTCCCCTTCTTTGGGGTGTTTTCTCACCTTCTTGGTGATATTATCTGCGGCACACAAGGTTTTAGCTTTAAAGCATTTCCCTTTATCCGCTGTTTTCTTTTTCATTTATGCATTGGTGTCATTTGTAAGAAATTGGTTCCTAACACAGGTCACAAGATTTACTCTCATGTGTCCTTCTAAGTGCTTTACAGTTTTAGCTTTTACACTTAGTTCTTTGATATACTTAAGTTTATTTCGATACATGGTGTGAGACGCTAGCCCGACTTCAATCTCTTACATGTGGATATCCAGTTTTTCCTAAAACACATGTTAGAAAGACTATTCTTTTTCCCATTGAATTGTCTTGACCCTTAGTTGAAAATCAATTTACCAGTAATGTGTTTATTTCTTTATACTCAATTCTATTCTATTGATCCAAAGGCTAGTATCACACTCTCTTGAGCATGTATTTCTGTAAGAAGTTTTGAAAGCAGAAAGTGTGACTTCTTCAGCTTTTTCTTCTCTTTCATGACTATTTTGACTATTCTGGGTCCACTGCACTTCTATACGATTTTAGGATTACCTTGTCAATTCCTGCACAAAAGACAACTGTGATGAATAGAAATTGTATTGAATCTGTGGATCAGCTGGGGGAATATTTTTAATGTTTATTTATTTATTTTGAGAGGGGGAGAGGGCAGAGAGAGAATCCCAAGCGGGCTCCGCACTGCCAGCACAGAGCCCCACGTAGGGCTCAAATTCATAAACCATGAGATAACCGTAAACCATGAGTTGAGATGAAATCAAGAGTCAGACACTTAACCAAGTGAGCCACTCAGGTGCCCTAGGGGGAATATTGTTATCTTAGAAATAGTAATCCTTTGATTGAGAACTATGGAATTTCCTTATATTTATTTAGATATTTAATTTATTTCAATGACGTTTTAAAGTTTTCAGTGTACAAGTCTTAACGTTTCTCTTTATTCGTTAAGAGTCTTTTACTCTGTCTGATGCTATTGTAAACGGAATTATCTTCTTAATCTCATTGCTAATGTGTGGAAATACAATTGGTTTTGGCTTATTGACCTTGTTTGCTGCAACCTTGGTGAGTTCATTCATTAATTCTAACAGATTTATATCGGACTGTGGGGATTTTTATGTATAAAAGGTCATGTTCTGCAAAGAAAGATGTTCGTTTGTTTGTTTGTTTGTTTCCCCTTTGCAGTCAGGATGCTTTATATCTTTTCACTTGCCTGATTGTCCAGGATAGACCTCTAAACACAATACTGAATAGTGGTAAGATCGATAGTGTCTCTGTTCTCATCTTAGGAGGAAAGCACTTAGTTTCTCACCACTAAACTATGATATTTCCTTTGGACTTTTTTTTTTTCTTTTGTAGCTGTCCTTTATTAGGCTGAGGAAATTCCCTTCCAGTTCCAATTGGTGAAGTGTTTGCATCATGAAAGAGTGTTGGATCTTATCAAGTTTCATTTGCGTGTGTGTCTGCTGAGAGATTCACGTGGTATCCAACCTTCATTCTAATGATGAAGCGTATTACATCACTTGACTTTCAGGTATTTAACCACTGTTGTATAAATCCCACCGGGTCACAGTGTAAAATCTTTTCTTATGTATGTTTTTGGATTCATTTTGCTAGTATTTTGTTGAGAATTTTTGCCTCTCGGTTTATAAGGTTTGTACATCTGTGGTTTTCTTCTGTTCTTTCTCTTGGTTTTGGCACCAGGGAAACATCAGCCTGATAGAACAAATGACAAGAGTGCCTCTGGCTTCTGTTTCTTGGAAGAATTTGGGCAGGATTGACGTGGAATCTTTAACTGTTTGCTGGAAATCACCAGTACAGCCTCCCGATTCAGGTTTTCCAGTTGCTTATGTTCACATTTTCTGTTACTTTTTAAAAATTTTTTTTAACATTTATTCATTTTTTGAGAGACAGAGGAGACAGAGCGTGAGCAGGGGAGGGGCAGAGAGAGAGGGAGACACAGAAACCGAAGCGGGCATCAGCCTCTGAGCTGTCAGCACAGAGCCCAACACAGGGCTCGAACCCATGAAGCTGAAGTTTGTGACTTGAGCCAAAGTCAGATGCTCAAGATGCTCAGATGTTTAATTTCCCTCTAACACTTACCTCTTCTACATCCCTTAAGTCTTGATAGGTTATTTTTTTTTGTTTTCATTTATGTCAAAATATTTTCTAACTTCTGATGTGAGTTCTGTGCCCACAATCCCCCACCATCCCCAAGAACTTGTTTCTGCTGATTTGGTTTTTTAGTGTCCTGACTGGACTCATACTTTGAAGTCTATTTCCCCGGCCCCCAGCATACAACCTCTGATGTTTCTGATCAATTTTTTTTCTTTGTAATCTCTGAGCCTCACCTTCTCTGTGTCACCCCAGAGTCAGCACCATTTACTGCCAACCATTGATGGGTCAGAGTTGTGGTTTAAGCCCCCAGACCAGTGAAGCCTTCATCTTTTACTGCTGGATCTGTGCACAGCTTGGAGACTGCTGTCCCTGTTCTGGGAGCATAGGAGTATGTCCTGAAATCAACCCTATATCTGTACCTCTGGAGTTCCCTCTGTAGCCACTCCTTGGACAACGTGGATGTTGGGATAATATCCCTGATCAACAGGAATGACTGTGGTTTTACGTGGGCTCTATCTGAAGATTTGTTTTTTTATTTTTATTTTCTTTCTATTTTTAAGTACTCTCTCTACCCCAGTGGGGCTCCAACTCACAGCCCTGAGATCAACAGTCACATGCTCTACTGACTGAGCTGGCCAGGCGCCCCGGGGCGGGGCTCTATCTGAAATGTCTCCTTCCCTGATCTTCCTTTTAAAAAGCCTCCAGCTCTTCCGTGTCTGCTGATATCACACTCCGTTGTGCATCCCCAGTAGTGGCCAGCTGGCCATTCTATCCTAAATGATCTCTTGGGGCATACGTTCCTCAACAATGGAAGCCCAACAGATCAGGGTGCTGGTCGGCCCAGAGTGTCGCCGGGCTTTGAGACCCCTGGCCAGAACCTCTGCACTCTGGAGGAGAAGCTGGGAGCAGGGATGGGAAACCCCCTCCTCACCAGCAGACACACCTGGATCCTTCCTGCGGGGGCAGAGCTGTGTGCGGAAGAGTTGGGTGGGTGGTAGTGAGCGGTGCCATGACCCGGTTGCCACCGTTGCTGAGTATAGATCTTCAAAAGAAAGATCAGGGAAGGAGACGGGGCGAGAGAATGGGCACTGCCCCCCCCCCCCTCAGCGGCCACCACCTGCTTTGCATCAGCTGTGCACCATGCGGGGCTGTGCGAAGTGCGCGTTTTCCAACTTTCCTGGGCACTGAACCCAAGAGAAATAGTTCTTGACTGCCGCGCCCCCGCTGGGGAGTAGGCGAGATGGAAACCACTCAGCCTGCTGGAAGGGTCTTCTGCAAGGCACAACTGTGGGTGTAAGCGCCACCGCTTGCCCGGGGCCTGAGAGTCCATAGACGATGTAGAATAAGTGTTTCTCCATTTGATGTAGCCCCTCTGATCCGTGTAGAGAGACTCTGAATGATTGTCTTTGCTAATTTTCATCAGTTTAACAAGTGTCTGTCCGGAGGAGAGGCTTGCTTAAGCCCCTCACGCTTTCATTCCAGAAGCCCTGTTCAACACACGCTTTCTGGGACTAAATCTTGAATTCATAGATATTTCGTAGATATTTTCTGCTCCTGTTCCCAACAATGAATGTTTAGCTTTTTGAGGTCAGGAAAAAAAACCTTAGATTTCTGTACTGACCAGCTGTGAAGATAGCATTAAATGTAACACACAGAAAAGCTTCGAAGTTAAAAAGATAACAGGAGACCAAAAAAAAAAAGGTAACAGGAGACAACATCACATTAAAATGAAGACATGTAGGAATGCCTGGGTGACTCAGTCAGTTGAGTGGGTGGCGCTTGATTTCAGCTCAGGTCATGATCTCACAGTTTGTGGGTTCGAGCCCCGTGTTGGGCTCTACGCTGACGAGGCAGAACCTGCTTGGAATTTTCTGTCTCCCTCTCTCTCTCTCTCTGCCTCTCCCCCACCTATGTGCTCTACCTATGTGCTCTCTCTCTCTCTCTCTCTTAAAATAAATAAATAAAACATTAAGATGAAGACATTGATTCAAAGATTATTCCTACCTGTTCAAACATTAAATCATAAAATACATCCAGTATATCATCAAGAAAACAGTCTTTTTTCAACAAGTTAGTGCGTAGTGCTTTCCAATGTCAAATTTCTTTTCTTTAAGTACCTGCAAGGCAGAAGAAATATTGCTGAAAGCTTCCTAACATAACCATCTTGCCTGCCTTTGTGCATGGATTTGTGAGCTCCGGGAAGGCAGGAGAAAATCCTTACTTTAAATTTTCTGACCTGAGACTGCCACGGTGGCTGGGTCAGATCAGCTCATGTGAACCACAGACCAGGCCACGGAAAGGGTTGTCCTGACAACTGGACTTGCCTGACCCAGTTTTTCATCCCTGTTATGAATCTGCAACTCTAATTTCTTTTGTTCTAAGTCAATTAAGAAACACATAAAAATTCAGTACGTTTCTTTAAAAGCGGAACCAGCCCAAAGGAAAAGCGATGCCCCGAGCCCTGGGTTGTTCTGAATGCAAGTAAAAACCCTTCACACTAGTTCAAACCAGCCTGTGGGAGAAACGGAGAAAATCTCCTGTGTGGTTTTCTTCCCTCTGGGACCACGCCTACCCTTGCCGTGATCGTCTGTGGTAGGTCCTCAAGTCCTCTAGTAAATTGCAGACCACTGTTTGCAGCCACCAACCACCTCCCACCCCTCGGGTGGAACCAGGAAGGGTACAAGACAGGGTAAGGAGCCCTGTTTTGGAGGTTCTGGTTTATTCCTGCATGCTGAGCTAGTGTTGACTACATTGGAGTGCTGCCTCCCCTTTCTCAGCCTACCATTTCTCCCCAAGTTCATTCATTCGCCCCGTATCATGTCTTCCTGCTTGTCTGATTACTAACTGACAGCTTCCCTCATTTTTGCCCCCACTGTGAATTCAGGACCAACCAGAGAAAGACAAATATACGTGCTTGTCTGCTTATCCCAGTCACGTGGGATGGCCCCTTCTAGTTAGCCTGCCGATAGCTTTCCCCATGCCCACGGCCTCCAAGCAGAGCAAAACTGAAGTCTTCCCTTTTTTCCACTCTGAATCTCTCCCACCCCTTTGCCTGCCTAAACTTCTCTGCCAAAACACAAGTTATGGTAGCTGATTCCCCTGTGACGGCAAGCTCTAAATAGATAACGTTTCCTTGTTTCCATTTGGTTAGGTGCCTTTGTTTCCACATGATGGAACACCTTGTGGACGACAAAAAAAGGAAAGTGTCAGTCTTCTGTTATTCATTAGTCCTGACTCCGTTCAAAACTTTTGTCGAGTACACACATTACTGATGGAATAACAGTCCGTGAAATAAACATCTCGTGTCTGTTGGGTAAATTAGCCAGCCGCCTCTGCAACCGTGTTGTAAGTTTGGTGAATAAAACCTATGGAAGTAGGATCCAGTCACAATAATCTTCCAGACGAAGCATTATTTTTGTATGAGGTAGTAATGGTGATTAACTTGAAGCCCTGAGTAATTCTTGAAGCCCTGAGTATTCCTTCTTGTGGGTTCTGTAAGGTAGAAACTAGAAGGTTCTCAACCAAGAGAAGGACAGTCTGCAGCTCTCTGCCCTGGTGTAAGCTGAGCATAAGCTCACACAGCTGTGAGTTTGAAAGATTGCTCAGGTGATCCAGAGCCACTCCATATACTTACAAAAACTGGTGACCCAAGCCCAGAGAGATCATCCAGCCTGTATATGCATCATTTACGTATACAATAGTATAGTGTATACGACCATAGTCCTAAACACTGTTAAACATGTAATTCGAATTGTTCCATAACACAGTCTCCCAGCCACGCAACAGAAGAGCATAGCGCCAAGCGGTATGATTCTCTACACATCCCCCATTTTCTGTCTCCATCCACCCCATAGACACACGTGGACACTCACGTGCACGTACACATGCACCCACATGCCGCGTACTAAGGCATCTCAGATGCCAACTTGAAGCAGAGGAGGGGTCCAACAGCCGAGCGATCAAGATCAAGAATATTTAATACAGTATCTTTAAAACTAAAATTAGTGGGAAAATCCACAGTCAACAAAACACCACAATTTCAAGTCAAGTCAGGATTCCGCCCTGCAAGTGAGTCACCACCCTGCCTCACCTGCTTCCCCCTGGAAAACTTTACTTACAAAGATAGATGGTTCAGAGTTTGCCAATTTTATTCTTCAGAAATATGTTTCCTTTTGAAACATAGTGGGAAGTAGTATATCAGTGAAAATTGAGAAACACGTTGGTCTGCTCTGCAAATTAATATCTAGACATCCTCGCAAGGTAATAGTATCAATGTATCAACACTAGTATGACAATATTTACTGATATAAAACTATGATATATGGTAACAAAACTGTAAGCCTGACCGGTGAATTCGAAACCAAGCAGAATTTCAGAATTTTTGAGGATTTTGTCTATAACATTTAAAATAGCTCTTCAGGGGTCCAAAGGTCAACCCATTGATCTGGGAGGAAGAAACCAGTCAGGTGAATAAAAACTTCACACACTGCAAGGTTTTCTTAGCATTCATTTATTGCATGAGTGCCTCTTTCCATTATATTCCCATCCCCCCTTCTGGTAAAGTGCTGAGTACTGTATTTCAAGTTGTCATATCTAAGGCTAACTTCCGTTCATTATTATATAGGATAGTCTCTTACCCACACAAACTCTCTCTTAGGAAGGTGAAACTGCCCTGCCTCAGGCATTTACTATACATCATGCCAATGTCAACGGCAATTCTATTTTTCCCCTCGATGCTGTTTGCTTCTCTTCCAGCTCCAGAAGGACCACCCCATTATCAGCTGGAGAACAGGCTTTTCATGTGTGTGAACTTGTGTGAGCCCAATCCCCAGCCTCCTAAATTAGATCCATTTCTTATCTCTATTTTTTTTCCCCTGGTTTTGTGTTTTCTCCTCCTAGTTACATCTTTCAAAACATGCTACCATGACCAAAAGAAAAAAATACATTGTTTGTTCTCCAAAATTATTAGAAAACAAAGCATCTCCGTTACTGTTGAGGTCTTTGAGTTTTACATTGTTAAGAAATTAATATTTCAGGGGCGCCTGGGTGGCCCAGTTGGTTAAGCATCCGACTTCAGCTCAGGTCATGATCTTGTGGTTCTTGGGTTCGAGCCCTATGGGGGGGGCACCGTGCTGACAGCTCAGAGCCTGGAGCCTGCTTCGGATTCTGGGTCTCCCTCTCCCTCTGCCCCTCTGTCCGTTCATGCTTTGTCTCTCTCTCCAAAAAATAAGTAAATAAATAAATGTTAGAAAAAAAAAGAAATTAATATTTCAAACAGAAAGTAAATGTACATGACCACGTTTATAACTGTTACCTTTGCAGAGAAACATCCTCAAAAGACCCTTCACGAAACAGTCTAGAAAACTCTACTTATCACACTTCTCCTCTGGCTTGTTGCTAATTTCTACTTTTCTGAGTTTGACAGAAACTTGCAAAAAAATCTATCAAAATCCCTAGCCAGTGAGCTGTCTCCGCAATACTGAGCTTAGTCTTATGAACCAGGAAGTTTGCTTTGGCTAATGAGGAACTACAAAATCTAAAAGGGATAAACTGCATTAATATCAAATACAAAAAGTCAGGGTACGAATCTGGATCTAAAAAGATCCAGTAGTCCTAGGTCTGAAAGTAGTCAAGCAGTCCTAAGTCTGTCTGAAAGCCCCGATGCCCACCCCTCAATCTTGACCTTCTTCTATCTGTCCTACTTCCTAGCTAGGTGAGGCTTCCTCTGTCATCTGTCACTTTTCTGCGCCACTCAGAACTCTCAAAGACACCCCATTGTGCTCAAGGATTAAAATTAAGTATCTTCGCCCTAACAGTCAAAGCCATACATTCTTGGTTCCTAATCCCTTTCGGAGTTGAATAATGAAGCAACCAACAAACACGTTGGTAAGCATATGGCAAACCACAGGCAGGTGAAACCACATATGAAGAGTCTGAGAATCACAGGAATTTCCAAAATAACAGAACTTGTGCATAATTAAACCAGTTCAAATTTTCTCTATCTATGGGGTTTTCAGAAAAGGAGCTCCCTTCTCATAATTCTTTTTCATTTCTCCCACCTCTAGTTTACCCCTGCCAGATAGTTCGTTGTAAACATAGGATTACAGGAAGATATTTTTACATCATACGTACATACATACATATAATGTGTATACATACATTATACATACAGAATTACTGCCATTATACATATATAGTGAATAAAAGTCCTTCAGATGCTGTGTGATTTGAAAATATTTTCTCCCCCTCTGTGGCTTTTCTTTTAATTCTCTTACCATTATCGGTTGCAAGTAATCATTTCCAAATTTGTACAAATTTCAATTTATCAACATTTTCTTTTATACATTGTTTCTTCGTAGTACCTGAAAACTCGTACAAAAGGCAAAGTGAGCAGATTTTCTCCTATATTTTCTTCTAAAGGTTTTATAGATTCACATTGCACATTAAAGCATATAATCCACTTACAGCTAAATTTGATATAGAACGTTAGGTATGTGTCAGTGTTTGTTTTATTGCATATGCACATCTATGCACATCTCATTGTTCCAAGAACATCTGTTGAAAGGAATATCTTCCTCCAACGAATAATCTTTGAACCTTTGTCAAAATGAGTTGAGCAGATACGTGTGGGTTTATTTGCAGACATTCTATTCTGCCCCTTGATCTATGTGTGGATCTTTTTGCCAACCCCATTAATGTCTTAATCGTCATAGCTTTAAAGTAAGTCTGGAAATCTAGTGGGACAAGTTCTCCACCTTCTTTTTCTTTTTTTCATAACTGTTTTGATAATACTACCACCTTGTGCCTTTCCATTATTTTAGAGTCAGCTTCTGAATATCTACAGTCTTGCCAGGATTTTGGATGGAATTTCACTGAATCAATAAATCAGGGTAGAGAAGATCAATATCCTAGTAGCATTTAGTCTCCCAAACATGACCCCAAACTATCTTGACAGATTTTCAGCCTTATTTGATTTCTGATTTCTGTACATATTTTGTTAGATTCAAAAGTGAGATATTTCATTTTTATTATTCTCTTTTAAGCGGTATTCTTTTTAATTTAAAATTCCGATGGTAAATGTCAAGTTCGCAGAAACATAACCGGATTTTTAAAATGTTGATCTTGAGGCACTGAGTGGCTCAGTCGGTTAAGTGTCCTGTTCTGGATTTTGGCTCAGGTCATGATCTCACGGTTCACGAGTTGGAGCCCTGCATTGGGCTCTGCCCTGACAGCACAGAGCCTGCTTGGGATCCTCTCTGCCCCCTTCTCTCTGCTCCCGCCATCCGCACACACACACACACACACACACACACACACACTTTCTCGCTCAAAATAAATTAAAAAAAAAATTAAAATGTTGCTCTTGTATCCTGAAATCTTGTTAAAATTACTTGTTAGTGCTAGAAATATGTTTGTAGATTGTTTTAGATTTTAGATGAGAACACTATGTTTTAGCTCATTCTTTCCAACTTGTGTGTCTCTTATTTCTTTTTCTTTATTGCACTAGCTAGAAATTTTAGCATTATGTTTCATGCAAGCAGTGAAAAACAACAGTATTGCTTATCTTCCATCATTGGGAGAAAGAATTGGGTCCCTCATCATCACAGGATTTTAGTTGTAAGTTTTTGTAGATGTCTTATTATTACCTTTATTAGGTTGTGTCTATACTTAATTTACAGAGAGTTTTTTTTTATCATGAAGGGAAATGTGTCCAGTAGCTTTTTTGCATCTATTGATATAATTGTATGCCTTCTTGTTTCGTCTATTAAAATGGCGAAGTACATTTATATATATTTTTAATGTTGAATGAGCCTTGCACTTCGGGAAAAAATTCTACTTGGTCATGAGAAAGGAGCGAGAATTCAATTTAATATTATATTGAGGCTTCAAACTGAATCTCAACACGCAAAATTGGTCAGAAATGATGGGATGTGCAGGAAATATTACATGATGAGAAAAAGAAATTCAACTAACCTATGTGAAGACGGTGTAGGAGAAATAGAAGCATTTCATGATATACCCCATTGATTGAGTCAGGACCACTGCATAAAGCAGTACACTCATACACAAACACAGGTACCAACACTCACAGGTGCACACTCACATAACCATGGGGAAATGGAATACTACACAGCAGTTAAAAAAGAATAGATATGTCCTTGTGGATAAATTATTTAGAGTAAGAAGAAAACTGTAGAATGAGGTAAACAGTACCCTCCCACCTACACAAAGTTTAAATATGAATAAAACGATACTACTCTGTGTGTGTGCATGTGTGTGTGTGTGTGTGTGTGTGTGTGTTATGTTGGGAAAGTCTTCAGGCTCAAAGAAGGGCCCAAGTACATGTGTATGTGCACGTAAATGTGGAAAAGGACTGAAGGCACAGATACCAAATTCATAATGAGGATTTGTATCCGGGAGGGAAGAGAGTTAGATTTAGGATGATCAAAGGGACTATGGGTCTATTTCTAATATATTTACTTTTTACAATGTGAATCTTTAATATGCTACTTATATGACTTTGAAAGTATATGTCTGCTTAGAAAACACCCGAAAACATGTTGAACTGTTAACAGTGGTTCAGTCCCTGTGGCCTGAAGATGAATGATGTGTCATTTTCTTACTTAGTTTTATACTTAAAATAAGAATCATTACAAAATGGTTATTTGAAGAGAAGAAGTATTACACAATTCCAGTGATAGCACACAGGCAAATTGCACTCTGAAGCTAGTTGCTATTCGGCTGGCATGGAGTATGGGATTGCAGAATGGTCCTCTACATGAAGCTCTCCACACTTCCTCTGTTTTTGGACCCTCAGGTGAGGACTCCCCTCAGTGGGTTTTTTTTTTTACCTCCCTATCCAAAAATGGCACCCACACCATTCCTTGCTCTGTGATAACTGACTATATATTCTCCTGTATTGCCCAACACTGTCGGATCCTATAAATAAGTTTTGTTCATTTTGGTTTCCAGCCTTTAGAAGGTAAAACCATGAGGACAGAGATTTTGTGTGTTTTCTTCATCGCTGTGTCTCCTTTGCCAGGAAGAATGAATGGATGATGTAGGTATGTAAGAAATATTTTTAAATGAATCATAACTTTTTACGTCTGAAGCGGCCCACGTAAAACACCTCAATGTGCCACCGGGCGCCTCTGCCCCCTTCTCGAGGACACTCTGACCACCTAAGTCGTCCTCAATCGTGTCCACGGGTGATTAAAATGCTTCTCTAATTCACAGGCCTAACGTCGCCCACCAGTAAGTTTAGTGTGACAGTTACTCCCCTAAAATGTCCTGAAGGCAACCCTCACCTCTTGAAAGTGTTTTATCTGTTGGTTTTTTAGCCAGAGTTCAGTCAAGCCTCTCGATTTTTTATATCTGGCATTTGAACTGGCTTCCTATGAAGCAGGAAAGAATTCAAAACTGACCCCCGTGTCTTTAAAAAACAAAAAAACCCAGGTAGAGCAGCGATTCCAGGGAATGGACCCCGCTCACTGTGGTGGAACACATCACTTTTCAGTCCTCCGTCACCTCAGGGTGACACTGACACAGAGATGACGGATAATGGTCACCCATGATAGGAGACATAATCCCATTCACGAGAGCAGGAAAAACACTGCCAATGTTTTTATTTACTTATTAAGTGTCTCAGTTTACTCACACGTAATCAGAGCACCATTTACTCTTGGTAAACCAACTTTTGCCCATTTGGAAGGCTATCAAACCTCTACAATTACCAAAACTGACCCCAAAGTGAGAAAATCTCGTTTAGTGAACACGACTCCAACCATGGTCATAGGCATGACTCCACAGAGATGGCTTGGCTGGCAATTCTTCGGAAACTTTCTTCGCAATGTTCCGGGGCGGGGGAGTCGGGTGGGGGTGGGGTGGGGGGAATGTTACAGGAAACACGTGCAACTCTGAAACATGCAGCGTAACGGACAGAGGTGGGTCCATTTTTCCACCACGATCCATAAGCCCGAGATGCCGTTTCCAGAGCAGGCAGTTTTACCAAAGATGCCCCAATCATAGAACTTCTCCTGGTGGTCACAAGATAAGAAGGCTTTTCCTTTTGGACAAACCCAAGACTGGCCAAGTTCTGATGTTTTCACACTGGCCTTTGTCACAAACCAACGACCAAGCCAAGGACACCTCTCTCCCCCAACAACAAGCAAACGACAAAACCAGATCACGTTTCTTTTCCTCCAGAACCAACAGACAGAAGACTGACTCCACTCTGCTTTCTGCTTTTCAGTTTGTATTTCTAGACGGGACCTTTTCCCCCTGGCCAAAGAAATTGCAGCATTAAGTCTTTAAAGTATTTTTGTTTTCGCTTTTCCGTTTTATGACCTAAGGCAGGCTCAGTACACACGGGCACATGGAGACAGCTGAGAAAAAAGGAGAAGGTTTCCAACTTCAAAAGCTCATCCCCAGTGTCTCCCTGAGCTGCTCTCCCACCTCCAAGTGCAGAGTCTATAGGGTCGGCTTTGATGTGCAGGGTTAGGAGAAGGGATAGGCGTAGATAAAAGCTTGCTACAGGCAAGCCTGGATGGGTCCATTAAATTGCTTTGAAAAGCAACCAAAGGTCATTTTGCTGATTGAGATTCGAGAGGGGTCCTGTCCCCAACAGTGAGGGTGGCAGAGAGCTGCTGCTGGGCTGTAGGGCAGTCACCGCACAGGTCCTTGATGCTGTGCAGAACCTCAACACCGTCCCCTACTAAGAGCCCATTAGAATAAAATGATAGTTCAATGATATGATCTGAAACTTTTTTTTTTTCCTGCACAAAGATGATTTTCAAGGAGCAGCTAGAATGTGATGAAACAAAATTACCTGATTAGGTAGATCCCCTGAAACCATCTGGACTGGAATGTTAAAACCACATCTAAAATTTAATCTTCCTTGCTTTTCCTCATCACATGATTACCTAAGTGGAATTTAGTATGAATAATTCCATTAATTTTTCACACGGCTACAGCTTGACTAGGTCGCTCTTGCCCAGCGTTTGTCACACTTTTTTGTAATGCGGTCGTCTTTAGAATTTTAGGCTCGGATTTGCAATACCTCAGAAAGAATGCAATTGAAATGTTTTGGCAACTGGATGCTGAAAGAGAAAGCTATGTTGAAAATAAATTATTTTAGGGGCGTCTGGGTGGCTCAGTTGGTTAAGTGTCCAACTTTGGCTCAGGTCATGATCTTGCGGTTCATGAGTTCGAGCCCCGTATTGGGCTCTGTGCTGACAGCTCGGAGCCTGGAGCCTGCTTCCAATTCTGTGTCTCCCTCTCTCTCTGCCCCTCCCCCCCCCAAATAAATAAACGTTAAACAAATGTTTAAATACATTATTTTAAAACAAGCTAGCTTTTGTCTATTGACTGTCTTTAAACCTTAAGCCTATTTCCTTATGAAGAGTAAAATCAAATTTAGGTCTTAAATTCTCTCTTGTGTTCAGAATAAGTATTTGTAGACCACTCACGAAAATTTTCATAACAGCAAACTTGGCTATGGCATAAATTTTATTTCATACTAGCCCATTTAAAGTTGTTTTTTTTTCTTCATTCCCATTGCACTGGTTTCCTATTGCTACTGTAAGAAATCACCACAAATTTTGTGGCTTAAATCAACACAAGGTTATTATCTTACAGTTCTTGAAATCAGAAATCTGCCGTGGGTCTCTCTGGGCTAAAATCAACGTGTCAGCAGGGTTTTTTGTTGTTGTTGTTGTTTGTTTGTTTTTTTGTGTTTTTTGGTTTTTTTTTGTGTGTGTGTTTTTTTGGTTTTTTGTTGTTGTTGTTGTTGTTGTTGTTGCTTTGGAAATTGAAGAGGATGATCCATTTCTTTACCTTTCTCAGCTGGTAGAGGTCTCCATCATCCCTTGTCTCCTGGTCCCCTTCTTTTTTTTTTTAAATTCTTTTTTTTAATGTTTTTATTTATTTTTGAGACAGAGACAGAGCATGAGCAGGGGAGGGGCAGAGAGAGAGGCAGGCACAGAATCTGAAACACACTCCAGGCTCTGAGCTGTCAGCACAGAGCCCGACATGGGGCTTGAACTCACGGAGTGTGAGATCATGACCCGAGCTGAAGTCAGATGCTCAACCGACTGAGCCACCCAGGCGCCCCCTGGTCCCCTTCTTCTATCTTCAAAGCCATTAGCAGAAAGACAAGCCTTCAAATTCCATTTCTCCAATCTTTTTCTGTCTCTTTCATTCACATTAAAGACCTTCATGATGATACTGGGTGCGCCCAGAAAACCCAGGATCATCTCTCCATTGTCGATTAGCAACCTTAATTCCATTAGCTACCTTAATTCCCCTTTGCTATGTAACCTAATCTAGTCACAGATTTTGGGATAACCACAGAAGATGTGGATATCTTCAGGAACCATTATTTGACTTACCATACTGATAACCTTAAAATTTTCTTGTAATACCCAAAATTTGCACCCCTTTTTTTCTGTCCCCTCCCCCCATGGCCCTGTGAACAATTGCTTTATATGCTTTTGTTAGATTATGACATATTTTGTGGCATTTCTGAAAAACTGTGACATACCCTTTATTAATTTACGGGTCCTAATTTTTGGTGACTATTATGAAACTCATTGTTCATGAGCTATATCCCATTTCATAATTTAATTATGTTGAATAATAGTATGACTTAGATTCAGAAAAAAAATAAGTAAGCAACACAAAGGCATTTAAGCAGGCATTACATGAATATTATAATTGAAGTGACATGGAGTTTAAAATTCTGGTTGACATAATTGCTTCTCAAGGTTTGAGGACTTTGAAATAGTTCCTCTTCTGTTATTGCACTGCTTCATGCACTAAGACAGAAAAGTTGAAAGTGTGTGAAAGATTTGACCAAAAAACCAAGAGAAAGATCTACAAGACTGGAACGCCAACCAGCGGGTCAAAGGAGACACAAACAATGGAACACACTTGGAAAATGCACTCACAGTGTAATTTCCTACAGTTTTACTGGGAAGGAAGGGCTAATTCGCTGAGCTAGAGAATGTATGGATATGCATAAACGAATCTAGCAGTACGTCGATTTATCAGAAATTATGAAGAAGGAAATGTATCTTCCAAAAGAGAATGCTTTGCTCAACGAAACAAAGAAAAGAAAAAAAGAGAAGCAGAAAGAAACTGTAGGTACTGTATGTTCCTGATACTGAACGTGTGTATCCGTTGAGCACATAATGTTGCAAAATCTGATTAAGTAAAATGCATTTTTTATCATAGCACTGGTAAATTAGGCATTGCGTCTGTCTTATTTCAAAGCACTAAGTTTGTATTATAGTGATATACGCCTGCTGCTTTGCTTATCAAGCTAGAAAATCCATCATGCAGAGCCCATCTTTCAAGCAAGTCTAAATCCTTTCTTTTTACATCACCAGCCAAGTTCATGCTAATGCAATTCCCCTAGGCAAAACCATCAGGTCAGAAATACCCAACACAGAGCAGAAATAAACAGCCTTGTAACAAACGCGTATTCCTGAACACTAAAGATACTTATCTAGCGTTAAGCACAAAAGAAGTCTATTTGTGTAGTCTGAAACCTTCAAAACACAGAGGCTTTCTATGGACAATTCTTGAATAAATATTAAATTCGGTGGCTTAGCCTGAGGTTTCCAACACTTCTGTAAGCCGCCTAAGACCTGACATTATATTCATCGTAGATGTCAACACGGAGTTGACTTTTATTCACAGCTCTCACTTCCTTCCGTTTTGATGGGCTGTCATTTGGTGCCTCCATTATTTCATGTGTTAATTTTCATTGCTCTATATAACCTTTTGTATATAAAAGATCAGAGCCCTAAGTTTTTTGCTGATGATGTTGTCATCTCAGTAGAGTTGATAAAGGAGCAATCCCTGTGGGTCTCCAGTCAGCAAAGCAGGAACATATCTGAAATGTTTTTCCTCCTAAGTGTAAAGAGAACATCTTTAATATTTGTAAAAATAGTCATCTCCCCCCACACCCGGGGGGCGTTCCTTCTCCTAAGATGAGTGAAGCTAGACACCTGGAAAGAACAGCAAGATTTTTTGTTTTTGTTTTTGTGAACATTAAAATGCTGATGTATAAAAAACAGTGCAAGTATCTTTGGAAATACTTGTAATAGAAAGATTGCAGCTATGGGGCACCTGGGTGGCTCAGTCAGTTGAGTGTCCGACTCCTGATCCCCTGGTCATGGGATTGAGCCCAGCATCAGGTTCCACATGAGGGGGGAACCGGCTTGGGATTCTCTCTCTCTTGCCATTTGCCTTCTCCCCCACTCACATGCTCTCTCTCTCTCCCTCTCTCTCTCTGTCTCTCAAATAAAAATTTTCAGGGGGCACCTGGGTTAAGCATCCCACTTGGGCTCAGGTCTTGAGGTCATGTTTGTGAGTTCAAGCCCTGTGTCGGGCTCTACGCTGACAGCTCAGAGCCTGGAGTCTGCTTTGGATTCTGTGTCTCCCTTTCTCTCTCTGTCCCTCCCCTGCTTGTGCTCTCTCTCTCACTCTCTCTCTCCCTCCCTCTCTCTCTTTCTCTCTGAAAAGTAAATAAATGAACATTTTTTTAAAAATAAAATAAATAAAAATTTTTTGAAAAAAGAAAGATTAAGTTATGGCAACAATAGGCATGTATATTTCTTATATGTATATCAGAAAGTTGATATAAATATGTTCGGGGTTGAGTGGGTTTCTCCTTTTTTGTTGTTCTTTGGCTTTAGAAAGGAGTGCAAAGGGATAAAAAAGAAAAAACTTTCCCCTTCTTCTGGCCACTTATTCTATTTTTCCCCAAGAAGGTCTACATGTCTGTGCGGGGAAAGAGGAAGTAAGGCGCTGAAAACTTAATTCCATCATCTAGAACACCCAGAAATTTATCCGAAAACCATCCGCCATTTTTAACAATTTTTTACAGTGAGAAAGTAATAAATATTCATCACTTAGATTTATGCAGAAAAACACATCAACATTGGTTATTTAAAATAACCTCACAATGGTAGGGTGTTCTTTCTCTTTTTTATTTTCTATATGACATATATTTTTATTAACTCCATCGGCATATAATTCACATAGAATAGAATCAACAGATTTTAACTCTATATAGATCCAAGATTTTTTCGCAAATGCATCTTTAATAAAGGAGATTACTTTTATTTAAACAAAAAAGAAAAATGTGCATCCTTCACATTGTCACCACTTTGAAAAAAAAATAATACAACAAATATATCTACTGAAGGTAAAGTGAAGTTCAAGGCCATGAGATATAAGTGATTTTCCCCATTCGAGAAATCGCCAGGATAAGCCCCTCCCCATCTGTTAAAATTCCCGAGGCTGTGCTCAGGTTTGTGACCTGTTCCTGATCATCTGGGTCCGTAGCAAATGAAAGGTCTGAGAGGGAAAAACAGGGAGAGGGAGAGACAATTATAAATGATGGCGCCTTGGGCCACGTTAACAGAGCTCATTGTACCATATTCATGATCTAGAAACACCCCTACCCAGCCCTGCGGTCTTTGGATGTAGTAGGGCAGTGGCAGGGGGGCAGAGTGGAGACAGAATGGTCATCCACTTTGACACAGAGGAGTAGAAAAATACCCTCAGAGTAGAGGATATCATTGTGATATATATATAGAGAGAGAGAGAGAGAGAGAGTGAGAGAGTTGGGTCCTGACTATTCCAAAACTCCAAATAAATGAAATTATACAGTACATATTCTTTTGTGTCTGGATTATTTCACTCAACACAATGTTTTTAAGGAAAAAAAAAAATAAGACCCATCTATGTGCTGCCTACAAGAGACTCACTTGAGATATAAGACGCACATAAACTGAAAGCGAAGGGATATAAAATTCTATTCCAGGCAAATGGAAACCAAAAGAAAATTGAAGTAGCTATACTTACATCAGACAATTAGACCTTAAAACAAAGATTTAGGGGCGCCTGGGGGGCTCAGCCGGTTAAGCCTCTGACTTCGACTCAGGTGCTGATCTCACAGCTCGTGAGTTGGAGCCCCACATCTGGCTCTGTGCTGACAGCTCAGAGCCTGGAACCTGCTTCGGATTCTGTCTCTGTCTCTCTCTGCCCCTCCACCACTCATACTCTGTCTCTCTCTCTGTCCCTCTCCCTCTCTCTGTCTCACACACACACACACACACACACACACACAAATAAACATTAAAAAATTTTTTTTAATCAAAAAATAAAGACAGAAAAAAAGGAAAAAGAAAGGAAAGAAATGTCCTTATAGACTCTAAGGAAAAAAAGGCCAACTTATTTGAAATCTATTAATATAAATTTACCATTTGACAAATATTATCCTCAGGGCTGGAACTAACACTTCTGTCCATGAAACTCACATTAGAGGAGAAAACAAAACAAAACAGGACAAAAACAAACCAACAAAAACCATGTAATTAATGAGACCCTCAAGTAATAAGAATTTCCGTTATCATACTAAAATATTTGGGGTGCAAAGAACAGGCAAAAGACCCCTATTTTAGGCTTCTACAGGTTATTTGCAAACAGAACAATTGTAAAATTCAGAAACCAATTATAAATTTAAAGCATAAAAATAGAAAAGAAAAAAATTCATGCTTAAGGATATGTACCAGTGAATGGGGTCTGTAATAACTACAGAATAAAGCACAGTCTGTTTTAATTAAGTTTAAATTAGCTTTACATGAAAGTAAATTGGTTCTGAATCTACAAGATTAAAATGATAACATTAATATCTAAAAGAAATGCTGCTTTTAAAGTCTTCTCAATCAAACCCAAAGTCTTACATGAAATAAAAATAGAAATTGTGGATTATCAATTAATTTAAACTGCAGAGTTATTTATGTTCATTTGATTTGGGGAACATATTTAATAGGCAATTTAAAATGTTGAAGGCTATCAGTTGGTGTGTGTAATGAAAATTAATATTCTAATCAAGAGAATTATTTGAAAGATGCAAGTTTTTCCTATCTTGGAAAACTCAGTTCTGCTAAATCAATAAGAAAGTTTATATTCTATTGTTAACTGTAACACATTTAATAATTTATGTTAACAACAAATTACCATTAATTGTAATAACATCTATTTTTCCTGTTTTCCTTATTCTAACAAAATTAGATCAAGCTTTGACTTAAGGAAAGCATCTCTCACACGATCAGTTTTTCTTTAATTGTTGTTCTTTTTTCTCATGGGCAAAAAATCAGAATTTATCACTGACACATTCGAATACCCCCCCCCATACACATTTGTAAAGAATTTCCTAATGTATCATTACTGGTAACATATTAATGTTCCTAGAAATGGAGATTGGGCAGGTCTCTTTCTTTCTGAACAAATGAACTTAAGAGTCATGACAAATATTGAGTCTTCCTCATGTTTCTCTCTTTTTTTTTAAGTTTATTTATTTTGAGAGAGAAAGTGTGTGTGTTGGCATGCACAAGCAGAGGAGGGGCAGAGAGAGAGAGGGAGAGAGAATCCCAAGCAGGCTCTGAGCTGTCAGTACAGAGCCCAATCAGGGCTCAAACTCACAAACCACGAGATCATGACCTGAGCGGAGACCAAGAGTCGGATGTTTAACCAACTGGGCCACCCAGGAGCCCCTCGTGTTTCTGTGTCTTTCCCTTCTCCAGTCACTTTTCTAGAAAATGCACACTGGTGCCAATGTCCTCACAGGGTCAGGAA
Source organism: Felis catus (assembly GCF_018350175.1). Taxonomy (NCBI): domain Eukaryota; kingdom Metazoa; phylum Chordata; class Mammalia; order Carnivora; family Felidae; genus Felis; species Felis catus. Next base: position 5,676,531 of record NC_058380.1, read on the forward strand.
ACCTCAGAATTTGCAAGTCCCTTAGACCTAAATCTCACATTTCATATATGAAGAAGGGAAAGCCCACAGCGTTTGAAAGATGTGCCCGTGGACCAGTCATGCTCGTCTGACGTTGGTTCCTGCGACCCTTGGAGAGATGCCCAATGGCCTTTTCCAAGGGAGCTCGTGAGCGCTGGGGGCACTCCTCACAGCTATGCGTCTGGGGCAGAGTGGGACCATTCCCTAGATCAATGTCTCCCCTGGCAAGGCTGTTAAGAGGATTGATCAAATGAGCATTATGAAATTCTACCACAGCAACCGGCACCCAAAGAAATGAGGTGTTAGTTGAGATGATAGTTTTTCTTCCATCTCACAGAAAACGTTCATTCCTACTTCAATTCCGTTGTTGTGAAGATTAAATAAATTCCGTAAACGGTGACAGAGCAAAATCACACAGGCATGAGCATGAACTCCGTCCGGCAGGTCGTCATGCAGATAGATTCAGTCCACATCAACTTCCGCATCTGTTGTAGTCAGAAATGCTCCCAGACATCTCTGTTCAGGCCACAGTTGCCTAAATAAATGAGTCTTAACGGAGTCTAACTCCTTTCTCTGTCGCTCTGCGATTTCTCGAATCAGCTCTCATCAACCGTTCCTCTCCCTGACCCCAAATCCCATCTCTCACTGTGCCCTGTGGTCTAACTTGTTCCTGCCTGTTGACTCCTTTCTTGCCTCCCTCCTTCTTCACTCATATCACCTGCTGCTTCCTCTAATGACCCCCTATGGACAGAGGACAAAGTGAGTTTGACTCTCCTAGAAATTCAAAGGCAAGTTATGCAGACAGCCAACTGAGGAAAAGGAAAGCACCCTGGGGAGGAATGAGCTTAGTAATAATAACTGACATTATTATCCATTATTAATTACTTATTAATTGATTGATTGTTAATTATTAATTACTTATTAATTGATTATTACTAAGTGTCAGCTACATCCCAGATAGTGTTCCCGGAAAGTGCCACACGTTAGTTAGTTGAAACTCATGAGAATCTGGCATAGTTAATATTATTATCCCCGTTTTTAAAATGAGAACTTTGGAGAAATATTCATGGGCTTTCACGATCTCCGAATGCACCATTGCAATGGTACGTGTTGAGGCTTAAATCCAATCAACTTCACTCAGACATGGTTCCAGAAAAATGAAATTTTGCACGAAAAAGCTGAAACCTGAAATTAATTACCTGGTGACCTATGTGAAGTCATCATATAGTAGAGGCAGGGTGGTGGCCAGTCTCTAGAGTCAAACTATAGCTTTGTTTGTCCAGGACTATTAGAAGAGAGACAGCAAGGATGAGGTGCAAGCATTTCTTGAGAAGACACATTCTGACGTATGTCATGAACGTCTGCGGCATTTCAACATCAGCCTGATGAACCATCCCACAAATGCCTGTTCAAATAAAAACATGTCCAGCGGTTCATTTGGAAGCATCACAAGGGTATTCTTAACCGTGGACTGTCCAGATCTGCTCTATAAAGTACAGGTTTCCCCACATAAATTAGTAACTGAAAGTCTTGTTTTATACTTCCAAATAGTTATTGTTGGCCATTTCTGACGACTGAATTCTTGAGACTCATTAAGTGGATCAGGATGCTTTGAGTGTAGGAGTAAGTGGAACCTATTGTGAACACTGCAAAAGTCAGGAGGGAGGTGACAAAGGCTGGGTGATCTATGGCCTCAGATCCCTCTTGATAAGATTGCTGCAAACAGACTGAACACATTGACCCGTGGACCTCTCCGCACTCTCCCTCCTCCCCACTTTCCTGCCCCATGTCCTACACGCATTCCCTCTCAAATGGCCTTTAAACTAATGAAATGGTATTTAAACTCCTTAACCAGCAGGGAAATGCAAATAAAGCCTCAAGGAGATATCATCACTCAATCACAGAAAGGGTTACGTTCCCCCAAAACAAATAATAACAAACAGACAAACAAACAAAGGACAAAGGCAGGAAAATACCAATTGGTAAGACGGTGGAGTCCTATGAATGTTCACGTACTGTTGGAGAATATGTAAATTATTACAGAGACTTTGAAAAGCAATTGATATTATGTCTAAACTTGGAAATAACTACATCCCAGGAGCCAAAAATTTCTCTCCTGTGCATAGACCCCACAAAACGGGTCCAAATGTGCACCAAGGAGCATGTCCAAAATGGAATTATTCGTAATAGTCGAAACCTGAGAACAATGCAAACGGACACGAACAGAAGAATGGATACATTTGTTATACGTTCATAGAACATATGTTATGTAGCAACAAATTGGAACGAATTATAATTGTCTGCAACAACACTGATGACTCTTTCAAATACAGTAGAAGCAAAAGAAGGCAGAATCCCGGTACATTCTGTGTGATTTTATTTGTATCGAGTACAAAAGGTGACAAACTTACTCCACTGTGTCAGGATTTAGAATGCTAGTTATCTTGGGAGAGAACAGGAGCATAGTTATCTGTAGAAGGCATGTGGAGAGCTTCTGGGACGCTGGCCATGTTCCTTCTCCTGATCTGAGATGTGAGTCCGCAGAAGAATGCAACCCCATGATGAGACATTGTGCTATTTGCTTCCTCATAAAGGAAAAAATAACTGTTTTTAAAGAAAGGCAGCGAATAAGAAAATATGTTGTACAGATTGGGATATACATACCTACAGGACCGAGTGGGAACAATGATTAAATGCTTGCTGAATCCATGCATCTTCTCTAAGATGAAATTTTCACTGACAATATCATATATAACTTTCAAAAGTGCTGTTTTCCAAGCCAAACTCTAATGATGGAGAACTTCGTTAGCCTAGTCAAAAATATTCTCAAAAGTCGTACAAGACACAGCACTGAATGTGTCTGCCAACAACATGAGCACAATTGCTTTCGAAATACCGAAGTGGGAAAAGGCATTATTTGTAATATTACGAAAAAAGGCAGGCAACTGTGACTCATTTCACCCCCACACCCAGCTGAAAAAGCTTGAGGGTCAATACTGACCTTTGGAAATGAATGGAACTTGTTTCAAGCTACTTTTCCAACAAGAAGAAAAAAAAATTTCTTTTTAAATCATGGCACTCCCTTAAATTTCACCTAAAGAAATCCTCTAAAGACCCAGATGGTTTAGCTCTATATAAAAAAAAAAAAATCACTTATAAGTTGTATACACACACACACACACACACACACACACACACACATAACACAAACATGTCAATCAGCTGTCTGTAGAAAGCTATTTACTGAATTTCAGTAAATAAACTAATCTCCCCAGTCAAGTTCCCTGTCTTTTTTTTTTTTTAATCAGAGAACATAATTACTAAGCTTAAGCCAAAATGTTGTTTTTCTTATACATTCACTTGAGGGAAATAAAGCTATATGCTCATGATCTTGTCCTGTTCTGGATTCTAATAGTAAAGCACACTGTGATGGTTGATTTTACATATCGGTTTGACTAAGCCACAGGCACCCAGATATTTGGTTGACCGTTATTCTCAGTAGGCCTGTGAAGGTGTTTCTGGGTGAGGGTACCAATTGCCTCAGTAAACTGAGTAAAGCAGATTGCCCTCCCCAGCGTGAGTGGGCTCATCCAATCCCTTGGAGGCCTGATTAAAGCTAAAGGCTGCGTAAGGGGGTGCCTGGGTGGCTCTGTCGGTTAAGCATCTGACTCTCGGTTTCAGCTCAAGTCAGGACCTCACGGTTCGTGAGTTCAAGCCTCATATCGGGCCCTGTGCTGACTGCACAGAACCTGGTTGGGATTCTCCCTCTCGCTCTCGCTCTCTCCCTGCGCCTCACCTGCTTGTTTATGCTCTCTCGGTCTCTCAAAATAAATTAATTAACTTAAAAAAAAAAAAAAAGCTGAGTAAGAAAGATCTCCCTCTCTCTGCCTGTCTCTGATCTGGGACATTGGTCCTCACCTGACCTCTTTCTCTTGGGTCTCCAGCTTGCTGGCCGCAGATGGCAGGGCTCTCAGCCTCCATGGCTATGTGGGCCAATTCTTTATGACATCCCGCCAGCTCTGTTTCTCCGGGGAACCCGGACTAATACTCACACACAGAGTTTCTTTGCATGTTTCCTTCTGGCAGTAGCCGCAGGTCTCAACCTCACTCCCATTGACATCCACCTGCTCTGTGCTAGAAATCCAGGCTACCTTTCCACTTACACATTCGAACGTTCCCGCACTCCTTCGCTGAGCGCACGTTAAGTGTTGGGTCTAGGCCCCACGTCTGGGTCAGGGTTGCAGAACAGGGTTGCAGAAAGGCATCCTCCCTACCCTCCGGGAGCTCACATCTGGAGAAGAAGCAGAGAAGGAGACAGCCGTCCAGCCAAGCTCCAGGGCTGCGGCCATACAGAGCGAGGGCAGGAAGTGAACAAGGCGTGATGTCCCAGGGAGGAGAGGGCTCTGGGTGCCCCTGACTTGGACTTTTCCCCTTTTCTTTCTTCCGCCCTCAATTCTCTAACTCAATCTGTCTGTCGTGGTATCCGAGTCTGGCCCCCAAATACCAGAAATGCCTTAAAAGATATAATGTCACTGAAATAGTTCTTCTGGAACTCCAATAAAGAAGAAGATAGGGGCACCTGGGTGGCTCAGTTCGTTTAGTGTCCGACTTCGGCTCAGGTTTTGATCTCGCGCTCTGTGGGTTTGAGCACCGGGTCAGGCTCTGTGCTGACAGCTCAGAGCCTGGAGCCTGGTTTGGATTCTGTGTCTCCCTCTCTCTCTGCCCCTCCTCATCTTGTGCTCTGTCTCTCTTTAATCAGATGGGCCAAGCATCTAATTAAACAGAGTAACTGTCATACACATTTCTCACCCACCTCTTGTTAGCACAAAGCGGACACTTCTCAGGCAGGATTTCTTTTTCCTTTTAGCCAATCAGACACCATGAGAACACCCAAGAGAACCTACAGGATCTCAGCACAGTGCTGATGGTCTGATTAAGACCCATAGTTATGGTCTGATTTGTTCTCTCTTATTTATCGCTGCTGAAGTGTACTTTCTTCTCATAACTGTAAAATATATATGTATATTTTATCTCATAACTGTGTATATATATATATATATACATATATATATATATATATATATAATCTGAGAATAGTGAATCCGGAGAAGAAAATACAAGTCTCCTCACAGATGTTGCAAATGCAGTTGTTTTCTGTACCAATCTCAGGAACGCTTGTGAATTCCTATGATGTGTTAGTAAACCATGAGGACATTTCATGAGCAACGGAACTTAGGTTAGACTATTTCTACCCACAGCAAGAGGGGATATACCTTAAGACCACAGATGCTGCTGCTTCCAGCCCTCTGGGCGGTAAACAGCAAGATGTATCGAATTTCCCTGGGGACAGACAAGCTTACAGAATGACTCCCAGTGAGCACTTTTGTTCCTTTGGGACCTTGCAACAGCAGGCGTAGTTATTTTCCATCCAGTGGAAATGATGGGCTAACTAAGGACGGTTTTCCAATCAAGGTCATCACCAAGTCCACTGCCAAGGGATTCTTAATCATTCATTTTCCACCCCAGGGAAGATAGTTCTCTTGTGCCTTTGAAATGCATGACACCATCTCGGCTCTCTTGGCATCCAAGAGGGCTCAAATTCTGCTATTTCTCCCAGCAAGGTCTGTTCTCAGCTGTACCCTTCCTTTCGTCCCCACCCACGTGTCCATGCACCATTGAGCAGTAACATGAACGATGCTGGTAAATGCCCCAACGTCCCATCCACTTTCCTATCTTCTCCGATTTATTAAAAAAAAAGTTCTTAGAATATTATCCCATAGGTGTGATGTCAATGTCATAAACTGTGATTCTCAGTTCCATTATGTGTCCCAAAGGCCTCTCAAATCAAAGCAGAACATCTAATCCTGGGCTTAAGGGCAGTCAAGCAATTATAGGAGAATTGGAAAGAGGAAGGAGAGATTTAGAGCATCCCAAAAGAGAAAGTTTCACCGAAAGAACCGGTGGCTGTAGCCTCCCTAATGCTTGAGTGATCCCGGAGACATTTCCTAGGGAACACGGAAGTATTATTTCAATTTCTGCTTTGGTAAGAAGCAAATTCTGAAGTTTGCATTTCTCAGGATGCTTGTACCCTGCTCCCGTACCATATTGTATACAGATTCTTAAAACTCGGGGCATAATGTGCCACAATCATTCCCTGATTCTTCCTCCAGTTAGAAAATAATTCTTCTGTTCTGTTCATCTAGGCTGCAAGCCCAGCTATCCGTAGACCCTCGGCACCACCTACCCTCGCAACGGGCAGGACCCAGTCTGCCCCCCACCCCCCATGGTGCACCTTCATCTGCACCCCCCCCCACATTCCTAGAACACTTTTCCAGAACACCATCAACTCCTATTGGCCTTCGTTTTAAAATAATGCTTCCAAATGGCTCGCTATGCGTAGCTTGCCCGAACCAAATGTCCTGACTTCTATTCCTGCATCAACTCTCACGACCTTTGAGTATGACAAAGTTGCTTATCAATTCTGTACTGATTACCGACCTTCACATAATCCTGTTCTTTGCTCCCCTTCCGTCTTTTCATTTTTTTATCTTTAAATTTTTATTTGTGTGCAATATCGTATTAGTGTCAGATGCACAACATAGTGGTTAGATGTGTAAGCACATTATGAAATGGCCCCACAATAAGTCTTACTACTATTGTGTCACCCTACGTTGTCACAATATTATTGATGGCATCCCCTGTGCTGAACGTTTCATCCCTGTGACTTACTTATTTTATAACTGGAAGATTGTGCTTCTGAATCCCTTTCACCTCACCTCTGTCTTTTTAAATGTTTTATGCTGATATTCTATTTACTGTAAAGCTCCCCAGACATCCTGCAGAGAACTCTGTATGTTATGCGGATTGTAGGGACTGCTTGCCAACATTATAATATCTCAGCTTTGCATCATTTTTCTAGAGTTAGAGTTTTAAGTGGTGCCAGGCAAAATTCCAAAAATATTCTCATCATTTACCTAAAGAATTCAGTGGGTAAAGCCATGCAGATTCATCTCACTTAGCAGCTGCCGCTGGCTCTGTTTCTTGGTGAAAATATTTTTGTGGTCCTCACTCTTCCCCCAAAAGAAAAGCATTAGTGGCTTTTAACACGTTCCTCCTGTGAGGATCGTGAGGAAGCGATAAGCCCGTCCATCCAAGAAGGTTTGGGGCTCTTGCCTTGTGACTCATTGCAAAGGTATAAGTTGAGTGCCGAGATTTTAGGTAAATTCTTGCACGTATTCCTGCATCGGCGTCTATTTTGTGTGGCTAAGCGGCAGGCAGGGGCCCTGAGCCGACACTAGCCCTCTCTGGAGCCTCACACATGGGTTAGGTAACAGCTCACAGAGTCACAAATAAGTGTGAAGTTCCCGATTTCCTGATAGGACTTCCCCAACACCCTGGGTGATGACTGACTGGCGCCGACTTCCAGCTCCTTCCCGGTGAGCCCCCTTGACAAAATGCCCACTCTTGCAGAACTTACCCAAACCCTGCTCTTTTGGATTTGAATTGGCCAGTCTGGCCTTAGCCCTGGCAGCCCCAAAGCGCTGCACCCTCAGACTTGGGCCCCACATCTGCTGGGCTCTCTGCCTGCAGCCCTGCCGTGACTTCCCCAGGCGGCCCTTCCAAATGTGCCACAGAACTCCTCCGGGACCTGTGACCAGTCAACATCTCCCCTGTGGTTTTGTTGAACTATGGTCCAACACCCCACTCAGGGCTCTACTTAAGTTAACAAAGTCATTTAACGAAATCACAACACTGAGAAATATGGCTTGAATTGCTTTGATACGGTTTGTGCTATATAATTTCCTAGAGGATAAATTGTCTGCATTAATGTATTTTAAGCAAAGAGTTGAGATAGGCGATGAAGACTCTCGATGAACACAGGCAACGAAGGGGAAAAAGATGCTGCTTTGACCTTGAAGTGTGGGCAAAAAGGGCCCCTTGAGACAGTCTGAGTGAAAATTTAAAGGTGGGTATACAGCCGATTCTATCACACGTATAGTGAGTGTGTCCACTGACGTGATCTCTGGAGAAGGGAATTTGGAAAGACGTTGCCAAAATGAATGTACCCGATGAGGCAGGCATTTCATGGCTAGGATTTTATCCTGCAAAAGAACGTTAATATACATGCATAAGAATGCCCACTACAGTGGCATTAATTACAGTGTAATTTAATTTACACGGGGGACTCTGGATTTTGTCTCATTAGTCCATGGTTTGGGAGCTCAAGCCCCACATCAGGCTCTGCACTGACAGCATGGAGCCTGTTCGGGATTCTCTCTCTCTCTCTCTCTCTCTCTCTTTCTCTCTCTGTCCCTCCTCTACTCACGCAGTCTCTCTCTCTCTCTCTCTCTCTCTCTCTCACAAAATAAATAAATAAACATGTTTAAAAAGAATGTAACTCTAGAAAAGGGGTACCTGGGTGGCTCAGTCGGTTGAGCATCTGACTTTGGCTCAGGTCCTGATCTCACAGTTCAAGAGTTCGAGCCCCAAGTCGGACTCTGTGCTGACAGCTCAGAGCCCGGAGCCTGCTTCAGATTCCGTGTCTCCTTCTCTTAGCCCTTCCCCTACGCTTGCTCTGTCTCTCTCTCATAAATAAATAAACATTAAAAAAAATAAACAAATAATAAATATATAAATAAAAATAAAAAAGCGTATAACCCAGAAAACAATGTCCCACAGAAAGTGACTGCTTTAAGCAAAATACAGCTTATCCATTCATACTCTACAACTTTTTACCATTGGCATACATTTTTTTTAACCTAAAAACCGCAATAGGGTGATATTATAAGTTGCTCTATTCTTCTCCATTACGGTTTTACTATAATCTGCTCTATTTTATTAGAATGTAAATATATATTATGGGATGATGGTATGGAAAAAAAATATACGTGATATGGACGCACATTTTGAAACCATTCATTCCCTTTGAAGTTTCACATAGTTAGGAATTATGCAGCCAAACTAGAGCAATGTTTATTAAAAATCGTTGCTTTTGTTTACTGTCAAGTGTTGCTTGCAAAAAACCACAGGTTCAATCTTATTAAAAATTTACTTGTCATCATAGAGTTTTTGCAACAGAGTTCAACATTCTGCCTTGGATCAAGCCCTGAGGTTAGTCTCAGGTGTTCTGTATTGTCCAAGGGCCCATTCTCTGGAAAAGAGGACAGAGACTGCGGAGACACCAGCCAGGTCCTCAGGTCTGGAAAATGAACCCTGGCCAGGTCCGTGACCCCCGCTCAACTCCCTGACCCACCCACCCCCATGACCGTGGACAAGAATGGAGACGAGAGGGAATCAGAACCACTGTCTTGAATTTTTCCCTACCCTGCTTCACATCTCCACATCAGCCGAAGAAAAGACACGAGGGCCATATAAACCGGGGGAAGTCCTATATTCTAAAGCTGTAAAAATTGTAAAAAAAGAAAAACAAAAAAAAAATGTGCAGTTAGGACAATAACAGCCCTTCCGTCCTGGACACGAACTGTCTTCCCAAGATCCTGGGAAAGGACAAGTAGCTGCGGTCCCCGGGGTCAGGGTTGAGGCAGCTGTGAACAGATGTGTCTCTGGGAAATGCAAGTGTGTGTGTTCCTGGGTTGTGCCATCTGGTTGCTCCTGGGATCTCATGTCTATGTGCTGTCTTGTGGCACAGAGGCTGGCACGGCCACAGGAGAGCCGCTCCCCACGGCCAGCGCACTGTAGCCACCGGGGAACGGAGAACACTGCTTCAATGCTTTACTTACCCTTCATCTCTTGCAAAAAAAAAAAAAAAAAAAAAAAAAAAAAAAAAAAAAAAAAAGCCTAAGACACTAGACACAAAAGAAAAATACATAGAAACTATTTAAAATAATGTGGCTATCTGAAAACTAATTAGGCGGTGCCTGGGTGGCTTGGTTGGTTAAGCATCCAACTCTTGCCATTGGCTCAGGTCATGATCTTGCGGTCGTGAGATCGAGCCCTGCATTGTGCCCTGCACTGAGTGCGGAGCCTCCTTAGGACTCTCTCTCTCTCTCTCTCTCTCTCTCTCTTCCCCCTCTCTTGGCCCCTCCCCACCTTGTGTGCACGCACGTGCTCTCTCGCTGAAAACAGACGTTTAAAAGTAAATAAATAAAAATCAATTATGAAGAAGTAAAAACAAGGTTTAAACAAAGTAAAGCAATATGTTAAGCTCTTGGGACGACTTGAGAGTTTAAAGCCTGGTTCTAATTGACTTTCCGAGGGAATTGCATCAACCCTTTGGGGGAAGACTTAGTTTTGCTTAGTTCCTAAAGCATTAGAAATTTATCAAAAGGGATTATATGCCCATTTTTTCCCATCAACGGGAATCGGCACATTGGAATTCAGGTGGCATCCCAGTTCACATCGTGACTCTGGGTCCCAGGGGGGTGGACAGCTACATCTGCTCTGGGGAACTGAACGCAGGTTTCTTAGGGTGAAAGTGTCCGTCCGGAGGGCTGGAAGGTCAGTGCATGTGCGTGTGATGCTGGAGCTTGAAGCCTCCTCTGACCACATTGACAGTTCACCTTTGCAGCCCGAGCTGCCCCCCCAGGATGGCGGGCCTCCTCCTCTGTCTCATCACAGAAAATCCTGCTCCTTCTAGAAGTGGCTGCAGTCTTCACAGCATCTCAGAGACGTGCTGGTCCCACGGAGACTTGGAAACAATCCTGCCAACGAGGACTAATCTCTTCGCACCAAACGGCGATGTTTCTTTGTTTAAACAAAACAAGTATCTCATTATAATTGCACGCACAAGAATGAAGGTTTTTGAGAAAATGTTCACAGAAGAGATTGGCCAACATTTCATGAGTATGCCATTGTATAAGAATGTAGAAATAGTTTTGCTGATGTAGAAATACTTTTATAGTATGCGTCTTTTAAAAAGGACCAGTTGAGGGGCACCCGGGTGGCTCAGTGGGTTGAGCGCCCAACTTCGGTCAGGTCATGATCTCACGGCCACATCGGGCTCTGTGCTGACATCTCTGAGCCTGGAGCCTGCTTCAGATTCTGTGTCTCCCTCACTCTCTCTCTGCGTCTCCTCCACTCGTCTCTCAAAAATAAATAAAGGTTAAAAAACATTTTTAATTAAATAAAATAAAAAATACCAATTGAATTAACTGACATAAATGATTGCGTTTTTTAATGTTTATTTATTTATGTTGAGAGAGAGAGAGAGTGTACACGTGCTTGAATTGGGAAGCGGCAGGGAGAGGGACAGAGAGAATCCCCAACAGGCTCCACACTGTCAGCGCAGAGCCTGACTCAGGACTGGAACTCACGAGCCACGGGATCATGATCTGAGCTGAAATCCGGAGTCAGTCACTTAACCGAATGGGCCACCAGGTTCCCCTAAATGATTGGTTTTAATTTCCAGAAAGGAATAGAAATAAGTAAGATGGAATTGTAATAAATAACGAATAGACATTAAGTCGTTTGGAAAACAGTATGGACATGGCTTTATCGTGCCCCGAATATGCATATGCCCAGAAGAAGTCACGTGAGCGAAGAAGGACGTAGAATGCGTTAAAGCACAATAGAAGCCGGCTTGCGATTCCGAAATGTCTCATGTGTTTTATAATCCCACCGAGGAGAGGGCATGAGACCACGGTTACCAACACTCCAGATATGGTATAAAAGTCCAGAACATTTAAATTCATTCGCTGGGCTCAGTGTGCACCCACAAGTATTGCGATTTTTTAAAAAAGAGCTGAAAAATCAAGCTAATACTGATCAAGTGGAAACCACACCACCACCAACACACGAAAACACTTCATAAATCAAAAACCTTGGAAGACACCATAAAATGCCTTTTGTAACCAACATAGGTGTGATTCCCCCACGGTCTACGTTTCCTTGGGTAAATAAAAGGGTTAAGGTGTTTTGAAGACGAGACGTTTTCAGGGTCACTAACAGAATCTGCAAGGGCAGACTGTACTTTGATAAACAAAGTCAAGCGTGGAAAAAGAGAGCCTCGCGTGAGGTGAGGGGAGGTTGGCCCACGGCAGTACGGCCTGGAGAGAAGCTGTCCTCCTTCAGGACACAGCCTTTTGGAGACGGATCTGTTTTCTTGAAAACGGGCCAGGGCTTGAAGGCCATCAGTCCTCACGGAGAGCTGAATAGGCAGGTGCGCCCTGGTCAGGACCTGCTATAGTTCATCCCGCTGGACTCCAGGGCTGGTACACCTGCCATGACCCTGGCAGGGGCTGGTGCTCTGCTGAAAAGTGCTCCGCCCTCAGGGTCATAGTTCCTTTCCCCAGTCCTACAAAGGATGCCGCTAGATGCTGGCACGCCTCCCCTGCACTGACCGCTGCTACGGCCTGTGCAAGAGTCCCTCTCGCTGGTAATCCCTGCTCCAAGTCAGGCTGCTTATCCAGGCGGCCAGCCGTGCTCGCTGCTTATGTTTTCGGGGGACTTTATTTAGTCTTAGCAAATAAATACATTGTGGAGTTTGAAAATAAACCTGAAATGTTTAGGAATTCGCACCAAAGTATTTTCCTCGAAATGGACGAAAGAGTTAAATGTGAGACCTGAAACCATAAGCCTCTCGGGGAGGGGAGAAGGGGAACATAAACAGCGATCTCTTCGACATCTACCTTAGTAACAGTTTTCCAGACCTGTACGCTCAGGCAAAGGAACCAAAAGAAAACATAAACTAATGGGACTACATTAAAATAAAAGGCTTTTGAACACTGAAGGAAACCATCGACAAAAGAAAAGACAACCTACTAAATGTGAAAAGGTATTCACAAATGATATTTAATAAGGGATTAATATCTCAAATATATAAAGAACTTACACAACTCCACACCAAAAAAGTAAATAATCCGATTAAAAATGGGCAGAGGACCTGAATGGATATTTCAAAAAAAAATTTTTTTTTAACGTTTACTTATTTTTTGAGAGACAGAGACAGAGCATGAGCTGGGAAGTGGACAGAGAGAGAGGGGTAATCACAGATTCCGAAGCAGGCTCCAGGCTCCGAGCTGTCAGCACAGAGCCCGACGCGGGGCTCGGACTCAGGGACAGCGAGATCATGACCTGAACCGAAGTCAGCCGCCCAACCAACTGAGCCACCCATGCGCCCCGATCCCACGTATTTTTAATAAACCAATAAACCATGATCTTTCACTCTATAGGATTATCTGTGCAATTATTGGAAACGACAAGTCAGTGATGTTGATTCTGCTAAATGAACTCCTTGCCCGGGAAGCCCAACAAGACATTCATGACAGCTGATTGGTGACAATCTGAAATTCGGCACACACAAGGCCGTGTGGAATACGAGTATATAACATTTGGAAATGCGGTCTGATGAAGGTCACAGATGGAAGGAAAAGGCTGGTAGTTGTCATGCAAGATCGAATCTCTAACAAGGCAACGGAACCCCCTTCCTAAGATCTTGATTAATCAAAAACTATCATCAAAGGGCTCCTGGCAAGATATATTGCACGCTACTTGTCGACCAAGTGCCGCAGAATCGCTGTCAGTTTCGGCTCAAGGTGGAAAACCTGCCTCCAACTGACACTGAAGCAACAAGTAATCCATACAGAAAGACGTTCTTTTTACATTATCCCTAGCAGCCTTCCCCCGCAATAAAAATGACAGTATTTCTATATTAGTACTGCTTTCGAAATTTAGAAACACCCCCCCCTTTTAGTTTCCTGATTTGCAGCCTATATCTGATTTGGAAGGGCGGACAGCGTAATGCACGCTGTGTTGTGGTGCAGAGATCTGCCCGCCCCCCTTCCCAGCCCCTCCACTGCCCAAGCATGACTTCTACCCTTAGCACTATTGCCATCTTGGGCTGAATGGTTGTGCGGGGGGCTGTCCTGTGAAGGGCAGGGTGTCTAGGAGCATCGTTGGCCTTTGCCCCTTAGAGGCCAGCAGCGTGCCCACCCCAACTGGGAGAACCAAAAATGTCTCTAGACTTTACCAAATGTCTGCTCCATTACCCGCAGTCTGAGGCTGAAGAGAGCAGCCATGCTGGAGGCCATGCTCTCTTCCCACTGAGGAAAACTCTGAGGGCCCCCTTCCTCCCCAACCCCAGAGCTCCCTGCACCATTCAGGGTCTCCCTCCTCCCAATCAGTCCTGCCTCCCTCAGTCCCACACAGGTGTAGACCCCATGAGCACACACGGGTTGCTAATCCCTGCCTTGGGGTCCGCTTCTCATGGAACCAAATGTGTAACAGGCATTGTATTTCTTCACGTCACAGAAGCGCATTTTTTATCACATTTTATCGTCAGTGAAATCAGATTGCCCTTAAATCGATGGCATGCTAGAAGTTAATTGGCAGCATGTTTTCTTGCTTATGGTAAATAACATAAGAGTCTTCAGATGAATCCTATTTCTTCAAATGAATCCTATTCTAGTTGATTAAACATGATAGGTAAAATTACAATTTGACATGAGAAAACAATATGTTAGGCTCAGATTATTCACATCTTCCATCAAAACACTGGCTGGGGAGTAGGAGTGTAAATTAAATACAGTAAAACCTTGGTTTGTGAGCATGATTCATTCCAGAAACATGCCTGTGATCCAAAGCACTCGTATATCAAGGCGAATCTCAAGAACCATTGGCTCAATTGTGATCATGTGACCTTCGGTGTCACGTACAACTCGTATTGCAAGACATCGCTCGTTTATCAAGTTAGAATTTGTTAGAAATGTTTGCTCAATTTGCGGAACACTCTCAGAACAAGTTACTCGCAATCCAAGGTTTTACTGCATCTGTGCTGTTTTTCCAATTGCTAATAATATTTTGGTGTAACCATAATTTCTTATTGTATATATTGTATTTAAATTTATGAGTCAGGAGATAAACCTTTATGCACGTGTCTCTGTGTATATCTCTATGTTTTAATAGATCATAAAGTGATAGATATAAACAAAGATGCATTATTTTTTTTTAATTTTTTTTTCAACGTTTATTTAGTTTTGGGACAGAGAGAGACAGAGCATGAACGGGGGAGGGGCAGAGAGAAAGAGGGAGACACAGAACGGAAACAGGCTCCAGGCTCTGAGCCATCAGCCCAGAGCCTGACGCGGGGCTCGAACTCCTGGACCTCGAGATCGTGATCTGGCTGAAGTTGGACACTTAACCGACTGCGCCACCCAGGCGCCCCCCAAAGCTGCATTATTTTTTGAATCTCTATCTCTCGTTAAGTTGCCTTCTTGCAAACATACATGTAAGAGCCAATGTCCTCTGCTCCATGGTATATCCCCTAGGTCATGACTTCTCTGCAACACAAAGCATCTAAACCTATAACTAACCTGTATCATGGCTTATATTTCAATAGGTAGATCATGTGGAATTATATTTCGAAGTAAATGTCCTGAATACTGCCTCTCTCCACCTTTAGAGATCTACATTGTATTGGAAGCAGTTCAGTGTAATTGCTATTGGTATGTAATTGTCTACAATTTGACATTGAGCAAGAGATTCTTTTTTCTTTTCCCCAATCAGTAAAGTACTAATATGATGTGGGTTTTTTTTTCAGCTTTTAAAACTATCTCTAATTAAAACAGATTTTGAATTATTTATGCATTAATGCTCCATTTACCTTTCCAAGATATTTAAAGTATTTTCAGCAATAATGAAACTTAAAAAAAATTTTTTTAAACATTTATTATTGAGAGACAGAGAGACGCAGAGTGTGAGCAGAGGAGGGGTAGAGAGAGGGGGAGACACAGGATCTGAAGTAGGCTCCAGGCTCTGACCTGTCAGCACAGAGCCCCACGCAGGGCTTGAGCTCACGATCTGTGAGATCATGACCTAAGCCGAAGTCAGTCGCCTAACCAACTGAGCCACCCAGGCGCCCCAAACAATAATGAAACTTTTAATGTTAAACTCTATAAAGGTTTTCAAAAGAGCCACATATATATATTTCAAAAGGTAGCAATCATTCTCAGAAAAGACACAAGTTTTAAAAGTCTGTTGTAAAATGCGGGCTCCTTGATAAAGCATTCATAATAAATAGTCATGGAAATATATTTCCGATATGAGGCTGACGCCACAGTTGATCTAGAACAAACTGTAAAGTCAAACACTAGAAGTCAAAACTCTAATTTCAATAATTGTATCTTAACAACCATGTGATTTTCCTTGAGTAAACAGTAACAACCCTTTTATAATTTAATCAGTGGTTTACCTTGGACATTGGTAAGGCGGACAATGTGGTACTCTTAAATATTCAGGCAGCCCAGATCTATCTAGGTAGGTGCGAAACTTCATTCTCCAAAAAACGGATGCGTATAGACCTGAGATTTCAGGAATTTTCACTCATTAGGCAAACGATGGCCTCCGGATCCAGTAGTTCATTTTCTAGCTAAAATAACGATCCAATTAAATGCAATTTAATTATCGTCAGGTCACAATCAATCCATGCACATTACATGATCTTATCAGCTGATTATGAGAAGATGCCATGAGACGGAGTGCTCGATCATCTTATTTTTCCAGTCTGCAATTAAGGCACAATAATTCTTGCCACGAGGCATATTGATGGCAACTGTAAGGCTTAACTAATCTCCATAAAATACTATCCACGTCTGCTCTCAGGTCACATCCCACTATTAGTGACAGCAACACCAGCTACTTTTAAAACTGTTTTTTATTGACGCTGCAGGTGGCCCTTGTTAGCTCTGTGACCATACCAGTTTAATTGAACCGGAGAACGAAATTAGCCCGAGTTCCTAAAAAGTTTTCCCAGATATGCTGACAAAGGGAAATACGAAGTGGGTAAGAAAATGGCATTTCCAGAGCAAGCAGACTTTCCGAAAATAAAATAGTTGGGTTGACTTAATGAGACAATCTTGAAAAAGTGAATAAAACAGTCTTGGCATATTACATTTCAGTCTATGCCCGTTTCATTGTAAAACAAAACAGAAGCAAAAACTAATCAGTATGCTCTTTTAAACAACTACCAAATTTTGTGTCTTCACCAGTTCTACTTACTTTTCAAAGGAAAAAAAAAGTCTTAAGATTTCTTTCTAGTGGTTAGGAATTAAAGTTTCACTAGCACATTCATTTTGTTTCTTTCCTTTTTACTGAACAGCAAAGGACGCTGGAAATACAACGGGTTGCTGTGAAATCCTTCACTGAATGATTTCAATTACAAAATGTCAATGCAGTCACCGAGAAAAAAACACACCCATGTTTCTTGATGTAACAAATAGAGAAGGATATATATATTTATATTAGGGGTTAGAAATAAATTATATGACATTCGTCAGTTTATCTGTTTTGCTCGCGGAGGCTTTCTTAACCAGGTACTCCAAGAAAAAGCGGTTTAAAGGGGATATAATTGGCACACAATAGAACAGTGTAGAAATCTGTTCCTGTTGTGATTCAGTTTCAATAAGCCACTGTGACAAGGCTCCATAGTTGAAAAGTGAAAATTAGAAAGGTGGGCAGGATCAAGCCAACTGATAAAAATTTTATTATTATATTGGTCTTAGCATGTTTCTTTTCCTTTTCTTTCCCAATTATTGTTATTGTTGTTTTATCAGACACATGCGACGAAGCCATATACCTACAGTGAGAACCTCAAAAATTATGGTGGTTCTTTCTAGGAACTACTAAAGGCACATTTAGATCATGATTCATAAGCTTTATTGGAAATAGGATCTCAGATTTCAAGTTGTTTAACTGGCACTTTCCTCGCAAACTGCTTCAGGCTTTTGAAGTCCTTAAAAGTCTTCTTAATTCAAATCCACTTAGATTATGATTGCGAAATAAAAGACAAATATTTTGGAAGGGTTAAGATGGCTGAGATTCTTGTTTTGTTTAGTTTTGTTTTAATTTCATAGAAGATAACATTTTCTCTGAAGGTGTTAGAAGAAAAGATTGCGCCACATAATAAGGCAACAGAAAGGATTTCTGGAGACGGAAGGAATGTCTGATTAAAATGCATTAGGTTGGGGTAACACAAGACCATAGCCACGGTGCATTTTCAACAGCAAGTGCACAAGAATGGAAAACTCGCTGGCAGCCAGAGCCCAGGCTGTCCCTCCAGGGGCCCTACTCCTGAGGTGAGCTGTCATACAAAGCCCACAGCTGACCCACAGCTACTGGGTGCAAAGTAGTGTTAGCTGCCATCCATGAAAGAGGGAAAGTAGAAGGGTGATGCCGGGTCCTTCTCTTGACCCACACCTTTTTACGCTGTTGTTGAGGTTAAATCCACACGAAGTTTTGACATCAAATGTGTTCGTGTGTTCGCAATCACATCCACTGAAGTATAAGAAATGAAAACTTAGGACAGTCTCTTCCATAAATGGTGTTGGGAAAAGTGGACAGCCACATGCAAAAGAATGGAACTGGAGTCCTATCTCCCACCAACTCACAAAAAGCAACTCAGAATTGATTAAAGACTGGAACTTAATGAAAATCTTAAAACTCCTAGAAGAAAACATAAGAGGTAAGCTCCTTGACATCCGTCTTGACAATTATGTTTTGGATTTAAAAAGGCAAGAGGCAGGGCACCTGGGTGGCTCAGCCGGTTAAGCATCCAACTTTGGCTCAGGTCATGATCTCACGGTTCGTGAGTTCGAGCTCCGCATGGGGCTCTGTGCTGACAGCTCGGAGCCTGGAGCCCGCTTCCAGTTCTGTGTCTCCTTCTCTCTCTGCCCCACCCCCCTCATTCTCTCTCTTTCGCTCTTTCTCTCTCTCCCTCAAAAGTAAATAAACATTAAAAAAATCTAAAGCAAAGACAACAAGAGCAAAAAAATAATAATAATAAAGTGGGACTACATCAAACAAAAAGTATCTACACATCATCAACGAAATGAAAAGGCATCCTATGAAGTGGAAGAAAATATTTGCAAATCACATATACGATAAGGGGTTAATGTAAAAATATATATACAGAACTCATACAACTCAATATCAAAACACAACAGAATTAAAATGAACAAAGGAAACAGGTGTCTCCTGGGTGGCTCAGTTGGTTGAGTGTCCAACCCAACCTTAGGGTCATGAGTTCGAGCCCCGTGTTGGGGCTGCATGCTGGGCATGTAGCCTACTTTAAAAAAAATGGGCAAAGGATCTGAATAGATTCTTTTTTTCAAAGAATACATACAAATGACCAACAGGTACATGAAAATAAGCTCAGTATGAATCAGAGAAATGTAAACCAAAGCACAATAACCTACCACTTCATACCTGTTAGAAAGACAAGAGATAGCCAGTGTTAGTAGGGATGTGGAGAAAAGGAAACCTTTGGCACATTTGGTGGAACTGTAAATTGTATAGTCACTTTGGAAAATAATATGGTGGTTCCTCAAGAAGTTAAAAATAGAACTGCCATATGATCCAGCAATCTAACTTCTCGCTATGTATCCAAAAAAAAAAAACCAAACCTTACTCTTTTGAAGAGATACCTGTACAGTTGTGTTCACTGCAGCATTATTCACAGTAGCCAAGACATGGAAACAACCTAAGTGATCACTGATGGATGAACAGATAGATAAAATGTGTGTGTGTGTGTGTGTGTGTGTGTATAAATATATATATATATATATATATATATAAATATACATACACACACACAATGGAATATATAAAATATGTATGCACACATACAATGGAATATATTCAGCCTTAAAAAAGGAAGGAAATGCTGTCATTTGCAACAACCTCAATAAAACCTAAATAAATCATAACATGCTAAGTGAAAACATCCATTTTCTGCATGGTATCACTTATCTGTGGAATTAAAAAAAAAAAAAGAAGGTCAAACTCATAGAAACAGGGAGTAAAACGGTGATTGCCCGGGGGTGGGGGAAATAGAGACAGTTTGGTAAAAGGGTCCAAACTTTCCGTTACAGATGGTCCCCAATTTGTGACTTCTGATCTTGTTGACTTTATGATGGTGTGACAGTGATACGCGTTCAGTGGAAACTACACTTCAGATTCTGAATCGGATTCTTTTCCCGGGCTCGTGACGTGCCTGATGATCCTCCCTGGTGAAGACTGATCGCTGGACAATGTCAGAGGGCAGCAGCCGCCAGTCAGCCACAGGTCAAGGGTGAACAGCCGATACCCTGACACCCATCTATACCCACACAGCCATTCTGCTTTTCGCTTTCAGTATAGTACGCAATACATTACATGAACCAGTCAGCACTCCTTTCTAAGACAGGCTCTATGTGAGATGACTTTGCCCAACTGTATCGCTAATGTAAGGGTTCTGGGCACCTTTGAGGTAGGCTGGACTAAGCTGTGATGTTTGGCAGATTAGGTGTATAAAATGGATGTTTGACCTATGATATTTTCAACTTCTTTTTTTTAATGTTTATTGATTTATTTTTGAGAGACAGAGGGGAGACAGAGCACAAGCAGGGAGGAGGGGCAGAGGGAGAGGGAGAATCGGAAGCAGGTTCTGCGCTGTCCGCACAAAGCCCGATGAGGGGCTCAATCTCATGAGCTGTGAGATCGTGACCTGAGCCGAAAGCAAGAGCCAGACGCTTAACCAACTGAGCCACCCAGGCACCCCAGTGTTTTCAACTTCTGTTGAGTTCATTGGGACGTAAGCCCATGCTAAGTTGAGGGAGATCTGTAGAAAATGAACAGGGTCTGAAGATCTAATTATAACATGGTGACTGTCGTTGATAATACTTTATTACACAATTGAAACTTGAAAAGAGAGTAGAACTTAAGTGTTCTCACCTAAATAAATAAATAATAAATAAATAAATGCAAGCTAGATGATAGATAGATAGATGATGAATGTGTTAATTCACTTGATGGTGGCAATCTTTTCACAATGTATATGTATACCAAATCATCACATTTTATACCTTAAATATATTATAACTTTATTTGCCAGTTACACCCCAGGAAAGCTAAAATAGGAACCCAAAACCCCAGCAGCACCAAATGCACATATGTTGATAAAAATGAAGTCAGGGCACCTGGGTGGCTCAGTCGGTTAAGCAGCCGACTTCGGCTCAGGTCATGATCTCATGGTCCGTGAGTTCGAGCCCCGCGTCGGGTTCTGTGCTGACAGCTCAGAGCCTGGAGCCTGTTTCAATTCTGTGTCTCCCTCTCTCTGACCCTCCCCCATTCATGCTCTGTCTCTCTCTGTCTCAAAAATAAATAAACGTTAAAAAAAACATTAAAAAAAATGAAGTAAAATATCTTTCATATTTGGGTGGTATAAAATAAACGAAAAAGTGACTCAAACTTTTGGATAACACATTTTGCTCCCTACTTAAAGGGAACACATTTGGGGCGCGTGGGTGGCTCAGTCGGTTAAGAGTCCAACTCTTGTTTTCCACTCAAGTCGCGATCTCACGGTTCATGAGTTTGAGCCTGCATCGGGCTCCAGGCTGACAGTGCAGAGCCTGCTTGGGATTCTCTTCCTCTCTCCCTCTCTGCCCCTCCCCTGCTCGCTCTCTCTCAAAAATAAATAAATAAACTTTAAAAAAATAAATCAATAAAGGGAACACATTTAATCCCAGTGTTTTAAATATATTCAACATTTTACGAGAAGGTATGATTTTTAAATATCGGCAAAAACACAGATGTATTTTTGGCTAAAAGTAATGAGGAAATGCTCTACCATTTAAAATAACATGTAGAAGGTACACATCAGAATGATTGATAGACAAGCTGTTATCTAAGAGATTCCAGTTGCAAAGATTTACTAAGTTAGGATCACAGTGAATGAGAAATGAATCGGTCATTTATTGAATTGCGTCTATGTGTTGGATGCTTTACTTTCTTTATCTCCAATTCTGAAAACTGCGTATTGTTATCCCTGTTTCATAAATGAGATTGAGGGAGCATGTTCTCAAGGTCACAGTTAACTTTCCTCTTTCCTTGGCAGAAAAATGTATGCCTAGGGACCTAAATTACGAAGAGTAGCACAAAAACTCTGTCCTGCGGGGCCTTTAGCTAGATGGATAGATGTGCCAAAGTAAATGGAAAAATCCATCTCAAATTTATATGTAATCAGAAAGGATTACCGAAACTGGCATTGCTGATAGAGATAAGTGTAGGGAAGATTTCACTCGTGCCTTCACTAGACACTTCAGATGGCATAGTTAGCCCTTCTCTGCCAAACGGCATTCTATGCTACGTAGGAAATCATCATACTTGCCTTTGGTATAATTTACCAGGATTCCCGGTGCCTTTGTGGTTTCCTGAGGAGATTAGGAAGCCCGAAAGAGTAATATCAGCGTGATCTGGAGCGTGCCTTCCAGACTGCATTGGTGATTTTTTTGGTATTTTGAGGGTTTCCTAAAACTTTAGATCAGGAACGCGAAGGAATCATATCCTGTCTCATTTCATACAAATAGATTCTGAATCCCTGTCTGATTCCGCCCTTCGGGACCATTTTGTTTGCTTTAATGAAAAACTATAAAGCAGAGAAAGGAAAAACACCAAACAACTGTTAGCTACGCTAGCGAAGGAAGATCCAACTTGGGAGGGGTCATCCCAAGAACCTGGCAAAGTCGGACAGAATTGTGAGTGTGGACTTCTGTGAGTCACCGCAGTTTTCTTACTCTGTTAAACAGGCAATTAAGCCTTGCAGGTATCTACTTATCTTTATAATGTATTCTAACAGTATTGACCTATTCAAATTTCCTCCTCTGGGTAATGTTTATTACGTGTGTTCATATATTACGAGGCCATTACATGTCTCTAAAAATTATATTTTATTGCCACAAAATAGTCTTAGTTGTTTCATTTCTGTCCCATTTCTTATTCTTATTAATTTTTAAAAATATTTCCCTCTCATCATGTTTTATTCACTAACAAAATCAGTTTTATTTACTTGCTAGATATTTTCAGAAATCCATATTTTGGTTATAATTATTCCATTTTTATTCCAGTTTCAGCTTTTGCATGTATTTATATCCTCCTCTTATCTCCTTTTAATAAGATTTTTCTGTGGGGCGCCTGGGTGGCTCAGTCAGTTGAGCACCTGACTCTTAATTTCAGCTCAGGTCATGATCCCACAGTTGTGAGATCAAGCGTGTGTCTGGCTCTGAGCTGGTGGCAGAGCCTGCTTAAGACTCTCTCTCTCTCTCTCTCTCTCTCTCTCTCTCTCTCTCTCTCTTCCTCTGCCCCTCTTTCCTGCTTACTCTCTCGCTCTCGCTCTCTCTCTCTCTTGCTCGCTCTCTCTCTCTCAAAAGAAGATTTTCCTTTGTATCAAGATAAATGATGAATTTTTTTTAAATTTTTTTTTAACGTTTATTTATTTTTGAGACAGAGAGAGACAGAGCATGAATGGGGGAGGGTCAGAGAGAGGGAGACACAGAATTGAAACAGGCTCCAGGCTCTGAGCCATCAGCCCAGAGCCCGACGCGGGGCTCGAACTCACGGACCGTGAGATCGTGACCTGAGCTGAAGTTGGAGGCTTAACCGACTGAGCCACCCAGGCGCCCCAAATGATGAATTTTTATAAGTTCTCTGTGGACATTCAAAGAATGTGTATTCTCTCTTAAAGGGTAGTATACCTATTATATCTTCATTAAATATGACTTGTTGATTAAATGAGTTGAATCCTCAACATGGACATGCTTATTTTTCCTCCTATTAGTGCATTTCTGAAAAACCGTGTTAACTTTGCGTGTTTTAATTATTCTTATTTTTCTCAATCTTGCGCTCGGGAAATACTTGCACTCTATCTTCTCCATTGTTTAGTTCATCATAGTTTGATACATCTTCTTTGTGGATTGTGACTCTTCCTATTATACGTCTCAGTTCATCAGACCAATCTTCCTTCAGCAAACGTTAACACCGTATGGTGTACTTTTTCATTTCCTGTTAAATAGTAAGTCTTCATCTTTCCATTTAATTCCAGTGTTACTTTGTCTATTCTACGTGTGATTCGTATAAAGAGCATCTTACCACGTTGTGCTTTTTGTTTCTAAACCTTATTGGACTGTATCCCTTTCAATAGGGAAGTTCAGGATCTGGTGGCCCTCCCAGCCACCTCGTGCAGAGAGACGGCAGGGGGCTTCTCCCGTCTGCTCACTTCCATGAATTTCAGAGTATCTGAGATCGGTGGCCACCAGCTTCCTCCTTGGCTCCCAGTCCAAACGTCATCCTGTGCCTTGGGAGGAGTGGGGACACAGCTCTCTCCCCTGGTGAACCCTGTGGACCTGCCCAGCACATGGTCTGCAGGGCTTTAGATCTCAGGGGGAGGATCCAGGCTGAGGACAGACACTTAGGAAAGAACAGAGTATATGGGACCGTAGAGGTCACAGTAACAGCAATGGGATGTGTAGTCCATGGAAGTTTAAAGCAGAGAGGATTCTAGAAGGTAACGGTCAGTGCTATTAAATGCAACCTGGAGGTCATAAAACAAAACTACCTATTGGATTAAGCTTCAGGGAGGCCGTCAGTCCTCTTGGGCAGAGTAGTTTCTGTGAAAAGGGAACGGAAAACAGATGGAAGTCATCCAAGGTGCGGATGGGAGGGAAGAACTGGAGATAGATAGATCCAACACCCAGTTGGATCTCCCGTGGCATGAAGTAAGCCATCTTTAGCATGGTGTCTGGCCTTTCCCACCGAGGCCACCATGAAATCTGACACCAGAAAGCAGCGTGGGGCACTCTTTCTTTACTTCTCCTTCCTGCTTCCCTTTCCTCGTCCCGACCCCTGGGAACAACCTTCACCTTATGTCTTCTATTTCAGGTCCCAGCACCCTGGGAGAGGCGAAGCCCATCCCAAACTGTTAGTAGGAGCACAGGGAACCAATCCAATCAATAGTTAGATGTGAAAGGCTTATTTTATTCTATTTTTAAAAATGTTTTGATTTATTTCTGAGAGAGAGAGTGCAAATGGGGGAGGGGCAGAGAAAGAGGGAGACACAGAATCCGGAACAGTCTCCAGGCTCCGAGCTGTCAGCACAGAGCCCGACACAGGGCTCGAACTCATCAACCACGAGATCATGCCCTGAGCCGAAGTCAGACACTAAACCCACGGAGCCACCCAGCCGCCCCTATTCTGCTCTATTTTTCATGTTCTGCAACACTGCCTATGGGAGAAGGGAGGAACGTGGTACTTCATTTACAAGGGAAATCTCATCATTTACTATTTTTTAAAACACCTAATTTTTAAACTTTTCAATTATTTACGTAAAGCATATTTAGTGTTTTTTCACTTATTCAAATCTATCCCCTCACCAGAGAATGAGATCTCCGACCTCCAAGAAATTTCCTTTAAGTAACTCCTAGCACTGGTTATAGGTGGACTGCTAATGTCCTCAGAAACTTGCAGTGACACAAGGTAAATGTGCTCATTAATCCCTGTCCTCGGGGGTCCTCATCCAGATGGGGTCTGCCTTTCTACCCCACTTCACTATGAAGTCTTGATTTCCATGTGTCTCAAGATCACAGCTCTGTGGGCTAGAGCTCAGTGCCGAATGCTCAAGAGGCTCTGGTCTAATTACTTTAAAAAAAAAAAATCACTCTGAGAAATGAAATGGGATTCTAAGAATCATTCCATGAAAAAAAATTAGTATTCATAAAAGTGCAGAGATTAATAAAATGTGCTTTTTACCCAGAAGGAAAAGAATGTTATTTTGTAATATTTGCTTCCATTTTTTAAATTATAGACATAAAGTATCACTGATGAAGTTGAAATCCTCTTTATACGCCTTCAGTTTTTTATTTTATTTATGTACTTTGAGAGAGAGGGAGAGAGAGAGAGAGAGAGTGCGCTAGCAGGGGAGGGACAGAGAGAGAGAGGGAAAGAGAGGATCCCAAGCAGGCTCCACACTGCCAGCACAGAGCCTGACACGGTGCTGGAATTCACAAACCATGAGATCGTGACCTGAGCCAAAACCAAGAGTCAGATGCTTAACTGACTGAGCCACCCAGGCGCCCCTTATTTTGGAGATGTGAGTATAGTAGGTAATCCCCTAGTTCATGGTCCTCAACAGTTCCGTATGTACACATATCCATCTACAGTACTGGTTTGTAATTCTGGTTTTGGTTTTAATTTTTTTTAATGTTTATTTCTGAGAGAGAGACAGAGTGTGAGTGGGGAAGGGGCAGAAAGAGAGGGAGGCACAGAATCTGAGGCTGGCTCCAGGCTCTGAGCTGTCAGCACAGAGCCCGATGTGGGGCTCGAACTCACGAACGGTGAGTTCGTGACCTGAGCCAAAGTCAGACGGTTAACCGACTGAGCCACCCAGGCGCCTTGTTTTTGGTTTTAAATGAAATACTGGGTGCAATGTATTTTTTTTTAATTTTTTTTAACGTTTATTTATTTTTCAGACAGAGAGAGACAGAGCATGAATGGGGGAGGGGCAGAGAGAGAGGGAGACACAGAATCGGAAACAGGCTCCAGGCTCTGAGCCATCAGCCCAGAGCCTGACGCGGGGCTCGAACTCCCGGACCGCGAGATCGTGACCTGGCTGAAGTCAGACGCTTAACCGACTGTGCCACCCAGGCGCCCCATACTGGGTGCAATATTATGCAACATACTTTATCCCTCCCCCCAATATTATCTATTCAAGATCTACCAATGCTAATAAATACAGATCTGTGATATTCATTCGAGAACTGTGTACGATGCCATCATCTGAATGGATCAGGTGCTGTTTATCCGTTCCCTGCTTCTCTCTGGAAGCCTTAGCTGTTAACCCAGGAAGGCATGTTGTGGGGCTTCCTTCCCACCACGTTCGTCAAAGACCTGACCTGCCACCCTCTGCCAGGCAGGTGTCTCTACTTTATGGCCAATATATAACCACAGAGAGCACTTGTGTTGCTACGCTTTTGTTCAAAATACAGACTTTAGGTATTAGGTCCGTCTCAGTTGTGATAATCATCTGTCAGTTTCTCTGTGTGCTCTTGACCCGCTGACCAGCCCTGTTCATGGCCGGGAGGCAGTTCCTGCCGCCTCGTCTTCACGGTGCTGCTTCCTCTTGACCGCCACTCAAACCCTCTATGCTCTGCAAAGGGAGAAGCGCTTTCTTGGATGCCTCTGTTTCTAGGAAGCAATTCCTAGCGCTGAAATGGAACCTACAGTTCTACAGACAACGAACGCTATCAAACATCCCCCCCAGAAACGGTAATCCAGAGGTTTGATATTCCTTTGACACTGTGTAAGCTACAAATACAATAAACGTTACAGAGAAGGCTGTGATCAATGGTGCCGGCACTAAAGCACGAGGAATTTATTGAGGAAATGGGGCTGAGCGCCAAGCCTGGACAGGTATTGACAGCTGGAAGGAGAGAGGGCTGGGGCTCCCAGGGGACGCAGGGGTGCAGCCCAAGGAAGAAGGCAAGAGAGTGGTGGAGCAGGAAGTCTTTTTCTCAGGGGGCCCCCCGGGGGGCTCAGCCGGCGAAGCCTCTGACTCTTGGTTTCCACTCGGGTCATGATCTCACAGTTCGTGGGTTTGAGCCCCGCATCGGGCTCTATAATGACGGTGCAGAGCCTGCTTGAAATTCTCTTTCTCTCTCTGCCCCTCCCCTGCTCGCTCTCTCTCTCTCTCAAAATAAACAAATAAACATTTTGTTTTAAGTTTTTTTTCTCGGGAGAGGAGCCAAGTGCTATAGATAAGGAAGATAGTACCAAACTTTGAACACCTATCTTGTTGACTGCGTAGACCTCCCCGTGGGAGATGCTAAACCAGAACCCTGGAGGGGCCGAAGGAATCCAATGACAACGCAGAGATAAGAACAAATACGTTACGAATCCAACTACAGAGTCCAAGTTAATTAACCTCACCATTTCAGGTAAATTTGGAGTCTGAGCTTCAAGATAAAAATAAACTTAATAAACAATGGAGTTGGATTTAAGAGAATTGTTTTTGTCAAGGGTGATTAAGAAACAGAAGTCGAATTAACCAGGTGAACTGTTCCCGGAGGCCGTGGGGACCAGCGTCCCCAGGTGGTGGGCAAACAGCTTGCCCACGAGGACAGCGCCACCACCCAGGCAGCTGCCCACAACCTGTGTCCTGCCGTGCGTGTCACCTGCTCCGGGAATGAAGGAACCTGGGGCCCGTGCCCCTGGGCAGGCAGGAAAGGGCTGCCCAGGGAGAGTCGGGCCTTGTGGGGTCAGAGCCCGAGGTGGGCTCGGTCTTCCGCCCAAACTTACAGAGGAAGGCGTTTCCAAACCTTGTTGCAAAGACCCCTGAAACGCTTACAGCTCGTCCTCCTGCCTACAAGTAAATCGGACATTTTCCCTAAGGGGGTCATTAAAATAATTTCAGTCACTTTCCTCTGATATGATTTAAATGTGTGTTGATTTTTGAGAGAAAGAGCATGACTGGAGGAGGAACACACACACACACACACACACACACACACAGAATCCCAAGCAGGCTCCACAATGGCAGCACAGAATCTGACTGAGGGACCAAACTCACAAACTGTGACATCGTGACCTGAGCAGAAGTCAGACGCTTAACCTCCGGAGCCACCAGGCGCCCCCTACTCTGATAGGATTTAAACAGCGATGCTGATGTGGTCAGACACGGGCACTCGAGGCTGGATGAACTCAAACCGAAGAGGCCAGTCCTGGGAGTTGCTGGGACGGCCAGGTCTTTAGGTGACCTTGGCTTCCCACGGAGCCTGCAAACACCAGAGCGCTGTCCACCCCCCACCCACCCCCACCCAGCCCCCAGCGTTCCCAGTCTCCTGCCCCATCTCTGGGCTCAGCCCCCCTCCAGTCCAACCCCCCCGGGCTGGGAAAGAGCTTCAGCTGGGGGTCAAGGGTGGCGACGCGGCTGTCCGTGTGTCCACAGCCCCGCTCAGATGCTGGCTGTCTTCTGGCCCCTCCACGGGGGTGTGGCTGTGACCTCGCTCGCTCCCTGAACCCGCTAAACTGGGTCTTCCTTCTCCAAGTTGCCAACCGGGGCCGTTGACCAGACCCAGGCCACGGACACGTCCTACTTGGTTAGAACCACACATACATTAATATTTGAAAAGTCACTTAACTACCAGCATTTAGAAATAAGCAGAATATATTTTCAGCAACGCTTGAAATACTAGAAGACCCTCTAATGTTGAGCCCATTTTCCAGGATCCAGAGACAAGGCCTTGGCTTCTGTGGCCCCTCCTGGCTCCGCATCTCCCAGCCTCAGTTTGCCAGCAGGCACACCCCCACCCCGGGGGGATTTGACCCCTAGTCCGTCCTCCTAGCTGGCTTCCTGGGTGACGTGCCCCAGGGAATACCCCCTGCCAACCTGAGGAGCCTCCCTGGGTGTTTCCACTGCTAAATCGATTCCCACGGCCTCAACTCCTCCCCCAGAGCTGCCTCTGAGGCGGTGTTGAAGCTGGTGGTTCAAGCGGGCTGTGTGCCCAGGCTTACCAGGACCCTGGCCTCTGTGAAGCTCAGTATCTTCAGGTAGGATGTGCCACCCTGTGCCTCGTCCCCAACACCCGTGTGGCCGGACACAAGAGGACGGATGGAGACTCACGTGCTAAAGGTCCGAAAACACTGGAACGTCACAATCGGAACCAGTGTAATCGAATCTCCCCCTTACACAAACACACGGCCCCAGCACCTGGACGGCCGGGTGCAGACTGAGAATTCTCAGAATCCAGGCTTCTCTCCCAACGGGCAGTGTGGAGGCAGCCCAGCCTGCACAGAGCATCTGTCCTTCGGGGCCACCACCGCCGTCTGACAATGACAGCCTCTGACATCTGGGAACTTAGCAGGGGGTCTGTCCATCCCAGGCACCTTGGGGTCCCCTGCTGGACGCCATCTCACAAACGCGGACACCAGAGGTCACCCCGAGACTGTCGCCAAGTGACGCAAAACAAGGACACAAACACAGGGCGAAACCAAGCCCCCGGACAAGCCACACAAGAGCAAAAGCGACCCGTCTGCTGGCTTCTCTGCGATGACTTCCCGACCTCCGACTCCAGTCTGCTGTCTCTGCAGGTGGGATCTGCTGAGAAACCCAACCATTTGCCCCCCTTTCTGACAGCACTCGCTCTGAGCGAATCCCTGCCCAAGTCCTATAGCAGCCTCCCTCCTGCCGAGAGGCCCCGCGGCTCCCGATCCCCCGGTGAGTGGTCATCCCCACTTGCTCACCTATAGGAGTGTTTGTCCCTGGTGGTCCCCGGAGCCCAGGACGCACTCACCGCCAGAGCGGAGAAAGGCTGAAATGCGCCATTCCCTGAAAGCGTGCCAGGGCCGGGCCTGTGAGCCGTGCGCTGTTTTGCCGCAGTCCACCTCAGAATCCTCCGTGCGGGCCCCGACGACTGACGGCTTCCGCGCTCAGCTGAGCTCGGCTCAAGCCCAGCGAGGAGCCTGAGGGTTCTGGAAGGGGCCGACCTGCCCCAGCCGCTTCTGGAGTCTTGCCCTGTCAGACAGCGTTGCCTTCCTGAGACCCAGCCCTTCAGTCAGGCGGCGGTAAAGACTAAAGACCGCTCTCTGCGGCATCCTGGCAAATGGGCACGGCCTCATTTTAAGTGATGTAGTGACCACGGGACAGTTATAGTCTCAAATTTCGCACCATACGTGCATTTCACCAAAGCAGTTTAAAAATGTCTTGGGGCGCCTGGGTGGCTCAGTTACGTGTCCGACTTCGGCTCAGGTCACGATCTCACGGTTCGTGGGTTCGGGCCCCGCGTCGGGCTCTGTGCTGACGGCTCGGGGGTCCCGTCTCCCGGACCTTCCCAGCCCCACTGACAGGCTCCACCTTACCTCCTCTGCCCCTCGTCCTGATCTCCCACACTCACAGACCACCACCTCTGTCCCCTCGAACCCAGGACTCAGCCCAGCCTTCCCCTTGTCAGTCACCCACCCCAAGGAGCTCCAGACCCCTGGCCACCACCTCAACATTCTGTACTTTTCTAAGTGACTCTGTCCCCTTGTCTTTTCCCTCATGAAACCCTAAATGCCCTGGAATCGATCGGCAAAAACCTCATTCTTCTCCCCCTTCACCCCCTTGTCGTAGCCACTCTCCCGGGACCCTCAAGAATGATTCTTTCTGCCGGAGCCCTGGCACCCCGAGCTTGGGGGTGTGGTGATGTCTGCTGGGCCTCTGTGACTGTTTTTATTTTAATTTTATTTTTTTTTAAGTTTATTTATTTATTTTGAGAGAGTGTGTGTGAGAGGGAAGAACAGAGAGAGGGAGAGAAAGAATCCCCAGCAGGCTTGGAGTTATTAGCGCAGATCCCAATGTGGGGCTCCATCTATGACCACGAGATCATGACCTGATCCCAAACCCAATCTCATGACCACAAGATCATGACCTGAGCCCAACCCAGAGTCAGAAGCTTAACAGACTGAGCCACCCAGGCACCCCTCTGTGGCCGCTTTTCGACCATGCCCCCACCCACTCGCCTAAAACTCCAGCCTCGAATCTCGTATCGCCAGACTAAGTCACCTGCTGTCCCTCGCTGCCGTGGCCTCCACGCGGGCCACTGCCCCACGTTTCTGAACTTCGGCTCGGCGTCCACTGACACGCTGTGTCCTGCGGCTGCTCACAGCTTAATCTGGGGAGTTTCGGTACACATATGTGCGGTCTTCCAAGCCCTGTCGGATTCTCTTGGGTTCTCCAGTGGCCCTGTCTCCACAGCCAGACCTCCTCCCCACTGAAAGTGGGGTTCCCAGATCACCAACGTCAGCGTCACCGAAGGGCTGACCGCAGACTTCGTTAGGCCTAACGCTCTCCCTTTATTGGGCCTTTATTGCATGCGGGAAACCAAACATGGCTGGAGAACGCCCACACAATCCCTCTGATGGGTCCCCTGCCAGTCAGGACCACTTGGAGTTGCAATCGCCCCGTGCTCCTCGGGTCCTCTGAGCCTCCCGCTTTTTCCTACATGAATACCCCACACCGTCTCCTCCTTCCTCAACCCAGCACCTCCTCCCACATCGATGACCCTGCCCCCTACTTCACGGAGAAAATGGAAGCCATCAAAGGAGAACAGACCCCTACCTCACACCTCCACTCATATCAGCATCACTTCCACGGGCTCCTCTCCTGCCAATCTCACAGGAAGGTGAGGCCAGAAGTAGTCGGTGTAGAGAATCGCGTGGCATAAAACCCTGAACAGATTAATAATGGCAGTCGGGAATTTGACTCTGGGTCCTCCCACAGTCAATACAAATTATACATATGGACCATTCTGCCCATAAGTTACTCTGTACAATCATTTCCCAATTTTCAAAGCGTAAGTTATGTGTAGGGTTTTTTTTTAACCTACCAACAGGTCACTGTATCCTATATCCCACTCACATATTTTTCTATGCAGGTGGATCTTGAAGACATATTTTTCTTGAATAGGGAGAGCCTTCTCATATATATCTTTTTTAAAAAATTTTTTATGTTTACTGTACTTTTGAGAGAGAGAGAGAGAGAGAGACAGAATGTGAGTGGGGGAGGGACAGAGAGAGAGGGAGACACAGGATCCGAAGCAGGCTCTGGGCTCTGAGCTGTCAGCACAGAGCCCGACGTGGGGCTTGAACTCACAGACCGCGAGATCATGACCTGAGCTGAAGTAGACACTCAACTGTCTGAGCCACCCAGGCACCCCTCGTATGTTTCAACCCTTCTTTCTTCATCAAAGAATAACAGTGGCATTGTAATAGAAGAAAACCACTTTTAACGAGAAGTTGGTGTTACATGTGGCACAGATAGAAAACATTTTGGCAGGTTTTATAACAGAGGTAGAAATTGGTTCCTGAAATCCTTCTCTCCGTCTGTGAAATTCTGGGAGAATTTTGATCACCACCGTGTTATTTTGTGTAGCTCCAAGAACCTAAAAGGCAGGCCTGCTGAGGCGGAATTTACACAGACGTTAGTTCAGATTTAAGGATGAAATGGGGTTGAAGAGTACGTTTAAGAATTTTTAAACTACTCATTCAAATACTAGCTGTGATTTTGTTGTTCTCTGGTGATATTGTTTAATTTCCTAAGAGACGATGACCAGTCCTCACTCTGAAGGACTGATCACATGTTCTTCTCTGATATTTCAGAAGGAAGAACCACCTTTCCTTCCGTGTTAATTTTCTTTGTGCTCTGAACATAATCAACACCTCTTCCTGCCCGGCTCCCAGAAGGCTTTCTGCAAACATTATACTGCTATTTGGGTTTTTTTTTTTTCTGTTTGTTTGTGTGTTGGTTTTACTACTATGACAGAAGGCCACAATTTAAGCTATGCAAGATATAGATAAAGATATATGTGTGTTTGAGGGCGCCTGGGTGGCGCAGTCGGTTGAGCGTCCGACTTCAGCCAGGTCACAATCTCGCGGTCCGTGAGTTTGAGCCCCGCATCAGGCTCTGGGCTGATGGCTCAGAGCCTGGAGCCTGTTTCCGATTCTGTGTCTCCCTGTCTTTCTGCCCCTCCCCCGTTCATGCTCTGTCTCTCTCTGTCCCAAAAATAAATAAACGTTGAAAAAAAAATTAAAAAAAAAAGCTATATGTGTGTTTGTGTGTGTGTATATATATATCAGTACTTAAATCAAGAAGCCTTCAGATGAGAAATTAAAAGGCCACCTGATAATTATTTCAATAGTAAGTCTAGTTTATCTTTTATAAGGGACAGTGGCTAATTCTGGAGCGGTTACCTATCTCTTGCCATGTTTCATGACTTGTTTCCTTATTTTAAAAAGATATCGTTCTCCCTATTCAGGGACCACAAAGCCCAGAAGACCCTCATGCTGGTGTTCTCAGGTTGTGAGCCCTATTCTGAATGCCCCCTAGAAAACGTTTACATAGTGCCCTTCACGGAGGACAAACAGGATCGATTAAAACAGCCGTGTCTCCTCAATGGAGTTTTGAAATCAAGTGTGTAGAAAAATCCTATATCACATTCTGCCCCCAGGTCTTGTTCTAATTTAATCACATTCATAGGAAACAACAATATTGATTTCTATGGGCAGCTGGTAATAACTTCAGGTACACAACATCACAAGGACTTGCAAACCTAAGCAACATTGCGTAACTAATGAATGCACAAAAATAAAACACTGTAAGGACATGTTTAGAGATATGCCAAAATCTAAAAAGATTAAATTGCTTCCAACTGTACAACAAATACTTACAGACCTACCGCAAATAAGTATATAGGTTCTGAAAAAACAGGAGCAATGCCTTCCCTTAAGCAAAGTGATAAAATCGAATCTTTTGGGGGCCTACCAAGGATATTCCAAAACTTTATTAAAGAAGGCATATTAAAAAAAATCTTTTTAAAGATTAACTTGCAAGGGTTGTTCTTCGATTCTCAATATGTATACTTGCATTTTTATTCCACTTGATCATAAAGCCTTGCATGTATGTATTTAGTTACTTATTTATTTATTTTCTGAGGGACAAACCACATAGTCTGGAAAGTCTACTGGGACAAGGCATACACGTGTAATTATCAAACAGGCGCGATTTTGCCCCACAGGGGACATTTGGCAATGTCTAAGAGACACTTTTTTTAAGTTTTTAAGTTTATGTATTTATTTATTTATTTTGAGAGAGAGAGAGAGAGAGAGAGAGAGAGAGAGAGAGAGGAGGAGGACAGAGACAGAGGGGGAGACAGAGAGTTCTAAGCAGGGTCAGCACTGTCAGGAGAGAGCCCTACATGGAGCTCAAACTCATGAACCACGAGATCATGACCTGAGCTGACATCAAGAGTTGGACGCTTCACCGACTGAGCCACCCATGGGCCCCTTAGGGACATTTTTTAATTGCCACAATTGTCGGTCAGGGACAGGAAGGGGGTACTGGAACCTGGCGGGTAAAAGCCAGGAATGCTAATAAACAGCTTCTAGTGCATGGGACGGCCCCCACAGCAAAGAACTGGCTAACTCAACACGTCGATGGTGCGGAGGTCGAGAAACGCTGGTATAAGTATTTCGGGTTTTGGCATGGCTGAGCAGGATTCCATATTTTATTTACACCATAGTTTGTTTCTCTGTCTACCTGCTGATGGCCACTGCATCGTTTCTAGTGCTTGGCTATTACCAGGAATGCTGCTGTGCACATTTGGGAGCAAGCCTTTGCACACGTAGACAACTTCATTTATGTTGGACACACAGACACTTTAAATGTGATGAATTCCTACTTGTCAATTTTTTTTCTTTCATGAATTATGCTTTTGCCTGTGTGTCTCTTTGCTCGCTGCCCCACCCAAGCTCAAGATGATTTTCTCCCAAGTTTTCTTACAAAAGCTGTAGTTTTAGTTCCTACAAATTTAAGGGGCGACTGGGTGGCTCAGTCGGTTGAGCGTCCGACTTCGGCTCAGGTCATGATCTCGCAGTCCCTGAGTTCGAGCCCCGCGTCGGGCTCTGTGCTGACAGCTCGGAGCCTGGAGCCTGCTTCGGATTCTGCATTCTCCCTCTCTCTCTGACCCTCCCCCACTCATTCTCTCTCTCTCTCTCTCTCTCTCTCTCTCTCTGTCAAAAATAAATCAAACATTAAAAAATTTTTTAAACAAATTTAAGTGTACCATCCATTTGTGGTTAATTTTTAAGTATGTTATACAGTAAGGGTTAAAGTTCATTTTTTTTTGCATCATCATATACAATTTTCCCAGCATGATTTATTGAAAAAGCTACCCTTTTCCACTGAATTGTTTTGCACCCTGTCAAAAAATCAATCATTTCATCTCATAATAAGCATCATTTACATTTTGTAAGTGTATTTTTAATTCTGTGCATGTGTACTCATGTTTTATTTCCCTTCAATTCTAAAATTTAATAGCATCCACCACTTAGAGATCAGAGTGTAGATTGGCTCTGGAAAATCTACTGAGAGGGAAATTAGAAGCAATATCGATTCCAATTCGAAATATTGAGAATTAGAAAATACCTTGGAACTTGGCCTCTAGCCTTTTGCTTAAAGGAAAATGATGTTCTACTGTAGCATAGGTTTTTTTAGATTTATATTCGTATTTCCTGTGTTTAGTTCCCTGGAAATTAGAGGAACCTGACACGTATGCTCTCTTCTAATACATTCAACTTGTACTGAATGTTTCATTTCACAGTGAACAAAAAGCACGTGCACAAATGTCAGGTGAATTTTGTTTAAAGTGGAGGTGAAAGCCGACTGCTGCACGATCCCTGAGTTTACTTTGAATGACGGTAACTGGAAATACGGGAAGAGAATGGGACTGACGAGTGAGAACACGGCGGATAAAATCCCACAAACATCTCTCAATCACAGGTCTTTAGAACCTGTTCAAGTCACTAACAAAAACCAAACCCGGTCAACTTGGGTAAGTTCATTGAGATGTGTTGTTCAACTTCTGCTCTCGGATACATTTCACGTCCATACCATCGTCCTCAACGAATATTGACATCACGTGCTTTCCTGTCAATTCGACACCGAACCACAGCTAGGTCAAGAACAAGCTTATGTGGTTTCTGGCTTTTTAAGAACAAACAAAAAAATCTTTCAACAACAATTTTGCTTTATGTCCCTCCTACAAGTTACTACCTATATTCCCTTTTTATTCCTACACGTCTCCTTTCCCCATAGCTGTCCCTTTTACAGATATATCCTGGACTTATTTTTGCAAATGCCACCAAAGCATCAGTGTAGAGACCATGACATGGGCTTCCTCATAAAGCAAAGCCCTCAAGTCCTCTGAAACAAAACCTGTGCCGCATTTTTTTTTAATTTTTTTTTTCAACGTTTATTTATTTTTGGGACAGAGAGAGACAGGGCATGAACGGGGGAGGGACAGAGAGAGAGGGAGACACAGAATCGGAAACAGGCTCCAGGCTCTGAGCCATCAGCCCAGAGCCCGACGTGGGGCTCGAACTCACGGACCGCGAGATCGTGACCTGGCTGAAGTCAGACGCTTAACCGACTGCGCCACCCAGGCGCCCCTGTGCCGCATTTTTAAGAGACAAGGATCTCTCCTCGAAGCCTTGGTCTTATTTAAAGCCTACAGTCATTATGAAAATTATATTCAGTTTTAGGAGATCAGGTTGGAATACAGTAACTGGCAAACTGATTAATGAGCACACCCTAAGTCACATGGAGCAAACATGAGACACTGAGTGAAGTTTCCAGCAGCTCCCTCCCTGAGGCCGGGCGTGGGCAAGCTGCAGCCCTGCAGACCCCATGGCCTCATGAGGAGGACAAGAGCAGGGATCTCACCTGCTAGAACCCCTGGCTTAGCAAGAAATTCACATTGTCACAGTAATAAGCAAACCAAAGCTGACGATCGGAAGAAATACCCTTCTTGATGTTTATTGACTGTGTTTTACATATTGAGCTTACTTCTCTAATTTTTTTTTTTACATTTATTTATTTTTGGGAGACAGAGAGAGACAGAGCACAAGCTGCAGAGGGGCGGCGAGAGAGGGAGACACAGAATCTGAAGCAGGTCCCGGGCTCGGAGGTCTCTGCACAGAGCCCGACGCGGGGCTCGAACTCACAAACCGTGGGATCATGACCTGAGCCGAAGTCGGACACTTACCCGACTGAGCCACCCAGGCGCCCCAAGCTTACTTTTCATACGGGTCTTGGCACTATCTTCATTTTTTAACAATTCTTTGTATAAATTGATGTATTGGTAAGTGCTTATCGCTCTGACAGTTACATAGAAAAAGATAAATATTGTAACTGCCATCACACCAGTAAACAAAGAGAAAGGAAAAAGCCAAAGAATATAAATGATACATCTCGACCCAAATAGAAACTGTGCAGACATCATTGCTTAATAAGCCAGGTAAAAATTATTTTCTATATAAACCAAGCATCTACTATACCATAAATTGGAACCAAGAAAATGTCAGGAATTTGGAAGGCAAGTGGTGTTATGAAACCATTCACTTCTGGGTTCCTTCAATCTCCAATTACAGCAGTTTCATGTAATTTTCCCTAGAGGATCCTTCTGTTCAAGGGGTTATATTAAAAGTAAAAGAAAAGATGAATTCCAAATCTATGCCGATACAAATACATGTGCAAAAAGAAGCAAAACAATTTTAATTGCTTATATCATAAATTGAAGACGATAAAAGAACATTATGGTCGGAATTCTACTCGTATCTTCAGAATGAAATGCAACATACACTTATCTCTAAGACTGTGCACGTATTTCAAGTTAATAAGAAGGCAGGCTTAAATTATTTGAAAAGCATTATTTAGCACCATCGTAGAGTGCTTAAATGCTATTAATATGGAAATAAAAGTGTATCCATTTTAATACATTTCTTTAAAAAAAACCTCTATGACAGCCTTTTAAAATATAATTATGTAACATGAAGATTATCAATACTCAATATTGCCAAAATATTGAAGGAATATTTACCATGGTACTATATAAGGAGCACAGAATGCCTGAAATCTGCAGTTGTAAATGTTCTAACATGCTGATGCCATTAACTCTGCAGGGTCTCAACTCTGGCTGCACATTCCCCAGTAAAACAGCATCTATAGGCAGGGGTCTAGGCATCAGCATTTTAGAACTCTTTTCGGGAAATTCTAAGTTTTAAAAAAATTTTTTAACGTTTATTTATTTTTGAGAGAAAGAGGCAGAGCATGAGGGCGAGAGGGACAGAGAGAGAGGGAGACACAGAACTGGAAGCAGGCTCCAGGCTCTGAGCCATCAGCACAGAGCCCGGTGCGGGGCTCGAACTCACGAACCCTGACATAGTGACCTGAGCTGAAGTCGGACGCTTACCCGACTGAGCCATCCAGGCGCCCCCTATTTTTTTAAATTTAATTTATTTATATTTATTGAGAGCGAGAGGGAGAGAGAGAATCTCACACAAGGTCTGTGCTGTTGGCACAGAGCTGGGATGTGGGGCTCGAACTGTGAGATCATGACCTGAGCTGAAACCGAGAGTCGGACGCTTAACCGACTGAGCCACCTAGGTGTGCAACTAATTTTTTATTTAAACATTTTCTTTTGAAATAATTATAGATTCATATGCAGCTTGCTTGAAAAACACCACAGATGTCCCATCTGTGCATCTGCCCCGTTGCCCCCAATGGTAACATCTTGCATAATTATTTCTTAGTTCCTTGTTTTAAGCATCTTTAAAAAAAATGTAGCTGTACCGAAAGTTGCAAAGATAGTACAGAGAAGCCCCTGCAACCTTGACCCTGTTTCCCCAATAGTTACACTTCACAGAATTAGGTGATTCTGTGTTTCAGTGGGTTGAGAGCTATCAGCTACTCCACAGAAAAGTATTTATTCAAAGGATTGTATTGAAAAACTCAAATGCCAAACCTATGATAAGGCAAATATATACATAAAAATAACCCAAAATAACCCGAAACAAAGAACCTTCCATTATCAGTTGAAGACGATTAACATAGACATTAATTTATATCTACTCTTACTGATTTAGAAAATATGCACACTAGTAAAATATTCATGTGGACTAAAACTTGTGTTGTAAGAGTAGGGTTTCTCATTCCACTGGGGACATATACAACCCCAGTGGATCCCCACAGACACAAGCTTGTTTGGGTGCAGTCGATCACTGGGATTTCTGGGCGTGGCCACCTGAGCCAATGAATGCTATAGTTTTTGGTCTGGCTGATTCTGTTTTCAAGAACACAGACTCCACCTTAGGTAAGAGAAAGTAACATTTTTTAAAATCTATTTTGGCTCACCTATCCTATTTTTTAATGTATCGCTTTGTATAGATCTTTTAGTTGTTACTTTGGGTATTACATTTTACATATACAACTCATTACAGACTTTCAGTGTCCACATTTTGCTTTGTAAAGTGGAAGAAAATTACTCTCTCCACTTGATAATTTGTTTTAAATGTTTCATTTACATACACTGAAGACTGCATTACACGAGGCAGTCATTTTTGGCTTCGGTTGTCAAACACAAGTTAGAAAATTTTGAGACAAAGGGTATTTATACTGTACTTGGTTGCATTTTTATTCATTTGATTTTTCTTTTTCACTCCTGATACTACAGCTTTAATTCTGTTGTCATCTCATTTCTGATTTAAGAACTTCCGAGCTGTCAGCTCACAGCCCAACGTGGGGCTCGAACTCACGAGCCATGAGATCCTGAGCTGAGCTGAAGTCGGACGCTTAACCGACTGGGCCACCCAGGGGCCCCTACTTTGTTGATTTTGAAAAGAATAAGTAGGCATTCCTGGCTCCCACTCTCATCTCCAGGAAGAATTGGGTTAGACCCAACCCACGCTGAGTACTTGCTCCCTTCTGATTGTGAACCGTCCACGAAAAGAACCCCACCCAGGGTCGCTTTTAGAAAACAAAAGCAGAATGTTACTAGCGAAATCATTTATGAACAATCAGGAAAGAGGTCTTTATCGCTCTGTTCTCCAATGAAGTCTGGGAAGAAACAGAGAAGGTGGTCAGAGCTTTGAACTAAACTTGGCGTAAATGAACTTGGCCTTTTCTCCCCGGAAATGCATCTCTTGACCTTGAATGCCAGGTTGCGGGACAGAAG
The DNA here is from genome assembly GCF_018350175.1 of Felis catus. Taxonomy (NCBI): domain Eukaryota; kingdom Metazoa; phylum Chordata; class Mammalia; order Carnivora; family Felidae; genus Felis; species Felis catus. The sequence continues at coordinate 5,716,853 of NC_058380.1, forward strand.
AAATGGCAGGGATGTGCGGGGGGAGGCCTGTGACCCTTCCCTCGAAGGTCGGAAAGCTTGGCCCTCTGGCCAGCCGCTGCTCACAGCTCTGAGACGTCCGTGCCAACTGTCCCCAGGCTGGCCCCGTTGGCGATGGATGCTGAGTGAGGGTGACCCCCGCGAGGAGACTCTGTGACCACGTGAGGTCTGCCGTGCCAGACCCTGGGCCACACAGCATCTTGTGAACAGACACGCCTGCAAGGCTGCAGAGGTCGGCACAACGGCACAAAGCGGGAGCATCTTTGCTTTTTTCTACCCATCTAACCCCTTTGAGGTGTGAGATCAATACCAAATCCTCAGAATGTTTTAGTCATAATAAACTGACTTTTTTTTCCGATGGAGGTTTGCATTAATGTCTTTGCAATCATGTTCTGCTTTAAAGTGGTATCTCAGGGTCCTTGGGCCCCGGTCTAGGAGAATATCTGCTGGGAGAACGTGCTGTGAATTACTATGACATTTGGTTCAGGAGGTACCGGTATCCTACCCCTCAGCACCGCGGCAGGCAGCTGTGGGCGCGTTCCTAGAGCCGTTTGCACACAGCTCGCAGGAGCCACGGGAGGCATAAAGGACCTTGTTTTCCAAATACTGAGGATCTGTGCTCTTACGGCCGATCGCGGCTTCCGATCACAGAGGGCAGACAAAGAGGTAGACGGTCACTATTGCAGCGCCTCCCCAAGTACCGCGAGCCCACTCCCCCCTGGGTGAGGTGACTTCCGTGGGATTAAAAGGGATGGTGGCCTCCACACCCCTTCTTTGTCTTTCCTCTTTTTCCTCCTTTGAGAGACAGACGTTGAAGAGTGGGGCATTCAAAGGCAAGTGCATACACAGGGAGAGTCAGGAAGTCCCTGCACGTGGCCAAGGAAGTGCAGGCTCAGAAGAGATTCGTGGAGACCTTAAGTTTACAACTCAGCCCCATCCTCAACACGGAGGCAGCCTGCGGTGCTCTAAAAACAAACCACAAAACAAAGCCAGCAAACTGTGGGACCTGGGAGACAACATTAAGGGGACCAACATATTCCTGGTGGGAAGGAAAAGGAGAGAGAGAGAGAGAGAGAGAGAGAGAGAGAGAGAGAGAAAGGAGGAGGGAAGGAAGGAAGGAGAGAGGGAGGGGGGAGGGAGAGAGGGAGGGGGAAGGAGGGAGGGAGGGAAGGAAGGAAGGGAGGAAGAAAGGAAAGGAGGGAAGGAAGGAAAGAAGGAAGGAAGGAAGGGAGGGAGGAAGGAAGGAAGGAAGGAAGGAAGGAAAGAGAGAGGGAGGGAGGGAGGAAGGAAGGAAGGAAGGAAGGGAAGGGAAGGAAGGAAGGAAAGAGAATATTGGGGCAGCCAAATTCCCAGAGACAGAAAAATGTAATGGCGGTTGTCAGGGGTTGGGGGGAGAGAGGAGCAGAAAGCTAGTGTTTAATGAATGTAAATTTTCTGTTTTGCAAGATGAAAAGAGTCCTGGAGATGAATGGTGGGGATGATTGCACGACAATGTGAAGGAACTTAATGCCAATGCACTCTGCCAAGAAAAATGGTTAAGATGATAATTTAGTGTTATGTGCATTTTACCACAATTGTAAAAATTGAAAAAAATTATATAATGTAAGCAATGACTTCCTGTTAAATTCTTTTCATGTTACCATACGAATGATATCAAACATTTATCACCTATATGTTTTCGTTTCAGCTGTACTTTTCGTCTGTGCGTGTGTTGATTTCCCTCACAGTCAAATACAATTATAAAAGATACCTTTTGAGATTATGTGCCCATAGACCCATGATGTAATAAAATAGGAGTGAACTCTTTTTAATTAAAATTATCTAATGCTATATCAGCTTCTAGTGCCCAGCCAGCCAAGCACCCCATAGCCTGGGAGTTTTTTAATGGCTTCTCTGCTAAATGTTCATAAGACAAATTTGACAACCTTACTAACTTCCAAATACTCCTAACCTGACAAAACCAAAAAAAAGCAAAAACAAATAACAACAACCACAAACACAGAGATGGGGGGTGAGGGTGGGGGGTGGGGAGAAGGTAAGAAAGGAACCAATGCGATTGAAGCTATTGAAATAATTCTGACTCATGCTGCCTGTGAAGATTATAATATAATAAGATCAAAGTACTGACTGCAATTTGAAATTCGGGAAGAACAAAGTAGTCTTGTTAGGGCATTAGCTCCCTGTGCTCACAAAAAGGGTCTGTGAGTTTTCCTCCAGGACTTTGAATTCCTATCCATATTTCCTCCCCTTTTAATCATGTTCTCTTCAGACATTTTACACTTTAAAATTTTCGTGGGAAATTTCTAACAACGGACCGGTCAGTTTTTTGCACATTACTCTTACTTTCTTGCTAAGGGTGTCGTCTGTCATATGAATCAAGTGTAAAGAGACTTTCTAGAATACTAAATTAGGCCTTGAGGTTCATCAGGCAGGTGCCATTTGGTGTCGTTCTGTCCCTGGGTTGCAGCACAGTGACAGAAAGCTGGTGCCTCCGTACATTTCTTATCATCGGTGGGGGGGGAGGGGGGTCATCACTGCATCAGATTCAGGGTCACTCATAGTGGAAAAGGGATCCTGGAAATCTTCCTCAAGGAAAGAGAAGGGAAGGGCTGAGTGACATCGTGTCCCTACGGCTGCTTTTCTGAAGAGTTAGACTAGAAAGTACAGTATGAGATTTTTTTTCTTTCCATTGAAATCATTCCTTTTATCATATTATCTGAAAGAGCCAAGCCAGGGTGGAACCACGTTATGTCCTCCTAGGCACACAACAGGTGCTTTCCACAGTCGGTGAGGAAAGTGACAAGCTGGAGTGGACCACTAATGTCACCCCCATCCTTTATTATTTTGTTGGTGAAAACACAGGTCCCTAAAGAACTTTAAGCGACCTGCACAATGGAAAAGAGCGTGTTTGATGTTCACCGTCCTTTGAGTCATGGACCATGTGTGGGGAGATTAATGATAACAATGGCTAAGTGTGGGCAAGGTTTCTATGGTGCAACTGAGTTAGACTCTCAGAATTTGTTTACTCTGACTCACTGGAGCCTGTGTCATTAGCCCACGAGGAGGGTAATTCTTAGTTGACCCTCGCGTGCCTTCGAAAGCTCAGTCCGAAAAACGCACAGTTCGGGAAATTAAACTAATTTAACTTCCCGATCTGATTGGGTTAGCAGGATGCAAATAATGAAACTGACTCACAATAGTCTAAAAATCCCTCTAGTTTTTTTGCAAAATTATATCCATTTTTCAATTCTGCAACATTTATTTATACTTTACAAAAGTATTTCTTGAGTCCACAGCGACTCTTTGACAACCCATCTCTCATGTGAGAGGGAAAAAAAAAAGTTTTAATGGGAAAGAAAACAGACCTTGATTTTTCACATAAGGTAAAAAAAAAAAAAAAAAAATCAGAAACACATCTGCTGTGTTGGTTCTCATGTGCCCAAGAGGAAAAACAAAAATAAAGACCATGTCAAGAAAACTGTTGCCACTATGGGGTCTGTCGTTCATGATTTGTAAATGTGTCTCCAGCAAAGTGAGGGCAGAATCCCCTTTCTCTCAGCTGCCTATAAATAATTCACATTTTTGTCAAAAGACTCTCCTTTAAGAAATGTAGAAAATTGATTCTGATGGGAAAAGGAAATATAACTCATGAGGGAATGGAGGAGGAAATACACAGAGATGATTTATCCTGTCGCATTTTATGTCTTGATATCCAGTGTATGTCTGATGAGGAATAAGACAGACTCATGAAAACACAGACATCCATTCTTGGATGCATGAAACCAGGACTCTGAGAATTTAGCCTCATATCAGATTGTCTCCCCATGTTTACGATCCTGAAAGAGACATGCGCATTGATTAGAGCCTATGTTTTATCTAGACAAACCCTCTTGCATACAGATGAGTAAACTGAGGCCTGGGAAAAGGAGCTCAGCCGAATTTACAGAACTCGCTAACTTTGTCACGTGGGTGGGTGAAGAGCCCCAAAGATTATTGAACAATCTTGTTATACGATTGTTTGAAGCGTGTCAACTAAGTTAGGCAAGATGTCCAATTCCTCTCCCCTATTTCAAATTAAAAATTCCAATGGGAACCGAGCTAAAATACACACACAAGAGCTGGTGTAAATGCCACCTGAGCATTTCCCTGGGCAGGCTTTTTTGTCTTTAATGATCATAGTCTCAGCATCTTACCAAAGCCTTTCTGGTCTCTGCCCGAGGTCTCAGAGGCACTGGGTTGCCTATGTGTCTACACTGAGCAAATGATCCTCGTGAGGTCTCCACTCCTCCGTGTCTGATCGAATGCAACGGTCTCAATACATGACTCCCTTTTCACCTCCTAATTAAGATCGGAGCCCAGCAGCCCATCTCCACATTCCCTGGCCCCTTGTCTTTGTTTTGCTCCATAACCTTTGATGACTTCTGCTATTCTCCAGTTTTACTTATTGGTGACCTTTGTGGTTTCCACACTGAACAGCAAGCTTCATGAGGACAGGATTTTCTTTTTTATGCCTTTGTTGATGGCCCCACGCCTGGGGCCTAGAAAAGGGCCTGCCTATCCTGTAAGCATTGTGTACGTTTTTGTTGAATGACGTCGATTGCTGTGGGAAGGTCGTCTGTGACTGGAACGTGGAAGTTTCTTCTTGTCCGTCCGGGAAGGTACCCGCAGCACCCTCAGCCGCCCCATTCAAGGCCACAGAACGCATGTGTACATGACGTCAACAATGCCACTCTGAAACTCCTCCTGTGCTCTGCGATGGGAAAAACTCGTTCTTATGTCATTGGGCATTTTCCTGACTTTTTTAAAGCTCAGAACACGACCATCTACTCCTCTTTCTGTTTGCATTTCTGCTAAGACAACCCCCACTTTTTTAAAGTTTATTTAGAGAGGGAAAGAGACAGACAGAGACAGAGAGAGCACGGGGGAGGGACAGAAAGAGAGGGAGAGAGAGCATCCCAAGCAGGCTCCACGCTGTCAGCTCAGAGCCCGATGCGGGGCTCAGACTCATCAACTGCGAGATCATGACCTGGGCCGAAGCCAGACGCTCAACCGACCGAGTCCCCCAGGCGCCCCTAACAACTCCCACTTTGAAGGAGTGACTACATGCCAAGATATAGCCTGAATGGGAGAGAATTTAGTAGGCAACCAGAGAACAGGGGATAAAGCACACACTGGTTAAGCTAACAAAGTATTCTATTTCTACATAAGGAAGTGCAAAATAAAGGGTCTCTGACGTAGCTGTACGTTCCAAGGGTTCTCTATCAAATAAGCACGGCCCGACGGCCACGGTCAAGCCTAGACCACGTGTTCACATACGACGCTTCACCAAACACTTAAAAAAAATTGGGGCCATTCCTGCAGACAGTCAGCTTGCGGCTACTCTTTGTTTTTGGAGGAAATGTCTTTGTAAACTTGACCTTGCTATTATCAAATAAAAAAAAAAATCAGAACTTAACACAGAGAACTTTCATTCAAAAGGATCATTGCTTTCAAGGAAAGAAGCTACTGAGATAATGGCAATAGACTATCCAAGCAGGTGGAACCTCCGGCCAGAAGATCTGAAAACATCTCCTCTGGGGGTAGGACCCTCCCCCCCAAAAAAAGAGTTTTCTTACATAGCGGGGAAAGAACAGGCCAGGGAGAGACAGGTATGGGGAGTGGGGTCAAGGGTGCTGTGATCAGACAGCAGCCCAGATGGTATGCATTTCATGCCGAGGCCAGCAAACGCTCAAGAGAGGTCGTTCAGAGCCTGGGGGAAGAAGAGTGTCACCAAGTTTGATGAGTTAGCCTTTTGTTCTGACTGGTCAGTGGGGACAAGCAGTTCGGCCAGTTATTTATGAAACAAAGAATGGGAACTTGGAGGGTCCCTGTGTGACCCTGTCACAGGTAAACAAGGGGACATCTGCAAGTGAGTTCCGTCTAAGCCCTAAGGGGAAGGAGGGGTCTTTGCCATGAGCTCTTTTCACAACACAGAGGACAGGAACTTCACGCCTGCTGTTTCCCAAGATCTCAGGCTCTGTAAAGTTCTCCGTTGTCAGTATCAATACCTGATCAGAAATCGTACACAAAAGAGCTGAAGACTCCAAACGCTTGCCCAATGAACAATCGATGTCAGTGTCCAATTTTCTGTTGACCAAGGATTTTTTTAATACGTGACATCCTGTATCGTGACTGCAGCCTGTGTGGTGTCAGACTGAAAGGAATCCCTCCAACCCAAGACTAACCCAAGTCGACACTCTAAAACACCACAGAATGCCCTAAACTGCGGGGATAACTAGGAATCCAAGTCATAAAAAGAAAAACACGTCACCGAAATGCCTAGGGCCATTTTCTGAGTCCTCGATCAGGCCGTTGTCTCCAACCCAGCTACAGGTGCAAGACAGCAGAACGGGTGAGCACCGTGGAGCTTTGTGAATAGGTTAAAGTTGAGAGATCTTCCATCGAAACTCAAGATTTTCTATAGGATACCTATGGTTTCAATCCTCAGCTTTCTGATCCTCAATCTAAAAGAGAGTTGATGTCATCACACTGTAAAGTTTTTCTCAGTGTTAATGACAAAATGCTTGTCAAAGTCCCAGCCAGGGATCCCTACTGACGATGGCGACACCCTGAGATCTAGGGCGTCACTTATCACTTTCACTGGATCACTTCCGACAGACTCTCATGGACTCCCTCAGACGTGCTTAGCCGTACACGGCGTAAGGAAGAGATTATAAGGAAATAATCTCCCTGACGATTTCTAAGTTACTCACTAACTCCAATCGTAACTCGCCATGGAAGTTTCTTTTGAGGGGGAAACCGCATTCCTATCTGGGCCCCCAAAGAGATCTGGCAGGATGCCTACCATTTCTTCTGAACTTGTCCTCAGAGGTTGGCGAAGTAAAACATTTTTTGAAATTTTTACTTATTTTTCATGTTTAAGTTTATTTATTTATTTTGAGAGAGAGAGAGAGAGAGCACACCAGTGGGAGAAAAACAGAGAGAGAGAGAGGGAGAGAGAGAGAGAGAGACCGACAGAATCCCAAGCAGGCTCTGCACTGTCAGTGTGGAGCCCAGTGTGGGGCTTGAACCCACAAACCATGAGATCATGACACACACTGACATCAGGAGTCAGATGCTTAAATGAGCCCCTCGGGTGTGCCAACTTTTTAAAAAATTAATATGCTATCTGACCACTGCCACTGCAGGAGAAAACTGCTATTTTTAAACTGCCAGTAAAACACAGGAACAGTTCCACTAAAGAAGCATCATTTCTTTGTTTTAGGTGATAATATCATTATCCTAAGACTTCCACAGTTATGGATCTGATCTGGTCAAGGAAATGCAGTGAAACGTTTTCTTTCAGATTATTAAGGAAAGGATTGTATGAGATGCTGCCCAAAGCTAACATATGCATAGCAAATAATAATTTTGGATTATTACCATTGGACTATGTTTTGAAGATCATGTGTGACACCTCTACTCAAGAATTATACAACTATCAAAAGGCACATCTAACAAGGGTGCAAATGGGTGACTCTTCTGCCTGGTTTATTATGATGTCGTGCATAAAAAGGATATATAGAAATATGAATGCCGTTACAATCCCTGTAATGTTGCAATACCCAGGAAACGACCGAGGGGGCCACTTAGAGGAAAGCTCAAAGGGTTTCAGCTGTACTTTGGGCCTCTCTGATGCTCACCCAGAGCTGCCAATGAACCCAGCTCATCGTAAACAAAATGGAATAGAATGAACCCTTTAATATTTTTATTAATTAGGACCTGAAAAGATTCCATTGAATTACTACTCTGTGACACGTATCAATCATAATTTTTTTCATTAACATGCATGAAATTAGATTTGATCTGGATGAGAGGGGAAAAAAGAGGGTTTTTTTTGTGTGTGTGTGTTTTGTTTTTTTACTAAGGAAATTTATTTTATTACCGCAGTGGTATGACATTGCCCATTCAAAATTAAAATTTACTGTATGTTTACAGTATGAGGAAGGAGGAAACAATATTCAGTGTTTAAATATGAATGAAGGTGTGCGGCAAGCATACTATAAATAATTTTGCTCGTGGATGTCATTTTGCAAAGTCCTTATACTTTCTCCGTAACTACTCATTCTTTCTTCCAAATTAGGGCGGGAGAAGAGAACTCTAAAGGGTGGAGAAAATCTCAAGAGATACCACTGAAAAACCTATAGATCTGAATCTTACCTGCAATACAATTGTGAGATGCTTTTCAAAGCCATGGTGTCTGGAATTCACATCCAACCCCCATAATTAAATGAGAAATTCTGACTCTATTGCATCATGGTGACAGACTCTCTGAAGGACATTAGTTCAATCTCCCTAAACGGTCTGTTGCTACCTAAACAGTTGTGCTATGACCGATTTTTAAACGATGCACTAATTATCCTTCTAGCTTGCTTAAAGTGACGTCGCAAATAATTTTTTTAAACGATGAACATTATTTTGCAAACCAGTGTCTCTTCCTTGTGAAAAAATTTAAAGTTGGTTTAAAAACTGTCTTCCATGGATGTTCTACAAATGAGAATTCAATTCAATGTAACTGAAATTCAAAAACGGGGGAGCACGTGTCTATATGGAACAGCCCAAATGACCAGACATTTCCTGGCCGCTCTTTCCTCTCGTCCACACCAACAGGGCTGAAGTGAATAACAACTAGAGAAACAGCTAGCGGGAAGGATGAGCTCGTTCAGAATCAGGGGCCACATACTGGGAGGGAGGGAGAGATGTATGTCTAATATTACTTAAGGATGAGTTTATGCTCACTTTATTATAGTAGTTTAGGGGCACCTGGGTGGCTCGGTTGGTTGAGTGTCTGACTTTGGCTCAGGTGATGATCTTGCGGTCCATAGGTTCAAGGCCCGTGTTGGGCTCAGGGCTGACGGCTCAGAGCCTGGAGCCTGCTTCAGATTCTGTCTCCCTCTCTCCCTGCCCCTGCCCCACTCACTTACACTCTCTCTCTCTCTCTCTCAAAAATAAATAAACATTAAAAAAATTATCTAAAAAAAAAAAAAGAAAGAAAATGTCTGGCTATTGGGGTTCCTGGGTGTCTCAGTCGGCTAAGCATCCGACTCTCAATTTCAGCTCAAGTCCTGATCTCACAATTGGTGGGATCGAGCCCCACGTTGGGGTACTTTCATTGCAGAGCCTGCCTGGGATTCTCTCTCTCCCTCTCTCTCTGCCCCTCTCCCACTCCTGCTCAATCTCTCTCTCTCTCTCTCTCAAAAGTAATAAGTTAAAAAAAAAAGAAATAATGAAAATGTCTGGATAAGGATCACAGCGGATTGGTCTGGGATTCGACTGGAACAAGGACTGAGGATGGGGCTTTGCTTTCACGGATTGTTCGCGTTTTTACATAACAATGGACAATACATCATTTGCACAAATGTCTAAAGCTGTATGGGTCCTACTGTCCCTAGATCTGCCAGCCTCCCCTGCCTCCCCGTCGGTTACTGTCGTTTGGCAAAATTTCACACCTATTTACTTTACCTCTTTTGGATCAAATTGAGAGGCATAATGGAAATAGTCTTTTTACTTTTCTAAATGCTTTCAGACATGTCATTTTAATAGCAGCTTCTGATCACGCTGCAGCGTGAATAACCCACCAGTGAGGATGTCTGACACTCTGAGGGGCGGTGGTGGAGGGAGAGGCGGGAGAGATTCCGTCCCTGCACCTGCTCCAAGACCCGGGCGCGTCGTCAGGCTCCGGCCTTCGAGGCTACCAGGCTCCTAGAAGGAGTTTCCGCAAAGGCAGCCCCTGTGGCACGCAAAATCCTGCCGAGTGTGGACAGGAGAGGTGCAGGTGTGCGTCATCTTCCCTGGTGGATTGGGTGGGGCCCCCTGACTCTCTCCTCTGCCTGGTCCTTGGGCTTCACAGTCTCCTCTGCCAACCCCCCCCCACTGCAGGCCCCCAGGCCCAGCCAACGCGAGCACAAAGTGGGGTGCAGCAAACTGCACCCTGCCTTCTCCCCATGGCATACAGGTGTGAGGTGGTGACGACTTTGAAAGAACTCCTTTCCCTAAAGACCCAGGGTCCTGGGAGAGAGCTGGGGGCAGGGTTGTGCCTGCTCAGAAGCGCCAATATGGGGAAAAAAAAAAAAAGACAAAATGTAAACAAACAAACAAAAACAAATAGAAAACCATAGGGATTGCAGGCCTTCTGCCATGTGCTTTTTTTTTTTTTTTTTTTTTGGTTTTAACTTCTCTTTACACCCGACATGGGTCCTGAACTTACAACCCTGAGATCAAGAGTCGTGTAATGTACCAACCGAGCCAGGCAGGTGCACCTGCCACGTGCCTCTAATAGTAGATTACAGGTCGGTAAAGTGTCAAATGCCTTCAAAGACCAGAATGCTCCTCAGCACAGCTATGCTCTAGGTGATCCTGCAAGGACAGGACCGGGCTGTGCTTAGTTAGGGCTGCATTGGCATCTCTGGGGAAGCTTTGCCTCCTATCTTCTCGTTGAATTCTATTCGACACTATGTATTCAACCTTGGAAGCTGTTGAAACACTCCTAAGAAACAAGGGGATGACAAATACACTGAAAATTACTTGGCTGCTAAAATATAGCTGATCCTCATGCTGGGGCATTTCATATGCCTGGATCCACTTATTCTAAAGTCTATTTGTAACATGCAAATCAACACTCGCAACATTCTAGTGGTCACTTGTGGATGTGCCCAGAGCAGCAAAAAATTCAAGTGCCTCAGGACACATGTTCTCAGCAGCAGCCGAATGACACAGTGTTCTGTCTTGTGCGGCCTCTCACGCAGAGGTGACGGGATGGAGGCAGAAGGGGACACTACGGTGAGAGCAGGAAGCTCCAGTTGGGGCCAGGTGGAGGGAGTTCGAATCCCACTCTGGCACCTGCTTCATGGAGCGGCCTCAGATGAGTTTCGTGAACAGTTTTCTCTGTTGTAAAATTAAAAAAAAAATGAACCAAGATGAACGATTTTTTAAAGTTCTAGAGGATAGTCTATGTGACATATGTACCTACATTCCTGAGGAGCTGTGGTTCTGTATACACTAATTTGCTCCTTGAAGTGATGTTACACAGTGGATATAATGAGATATCAACCATACTTGGATAACAAGAATCAACTATACTTTTGCTCATCCACGCGATTGCAAATACACAGACTCATATCCACGCACAGGCAATAAAACCAGAACAAAGAGGCAATCAGAGGAGGAAGAACTGGGATGTGTTATACTTACAGCAGGACCCTCCTTGTGACCAGGGTCTGCATAGACAAACACCATACAAGGGTATATATACCTGGGCATCACCCTCATCTCCGCCGACCGAAGGGGACGGCGAGGGGAAGTGTGAGATGAGACCCCTTAAACCAATAACTTTATCCGCAGTCTCCTCTCTCTCCACTCCAGAAAACCTGGAACCATACAGTTAGAATGATTTCCTTACTCTGATCATACTGAGCATGAGTGGAGGCCAAGGCCCAGGAAGGGAGCTGGCAAAATGAGGGCCGACAGGAGGCTCCAAGGGCCTACCTTCACCCATCTGGGACTTCCTTGGGGAAGAGGCAAGGATCCAGAACCTTCCCTGGCCTGCCCAGACCCTAACACCCCACCATCATCAGGCCCTAAAGGAACCTCAACCAGAAGTCTTGGATCCACACACAGGGTGATGTGGGCTGGGTCCACATTCAGAAAAGCACAGTGTCCTCGTCAAGGAGCTGTGGCCCCACGCACACCTTGAGAGAGACACTTGTGCATTCGAGGAAGGCTTCGATTAAAGGCATTGAAGATCACGACTGTTCAAATATCCGAAGGACCAAGGTGTGGTAAGGTGTGTGGGCTGCGGGCTCACGGGGGCAGGGGCCATCAGTGAGAGGGAAGGGGGGGAAGACCGGGAAGGGGGGCCGCCTGGTCTGCAGGAGGGCCCAGCCCCTTACCATTTTTTTTCACAAAAGAGACCGTTCTTCTTGTTACATCATTAAAATCTTTCAGATCATACTCGAGTCCGTGTATTTTTTCAAATATGTTGAGCAATCCTTACATGATAACAAGGGGATTGTTTATTTTTACCTAAAATGTCTTAGGAAGGTGTTTTTAAGAATTTATGGAGCGTTTATGATTATCGTCACTTAGGTATACTGTGAACTTATTTTTTTAAGACCTTTAAATATAGTACCAGATGTTGTTGGGGACACGGGAGTCAGTGCAGGTGAGGGAGTGAGGTGGTGGACATTGGGCATCAGCGTCCCCACCCGACCCACACGTGGGGCAAGCGCCTTCCTGCCAGGGCAGATGTGCACTGCCTCCCTGTGAACCCTGAGAGCCCCTGGGGAGCTTGGTCATCTGAGGTTTAAAACCTAGAGCCTGGGTTGATGGGGGGTGGGAGGGAGGGGAGGGTGGGTGGTGGGTATTGAGGAGGGCACCTTTTGGGATGAGCACTGGGTGTTGTATGGAAACCAACTTGACAATAAATTTCATACTAAAAAAAATTAAAAGTAGAACTACCTTATGATCCAGAAAAAGAAACAAAAACAAACAAATAAAACCCTAGAGTCTGGGGGCACCTGGGTGGCTCAGTCTGTTAAGCCTCTGACTCTTGATTCCAGCTCCATTCAGGATCTCATTGTTTGTGGGTTCGAGCCCTGGGTCGGGCTCTGTGCTGGCCGCTCAGGGCCCGGAGCCTGCTTTGGATTCTGTGTCTCCCGCTCTCTCTCTGCCCCTCCCCCACTCGTGTTGTCTCTCTCTCTCTCTCTCTCTCTCCAAATAAATAAATACGCTTAAATAAATAAATAAATAAGCGAGCCACTTTTTTTCAAGTCTGTCTGCCATCCAAAGACCTGTGGCTATTTTTCATTAGCTGACACTTTTGTTCAAAAAGTAAATAAATAAGTCAGTTAATATCCAGGTCTGTCCCTCAACTGGTAAATATCTCTGAAAATCCATTTTAGGCTTGGTACTTAAATATATATTTCTATTTTTTTTAATGGTAATCCTTTTTTTATCACTTTAATAAGAGCTCCATGAACAAAGTAGTCAATACAGATTCGTTATATTAAAAATACAGCTTTGGGGCGCCTGGGTGGATCAGTCAGTTGAGCCTCCGCCTTCGGCTCAGGTCATGATCTCGCAGTCTGTGAGTTCGAGCGTCAGGCCCTGTGCTGACACTTCAGAGCCTGGAGCCTGCTTCGGATTCTGTGTCTCCCTCTCTCTCTCTTCCCCTCCCCCGCTCAAGCTCTGTCTCTCTCACTCTCAAAAATGAATAAATGTCAAAAAAATTTTTTTAAATGCAGCTTTATGCTATAACCTGATGGCAAAAATATTGTGAAGAAATCATATTTTGTGAGTGAACTGACAAGAAATGAAGTCCAAAATCAAAGTGATGTCCAAGCAGGTAAAATCAGCAGCTGAGACGACAGCTCGAGTCACTCCTGGTGCAAATGGACCAAAATCTCCCCTTAGTCCAAGGACAGCTGAGTTCTGCGGCCCTGCCCTGTGAGCCTGCAGACAGCCTTCCTGATGTCTTTCCCATCTCGAAGGAAAGTCCTGGGCTTCTGGATTCGGTGTGGGGGTGACAAATGAATGAAGCAAAGGTGTGTGCCCAGAAGCCAAGGTTGAAGGTTAGGAGGTGAATTGTGACTTTACACACCCCTCATCTTTCCGTTGATATCTCGTAATACGAATCCACAGGATACACTCATATGAGAAAATTATTTACGCTAAAGAAATACAGTTCACATAAGCAAAGGATTTTCTTGGAGAAAATCACATTTTTAAAAAAATTTTTTAATGTTTACTTTTGAGAGAGAGAGAGACAGAGTGTGAACAGGGGAGGAACAGAGACAGAGGGAGACACAGAATCCCAAGCAGGCTCCAGGCCCTGAGCTGTCAGCACAGAGCCCGACACGGGGCTCGAACCCACGGACTCGGAGGTCATGACCTGAGCCGAAGTCGGACGCTCAACCGACTGAGCCACCCGGGCGCCCCAACATTTATACGTACATATCTGTATATGATTTTTAAGCTATAACTAGTTTAGCTGAACGTGGTCATTTTTCGATAAATACGAAAAAATAGTTACTCAACATGTAGAAAACTTCTGCGATCTGGGTAGAAAATAAAACATTCAAGGGCACCTGGGTGGCTCAGAAACTTGAACATCCGACTCCTGATTTCTGCTCAGGTCACGATCCCAGGGTCGTGAGATCGCACTTGCGTCTGGCTCTGCACTGGCCATGGAGCCTGCTTAAGATTTTCTCTCTCTCTCTCTCTCTCTCTCTCCCCGCCCCCCACTCTGCCCCTCTCCCCCACTCATGCTCTCTCTCTCTCTAAAATAACGACAAAAAAATAAAATAAAACATTCATTCCATGTGTTCTCAAATACATTTAAATATTTGAATATCAGCGTACCTCTGTCTAAACAAACTGTGCCTTTGTTCCTCAAAGGTACAGAAGTTAAATGGAATCGGTTCTGGCAAGGAGGATCTCACTGACGTCGTATTTAGGAGTTGCTGCTCCAATGGCCTTGTGGTTTTCACCAGAATGATGTTTCCCTTTAAAAATAATGGTGTGATCTATTATTCAGTTTAAGTGTTTCTGGAGCAGACGTGAGTGTGTAGACCTTGTCTACCGCAACAATGAAACAATAACACAAAGGCCCACACCTGTCTGGTTCTATCAGATCTGGAAATGAGAACTGCTCGGAGCGGGAGGAAACATCTTCCACAAAAGTATAAAGCTGATGGCAAGCCCCCAGCAGCTGCCACGTGACTTGACAACATAGGTATGCGATCTGCTCTTTTGTTGGCTTTCATTAGTGCATGATTATTAGTGAGCTTTTTCAAGACTCACTCTGCTTCCTTTACAAAAGTGTTACGTAGGGGCGCCTGGGTGGCTCAGTCGGTCAAGCGTCTGACTCTTGACTTCGGCTCAGGCCGTGATCTCACTGTTGATGAGTTCGAGCCCTGCGTCAGGCTCTGTGCTGACATCGCGGAGCCCGCTTGGGATTCTGTCTCTGTCTCTGCCCCTCCCCTGCTAGCATGTGTGTTCTCTCTCTCAAAAATAAATTAAAAAAAAAAAAAACCTTTAAAAAATTAAAATGTTATGTTACGTTGTTCATCTGTTCCCAAATAGAAAAGAAAAAAGAAAAACAGCAAAGCATGGGCCGGTGTCTCCCTAGTTAGAAAACTGTTGATACATAAAAACGTACAAACAATACAGTAGTACGTTGGCATGCTGGGGGAGAAAAATGTAAATAGCACGGAATAGCCCTCAAGACGTGGAACCTGTCCCTTTCCCCACTCCCATTTTCACTGTTCCTAAATGTTTAATGTGATTGTCTTTTTCCTCTGCATTTGCTGGCTCCATCTCAACACTTCTGTCTTTGCTGGTAATATTTTTTTTCCACTGCATCTGTGTGTTCATTCTTTATTATATAATTTATTGGTTTTCTGGTGGTTTTCAGCTGTCTGGTCTTACCTGAAAATTCTGCAACTGCCTGTCTTCATCTCATTGATTTTATCAGCTCACCTTTGTGCCCGTTACTCATTAAATCTATATTTTCCCTAAGTTTACGATGACCTAAAACATTGGCAAGCAATTCTTTTCTTCTTCAGTTGCACGTTCTTCTCGAATGTTCTCATCGTGCCCACTTATCCCTTCTCCCTGCAGCCATGTTTTCCCCCAGGTTGAGGACACAGCCCCTGTGGGGCTGTGTGTGGCAGCCGACCTCACCCCTGGGGTCCTGGGTGCCTTTTCAAGGACTCTGGCTCCCTTGAGAAGACCTTCAAGGACTCTGGCTCCCTAGAGAAGATCTTTTCTCACCCTTTGTCTTACATTTGGCTGAACCGCTCCTGTTGGCCAGAGAAACGTAGGACTTGTCTGCGTCTTCTTTCCTTTTTTAAGTTTCAGTGCAGGTGCCGAGCTATCCAAACTCGGTGGCCTTTTTCTGCCACTGAGTTCCTGCGGGAAGTGCCTCTGCTGTCAATGTATAAATGTATAAATGTTATAGATGTCTTCCCTGGACGGTTCCATCCTTCCTCCTTTTACATCTCCCCGTTGTGGTGGAGAACAGTGAGATTTTCAAGATCTGGTGCCCTCCACGCATGTCCCCTCTCGCCCAGGATTCCCCAGAATGCGTGTGGACAGAGCTTAGTGGGTACAGGACCGCGTGTCGGCCGTGTGCGGAATACACGCATCAGGCCCCATGGAGCCCCTCGGCCTCGGCGGGGTCATCTCAGCCCTTCTCACCCAGAAGTGCTCACGTGGCTCTGTGCAGGGCCAGCCGTGGCCATCCTCCCACCTTCCGTCTGAGCCAGAGTGTGCGGACGGCGGGGCAGCGTGGTGCTGAGGGGTGAACACAGGGGGCGCTCCAGGAAACCAGGGTGGGGGGCAGACAGTCGGGCTGACAGCTGTGGTGTAACTGCCACCTTGTCCATTCCACGAGCCATCGGGAGAGGACTTGGCCGAGTCCCTGTTTCTCCGCGTGGGCTGGGATACTTAATGGCCAGTCCCTCCGTTGTGATGAGTGGTCAGCCCCCTAGCAGGGCCCGGTGAGCAAGCCTCCCGGGGATGCCTGTAGCTCCCTTCCGTCCTTACCTTTGTCTCCTCCTGGTCAGGTGTATGACAATTCACTTCCAGAATGCAAAACCAGAGCCTGCAATTCTAAGTATGTTCTCAACCCTCATTAGTAGAGACCTTTCCCTCTAATGTTTCACGTAAAGCAGTAGAATCAAAGCTGATCGTGACTCTGAACCACATCCCAGGGCGAGGCAGCCACAGGATACTGGACCCGCAGCCGCTTTTGTGTATCCCCTGGGGCAGGACTTCTTTTTTTTTTTTTTAATTTTTTTTAACGTTTATTTATTTTTGAGACAGAGAGAGACAGAGCATGAACGGGGGAGGGGCAGAAAGAGAGGGAGACACAGAATCGGAAGCAGGCTCCAGGCTCTGAGCCATCAGCCCAGAGCCCGACGCGGGGCTCGAACTCATGGACCTCGAGATCGTGACCTGGCTGAAGTCGGACGCTTAACCGGCTGAGCCACCCAGGCGCCCCAAGGACTTCTTTTATCTGATCACAGATAACGGAGATTCTCAGCCACAGCTATCTTTCTGCCATTCAACTCTGTAACCTTTAAAAAATCCATTGTGTTGAATCATTTGCCCAAAATATAAGCTGTTAGTTCATGGTCCAGAGCTTTGCTTGTACCGGTATTACCCCGAAACCCATCCTCAGACCTGGCACTTCGAAAGATAAATGATCTCATTCGGGTCCGTCTTCAGGGAGAGAATTATAACAGCCTGTGATAGGGGTTGATCCACAAGAAGTATCACTGTTTAAAAATAAAGGGTCTCACAGTAGGATATAAGCACTAAGCCATATCAAGCATCATTGTGAATGACTTCCAGAAGAGACAACGCAACTTTGGTCTAAGGAAAGAATTTTCCGGCCTATATCGGGAGCGGTTCCACAAAGAACTACATCGTCTGTGATCATTTATTTTGAAGTTATGTGTTCATGGTGATTAATAATCAACACGAGACCAAAGAAAAAAGGGTCTCATAAATCCACACATGCCTGGCAAGTTTCAGAAAATTGCTGCCCCGCAGAACAGCACTTGGAGATTGAGAAGTGCTCTCTCCCGACATCCAACACGGCAGCCACCAGCCATATGTGGCCAGGGGACTCCTGAAACGCGGGCGTTTTGCTAAGTAAAAAATATTTTGGTTTTGTTGTCGCTGTTGTTTTTAAAAAAGACAGTTATAGACGGCAACATTTGGAGATACAGAAGAACCAATTTTCCCATTAAAAACACCCCTTTGTACTGTTGACTTTTTTTTCCCCCCAAAACTGCAGTTTTCCAGTTTGATTTAGTGAAGACAATTTTAAAAGAACGTGTCGTTCATCTATCATCAAGAAGCCCTTAGGTAACACATATTACAACATTTGAATTATTTAAATCCAAAGATAGTATTAACTGCTTTGCAACTAACCAGACACCTGTTAAACATCAGAAACCCAGGAGCGTTTCTTTTCGTTCACGTGTCCTCATTTTTCCTACAAGCAGGGCTTTCATGGAGGCTAAGTTCGGCTTCAATGCACTTTCTCCTAAGCTGTGAACTCAGTGGCAGTCTTACAAAGTTCTCCAGCGAATGCCAGCATTTCCGATTCTTTCCGGAATATGTTACTTACAATTGGTACTACTTTCACCGATACCAGAACCTTCGCCAGTCCATTCCTAGTGAGCCTCAGAACTTGTGATCCGCTTTGCGTTCCATCGCCACGTAGAATAAAGCACCGATTTAAAACAAACAAACAAACAAAATAGGCGTCCTCCGCATATGCAGAGGCTGTCAACATCCGATCCATTATGTTCGGGTTTTCTGAGACGCGTGAGCACCAAGCAGGTGTCTCACGAAGAGTTACGGGCTCTCGGCAATTCTCCTCCGCTTGCACTTTTGTGACTCCCCAGCCCTCGGGCATCCCCTTCGTCAATGTGACCCCCGAGACTCTGCCTGGCCCTGTCTCTCCCCAGCCATTCCACTCTCGTGACCTTCTGGCTCAGTTGCTTATCCCTGCCGGGGATGACCTTCCTTTTTCTGCCTTAACGACGTTGTGCTTGTCCCTGTGTCCTGGCATTTAGACTTAAGCCTTTGTTCTTGCTCATAAAGTTCGTCCCCAGATGTTCCCTGACTGGCTTCTTTCACTGCTCAGGTCTATATCACATGGCACCTCCGCCTGTGTGGTCCTCCCTGATCCCCCGTCTAACACTCTGTCACCACCCCAACAGCCACGCCGTCACTCCTGGTCGCTGGGATTGGGCCATTCCCTGTGCAATGTGACCATACGCTGTATTTGTCCTCCTGTTTACTGACCACCTCCTGCTGGTGTGGCCTGCCTGCTGCCCAAAGAATGCCTAACCTAGAACAGTAACCGTTATGCGGTGAGCACTCGGGAAGTACTTAATTAAGTTAAGCTGCATTCAGTTGTAACTGACAATTAGGCTTATTCATGTAACTACGATTTTCCAAATTAGTTTCTCCAATATGTTCTACTTATCATGTGAAACAAACCTCTGGCTGGAATTCTGGGTGATACGCGTGTACGGGGTGCGGGTATCACGGCACACAGACCCCGTCACGGAGGGAAAAAAAAAGAGGCCATCATCACCTCCAGCCTGCCCACTGTGGATGACCAAGTGCCACATCTAAGCACTTATGATTTGGGGGCTCAAACGTTTTCCAGGTTCATAGAGTTTCTTACTAAAAATGCAGACGCCTTGGGGCGCCTGGGTGGCTCGGTCGGTTAAGCATAACTTCAGCTCAGGTCATGATCTCGCGGTTCGCGAGCTCAAGCCCCACATCGGGAGAGCTGAGTCTCACTTTGGGTAAGTGCGAGTCCCGCATCCGTGAGCACGAGCCCCTCTTCAGGTGAGCCCTGATTCCCTCTCGCTCCCTCTGTCTCTACCCCTTGCTCACTTGCACTCTCTCAAAATTAATTAATTAATAAATTCAAAAAAATTAATTAATAAATAAAATTAAAGAAAAAATAAATAAAATAAAATAAAATAAAACAAAACAAAATAAAATAAAATAAAATCACAGATGTCTTTCACAGTGATTCTTCTCAAGCACCATGTTCAGCTCTGGAAAGCAGATTATGCAAAAGATGAGACACAGTTTCTGTCCTTGGGGAGCCTACAATTTTAGCCTCACTGGCTCCTAATTGAGAGCAATACATACCACACTGAGTTTTAAAAAAATGCAGGGAGGAGGGGAAAAAGGAAAAAGGAAGAGAGAAATTGCAAAAGACTAATTTTGCCCACTTCACTATTTTTGTCTCAAATTGGTCCTGTAGAACATAAAATATGTGTAAAGACCGTGCCAAAGTAAATGGCTCATATAGTGAGCATTTCTAAGATAGTGTTATGGCTCACTCTGTCAACTTTATTGTATAACTGTCTGCCTCCAGTACATTTCAGAGACAAATCTTGAGCAGGCAGTGTGATCAGAAGGGCATTTTGATCTATAAGATCTTATCATTCTATAGATCTGTAAGATCTACAATTACACTCCTGAGGTTTTAGCCATTTCACACAGTTCATGGTGAGCCTGTTAGGCGTCAGATTGATTCAAGGGGGTGTATCATCTCTCTTCCAGTTGTTTCTGCATAAGACTATTTTTCTTAAAAATTGTACAGCTGTGTAAGCAGTAACTCTAAATGAAAACACTGAAATAGCTTTCGCTGTTTTTCAACATTAAATACTCCACGCAGAGCTGAAGTATCGGAAGAGAATTCCTGTGCTGTTCCCCTGCTACCTAAAGAGCTTTTTCTCTTGCAAATTTTGAGTTCCGGATTTATCTGAAACGTCTTAATTATGTTTAAGAAAACGTTTCTTCTTCGCAACCCGAACTGATCTAGAAAGTTCTGAAACTGGGAGGACATTTTCAGCTCCACACACTGTACCTCAAAATTCCATTAAGAACAGAAATTCCATTCAGGTCCTCTGTTGCAGGGCTTGGACATTCACGGAAAGTTTACAGACCATGGGTGAACCTTTGTGATTCGTGGTTTCTGAGTTGGACCTATTCCAGGAGCGCTGATGGCCCCTGAGCCGTTCCCAGGAGTCTTATGACCCCTGCACGCTTAATTGTAGAGGCAGCCGAGGTGAAGAGAATTCCCAGACTCTTTTATCCGCTGTACGGTTCACTGCCCCATGCTTCTTTCCCATGACAGTGCCCTGGGAACCGCAGAGTGGTTTGGCCCAAGTGACTCTCAGATGGTGAGGTTTTAGGACACTTCTGCCCAATTTTGATTTACTCATTCGCTTAGGAAGCAGCAGGAGATCCTGGGGTGGCGGGGGGAGGGGGTGGAAATGAATTGTTTTTTAGTTGAAACTTCTAGCTCAGAATTTCTGCCCTGTCACTTCCAACTCCAGGAAAAATCCACTTAATCTCTTTGGACTTCTATTTCATTGATAATGGAGATAGTGAGGACGGTTCCAAGTCCTTTATCTAAGAGAATACACATATTTCTGTAACACAATGCTCCCTGAGACCACAAATGATTTTCTCCTCCAATTGATTCACAAGGAGGCAAGATAGAAAGAAAGAAGAAAAATAAGGAAGAAAAAAAATCTTGCATTATTATTTTTTGCATTCTAATAGATGTGTCCAGGAGTTTTAAAGGCGAAAAGTACTGGGTGTATCGTGGAAAAACCTCCCATATGTCTATACACACCGCGGAAATCTCAGCAAAATGCCACACTCTGAAAATGCTCAGTCACCGTTCACCAATGCCGGGGACAGAACACGCCATTTTTCTCCCTTTAACTTTCCGTGAACTGAAAGGCTATGTACTTCAAAATTATATTGGGCACCATCAAAATGAAAACTTGTGTTTCTCACTCTGAGGAAGGAAAACAAGAATGAGAATGAGGCGATGCTGGCAGACAATGGATTTATTTTTGGTTCCAAATGTAAAGAGTTCAGGGAAGCACAATGTCTCTTTAGTATCTCTTTCTGGAAGGTTTCTCCGGATCATCGAAAGTCACCAGAGAACCCATTTCCTGGTTATTTGTCCCCACCAGCTCACAGTTTCTCTCCATGCTCGTCTTTAATGTTATCCCGTATATTAACCCCAAATGATATTTGGATCTCAGGTGTGTTATTTTCCATCAGCCATAGCTTATTATTACTAAAATTATATTGTGGAAGGTGCATGAGAAGGGAGACCTTGGGTTAAGCATCCCACTCTTGATTTCTGCTCAGGTCATGATCTCATAGTTCATGGGTGTGAGCCCCAGGTCGGACTCTGGGCTGACAGTGCAGAGCCTGCTTGGGATTCTTTCTTCTTCTTCTCTCTCTGTCCCTTCCCTGTTTGCACTCTCTCTCTGCCTCTCAAAAATAAATAAACATTTTTAGAAAATAAATTTTTAAAAAGAAAGAAGACCTGAACAACACATTTAAGCAAAATAAATATTAAGCAAAATAAATATGTATATATTTATAATATATAAGAATATATGTGTGTATGTATATGCGTGTGTATTTATAGTTGTGTGTATTTATTTATTTATTTATTTATTTATTTATTTATTTATAGTAGTAACCTGAGAATGTTACTTTGGAGATGTGGTGTAGGGACAGAAA
The DNA here is from genome assembly GCF_018350175.1 of Felis catus. NCBI lineage: Eukaryota > Metazoa > Chordata > Mammalia > Carnivora > Felidae > Felis > Felis catus. The sequence goes on from NC_058380.1 coordinate 5,739,008, forward strand.
CATTTCTATACTCCCAGAGACAGAGAATTATGGGAGAGGACATTGTTCTATACAGCCTGGTGGCACTTTCTATATGATAACTCAATCTGGAAAAATAGAAACATAAAAATAGAATAGTACATAAATAATACATAAATAGTATGTGCCTCACCTGCGAGGCGCCCTGAGTGTCCAAGCCAGGAAGGGCAACCGCGGGCCCCAGGCGAGGGGCACCCAGGGAGGCTTTGGGGCACAGACGCCCGCCTGCTCGGGTGATGACCACCCCACAGGGCCCGGAGCCGGGGAGGGGGTGTCAGAACCTAGACGAGGACTCTATTTTTAACAGACTGTATCTGCAGTGGAGATATTCGGTCATCATCGGGGGTGAGTTAAAACGGAGACCATCTCTTTGGGAATCAGACCAGGGCTCGAGCCAAGCCTGTCTATCTCCTGGTGCACAGTCGGGCTTGCTTTTGATTTGGTGGGTTTTCCCTTCTTTTCTAACCCCACTGCAGGGAAATCAGGGTCGGGGCAGGGTGCCAGGAATGGTGACGCTGGCCGGTGGGGGGTGCAGGAAGCAGGGCCCCCACCTCCTTGTGCACACACTGCTCGTCCAGGGCTCCCCGGGAGGAGGGCTAGTGCTCTGAGAGAGTCCGTTATCCTGAGTCCTCACCCTCCCCAGCCTGAGATCGGAGAGGTGAGCTGCCCCTCCTTCCTTTGAAAGTGGGGCTTATCATTTTGCTCCTTATTATCGGAAGATTTTTTTTTTTTTTTTTTTTTTTTGCAGCTCTCCTCGGACTTGCATGTATGAGTCTTTTCCTGTATCTGAATTTTCCCTCCGTAGGAACTTCAGTAAGAAAAATATTGCTGCAGAGTAGCATGAAAGCTCTCTGAGGATCTCTTCCCCCTGCTCAGGAATTTTTTTCCCCCCCTCTTTGAAAAAAATGATATTGAGTTTGAAGTGCCAGGCGGAAGATAAGCTGGGCAGTTTGAATGATTAATAAGGATATTAAAGACCAGAAGAGGGAAGACAGGAGTTCAAACCCGAATGAAACTTCTCTTGGCACGATGCAGATCGATTCAGGCGCTTCTGAACTTCTCTTTCTGTTTTATAGACACTGAGGTTTTGTCCTGGAATTTTCACCCTCTTGTTCTTCTTTGATGCTCTCGGCTTTTTTTCCGGGCAACTTTCCTGACCCTTGAACCTTTTTTCCAAAATTTAGCTCTTCCATACTCGCCAAGGGATCCCTGCACAAGCATCCTATCTGTGTGTTATCAACTAAAAAAAGTCCCCCTACGGAGGCCTTCACCCTCTGTGCAAGCTTCTTTTTATTTTCTTCCTTCAAGATATTTAGCAATAGTCTTTGGCCTTCACTATGTTACTCTTATTCTCATGGAATATCAGCATAAGGCAAAGATCTTAATACGTGAATTAAAAAAAAAAAATAACAAAGTGGGGCACCTGGGTGGCTTAGTCGGTTAAGCATCCGACTTCGACTCAGGTCATGATCTCTCAGTTGGTGGGTTCGAGCCCCACGTCGGGCTCTGTGCTGACAGCTCAGAGCCTGGAGCCTGCCTCGGATTCTGTGTCTCCCCCTCTCTCTCCCTCTCCCCCACTCACACTCTGTCTCTCTCTCTCTGTGTCTCAAAAATGAATAAACATTAAAAAAAAACTTTTTTTTTAAATAACAAAGTGACCGATAATGAATCTTACTATACATTAGAGAATTAGGGATCACCTATTACAGGGAACCTTAGCAAATGACCATTGTATAAGTCAAGTTGGTTGGATGGTGGTGATCTCATAGAGTTCAACCTACAGACAACCTTGGATCCCACTTCCACCCTTTCCTTTTAAAATCAAGGGGGAAAAAGGAAGCGCACAGGTATGAACCACCTTACGCATGGTCACATGACTTATCGGGAGGCAACTTGAGAACAAGGTCCACTTGTGCCTTAGCCAGTGACTCTTCCCACCACACCATGAGATGACCGTAGATCCAGGACAAGGACGAGTGTGAGAAATGATTAAACAAATAGAAGAAGATGGTTATTCACTTTTAAATTACCAAGACACTGAATATTGAAAATACGATTTGATGTCTCCTACTGATACATATTACCCTGGGCTTATATCTCGAAGTACTACAAAAGTGCGAATGACATGTGACCTCCGGAAGATGCCTGTCGATCTATTTTTATAAAAACTGAAGGACTGGAGCGTGCCCCATCCATCTGCCCTGCCAGCCTCACCCTATCCTCTTACCCCCTCCTCCCATCCCTCTTTTGCCCCACCTTGAAACCTTATGGAAGCCATAAGGTTTTCCACTGAAAACCTCCTTCAACTGAAATTCAGTGATGTCTCGCCCACTAGCCCCTACTCTCTCCCTCCCTCTTGGAGACCAGTCACTCCTTGTCTAGGACAGTGGCCCATGTTCTTTAGCGCCAAGTTTGCCAACCAGCCACCGTCCTGTCAGGAATGATGCAGAATGTGTGAAGGACCCAAGATTTTGTCCTACTTACAAATTAGCAAGCTACCATGCGACTGTTTCTGGATGCTGCTAGAAGACACGAGACTCCTGGATCAGAGACCAGTAACTTTCTTACTCACAGCGAAGAGTTGCAGAGCTTCATGCTGGTTTGTGCAGGCTCACCATGAGTCCCATCATTCCCATGGGGCCAGGCTAAGGGTCCAGAATGCATCCTGGTGCATGCGGTGGGCTACATTCCTGGAGAAGAACAAGGGCGGGATATGGGGATTCATGGCTTGCACAGTGAGCGGAAACAAGTCTGCTCTTTTTCGGGGGGGAGGAAGTACCTCATCTCTCAGAATGGCTGCTGCAAACATATCTGGCCTAGATAAAGTCCAGCCAAGCCTTGCACTCTTGGCCCACCTCGCAAGAAGATGCAGGCTCACACAGGGTCCATGGCAGATTGGTTCTCCTTACAAATCTGGAGGGTATTTCAGAGAGTGGGGAACCAAATAAAGCAGTACTTAGTTGTTGTTGGTTTTTTGTTCAATTCTTGCAAAACCTAGAACTTAATTGAAAAGTAATTCATGCATGTGGTTTAAAAATCGCTTTCATTTAATAATTTTAGGCCCTCGCCCCTTACCCAGAGGGCAAAAATGCTATTAATGGTTTCTTGTATATCCTTCCAGAAATATTCCATTCACAGACGTGTGTATTCATTTCAGGGATCTCAAAGGGGAGCAGGATGTGCATATTGTTATTACCTTGCCTTTGCAAAAGACTGCCTCTTAAATGCGTTCTAGGCAGTACGAGATTATTCCATAACACGGAGGCATCATAATTTATCCACGTGCTCACCTACTGGCAGAGAACTGCGCACTTCCGAGCGTCCCTGTGGGATTCATTCCCAGAAGTGGAGTTTCTACTTGGTGTAGACGGTACATTGAGGGGACTTCAGGGGCTGCATTTTTTTAGGTTGTCATCTTCAGAGCTCTGAATAGCAGGTCTTTTAGACAATTTTATTTAATGTTACGGAAATCGCCCTCTGAGGGTTTGTGTTCCTGCTTCCCACCCCCGCGAGAAGCAGTCTTCTCCTTCTTTTGAGTTTTATCTGTAACACTTCCTCTCAGACCTGAGTCCCCTAGACTGTGGCGAGCCGGTTTGTGTGGGTCCTGCAGCCAGACCACCTGGGTTCCAGTCCTGCAGCATCATAACTAGCCCTGTCATGTGGGGGTGGCGAACTTAAACTCCTCATGCCTCAGTTTCCTTATCTGTGCATGTGAGGATGTGTTGAATAAACATGTATGAAGAAGTGAGGTCATGTTTGCACTTAACTGAGCACTCAGCTCAGATGAGCTCTTTTTATTGGTTTAATATTTGTCTTTAAATCTGTTCTATTTTTTTTAATGTTTATTTAGTTTTGAGAGAGAAAGAGAGAGCATGTGAGCAGGGGGAGGGCAGAGAGAGAGACACGGAATCCGAAGCAGGCTCCAGGCTCTGAGCTGTCAGCACAGAGCCCCACGTGGGGCTCGAACCCACAAACCGCGAGATCATGACCTGACTGAAGTTGGACGCTTGACCAACTGAGCCACCCAGGCGTCCCTAAATCTGTTCTATTTTTAAACTTAGTTTTATGCTAAGTGATGTGCAATGATATAGATCTGGTGCACTCTCTACATTTTAGGCTATAAGATAGTATATACGTAACTATAAAATCAAAGAAATAAGGGTAATATTCTGCCACAATTGGAAAAGTTACTGTCCTGAGAAAGAGCATTATTAGAAATGCCTCGAGTGGTTCAAATCAAGTAGGTTAGAGTAGTATCACGTAGATGTTATGATATTCATTTCTTCAAATATAAGTGATGTTGAGCGTTTCTCCTATGGTCATCTATCATTTTATTTTCTTTTTGTAGACTGGCTATTTTTTTTTTTTTTTGCCTGATTCTATATGAAGTTTTGGTCTTTATCCATCAGTTTGTAAGAGGGTTTTATGAATGTAAGAGATTAGTTCTTTGTCACATATACTACCAATTTCTTCCTGTTCCTGTTTGAAAAGTATTCTGAGAGTGTTTTTTTTTTTTTTCATCCAGCTTCCTTCAGTTGATCTAATTTATCAGTTTTTTCTTCTGTGGCACCTGAATTTGGGGCTTGCTTAGAACTATATGCCCCCTCCCACACTACATGCACATTCTCCCCTGACTTTGTCTCATCCTTTCTCTGGGTCTGTTTTACTCTGAACCTTCATTCCATCACAGATCTATTTAAATGTAAGGTGTGAAGGGGCGCCTGGGTGGCTCAGTCGGTCGAGTGTCCGACTTCGGCTCAGGTCATGATCTTGCAGTTCTTGGGTTCGAGCCCCTCATCGGGCTCTGTGCTGACAGCTCAGAGCCTGGAGCCTGCTTCGGATTCTGTGTCTCCCTCTCTCTGCCCCTTCCCCGCTCATGCTCTCTCTCTGTCTTTGTCTATGAATGTTTTTAATAAACATTAAAAAAAATTTTTTTTGAATGTAAGGTGTGAAGGATGCACCTGACTTGATTTATATATTTCTAGATGGCTGTTTGCACCAGTACCATTTATTGAATAATTCAGTTTTCCTCACTGAATTGAATTGCCACACTCCTTTGCTAAATTCAAATTTGCTAAATTTGCTGTGTTAATGATTAAATCTGTATATTTATTATCAGACCCCATTACGTTTCTTCATTAATACGTGTATTAATATGCTAGTATCTAAGAGCTAGAGTCAAGCTTTGTAATGTTGTTACCCTATACTTGGAGAACTAATTCCTATTCCTACTCTTTTTACTAATTGCCTTCACTGTTCTTGCATGTGATATTTCAAAGTAAAAAAATGGAACGATCTATTTTCCTTAGCAATTAATTTAGCAAGGACTAATGTCTTCATAGTATCAAGTCCTGGTATCCAAGCACAGGGATTTATTTCCATCTTCTATTATGCCCTTCAGTGGTGTTCTGAATACTTATTCATAGAGATGTTGGAACATTTCTTGTTAATTTTTTATTTCAGATTCCATTAAAATTGGGGTCGATTTTTCCTTATTTTATATGTGTGAGAAAAGTCCTTGATTTTTGAAATTACTTTCATACAGAGAGAGCTTATGAATTTTCTTACAGTTTATTATTGTTTTTCAGGATGCTGTCTTGTTTCCAAGAAGCAAATAATGACAATTTTATTTTATCTCTAATGCTTACGCTTCTTGTTTTACTCCCTTTTTTGCTGAATGTGCCTGACAACTTAGGAAGGTAAGACTAGAGACCTAGGAGGGAGGCTTGAAATATTGAAATAAGGGTTTGAAAAGGAAGTTATTGCCACCAAAATAAACGAAACTCCCAAATTTATGCTCTCTGGGAGCATAGTTGTTATGAGAAAAGTCAGAAAAAGATGTCTAGGACCTTAGAGACGCATGAAGAAGTGAAGCATAAAGCCTATGAAGCATTACATTGCTATTATTATGTGACAGAAGTTTTAAGACATTTTATCATCTCTGAATGATGAACAGCATCGGATCGCTTGCTGTGTATATATTCATTGGAAGGTGTCAAACATAATTTCATGTTTACTTTGACTTTTCCCTTGGTCCGCTCCTTTTTAATTTGCTTTTTCAAGACTTATAGATTTGGCGAAAACGAGGCAAGTCAACAACTTACATTAGTTTCATTGCATGATGTGTCCGTTTATGTTATGGAATTGTATACATACAAACAAAACTGGATAGAGATAATATAGACCAACTGCTTGATAAGAAAACATGCCCGTGTTTCAGTAGCATACCAGTGTTAACAGTGAAGGAGATATTTTTTATTAATCTGATTAAATATTAATAAAATTCATAAATTAATCAATCATAATAATACGATTAAAAGAGGCACAACAAAAGCACTGAAAACTTCCTGTGTGCCGAGCACTGAGCATGGTGATCTAAATGGATTTTCTCATCTAATCCCCACAAAAATGAAGTTTGCAAAAGCTTAATTGCCCAAATCCACACTTTATGACTTGTTATTTTCAAAGCCAGTTCTGTACGACTCTAAAATCCCAGCCCAGGCACCAATTTAGTCCAAAAACACTGTTCATTTACTTCTCAATGATACTTAGGAAATCACAAATGTTGGTCCCAAATCAAATTATTTTTTTAAAAAAACCCATCAATAAATGCAAGCTGTTAAAAGATTAACTTAAATAAAACACTCAGTAAAGATTAAAAAGTGGCATAATCTAATCAAAGGAAATGTATGGCGTGCCCACGGGGGCATTCTCCGTGGATGTACACAGAGCATTTCTATCTGAAAGAGAAAACGATCCTTCAGGGAGCCTTCTCTAAGAAACTCAAGCATCTCGTACCTTTCATGTAGGATGTTCACTCAGAAATGTTTTAGATGAAAGCTGACATCAGAATCCGAGAGCTCGTTGCCCGAAGGCAGGTGCACACGGCCAGCTTCCGGGCTCTGCTTCTTCCTAAGGCCGCGTTCTTCCTGGAAAGCCTGCCGTGGATGGAGCCCTGATGCATCAGGATGGGATGGTCGTGATGCATGACAGTGACTTTGCCACTTCTGGGGCCTGGGGAACACCAGTCAGGCGTGAGTCTGAAAGAACAAACTGAGAGGCCCAGGTACCCGGAGGAGACGTGCTCACAAGTATCTCTTTCCACTGGGGGTGCTTTTTTTCAGCCGGTGACAGGGAGAGAGGTGGGAGAGAAGTTGTCAGACGATAGTCCAGACGAGAGTCCCTTTATTACTGCAACTCACAGTGGGACTTAACTAGAAGTCACATGCAAATCCACGGGGTTCCTGTGGCTGCTTAGACCAGTAATAGTGAGTCACATGCTTTCGCGTAACCAATATCCTTTTTTTTTTTAATTGAAGCGTAGTTAACATAAAATGTTATATTAATGTCAGGTGTACAACATAGTGATTTGAGATTTATATACATTATGAAATGCTCCCCACGACAAATGTAGTCACCATCGGTCACCACACAAACTTATTATGTTACTGACGAAGTTCCCTCTGCCGTGTTTTGAATCTCTGTGACTTATTTATTTTATAACTGGAAGTTTATAACGGAAAGTAACTTAATCCTCTTTACCCGTCTAGCCCATCCCCCAGCTCCCTTCCCTCTGGTAATGACCAGTTTGTTCTCTGTATTGAAGAGTCTGTTTGTTTTGTTTTGTTTTGTTTAGATTCCACATATAAGCAAAATCATATGGCATTTGTCTTTCTCTGTCTGACTTTTTTCAGTTCGCATAATGCCCTCTAGGTCCACCCATGTTGTCACAAATGGAATTTTCACTCCTTTTTATGGCTGATATTCCAGTGTGTGTGTGTGTGTGTGTGTGTGTGTGTGTGTGTGTATCACATCTTCTTTATCCATCTATCAATGGACACTTGCTTTTATATCTTAACTATTGTAAATAAGGCTGCAATAAACATAGGAGCCCATGTATCTTTTCAAAGTAGTGTTCTTGTGTTCTTTGGATAAATACCCTGGAGCGGAATTGCTGGATCACATGGTAATTCTCTTTTTAATTTTTTTGAGGAACCTCCATACTGTTTTCCACAGTGGCTGCACCAATTTACATTCCCACCGACAGTGCACAAGGGTTCCTTCTTCTCCACATCCTCACCAACACTTGTTATTTCTTGTCTTTTTGATTCTAGCCAGTCTGACAGGTGTAATGTGATAGTTCACTGTGGTTTTGATTTGCTCTTCCCTGGTGATGAGTGATGTTGGGCATCTTTTCATGTGTCTCTTGCCATCTGTAGGTCTTAAGAAAAATGTCTATTCTGGGTATTCTGCCCATTTTTCAATCAGATTGGTTCTTTGGTGTTGAGTTCTATAAGTTATTTCTATATTCTGGATATTAACTCCTATCAGACATAGCATTTGCAAATGTCTTCTCCCATGCAGCGGGTTCCATTTTCATTTTGGTGATGGATTCCTTCACTGTGCCAAATCTTTTTAGTTTGGTGTAGTCCCGATAATTTATTTTTGTTTTCATTTCCCTTGTCTCAGGAGACATACCTAGAAAACCGTTGTGAAGGCTGATATCACGAAATTACTACTTATGTTTTCTCCTAGGAATTTTATGGCTTTAGGTCCCACATTTAGGTCTTTAATCCATCTTGAGTCTATTTTTGTGTATGGTGTAAGAAAGTGGCCCAGTTTTATTCTCTTGTGTGTTGACCATATACATGTGGGTTTATTTCTGAGGCCTCTATTCTCTTCTCTTGATCTATGTGTCTGTTTCTGTGTCAGTAACATACTGCTTTGATTACTACAGCTTTGTAATAAGGTCTTGAAATCTGGGATTATGATACCTCAGCTTTGTTTGTCTTTCTCAAGATCGCTTCGGCTCTTCAGGGTCTTTTGTGGTTCCAGACCAGCTGTATGATTATTTTGTTCTAGCTCTGTGAAAAATGCTGTTGATATTTTGATGGGGATTGCACTGAATCTGTGGGTTGCTTTGGACATTTTAACAATATTGGTTCTTCCAATTCGTGAGCATGGAATATCTTTCCATTTGTTTGTGTCATCTTTCATCAATGTTTTACAGTTTTCAGAGTACAGGTCTGTCACCTCCTTGGTTAAGTTTCTTCCTAGGTATTTTATTATTTTTGATGTGATGGTAAATGGGATTCTTTTCTTAATTTCTCTTTCTGCTACCTTATCATTAGTGTATAGAAATACAACAGATTTCTGTATATTAATTTTGTGTCCTGCAACTTTACTGAATTCATTAATCAGTTCTAATTAGTTTTTTGTTTTTTTGTTTTTTTGTTTTTTTTTTTTAGCAGAGGCTTTAGGGTTTTTTATTTATAGTATCATGCCATCTGCAAACAGTGGCAAGTTTACTTCTTTCTTACCAATTTGGACATCTGTCATTTCTTTTCCTTGTCTGATTGCTGTACCTAGGACTTTCAGTACTATGTTGAATAACAGTGGTGAGAGGGGACATCCTTGTTTTGTTCCTGATCTTAGGGGAGAAGCTCTCAGTTTTTCATCATTGAAAATGTTAACTGTGGGTTGTTTTTTTTTTTTAAATATATCTATAGGGCCTTTTTTATGTTGAAGTAAGTTCCTTCTATACCTACTTTGTTGAGAGTTTTTATCATGAATGGGTGTTGTATTATGTCAAGTGATTTTTCTGTGTCTATCGAGATGATCATATGGTTTTTATCCTTTCTCGTGTTAATGTGGTGTATCACACTGATTGACTTGTGAATATTGAACCACACTTACCTTCCTGGAATAAATTGTACTTGATCATAGTGAATGATTTTTTAATGTATTATTGCATTTGTTTTGTTAATATTCTGTTGAGAATTTTTGCAACTATGTTCATCAGAGACATTGGTCTGTGGTTTTCTTTTTGTAGTGTCTCTGTCTGGTTTTGGTATCAGGGTCATGCTGGTCTCATAGAATGAATTTGGAAGTTTTCCTTTCTGTTTTGTGTTTTGGAATAGTTTGAGAAGCATAGGTATTAACTCTTCTTTAAGTGTTTGGTAGAATTCACCAGTGAATTCATCTGGTTGTGGACTTTTGTTTGTTGAAAGGTTTTTTTGATTATCAATTAAATTTCATTACTAGTAATCAGTCTGTTCAGATTTCTTAATCCTTCCTAATCCAGTTTTGGAAGATTTGTTTATAGGAATTTATGTTTATAGGAATTTATTCATTTCTTTTAGGTTTCTTAACTTGCTGTCATATAGTTTTTCATAATATTTTCTTATAATCCTTTGTATTTCCATGGTGTTGGTTGTTATTTCTTCCCCTTCATTTCTATTTTTATTTACTTGAGTCCTCTCTCTTTTCTTCTTAATGACTCTGACTAAAGGTTTATCAATTTTGTTTATCTTTACAAAAATCCAGCTCCTGGTCTCATCGATTTTTTTAAAAGTTCTTTTTTTTAAAAATTTTTTAATGTTTATTTATTAGCGGCGGGGGGGGGGGTGAGGAGCGCATGAGTGGGGGAGGGGCAGAGAGAAGGAGACGGAAACACAGAATCTGAAGCAGGCTCCAGGCTCTGAGCCGTCAGCACAGAGCCCGACATGGGGCTCGAACTCACGGACCGCGAGATCATCACCTGAGCCAAAGTCCGACACTCAACCGGCTGAGACACCCAGGTGCCCCTTCATCAATCTTTTCTATTTTTTTAGCATCGATGTCATTTATTTCTGCTCTAATCTTTATTATTTCTTCCCTTGTACTAGTTTTGGGCTTTTTTTCCCCTAGCTCTTTTAGATGTAAGGTTAGGTTGTTTATTTGAGATTTTGCTTGTTTCTTGATGTAGGCCTGTATTGCTATACAGCCTTTGCTGCATCCCAAAGATTTTGGACTCTTGTGTTTTCATCTTCATTTGTTTCCATGTATTTATTTCCTCTGATTTCTTGGTTGACCCATTCATTGTTTCAGAGCATGTTGTTTAGCCTCCTTGCTTTTGTGTTCTTTCCAGACTTTTTCTTGTAATTGGTTTCTAGTTTCATACCGTTGTACTCAGGAAAGATGCTTGATATGAGTTTAGTCTTCTTAAATTTATTGAGACTCATTTTGTGACCTAACATGTGATCTGTCCTGGAGAATGTTTCACGTGCACCTGAAAACAATGTGCGTTCTGTTGTTTTTGAATAGAATGTTATATATATATATATATATATATATATATATATATATATATGTTGAGTCTATATGGTCTAATGTGTCATTCAAAGCCACTGTTGCATTGTGGAGTTTCTGTCTGGGTGATCTATCCATTACGTAAGTGGGTTGTTAAAGTCCCGTATTATGTTTGTATTGGTGTCGATTTTTCCCATTATGCCTGTTAACAGTTGCTTCATATATTTAGTTGCTTCTATGTTGGGTACATTATATATTTATAATTGCTATATCCTCTTGTCAAATTGCTCCCTTTATTGTAATTAATGCCTTTCTTTGTGTCTTGCTACAGTCTTTGTTTTAAAGTCGATTTCATCTGATATGGGTGTTGTTACCCTGGCTTTTTTCTTTTTCCGCTTCCATTTGCATGATACACATTTTTCTACCTTTTCACTTTCAATCTGTATGTGTCTTTAGATTTGAATTGAATCTCTTTTAGGCCACATGTAGATGGATCTTGTTTTCTTATTCCTTCTGTCGCCCTCTGTCTGTTGATTGGAGCATTGAGTCCATTTATATTTGAAGTAATTGTTCATCGGTATGTACTTATTGCTATTTTGTTAATTGTTTTTTGGTTGTTTTTGCAGTTTCTCTCTATTCCTTTCTTCTCTTCTTGCTCTTTTCCCTTATGGTTTAATGACTTTCTTTAGCGTTATGCTTGGATCCCTTTCTCTTTACTTTTCGTATATCTATGTACATTTTTGATTTGTAGTTACCATTAGGTACATATATAACATCTTATGCATATAGCATTCCGTAGTAAGTTGATAGCCACTTAAGTTGGAATGCATTCTAAATAAACTACATTTTTACTCCCCTTTCCAAGTTTTATGTATATGATGTCATATTTTATACCTTTTTATTTTGTATATTCCTCGGCTGATTTTTGTAGATATAATTAATTTTAGTATGTTTGTGTTTTTACCTCCACACTCGTTTTATAGTCTACTTATTAGTAGCCAGTAAACTGGCTTTATTAGTCTACTATTTTTATTACATGTTTGCTTTTACTTGTTAATTTTTTTCCTTTCATAATTTCTTTCTCCTAGTCGTGGCCTTTTCTTTCCACTCAAAAAATTCCCTTTAACATTTCTTGTGAGGCAGGTTTAGTGGTAATGAACTCCTTTAAATTAAGGAAAATCTTTAAATGAAACACTTTTTGTATTAAAACTTAAACGTATTTAAAATAATTTCTTTATTTTCAAGAATATTTTTCCAACCTCTTCTTAGAAAAGGAAACTTTTTCTTACATATAGAGACTACATGATAAGAAAACCCACTTAAATTTTAAGCTGTCAATGTATTCAGAATAGTAAGTCTCATCTTGAATTCATAAGAGCTGTAATAACCTTTTAAATTAGAGTTCTGATGAGTTTTTAATGAAAACGACAAAGCCCTAATTATTGCAGAGCGTACAGATTAAGGATTAAATGATGGCCCTCTAAACTCTCCAACATCTGGTTGTTATTTATTGATTTCTCCCAGCCCTGTGTTCCAGACCAATGCCTACCAGGCAGACACGTGCCCCCGGCTGCCACCCCTCATAAGAGCACTGCTGTAGGAAGGTTCTTCAGGTCAACTGCAGTGAGAGTCCTGTGCTTGGGCTGACAGATGGACTTCCGAAAGCAGACAGCATCATTCTTAGGATTCCAGGCAGAAACAGGGAGACTTATCGGTGCAGAATGAGATTTAAATGTTTTTGGTAGTCTATATGTGTTCTGTTGTAGAAGAAAGAGAAGAGGGAGGAAAAGAAAGATAATGGATTTGAGGGAGGAAAACACAGGAGAAGAGAAGAGAGGCAGGGACAGGAAAAGAGAAAGAGAGAAAAGAGCACTTGATGTCATGGTGCTGCCTTTGTGGCTAGAACTGCAGATGGTTGGTAGAAATTTGGGTATTGAGGCTGCTGACGGTGAGAGCCCTAAAGGAAATGAGAAGCACGTTATTGGAAGCTGAAAGAAGGGAGATCTTTGTGATGTAATAAGAAGAGTTTGCAGAAATCACCTCCTACGGTTGCTTGAGAAGCAGCAGGACTTGTAAGTGACGACCTTGGTCTTGTAACTAAAAAGATTTCCAAGGAAAGATACAGGTGCCTTCTGACTCATAGTATTTATCGTCAAGTACTGCACATAGTAAACTTGCTACTTAGAGAAAATGCAAGAGGAGAGAGAGAAACTGGGGGGTGGGGGGCACTGTTTGAAAAACAGAATCCAGGTTTTGATTGTTTTGAAATTTTCCAACAGCCTATCCACATGGCAGACAGAAAAAGCCAAGAGTGTGACCGTGTGAATTTTGTTAAGCTTCAGAAATATCAAATGACCAGAGTATTCAAAAGGCCTTTCAAATGATCAAGGATGTTCTCACAGAACCTTTGAGGGCCTTTGAGAAGCTGGGGCTTCTTAAGAGGGGCACCTGGGTGGCTCAACCAGTTAAGCGTCTGACTCTGGGTTCCAGCTCAGGTCATGATCTCACAGTTCGTGAAGGCTCCTCACCAGGCTCCACACTGGCCATGCAGAGCTTGCTTAGGATTCTCTCTTTCCCTCTCTCTGCCCATCCCCAGCTCTCTCTTTCTCTCTCTCTCTCTCTCACTCTAGTAAATAAAAATTTTTAAAGAAGAAGAAGAAAAGAAGAAGCTGAACAGTGTTGTCCCTTAGCCTTCACAGCAGGAACCCCAGGTAGAAAGGCCTTATCCACAAAAGACGTTGGGGGCTTTTGTCTAGAAACGTGAGCCCCCCTCCAGGAAATTCATGGGACACCCACAGGTTCTTGATAAAATTATGTCAGTAAAAACCTCACCAGCTTGGACTGGAGGAGATAGAGTACAGAAGGAAAGGGGGTTACCAAAATCCTAAAATTGTGTTGTCAAAAAGCAGAGTAATGAAACCCCTCAACTGCAAATACATACTACCCCCATGAAGAAGGAAAGACAACTCATATGGCTAAAACAAGAATCCATAGGCTGGAAACAAGAGCTATGGAAGGTTATTCTCATTCTTGGAAACCTAATCAAGAAACTCCCAACAGCTGGCTGGCTGGGTTTCAGAACTATTATGGACCAGCACCCCTTTTGTTCTTTTCTGTTTCTCCTTTTTAGACTGGGGATATCCACACCTGTTATCAATGTCTATCCCACCACTGCACGTGGGAGGCAGGAGGAGGATACAGGTAACTTTAATTAAAGCTGGACGCTGGTCCTAGAGATTTACATGCAGATCAACCAGTCAAGACGAGCTTCACACAAGAGTCTCATTCACACCAGGAACTGACTTAAATGAGGCAATTCTGGACTTTGAGCAGATGCTATCATGGGGTGAGGCTCTTGGAGACCTTGGGATGGATGAATGTATTTTACATTTAGGAAGGGCATGAATCATTGGGAGCCGCCATGACTCTGGTCATCTGGTAAGGACGTCCCCATGATTTCTGTCCCCTGGTGTGCCCTTACATAGCTCCTTCCTTTTGAGTATGGACAGGACCTGTGACTTGCTTCTAATCTATATAATCCATCAAAGGTGATAGACATAGGTAATTGTGTATGCAGAATTAAGTTGCATAACATGGCTACCTGTCTTGCTGGAGACTCTCTCTTGCAGGCAGTGATAAAGCATGCAGCTATTTGGGGGGCGGGGTGGCTACCTGGTGAGGAACTGTAAGCAGCCTCTAGGACCCAAAGATAGCCTCTGGCTGATGAACAACCCAAAGCCAAAGCCCTCAGTTCTCCAACGGTGAGGAAAGAATTCTGCCAACCACATGAGTGAGCCTAGAAGTGGACTCTTCCCCAGTCCAGCATCCACGTGAGAATCCAGCCCTGCCAGACACCTTGAGTGTGCCCTTGTACAGAACCCAACTAACCACGCCTGTCCTCCCGACTCACAGGAACAGTGAGATAATAAATGTGTTTCGGTCCAAGCTGCTAAGTTTGTGACAACATTGTTATGCAGCAATATGTGTCTAGCACAGCAAGTGATGGAGAGAGCCATATAAAGGAGAGAGTGAATGCAAGCTAAAAGAGAAGAGGGGCATCTTGGTGGCTCAGTCAGTTAAGCGTCTGACTTGATTTCAGCTCAGGTCATGATCTCACAGTTTGTGAGTTCGAGCCCTGCATCAGGCTCTGTGCTGACCGCGTGGAACCTGCTTGGCATTCCCTCTTTTTCTCTCTCTCTGCCCCTCCCTTACTCATTCTCTCAATAAATAAACGAATAAACAAACAAATAAATAAATGACAAGAAAAGATGACCAAGGGTTATTAGAAGACAGTCCCCAGGGTAGATGGAGCCTCAGTACAACGGAAGCCACCAACACGGCCTCCCTGCAGATGGGTCTTTGGTTGTCAGCTCGCTGATTCTGGGGAGGAAGGGAAAGCAGTTCAGAGGGTGCGGACCCTAACCAGTAAACACTGCAACAGCTCCCTGCACCATGAGAAAAACAGGTGCTAAGAAGGACACGCAGGGACCGGAGGAGTCTGCCCTCCTCAGGACGCTGTCAATACGTGGCCCGACAGGTGCCTCTACAGCCGCTGAAAGCCAAAGCCTTCTGCCAACCTGTTTTGGCAGCTGCCAGACTTCTTAGCAGGGCAGATATGCTATCTGATGACAGTTCTAAGGCTCTGCAGGGGGAGCTCAGACCAGAGCTCACAATAGTTCCTTTCAAAATGGAAAGTAATGAGCTTAGCTTCAGATCTGCTGGTTTACAGGGCAGCCTCGAGAAATTTTCACAATGAATCGCAAGTCGTTTATTTCTTTTGAGATTCTGGTTCTTAATTCTCACAGAAATAAGCAGGAACGAGACATGAGGGAAAGTGACGGACTTGCCCGCGATCATCAGTCTACTGCTTTGGTCAGTAGAATGTCATCACATAATAATTCCTTAGCCTGCCTCCAGAATGTTCACAAGGCACTGTTAGGCTGGATTTCTGACTAATCTTTTATCCTGACACGGCTTCTGAGCATTTGGTCTTATTAGACAAGTGGTTCCTTAGACAAGCAAGCAGCAAGCAGAAACACAATTGCCCACATCTCCCACACATCTGCCATTTTCCTTAGCATTCACAGTCATTCCATCCTGTTCGAATAATGGCATGACTGATGCTTAACTCAGGTTATTTACTATGCATGTGTCGTAAAAATAAGGTATTACCTGAAGGTAACGCTGTTGCCTAAAGTGTAACAGATAGTGAAACTTCTTAAGTAATTACGAAAACACACACACACACACACACACACACACGCACGCACACACACTTGCTTAATATAAGGGTATCTCTTTTAAAAATACCATTCATGGGGCGCCTGGGTGGCGCAGTCGGTTAAGCGTCCGACTTCAGCCAGGTCACGATCTCGCGGTCCGTGAGTTCGAGCCCCACGTCAGGCTCTGGGCTGATGGCTCGGAGCCTGGAGCCTGTTTCCGATTCTGTGTCTCCCTCTCTCTCTGCCCCTCCCCCATTCATGCTCTGTCTCTCTCTGTCCCAAAAATAAAATAAACGTTGAAAAAAAAATTCTTTAAAAATAGCATTCATAACTAGAGACTTCATTAACCCTTTTAAGAGCAGTTAATATAAAGCATTTTTTAATAAGTGATGGAGGCTAAAATATAAACCATTTGAACAACCGACATTCGGGGACTGGTAGGTTATTACCCAGTCCCTGATCTCAAGTCCTTGGTGAGGTGGTGGATGGTGAGAACTCATCCAAAGATGATTCAGAATTCAGGCTTTTTCACGTGTTGGAAAGGTCACCTTGTGTCTGTGCCATATACTGATAATCATATGCATCATGATTTTGCAAAAAAAAAAATGCATTATGCATTCTGCAAAATTGTATGCATTATGATTTCTGCAACCAAAAAAAAACCCTTATATGTATATTAAATAAGATAAAGACTTTATAAATGTCATCAGTCAGGTTAGGCTTTACTGCTTATGAGTTCAGGTTCAGCCAGGTTTTGACTTCATGACAGTCCTTGTTTCTTTTGGATTGTTTTGTAATTCAGAATTGCTGATAAGGGATGGGGACCTTTATCAATAGTCAACATTAATGTGGCTAGTGGATAGACCCAGACGGACAAATACTAAAGCCATTTACAAATATAGGATAATATCAAGAGTCTCCTACAGCCTGTGGGTTCCACAACCCAATAACTGGGGGCCACCCGGTGCCATGAATTCCTGCCAGGGGAAGTGCTGTGTCCCTCAACACACCTGTTCATTTATTCTACATTCAAATGTCCACTGTCTTTTAGAATTTCCAGATTAAATCAGAAAGTGAAAAAAATAAGTAACTTTTACTAATGTGAAAAAATGCAGAGGCCAGGCCAAAGGCTACATAATTAAACAACACAAAAATAGATTATAAAAACTGTTGGTTTCTTAGACACCCACACCACATTCCCATTCAGAAAATGCTTCACCTTTCCCCCCACCCAACTTATACAAGTGCAATGCATTTATTTTTTTAATTTAATTTATCATCAAGTTAGCTAACATACAGTGTATACAGTATCCTCTTAGTTTTGGGGGTAGATTCCTGTGATTCATCGCTTATATACAACACCCATCCTAACAAGTGCCCTCCTCAATGCCCATCACCCATTGTCCCTTCTCTTCCACTCCCCCTTAACCATCAGTTTGTTCTCTGTATTTAAGAGTCCCTTATGATTTACCTCCCTCTCTATTTGAAACTATTTTTCCCCCTTCCCCTTCCCCTCCCCCATGGTCTTCTGTTAAGTTTCTCAAGTTCCACATATGAGTGAAAACAGACGCTATCTGTCTTTCTCTGACTTATTTCACTTAGCAGAATACCCTCCAGTTGCATGCACGTTGTTGAAAATGGCAGGATTTCATTCTTTCTCATGGCCAAGCAGTATTCCATTGTATGTATAAATCACATCTTCTTTATCCATTCATCAGTTACTAGGAATTCATCAAGTGCAATGCATTTAAAGTGCAATATGGACCTTACTGTCTCTCAGGAAATATTTTCAAAATAAGTTGGTAGATTTGGTTTCTCTACTCAATGTAGGTTAAAATAACACGTGGGCCTTTAAATAAAGAAACATACCAGATGCTTCCATCTCACCGATAATGCTTCCAATTCCTCCTGCTGTCACTGAACATCAGGACATAGCTGGTCACCCAATGAGAGCTCCCGTGCCCTCCCTGGATGGCCACAGCTGTGACCTCTATTCTCTCTCTAAAATCAATCTGCAGCCACTGGTATTTATTTGACATAAGTGGGGGCCAGCCACCAGCATCTTTTTATAGAAACAATAAAAGGAGAAAAATAGAAACAGCGGGAAGAAATGGTTAAGATTTTTGCTAATAGAATAAAAACACCTGTGGGACTGTGTACATGCATCTAATTTAAGAAAGTAACAGTTCTCCAATCCATAAGACACAACTTCTCATAACTACAGAAAGAAATCATAAAAACATGAATTGAACATAAAGGAATAGGACTTAGATTAACTGCTTGACACTCTAGAGGGCAGACATTCCCTGAATACATGAGGTGATTACTATAAGAAGAGGGTCCCAGGGGCGCCTGGGTGGCTCAGTCGGTTGAGCGTCCGACTTCGGCTCAGGTCATGATCTCACGGTTGGTGAGCTCAAGCCCTGCGTTGAGTCCCGAGTAGGGCCCCCGCGTCGGGCTCTGTGCTAACAGCTCGAAGCCTGGAGCCTGCTTCGGATTCTGTGTCTCCCTCTCTCTCTGCACCTCCCCTGCTCATGCTCTGTCTCTCTCTGTGTCAAAAATAAATAAACATTAAAAAAAAATTTAAACAAAGAAGAGGCCCCCAGACACCCCACACTTGTGTCTTCTCTCAGAAGTGATGGACCCGCTGTTTCCTGGGCATATGACTTGCTAAGAGTTCTGCTGTCAAAACCCTTTCTCTTTTGCTGTGCATAAGAAAATAAATTCACATGACAGCAATTCTCAAAAATGTTTCCCAACACTGAAAAGCATAAAAGATAAGATGTGGGAAACTGATCCCAAGAAAGTTGTGGGATAATTCCTCCACGGCACAGAAAAGATGGCCACTCCATCTTGTCAGTCGTGTGCTGAAAAGAAGGCAGGCACAGTCCAAAATACTCTTGCTAAGTATTTTACAAGGAAATGAGACACTTTAAGTTTAAGTGTTTCTAGTGTTTTAAATTACAGCATACTGAATAAATATGGTTGTCGTCTGACATAGCTAGATAGACGCCCAGCTTAACTTCAGGACCAAAGGGGCATAAAAGCCCACCGAGAATGTCTGCTTTGGGCTTTCAAAGTCAAGATTCCTCATGCAGATGTGGTGGTTCAATCCAGAAGGCAGTCTGTATGTGTGAATAAGAGCCCTGGGGAGCTTCGGAGCTTGGACCCCCTCCTGCTTCTCCATCTTTATCTTGCTACCTTCTATCCTTTTCCTTTAAGTAAAAACATTCCATGAATATGCTCTATGAAGCCTGTGTGTCCTCTCAAATATACCAAGTTGAGAAATCTTTGCATTTACTGAGTACATATACCGCATTGCAAGAGATGTTGTTATGACTCCAAGATTTAGAATGTGACTAGAGATGGCATTCCTAAAGGGAACTTCTCTAAATACAATTATGCATATTTCTGATGCCATATATTCAACAATATGAAAGTAATAAAAAGAAAAAGAGAGAACACTCTCATCTCTTTATGAAAATATTTCTTAGAGTAACATGGCTCACTAAATCTGTTCTATCGGAAGACAGCAACGCTCTCTGACTTTAGCATCTTTCTCTTGCAGACATGTTTTGTGCTCGGAAAATATATATCTGGGATGGCTCCAATTATATAATTTTAGAATACAGCTTAAAGTATTTTAAAATGTGTTGAAATCTATTAAAACTAGTAAGCATTTATGGAGTACCTATTATTAAGGAATAAGGACTGTACCCAGCCTATGTCATCAAGTATGTCACCACGAGAAATGCTTTGTGTTTAACGCGGGCACCAAGATCAGAATGTGGATAAAATGCTTACAATATTTTCTAAGAAGGGACTCTGGGAAGAGAGAGGACATGGATAGGGGCTTGAAATTCAGCCTTCATTTGATGTCATGGCAGAGAGGTGGGATTGAGGACCATTGGTCCATTTCAACCTGTATGACCTTGGACAAGTGAGTGAGTCCCTGTGTTTTTCAGGGTCCTTACTCAGCATTAAGCATGGCTTTGACATCTCTAAACTCTTATTTGTTCTATGAATCCGATGCATCATTGAATCACTGCCTTCCTTTGTTCAGCAAAACTCTCCTAATCTTCATTGAATCATTCGGGTTCTTGGACATGGGTCTTTCTCTTTCATTGGAGCTCTACTAAAGTATTTCAATTGGTAAAAGTTTTAAGAAAAGATGACAGCAAGTATCTTAGCAGTCCTTGGTTCTGTTGCTAGATTTATTAGTCAATCTACGATTAAACTCGTTCGATTTACCAAAGACACAATTTCAAAACCTCAGATATGCTATATAAAAGTGTTGAGTGGTTTCAATTTAGTATTTCTAAACTCCCATTAAATCTGTTTTGTTAAGATGTCAGTCTTTCAGGAAAAATCTTCATTTATGACCCTATTTTGCAAATGAGGTAAAAGGCCGATTCCCTGTTTTAAGTTGTCTTTTGAATACCTCAGTCTCCGATAATAATGTTAGTGATATTTGTCTAAAATCTCATATTTTAAAATTTTTTTTTCAACGTTTATTTTATTTTTGGGACAGAGAGAGACAGAGCATGAAGGGGGGAAGGGCAGAGAGAGAGGGAGACACAGAATCGGAAACAGGCTCCAGGCTCTGAGCCATCAGCCCAGAGCCTGACGCGGGGCTTGAACTCACAGACCGCGAGATCGTGACCTGGCTGAAGTCGGACGCTTAACCGACCGCGCCACCCAGGCGCCCCAAAAATCTCATATTTTAAAAGGATGATTGATAAAGTAACTCAACAAATTGGATATCTTCTCTTCCACTGTTGTTCATGTGCAATTAGTTTTAATAAGAAATCAATGAATTTTTTGGTGGAAGAATGGACCTCGTGGCTTTATTTTTATTGTGCATTTTGTTGGGAAGACTCAGCACCAAGTTGAAGACGGGACATGTAGAGTCGCGCCCAAATTCACCAAACAAGTAAGAGCCACTTTCAGCTTCCCCAGAAAATAATCAACTAAGAAGATACACACCTTCGGTCTACAGTGATCACACTTTTCTTTTAATCTTAAGGATCCTTTCCATCCAAAAAAAAAAAAAAAAAAAAACAAGTTTAACTGAAATAAATAACAAATTATCTTTGTTTTACTTTATGAAATGGAAGCTTCTTTCAAAGAGATAACTTAGGAGAATTCAGGAGTAGAACACAGAAGTGCTTTATAATAACTAAACATTTAAAAATTGTTTAATAAGTAGATGTAATTTCACTGCAAGCAGGTGGGGTCGTTTGAATTTTACTCAAAGAGGCACCTGAGTGGCTCAGTCGGTTGAGCATCGGACTTCGGCTCAGGTCATGATCACCTGATTCACGAGTTTGAGTCCCGCATCGGGCTCTGTGCTGACAGTTCAGAGCCTGTGAGCCTGCTTTGGAATCTGAATCGCCCTCTCCATCTGCCCCTCCCCTGCTTGAGCTCTGTCTCTCTCTCTCTCTCTCTCTCTCTCTCTCTCTTAAAAATAAACATTAAAAAAATTTTTTTAATAAATAAATTAAATAAATAAATAAATAAATAAATAAATAAATAAATTACACTCAAAGGTCTTCAAAATCAATAGCACTGGATTAAATAGGAGACACTATGAGAAATCAATGATTTGTTGGGTGTTGTTTCGAAATTATCTAAAGCCATAAATGTAGTTTGTGTTGTCATAGCGTATTGTAGTAGGCATCACTCCCATGTCACAACCTATGAGGATTTTGTGGAATTGGCACTATTGGTAGCTTCGGAGTCCCTTTCAGATAGGCTTGACTGTCATCACCATTGTCCCGGTGAATTGATCGTGAACAGGTGTGCAGGCTAAAGAGGTTCAGTCAGAGTAACAACTAGGAGTTTATTTACTGTGTGAGTAAAACGATGCTCCTTTTCTCCGTGTCTGGTCTAGTGTATGGCTGTGTAGCTTAGGGCTGTTCCACTGCTCTTGACCACAAGGGACCACAAGGGACCACGAGGGACCAAGCGGGACCATGAGGACAAAGTCGGAACAAGCAGAGGGAGCGCCGGGGACAGAGCTGCGACTCAGTGTCCGAAATTGGCAAAGTCCACCACTGCAGACTTGCATGACTTTGTAATTACTTTTTAGCCATTCTGCGCATTATGAATTGAATAGGCTTTTGATGGCTAAATCCAAATATCACCCAATGTTCAGAATATTGCTTTTTTTTAATTTTTAAAAAATGTTTATTTTTGAGAGAGAGAGACAAAGATAGAGCATGAGCGGGGGAGGGGCAGAGAGTGAGGGAGACACAGAATCCCAAGCAGGCTCCAGGCTCTGAGCTGTCAGCACAAAGCCTGACGGGGCTCGAACTCACAAACTGTGAGATCATGACCTGAGTCAAAGCCGGACGCTCAACCGACTGAGCCACCCAAGCGACCCCGGACTATTGCTCTTAATCGGACAAAGGGATTGTTCATTTAGAGCCACTGACTTGGAGCCATTTTGAGTAACCAGCTTTCCTAAGCTTCTTATGTAGACTTGGAAATAGTAAGTGATGTGTGGGTAAAGAAGTAACTGCTTTCTAATATTCTTCAATCCCCTTTTTTAAAAAAATCTTATTTAATGGCGTCCTATGTCTTTTGCACTAATGCCATTGGCTGGCGAATAAATGGTGGGAAAAAAAAAGACATCCTAAAGACATATTTGTGTACAGTTTAATTTAATGTCACAGTATAGAGACACAAAATCCATTTCGACAAACGCTTCCGCTTTTTTCTTAGCTTTGTATTTCTTGTATTCGACACAGGTCATACTAGAGATGCTTAACTAAATCCCCTCTGAACAAATGAAGGAAAAAGTGCCTAAATATTGCATTGCTGTGTTTTTGGAAAGAGGCAGTGTGGCAGGTGGTTAAAAATATGGGGGGTTGTTCCCCGTTCATGCTCTGTCTCTCTCTGTCCCAAAAATAAACATTGAAAAAAAAATTAAAAAAAAATATGGGGGTTGAAGGTCAGATGGACCTGAATTCAAGTCTGGTTCTGCCAGTTTCTAGCGGGGTCATTAGGACGTTAAATGTACCCAATCTCTGTAAGGAGCATCGTTTCAAGCCTTACCTCCCGAAACCCTCGACACTTTGCATTGATTTTCTATATTTTCTCTAGACGAAGGCTTTGGGGGCTTAAGAGCAACATGGCATAGTATTTACTCAACTTCACCTATTAGAGATCACATCTGCATGTAAAAGTATATCTAAAATAAAGACCAAATCAAAATACTAAAAATCTCTAAGTATCAGGAGTTCCATCACCGTATGTCTAAAAATCTATCAGAGAAATTGGCAATCCGTGGTTACTCCGTTTTCTTTATATTTAACATCAAGTGGAAAGATGAGATGAAATCAATTATGCCACATACTAAAGATCACAGCAAAGTTGGAAAATATTAAAGCAATTAATCCACTTGCAGGACAAAATTATCCTGTTTCCTAAATTTATGGATCTTATGTAATGCAAAGTACATATAATCCGTCATACGACCCAACTCCATTTAGTGCCCTAGAAGCTTGCTGATCTAGCATTTAATTCTGCCAGAGCTATTATCAGGATGATCTCTCCAGTCATAAAATTGGCTTTGCAGTTTACAGATTCCATACCTGCCAAGTATGAGGATGAGTCCGGTACAGAAAATAGATTACAATCGATGCGTATATATTTTCCTTAATTTATTTGTTCCTTCTCTAACAGTTCAAAGACACGTTCACTGAACGCACTACCAAAATCATTTTCACATTTCCCGATTGACCCCTGTCCCGCGAGATGCGGTCATGGGAGGGTATCCACGTGCTGCAGTCACACGAGCCTGAGATGACTGCTGTCAGTGTCCTGTGGCAATTGATGTCGAGTCACCTCCTCCCCTTCCTGGCATATCTAAGTGGAGCCTTCCCCCCTTTTTTCAATAAGATGTACAGTCAGTTTTTAAGAGGTCACAGAAAAGTTTTTTTTTCCTTTTTAATTGGCTGATGTTCTGATCATTCCAGCTGGTCCCGTCCTCATACAATTTCCTCCTCGCCTTCGTGTTGCACAGGGACAGCTGAATTGTCGTTCTGGACCGCAGATCTGATTGCACTGTGCTCGGAAACCTCTGGAGACTCCCCAGGCCCCACTTCTTCCTGCCAAGGCCAGGCCTGCTTATCCATGGGGTCCCTTGTCTTCCTGCAGATCCCCGAATCTTGTTGTCTTTCCCTCTGTTCCCCAATTTTCCATCCCTTACCGAGGGTCTACCCTCTACCCTTGCTCTTCTGAGATCAGTCTTCCTATAGCTTTGCAAAAATAGAGACTTCTTTCCCATCGGCTTCTCTTTTCACCTGCTTTGTAGATGCTGTTTTTTTTTTCTTCACTTTCAGCTCGCCCTTTGGTGTCTTTTCACCTTATTCTGCAGTCACGAAATTCAGGACCATGGCTTCCTCAGACCAGTGCCTTTACAGGCCCTCAGTTTCTCAAAGAACTACTGACATAAGGAAGAGTGATTGTAAACTCACGTCCTTGATGGTGTGGGGCTAGATATCCAAGGGGACTTGTGATGTGGCCCAACAAAGCTTGAGACCGGATATAAACTTGCCTGTGTCGAGATCTCATGTGAAGAAACATGACCTTCCCACGGTCTCCAAAAGCCAATCTGGATCTTCTTCCTGGAGATTCACCGATTTCCTGCCTCTGAGAGTCAAACTTACCTTTATGAAAACCCAAACCTCTTCCCATGGGCATTGCTCTAAGCCAAGAATATACATCTTGCTTCAACAATGACCATCCACTTGACACATTAATTCTCCATCCTTGCCATCCTGCAGTCTGAGACTTTCACTCTAAAACTGTCCCAGGGCCACCAGCGAGGCTCAGTTGGTTAAGAATCCGAGTTTTGATTTCTGCTCAGGTCATGATCTCACCACTGGTGAGATCGAGCCCCACATGGGGTTCTACGCTGACGGTGCAGAGCCTGCTTGGGATTCTCTTTCTCCCTCTCTCACTGCCCCTCCCCAACTCACACACGCTCTCTCAAAATAAATAAATAAACATTTAAAAGCTAAATTAAATAAATCAATGACGTTGTCCCAGAGCTGTGCTTTTGCAGGGCAACTGAGGGCTGAACTGCCCAGGCCTAGCAGGTAAGTCCAAGGAAGGCCCTGGCACTCTGCTTTGGGTCCCCTTTGAGTTCTTTCCTACAGAGATCGTGCCCTTCCATTCTTCCCTCAGTGTTCTGGCTTTCTGTGGATCATTCTGGAAAGAATACCTACGCCCCCACACACACACACAGACATGCGCACTGCTCACACATGCCCACAGAGCTGTGTGCAGAATGCACACACATACACAGGCATGCACATTACACACGCTTGTTCTTTCAGCAAACAGTTGCTGAACCAGATGTGAAGAATACCATAATGAGCAAAAAGCGGTCATTGCCCTGATGGAGCTTATGGTCAAGAGAGGGCGATGACAAGTCACTACAAAATAAAATCTCTCTTTATACTCTGTGACAATTGAAATGAAGGCTTAGAGCTCAGAAAATACCCATCAGAGGCACTTACAAGGGGATGACAGCAGCTTGAGAACTGCTCTTGTTCATGAAGGAGAGGAGGGAAGGGCATTTCAGGGAAAGGGAACAGCACATGTAAAGTCCCGTGGTATGAAGAAGCATTTATTAAGCTCTCAGAATTGGTTCTGAAGGAAAGACCTGGGAGACAAATCAAGACTCTATACCCTATGGAACAATAAATTAAAATATACTTACCTGTGATGTAGAGTCAAAAAAAATCCCCTTCATACACAAAATCCTGTTTATTTTTATCTTAACAGGACGAGATTTGAAAAAGTGCACACTTTTTTTTTCCATTTGAAAAACTCTCATTCAATGTTTAAGTGCCTGCAAGTCCCCGAGTTATCGCTCCGCTGTTTTTCTTTGATCACATGAACTTCAACTGCACTTGGCTTTCTGGCAAACACATAACAGATTGATGGCCTGCGTTAGCTTTAACCTTCTCAAATTCTGGGAAAGAGCACATCCTAAAATATACGTGTGGATGGCCGATGAACTGAAATGTCACTTGCAGACTCAGTTCAGTGAACAACCTTTAGAAACAAGTAAATGAAAAGTACAATTGCTCTAAGTTTTATGGCTTTCAAAGGCTCTCTATTTTATCCAGTACGATTCTGAGTGGGTCCAACAGAAAAATGTGAGACATTTGCAGTATCTTCCCCCCACCCCCGGGAACAAACACTCCATAGTTATTTTTAAACTATGGATTTAGTAATTCTTTAAAAAATTTTGTAAAAGTGATGAACATCGAAGGAAAATAATCCAAGGAAAAGAGGCAATGTGGGCTGGAAGCAGGGGTTTGATCTAGAAGGTCAAAGACACTGAGGGTTAATAGCACCGAGACTTGCCAATCAACAGATATGGCTGTTGAGGGAGAAAGCAGAGGTTTTCTCTGATTTTCCCCTAACCCAAATCCAGTTCCTGGCTAAAAGAATTAGACTCTATGCCTGGTTATATATTTGTAGCCATGACTGTGGCCATAATTCAATAATCTAAGGATGCCCGTGCCCCCAGTTGGTCCCTCGGAATACCCTGTCCTCTTCCCTCCAGTGTGGTTCACCCCATGACCAGCCTGTGAACTTGTGCAGTAGCCCTAGGCTAGAGGAGACTCCCTGTCCCCCTGCCTGCCCTCTGAGGAGTCACACCAGGTCTGTCCCTGATCCTGACCTTGACCTTCAATTTCCTGTGTTCTTTCTAGATCCTCGATCCTTGTAACTTCATCTCCCAGATACCAACCCTCAC
The DNA here is from genome assembly GCF_018350175.1 of Felis catus. NCBI lineage: Eukaryota > Metazoa > Chordata > Mammalia > Carnivora > Felidae > Felis > Felis catus. The sequence goes on from NC_058380.1 coordinate 5,766,098, forward strand.
TTCCTGCTTGGACCACCCTGCCCTCTGCTTTTCTTCCGAGTCCGCAAGCCTCTTTGCCTTACTTTATCAGGTCTTTTGTCATACAGCAATGCGCACCACACCCTGCAGTTCACCTGTTCAGACCTGGCCTCTTGTCCACTCCCTTGGGTTCTGAGGACGTCCCAGAACCTGACAGTAGTCCTGTCTTCTAAATGGTGGTTTTTCCTCCCTCTGTAAGAAGTTCCCGATGGCTGAGACTGCTGCTGTCGCTTACTTGGGTCTCTCAGAGCTCCTAGACCCAACCCACTTTGGCAATGGACATATTTGACGGGTCTGCCCCATTGATGAGCAGTCTTGCACTCTGGTTCCGCTTCTCAGCAGAGCTGGCACTAACTACATTAGAAAGCACACCTGTCTGCTCTCTTGTGCCATTAGTTGACGTGGGTACAACGGTCTCCAGCAACACGTTTCACTGCCAGTGATGCGATGCCTTATATGGTTTTAAGCCTGTTCCCTCATCAAGTGCCTTCCTCATCAGATTTGAAGTGCAAGTGCCTGCCTGGGGCCCGCTTATTGACAGGTCTGACCCTGGGGCCCTGGGACGCGGCAGGCCGAGTTGTTTCCAGTCCCAGGCAAGTGGGGTTGGCCCACGTATTGATGTCTGTGCTCCAGAAGATGGGAGACAACAGAGTCAGTGGCGGGAACCGGGTCCTGCAGACGAAAATCCAGCCAGACTGCCCTCCTGAGACATCCCACAGGAGGCTGGCATGAGAGAAGGGGCAACGGAAGACAAACCAGGCAAATCAGAAGCCAGCAAGGAGGTTCTGAGGTGAGGCCAGGAGGTAAAGCCCTGAGACTAAGCTCCCCGACTGGCAGAAGTGGGACGTTGGGAGTCTCTGAGGCCCAGGACTTTCAGGGAGGGATAGAACTGTGTTAGGGTCTGACACAATCCCCCCCAAATACCATCCACATAAAATGCAACCACGGGAAGTTAGTAGTGATGGTGCCCGAGGGGGGACAAGTGCACCCCCACTTCGTGGCCTAAAGAACCCCCGTGGCCTGTGCAGGAGTGTCCCTTGTTCTGTTTTCATTATTTTCCCTCAACGTTCCCAGCCCCCCATGGTAATCACTCCAATCCGAATTACCCTGCAAAGCATAGACACTTCTCCTTCCGCCCACTTATATCTTTCCTTCCATGATTCCTAACATCGTGCGTGTGCTTCGTGTGCAAAATAGCATTGTGTTTTGCCATTGATTGCATTCTCTTTCATCCTTTTTCATCAACGTGGTGGTTTTTAACCTTATTTCTGGTACTGCATTACTTCTAACAGCTTTCTGACATTCTAGAGCATTCATGGATCCTTTGAAATTTCAAGTTTTCTAATAATGGATGCTTCGGCCCTTTGCTGTCACTAAGAACCACTGTGGTGATGAAGAACTTCTTAACATGATGGAGACAGACTTTTAACCAACTTGGCGATACAGTGTAGTGCAAGGAATCTATTCATTTTCAATCTACCACGTTGGATGTGACGAGTGGAACTGAGCTGTTGTGACAACATATTGCAATGTCTCATGCACAGTTAGCACTCGGTGAGTTGGAAAGTGCTTCGGTTTACATACATAATACCCTAAATCACAGCCTCAAAACTCATCTGATCGGGCACCCTTTATCCACGAGACATCACAAAGTGATCAAAAATGCTCTCGCGAACCCCAAATGTCAACATCTTGCAGCCCTCACAGCACAAAAGAGCATAAGGTGACTAGGCTTTAGAAGTTCGGAGCCTAAGTGGATTTATTTTGAACCTTAGAGGACGCTTAACGGACACACTTCAGTTAGATAACATACGTGGTTTTGGAAAAAGAAAGGTATTTACTTCTCGAGGAATCATTAACGTCCAAGAACTTGGGAGTCTCCAGTTTAGGGATTCTAAGAATACAGACTCCTAAAAGGGGTGAGTATCAGGACCTCTGCGTTTTAGAAAGTGGAGTATCCTCAGGACGCAGAAGTAGCTCAGATCCTCCAGCATCACCTGCAGGGACTGACACAGGTCCCTGGGGGGTCCTCACATGGACAGCCCCACCATGGTTCAGTGCTCTCCATTCTCTGCTGGAACCAAACGCTCTTAGGCCTGCATCACTCCCACGCTTGACATTTGGTGGCCCAGAGACCGAAATTCCATGTTTTGTTTTGTTCTTGTTCTTCACAATGAACTTGCTGTCTGCATTTAAAACTAAAATTTGGGGGGCACCTGGGTAGCTCAGTCGGTTGAGCGTCCGACTTCAGCTCAGGTCAGGATCTCGCAGTCTGTGAGTTCAAGCCCCACGTCAGGTTCTGTGCTGATGGCCGGGAGCCTGGAGCCTGTTTCAGATTCTGTGTCTCCTTCTCTCTCTGCCCCACCCCCACCCTCTCTCTCAAAAATAAATAAACCTTAAAAAATAAATAAATAATAAAAATTAAATTTTTAATAAAAATGTAGATGGCTAACTTCCATAATTTGGCTATTGTAAATAATGCTGTTACAAACATTGGAGTGTGTTGTATCCCTTTGAATTAGTATTTTTTTATCCTTTGGGTAAATCCCTAGGAGTGCAATTGCTGAACCGTGGGGTAGTTCTCTTTTTAACATCTTGAGGAACCTCCATGCTGTTCTCTAGAGTGGCTGCACCAGTTTGCATTCCCACCAACGGTGCAAGAGGGCTCCCCTTTCTCCACATCTTTGCCAACACCCCTTCTTTCTTGTGTTGTTGATTTTAGCCATTCTGACAGGTCTGAGGTGGTATCTCATTGTGGTTTTGATTTGCATTTCCCTGATGATGAGTGATGTTGAGCATCTTTTCATGTGTCTGTTTGCCATCTGGATGTCTTCTTTGGAAAAATGTCTATTCATGTCTTTTGCCCATTTTTAATTGGATTATTCAATTCAGGGGTATTGAGTTTTATAAGTTCTTTATATTTTTTAGATACTAACCCCTTATGAGATACGTCATTTGCAAATATCTTCCCCTATTCCGCAAGGTGACTTTTAGTTTTGTTGATTGTTTCCTTCACGGTGCAGAAGCTTTTTATTTTGATACGGTCCCAATAGTTCATTTTTGTTTTTGTTTCCCTTGCCTCCGGAGACATATCTAGAAAGATGTTGCTACAATCCGTGCTAAAGCAGTTACTGCCTATGTTCTCCTCTAGGATTTTTATGGTTTGAGGTCTCTAATCCATTTTGAATTTATTTTTGTGTTTTGTGTAAGAAAGTGGTCCAGTTTCATTCTTTTGCATGTAACTGTCCAGTTCTCCCAACACCAGAGAGGAGGTGGGTGGGGGGATGGGTGAAGTAGGTGATGGGGATTAAGGAGTGCATTTGTTGTGATGAGCACCGGGTGTTGTACAGAAGTGTTGAATCACTATATTGCACCCCTGAAACTAATATCACACTGCATGTTAACTGATTGGAATTTAAATCAAAGCTTTTTTTAAATGTAGATTGGCAACTTCTTATTTAAAAAAGTTAAAAACGGGGGCGCTTGGGTGGCTCAGTCTGTTAAGCGTCCGACTTTGGCTCAGTTCATGATCTTTCACTTTGTGAGTTCGAGCCCCGCGTCAGGCTCTGTGCTGACAGCTCAGAGCCTGGAGCCTGCTTGGGATTCTGTGTCTCCCTCTCTCTCTCTGCCCCTCCCCCACTTGCTCTCTCTCTCTCTCTCTCTCTCTCTCTCTCTCCCTCTCTTTATCCAAAATAAATGGATGTTTAAAAAAAATTTTTTAATACAAAATTAAAAAATTAAGATCTGCGAAGCTTAGCAGCAAGCAGCTGGTTAAGAGTGGAAAACGGCTGCATCTGTAGGCTGAAGTATGAGATTCTCCACCCTGCCACATCCCTCCCCTCCCCCTCACTGTGTAGCCAATGCGGAGGTCGGGCATCTCGTGGTTGTTATATTTACCGTCTGCATTCTCTCACTGATGTTACCTGTCTCCCACCTGGGAGTAATATGAGTGTCTGATGCAGAGCCTATCTTAAATGAGAGGGTGTACCATGAAGAAGGGGCCGTGGACAATGATAAAGTCAGGAGACTCAGGCTTGTGCATCAGGACCTACGGTAATGCGCTCTGTGACCTCAGATGAGTTACTTCCCTCCTCCAGCATGGGTAATCCTTGGTAGAATAAAGGGATTGGGCTGTTCAGCATTTTTCAAACCAAACATTGCTGTTCCCAAGAAACTAATAGGTATCCCATAAATAAAAAAGACAAGAACAGTAAAATTTTTCTTCTAAAGTGCATTTTTAAATATATTGGCTTACGAAAACATAAAGTCTGCAAAATAAGCTTATTTTTCAGACTTTACTCTGCCAACTTTATCCTGCAACTTCCCTAATTTATGGCTGTAAGTTGGAACTCTGTAAGAATTAACACGTCTAAATCCACACCTTTGATCCCTCTGGTCCTGTGCCGACTCACATTTCCAGATGTTAAAACCATCAACTCAGCCACTCAAGCAAAAACTTCTGTAACACATTTGGCTCATTATTTTCCCAGATGTCTCCACCCTTTCAGCTAATTCTGTCTCAGTATCAGTTACCTAGCTGTGTAAAAAATGACCCAAAACTTAGTAGCTTAAAAAAACAAACACTTCATTATCTCACAGTTCTGCTGGTCAGCGATTTGGGCTAGATACAAATGTACGGCTCTTCCCTTGGTCTTACTGAATGCACTTAAGTGGCAGCATTAGCTGGTGGGTTGGCCAGAGCCTGGTGGCTTGGAGGCCTCAGCGGTGACCACCTGTATCTGCTACAGAGGGTCTAATCGGCTGTGAAGCCAGCCAAGGCTTCTTCACGTGGTGGTCTAAGGGCAGCAAGAAGGGACAAACGCCATGGTGAAGGCACATTTCAAATTCTTGTTTGTACCACACTTGCTAGTGTCTTGTTGGTCAAAACATGTCAGCCAGCCAAGTCAAGTCATTGAGAGGGATCACGTAAGAGTGTAGATGAGAGGTGAGGCATCCTTGGGGACCGTTGGGGTGACACTCTTTCTCCAAATCCAACGCAGATCCAAATCCTTCTGCACTTTCCACACCCATTGGCTCCCCCAGGACCCAAGTCACTCTTGTCTCTCACTAAGAAATCGCAGTAGACTCCTAACTTGTCTGTCTAGTTTTGCTTTCATAGGCTCCTCATAGGTTTTCCAAGGACTACAGATAGATTATTTAAAATGTAAACAAGGTGGTTTCATTCCTTGCCAAGAACCCTTCAAAGATTTATCGTTTAATAGAGAATGTGATACAGAGCCTTCTCTGGGCTAAAACACCCTTGTCGTTTGGTTTCCATTTACCGTGTTATTTACATCTTCCTCTCCCTCTGTTGTCGTCACAGATGCCATTTTTCAATCTTGCAGAGAAATCAGACTCTTCCCGATGATGCATCTTTCCATTACCATTCACGCACACTATCCAGAATGTTCTTCCCTCAGCCTTTGCCTGACTTGGCTCCCTCTTGGATCTCATTAAAGTGGGATCCTTCATGGCACCTGGGTGGCTCAGTTGGTTGAGTATCCAATTCTTGATTTTGGGTTAAGTCATGATACCAGGGTGATGGGATTGAGCCCCATGTTGGGCTCTGCACTGAGTGTGGAGCCTGCTTGAGATTCTCTCTCTCTCCCTCTGCCCCTCTCCCCGCCTCATGCACTCTCTCTCTCTCTCTCTCTCTCTCAAATAAAAATAAATAAATAAAGTGGGATCCTTTAATTATTCTCTTCCAAACCTTGTTTGTTCCTTTTGAAGCACTCTGAGGGTCATAATTTTTTGTTTGTGTATATGTATATTCCTTTTTCACTTACTTGTTAGCTCTAGCTTATAGACACATTAGGTTGCTCACTGTTTTATTTGTCATGCTTAATACATAGTAGAAACTCAAGAAATCCCTATACATTGATCTCCCCAAATTCAAAACAGGATTATCCACATAGTTAAGAAGTGGAAATGACCCAAATGGCCATCAACTGATGAATGAATAAGTAAAATGTGGTATGCCCATACAGAGGAATATTATTCTACAATAAAAAGGAATAAAGTACTGATATAGGTTACAATATGGATGAACCTTGCAAACATTGTGCTCAATGAAAGATGCTAGACCAGAGGAAAACAAAACACCATGTATTGTATGATTCCATTTACTGAAATTTCCAGAACAAGCAAATTTCCAGAAACAGAAAGTAGATTAGTGTTTGCTGAACACTGGGTGATGCTAGTGGTGGGAGATACGGAATGATGGCTCTTTTATAAGGAGCTTCTTTTTGGTGTGATGAAAATATTCCAAAATTATATAATTGTTATCAACGCACAACTCTGCTAATACACTAAAAACATTAAATGTGCACTTTATATGGGAGAATTTTATAATATGTGAATTATATCCCAACAAAATTGTTAAAAAATAATTCTTAGAGAGGGGCACCTGGGTAGCTCAGGCCATTAAGCGTCCACCTTCAGCTCAGGTCATGATCTCACAGTTCACGAGTTTGAGCCCCACATCAGGGTCTGTGCTGACAGCTCAGAGCCTGGAGCCTGCTTGGGATTCTGTGTCTCCCGCTCTCTGCCCCTCCCCCACTCATTCCCTCTCTCTCTCTCTCTCTCTCTCTCTCTCTCTCAAAAATAAATACACATTAAAATTTTTTTTCTAAAAAATAATTCTTAGAGAATGAAATAAAACCAGGTGTAACCATATTCACATTGATCCTGATTGGAGAAGGGGGGTTGGTACAGCTGTTTCAAAATTTCTCTAATTTCTGTTTGTTATCTTTTTCATTTAAGAGATGAAATGGTCTAGGGGCACCTGGGTGGCTCAGTCAGTTAAGTGTCCAACTCTTGATTTTGGGTCAGGTTCGTGGGATCCAGCCCCAACTCCCGAGTGCGGAGCTTGCTTGAGATTCTCTCTCTCCCTTCCTCTCTCTGCCCCTCCCCTGCTCGTATGCTCTATACTTTCTCAAACTAAATAAGTAAACTTACAAAATAAAGAAGTAAACCTGTAAAAACGATAAGCTTTATGAAGCCAGAAACAGGAGAAGTCAGCTTAAAACCTTCTCTGGTAAAGAAGCTTCAGTTAAAGAAAAGTTACAAAATCATGGAATTTTAAACCTTGAATTGACCCTAAAGAATATTTCATTATAAAATACTATGTCCTATCAGCTACACACACACACACACACACACACACACACACACACACGCACACGCACACTTCTAAACTCATTTTGGTTTTACAAGCACCAGGCAAGACCCAGTCAACTATTTCCAACTCCTGGCTTAGATGTGGAAATAAGCTTTCTCTATTATTGTGAAAATTTACCTTGGCTGTCAAAGAACCATCAATTATTTATTTTAACCTGCCTGAAACTTAAAATTATTTGAGCTTGCAAACTGAATGTACTCTAATTCCCTTATTAGTCAAATGAGAAAAATCAGCCAGTATGTTTAAAGAGACTTTCCTAAGATAATATAGCTGAAAACAAAACTCCAGCCTACAGATTTAATTTTCCTTACTCTTTCCCCTAAATTTTATCACCATAATTTGTCATTTCAGATTTATAATGTGTTGTTAACAATACCTTCCTTTGGAATGTGCTGTGCTGCCCCAGAAAACTTTTTGGGACAGCGGAAAAAGAATTATTTATCATGGCAGTTCTCTCATTAATGTCACATTTTCGTTCAGGCCTGATGTTGTTGAAGCTATTCTTAGACAACATCCAGAACCTTGCCCCTCAAGAAAGAGAGCCCCCAACCCACACGATTCCTCTTTCACCGGAAAATGCTTTTCCTAAGAGGTGTGGTAATTTTATTTCCCACCACCTATAGCCTTATATGCATTGTATCTTATGCTTAGGAATTTAAAAAACACATATATACCAAAAAAAAAAAAAACCCACCTTGAGATAAAAATCTGCTTCAGCCTATCACACTGTCTACCATGGGTTGTATGCTGAATAAATAGCCTTGGATTGAACAATCATGCTAAAAGTTTGTTATTATGCCTATGTGTCAATTAAAGGAGCCGGTGAGATACCTTAGCCTTTCAAGTTGTGTTGGATCCCCGCAGTTCCCCAGTTTAACAAAGATCCTCTCTGCAGGACAACCTGTCCCGGGGCATGAACCTTGCCTCCCTCCTTGGCACAGGGTCCCAACCACAAACGCCCACTGACGTAGTAAGGCCAACTTGAGTCCTTCCATTTCAAACAGCCCACCTGAATCAGAGTTAGATGTATAGGGTACTACATAACTTAGCAATGAGATCAGTTGTATAAGATACTATGTGACTTAGCAGTGAGATCTATCAGTTAAATATTGAATTTGGAGTATGAATATGAAAATGCTTGGATGCAAAACTGAATTGAGGTTGACCTAAATAAGGAATTAATGAACTGGCTTTGGTTCACAGTTCTTACTGGAAGGAAGGCAAGTGATGAGTTATCAAATAATATTTGATATGCCAAGTGACTTACAAATAGTGTTCTATTTAATCTTCACATTAAATGTATGAGGTAAGAGTTGTTCCGAAAAAGAAGGTAGAAAAGTTGTAATAGTTTATTGAGATCATGTCATTTGTGAGATATAGAACTACTTTTTTTAATGTTATTTACTTTTGAAAGAGAGAGAAAGACAGAGAGAGAGCGACAGAGAGAGAGAGAGAGAGAGAGAGAGAGAGAGAGAGAACAAGTGGGTGAGGGGCAGAGAGAGAGGGAGACACAGAATCCTAAGCAGGTTCCAGTCTCTGAGCTGTCAGTACAGAGCCCGATGCGGGGCTTGAACTCACAAACCACAAGATCATGACCTGCTGAAGTCAGGCACTTAACCAACTAAGTCACTCAGGAGCCCCTAGAATTACTTTTTAAAATAAATCTGATCTTGTCATTTCTATGATGCAAAATTATACTCCTAGAGTTCTTCAAACTTAGAGGAATACACAGAACTTTAGAAGTTGAGACCATTCCACAGTAATGTATTGAAGATAGAAGATAATATAGGTCTTTTTAGAATCAGAAAAGATTGGTAAGGGAAAGAAAATTGGTAAAGTGTATCTTTTTCCTGAAAGAAAATATTTCTCCTGTCCTCAGCGCCAGGTATAGGGCTCAAAAGCAAGTAAGTGTATTATCCGCCTCTTTGCTTCTCAGAGAAGAATGAAAGCCTTTCAAAATTTAATGCAAAGGACCAGAAAATCTGATGTTACAAGATTTCTTGATTCCATAGTTTTGTTACTGACATTTTGATGCAGTTCGTGTGTTGACATGGCTGCTTCCACATTTATCAAAAGAATACAAAATTTTAATCAAATGCATCTCAAAATTAAGAAAGTCTCATTAAAATATTCAATTAATTCACTTAATTCACTTCCTTGACACTATAGATAAAACCTATGTTCAACATAGTATATTCTATATCAATATCTACAGTTTTTTTTTCACTAAATGTATTTTTAGTGGTTCCAATTAATTAATTAATACTGTAGGGAAAAAAAGTTGATTTACTGATCAAAGTTTACTAAGTCTATCTTACGTCAATGTGTATTTTGTTTGGTACACAGTTGTTAACTAAATGCAATTATTCAAGATCTTGAACATTTCAACTTTGTAAAAAATATTTTAATTATCTGTCCATATTTTACCAAATAAAACATCTTACTAAGTAAAGTTTTGCCTGTTGTCAATATTTTTGTGCCGAGTATTTCTACCAACTGTATTTTTTTGTATTTTATTATTGCTGTTTTCAACATTTCCAAGCATATGATTCTTCAATAATATTTTTACTTATAACTACCAATTCGGGGTTTTGTTGATTACTTCAATCACAATATTTACTAAGAAATGGATAAAATTTTAGATATAATTATCATCGTGTATTCATGATAGACATCTCAAACTGTTTAAAAATGATTATCATTTGGTTTAATAAAAGAAAAAATACTCCTGATTCATTTCAAGGAAAAAAAGTTGTTACAGCTTTAATAATCACAAAATAGGAATGCTAATTTCAAGAAACATTACAAACACCAGCATTAGTTGGTCTATTGTGCAAGATTAATCATTCAGTTAAATAAAATAAAATAGTAGATACCTAGGGCGCCCGGGTGGCTCAGTCGGTTAAGCGCCTGACTTTGGCTCAAGTCATGATCTCACGGTTCGTAAGTTCACGGTTCATAAGTTCGTAAGTAACCCCAGATGGGGTTCTCTGCTGTCAGCACAGAGCCTGCTTGGGACCCTCTGCCCCCTTTTCTCTCTACCCCTCCCTGCTGGTTCTCTTTCTCTCAAAATAAATGAATAAACTTAAAAGATAAAATAACAGATATCAATTTTGCTTGACTTAGTAGAAATATAAATCCCATATATTTTTTCTAAATTATGTATGTATGTATTTATTTATTAAAAAAAACATATACTATTTTACCATTTACCATAATGGTTATCATTTTAAACATTTTTAATTGTAAACTTTAGAAGCATCCAAATTTACAGTGCTAATCACCACAACCCACTTCCAGGACTTTCTCATCACTGAAGACACTCTATACCCACTAAACAATAACTCATCATTTCCCCCTTCCCTCAGCCTCAGGCAACCTCTAGTCTACTTTCTGTCTCTATGCATTGGACTGTTCTGTGTACATCACGGAAGCAGATTCATATAATATTTGTTCTTTTGTGTTTGGCTCATTACACTTAGCGTAATAATATTTTTAGGGTTCATATCTATGGAGCATGTGCCAAACCCTATTCTTTTTTAAGGCTGAATAATATTCCATTGAATGTATATACCACGTTTGTTGATCCATTCATCTGTTGATGGACATTTGTGTTGTTTTCACCTTTGGCTGTTGTGAATAATGCTTCTGTGGATGTTGGTGTGCAAGCATCTGTTTAAGTCACTGCTTTCCAATGCGGAGGTGGCGGGTAGAAAATACCTTGACATGGAATTGCTAGATCATATCATCTAGCTTTTTGAGGAACCACCTATTTTCCACAACAGCTGTACCGTTTATAAATGTCCATGAATCTCCATTCTTCCATGCCTTTACCAACACTTGCTGTTTTCAGCTTTGTTGATAATAGCCATCCTACAGGGTGTGAAGTGCTATCTCACTGGAGTTTGCCTTACATTTCTCCAATGGTGAGTAATATTGAGCCTTTATCGTGTGCTTTTGGCTATTTGTGGATCTTCATTGGTGAAGTGTCTGTTCAAGTCCTTTGCCCATTTTTTTATTTGAGCTCTTTGTTTTTTCTTTTTTGTTCTTGAAATGTAGTATTTGTATATTCTGGATATTAACCCTATATCAAATACTTAATTTGCAAATATTATCTCCCAGTTTAGGGGGCTTTTTTGCTCTCTTGCTAATGTTTTTTAATACACAAAGTTTTTAATTTTGATAGAGTCTAATTAATTTTTCTCTTGTTGCCCATACTTTTGGTGTCATTACTTAGAAGGTAACTACTAAAGCCAATGTCATGAAGATTTATAGTCTTAGCCTTTACATTTAGGTCTTTGATGCATTTTTTTAATGCTTATTTATTTTTGAGAGAGAGAGAGAGGGAGAGGGAGTGGGGGAGGGGCAAAGAGAGAAGGAAACACAGAATCTGAAGCAGGCTCCACTCTTGAGCTGTCAGCACAGAGCTAGACTTGGGGCTCGAACCCATGAATCCCAAGATCATGACCTGAGCTGAAGTCGGACGCTTAACCCACTGAGCCACCCAGGCACCCCTCTTTGATACTTTTTAAATTAATTTCTATATACAATATAAGGTAAGAGCCCAAACTCATTCTTTCTTCTGCGGATATCCAGTTTTCCCAGGATCATTTGTTTAAAAAGCTGTTTATTTTTCCCCATTAAAATGTTTTGGCACCTTGTTGAAAATGATTTGACCATATGTGTAAGAGTTTATTTCTGGGCTGTCTATCCTATCCCATTAATTTATATTTCCATCTTTATTCCAATACCATATTGTTTTGATTATTGGATTTATAGTAAATTTTAAAATCAGGAAGTTTGAGCCCTCCAGTTTTGTTCTTTTCAGGATGCTTTTGCTTTTCAGGTTTCCTTGATATTCCACATATTGGCTTTTATATTTGCTCATGTATTTACCTTTACCAGAGATCTTTATATCTTCATATGGGTTCTATTTACTATCAAGTCATTTCTTTTTTTTAAATTTTTTTAAGTTTGTTTATTTACTTTGACAGGGAAAGAGAGAGAGAGAGAGAGAGAGAGAGAGAGAGAGAGAGAGAACGCACAGAGTAGGGGCAGAGAAAGAGGGAAAGAGAGCAAATCCCAAGCAGGCTCCACACTGTCAGCACAGAGCCTGACCCAGGGCCTGAACCCATGAACCATGAGATCATGACCTGAGCCAAAATCAAGAGTCAGAAACTTAACCAACTGAGCCACCCAGGTGCCCCTGAAGTCATTTCATTTCAATCTGAAGGATTTCTTTGAGCATTTCTTATGGAAGTGGTCTATAGTAAGGAATTCTATCAGATTTTGTTTATCTGGAAATGTCTAAATTCTTTCATTTTTCCCTCAAAAAGGAAGGACGGTTTTGCTTATTATAAAATTCTCAGTTGGTAACATTGTTCTTTCAGCTATCTGAACATATCAACCCCCTGCCTTCAAATCTCCAAGGTTTCTGGTATGAAATTGACTGATAATCTTATGGAATGTCCCCAGTATGTGATAATTCATTTTTTCTTCCTGCTTTCCAGATTCTCTCTTTGTCTTTGTTTTTCGATAATTTCATTACAGTGTGTTTCAAATTCTACTTGGAATTTGTTGAACTTGGATTTGCATTATTTATGTCTTTAATCCTATTTGGAAAATTTTTTATGTCATCTCCTCAAATATCTTTTCCATCCCTTTCTCTCTCTTGTCTTTTTCTGGGACTCCCATAATTCTTACGCTGGTCTGCTTGAGAGTGTTATACATCATTAATTCTTTTTTTTTTTTTCTAATTTTTTTTCTCTCCTCAGACTCCATGATTTTAGTTGTCTTATCTTCAAGTTCACAGATTCTTTCTTCTGCATGCCCATACCTGATGCTGAATCTCTCTGAATTTTTCACTTGAGTTATTGTACATTTTTAGCTTCAGAATTTTTGTTTGGTTCCTTTCTACAGTTTCTATCTCTTTGCTGAAATTCTCATTTTGCCCTTATATTCCTTTTCTTGGTTTCCTTAGTTACTTTTCCATGTTTTCCCTTAGTTTGAGTATATTCAGAACAGTTTTTTTTAAGACTTTCTCTAATAAGTCTGCTATCTGGACTCAGGAATGATTTGGGGGTTGCTTTATTTTAATTATTAAAGGTTATAGTACTCCATTTGTTTCAGATTTGTCTCAACTAATTTTCAAAAACTTTTCCTTGCCATTGTGATTGCTGAAGTCTGTTCCCTTATCTCATGTTTAGCTACACAGACACAGAATTTCTTGAATGCCTTAAGCTTGAAACAAACAAAATACAAAATAAATAAATAAACCCCCAAAATGAACAACCTCCTTCCCCTGCTATTCTGGGTTGGCTCTGTGCTGGGGCATTCCTTCAACACTTATGTAGGTTTGCTGTGAACCCTCTTGGTTCAGCCATCAGCCAGGGAGAAAGCTTAATGTACTCTCAGATATTTTCCAAGCGTACATCTTGTCTGGGCACGCACATGGTTTTCTAAATTCTCCCCATATATGCAGCTGCTTCTGAATATCCTAATTTCCAAGAGTCTAACCCCAGCTTCTCTGGGCCTTAGATGGTCCATTCTATATTTCCACCTGTAATCTCTTGCATCAAGCATCTGTGTGTACAGACTTTCCACTACTTTTCCTGCTATGTTCCAAGTTATGCAAGACAGAAATGAATGCCTTCATCAGACTTTCAGGTATCCTCAGATCACAGCAGGTGTACACAATAACTTAAAAAAAAATTTTTTTAATGTGTTGCACTTTCTCTAATTTGAGGGGAGAGCTGGCAACCTGGTCACTACTTGCTTAAGACCAAGACTCTCACCAGGTAAAGTCAGGCAGGAGATGGGGTTAGGATGACTCTTGCTTGGTTTCTATAAGCCTTTTACCGTTTTCAGAACTCTTAGAAATTGACTCATACACAGCTTCTGGTGTGTGTGTGTGTGTGTGTGTGTGTGTGTGTGTGTGTGTGTTATGTGGAGAAATCAGTCTTTGGAACTTTCTAGCTTGTCACTTGGCTGATATCATTGCCATGATATGTTTATAGATAAAATATCTCTCGGAACATTTTTTCTTTTCCGTTTGAATTCCCTCCTATTTGGACTCCAACTGCACGCATACTGGGAACTTTGGACAAGTCCAACAAGTCTCTTCTACGTTTTGCTATTCTTTACTTTCTTTGTGTCATCCTTTGGACATTTTCTATTGGCCAGTTCAGTAATCTTATTCCGTCCAATCTGCTCTTAAGCCTATCCATTCTGTTCTTAATTCCACATACGTATTTTTCAGTTATAAGCTATTTTACTAGGATGTCTAATTCTTCGGAAAAAGTTATCCATATGTTCATTTTAGGTCTTTCTCTATTTTCTTCAGCATATTAATCATAATGATTATAATGTATGGTTTGCAGAGGTTATTTTCTGGATCATCTGTCAGACTTTCTTTAGAGCTTTATTATTTGGCGCTTTTTTTTTCTTGTTGGTTTTAGCTGTTCCATATTACCTCTTTGCATGTCTTGTAATTTTTAATTGCATGTAGCATATTTTGGACAAAAGAAACTCTGAGGGTCCAGGTAGTATCTCCCATCACTTATCTCTCTCGTCTCTCAGGCAGAAACAATAAGTGGTTGGTAACTGTCATCTAATTACTAAATTTCACGTTGCTTAAGATTTAGTTTAGCTCTCCCTCATCCTTCCTCTAGGGTGGGGCCCTCAAAAGCTGTTAACTGAAAAATTGGTAGGTCTTCCAAATACCATAGACCTAAGTGGATATTCTGGAATTAAAAAGTACAGTATCTAAAATTAAAACACAGAAGATGGGTTTAAGAGATCCACTTTTGTCCTCTGAGGATTTTAAAGCTTAGTTCTTTAGTCTTCCAGCCAACAGCTTCAGAATTTGACAACTAGAATTCTGATTTTTAGATTGGTTATATAGAGAGTTAGAAAGAGAATGACTCCCATCCTTAAAGTGAGAAAAAAGCTATGAAGCTGGAAGTTGACTCATTTTTCTGAGACCACAAAAGAACTGAAGTCACAGCTACAGAGACAGGTACCTGTGTGTAGAACAGCAACAGAACATTTGCTTACCTGAGACAGAAATGGCTAAAAGTTGGGAGCACCTGGGTGGCTTAGTCAGTGGAGGGACTTCAGCTCAGGTCACGATCTCGCTGTTCGTGAGTTCAAGCCCCGTGTCGGGCTCTGTGCTGACAGCTCAGAGCCTGGGGACTGCTTCAGATTCTGTGTCTCCCTCTCTCCTTGTCCCTCTCCTGCTCGTGTTCTGTCTCTCTCTCTCTCTCTCTCTCTCTCTCTCTCTCTCTCTCTCTCTCTCTCTCAAAAATAAATGAACACTAAAAAAATTTTAATAAAAAAAGAAGTGGTCAATATCATATGAACAGGTAGAAAAGTCAAACAAGAAATTTTTAACAGGATATTTAAGCATGGACTTTATTGAGAGCATGAAACCCTTGGAAACCACTGATATAAAGGAGGGATTTCACCCTCTTGCAGGTTTTTCCTGTAGGAACCCCACCAGACAACCACAAGGAAGATGGGGAGAATCCCAAGAAAGGTAATGGCTGGCAGAGGGAACAGCAGCCATTGCCAAAACTCCACCCAGACCCATTCCTTATATTCCCTAAAAACCAAAAGTCCAAATCTACAGAGGGAAGATCAGTTAAACCATAGTCTGGGGCCCTGGGGAAAGGGAATGGAGACCACCACTGAAATCTACCCAGATCCTTCTCCCCTATCTTTCAAGTGAATAAAAGCCTCAGTCTGCAGTGGGAACAGTGACGAAACTGCAGGCTGGGGCAGTAATGGAAACCCACTCAACATGAAGGAGGGGAAAATGAAGTTCTATTTCTGGAGGAGGAGTAGGAACACTACCTCAGTCTTAAGACCAATGTTTAGAGTGATTGCCCAAAACTGAGGTTCAATTGGAAAATCAGAAAATTCTGCCATCACCTAAACTTCATCCCCAGCACCACGCTAACTAGCTTGGAATAAAAATATCAATGGGAAAAAAACATATATCAATGGAGTATGGCAGAGAACTCCACAGTATTGGTCTTTAGGGAAATTCAAGTTAAAAACACAATGAGATACCACAATTAGAATTGCTAAAATGAGAACAATAAATGTTTTACATGAATATAATTGCCATTCACAGTTGGCAAAGACTGTAAACAGCCAAGATGTCCTTGAGCAGATGGAAAGATAAACACCCTGTACACCTGTACAATGGAATTCCGTGCAGAAATAAGAGACAGTGGGTTGTTGATTCACAAAATAGCATGGCTGAATCTTAAATGCATTTTTCTAAGTGTTAAAATCTCTCCCAATTTCTCTGTCCCCAGGAGATGCTCTCTGATAATCGCACGAATTATATCCAAGTAAAACGCAGCTGTGTTCCTCAGTGCCGACTCACCGCTCTCTCTAGAACTTTCTTCTCATGTCTGTTTTATTGCCTGGCCCTCTTCACCTTCACCAGACTAGGGGGGGTTGGGGCGGGGGGATGCTTGCTTCCTAAAGATTGTGAGGTTAGTGGAGATTTTGCTACCTTTCAGAAGATTCTGGAATATGCCTTTTACTCTCTCACGTAGAAATCGGAAAGTGCTTTCTGGGGTCTCGTCAGAGTCTCCAATTCTGTGATTCTAGCTCCATGTGACTACTAACATTTTTGTTAGTTTTCTTCTTTCCCATTTGCAGCCCGGTGCTCTGCTTGGTCAAACTCTGCCAATAGAAAGAATAACAACTGCTTATGATCAGTTCACTGGGAAAGGTTTGCCCTCTTGGAAATTTTCATTCATTCAATCCTGCTGTTTCCCCATATACCAGATGCCTTCAAACACGTAATGTTGTATAATTTATTCCAGTTTTCTTCATTGTTGTTAGTGAGGGCACTAGTCTGCCATGAATAAGTCTCTCACCCAGGGACATACATTTCTATCCTAATTATTGTCAAGAAGGGCTAAATTTTATATCAAAACACAGAATCTGTCTTTTGATTCCAATATTAAGATTCCACGTTTTTCCAGTGATCTGTAGCGACTAATCTCCTTGAAACACACTAAGGAAACTGTCCCTCGTTCTCAAATATTTTTGAGGTTATTCTTAACTTTGATCTGTCTTCATTGCAATGGGTCCCTAACGCTTTACGTCCTCGGCCTCCCGTGTTTCTCTCCCATTGCAGAACTTCTGTCCTGGCCACAGGCAAGCAGAGGGGTTTGAGAGTGTCATAAGCAACTCCTTCCAGACATGGTTTCAAAGCCACTGTCAAACCACACTCCTCGCCATCTTTTCATCCTCAGATTCCGGTTTTATAAGTATATTATTGCTACCTTTCTTATGACTTGTGAACAACAAAAGCATATTTGCTTTCATTTTATGAGAAATACGTAGAAACTGGGGCGCCTGAGTGGCTCAGTCGGTTGAGCGTCCAACTCTTGATTTTGGCTTAGGTCATGGTCTCACAGTTAGTGGCTTTGAGCCCCCCATCGGGCTCTATACGGAAAGCATGGAGCCTGCTTGAGAGTCTCTGTCTCCCTCTCTCTCTGACACTCTTCCACTTGCACTCTCTCTCTCTCTCTCCCTCTCTCAAAATAAATAAACTTAAAAAAAAAAGAGAAATACATAGAAATTTTAAGATGTGAAAATTGCTCCCAAATGTATTGACTTTTCTGTTTGTATTCTTTTACTCGAGTGAGTAGATTCAATGCATAGTGGATAACAGTGTGGAAAAAATTAAATGTCTACTTTAGCAAGTTATAGGCATATATACAGCTATACATGGAAAACAGATTGCACAACATGCACACTGAAATGTAAAGAAAATTTTTTTAAAAAATTAACAGCGAGAAAATTTTTGAAAAGTTGACTATTCAGCACTATAGTGCCTCAGGATCATTAACCAGCTTATTTATTCATACAACAAATATGTATCGAATGCTTTTTTTCAGAATCTCAGCTGACACTATACGATTCAGAAGCCCCAATTAATGGAGTTTACAGTTGACGGAAAAAGTGATTAGCAGTCCTTTATTAATGCATTTTGAAAATAACATTAAAAATTTCTCTAAATTAGTTAAAGAATCATAAATTGGATTATCCGAGTCAGAAAAAAATAGGATGTTAGAAGTATGATATGAGTTGCTCACAGCTCCAATGATCTCTATTAAAGCACTAGAGAATATTAAGCCAAAAACAGTTTATCTATTTTGTGTATCCTATACATCGATTCATGGACAACTGCTTAGTTAAAAGCAAATATCATAAATAACAGAAAACGGGATCAATAATACTAATATCTAGTTGTCTACTCGACACTAACCTATTTTTTATGCGATGAAGTATAGAAAAAATATGTCTTTATATTTACTGTAAGAAACACCAAAAAATCTTTAGCAAGTGGGAAAATGAAATCTTTTGTGTGTTCATTATTTAACACTGCAGCAGGTGGGAGCCCTGCGGGTGAGGTGCTCGCACGTTCCCCCGGTCGGAAGAAATCGAGGCAGCGGCAGGGCGCTAATGAAGGAGTCGTGTTTCAGCCGCAGCAAACGGGAAGCAGATTTCAAACTGCGAGGGGGGCTGTGTGTCCCCGCAGGGCAATCAATGCGGAGTAATTCCCTTCCACCCTCACAGTCTTCGTGTAACACCGGCACCACCTGACTGTCACCTGCTCCTGGCCCAGAAATGCCTGTGGTCGCAAGTGCCTGCGTGTGGTGGGTGACGGGAAAGCCCCACCTGCACTTCTTTTTTTTTTTTTAATGTTTATTTTTGAGATAGAGAGAGAGAGAGAGAGAGAGAGAGAGAGAGAGAGAGAGAGAGTATGAGCAGGGAGGAAGCAGACAGAGGGGGGTACAGAGTGTCCGAAGCGGGCTCTGTGTTGACAGCAGACAGCCCGATGTGGGGCTTGAACTTACCAACTGTACATCATGACCTGAGCCGAAGTTGAAAGATGGGGTTCAAGTTTCAGTTCTGCCGGAGACTAATGCTAGCATCTTGGACACTGTAGAGTCTGGGACCACTAACTGGAACGTTGAGCAAACATTGGAACAGGCACCTAGTTCAGCACCTGGGTGGAAACTTGATCTCAGCAGTCTAATTTGGCATTCTCTCTCTCTCTCTTTTTTAGAGGAGGACAACAGGAGATGAGAGAATCTTAAGCAGGCGGGGCTCAATCCCACAACCCTGGGATCATGACCTGAGCTGAAATCAAGAGTCAGAGGCTCAACCGACAGAGCTACCCAGGCACTCCTTGGCAGTGTCTCTTTTTGCTAAAAAAAAAAAAATAAATAAAAATCAAGAAATCTGAAATAACATAGAATGTCCTTGTCTACTTATTTAAAAAATTTTTTTTCTAGTTATAAAAGGAATTCATGGTTATTAGAAAATATTTGGGAAATAGAAAATGATTTAGGTAGATATACACATCCTTCAAAACCCCAACTCCTGTAAGTGAGGAGTTAATGTTTTAGTGTGCTTACTTCCAAAGGGCTTCAAGTTCATTTCTTTACCATTTTAGCACAGCTTTCTACCTTGGATACATTTGTAATCAACACCCCCTAAGTCTGAATGTGACAGCATTTGGAAAGTGGGAACGGTGATTTGATTTTGTTCAGGGGGTCCTCTCTGTTAGCTGGAGGAACTAAGGGGACTACGGGGACCACCTGCCCCCACCCCACCTTGCTGAGCGCCCTGGTCAAGGTCAGGCTTCCGGAGCACAGCGAGGATGCCTGCCTGTGGGCAGAGTCCACAGTGAGCACTGACGTGGGAGGGGCCACGGCACCCCTGCCCTCCTGGTTCTCACGCTCACCACTGCTCCTGCCCCTGAGGGGCTTTCCTCTCGAGCATCTCCCGTCTCCACCGTCAACTTACATCCAAGGATAGTGCGGTGGGTCTTAGATGCAGTAGCACACATTCAGTGCAGTGTCTTTATCTTAGAGGAAAACATAAAAATATATCGTCATGATTGGGGAAGGCAATGACTTCTTAGAGAAGGCGCACAAAAAATTGAAAAAAAATGGATCATTTGGACTTCATCAAAATTAAAACCCTTTGTGCTCTACCAAATAATTAGTACTATGAAAAATAAAGACAAAGCACAGGATGGGAGAAAATATTTTCAAAGCATATATATCTCATAAGAGACTTATATCCAAAATATGTAAAGGTCTCATACAACTCAATAATAAGATAACTAACCCAATGGGGAAAATGGGTAAAGGATTTATATAGAAATTTCTCCGAAGAAAATATACAAGTGGTAACTAGCCCCCCCCCACACACACACAATGCTTAAAATCATTAGTCGTTAGGGAAATGCAAACCAAAATCATAATAAGATACACTTTAGGCACACTAGGATAGCCAAAATAAAAAAGCAGCCAACAGCAGGTGTTGGTGAGGATGTGAAGAAATGGAGAATCTCATACATAGCAGATGGGAATACAAAATGATGCATCTGCTTTAGAAAACTGTTTGGGAGGGGCACCTGGGTGACTCAGTCAGTTAAGCACCCCAGCTTGGGCTCAGGTCAGCAACTCCACTCGTAAACATAACCCCAAGAGAAGTGAGAACAGAGGTCCGACGAAAAACTTGTGGGTGAATGTTCAGCATTGTTCGTAAGAGCCAAAAAGTGGAAACAATCAAATGTCCATCAACTGTTGAAGGGATACAGAAAATACGGTATACCAAACAATGAAATACTCAGTGTAAGAAGTACTGATATATGCTCAACATGGATGAACGCTTGAAAATACTACACTAAGTAGAAGAATCCAGTCACAAGAGACCACATAGGCTCTATGATCCCGTTACATTGCGATTCCAGAAGAGGCAAAGGTCTAGAGGCAGAAAGTGTTTTAGTAACATTGCTAATTAGTTACAGTAAGCACTGGGTGGGGTGGAGCATAGAAGATACGGAGTATCTGCTAGTGAGTGTCAGTTTCCTTAGGAGAGTAATGAAAATGTCCTAAAATTCATTGTCATGATGGTTTTGTGCCCTGTTACTCTGCTTGAAGAACACTGCGCACTTTAAATGGGTGAATTTTATGGTATGACTCTCATCTCAATAAAGCTGTTAAAAAGCCCCTACCCTTCACACACAATGGATATTATATTTTTAATCTTGCTTTTCCCATCAGTGACTAATATTTAAAGGAGATGCTCTTTCCATCTGTCACTTTAGCAAATCAAGTCTCAAGAATTTTGTGATTCTTAGGAACAATTTATTATAGGGTTACTATACCACCCTGACACTATCAGCAATAACTTATCTTTTGGAGAACCATGGATTTATGGTTAAATCCATAAAAATTTAAGGAGATAAAACAAGATGAATGAAGCGAGATCAATAGTTTTACAATTATCAACAGAGATGCAGTATAATTATGTTCTAGACATCCACACCCTTAATGAACTTCTGATAAGAAGGTATGGATTAATAGTACACATTAACTTAGGCTGGGTTGCAGAAGAAAATATGCATTTATAACTGTGTCACTTTTGCGTGTTTTGCAGAATTCCATTCTAGACTGAACTGCACTATAAAAAGATACATCTGTAATCAACCACCATTGAGAGGAAACAGAAAGAAACCACCTCATCTACATAACAAGATCAATAACAAAAAATCAGAAGATATCGCAAGAATGTTTTAAAGTAATGTACAAAACCTCCATGAGGAAAACTTGTTTGATACAAGCTAAGTCTTTTTTGTTCTATTTATTTGATTTATTTTTAGTAATGATACCTATGGCTTTGAAATTTCAAGTGATATTTACTAACTTCAAAGAAGGATATGCAATTTCCATCTGTAACAAACATGACAGAAGTTAAGACCTACAGCTCTCAGGGCGCCTGGATGGCTCAGTCTGTTAAGCATCCCCTTCTTGATTTCAGCTCAGGCCACGATCTCACAGTTCACGGGTTCATGAGACAAAACCCCAGAACCAGCTCTGTGCTGACAGTACAGAGCCTGCTTGGGATTCTCTGTCTCCCTCTCTCTCTGCCCCTCCCCTGTTCGCATGCCCTCTTTCTCTCTTCCTCTCTATCTCTAAATAAACATTTTTTTAAAAAAGACATACAGTTCTCAAAGTACATTTTAATAAATATATTCCCTTCGTGGGCTGTGTCCATTGTGAGAGACTCACTGAACTTTAGACCCAAAGTGTATCAGAAGAGGCAGTGCAACTTAAAGGGCATGCCTTATTTAATAGATGTTTTATGAAGAATATTTCTTTTCATCTCCATAAGAACTCTAAAAAGAAGATATGAACATTTCCACTAGGCAAGCAAGAAAGCTGGTTCCAAAACTTGAGGCAAGTTCCCTTACCAGAGCCCTGCTCCCGGGCAATGAACCCAGGTCTGCCTGTTGCAAAGCCCAAATCCTTCCCACTTTCCACTACCCACTGATGCATCAATCTAATAAATAGGCCAGTAAATAACAAAGGGGAATGGAGACCTTTAGCCTTTGCTTCTAGGCTCTTGAGATCCTGAAGAAGGTTTTCTGGTTTTGTTGGATTCTTACTCCTTTATCTCTCAGATTTGAATTATAGATGCATACTTCTTATCTTCATTAGGAAACCATAGACAGCTTGTGAGCAGAATCACTAATTCTACACTGTATCTTTTAAAAATACGTAGAACTGAGATGACAAAGAAATAGACTCGATATATACACAGAGAGGCATTTCAAGGAATATGGGCAGAGGGAGCAGGAATCGATAGTAATTTGGCCAGGTAAATCTGTCTTGAACATTAGTTTTGAGTAGATGGACTTAGTGTAATTAAAATATTAGCTATTCCTAAGTTCATTTATACATTTAATGAGACCCCGATTAAAACACCAACAGTTTTTGGTTTTCCTTTTTCGTTTTAGTGAGTGGTACGGTCCTTTAGTCAAGCCAATTCTGAAGTTCACATGGGAAAATTTAAAACTTTAGTAAAACTCTGAATAACGGAGTAGTAGCGAATGACATCACCTGCCAGGTAGTCAACATTGACCTCCCTCCCATGTGCCAAATAATTTCATCCCGTCCCAACATCCCCCAAGGTCTTAACTCATCCCAGCATCACCTGTAAGTCCCAAATCTCAACCTCTGAATGATGGACATCAGGCATGGGTGTGACAATGGGTAGGGGCCATGCTCAGGAAGACTTTCTTTCCATCCATGGACATGTGAAGCTAGAAAACAGCTATCTCCTTCCAGAACAGAATGGTGGGACAGGTATAGGATAGATATTCCCATTTCCACAGAGGGAACAGGAAGGAAGAGAGGGGTCACCAGGCAAGTCCAAACCCAGCAGAGCAAATCCCATTAGGTTTCCAGGCTGGGAACATCCTGTTAGACTTGATGCCCCGTCCCTGGGGCTCTAAGGGGCTGTCCTATTGGTCCCTGGCCCTGACCCTGCTTCTCTGGCCTCTGCCTTCACGTTCACATCTGTGTTTTTGGAGTCGTTCTTCCTTGTTCCTGAAGGACAGCCCGTGTTTGTCACCAAGTAGCTCTGCAAAGCCATTTCCTGCTTATAGAATCTGACAGCCTCCCCTTCGTGCCTTCCTGTCTCTGTTCCTTCAGGTGAAGCCGAGAGTGTTTCTTCTGATGCAACATTCTCAAGAACCTTGCTGATCCGTGGTATATGTCGTGGGGACCCATGACACTAGATCTCTCCTTCAAAACCCCATCTCTCTTCCTGCCTCCGCTGAGATGGTTGACTGGGTCCAGGAGACCCCCACCTAATCTCTTCAGCAAAAGCTTGTCCAGCCTCCCCCCTGGGCCTCCTCTCTGGAACACAATTCCCCATAGCAAATGGCCTCATCTTCCCATCCGTTGTCATCGGGATTGGCCTGGAACATTCCAAACAATCGAGTGCTAGTTCCTTTTATCGAGCACTCCCCTCCTCAAATCATCTCTTCCCTCACACATTGTGCTAAAGGCAGAAGGAGTTTAGCTCGGAAATCTCCTCAGCTACACACCCAAGTCTATCACTTGTAAATTCTGTTCTGCGCCGAACAAAAGAACACAGTTCAGGCAAGGTTTCTACCACTTTCTAACAAAGATGACCTTTTCTCCAATTCCCGATAACATGCTCCTCATTTCTTTCCAAGATCTCACCCGAAGCACCTTTAACATTTGTATTTCTGCCAAGATTCTGTTCAGGAACAACTGAATGTTCGCCATGAGAAACTTTCTCGGCAGGGGCCTCTGGCTTCTTTCCGAGTTGTCACCAGAATCGCCCTTACCATCCATGCTTTTCGCTTCTCATCAAGACCATCAGGCCTTGGGGCGCCTGGGTGGCTCAGTGGGTGGAGCGTCCAACTAACTCTTGATTTCAGCTCAGGTCATCATCTCACAGTTCGTGGGGGTCGAGCCCCGAGTCCTCTGCTTGGGATTCTCTCCCTCTCTCTCTGCCCCTCCCCTGTTTGTGCTCTCTAAATAAATAAATAAATAAATAAATAAATAAATAAATAAATATTTTTTAAAAAAATCAGGCCTTTCCTGTCATGGGCCTCAAAACTCTTCGTCTTTACCCAGTTTTGAAGCCGCTCTCCTCATGTGTTGCCATAACGAATTGTTGCAAACTTGGTGGCTTAAAACAACACCCGGCCTGAGGTCCAGAATCCAGGCTTTGGTGGGGCAAGGGCAGGGCGTACCTTCTGGGGGCTCTGAGAAGGCCACCTGCTCCACCCCTCCCTCCTGGCTTCCGGAGGCAGCCAGCTGTCATTGGCACTTCTCCAACTATAGATGCACCACTCCAGTCTCTGCCTCTGTCCTCACGTGTCATTCTCCTTTGGGCCTCTGTGTCTTTTTCTGCCTCTTATTAGGACAATCTCACCCGATTTAGCACCTGTGCTAATCTCATGGGATCTCGTCTTGATCTCTACCTTCAATCTATCTGCGAAGACCTTATTGTCAATAAGGTCACATTCTGAGGCTCTGGGAGGACAGGAATTCAGGGCACACTATTCGACCCACTACACATTTCATTGTACTTCAAGCAAACTGTTAGTAAAAAACAAACAAACAAACAAATAAACAAACAGAAACCTTGTCCAGAGCTTGCCCATATAAGATGGTATTAGGGTTTTTTCCTCCTGCTGGAATTTCTGAGCGAGTTCATTTAGTCTGATTGGGCTCAACTTAAAGTCGTGTTATCCACACAATGATTTAAACTGACCCTTCTTAGGGCACCTGGGTGGCTCAGTTAGTTAAGCGTCCGACTTCAGCTCAGGTCATGATCTCACAGTTCGTGAGTTCAAGCCCCACATCGGGCTCTGTGCTGACAGCTCGGAGCCCGGAGTGTGTTTCAGATTCTGTGTCTCCCTCTCTCTCTGCCCCTCCCCTGCTCATGCTCTCTCTCTCTCTCAAAAATAAATAAACATTAAAACAATTTTTTTAAATAACGAATTTCTCAGCATTTCACGACATAAGCAGCTAATTTTTTTAATGTTTCCAATATCGTTGGTTACATCGTATTTTATCGTGCTACCTGTTGCTAATGTTAATGTGGTGGTGCTGGTTGTCTTCTAATACAAAGTCAGGTTTGCTTGTTTTTTTAAGTGTATTTATTTATTTTGAGAGAGAGAGTGAGCATGAGAGTGGGGAAGGGGCAGAGAGAAAGGGAGAGACAGAATCCCAAGCAGGCCCTGTCCTGTCAGCACAGAGCCAGACATGGGGCTCAAACTCACAAACCACGAGATCGTGACCTGAGCCGAAGTCAGACGCTTAACCGACTGAGCCACCCCGGCGCCCCCGAAGTCAGTTTTAAGAAACTTTTTATGGTCAAGGGTATAGAAGCAACTTTGGGGACCACGTTCTCTATATTCTGTCTTTCCTTGATTCCCTGGCCGTGCGCATACACATATCAAAATGCAGCCGGGAACGTCATATACTGCTCTGACCTGCTTCCAGACTCGGAGTTCTGTTCTTTTATCCCAAACAGGGCTGGGACCATCTTGTCGGCACCAAGTGAGACTTGATAATATGCATTACTACTGGTGGAAATCCCTGAAGTCGAAGATTGCTGCAAACCTTATTTCCGTGAGAGCAGTATCCAGGGTGTTTCATGCATGAACCAAATGTGTGTGCGTTCAATTTTGATGGAAGTTGGGAGAAGATGTGAAATGGCGTGCATTTGGAAGAGCACTAAACAAAATAAGATATGGCAGTTTAATGTAACTGTTAGTAGGATCCTGCAGTACAGTAGTTGTAGGTCAACGATATATATGAGAATTACAGCAAATATGAGTGGGTTTTGTTATGTTTTCATTTTCAGCTGGTAGAGCCGTTGTTAGAAAGAGCCCTGTAATCATATCACGGAGGTGATATGTGCCGCCCCAATGTGTCCTTTTATGTGAAAGAAAAAATAAGCATCTAATAGTAATAATAAAAAAAAAAAACACCTTAATTGTTTGGGGATAGTATTTCTTGCAGTCAAACACAGATTCTAATTAATTCGCTGCCATACTTTCTTCCCTTTCAAGAATAATTCTTAAGCTTGTATAGTAGTTACTGAAAATGTCAATATAATTTTGCTATAACTCTTCCTGAGATGTATATAGAAAAAAGTCAATAAACATTAAATTGTATAATTGCACACAATTTAATTTAAAATGGTCATGTGAAGTCCTATATCCTATAATCTCATATCAAACATCAATGAAATGAGTTCCATGTAATTAAAAGTCAAAAATATATGTTAAAAGCTACATAACTATTCATCAGGGGGCGAGAGGTGGAAGAAATTGGTAAACTGTTCTCATTTTTCAGTTTAAATAAATGGAATTTAAAAAAAGAGGGGGCGCCTGGGTGGCTCAGTCGGTTAAGAATCCAACTTCGGCTCAGGTCATGATCTCACGGTTTTGGGTTCGAGCCCCGTGTTGGGCTCTGTGCTGACAGCTCGGAGCCTGGAGCCTGCTTCAGATTTTGTGTCTCCCTCTCTCGCTGCCCTTCCCCCACTCATACTCTGTCTCTTTCTCTTGCTCAAAAATAAATTTAAAAAAAAAAAGAGGAGGGTGGGCTCTATGATGAGGACAGAGAAAACAGTGGGTCTTAACCTAAATGTCCTTAACAAAGGTTAAGATCAAAATCAAGGGGAGGAGAGAGACCGTACTTCCCAAGAGAATGCACTTGCAGGAGGAAACCCAGCAACCCATACTCTCTGAATGACTCAAAACGAAAAGAGTTGGAATCCATTGGCGAGGATCATGTAGGACAAAGATGGAACAGGCAGGGTCAAGGGAAGTGGCTGATGACCCTTACGGTGAACAAAATAAGGACGAGAAGAAGTCCATACTGAGAACCAGGACTTGCACAAAAGTTTCCAGCTGTGTGGAGAAAAATAAAATACAGAGCTGGGAAAAATAAAATGCGTGAAAAGTGTGGGTAGTCAACCAGGTGAAGAGACAACAAGGACCATCTGTTTCGTGAAGATGAAATTGATGTTCGAGATTTGTGAAAATGGAGTTGACATCAGAGTCTCATGAAATTTTGAACATGTCAGGGGGAAAATATTCCCAAACAAATTCATTTCATTCAACGTTTATTAAGGTTCTGCTCATGTGGCTGACTTAATTTAGGGGTATACACCAGTTAATTATACCACCCCCCGTATGAGATGCAAGTCAGACATGCAAACACTGCGGGACGATAGTGTCTCAGGATCTGTGAAAAACACACACACACACACACACACACATATATATATATATATATATATATATATATATATAATCATGCCAGTGAGGAGAGGTAAGTTTATGCTATGGCACCAAAACTCCAAAAATCTTAGTGGATAAAGAACAGAGGTTATTTCTTATTCATATGTGAAATGCAGTTTGGCAGAGGAAGGGGGCAAGACTTCATTCAACTGATAAGAAAATATTTAATGTCCAGTGATCTGTCATTGAGAAGGGTGGCATTGGTCCATCATTCTCTGAGAGCTTTGTCCTTCAATGTATGAAGGCGTGTAATATCTCAATAGCAGTCAAGTGTGTGCTTCAACATGAAATTGGTTTGAATATTTAGATAATGGCCCAGAGTTTTTTGTGTTGTTTTGGTTGTTTGTTTGTTTGTTTTTGCCTGTAATAATTTTTTTTTTATTTTAAATTCAAGTCAGTTAACACACAATGCAACACTGGTTTCAGGAGTAGAATTCATTGATTCATCACATGCATACAACACCCAGTGCTCCTCCCAACAAGTGCCCTCCTTAGTCCCCATCTAGCCCATCCCCCACACACCTCCCTCCATCAACCCTCAGTTTGTTCTCTATCATTAAGAGCCTCTTGTGGTTTGTTTCTCTCTCTTCCCTCCCCTTTCCCATATGTTCATTTGTTTTGTTCCTTAAATTCCACATATAAGTGAAATCATATGGTAATTGTCTTTCTCTGATTGACTTATTTCACTTAGGGTAATACATTCTAGGTCCAACCATGTCATTGCAAATGGCAAGATTTCATTCTTTTTGATGGTTGAGTATACATCTTTATCCATTCAGCAGTCGATGGACACTTGGGCTCTCTCCATAGTTTGGCTATTGTTAGTAGTGCTGTTATAAATATCAGGGTGCATGTGCCCCCTTTGAATCTGTATTTTTGTATCCTTTGGGTAAATATCTAATAGTGCAATTGCCAGATCATAGGGTAATCCTATTTTTAGTTTTTTGAAGATTCCACAGTTTGTTTTTAAACTTGAAGTGAACACATCCTATCTACACAAAGAGGGGTGGGGGACCCAATGGACATTTATTACAACTATAGTCTTGGTATTAGAAATATGTCAGGTAATAATTTTTTTTAAAAGTTCTAGAAATCCAACTTTAATGTCCTAAATCAAAGAAAACAATAGTTTTTCTCTTTTCTCAGCTTTCTTCGGCAAGTGTGCGTAATTATTATGCCTCTGGGTGAAATGGTGTTTTCGTTCCTTCAATGAATGCGGCCAGCTAAGTTTATGGTTTTTTTCAGGAGACGAATCAGATGGGAGTGGGGAAGTGAAACATTTTAGCCCCACTTCAGATTCCTTAGGAAGAAACCTGGTCGTCCCAACCTTGAGTCACGGGTCAACAAAGACCCTGGCGTCTCCCATGAAGATCATGGGGTTGGAAGGGGTTGCAGAGAGTTAACAGAAAATTCACAGAGGAAGGGGGTGGACCGTTTCTCTCAGAAAGAGAACACGTGACAGAACAATAAATATCCGGGGGTGGGGAGACAGCACCACCACCCAGAAGAGAGGGTGAGTTACATGTTACAGCAATTAGGTCCTTGGAAGGTTCCTTGCAATAGACTTAGGGGTGCAGAGCAGGGATCACAGATCACTGTTAGACCCAGGGGCTCCTCTTTCTCTCCTAGGGGAGCTGGAGACCTAATTTCATGAGCGCTTCTTGTATCCGCAGGGCATGGACGCCGCTTCCCCACATTTACTCTCCCTCCCTCCTGCTCCAAAAGGGCTACGTTGACCTGAATTTTGCCCGTTGCTTCCCACTGTGTAGTGTAACTTCCTGTTGCTTTAACTTTCTTGATTTTTTATATTCAGAATGTATTTTCTTACCTCTTAAAATCACAGATGATCCCAGGATTTATCTAAATAAATCAGAAAGAAGATTTTCATCAACTCGGGAATTCTGTTGGCATCTAGCACCCTCGTGGCTTATTCTGAAATCCGAAGAACGTGACCACATCTAGCCTCTGTCTAACAGGGAGCTAAGAACTCTGCAATGAAACAAAATTCCAGGTATTTAGCATTACTGTTCTTGTTAAAATTGTTTTCAGAACTTTGGTTTTACTGGTATTTTCTGACTGCTTTACCCCCATTCTAGTAGAGGATTATTCGTTAATGATGAAAAGAAGGAGGCGTGAGGCTTGGAGGAGAAGCTTAAGAATACATAAAGCAAGCAAAATATTTGCATTCTTGGTTTGTTTTCCCATTTTGTTTTTTCCATTCACTATTTAAAATATGCTCCTTACGGAGAGAAGGACAGCAAAATGCAACCATTTCTACAGCTAATTTGCAAATGGAAAGTGTTAATTAAAATTTGAGGCTCTCAAAGTTTCTAATTAGCCTGTAAAATCCATTCTGCTATTGGGATTTCAGTTTTTATTTCTTTTCCTGGTTGTATCTCTAATTATAGACTATAAGCTAAAAGGATATTTTTTTATATTTCACAAGAGCATTATAAAAGAAAACTACCAAAGTTTTAAAATATAAATGGCTTCCTAAGATTCGGTTGATACAAATACTATTAAATAATTTGGTTTCACTGCAAAGTGAAAATTTCTAACAGAAATGATTGAGCTTTTACTTTATGGATTAGAATTTAGGGGAAATAATCTCAAATATTGATAAGGTTTGGCTAAATCATGGGCATAATTTCATCTATTGGTGATATACAATTTTCATATTCTTTTTTTTATCTAAATGACACAAGACAATGGCAAAAAGCATGGATTAGCACTCCATTTTTTAATACATATGCAGGATTGGTCTTTTAGGATAATAATCTTGCATAATAGTTGTGAAGTTGCAATAATGGCAGAGTCAGACATTAAGACAACAGCAATTTATTGACTAGTCCCTAGTCAATAGGGAGCACTTAAACTCTACTTATAACAGCAATCCTGAAGGTCACTATTTTATTTTTTACCACATACACATATACATAGCTAATATATGATACAAAGTATATACGTAGCTAATATAGTATTATATATATACTATATACTATATATTACATATAACATATAGTATTATATATACTGTAATATATATACATAGCTAATATATGATACAAAGTATATGCATACCTAATATAGTATTATATAGATACTATATGTATATGTAATATATAGTATATAGTATAATATATATACTGTAATATATATACTTAACGAATATAGTATGCAAAGTATGTATATATCATAAAGTCACCCAATTTTAGTGCACAATTTAGTACTTTCTAGTAAATTTGTAGTGTTGTGCAACTTTTCCCACAATCCAATTTTAGAACATTTCCATCACCACATAAAGATGCCTCATACTCACGTACCAGAGCTCTGTGTTCCCACTCCAAGCCAAAGTGATCACTAATGTACTTTCTGCCTCTGTAGGTTTGTCTTTAATGGACATTTCATATAAATGGGATTTCAAAATCTGTGCTTTTTAAAAATGTACTTAGCATAATATATTGGAGGTTTGTTTTTGTTGTAGCATGGAAGGGCATTTGCATTATTTCTACATTTTGGCTGTTACAAATCATGCTGCCATGAACAGTCATGCATGAGTCTCTTCACAGACACGTATTTGCATTTGTCTTGGATGGATATTCAGGGAAGTAATTGCTGGGTTATATGGTAAATTTATGTCTTTGTTTTTAAATAAGTGACAGGTTGCTTTCCGCAGTGGCTGCACCTTTGTATCTTCCCATGAGCAATGGATAAGCATTCCAATTTCTCCATGGCCTCCCTGACTCTTGTAGTTGACCATTGTTTTTACTATAGTCATCCTAGCGTTCGTGAATGGCATCTTACTGTGGCTTTAGTCTGTATTTCTCTGATGGCTAATAATACTGAGAAACATGCCATGTGCTTATTGATGAAATGTCTATTCAAAATTTTAGCTTAAATTTTATTGCATTTTTGTGTTCCCATAATTGAGCTGTAAGCATTTAAAACAGACTTTGGATACAAGTAATTTATCATACATATGTTTTGAAAAATTTGGGTCCTGATCTGGGGCTTGTTTTTCCATTTGTTAATGGTGTTCTTGAAGTTCAGGATGTTTGCATTTTTACAAACACAAATTTATCTTTAATCACAGGTGTTTTTGGTATTGTATTAAGACTGTCTAACGTAAGGTCCCTACTTTACCAAAAGAGGAAACTGAGGCCTCATAAGGCCAAGGACACACTCGAATGCAAGAGTGTGTTCAAGTGCAGGATATTGGCCCTGCACTGCCTTTGCCCTGCACTCACTGCTATCAGGGTGGAATTAAAGTGAGCTCAGGTGAGTGACGTCTGACCCCAGACCTGTGGTTTCCCAGGCAGTGTAGCTGTTGAGTTCAAAGAAGGAACAGACGTGTCTTTCCAGACAACCCTCCCCTAGCTTCTTCTGTATAACTGGAAAGAAAGTTTCTATAGGCAAATACATACTCTAAGGAAGTTTCTAATGATCATTTAATCACCCCAAAGTAAAATGGACAATGCTCTTCTCTGATTTTAAGATCTAAAAAGTATACATCTAAGTACACAACTGGCCTTTCATCTTTTTTTTTAATAAAACAAGTTGTATAGGAAAACCAGGGAACAAATTATCAAATTTAAAGTGATAAAACATTGCAGTGGCATTACCCAAATTAGAAACAATAACTATTATAATGTGCCAATAATTAAGGCTAGTCACAATGTATGTTGGTTTAATGTTAAAAACTGAGTAGGGAAATTTTATGAAGATTAAGTTGAGGAGACTAGTTCACGTTATGAATTTAGAGAACATTTCAAAAATGCGCTTGTGGGAAGCAGGCTCTAAGGTGACCCCAGTGACCCCCTATTTGCTTGGATTCCCACCCTGCGTAATCCTCCTGCCTCTTAAATATGGACTAGAATTATTGACCTGCCTCTAATAAATACTACACAGCAGAAGCGAATACAGAACTATAACTTTCAAAGTTAGGTGACAAAATGACTGTGGCATCCACCTTACCCTTCCTCTCTTGATCACCTGCTCTGGAAGAAGCCGGCTGCCATGTTGTATGCTGCTGTATGAACAAGCCCACAAGGTAAGGCACTGGTATCTCTTGTCAACAGCCAGAAAGGACCCGAGGTTAGGGAGTGCCAGTCACCAGCCCTGGGGAGTGATCAGGTCTCTCAAGGGATCCTCGCCTATGAACCTACGAAAAAAACCCAATAATATTCTTTAAATCCATATAACTTTTGGATAAACCAAATATTCAAATTGAGTGGAGATGGGCCAAACCAGGAGAAGGTGAGACGATTTTGAGTATCCCTCCATTATCCAAGCACCTTACACGTAAGGTCTAATGAGAAAATGCCATCAGCAGCAACTGTCACTGTGCTAATAACCTCGGTGGGGGTGAGTGAGCTCTGAGTCTGCCGTCATGACATCATACTCAAGACAGCACCTGGAATCTTCTTTGTTTGAGGGCTGTACTGAGATACCAAGGGTGTCTTGTTCATTCAAACTGCACATTCCCAATTCTTGATGTGCTACCTATTAGAGTTTAAAGGGTTCATTTACATTCTTATGACCAGTCTTAGTTTAGCAAAGGGCATGACTTCAAACCAAGCAATTAAACAGAGTGAAGTTTCTTATAACTTATCTCTCTTTAGTTACGTTATCATGAGGGATTCTAATGACTGAGTGTGCCGAGCATCACAATAATGAGGGGGAAATAAACGAGGAATCTTGTAAAGCAGCGCTTCTCAAAGTGTGCCGCCATCTTTTATAAGACAAGTAAATTCTCTGGGGTGCCTGCCTGGGAGGCTCAATCTGTTGAGCTTCTGACTTGGGCTCAGGTCGTGACTTCGTTGTTCTGGATTTCAAGCCCTGCACTGGGCTCACTGCTGTCAGCGCAGAGCCCGCTTCAGATCCTCTGTCTCCCTCTCTCTCTGCCCCTCCTCGACTTGTGCATTTCTCACACTCTCTCTCAAAATGAATAAATAAACTTTAAAAAAAAAAAAAAAAGCAAATTCCCTGTCCCCTGACTCCCAAACCATTAGATCAGAAACTCTGGAGCCTGGGATTCTTAGGTCCTCTAAAGTTTGAGAAATACCATCCCAAAGCACTTGTTTTGAAAGTGTGGCTTTGTCCTAGAACGAAGAGCGTCCCCAAGACCGGCTAAAAATTGACAACAAAATGTAATATATAATTCTACACTCTTAGTTTTTATATACTGCTGGGGATTAAATACAAGTAAACCGAACTGAACTAATCAGTGGTGAATCATAATCTATATTCATAACATAAGGTGAATTAGTGGAGTGTATTGATAAAACCAGCATTACCATGGATTTTAGAAATATGGTGGGTTTGGGGTGCCTGGGTGGCTCAGTTGGTTAAGCATCCAACTTCGGCTCAGGTCATGATCTCACGGTTCGTGAGTTCAAGCCCCATGTTGGGCTCTGTGCTGACAGCTCAGAGCCTGGAGCCTGCTTCGGATTCTGTGTCTCCCTCTCTGTCTGCCCCTCTCCCGCTCACTCTCTGTCTCTCAAAAACAAACATTGAAAAAAAGTTAAAAGTAATAAAAAGAAGAAAGAAATATGGTGGATTTAAGTCCCACACTGGTTATAGAGATCACTTAAATATAAAACCTTAAGAAAAGAAATTTGGTTGTAAAACTCCTGCACTGGAAAATAGGAAGAAACTCCATGTTTTTTTTTTTTCAAGAATGACACTTGGTTATCAGTGCATCAGCAGGATGCATCCTGGTGTTGACTGGGAGGCCAGATTCAAAAGGAAGAATTCTGCCTTCCTAGGTAGTTAAACAATGGGCTCCTGCATCTAGCAAAAACAAACCAAAAACCAAAAACCAAAAAACAGTAAATAGGGTTTGTAAAATAGTTTCCTTTTACATCATTGTGAAAGATTTTCTGAAAGAAGAGGTTGAAGGAGTCTGGATGGGATGTTTACAACTCATATACTTTTCTTTGTTTTCTTTCCTTATAGTGGGTTCAATACCACTTACAACACACATTGTTCTCTAGGATCGGTGTGTCCAAAAATAACCTTCCCTTGCTCCTGCCCAAAGACGGGTTCTGTTGGGAGTTTTGCCAGCGTCCAGCTTTTAAAGAATTAAAGGATTTGATGAAAAGGGAATGTGTTCCGGGTCAGAGACAGCCCCTTTCCCCTGGGTTTATAGGACAGAGACATCTAGCTGTTTCCTCTTACTCATCCCTTTTATTTGATGGCCCTAAGTTTATCCTTCACTCCTATGCCCTGTCCACCAGAGAAGCAGAGTCTGTGGAGGAAGATGTCAGGAGGAACTCGGTGAGGACCAGCCCTGGGAAACACCACTGGATTGAAGGAGGAGGCTGTGGGTAACACTTGAGAGAAGGACCCCTGGAAAGGGCCATTCAAGGGTCGGCTTCCTGTCTCCTCCTTCAGACCCTTCGACTCAAACCAACCCTGCTCCTGACCTTAATCTCAACATCTACCAATTTAAATTTTTTTAAGTTTATTTATTTATTTTGAAAGAGAGAGCAGGGGAGGGACAGAGAGCAGGGGAGAGGCAGAGAGAGCAGGGGAAGAGCAGAGAGAGAGGGAGAGAGAGAATCCCAAGCAGGCTCCGCACTGTCAGCGCAGAGCCCGATGTGGGCTCGAACCCTCAAACCATGAGATCGTGACCTGAGCCGAAACCAAGAGTCCAATGCTTAACCGGCTGAGCCACCCAGGCACCCCAGCGCCTACCGATTTTATAATCTCTAGACTCACTTTTATTGTCAATAACCACTGTCTTGACTTTTTCTCATTTCCAATAGTTAGAACAGTTTTCTTTACCTTTGGAATCCCTTTGAAATGCTGGTTGAGGGGCGCCTGGGTGGCGCAGTCGGTTAAGCGTCCGACTTCAGCCAGGTCACGATCTCGCGGTCCGTGAGTTCGAGCCCCGCGTCAGGCTCTGGGCTGATGGCTCGGAGCCTGGAGCCTGCTTCTGATTCTGTGTCTCCCTCTCTCTCTGCCCCTCCCTTGTTCATGCTCTCTCTCTCTCTGTCCCAAAAATAAATTAAAAAAAAGTTGAAAAAAAAAATTAAAAAAAAAAATAAATAAAAAAATAAAAAGAAGAAATGCTGGTTGGTATCTGGCTCCCGAAGCCTGCCATGTTCTTGCCTAGCTCTGTTTGTGCAGATGTCTGTCTACCGCTCACAGGTGTCGTGCTTCCGCCGGGGACAGGGAGGCCCTGCGCTCCCCCGTGCTAGCTCGCCTCCTCCATGCCACTGCCATGGTATTCTCCAACATGGAATGTGGCCCATTTCACATAAATAAAGGGATACCATTTACTTGCAGCAGGAACGCTCACAAAGTAGGAAATGGAAACGAACAAAAGCACTGGGGATCTTGCTAACCTGTCTTAATTTACTAAAACCTTTGCTTTCTTTTTAAAATAATCTTCTATTATTTAATATGAGTACATAGAAATATGTTACATTATTTTTATAATTCATGTCTAAAATATTTTATAACAAGCCATGTTTCCATGAGATTTATACAGCACATTCTGGATTTTGGTTCATTTGGTTAGAAGTTTTCTTTTTTTCCTAATATAATTTGTTGTCAAATTGGCTTCCATACAACACCCGGTGCTCATCCCAACAAGTGCCCTCCTCAATGCCCATCACCCACTTTCCCCTCTCCCCCACCCCCCCATCAACCCTCAGTTTGTTCTCTGTATTTTTCTAAACTGTTTTGCAGAGTCTTGCATTAAGAATATGACGTTTGGGGCACGTGGGTGGCTCAGATTCTCCCTCTCTCTCCCTCTGCCCCTCCCCTACTCTCACACATGCGTGCACCCTCGTGTGTACTCTCTCTCTCAAAAAATTTAAATTTAAATTTAAAAAAGGATATGCAATTTAAGGTTGTAGAGAATCCAACAGGGTTACTATATTCTGACATAGATTGTAAGAATTTATTCCAGGACATGCCACCCTGCCTGAGATGTGTTCTACTGCGGCCCAGGGTCTGGGAAAGGTCCTTGGTTTACCATCTTGTGGATCGGGTAAATGATGTAGAGACACTCAAAGGTGGTGGGAAGTTGTGTCCTGGACCACTGAGTAAGCTTCATAAGTAAGTGCCTTAATCACAGAGGACAAGATGATATGACACATGATAAGATGCTATTGTCATGGTCCCAAACCTTTTCAGAGAGGGCTGTCCTGTGAAGAGGAGGGACCAAGCACCAAGCCAGGAAGATCTGGGCTCTGATCAGCTCAGTCTGACGGCTGGTGGGAAAAACAAACAAACAAACAAACAAACAAACAAAAAATTACCTAATCTCTCTTATCATCAGTTTCTTCATCCAGAGTGTGAGGTTTGGGATGTCAAAGCCAGCCAATCGTAAAATGCTCACTCTGACTATTTCATATGAATACCTACAATCCTCATAGCTCTTACAAAAGGGAGCATGTTGTACATACACATATACAGAGGTGTTTTATATTTCTGTTGTATGTATAAAAATTGTATTTAAATTTTGATGAAGATAATTATGTATTTTAATTTTCTTTTCAGTAATATGTATTTTCTCTCCTTAAAAGTACCCTTTCTGGCTACTGTACATATGCCCCAAGGCTGTTAATGTAGAGGGCCACTGGCCGGAAGCCATACACATTTGATCTGAGGTACCACTGCCTTCCAGCTAGTGTGGGTTTACTTTTCCCATCTAAGAGGCTTTGCCATGGCATCCCAGGGACCAGGTGTGGCCACATCATGGCGTGAGACCCACATATATAAAAATAACCACAGCCTGACCCCAGAAAAAGATTCAAGGGGCATGTATCAAAGAAGAAATAGAATTTTACGTTGCCTTTTAGCCATGTACTTTATCAGAAGTCCTTTTATTTGAACCTGGTTTGTTGCAGCGAGGCAGCAGAGAACCACTGTTTCAAAAGCTGGACATGTCACTAAGTCCTTAAGAGGTTATGAAACCAAGCTTTGGCTCTGGTGCAGAAATCGGACGGTGCTTTCTGTCCCCTGGCTAATAGTCTCTGGCAGATAGGGCTCCCCTTTTGGTGTTGTTATTGTTATGTTTCTTTTCCCCAGGTTTTTTGTTGACATCGTTGTTTTGCTTTATCTCTTAAAACTTGCAAAATGATGTGTAAGTTATGCGGAAGACATAAGGAATAAAAATAAATGAACGCCCAGTGTAACCACTCCACCTAGGAAAGAAAACCCACTTGTGTCTTTGTGGGCCTGGATCGGTCCCCATTCTGCTGTTAACTCCATTGTTCTTCTTTATAGTTTATTTGCTATGAATATACAGCTAAATAAGACGGTGCTTTGATTTGCATATTTTTGAACTTCAAATAAGTGGAATCGTACCGTGTATATTCTTCAACTTGATTTTCGGCTCGATATTACGTTTATTTTTTTTTAAGTTTATTTCTTTCTTTAAGGGGGTGAGGGGCAGAGAGAAAGAGAGAGGGAGAGAGAGAGCAAGCAGGATCTGGGGTGTCAGCACAAAGCCTGATGTGGGGCTCAATCCCATGAACCCTGAGATCATGACCTGAGCAGAAATCAAGAGTGGGACGCTTAACCACCTGAGCCCCCAGGCACCTCTCAATATCATGTTTATAATACTAACTCCTACAAAGTTTCATCGTGGCCTACGGTCATTGCTTTATTGTATCCCATCATAAAACTATGTCAAGCAAATGTATCCATTCTAGTTGATTGGATTGGGTTTTTTCCTCCCATTTTTGATATCACAGTGAAAACCGCTATGAATATTCTTAGGCTTCGGGATCCCGGGGCTGGAATTTCTCTAGGTTGTATTCAGTACAACTGCGGTGTCCAAAGGTTTCCACGTGTTCACATATACTAAATCACAACAAACTGTTTTCCAAAGTGGTTACATCCCTACCATCAGTTACAAGACCAGAGGCACCTGGGTGGCTCAGTCAGTTAAGTGTCTGACTTCCGCTCAGGTCAGGATCTCACAGTTCGTGGGTTCGAGCCCTGCATCTGGCTGGCTGCTGTCAGCATGGACCCGGCTTCACATCCTCTGTCTCTCTGTCTCTCTCTGTCTCTGTCTCTCTCTCTCTCTCTCTCTCTCTCAAAGATAAATGAGTAAAACATATGACTCAGGGGCTCTATGCCACCACGTACAGTTGATGGTGTCAGTTTTTTTAATTGTGTCCAATTTGCAGTTGAGAAATGGTATCTGTGTTCTAATCTGCATTTCCTCAATTCCTAAGGCAGCAAAGAAAGAAAAATAATTTTAGTTAGACAAACCAAGGGGGAAAAGGTGGGAAGGGCTACCTCACGTGGAAGCATCAGAAGGAAATGGGGGTGCCTCCTGTGGTGGGTCATCTGTGTAGACATGAGTGACAACACGGGCTGTGCCAGGTATAGGGGGCTGCAGACAGCAGCAGTGGTTTCTAGCTGTTCTAAGAGGCAAAACCTCCCCCTTTTAAGTGCCGTAACTAAGGATTCTTAGCTAATGAGTTAGAGACCTGGCCAGAAGGTGCTCAGCTAGATGGGGAGACCAAACAGATGGTGTTGGAGAGGAAACAACGCTTAGGGTATAAAGGGGGTGGGTCGGAAGACGTACATGGTGTCTATTCTCTCGATTAGGATCTGAATTACTTTGCATCTTAAGAAAAAGAAAATCACACGTAAAAGCAAAGTTTAAAAATCCTTGAGAAGAACTAACCTGGCGTGAGTCATGCAAATATTTTAAGCTTAAGAGAATCATTAAGGTCTTTCTAGATTTGGAAAATTAAAAAAATACACACAACACACACACACACACACACACACACACACACACACACACACACACACACATATATATATATATATATATATATATATATATATATAGGTCTGTTGAATTTAAGACCTGCACGGTTTTGGGAGGCAATGCCTTGTCTGCATCAAATCTCGATGAAGCATTTCCAGCCCTTTGGAGATGCCTCCTATGGTTCCCCAAGTTTTATTATATGTCGCTACAATGAATCACTCACTATCTGGGGTGGAAACCAATCCCGGCCTTCCTGCCTTGAGTGTTACGCTGAGTTGAGTATCACCATTCACTAAAAGGACCCACGATGGAGTCTAGAAGAGCCCAAGGGAAAACTTTGTGGGTCACTTTGGACTCTGTTGGAAACAGATACCAAGATGGAATCAGACACACAAGTGATTTGCCCGGGAAATGCTCGTGGTGAATAAAGAAGCAGGAGTAGAAGGGGAGAGCATTCCAACTGCGATGCAGGACACTTGAGAGACCAGACAGGGGAAGAGGCAGGATCAAGCAAGAAGAGCCTCGGACTTCGGTGCAGCTCTGAGAAAGCCTTGGCCAGGCAGATGGGGAGCTCCAGAGCAAAGGTTGCCCACTGGGGGAATCCCACACCAGGCAGGGAGGGCCCCACTCTACCATCCAGTCACTGGCTGGGAGAAGCCTGGGGGAGAGCATGGCCCCAGTTCGAAGGCCTGGGGGGGATCCCAAAAGTCCCAGAGATGCAGCAGCTGGGGGCTGTCCCTACTGCCCCTTACAATATGTCACAATACGTTCTTTTGAAAGGGAGAGCTGAAAAGCGTACTTCCACAGGTGCCTCACTAAGAAATATAAATCTAGTAAACTCACCATACCAAGATGCCTACAGTCTTCAGTGTCTGCATGACAATGAAATATCATGAACACATCTGGACTTCTATGTGCTTGCCTGTCAATTAGGATGTTTAAGAGTATCGCACTGCTGTTCCTAATGATATTGAAATCAAATAAGAATTATGTGTCTGGCTCAAGGGATTTTTTTTTCTAAACTTTGCTTTGTTTACAAACAAGTAAAAATTTCACATTGGGAAGCCTGGATGGCTCAGCTGATTGAGCGTCCAAATCTTGATTTTGGCTCAGGTCACGATCTCACAGTCGTGGGATCAAACCCCGAGTTGAGCTCCACACCGAGCGTAGAGCCTGCTTGAGATTCTCTCTCTCCCTCTGCCCCTCTCTCCCACTTGCATTCTCTCTCTCTCTCTCTCTCTCTCTCTCTCTCTCTCTCAAAATAAAAATGTAAAGAATGCTTTAAACTTCACCTTTTTTAAATTTACAAATTAAACTGATATAGAGACATATGTCACTATTCTGTAGTCTCCATTATCTATAAGTACAGTGATTCTCTTTTGTGTTCCCATCCTAGAGCATCCTTAATTAGCTTACTGTAAACAGGATTTCTTCTGCATGAACACATACTCATTATTTATTTGGACTTCACATAAAATGATCGCTACCCTGACCCAGCGGTCCCTAATCACTCATGTGTGTCTAGAACATTCTGTGCCTAGTGATGCTGACATAAGATTGTGGAAATCAGCCCTCCTTCAGTGTTTATTATGTGATGCTCAGACCTCTCAGACTCATTTGCCTTGTTACTTTATTCCTATGAACAGCATATCCCATTAAAGCAGAAAGACACAATTGGCTTCCGATAAGAGGCCAAGCTTAAGCAAGAGACTGATCCTTTATCCCTCCCTTTGCAATGTTCAGTTTGCATAATTTGTAATAGGAAAGAAGTGGAATGTCTCACTCATTGTTGGACTAGAAGGGTACAGCATCTATATTAGGTTGGCCTTCTGTGTAGGAAAATAGAAATACGAATCCCTGTAGGTTTCTCTAACAGAGGCCACTCAGTCCAAGGAGGTGCAGAGAATTCTAGAAATGACATGCATCTGTGATGTGTACCATGTTACATGCCTTTATCCAAACCTCTTCCTATCTCACTAGAAATCTCTTACTACCCAGCATGGTTTTCTGTTTAGTCTCATGGCCACAGTAAACCTTCTGGAAGGAGAACAGCTTTCCAGTTGGAACATCAGTATTCCTTCCTCTCCTGACGGCCTCACCCTCCAGTCCCCTGACTCAGTGCCTATGCACTTTGGCCCTTGAATGGCTCTTACTGACAATTTGACCTCCCTTTATTCCTGTCACCACCCCTCTGCCCCCCTTAACAGAAAACACTGTTCAATGACAGTGCAAGAAGACCCATCAAAAATAGAACCCAAGTCACTGTTAGAAGACTCACTATAAAACATCAAAACCAAATTTGCAAAATCAAAGCTCACATTAGAAGCCAGACCTCCCAAAGCCAAAGAAACTCCTTGACTGACAAATATACTAATATAGCCCCTTTCCAAGGAAATTCTTCCTCTACTATCACACTCTGTCCCCTGCTCAACCTTCTGTAGAAACAGAAACTTAACTAATCTAAAACACAACAGCTGCCAACATCTGGGGCTGAAAAGCCCATTGGAAGGATGAGGCGGGACGTTTTGCCACTCAGATGGGTTTTGGAGACATCCAGATTGTCCACTGGGTCTCTTCGGGGCCCTTTGCCCAAAATCTAGTCCACAGCCTTCATAAGACTACGCATCAGGGCAAAGGAAATCTCAAAGATCTCCTCCACAAATATTTACGGCAATGATGACAACCAGATCTTTTGCACAACCAGAAATGGGGATCTTGTGTTCTTATTTCTGTGCTTTTGTGGGATGCATGGCTGAAGTTTTCGAATTCAAGCTCTCCGTTTGCGTCTGCCTGTATGTGTTCATGTCTGTGAATACATGATAGTTTCCTACCTTTGGATGGTATTACAAAATTAGAACATAACTTTCTTAAAGGGACTTCTTTTCTGATTGCTCTAAAGATGAACACTTCACACTAGAGTTCTGAGAAATTCAGGGAACTGCGCTTCTGATATTTTCATATGCTTTAAAATGAAGTACTCTAACGAAACTAACTCAAAGATTTTTTAAAATTCAAGTTCACCTAATTTATGTAAATCTTTGGCAAACAGGACTAGTTTGATACTGTTGGTTGAATAAAAATGGCTACGTTTTCAGTGTCATACGTTTTTATTCTATTCGGACGTATTTCTCCTAAACTTATAAAGGTTTCCTGATTAGGGGCACCTGGGTGGCTCTGTCAGTTGAGTTTCCAACTCTTGATTTCAGCTCAGGTCATCAGGCTTTGCAGTGAGCATGGAGCCTCCTGAAATTCTCTCTCTCTCTCTCTCTCTCTCTCTCTCTCTCTCTCCCCTTCCCCCCCCATTCCTCTCTTCTGCTCACACCGTCTAAAATAAAATAACAATAACAACAATAATAATAAATGCTTTTAAAACAACAAAAAATAAAGTTTTCTGGGTTAAATAAACCAGCATTGTAGCTACCAGATGCTTCAGATTATTAAAAATGTGCGTTTGCGGGGCGCCTGGGTGGCACAGTCGGTTAAGCGTCCGACTTCAGCCAGGTCACGATCTCGCGGCCCGTGAGTTCGAGCCCCGCGTCGGGCTCTGGGCTGATGGCTCTGGGCCTGGAGCCTGTTTCCGATTCTGTGTCTCCCTCTCTCTCTGCCCCTCCCCCGTTCATGCTCTGTCTCTCTCTGTCCCAAAAATAAATAAACATTGAAAAAAAAATTAAAAAAAAAATATGCGTTTGTGTTTAACCAAATTGAACCATTCTTCCGACCAAACTTATTTCAACAGTACTTAACGATTCGTAGTATGAAAATAGTTTCCAATCTCTTTAGATAACTTAAAACCTTAAACTTATACTAAACTGAGCTGATAGTATCCTATGGAAGGGTGCCTGGGTGGCTCAGGTGGTTAAGAGTCTGACTCTTGATTTAGGCTCAGGTCATGATCTCGCGGTTCATGAGATAGAACCCCACATCGGGTTCTATCCCCACATCTGCACTGACAG
Source organism: Felis catus (assembly GCF_018350175.1). Lineage (NCBI taxonomy): Eukaryota > Metazoa > Chordata > Mammalia > Carnivora > Felidae > Felis > Felis catus. The sequence continues at coordinate 5,809,681 of NC_058380.1, forward strand.
TGCGGAGCCTGGGATTCTCTCTCTCCCTCTCTCTCAGCCCCTCCCCTGTTCCCCTCTCTCTCTTGAAAGAAATAAATAAAACTTTTTAAAAAATAGTATTCTTTGGGTACCCAAGTCACTTATAAACAAGGTAAAATACTGAAAATTAATTACTAAGCATAATTTTAATTTTATGTGCTTTTTGTCTCTTCATTTTTACATGGTACAGAGAGGCTACAGTCTCTTTACTTACCGTAACATTTTATATTAGTATTTCTCTTTTTCATCTATGGCACCCCTCTTTTCAGATGCCTGATCTCCAGGTCTCTAAAACAACTGATCTGAGAACTGAGGTCAAGAGATGCACCATCAGGGCGCCTGGGGGGGGGTGCTCAGTCAATTGAGCGTCTGACTTCGGCTCAGGTCATGATCTCGTGGTCCATGAATTCGAGCCCCATGTCAGGCTCTGTGCTGACAGCTCAGAGCCAGGAGTCTGCTTCAGATTCTGTGTCCCTCTCTTGCTCTGCCCCTCCCTTACTCATGCTCTGTCTCTCTCTCTCTCTCAAGAATAAATAAAACATTTTAAAATTTTTTTTAAAGAGAGAGAGAGAGATGCACCATCAATTTATTTAAGAAACAATTTCATAATTAAGCAGTTATACTTCAAGAACATTTTGAACTCCTACTATCTGGGGGGATAACTTTAGAACACTAGCAAAGATGCAGAAAAATGCACACAATTCCCGGTACAAAGTTCCCAATTTCTCCTAATATTTCTGTTTTAGTTCCTAACTTATGGTATAATTTATAATTCCTTCCTTATAGTTTTTGAGGTTGGCCTTGAGTTTACAACACATATTTTTAAGTAATCTAAAGCCACCTTGAAATAACATTACACCACTTCACGTGTAGTGCAGGGACCTTATAACAGAGTGTTGCCAGTTCTTTCCCCTCCTCCCTGGGACATCCTTGTCATTTGTTTCACTGATCCAGATTCTGTAACTACATTACACATTGTTAGTATTGTCACTTTAAACAGTTATCTTTCAGAAATCAATTAAGAATCAGAAAACTCAAGGATTCCATTTTACCTTCATTCCTTCCTTCCTGGAAGCACCTCCTTTATGTAGATCCAACTTTCTAATCTTTATCAGTTTGGTCATGTTTAATGTTTGCGATAATGTTGGTGCCAGAGGTTTCAAATGCCTCTAGTGTTCTTGTTTTTGTCTCCCCTCTTGACTTTGGGCTTCCCTAAGTACTCTTCTTCAGAGAGAATCTTTGTCTTCCTGTTCTTTTGGCTATAATTCACTCTTACAAGATTGGTGTCATGGTAGACTGTTGGTGTCATAGTAGGCTTTGGTGTCATGGTAGGTTGTTGGTGTCATGGCAGGTTGTTGGTGTCATGGTAGACTGTTGGTGTCATGGCAGGTTGTTGGTGTCATGGCAGGTTGTTGGTGTCATGGTAGACTGTTGGTGTCATGGCAGGTTGTTGGTGTCATGGCAGGTTGTTGGTGTCATGGTAGGTTGTTGGTGTCATGGCAGGTTGTTGGTGTCATGGTAGACTGTTGGTGTCATGGCAGGTTGTTGGTGTCATGGCAGGTTGTTGGTGTCATGGTAGGTTGTTGGTGTCATGGCAGGTTGTTGGTGCCATGGTAGACTTTCAGGGAGAGAAAGCATTCTAGAACTTGCCAGGGAGTCCCAGTCTATAGTGGGCCTCTGTCTGGGGCTGTGACCTTCACAGATTTTTGTGACTCTGCTGCAGGGACATATCTCTCTTCCTGTGCCCCTGCTCCTTTCCATAACTGCAGCATTCCCTATCTATTTCTTGAAGCTCTATCACCTGTCGATGTCTTTTACCCACCCACCCCCCTACATGAGAAAGGAAGGATGCAGGGGGCTGAAGTGGGGGATTATTTAGTCCCTAACTGGGATAAGATTTCAGAATTGCACTCTGGCCAAGTTCTTTCTCCTGGAGAGTATCCTTCTGCTCTATAGAAAGCTCTGCTCACGTTTCCAAACAATTCCTGTCTCCCACCACCTCCTCCTTGCATTCAGCCCCCTCCAGAGCCACCAGGGCATCTCACTCTTCACCATGAGAGCCTATAAGAGTCCTGATGGAGAAGCCCCAAGACTGTGGCCTCCAGGATTTTCTCATTCTCAATGAGTCACACAGCCTCCAGCGATTTGTCAGAATTATCATTTAAGTCTTCCTACCAGTACAGGGCTACAGTGGTGCCTGCCACAGATCTCAGGAAGCAGCAAGCAGGTCTCAGTTCCTAGCTTTCTGCCTGTGCCTGTCTCTCCAGCCTTGCGGGTAGCAATTAGCCTTGAAGCCTTGGTTCTCTGATGAGTCCGAGAAAAGCTATTGATTTCCAACCTCTCCAGAATTTTCTTATTGTAAGGATAAAAGCGATGACTTCTAGAAGTTGCTTCCCTTAATATTAACATCTCGTATAACCATGGTACATCTGTAATACTAAGAAGTCAACATTGGTACTATACTGTTAACTAAACTACAGATTTTATTCAGATTTCACTAGTTTTTCCACTAATGTCCTTTTTCTCTCCCAGAATCCAAATAAGGATAACGCATAGAATTTCGTTATGTATCAGCTTAGTCATCCTTAATCGAAAGGAAAAACATCCTTAAGGAAAGGAAAAACATCCTTTCCTTGTTTTTCATGACTTTTTCCATTTGAAGTTCTCTCCCTTAGATTTTTCTGATACTTTCTGTTGATTAGACTGAGGTTATGGTTTGGACGAAGTATAGCACGAAGGTGAGAACCCCCAAGGGGTACATGACGTCAACATGACTAACCACCGGGGGTGTTAGCTTGATCGTGGGTTTTGGTGGTGCCCGCCAGACTTCTCCTCTGTAAAGCTACATTTTCTTTTCTCAAAAGTATCTATCATTTAGAAGCCAATCACTAAATCCAGTGCACACTCAAGAGGAAGGGAGTTAAGCTCTACTTCTTTGAGTCAGGAATATTTGCATCTGTATTATTAATAATTTTTCTGTTATTTATTTTTATGGTCAATAATTTATATTTATATGGATGCACGGACATTTATTTTATTCTTTGAGATATGACCCAGGATTTGTATTTTATTTTAACAAATAAAACTTTGCTAAGAATTTTCTAGTTTAACCTTTGTTTGAGCTTATAGCTTATTCAGTCTGCGTCTGTCCTAAGTAATGCTGAGCTCTTATTTCTTCCCGTGGATGCCCGTCACTTTTTAGATTTCATGTTGCTTGTTTTTCTGTAATCTCAGTTCTCTGATGAGCTTGCAAAAAGTAATTAATTTCCAGCAATGCTCTTGCCAGCTCTCTATGTCTCTGAAGTCATTTGCTAGACTGATATCTGTCAAAAACACCTTTCCATTTATCCATGAAAATGTCCAGAAAAATCTCTGATAAATCGTGATCCAAGAGCTCATATGAGAATAATGGGTGTATAATTACAATATAATTTCTGACTCATTGGTTCTGTGTGCTTTGAAATGTTTTGATCCAGGCTGGTGCCATTAAAGAAGATAAAAATAGAGAGATTACTTCTTAGCGTCACTTCAGTTCTCTCCCTCTGCCTCCGTCCCATTTCTGCCTCACTCACAAAACCTATTACACACACGGCCCATGACTCTTGGCTTGTTTTACATCCGCACTATCAATCATGCTCTTTGGCCTTACAGCAATACGCTCACTCCCTACTTTGTCCTCAGTGGAGAATATAGTAAATTACCAAAAACAGAAAGCTCACATTACTCCCATAAAGTGTAGTTAACAAGCAGGGGGAATGTTCATGCAACACCCTCATCAATCAGCCCCATGCCAAGGCATAACAGTAAATATCAATGGCAAAAAAATAAAGGCTTTTAAACTGGGCACACTCCCAGGATCTTAGGAATAAAGGCAACATGCATTTAGGACTCAAGAGAGGTGGAAAGGTTGAAACAGGTCAGGAAGAGTAAAACTAACACTATCTCATAGATATGAACAACAACCTTAGGAAAAATCCATTACATAATATACCTGATAGATGCTGATGAATTAGCATGGAAATGTACTGTTTTGTACGATAGAAAAATACTATAAAAATGTTGGGGCGCCTGGGTGGCTCAGTTGGCTAAGCATCCAACTCTTGATTTCAGCTTAGGTCGTGGTCTCAGAGGTCGTGGGTTTGAGTCCCATGTCAGACTCTACACTGACAGCATGGAGTCTGCTTGGAATTCTCAGTCTCCCTCCCTCTCTCGCTCTCTCTCTCTTTCAAAAATAAACTTTTCATTTTATTTTATCTTATTATATTTTATTTCTTTTTTTAATTTACATCCAACTTAGCATATAGTGCAACAATGATTTCAGGAGTAGATTCCTTCATGCCCCTTAACCATTTAGCCCACCCCCCCTCCCACAAAGCCCTCCAGTAACCCTCTGTTTGTTCTCCACATTTAAGAGTCTCTTACGTTTTGTCCCCCTCCCTGTTTTTATATTATTTTTGCTTCCCTTCCCTTATGTTCAGCTGCTTTGTATCTTAAAGTTCTCATATGAGTGAAGTCAACAAACATTTTTTTTTTTAAAGACACTATAAAAATGTATTCTGGGAAGGGATCCAAATATGGCAGCAAAGAAAGACCCTAAACTGATCTCCTCCTACAGACACACCAAATCTACAGCTATGTATGGGTAATTTCTCTGTGAAAGAGATGTGAAATCTAGATGAACTGCTTCCCCACAACAAAGGATAAAAGAATCTCGAGACATGTAAGAGAGGCAGAGACATAGGTCTTCACAACAAAAACTCAACCCCCAGTGTCCCAACACACGATAGGGAGGGATCTCACCAGTCTAGTGCTTCTTCTGGAAGAGTGAGGGGTTGGTGCCTGACGTCAGGCACCCCAACCCTTGTGATCTGCAGCAGAGAGATGAACTCCCAAAGATGCCTGGCTTAGAAAACCCTGGAGGCTGCCATCCCAGGAACCCAAGTGCTACAGGAAACAGAGATTCTCCTTTTAAATGGCTCCTGTTCGGTCTCACTCACCGGGGGAGCCTGTTCAAAAGCACCAATTTTAAAAGCGCCTAGACTGTACGTCAAAGTCTCTGAGACCCTTGCTCACCTGAGGGTATCTGCTGGAGGGGCAGGGGAGAGTCAGGGGCCTCTCTGGAGGCTCTGGCAGACACTGTGGGCTTTCCACCTACTCTGCTGGCACAGGTGGGCACACCTGTGCCTGACTAGGGCTAGTTCACTCCCTGACTAGGGCAGGCTAGCAGGACGAGTCGTGGCATCTTCCTGCCCCCAGCCTGGGACCTGGGACAGGGCGATCTCTTGCAGCATTGCTGGAAGCCATGAGTGCATGCATTCAAGGCATTTTCCTGTTCTCTTTCTGAAGCCAGAGAGCGTGCTTTGCCCCCTACACATACCAGCTGCCTTGCTAAAGCCAGTAGGCATGTGCAAACCACACAAGAGATGCCCCTTGTTTGCATGGCCCTGGTGGCCAAGGGAGTCAGCACTGCTAGGCTCCAGGGGACCATAACAATTGGAAAGACACTCCTTGGCAGGTCAACTGCCCCAGGGCACTGCACAGACGACAGAAACACACCCCCAGTCTTCCTGTGAGAAAGACCGATTTACTTACCCTTCAACCTGAGGGACAAGCTTCAGGTTTCTCAGACTCCCAGGGAATAGAAGCAGGGAGACACCATCCCTGGGCACCCCACTGGCCTCACTATAGCTCTGCCAAACATCCCAGAAAGGACCTTAAACATTTATCTAGGGCCCTGATGTTTTAAATTGTCACCCAGGGACACCTCCAGGTTCCCCAATCTGGAGTCCAGCTGGGTTTATGATTGTGGCCCTACAGGACTATAAATATATTCACACTTTAAAAGCTTCTGCCTGAGGGTCTGGCTTCCAATCAGCCTGAAACTAAGGGTTAAATTAGATTCCTCTCCTTGGAACATTGCCAGATCTTGGCACCCCCTCAACAGTGGCAGCATATCAAAATAAATCAGCCTGTTTAGACAATAACAAAAGGTAGGAAACAACCAAGAACTAGGACAAGTGTGAGCGAGAAAATTCATCTTTACACGTGGCAACTCCTTCAAGACTGAAAAGTTGTTGTTTTGCCAAATATAGGGAAACACAGAAAGTCCAGCAAAACGAGGAAACGGAGAAATATGTTCCAAATAACAGAAGAAGATAAAACTTCAGAAAAACCTTAACGATACGGAGATAAGTAATCTACATGTAATGACTCCAATTTCATAAAGATGCTCATCGAACCTAGGAGAAGAATGCATGAACACAGTGGGTACTTCAACAGAAATAGGAAGTGTGAGAAGGTACCAACTAGAAGTCACAGAGTTGAAGAATACAATAATTAAACTGAAAAGTACACTACAGAGGTTCAACAGTAGACTGGATGAAACAGAAAATAGGGTCTGAGAGCTGGAAGACAAAGCATTAAAATTCACCCAGCTAGCGTGGCAGAAAGAGAAATGAATTTAAAATATTAAAGATAACTGGGCACCTGGGTGGCTCAGTTGGTTAAGCATCTGACTTTGGCTCAGGTCATGATCTTGCAGTTCATGAGCTTGAGCCCTGCATGGGGCTCTGTGCTGACATCTCGGAGTCTGGAGCCTGCTTTGGATTCTGTGTCTCCCTCTCTCTCTGCCTCTCCCCTGCTCATGTTCTGTTTCTCTCTCTCTCTCTCTCTCTCTCAAAAATAAACAAACATTAAAAATATATACATTAAAGATAACTTAAGAAACCTATGGAACAACATCAAGCAAAATAATGTTCAAATTAAAGGGGTCCCAAAAGGAGAAGAGAGAGAGAAAGGTACAAAAAACCCATTTGAAGAAATCACGGCTGAAAACTTTCCTAACCTGGAGAAGAAAACACACATCCAGGTCCAGGAACCACAGGGAGTTTCAAATATAAAAAAAGAGACCAACAGCAAGACACATTATAATTAGAATGTCAAAAGTTAGAAAGAATATAAAAAGCAGCAAAAAAAAAAAAAAAATTGTTTGTGCACCGGGGAAACCCCATTACACTATCAGCAGATTATTCAGCACAAATTCTATAGGCCAGAAGAGAGTAGCATGACATATTCAAAGTGCAGAAAGAAAAAAATCTTCCAACCAAGAATACTCTACCCAACAAGGTTATTATTCAGAATTAATAGGGAGATTTAGAGTTTTCCAAATAAGCAACAATAAAGGAGTTCATTACCACTAAACTGGCCTTACAAGAGATGTTTAAGGGACTTTTATTTAAACTGAAAAGTAATGGCATAGTTAATAACAAGAAAATATGTTAAAGTAAATTCTTAACAGAAAAGATAATATATGGTACATACACAGCAAAGATAGTGAATAAATTACTTATAAAGCTAGTATGAATGTTAAAAGACAAAAATCGTAAAATTAACAAGAACTACAATACTTATTTAAGAGATCCATAAAATAAAAAGAGGTAAATGTGACATCAAAAGCATTAAACGTGTGGGGAAAGAAGTAAAAATGCAGATCTTTAAAATATGTTCACATTTAAGTTAGTGGCAACATAAAACAGATGATTATATACATAAGGTGTTATATGTGACGCTCATAGTAACCACAGGAAAGTAACTGTAGTAAATATATAAAAGAAAATGAGAAGGGAATCTAAGTGTAGCACTAAAGAGAGACATCATATCACAAGGGAAGAGAGAAAAAGAAAAAGAGAGAAAGAACAGAGCGGAAGTACAGAAAGAGCCAGGAAAAAGCCAAAATGGCAATAGTACACACCTGTCAACAATTACTTTGATGTAAACGCACCAAATTCTCCAATCAAAAGACACAGAGTGGCAGAATAAATTAAAAAAAAAAAACAAACAGGACTCATCTACACACTGCCTATAAAAGAGTCACTTCAAAAGAGGTTAGAGTGGGAGAGAGCCAAAGCATAAGAGACTCTCAAAAACTGAGAACAAACTGAGGGTTGATGGGGGGTGGGAGGGAGGGGAGGGTGGGTGATGGGTATTGAGGAGGGCACCTGTTGGGATGAGCACTGGGTGTTGTATGGAAACCAATTTGACAATAAATTTCATATACTGGGGGAAAAAAAAGAGTCACTTCAGAAACAAGGACACACAGAGACTAAATGTGAAATGGAAAGAATAGAAAAAGATGTTCCACACAAATGGAAGTGAAAAGAAAACCCGTGTGTCTGTTCTCTTATCAGACAAAATAGACTTTAAAAGAAAGACTATATTTTTTTTTATTTTTTTTTTTCAACCTTTATTTATTTTTGGGACAGAGAGAGACAGAGTATGAACGGGGGAGGGGCAGAGAGAGAGGGAGACAGAATCGGAAACAGGCTCCAGGCTCCGAGCCATCAGCCCAGAGCCTGATGCGGGGCTTGAACTCACAGACCGCGAGATCGTGACCTGGCTGAAGTCGGACGCTTAACCGACTGCGCCACCCAGGCGCCCCAGAAAGACTATATTTTAAAAGAAAACAAGGAAAGGCATTACGTAATGATAAAAGGCACAATCCAACCAGAAGACATAACACAAATACGAGAGCACCTGGGTGGATCAGTCAGTTAAACATCAGACTCAGTTTCAGCTCAGGCCCTGATCTCACAGGTTGTGAGATCGAGCCCCACATCGGGCTCTGTGCTGACAGCGTGGAGCCTGCTTGGGATTCTTTCTCTCCCTCTCTTTGCCCCTCCCTGCTCTCTCTCTCTCAAAATAAATAAATAAAATTGAGAAAAAACATTTTTAAAAAACACAAATACGTATCGACATACCTCAGGAGCACCAAAATGTATAAAACACATATTTACAGACCTAAAGAGGGAAAGGGACAGTGATACAATAATTACACTATACAATACAGGACTGATACAATACAGGACTTTAATACGTCATTTACATCAATGGATAGGTCATCCACACAGAAAATCAGTAAGAAGACATCGACCTTAAATGACCCATATGTATTGGGATGAACAGATAAAGATGTCATGCACACACACACATGCACACGTGCATACACACACACACTAGAATACTACTCAGCCATAAAAAATAATGAAATCTTGCCATTTGCGACAACATGGATAGACCTAGGGAGTATTCTGCTCAATGAAATAAGCCAGACAAGTACCACGATTTCACTTATATGTGGAATCAAAAACCAAAACAAACAAAACAAAAGAAAACTCAGACTCATAGGTGCAAAGAAGAGATTGGTGCCTATCAAGGGGAGGAGTGTGGAAGCTGGGGGGAGACGAGGAGCTACAGGGCTGGGGGGGGGAGGGGCTGTGGTCCAGCCTGCTCTTCTTCTGTCCCCTCCCCCTCCCTCAGGGGCCCTTTGTGACCAGGTCACGGCTCTGTGATGTGAGCCTGGGGCTCTTGTCCCCAAGTACGAGCTCAGCGCTCAGTTGCGCGAGGACAGTGGTGGGATCAGGAACTAAGGCTTCGAGTAAGGAGATGGAGAATATTCTCTTCGCTCTGAGAAGCATTAGCGCTGGTTGGCTGAGCTCCAGCCTCCCCTCCTGGACGACCCAGACCATCTTCTGCTTCCTGTGTGGACTGTCGTTCTTCCTCCTGTTGATCTCCTGCTTCCAGACGGACCCAACATCCTCAGCACCACGAACGAAACGCAGAAGCAGCAGAAAGGTAAGGAACCTTGGCCCGGACCCAGCAGAGAGGAGGATTCCGTCTTCTTTTCCGTCATCGTTTCCACTTTTCTGAGTCACTGGGGAGACTCCCGAGCTGGGAAAGAGCAGGACGGGTGTTCTCGGGGGAAGAAGAGAGCACCATCCTCCCAGGCCAGGCCGGGCCAGGCCAGGCAGGGGTGAGAGGGGCAGGAGGGCTTCTCCCGGGAGGTCTCGGGCCAGGAGGCCGGGTGTGGCAGAGGGCTCCAGGGCCGCGGCCCCAACACAGTGACCGGAGGACAGGAGGCCCAGAGCTCCATCCCCGGGGGAGGACAGGCTGCTGGGCACCGGGCCGGCAGCCACCTTCCCGGGGCAGGTGTCTCAGGAGAGCTGGCCTCGGTTGGGGCCGATCGAGGGCGGCGCCGAGCCCGGGAGGCCCCGAGCAGGGGCGGCAGCGGGGCTCGGGGCTCGGGAAGCGAGGTGCTTCCTCCAGGCGCTGAGATGCACCCGCAGGTCTGGGAACGTTTCTGGAGCAGAGGAACAGGGACGGAGAGATTTCTCGCATCGAAAATCCGCGCGTCCATTCTTCAAAGTAGAAAAACGGAGAACAGTTTTGTCCACTTTGCAAATGAGGAACAGGAAAGAAAGCCCCCCCCTCCCCCGCCGCCCCATGAGTTGAATGTAGGAAGTCGCGCCGTTCTTGAACACAGAGCACCTGCAGCCATCGAGGCGAGACTGGGGGTCCCGTCCCCCCAACCCCGTGTTCTCTCGTCTCTGCAGCAGGTGGCGCCACGGCGAAGGAGCACCAGAGGCAAGAACAGCGAGATCCTGAAAGGTAAGGGGCCGCCGCTGAGCCCTGCGCCCCTGGCGAGTGTCCCTCCTGCTCCGAGCGCCCAGCCCCGCCGTCTCCGGGACACCCGCGTCCGTCCCTCAGGAAACAGAGCCTCAGGAGGCTCCCGGGACGGAGGGCGGAACCCCGAGGCCTCCCAGATTCTGGGCCAGAACCAGCCCGAGGGGCCGGACACGGGTGTCGCCCGGCAGGGGCCTGGGACCTCCAGCTCCAGCTGTGGCCAAGTTGTGGAACTTTGCTCAGGTTCCTCGGGGAGGCGACCCGGCCCTTTCTCCCCCCACAAGGTCACGAGTAGGGAAGCTCTCCGTAAAGGACCAAGCGACCCCCACGGTGGGTCTTGTTGCCACCGTGAGACCACGTGGCCTCGGACACCGATGTTCGGGGCTCCCGAGTCTACTCCCCCAAAGGTGTCCCCTAAAGGGACACTGCACCCGCCTCCCGTAAGACCCCCGGGACCCCGCCTTCGGCTCTGTGACCGGGTCTCTCGCCTCCAGCTTACAGAAACTGCCTGCAGGAGCTAGAAGAGGTTCAGGACCTTGTTTCCCTTCTGCGAAGGTAAAGAATCTTGCCTCTTCTCTCCCGGGTGGGCCTCTCAGAGCCTCTGGTGGGACCCCAGGGCTGCAGGGGGCGGGGGGAGCCCTGGGGACGGAGATCGGATACGGCCCCGGGGGGAGGGACGGCGGGAGTGCTGTGAAGCGGGTACGGGGGCCCGGAGGGCGGTCATGGCCACGCCCAGCCCTGTCTGCTCCGCTGCAGCGCGTGCCTCCTGTCTCCCATAGCCACTCGGGGCGGCTCTCTGACCAGGGAGGCCTTCAGCAGCTCTTGGGGCAAGAAGCCCCTGGGGCCAAGGGCAAAGCAGCACCTGCCGGAGCCCATCAGCCCCGCGGGGAGCCCGTGAGAGATGCCGCGCCCGCCAGGGCCCCGCCGGCGTCCCCCACTCTCAGCCAACACCCTCCACGCCTGGCCTCCACCCTACCAGTAGGACCTCAAGAAGACCAATCTAACTTAAAGAGAACCCCAGCGGACACAGTCACAGAGAGCTCACCTCCAGGCAATTCCCATTTGGCACCTCTCGTGCCAGCCGTCTCAGGCCTTGGCCACGCAAGCTACCGCATGTTGTCCTTGTCCTGGTGGTGGGAAAGCACCAAGTCCTGGTTCTTCCCCATCTGGGCACAGCGCGAGTGCCACCACCAACACCTGATCTGCCACCCAAAAGAGGCCTTGTCCTGGGGTGGCCCTTCCAAAAGGCAGATAGAGACTCGTAACCCCTCATTTGTCAACCCGGACGTCCAGAAGCTGCTGGAGATACTCATCACCAAAAGGGCGGAACAGAAGATTTGGAAGGAGAAAGAAAGGGATGGGTCAGTTGTGAAGCAGTTGGACTCAGACAACCCCTTGAACTTTGGGGGGACTTTGTGGAAGTTGCTGGGTGCTGAGCAGGACACCACAACCCCACGATCCTTCTGGCACCGGAAAAACAAACTCGAGAAGCTGCCCAGTCCTCGGCGGCTGTCATTCCCCAAGGTCTTGGAGGGCAACTCACAGCAGAAATGCAGCCAGCTCTTCTGGGGTCTCCCCTCTCTGCACAGTGAGTCCCTCAAGGCCCCTGCCTTGGCCTCTAGTTCCCAGCTACACGTTCCCTCTGTTTTGTTCAATGTTATCTCTAACTGCTTGCCAATACTAATTCAGCAGCAAATGTCTTCACAGTTTCCCCCTGCCCCACCCTTGCCCTGCCGTGGGATCCAGCCCCAACCCTCCACGCCAACCGTGTCCCAGCCCCAGGCCCACCTTGCACCCTGTGTCCCAATCAGACCTCCTTCTCCTCCACCCCAGATGAGGACCTATGGGGTATCTGGCCCTCCATCCCAGAAGAAGACCCCATCTTTCATTCCAACTGAAATTCAACCTCGGGAACAGCCCTTGTTGCAAAAGCAACCAGAAGGGGAAAGGACGTTACCCTTAGTGCTGAAAATATCTCCCAAATTCTTAAGCAGTATCCCTCCTAAGCTTCTCCAGGACAGCCAGGCCTCTGAGGCCCACGAGTCAGTTTCCATCTTTCACAGGGATTTTGTCATCTGTGATATCCAGAAGCAAAACCTTCAAAGGAGGCTTAGCAAGGATAAACACCAGGGCAGTCTGGCCCACAGGGTCCAAGTGTCTCTGGACCCGATGTGGCCTCAGGGTGAATTCCCAAGGGTGAGTCAGGCACAGGACAAGCAGGGGCTCTCAAGGTCCTTTGCATCTAAATCCAAAAGCAGCCAGGCCACACAGAGGACCAGGTCCAGACACCCTAGAAGTTCCCGTAGGAAGGGCTGAGCAAGGTTTCAACTAAAGGACAACTTTGGTTTGGGTCTACAGCGATGTCTGAGAAGGATCCCAACAGATCTCTCCAGGGTCTCGGCCAACTTCCTAGTGAAGGTTCCAGGAACTAGCTCTGAGAAGGATTTAGAAAGATACTTCATGAGGACCTTGAAGAGGGACTCAGGAAAATACTTGGCTAGGAGCCCAGATAAGAAACGTGTAGAAAAAACCTTGAAAGTTCATTTGCGCAAGAAATTGGGACAGATCAGCGAGGGTTTGATCCCCGTGAGCGTATGTCGATCCTGGCTTGTGGCCAACCATATTTTGCCCAAGTGCCACACTCACACGGAAATCAGAAATTTAGCACCCTTGAAGGGTCGGAAACCCTGCGTAAACACCTCCCATGAGCTGTCTTTCCTTAATTCACTCACTCAACAGATGCTGGAAGCACACATCATAAGGTTTCGGGTGAAGCATAAGTGGGGCCCACCCCTCCAAGCCTTTGAGTCCATAAATCTCAAGCCATATGAAGCTCAACCCTTGCCCTTTCCCCGGTCCCCGTCTCTCTGCTTGGCCACCTGTGTGTCTGGGGCCCACTCAAAAGCCAAGTTCTACAAGTTCCTGGGAAAACCTCCTCAGCCCTATCCGGGAGAAAAGGGGATAGCAGAAGAGTCTCTTCCCACCTCAGGGAGTTCCCTGCCTGCCCCCTCACCCCCATCTGAGGAAATCCAGAAATCCCTGGAAGGGACCTCACCAGGTGACAGCCATGAGCCCTCAGAGGCCCCTTTACCTGGACAGGAGGGCAGCTCACCTTCTCCGACCTTCACACTCAGCCTCATAAACAGAACCCCTCAGAGTGAGACAGTTATGGGGGTCAACAAAGGCAATCTGGAGCCAAGTCTAAGTTCAGAAATAGCCAGGAATGAGCTAAGGGTGAAAAGGGGGGCTCAGGCCTCACGAGAGAATGTAGCAATACTGGAGATGAAGTTCAGGTCCCAATCTTCAGGAGCTGAAGAGGCCAGGGAGACGATGGAGGCTGAGAAGGCCCCTGCTTGGAAAGTCATCTTAGGACCCAGGGTGCTGGCCAACAGTCAAACCAGTTATGTGGATCGGAGGAGATTGGGGTCTCCAGGGACTAGTAAAAGCCCCTCACCACCTACAGAGTTGGTTGCCCAAGAGCCAAAGGAACCAATCCTTAAAACGAAGGTGGCTATTAAGTTTGGGCTCCAAGAGAAGGAAGAGCCAGAGGGCCAGCCTCAAGGCTGTGCCACTGGTGTACTTCTTCAAGGTTCTCCCTGTAACATCACCCTTCAAGACTTTGCCACCGGCATTCTTGTCCAAGACTGTGACACCGGTGTGCTCCTGCAAGACTCTCACACTGATGTTTTCCTTGCTGAAGACATCTTGACGTCACCCTCCAGTTCCCAGGGTCAATATTCCAGCAGGGACACACCAGCTTCCCTGGTGCCAGAAACTGACCTGATATCCAGCCGACCAAGCAGCCAGGGGCAGCAGGAGCCCAGTATACCGAAAGCTGATGAGCCACGTAAGAGCCAGAGCAAGATGACTGCCTCCACTGGTGAGAGAAAAGACCAGAAGAGTCCCAAACTAGAAGGAAATAAAAAAGGGTTTGTAGAACTGAGGGCTTCCCAAGCCAGTAGGCTGAGCCACCCTCCCCAGGTTAGAGGAATAGGAGACAGCCTTGGGAGCAAATGCATCCAGCCTGTGCCAGAAAAGGGACAGATTTTTCCAGAAAGCCACTTTAGAAAAAAGATGAGGTACTTTCTGCATTATCTTCATCTCAATAAAAAAGGCAAAGGACTGGAAGATCCCCTTCAAAAAGGCAATCCTGCATCAGCCACTGTCCAGGGCCGAGGACCAGTAAGAAGCAGATCGGTTGGGGGCGGCAAAGCTGTTGAAACTCAGACGATTGTGACAACTGTGGGACAGATCCTGGTGCAGAAACTGGGACTCCACCAAGGACTTCATGCCTCAGAGGTAAATCAGCACAAAGAATTCCAGGGCCCAGTGGGTTCCCCTACCCAGACCAGAGGAGGGAGATGAGAGAGACGGCCTCCAATCACCAGGCCACCCCAAGTCCCACAGCTGTCCTAACAAGAGCCAACGAACCAGAGACAGGGATGGCAGGCCAACCTTCCCACCCAAGGAGCCAGGGTCCCCAAGCGGGCCCTGCCACCATAAGCCGATGGTGGCAGGAGCCTCAGATCACGTCCACCGTCACCCAGTATGCAGTCTTCAAAAATGTGGCTCATCCCATCAAGCAGTGGGTGCTTCTCATGACTTTCCTGGTAGGAAAGCTTTCTTCAAGAAAAAATTGAGTATATGCACAGAAAGCCTGTTTTTTCTCAGGGTAGCACATCCTCTATGTGCTAATGGCTTCTTCCCACCACAATTTTTATTTTCCCAAAATATATGTTGTTTTTTAATTTTTCTCATGAGAGGAGCTGGCCTCTGTCTGTGCCCCGCGGGGCGGGGGGTGGGGGGAGGAAGGGGAAGATCCGGGCATGCTCTCCCCCAGTGCCTGCTTTGGCTCCCGGAAGGAATAGAGCCCTGGAAGGAGGGTGGCCACGTGGTATACTCCAGACCCCCTCCCTCACACACCTTCGGTTTCCATAACGAAAGAGGAACACAACCCAGAAGACCCCACCCCGGGATCTGGCTCCGCCCATCCTGTCCTGCTGTCTCTCTACCTTGACCTTGGGCGGCTGTAGGGGGGGTCTGCAGGGGCAGAAACCCCTGGGCTCCCGGGCGCCTGGAAGACAGCTTCAGGCGTCAGAGCCGGGAGCCGAGTTTGGAGGCCAGGTTGGCCCTGACGGCAGCGGTGGGAGGAATCCTGCCCCACCCCCGACCCGTCGCCTGCCCCGGGACCCCTGATGGGGCTGGGGTGCAGATCGGCCGGGAGCCGCCCTTGGCTCAGAGTCACCCGCCTGCTTTCTCACACTCTGGACCAGCGCGGGACGAGGACGTGCTCCCGGCCCAGGGAGCGAGCAGGTGGGGGGCGCAGAGGCCGCGAGGGACCGGCGCGCCCTGCCCCGGGGTGCGGTGACCCAGGAGCCCGCGGTGCCCACTGCCACCTGCAGGCCCCGAGGAGAGGAGCCTTTCCTGCGGTTCACCCCCAAGGTCCCCCCCCGCCCCCCGGTTGCGGCCCCGGAGCCCGGGGAGGGGCGGGGTGGGGAGAGAGGCCGCCTGGGCCCCTCCGCAGACGGCCAGGCTGGCACAGGAGGCCCGGCCGGGCAGGTGCCGTTCTGCGCAGTCTGGGGGCCTCGGGCGGCCTGGGACTTAAAGAATGGCCCAAGGACGGGCCCCGAGGCGGGTGGGGGTCAGGGTGGGGGTACTCCCTGGTGTGGTGCGGAGTCCCACCCCAGGAGGGACCCTGAAGACCGCAGCAGGGGTGGCCCTGCCCCCACGCAGATCAGGACCCCGCAGGTGGGCCTGCAACCCCGGTGCAGGGGCAGCGGGCACAGGCCTGCTTGGGCACAGCTTCTCTCCGGGGAAGCAGTGGGGGGCCAGCAGTGACAGTGCGGCCAGGACCTGGGGGGTCGGGGGGGGGGGGGGGGAGGAGACCAGGACAGAGAGAGCCCGGGTCCTCGGGAGCTCAGGACAGGGTGACCTGGAGCAGAGTCCCTGAGTCTGGCTGCTCCCGGGTCCTCTCGGCGGCACCGAGAGGTGGACGCGGTCCCCACAGGCCCCTCCGGAGAAGGGCCACAGGCAGGATGCCCAGGGAGCAGCAGGAGACAGGAAGGAGCAAGTCCCCTGTGCCCTCCTCCTGCCGGTGGTGCAGTAAGGCGGGAAAAGGACGCCCCGCACTGTGAGACCCCCACAGAGATCTCTGACAGAGACCCCACACACAGACCTCCACAGAGACCTCCCACAGAGACCCACACCAAGACCTTACACAGAGACCTCTGACGGAGACCCACGCAGATCTCTCAGAGAGCTCTGACCGAGGCCAGTATCCAGGGACTACCCACAAAGAACTCCCACCCGGATCTTACACAGAGACCCCTCAAAGAAACCTCCTACAGAAACACCTCAGAGATCACAGATCTTACCACAGAGACCACACAGTCCACACAAAGGCCCCCCCAGTGCCCCACAGACCTTGAACAGAGGCCTCACCCCTATCCTTACAAGGCAGAGGGGCCACTCAGTGACAGGCCCTCTGAGTGGATCCGAAGCCACTTAGCAAGTTGGGTGTAGGGAAGAGTATCAGCAGCCTCCCCGGAGAAACTGCTGGCGTATTTTTTTATCCTAAGAAAAAGCCTTGGGTTCCCCACGTAGACCCACCAACTCCTTTCCTTCACCGATTTTCATGAGCCTGAGCTCTGACCCACAGTTTAAAGAATCACAAACTGAAGAGAAGCAAATGTCTGCCAGCGCCTAACGAGGGAAGCTTTCTTATTTGTCCGTTTTTAGTCACTGTTTAGTCAAACGGCATCAGGGGTCACATTTTTTGTTTTGTTAGGGACAAGTCCCCGCACTGCAAATGACTTCTTCACCCTGGAAACCCCCTAGGGAGGCCTAAGGCAACTGGGATACAGGGTGGTGTAAGAGAGCAAACAGGCGTCTGACTCCTGCTGTACAGATAGTGAGTGCACTGTTTGTGTTAGGTTTGTGAGGTTGGCTTTATTTTATTTTATTTTATTTTATTTTATTTTATTTTATTTTATTTTATTTTATTTTTTAACGTTTATTTATTTTTGAGACAGAGAGAGACAGAGCATGAACGGGGGAGGGTCAGAGAGAGGGAGACACAGAATCGGAAACAGGCTCCAGGCTCCGAGCTGTCAGCACAGATCCCGACGCGGGGCTTGAACTCACAGACCGTGAGATCATGACCTGAGCCGAAGTCGGCCGCTCAACCGACTGAGCCACCCAGGCGCCCCGAGGTTGGCTTTATTTTAAAACTAAACAATCCACAATATCAAACACATAAAGCTGTTTGACAAATGAGACAGAGTTTTGGCAATATTTCTATCCTATCCTCTGGCTTGTTTATATTTATTGTTAATGATACGAGATACTTCTACTTTTTTCTTTGTGTTCTTTTTATGGGGCGCCTGGGTGGCTCAGCCAGTTAAGCGTCTGACTTCAGCTCAGGCCATGATCTCATGGTTTGTGGGTTCGAGCCCCGTGTCGGGCTCTGTGCTGACAGCTCAGAGCCCGGAACCTGCTTGGAATTCTGTGTCTCCCTCCCTCTCTGCCCCTCCCCTGCTCACGCTCTGTCTTTCCCTTTCAAAAATAAACATTTAAAATAAAATAAGGCATACTAATATCCTTAGATGATATCATGTATATCTCCAGAATATGAAAAAAGAAAAAAAAGTCCTAATGCTCAGCTAAGATACCTTAAACTTCTGGACTATTTTAGAAGGACTCGTATATATTCTAAGGAATGCACATTTTCCAAGACTCGGGAGGTCAGGCTCTGTTTTACATTATCGGGTTCCATCAAAGACACGTTGCTTAAAATAATTTTGAAATCTTAGAAAATATTTCACTTAACTGGTGCTTTAAATATACATTATGTCAATTAAATTACTGATGAATTGGCATTTTAAAATCTGTTCAAAAAAGTATTCGTTTAATCAGCATTTCTATTATAATAATAAAGGTCTCACCATCTACCTAATATTTTATAAATCGAAAGACTCCATATTTCTAACTGGTCATAAGAATCCTGTTGCCCTTGACATGGTAAGATCTAGATAAACAGATGTCAAGTATATGGTTGTGCCTCAGGTCACCCATTGGGGTGACAATGTCACAATCCTTTCTCAGAAGAGAGGGATGAGCTGGTGTGAGCTCTGTGGCTGTCTGTATTTTTTAATTAAGAAAAAAAATCCTCAGGCAATAAAATATTTTATGAAATCACAGCTATTAATGCTTTGAAATTGGCTCCCTTGGTGATACTTTCTCATGTTATTGAGTCACAGAACTCTGGAAGGTGGCCAGGGATGCCCTCTAATGTCCAATCAATAGTATTTAATAACTAGAATATCCCATCATTTCCCTATAGATGCCCACACCCACCATATTCCGCAATCATAAAAATGATACTTTCTCTTTGGAAGTTTAAGCTATTTCTAACCCACATTTTTAATTAGAATAAAACGAAATTGTGGTAAGAGGCATAAAATAACATAACTTCCCACAAAACAGATGAGGATTTAGGAAATGTTACCATCTTTCATAGGAAAACACAATTGCCTCACCCCACCCCGATAACAAGAAATGTGGGTGACACGGCTTTTTGCTCCGAGCATTTTTATGCATGTGCTTTAGCTGGCCTGTGGGTTGGATGCATTGCTTTTTTTTTTTAAGATTCGTGGGACAGAATATTTTTGCAGGAGTGACAAATAGTATACGTGTCCTGTACATTACCTCCTATGGCCATTCCTCGCCCCCTAGGAGCAGAATGAGCATAAGGAGGCACAAGCAGAACTACGGATATAAATATTTTCTGGAAAATGATTCCATGACCTCCAACCTTTCTCAGTGGAAGAAAAGATGGAGGTCTGAGGTAGGAAGCTGAGATACCCTTCCCTCACAAATAAGTACGTACTTACAGGCTATTAAAACTGGAAGGGTCACCACTAGGCTGTTTGCTGGAAGGACGTGCAGAGAGCAGATCGAGAAGGACAGGCGAGTTCAGGGTCAGTTGGTCATGGCCAGGACACCAGTTACAGCATTCGCCCGTAATTTAAGTAGGAAACAGAATTTGGCCAAAGCAGGACTGGGAACAGCACCCTCCCTCCTTACTCCGAGGCGACACCGCTCCCCACCACCACCTCGCCCCGTCACCCCCTCATTGGCTGAGGCTTGCTGGAGACGTCAGATGCAGAAGTGGGTAAGGAGAGAAGTAAATGGAACAAAAAGGGAACAGGAGAAGGGGGGAGATGAAGAACCATTACCTAATAATATAATAATAATAGTAATAATGTCCTCCTCCCTAGCCCAGTCACATAATTAACAAATGGGGACCCCAAGGCACGGAGAGACTCCCCAAACCACATGCACATTCGGTTTCCACATCTGACTCTAATCAAATGCTGCTGCTACTATGGGACAGCATCGGTGTGGAAGGATCCCTTTCCTAACTCGGCCCGATGATATCCCTACATGAAATCATTTCCACCCCCACCAGGTTAGGGTACGTATCACTCTTTCAGAAAGAAAAAGAAGATTCACTTTGCCATTTAGATCACAAAATATCTCAGAGAGAAGAAACCTCTCTTGCCATCGGTCAGTTGTTTTGGGTTTGTTTTTTTTTTTTAAGTTTATTTATTTTTTTGAGAGAGAGAACATGCATGAGCGAGGGAGGGGCGGAGAGAGAGGGAGAGAGACAATCCCGAACGGGCCCCACTTGCTATCAAGGGTCAGACGCTTAACCGACTGAGCCACCCAGGCACCTCTTGACAGATTTTTTTCCTCACACCTCCTACCGAGACATTTGGTGGTTTCCGTGGTGTGTGTCCTCTCTCGCCGCAATGAGTAATAAACCCAACTTGACCTGGATAAAACTTGCTCACAGGGGTGTTCCTGGACACGGAACATCTTAACCAACTGACTCGGCCTCCCTAGAACACCCCCATTCTTCAGTCCTCTCTCCAAACACACTCACTCCAGAACGTTCCTCTGCTTCCTCAGCTAAGTCAATCGCCACATGTAGTGTTCTCCAGACCCCCTCGCACTGCCTTCTGTGACAGCCACCTCGTATCTTCTCAGGTTTCTGACAAGTGCACCGAAACTCCTTGCAGGCCGAGCGGGAGTGATGAGTCTGACCGCATTCCCAGTACTTAATCTAGTGCCAAATTAATTAAAGTTTGCTAATTAATAAGAACGTGAATTAAAGCTTTCTCATCTACCTTATGTACAAATCACAACAGTGCAATCACATCTTTAAAAAGGTTTCCCACTCAAGTAGCCAAAATGTTTCAAGAAGAATCTGTAAGATAAAATAGCATCAACGATTGAAATATAATGATGCAAAGAAAATTCAAAATTAATGAATCTAAGTCTTTCATTTCATTTTTTAATATCTATCTGTTTATTTTGAGAGAGAGTGCAAGAGCGAGGGAAGGGCAGAGAGAGAGGGAGAGAGAAAGTTCCAAGAAGGCTTTGTCCTGTCAGTGCAGAGCCCGTCACGGGGCTCGATCCCACGAACAGTGAGATCATGACCTGAGCCAAACTCCAGAGTTGGATGCTCACTCACTGAGCCACCCAGGTGCCCCTAAGTCCTTTATTTTAAATGTCAAACATGGATATCCTTGTAGCTTTTGAAATTAATCACAAATTTAAGTGTTTGCAGAATATAATTTAAAAAGCAATTTTACCTCGAGGTATTGTTTCTATTATGACAAGAAAATTCATTTAAAAAGCTATTACCAAAGAATATATTTAAAATCATTTAAATATGCAACTTGCAACAGCTACATATACTGTAAACCTACTATTCTAAAAATAAGAAACAATTATCTCTTGTTTACTTTAACATTTAATGTGACAAAAAGTCTGGAGAACCATTGGTTTCTTAACAAACACATGTAAAAGGTGGTAGTGAAAAATAACACCACACGCATTCTTTTCCTTTGTTGAAATTAGTTTTGAATTATTGAAAATGTTTCAAGGGGCGCCTGGGTGGCACAGTGGGTTAAGCGTCTGACTTCAGCCAGGTCACGATCTCGCGGTCCGTGAGTTCAAGCCCCGCGTCAGGCTCTGGGCTGATGGCTCGGAGCCTGGAGCCTGTTTCCGATTCTGCGTCTCCCTCTCTCTCTGCCCCTCCCCCATTCATGCTCTGTCTCTCTCTGTCCCAAAAATAAATAAAAAACGTTGAGAAAATGTTTCAAGACATTATTTGAAAGATGTATAAGAGAAAAAGTAGGAAAAATATGTCTTCTTATTCCCTAACAATTTCACTTTAAATTACAAATATACAGAGGGTACAGACTTTCAGTTATTAGATGAAAAGTTCTAGAGATTTAATGTGCAATATGGTGATTATAGTTAATAAGAATGTATTGCAGGGGTGCCTGAGTGGCTTTAAGCGTCCGACTTTGGCTCAGGTCATGATCTCACAGCTCATGGGTTCAAGTCCCACATTGGGCTCTGTGCTGACAGCTCAGAGCCTGGAGCCTGCTTCAGATTCTGTGTCTCCCTCTCTTTCTGCCCCTCCCCCACTCATGTGCAGGCTCTCTCTCTCTCTCTCTCTCTCTCTCTCTCTCTCTCTCTCTCAAAAATAAATAAACATTGGGGCGCCTGGGTGGTGCAGTCGGTTAAGCGTCCGACTTCAGCCAGGTCACGATCTCGCGGTCCGGGAGTTCGAGCCCCGCGTCGGGCTCTGGGCTGATGGCTCAGAGCCTGGAGCCTGTTTCCGATTCTGTGTCTCCCTCTCTCTCTGCCCCTCCCCCGTTCATGCTCTGTCTCTCTCTGTCCCAAAAATAAATAAACGTTGAAAAAAAATTTTTTTAAATAAATAAATAAATAAATAAACATTAAAAAAAATAAGAATGTCTTGTATATTGAAATTTGCTGGGAGAGTAGATCTCAAGTGTTCTCACCGCAAAGAAAAGCTAATGATGTCAGGTGACGGATATGTTAATTAGCTTAAACTGTGGTATGATTTTCTGGTTTCACTTCACAAAATGATTGCAAAATCATTTACGTTACGTGGGTAAATGAAAACATCGCATTGTACAACCTAATATATACAATTTTTATTTGTCTATCATACCTCAATAAAGCTGTAAGAAAAAAATACATATATATATATATATACATACGCACACACACATATACCTATATATATATATATATATATATATATATATATACCTATATATATACGTGCATGTTTAGCACCCTTAAATTTGTATTACCTATTCCATTTTTTGCTGCCAAACACTGTTTTCACTATTCTATATAAAATGGCGCACTAGGGTTGATCAGCAGATTCAAAGCCCAAGTAACTATTCTCTCTTTCTCTAGAAGTTTCTGCTAGGTCAACCTGTCTGTCCTTGGGTTTGGAGAATTCCCTCCCAGCTCCCACACCAACACTAACACCATCCCCAGCTCGCTCCTGACCCTCTGGTTCTACCTCGAATGCTCAAAAAGTTTCATGAGTATTAAGAGGTTTTTCCTCGGGGAGATACTGGAAGGCTCTACTATTGACCAAATATGGGTTTATAATGAATGATCAATCTGTGTGATTCGTCTATAAACCTAGAAGGACAAAACAAGTACTTTTCCCTTTTTCTCAGAATAACTAAAGGTACACACAAAGCTATTATTGAAAGTAAAACTTCAGGGGCACCTGGGGGCTCAGTCGGTTAAGCCTCCGACTCTTGGTCTCAGCTCGGGTCATGATCTCACGGTTTGTGAATTTGAGCCCCACGTCAGGCTCCACACTGACAGTGCAGCGCCTGCTTGGGATTCTCTCTCTCCCTCTCTCTCTGCCCCTCTCCCACTCATGCTTTCTCTCTCTCTCTCTCTCTGTCTCAAATACACTTTAAAAAAAAGAAAATTTCATTAAAAGGTACTCATAAAGAAATGAGAGCTCTTTGCCTGTCCTTGCATCCAAAAGGCTTTCTCCTAAGATAAGTTTGAATAGTTTTATAATATTACATTTTATATCTAAGCTTGTGATCCATTTTGAGCTAATTAGCGTGAATGGGGTGAAGTCTGGGTTGAGATTTTTTTTGGCCTCTGGATGTCCATTTTCTCCAGTATCATTTGTTTAAAAGACGAGCTTTCTTCTTTCAGAAAAAAATTATCAGAGACTATATTTAGTGAGTGGGGAAAAAAATGTAAAACTGAAAGTGAAGATTTTTTATTGTCTTTGTGTAAAAAAATGCTTTGAGATATCCCCATGTATAGGGGCGCCTGCGTGGCTCAGCCAGTTAAGCATCTGACTTTGGCTCAGGTCATGATGTCACAGTTCGTGAGTTTGAGCCCCGAGACAGGCTCTGTGCTGACAGCTCAGCTCGCTTGTTCTCTCTCTCATCTCAGAAATAAGCATTAAAGGGGTGCCTGGGTGGCTCAGTTCAGTTAAGCGTCCAACTTCAGCTTGGGTCATGACCTCGTGGTTCGTGGGTTTGAGCCCCACGTCGGGCTCTGTGCTGATGGCACAGAGCCTGGAGCCTGCTTTGGATTCTGTGTCTCCCTCTCTCTCTGTCCCTCCTCACTCACAGTCTCTCTCTCTCTCTCTCT
The DNA here is from genome assembly GCF_018350175.1 of Felis catus. Classification (NCBI taxonomy): domain Eukaryota; kingdom Metazoa; phylum Chordata; class Mammalia; order Carnivora; family Felidae; genus Felis; species Felis catus. The sequence goes on from NC_058380.1 coordinate 5,833,687, forward strand.
CAAAAATAAACATTAAAAAAAATTTTAATAAGCATTAAAAAAAAATTTTAAGATATTCCCACTTACAAACAATTTATGAAGAGAGTTACATGAAGCAATAAACGAATGTGAAATTGAATCATGTTCACAATTAACCCAGCAAGTTTGAGAGAAAAGACTTCACTAATCGCATCCGTTGCTATGAGACCATCACAACTTCCCGGGTTTATTGGTCAACCTGAGAGACAACTTGATCTCACACGGCCCCAGCTTACCTGGCTGAACGCCACCTGCATAGCCTCAAATGACCTAGTTCTGAAACTCATCTCGATCTCCAGCAAAGGAAATATAAAGGCCTATGTATTCATTTTCTGGAACATAACACATCACCACAAACTTGCTGGCCTCAAACAATACCCACTTATTAATACAGTTTCCAATATGGCTGAATTCTCTGTTCTGAGTATCACAAAGCTGAAAGGAAAGTGTTAGCCAGCAGATTCCTTGCCTGGAGGCCCTAAGGAGAAATCCGTGTCTAGGCTCGTTCAGGTTATCTGAGTTGCGTTCCTTACAGTTGTAGGACTGAGGTCCTTTCTTCGCCGTCTGTCATTCTGGGTCCTCACTCAGCATCCGAAGGTCACCCACACTCCTTCTCACGTGTCTTCCTCTATCTTCAAACCAACAATGATGTGTCAAATCCTCGGTGCTTTAAATCTATCTGATCTTTTCATCTATTACCAGCCAGACAAACCTGTGTGTAAAGAGCTCACCTGATTTGGTCAGGCCCACCTGGATTATCTCTATGTTTTAGGGTCAGCTGACTCAGAGTTCTAGTTACATCTGCAAAAGTCTCTTCACAGTAGTAGCTAGATTAGTGTTTCATTGAATAATCAGAGGACAGGAATCTTAGAGGATTGTGTTTAGAGTCACTTCACCCACAACCTACATCCATCAGTCTGGGATGTAGGTACACATGTGGGCACTTCTGGGAATTCCCAGGAAGGTCTCGTACTTGGTGATAAAACATTTTAGTCAGTTATGCATATTAAGATGTCAATCTTTTATATTTTCCTGGGGTCTGCAGCGACCCCCAGGTCATCCACAGTCAACAAGTTCCATAAACTTCCGTGGCGGGGGGGGGGGGGGGGGGGGGGGGGGATGGGGGTGTACTACCGCCCTCACCTGGTATGCCTGAAAATTACATCAGTGGCAAAGCAGGAGACTCTCTGAGGGGTCCCTCAATGACAGGTGGGGTAGAGGACACGGTCTTCTTTCCCTCTTTTGTACACAAGCTTCGGTTAACCATCTGACTCTTGGTTTTGGCTCAGGTCATGATCTCACAGTTCATCAGTTTGTGAGTTCAAGCGCCCCGTGTCGGGCTCCATGCTGACCATGCAGAACCTGCTTGGGATTCTCTCTCTCGTTCTCTTTCTGCCCCTCCCCTGCTTTCTCTCTCATCTCAAAATAAATAAACTTTAAACAAATTTAAAGAAGTGTCAAAATTTCAGGGCTTTTGAAATTTTTTTATTTTACTTGTAACACTCTGTCCCTTCCTCCATGGGGCTCAGGCATCAGTTAATGGAATTGGCCAGGTAGTGGATCTAGTTAGCAGAAACTACAGAGGACTGGATTGGGACCAGACCTCCCCTAGGATGTCACAGCTTGGTCTCACTTTAACTCACGATCAGTAACTTCACGAGTGTCCTCATTGTTGCCCAACAATCCTACTTCTTCTGTTTACTCTTCCTTGCTCCTAAATTATTTTACATTTCGTACTTTCTCTTTCTGAAAACCTCCAAAATCTCTTTCCCGGTGCCCACTCTTAGTTGAGGACTTGCTTCCCATGGGATTGAAAAAATAGAAGCAATCAAAAGACGCTTTCCCTATATCCCCCACATCTGCATTTTGCCTTCCTTCCAGACACAGTGGGCTCGCTATCTTGCCCCTTTCAGAGACCAAACCCTCCACTTGGCACCAGAATCTAACTACCCCCCACCCAGATTCAAGGACACAAGACAGTGGATTGCCCCAGACATTGACTAACTTCCTCTCATGAATCAACAATGAAAATTTTATTTAATCATTATAATCAGCATGCAATCCCACCATAATTTTTGCGTATTAGGAAATAAATACATAATACCTCTTTTTTGACTTCATACATACCTTTAACTACTCATTCACATTTCCAACTTATGGCTGTATTTGAATTTTTAAGTTGACATACAACATTGTATTAGTTTCAGGTGTACAACCTAATGATCCGCTATTTGTGAATATTGCAAAATGCTCATCACCACAGTAAGTCTGGTTAACATCCATCACCATACATAGCTATAGATTTTTTTTCCTGTGATGAGAATTTTTAAGGTCTACTATTTGGCAACTTTCAAATATGCAATACAGTATTATTAACTACAGTCACTATGCTGTACGTTACATTCTCATGACATCCTATTTTTCTGTTTCAGTTTTTATTGATCATTAAATTCTCTTCTTATTTCTATTTTTTTCATTATGAGTGTCCTCCTTAATTCCCATCATTTATTTCTCCCATCACCCACCCACCTCCCCTCTGGTGACCATCAGTTTGTTCTCTATAGTTAAGAGTCTGTTTCTTGGTTTGCTTCTCTCTCTCTCTCTCTCTCTCTCTCTCTCTCTCTCTCTCTCTCTCTCTATCTTTTTTCCTTTGTTCATTTGTTTTGTTTCTTAAATTCCACAAATAAGTGAGGTCACATGGTAGTCATCTTTCTCTGACAGATTGATTTCACTTAGCATTATACCCTCTAACTCCATCCATGTCATTGTAAATGACAAAATGACTTATCTGTTTCATAACTGGAAGTTTGTGCCTTTTGAATCCCTGCACCCATCTGGACCACTTCCCCGTCCCCACCTCTGGCAACCACCAATCTGTTCTCTATGTCTTTATGTGTGGGATTTTTTATTTTATTTTTGTGTTAGATTCTGCATATAAGTGAGATTCGACAATATGTGTCTTTCTCTGTCTGACTCCTTTCACTTAGCATAAGCCCCTCGAGGTCCACTCATGTTACTGGAAATGGCAGGATTTCTTCAAGTTTTTTTTTTAATGGCTGAATAATATTGTATTGTATTATATATCACATTTTCTTTATCCATTCATTTGCCAGTGAATACTTAGGGTATTTCCATATCTTGACTATCGTAAATAATGCTGCAAGGAACATGGAGGTGTATAGATCTTTTTGAGTTAGTGTTGTCATTTTCTTTGGCTAAATAACCAGAAGTGGAATTGTTGGATCATATGGTAATTCTCTTTTTAATTTTTTGAGGATCTTCCATACTGGCTTCACTAACTTCCGTTCCTACCGATAGTGCACATGTGTTCCCTTTTCTCCACATCCTCACCAACAACTGTTGTTTCTTGTCTTTTTGACATTTGCCATTCTAACAGGTATGAGATGATATCTCATCATGGTTTTGATTTGCATTTGCCCAATGGTTACTGATGTTGAGCATCTTTTTTTGTACCTCTTGGCCATCTCTATGTATCTGTTATATCTGGAGGTCTATTCCAAATCTGTTTCTGCATGTATCTGTTGGCCATTCTTCTCTTCCAATTCGATCTAGAACTCACTCATCCCCTACCAAAATTGCCCCCTTGGTTACCACTGATCACATTCTACATCCAAAGTTTTGTTGTTAATCTTTCCCTTAACGGACACGGGAGCCACAGTTGATGGCCACCAACACCTCCTCATGGGGAAGGTGTCTTCATTTGACCTCCTGGCACCACATTCTCTTATTATCCTTCTACCTCAGGAGCCACTGCTTCTATGTCTCCTTTGTTTCATTTATCCCTATCTTCTCATTCTGCTTTTCTCTAACTCACTCCTTATGGGAGTTCATATAATCTCATGATTTTAAATACCATTGGCACACTGATGACTCACAAGATTACATTTCCAGCCTGCACCCATTCCCCTGAACTCCTTCTTGTGTGTCTAATTGTGTATGGGTTGACTCAGCCCAAGTGTCTACAAGTCATTTGACCTTACCTTGTCTCCTGTCCTTGTTCTCTTGCATCTGTTCCCACCTCCAGTCTTTCTTTTCCCAACTAATGATCAATTCCATTCTCCTAGTAGCTCAGGCAAAAATGTCTCGGTGTCATCCTTAGTTTCTAACTCATGTAACCCTATATGTCCCATATCAACCAATCCCATTGGCCCTACTTCAGAATTTTAATGGGTGTCTAGTGATGTCTCACTACTAGCCCTCCTCCTGCTCTTGCCCAAACCACTCTCCTCTTTTGCTGAGGTTTTTGCTGATTTCCTAATTCAGATGCTTTATGCTGCTTCAGACCTTGTGCTTCTACAGTTTATTCTAAAAAATTTTTTTTTAATTAAAAAAAAAGAAATAAACAAAACAAACAGAAAGAGTGAGACTTCTAAAATGCAAGGTGGACAGTTCCACCCCTCTTCTCAAAACATCAGAAGAATTTCCCAATTCACACAGTAAATTCTAGAGTGTTTACCACAGTCCTAACCAGGCTCTGCCCCCTCCCTACACTCCCTCTTTCCCTCACCCCTAGTCTTTTCTGCATTGTCTAGTTTGCTTCTGTGCTCTTCTCTAAACAGGTCATGGTCTGGCCTCAGTTCCATTTTATTTGCTGTTTGCTCTGTCCTCAGGCATTCCCCCCCTCCCCCCGCCCCACATTTACACGGCCCGGCCCTCACTTCCTGCTGCTCAGCTAAAAAGACACCGTGATAGTTAAAACTTCTCTGATCACCTTATTTTTTTAAAGGCCCTGGTCCCCACCTCCCCACTTTGCAATCTTTATCCTCCTTCTGCTTTATTTTATTTAAAAAACGTATGTATATTTTAGAGCTGATTCAACATGGTGGTGTAGAAAGATCCTGAACTTACTTCCTTCCATAAGCACAACGACTCTGTAGCTGCATATCGAATAATCTCCTCTGAAAAAAAGTCCTATAAACTAGATGAACAGGACCTCCACCACAAATGGTGAAAGCCACATTGAGATGAGCAGGAGGAGCAGAGAACATGCTGTCACCAAAACCCCACCCCCTGCAGAGCGCCCCACAGTCAGGAGGGATCTCACAGACGTGCAACTTTCCCCTGAGGGGCAAGGAGCTTGGCTTCTATATCAGACATCCCAACCAGAGGAACAAGCCCTCCTTGCTTTGAAAGCCAGCAGGGAGTTATGTCCAGGACAACCACAGAACTGTAGGGAATAGCCAATCCATTCTTAAAGGGCTCACACACAGATTCACTCACGCTGGGACCCAGCACAAAAGCAGCATTTTGGAAAGGACCTAGACCATATGTGGAAGAGCCTCACCTACTAATCCTAACGTGACTTCCAGAGAGTCAGAACCATGTTGGGACTCATTCCAGGAACCAAAGTGATGGAGGGCACCATTTTTGTAATCCCATTCTGCCTGCTGGCAGGTACCATCTTGGCAGTGTCACTCTAACCTTTTAGTGCCACTGGACATACTTCACCTACCCATCTGCCACAGCCACACCACAGCCAGCCGGCAAGCACCCCTGTGTTGCAACCACGCCATAGTCAGACGGCTCTTTATAAGCCGCCTATAAGAGACTTACTTTAAAGTAAGGACACATGTACTACTGAAAGTGAAGCCCTGTAAAAACATATTCTATGCAAATGAAAACCAAAACAAAGCTGTTGTAGCTATACTCATACCAGATAAAATAGATTTTATTTTATTTTAAAGTTTCTTTATCTTGAGAAAGAGAGAGAGAGAGCAAGCAGGGGAGGGGCAGAGAGAGAGGGAGAGAGAGAATCCCAAGCAGTCTCTGCACCACAGTGCAGAGATCATGGCCTGAGCCAAAATCAAGAGTTAGATGTTTAACCAACTGAGCCACTCAGGTGCCCTGGGATAAAATAGGCTTTAAAGCAAAGACTGTAATAATAGACAAAGAAAGGCATTGCAAAATGCTAAAGTCAATCCAGCAAGAAGATACAACATTTATAAATATATACACACAAAAAGAGCACTACAATATATAAAGCAAATATTAACAGACCTAAAAAGAGAAATTGACACAGTAAATACAATATACTGCAGTACAAGTAGGCAACTTGAACATCCCACTTACGTCAGTGTATATATCATCCTACTAGAGATTACATTGGGAAACATCAGCCTTATACAACACATCAGACCAGATGGACTTAATAGATAGGTACAGAACATTCCATCCCAAAGCAGCAGAATTCACATTCTTCTCAGGCGCACATGGAACATTCTTCAGGATAGGTCACATGGTAGGCCACAAAACAAGGCTCAACAAATTCAAGAAGCTTGAACTCATACAAGCATCTTTTCCAACCACAATGGTATGAAACTGGAAATCAATTAGAAAACGGGAAAAAAACACTAATATGTGGAGATTAAACTACACGCTACTGAACAACCAATAGGTCATTGAAGAAATCAGAGAAATCAAAAAATAGCTAGAGACAAATAGAAATAGAAACGTGACATATCAAAATCTATGAGATGCCTGGAAAGCTGTTCTAGTGACAAACTTGGCAATGCTCCAAGAAGACATAGCAAACCTAAAGGTGTATGCACCTAACAAAAGAGCTTCAAAATACACAAGGCAAAAGCTGAAAAATCTGAAAGGAGAAGTATACAAATACAAGGAAGACTTAAATACTCCTCACTTAATAATTAAAGATAGAATAAGTAGGCAGAAAACCATGTGAATCATTACGACTTTAAGTCAAACGTAAACGGATTGTGATTTCAAAAACTCAACTAGAGATTATAAAATAATGTACCATTAGTGTGTTGTTTGGGCCATTTCTCTATTACCATCTAAAGGGCAAGTGCAGTTAAGCCAGGGTCTAGAGCTGTGTGCCATATATAAGGATTTATCTTTCACAAGGAACATCAGGAAAAAATATAGTGAAAATGAAAGGAAGACTAATACAGAGACAGTGGTATAGTACCTTTGGATTGAGCTAATTGTGTATGTTCTTGTGGCAAGACTCCCAATACGATTCATTATGAAAGCACATACATAAAATTGAGACTTAACAATTCCTTTTGTTCAACTCTATTAGTGCTATGAGCACTCTCATTAGCAAGTTTTCCCACTAGTGTAGAAGTTTTGGTTCTGATTTTTGTTTCTCAACTAGAGCTGAAAACTATTTCAATCCAATTTTGCGTTCACAAAATAATAAGCAACTGTTCAGTGTCTCCAATGCAATATAGCAATGCTCGCATGTTGAAGTGGGAAAAGCAAAGTGGAGAGAAAAGAGGATGACAGGGAATAGGAATTAATTAGTCTCCTTTAAAAAAAAATCTAAGCCTGCTGCTATGTTACGCAAAATTCAAAATTAGAATTACATAAAATTCTTACACATGTCACTCTGCAGAAGAGACTGAGAAAACTGCAAATATGGCAGCAATCTCAATACTAATAAAATGTGAGTCTATTTATCAAGAGCTCATGGAACTTCTGGGACCACAGAGCTCCTGACCCATTAGCAGTTGAACAGAAGTGGAGAGTCAGCATCAAACAGCAGTCTCCTGGATCCATAATAACTGAAATAATATGTACATAATTGTGAACATATGCACCACAGGAGAGAAGCATTGGCTTGGGTTGATTAAGAAATTAAAATTCCAGTATAACTCTAGAAGAAAAAAAAAAACATTCCCTTAGGACTCATTAGGGCAAGACAGTTGTACTTTACATAATTTACCTTTTAGTACATTATTACAAATGTACTGAAAATACCAGAGGAATTTATCAAATTTTTTCATCCCTCCCAAGGAATTATTAATTATAAGAGACACCATCAATATTTTAAGAGGACTAAAGGAGGGAAAAAAACTAGATTAAATATGCACTTTAATTTTAAAAATTATACTAACTAGAAATATTAAGCATGAACAACATGTCTAGCCATTGAAGGAACACAGTAAGTCTCAACTGACCAATAATTCGACTATTTCAGTAACCTCAACCAGGTGGACACACTATAATGGGAACATTAATGACCAGATGTAGCTCAAGAGGAAAACAAACAGGAGATGAGGATTCTGAAAACACATTCTTGGAACACAATAGAAAAATCCAAGAGTTGTTGAAAGTATAAGACCTGGAGGAGAGAGAATGACATATGGCAGTGAGATCTAACTTGCTAAAAAATATAGGTCAAGAACACTGGCATTGTTTTCAAAGAGGGACACAGGCAATGAATCTAGATTTTTCTAACCTGGCTGGAGCCCTCTCCTACAGCTTGGCAACAGCTGTAGAAGGATGCTATACAAAGAACACCTGTGAGAGCAGGAAGTTGAATCCAATGATTGAAATGTATGAGACAAAGACAGGTGCATTTAGGACAGACTTTAGGGATATCTAGTCTAACTCCCAAGTCTACAGATGAGTTAACCACGGCCCAGAAAGGAGAGTACTAAGGCAGTTGATAAGTAGCTGGGCTGTGGTGTAATCCAGCTTTGCAAACTTAGTGACCAGATACTAAAATTCTTCAGGGTCACCATGTTCCATTCTGAGAGACTTTCAAACTCAAGGCTGTTTTCTCTCAGGAGATAGGTTTTTAGACAGCTGGTTTCTTGGAGACATATACTGCTAATAAATGGACTAATACACAATAAGGCATTCTAACAATCCTTGTTTATTTGGCTTACATCCTCCTAACCCCCTTTAATGTTTTTAGATCCCATCAAGCCTTATAATCCCAATCCAGTACAAACTTTAAAAACACACATGCATAGGGGCACCTGGGTGGTCGGTTAAGCGTCCGACTTCGGCTCAGGTGATGATCTCACCATTCCCAAGTTCAAGCCCACATCAGGCTCTGTGCTGACAGCTCAGAGCCTGGAGCCTGTTTCAGATTCTGTGTCTCCTTCTCTCTCTGCCCCTCCCCTGCTTGCTCTCTGCCTGTCTCTCAAAAATAAACACACATTTAAAAATTAAAAAAAATACACATGCATATACATAGATGCTTCTTTCAGAAGCTTCATGATTGTCTAGGGTCTTCATTATAAAACTATATCCTATGAAGTGCACAGCTTGAGAAGTCAATGGCATTTCCTTTATCAATCCCTCTTTGTTAAGTCATGCCCTTGGGTGCAATTATATCACCAAAGTCAGAGCTATAAAAAGTAAATTTATAATTTTTTCACACTGAAATCTATCTGTAATTACATTTTTTTTTTGCCATGGTGATACTCTCCAAAAATTTGAAGTCACTTGTGCTGATTGTTCCCAGGTGGCACTGGTCCTAAATATTAATGCCAAGAATAGGTAAATTGCTCTCCTTAAGGGCCTTTATACTTTTATAATTATTTCACACTCTGTAATAGTCAGCAATGGCAAAGAAAGGTTATTTCAATTACCCCTCAAAGTGGTACTAGAGTGACATATGGATGCCTGATTGACTAGGATATTAGTGCCATGTAATTTTCTGATTAATCAAAATGTCTAGGATTTTAAGGTCCTATTTTCCAGATAGTCAATAGAACAGGTCGTAGGCACTTTAAGTTTAATAAAAAACTTAGAAGTTAGAAATGGCCAATGTTGGAAAAATTAGAATATCCCATGCATGGAAACCGATAAGTTTAAATAAGTAATTCTACTTCGCTGTTAAGATCGATCCTCAGGGGAGTGGAGGAAGAAAAGACAGTGGTGTTGGAAGCACCAGGCATCCATCTCTGCAGCTAGACAACAATTGTACTAGCAGAAACTATCTCAAGTGATTATTTTGGAATGGTGTAGTTTATGTGAGCACTTGTAATGTCCAGGGGACAGCTTGGCTGGGAAATTTCGGTTAACTTGGTTTATTCAAGGCATGAAGGTGGTGGCAGATATCCAGCCCTATATCAGGCAGCTGTGAGAAATACAATCCGTGTTTCCGAGGCAGCTTACTGAACCAGGGTTGCCAATCAGGACCTTGTCATCCAACTATTAGGGTCTTGGATTCTCACTGTAAGTCATTGCTCTGATTGATGAGGTGTGGACATGGAGGCTGGCCACCAATATTACAACTCCCATCAGCTTCAGTGGCTTCCAGGAGATTTAAAAGTCACACCTGTTGTTTTTTATATTAAAACAACTGTGTATGAAGGGGGACTTGGAAAGCCATCATGCTTACCCAAGGAAAGATGCAGCTCAGAAAAGACACCCCAGCACAGAGGCACCCTACAAGAACAATAAAAAGGCACCAAACTCTGGCTAAAGGGGAGAATCTAATTTCCAGTTTCCGCATTATAAGATTCAAAACTCCCAATTTCCAATAAAAAAATAGCAAGGCATACAAAGAAACAGGAAAGTATAGCTGATTCAGAGAAGAAAAATGAATCAACAGAAGATGTACCTGAGGAAGCCCAGGTGTCAGACTTACTAGACAAAGGCTTTAAAAACAACTGTCCTAAAGATGCTCAAAGAGATAAAGGAAGATATAAACAAAGACAGGAAAAGAATATGTGGGAAAATAATATCAATAAAAAAGATAAATTTATTTTTAAAAAGAACCAAAAAAGAAATTCTGAAGATTGAAAAGTACACTAACTTAAATGAAAAATACGTTAAAGGGATTCAAAAGCAGATTTGTACAAGCAGAAGAAAGAATTGGTGGGCTGAAAGAAAGAACAATTGAAATGATCAAGTCAATTCTGAAGAACAGAAAGAACAAAGAATGAAGAAAAATGAACAGAACTTATAAAGGACCTGTAAAATACTATCAAGTGGACCAACATAGGCATTGTGGGAAGGAGGAGGCCAGCAGGAGAAGAATGATAGAAAGGGGCAGAAAAAATACTTGAAGAAATGATGCCTGACAACTTTCCAAATTTAAAGGATTTAAATTTCAATAAATTAATCTACATGTTCGAGAAACTTAACAAACTCTAAATAGGATAAATCAAAGATATTCACCGTAAGACGCATTGTAATAAAAATGTTGAAAGATAAAGCCAAAGAGATAATCTTAGAAGTAGCAAGAGAGAAATGACTCAACACACACAAAAGATCCCCAATAAGATTATCTGTCAATTTCTCATCAGAAACCTTGGAGGCCAGAAGTCAGTGGGCTGATATACCCAATATGCTTAAAGGAAGAAAAAACAAAAATAAAGAAAGCTGTCAATGGACAATTTTATATCCAGCAAAATTGTTCTTCAAAAATAATAAAGAAATGGTGCTCTCAGATTTTAAAAAGCTGAGGGAGTTCATTACCACTACACCTTTCCTGCAAGAAATGCTAAAAAGAGTCCTTCAGGTTAAAAAAAAAAAATAGTAACTTGAAGCCATACAAAGAAAGAGGGTAAAGGTAATTATGGGCAATGCAAAGCAATTATTATTGTAATTTTGGTTTATAATCCAACTTTATATTTTCTTCAAGGTTTGAAAAACAAATGCATAGAAAATAATTATTAATTCATATTATTTGGCACACCATGTATAATCTATGGCAATAGTAACAGTAAGCAAAGGTGGAGCTTATTGGAGAGAATCTTTTGAATGCTGTTGACGTTAGGTTGACATCCATTCAAATTAGATTTTTTAAATTTTAGGATATTAAATGTAACATTCATGGTAACTACCAAGAAACTGTATGTACACTATACATATAAGGAATTAAGAAGAGAATCAAAACAATTCATCAAACACACACAAAAAAACAACTAAAAGGAAGACAGTAATGGAGAAAACTGAGGGACAGAAAGACTATAGACATGTAGAAAACATATTTGTTTTCTGGAAGATAGTGGAAGCAAAGCCCTCCTGATCAGTGACTAAGTGTAAATAGATTAAACTCTCCAATCAAAAAATAGAGATTGGCAGAATGGATAAGACTACATGATCCAACTATGTGCTATCCACCAGACTCACATCATTTCTAAGACAAAAATAGGTTGAAAGTAAAAGGATGGAGAAATATATTCCATACAAATAGTGGATGGAGTGGCTATATTAATATCAAACAAAGTAGACTTTCATTCTAAAAAGTTTAAAAGAGGGGCGCTGGGTGGCTCAGTCGGTTAAGCATCCAAGTTCAGCTCAGGTCATGATCTCATGGTTCGTGGGTTCGAGCCCCGCGTCAGGCTCTGTGCTGACAGCTCAGAGCCTGGAGCCTGTTTCGGATTCTGTGTCTCCCTCTCTCTCTGCCCCTCCCCTACTCGTGCTCTCTCTGTCTCTCAAAAATAAATAAATATTTAAAAAATTTTTTAAGTTTAAAAGAGACAAAGGAGAAATTATACACTAATAAAAGGTAAAATATTTCAAGGAAAATAAAAGCTATAAACATTTATGCAACTGATAACAAAACCTCAAAATATATGAAGCAAAAAATTAATAGAATGGAAGGGAGGAATTCAGAGTTTTATGATAGTAGTTGGCAACTTCAATGATCCACTTTCAATAACTGATTGATCAGTTAGACGTTAAAGAATTAAGAAAATAAAGGACTTGAACAACCCAATAAATCAATAAATCAGTCTACCCAACAATAGCAGAAGAGATTCTCTTTCAGTGCCCATGGGATGTTCCACAGGACAGATCACATGTTAAACCACAAAACAAGTCTCAATAAGTTTTAAAAGGCAGATATTGTACAAAGTACTTCCTCCACCACAACACGATGAAGGTAAAAATATATAACTGAAGGGAAGACACGAAAATTCACAAATATATGGAAACTCCAACAATATACGCTTAAAAATCACAAGGGAAATTAGAAAACACTTATAGACAAGTGAAAATGGAAGCACAACTTATCAAAACTGAAGGGGTACAGTGAAAGAAGTACTCAGGAGGAAATCTATAGGCATAAATGACAACATTTAAAAAAAAGTAAGGTCTCAAATCAATAATGTAACTTCACAACATAAGGAATTGTATAAGGAAAAGCAAAGTAACTCAAAGCTAGCAGATGGAAGGAAATAATAAAGTTTAGAGCAGAAATGAACAAAATAGAGAAATCAAATAATAGAAAAAAATCAATGAAACCCAAAATTGGTTCTTAGAAAAAGACCAACAAATTTGACAAATATTTAGCTGGGCTGACAAAGTAATAAAGAGAAGACATAAATTGCTAAAATCAATCCAAACAACAGTGGAGGAAATGCTACTAACCTTATAGAGTTGAACATTAATTGTAAGAGAATACTGTGTACAATTGTGTGGTAAAAAATTAAGTAACCGTTAGAAAAGTGGATGAACTCCTTGAAACACACAAATGACCTAAACTAACTCATGAAGAAATAGAAAATCTCAACAGACTTGGAACAAGTAAAGACATTTTGAGTTCTACAGACTAAACAAACATAATCAAGAGAAGTAAGTCTGTTTTACCCGGAGTGTCTATCCTTACCTCTACTCAGTATCTTACAAGAAGAAAAGCCTATCAACCACCAAAGTAGACTCTGATAATTAATTACTTTTTAGTCATTGGACTTCTTAAGTGAAGAATTTCAAGTGCTTTATGAAAAACGAATGCCCGTGTTCACAACAGAGCTCAATAAAATATGAGTAAGCATCCTCTGGGATCCCTCCTTGTATTTATGTTTTGGGGAAAGGTATGTATTTACTCCACTTTCACGCTGATCTAATATTAATAGGAAGTAATGATAATAATAATATCAACTACAAAAATAAACTGTCATTTATTGAGTGTTCATATTTTGCCAGACATGAGACACTGGGTGTTTTACATGTAATTTCTTCTGTACTTCATGCTGTAATCCTAATATGTTGGCAATAATATCTTTATTTTATTTTATGTTTAATGTGTATTTTTGAGAGAGAGAGAGAGAGAGAGAGAGAGAGAGAGAGAGAGAGAGAGAGAACCCCAAGCAGGCTCCACACTGCCAGCACGGAGTCCAATATAGGGCGCAGACCCACGAACCCGTAAGATCATGACCTGAGCCGAAACCACGAGTCAGATGCTTAACTGATTGAGCCACTCAGGTGACCCTGTAGATGCTCTATATCAGGATGAAGATGTTACCTTATATTCCTAGTTTTTTGACAGATTTGGGTGTTGATTGTTGTCAAATGGTTGTTCTGCATCAGTCGATATAATCATCTAGTTTTTCTTTCTTAGACTGTTAACTTAGTAGATTACATTGATCCATCTGTGTAAGCATGAAAGAGAATGGATAAACCAAAAGAGGAGAAAAGGACAAATTAATCAAAATAAGAACAGAAATCAATGAAGGAGAAAACACACATACAGTTTGACACTGTTAAAAGCTAGTTCTTACAAAGACTAGAACATAAAGAAATCCAGTGGTATTTGCTAAATTTTTCTTATAATCTGTAAACGTTCTGCCAGGGGCCACATTGAGTCTGAATCTGAAAGAAAAGACCTCCTCCATCATATATGGGGCTCACGAAACTATGTACTGTCCCTTATTTCATACCGCTTTCCATTGCACAACATATATTTTAGAATCTGTTAATTACAGAAAAATTAAGATGCAACTAACTCATTCTGGGTTTATAAATATGAGTTAGAATGTTTCACCCATTCGAAATAACTAGTCGTAAAGCTAGAAATAGAATTCATTCCTCTAACCCATTCAAAATAACTAGTCGTAAAGCTAGAAATAGAATTCATTCCTCTAACGTTGGTCACCAGACATCATGGTACTAAAGACATTCATTCTCTTAGCTCACAACCTATGTTCAGGGGCATTTTCCCCTGGTTCTAGTTTCAGCAGCCAAGGCATAAAAACCCTTTACCTATCTCAAAAGACTCCAATGCTCTAGTAATCGTGTCACTTAAAACAATTAAAGACTCCAACAACACAACAACAAAAGAAGTAAATGAAAACATGAATTCAGCATATCAATAAAGTTGTAACTATGAAGATATTATATTTTCCCAACCTGAACTTATAATGCTGTTTCAAATCAGTATGGTTTTTAAAATGAAAATGTATTTTTCTGAAGCCACTTAACTAATGTAAGAACAAGAAAAAAAATGACATTTAATTCAATAGGGGCTGTCAACACACAGAATGTTGTTAGTCAAATGTACAAACAAGAGTGTTTGCTTTGCAACTTTATTTCTGCTGATGAACATGGTGCGGGAAGTTGAGATTATAGTGTTCTGAAAACATAAGCATGAAAACTTTGCTATTGTGATAGTCACGTTGGTCACTTTTGTCGCTTTTGGGTGTATATGCTGTAAAACGAAAACAGTTACAGACACATATGGGGTGCTTGGATGGTTCAACTGGTTGAGTGTCTGACTTCATCTCAGGTCATGACCTAGTGGTTTGTGAGTTCGAGCCCCGCATCAGGCTTGCTGCTGTTAGCGCAAAGCCCACTTCGGATCCTCTGTCCCTCTCTCTCTCTCTGCCCCTCCCCTGCTCATGCTATCTCTTGTCCCCCTCACGCTTTCTCTCTCTCTCAAAATTGAATAAAAACATTTAAAAAATTAAAAAAATAAAAATAAAAAGAGTTCCAGACACACACACACACACACTTACACATACACATTCACATATGCATAAATGCACATGCAAATACACATACAAACACAAAACAGAAACATACACATATGCATGCATAAACACATACACACATGTATACACACAGATATACCCACTTACACACATAAACCCCTATTTATACACGTGCACATATTTACACATATACACACCAACTTACACACATGCATGCACACACATACTTATACACAAACACACATACCTAACTCATACATACATACGCTGCATACACATACCCGATCATACTAAGCGTGTGTGTATAGATGTCCAAAAATAATTTTAAAAATTATTGGGGCTTAGAAGACATGAAAGTATCCTAATAAATGCTGCATTAAAACCAAGTAAAATGTGTACCATGCTTATTTGGGCAACAGAACCTTTAGCAAAAGAAATGTCCTTGAAAATATTGTGATTATTCTCAACCATGAGTACAAATGTACCCTATTATAGATAGCTCAAACATTCTCATTTATAAAGCTGTTCCATTTCATCCCGGCCTCTTTTCCGATTTCGTCTCTGCCCTAATTTTGTCTTCTCCTCCCATCGTGTGATGCTCCAGACCTGACTTGAAAGTATCATAAGTCTAATGCTGAAAGTAACCAGCATTTTACAGGCTGATTGGAATTGCTGGGCTATTAGTAGGAATAAAATTGGCTCAATAAATTCTAGTATTCTAGTCTTGTTAATGTCATCCAAGGTGTAGGGAGAGATAAAGAATATTCGATACCTTCACTGTAATGATATTGACACAAACTACTGTGCTTTGGTTCATGCTTGGAAACAAGCAGACACCGTGGTTAGAAGCAAGCTCAAGAAACATTGGGAAAATGTTCTCGACCACTTCAAGTTTCTTTATAAGGGAGAGGGCTCTGTATAAGGAAACGGGCTTCCTCAGAGTCCCATCTTGACTTAGGAAAAGACCATCACTGGCTTGCCATGATTCTCCTCCACTCCATAGAAGAAACATAGATACCATGGAGAGGAGAGGCAGAGGGCACCAGGCCGGGTGGCTCCGTGCCACCACCGGGCGAGCAGTGACCAGGAGAAAAGACTAAGGCCTCTATTAATCAGCAATCCCTAGTCATTTGTGTTCCAGACATATTTCACCATGAGAACTGAAACGTGGCCAGGAAATGCACACTCTTAGACTCCTTAAGAGAGACGTCCTTGGGCCTGGACAAGTGTGCACTTGTGGCATTTTGCATTTATCCGCAGAGCTTAGAGCAAAATGCTGAACAGTCACAAGACACAGCTAATTTGGGGGCTCCTGGCTGGCTCAGTCAGTTGAGCATCAGGTCATGATCTCACGGCTCAAGAGTTCGAACCTGACTTCAGGTTCTCTGCCGTCAGCGCAGAGGCCACTTGAGATCCTCTGTAGCCCGCTTTCTCTCTTCCCCTGCCCCACTTGCACACGTTCTCTCTCTCTCTCTCTCTCTCTCTCTCTCTCTCTCTCTAATAAATAAACATTTGAAAAAAAGACACAGGTGCCTGGGTGGCTCAGTCAGTTAAGCATCCGACTTCAGCTCAGACCATGATCTCATGATTCGTGAGAGCCCCACGTCAGGCTCTGTGCTGACAGTTTGGAGCCTGGAACCCGCTTCGGATTCTGTGTCTCCTTCTCTCTCTGCCCCTCCCCTACTTGTGTGCACACATGCTCGCTCTCTCTCTCTCTCAAAAAATGAATAAAACATTCAAGAATATTTTTTAAAAATACACAACTAATTTTATTTCTCATGTGAAGATTCTTACATTCTACCCCTGCAGCATGGCTAAAAACCTGGACAAACAAACATAGATATTCTCTTTTTTTCCAAATACCACAATGCTCTATAATAAGTTTAAAAAGCAAAATCCCTCCCTCTTTGGAATCTGAAATAGATGATACACTCCTGTAACCATTCGTTACTATGTAAATTGACAAATCATTGGTTATCAGCTTGAGTGGAAGTAACAATCTGCTCTAAATCCAGAATTAAATACAGGTGAAAAGCTCAACTTGGGGGTGATTAGTCTTGGAGATTGAATTAAAGTAGAGCAGACAGACAGGTGGCAGACGTGGGGCGGGGGGGAGGGTGGAAGCTAGGAACAAATACTGGCAATGCAGAGGAAGAAAAGGATCATACCTGCCCTGCCCTGCCCTGCCCCCTCCATGTCTCCTCCAACATCCCTGGACCAGCCGAGGACTACCATTTTGCACCCAGATGACTCATCAATCCCACCACAGCCTCCTTAGTTGATGCTCTGTTCCACTGCTTTGGCGGGCATCAAAGTCATGGGTGAGCTCTGCTTTATGTGCTCTTTTTGTATTCTCAGCAATCCTGCACGCAAATCAGTTTTATTAACAATTTAGGGTGAGCATGGAATTTGGTAACTGCCCCACAAATTCTAGGGATAGTTTATATTCTCAGTTAGTTGTTTGTATATATCATTTCTGTGAACTTTCTATACACCAGGGAAAAAAATGGAAACGATGCGATAGCCCTTTGTTAGCTCTCTGGCAGTCACCAGTGAGGACTGTCCACAGGCATAGTCATCTGCTTGGTGGGGATCACGGGGCTCCTGTTTCCACACGTCATCGTCCAGACAGAACCAGGATCACGCCAATGGCAGAGAGACTGTAGCACCATCCAGACGCCTTTCCTCTGACAGTTCAAGATTGGTAGTCAGTGCTCAGATAGAAAGAGGTGCTGATGAACATGGCTGGTTTTTTTAGGACTGAACTCAATGTCTTACAACAATAAACATTTTGGGACACGAAGGAAACAGCTTAAAACATTAACCGCGCAAGTGTTGGGAAATACGAGCATTTTCCAATTACTATCAAATTCTGTTGCTTTGGTTTCCTAGATTTTTGTTTCCTTCTCTTGCTGGACCATAAGGTATTTCTATTTTTCAAATTTTCAAGGAACTTCTATACTGCTTTCCATAGTGGCTGTACGAGTTTACACTCCAATCAACGGTGCACAAGGATTCTCTTTTCTCCACACCCTCACCTTCTGGGTCTTTAAAGCAATCCAAAAACATCACCCCTGCACTGTGTGTATGTAGTTAGGGTAGGGGCGTTAGGGAACGGAGAGAGCAACCATCTCCTCCAATGGGCGTCTCCATCTGGAAAGTGTGAGGGGGGTTTCACCTGCCATTATTTCATTTAAAGGGCAGTAAAACTGCTCATCACCCAGATGTGGGATGCTTAAAGCAAACCCTGTGTGCAGACTAAAAAGGAGGAGGCTTTGCCTGGCGCTGCATGGAATTTCCCACAAAGGGCGTCCTATCCTTACGGTATTCCTCTTCCTAACCTGGCAGGTGCAGAGGTAGCTACAGGAAGCAGATTAGCTACCCCATGTCTTACTCCTCTGCTGTCCATTAAGCCAAAGCCCTCTCTGCATTGAAAAACTCCCTAAGTGAAAGAGTTTATTCTAAGATGACTCTCACTGTCTTATGAATGAGATGTCAACATGGGATCAATCCATCAAATAAATAACACAGATTGGAAGCAGTTTCCACATAGTTACAGGATTATAGCCATCCTTTAAAACATGATAAAGGGCAGGTGGATTTTTCATCTACGATGTGCACCACCACCCTTCCTAGCAGCTCCCCGCCCTGACCCACAGTCCCGGAGCCAAAGCGGTCCCGTCCAGAGTCAGACTGAATTTCAATCAATTTTCCCACTTCCACCTTCATTCTGCCATTTCTTTGTTGAGCCCTTTCAAGGCTGAGCCATGCGGTTCAGACAAGGACCAGCAACCAAAATTATAGTGTATTCAAGGTTACAAAGTTTTGCCTCCAATACATTCATTTAAGCAAAAGTATTTTCACAAAGAATGTTTATGAACTATTTCATGCTTGGAAAGTACTCTGCAAATGAAATCGTCTCTGGCTTCACTGGGTTAGTGTTTAGTTATGGCTGCCATGGAGTTGTCATTGAGGACCCAGGGCAAGCTATGCCCTGGAGAGGGGAGGGGAGAGGAGGGGAGAAGAGGGGAGGGGAGGGGAGGAGGAGGGAAGGAGGAGAGGAAAAGAGAGGAGGGGAGGGGAGAGGAGAGGAGAGGAGAGGAGAGGAGAGGAGAGGAGAGGAGAGGAGAGGAGAGGAGAGGAGAGGAGAGGAGAAAAGGGGAAGGGAGGGGAGGGGACGAGAGAAGAGAAAAGAGAAACATTTATAAGGTACAGCAGAGTGAAAGTGAGGTAGCATTGTTGTCATACTAATGTTTCTTAATTTTTCTAGCAGTGTTTTTTTAATAACTTGAAGCATTTCAGAATCTTTGCTGCAGAAAGACCGTGAGATACAGTTTATGAAGGAAGACGACATCAGGATCATCCTAACCCCTAAATTCCACCTAAGCTTTGGCTCCTGCTGTCCTGACAGACAACTGTAAGAGAAGGAAAGAGGGAGCCCCCATGCGCTGAGCACCCCAGGAACCCACATGTTTCCTCCAGAGTCACCTCAGTTAACCTCTACCCTGTGGGCCAACTGCTAGGGGCATTTGATAGAGGTTCCCACATCTCAAGAAAATGGCCCAGGGCATTCCGTCTTGTGGATATGGGGAGCGTAGTGAGCTCTATGTCAATGCATGTTTCCTTCTCCATTCATGCTCACCCCTCAAAGAAATAGGAGGTGTGGAACAACTATTTGGGAAGGGAAGGGGCGGGCAGACCCAGAAATGCAACACTCTTGGCATTACAAGGAGTGGTGAATTGTAAGACAAACAGTATTCTTAAGTGGATGCCAATTCCAGAAGACTCTGAAGGATGTGAGTGAGTGCCCAGACTGATCTGTGCAAGGTAACCTGGTCATCTGTGTGCCAAGAGACAATGTGTGAAAATGGTATCCCAATGGCGAGACATGGAATTGAGAGCAGAGGCCAGCAAGTTGTGGTTGGGGACTCTATTCTAACCCTCACCAGCTCCCTAGGCCATTACGCCCATAAGCCCCTCACACGACAGCCGTTGTAGAAAGAACTTCCAAAACTTTGCATGGATGGAAATTTTGCCCATGAGTTGAGAAATCTGGAATTGACTAGAATTATTTACTGTCAAGCAGAAATGAGATTTTATGATGGAAAATGAAATATTTAAAAAATTACAATTTTTCCCTCTTTAGTAGTTTTTTCAGATTGTAGTTATGAAACCTAGACATGGCTTTAGACTTTATTTTCAAAACAGGAATGTTTTGAAAGCATTATTGAAGTAGGATTGATTTTCGCCAGCTGCCAAAGGAAAGTGTGCAATCTTCTCTTTATCCCTTTGTTTTTCTAGTGAACTATTTTCTGTTTTCACCTTGAAAACTGGAGCCCCCTCCCCCCTAAGACAAAAACCTCTTACTGACCAAAGCAGGAATCATTAAAAAAAAAAATCTCATCCCTTTTAATATTTTAAGCTTGTGGTTGTTACAACTTGTTTTTTTCCTCTTTAGAAAGCCTTCCCATGCTATTCCAGGCCCACAGATGTGGGAACGGAGTACTGTATCAAACAGCCTCGCAAGGAGACAGGACATTAATTACAGAGACAGGAAAAGCCATGGCCTAATTAACAATTAATACAAGTCCATCTCTATTCTAGAAAAGCAGAGGTCTGTGAAGGGCAGAGAGCACGGGTATTCACAACATCACGTCCCTGCTAAGCAACTAGTGACCTATTTCAACTGCTGTACTGACATCCCAGGTCCAAAGAAAAAATGTTCTCATTTCTACCAAACGCCCAGGAAAAAAAATAACTTTTCTTCCATTAGTTTTATTTTATTTTATCTTATTTTTGGTCTTTGGAAAATTCTTTCATATTAGGCAGATACGACTGTATTTTGAATTCCTCTGCAGGTCTTTCCACAACACCTCCTCCCTGTGAGGCTCACCACTCATTCCTGACTGGCCAGCAAGTTTCTTCTGTGACTGGATGACACCCCCTGGCTGACATAGCTTGCCTGTCCCCACCACTTCCATTAGTTGGCAGATCCTCTAAATTAGGGTGCTTCCATTTTTCCAGTATATTCTTACCATAGTGAAAGATGAGATAATCAGTGCCCGTGTTTTCATTTGCTTAGGCTAAGGTCAAAGTCAGGAATAAATCTAACATGTTAGTAAGAATTTTTTCTTCCTTTCTCTTAATGTTTATTTATCTTTGAGAGAGTGAGAGACCACGAGTGGGAGGAGGTGCAGAGAGAGAAAGAGACAGAGGATCTGAAGTAGGCTCTGCGTTGACAGCAGAGAGCCTGACGTGGGGCTCGAACCCACAAACCACAAGATCATGACCTGAACCGAAGTAGGATGCCAAACCGACTGATCCACCCAAGTGCCCTCTTCCTTTTTTTTTAAATTCAAATAATATTTATACCACTTTCCCCCCGTGGAAGGTGGTTATTTATGCCCATTAATTGGATCGCTTACACATGTCAGGACAAATCGATGCAACCTTAGCTTTAAGGTAAGTTTTGGGTTTAAATCCAAACATCGCCGACCACCTAATGGTAGTGACTGTGTAAGTTACATAACTCTCTGAGTTGTGTTTCTTCTTCCATAAAGTAAGAGCCTTACGTATCATAGAGCTCCGTGAGGGCAGAGAACTCACGCCATTTTGTTTTACACATCACCTTTTCCAGTTGTCAAATAACTAAGAGCCCCTCCTTAAGGGATGATGCCCAAGTCCACTCCAGTAACATGGTCAGTACACAGGCCCTCAGGTAATGGCCACATCACCCAATGTGTGGCCAGAATCATAGCGGAAATGCCTTCCCAATTTCTGGGTCGAATTACTTCTAATAAGGACAGAAAGAAGACAGCACAGTGGGTGGCATCCTCAGACATGAAAAAGAACTCCCGTCCAGGTGGGGCTCACGGAGTTTCTAGGTAAACACACCCCCACCACACCCCTTCAATCAGTTTTGTCCAACATCGACTGCAAAAGTCACATGCCTTCTTCTTTTTTTTTTTTTTTAATCTCCCTGGGTGATTTTAATAGACAACCAGGACTTTTTTATTTTTTTTAAGTTTATTCATTTATTTTGAGAGAGACAGAAAGAGAGTGGGGGGTGGCAGAGAGAGGGAGAGAGAAACAGAATCTCAAGCTGGCTCTCCCCTGTCAGCACAGAGCCAGACGTGGGGCTCGATCCACAGGCCGTGAGATCATGACCTGAGCTGAGATCAAGAGTCGGACGCTTAATGGACTGAGCCACCCAGGCGCCCCTAAGATTTTATTTTTAAGTAATCTCTACACCCAACATGGGGCTCAAATCCATAACCCCAAGATCAAGAGTCACACGCTCCACCAACTGAGCCACTCAGGCACCCCAGGAGTCACACACCTTCTTGAAACTCCCTGTCGGCGCTCTAGCCCACACGGCGAGTGGTGGCTAGGAATATGCAATGGACCCAGCAAGCAGCAGAAACCATGGCCCCCAACTCACCATCGAAGAACAAGGCAGCAGGTAGCAGCATCTTGAAAAGCCTAAAATACCTTCCTAAACTACGGAGGGATGATAATGACAGCCTGGAATTAACTTCTGATGGTGCATATTGTACCGTGTATATGTCGTCCAGAGTGCATTGTATTTATAAAACCATGGAAGAAGGACCAGGGAAAATATATGATGACACAGTCAGGGCCCCTGAGTCAACAGGCAGAGCAAGAACCCTGGTTCTGTCACTGGCCTGACGCCCTGAACTCAGGAAATTTCTAGTAGAAAGTTCTGCCTAGCTGCCATGATACCTTTTAGAAACAAGTGAAGGGCTGGAACAGAAGAACCATTTGAGGAAGACCCCCTAACCAAATGAATCAGAAAGTGCCAGAAACGGCCAACAGTCACCTCAACCTCATTATAATGTTAAAATCTCCTTCTGAATATTCATCCCAAGCCCTAATAAAAGGAGCCTGCTGGGGCGCCTGGGTGGCTCAGTCGGTTAAGCTTCCGACTTCGACTTGGCTCAGGTCATGATCTCGTGGTTCGTGAGTTCAAGCCCCGTGTTGGGCTCTGTGCTGACAGCTCAGAGCCTGGAGCCTGTTTCCGATTCTGTGTCTCCCTCTCTCTCTGACCCTCTCCCGTTCATGCTCTGTCTCTCTCTGTCTCAAAAATAAATAAACATTTTAAAAAAATAAAAAAAAAAAAAAGGAGCCTGCTTTCCTTTGTCTGGGGAGTCATGGCTTTGGAAATTATTCCAGAGATCTCCTTGTTGGTACAAATAAAAGCAACCTTGTGAGGCAACCCCACCTGGTAAAGTCTCCATCTATGGCTCACCAGGGAGAGGCCCACCCTGGCCCTTGGTCCCAGGACAAGAGCCTCAGGAACTGCATCGAATGTTGCAGGACACTGGCGGGTCTCAGGGCTCCCAGGAGAGGCTCTGCCTATAGCCGCCACATTGCCGAGCATTTCTCTTGCTCCAAAACTTAGAGCAGCTCTGGCCTGCTTGATTTTTAGGAGGTCTTTTCACTCTCTATGCCCCTGAGGGAGACAGATTCTCTGTGCAAGTGAGATAAAAAGAGAAAAAAAAATGGGAGCCTTCTGTCTCCTGAGAAACTGCTATTCCTTGTGCCTGCCCTCATCCTCCAAAGATGGGAGAACCCAGTCACCAAGGGCACATTGCAGAGTAAAGTGCCCGTTTTTGTAGAAACATTCTAAAGAAGTCTTCCCTTCTAGGTTCCCTTCTGCTAATCTACACCCCCCAGGATGTCCACCCCCTGGAGCACCTGTTCCCAAAGGGGAAGCCACCCCACCACGTGCACAGCCCTGCAGGTCTGGCCCAGATTAAGCCCCCGGGGATGGAGACACGAATCACCCACCCACGTTCACATTAATCCTGACTAAAGCCGAGCCTTGACGTCCAGAAATGTTTCCTCTTTTCCTCTGTGAAGCTTTCCTTCAAATCCCTAAGTGTTTAGTGTTTCTTTGTTTTCTGTTTATTTTATTTTTTTAATAATCTTAACACCCAACATGGGGCTCGAACCCACCACCCTGAGATCAAGAGTCGCACGTTCTTCTGACTGAGCCAGCCAGGCACCCCTAGTGTTTCTTCGTATAAGGTGCCTTGTTTCTTTCCTATGTGCATCCCACATTTTGCAAGGAAAGGCAATTCTTTCTTGATTACTGTGTGGCAGGCTCTTTGCACTGCTTTTGTTAATGGTGTTTAACTCATACCAGCCCTCCAAGACGAATGTTATTATTTCCATTTTAAAGATGCAGAGGCTAAGATGCAGGGACATTAAGTAAGTTGACGGTGGACACTCCGATAAAGAAAAGAAGTAGGTCTGTTCAAGTCTAAAAACCCCTAATCTTTCACTATGCCAAGCTGTCTCTAGGGCAGGTGGCACATGCATTTAACAAGTAAATCTACTAAAGGATCTATTACACAACACAATTAAGCCAGAACCGGAAAGAGTTTATAAATGGACTAAGCAAATATCTCATTTGTATCATATGGTCAAAATTGGTAGAGAAATGTTTTTAAAGTCACAGAAAAAGAACTTCCAAAAATAACAAATTCATAAGACCAAGTGAGAATTTTAAGAAAAGATTTCCTAGGGGCACCTGGATGGCTCAGTCAGTCAGCCTCTGACTCTTGGTTCTTGGTTTCGGCTCAGGTCAAGGTCATGACCACTGTTTGTGAGTTCCAGCCCCACTTTCCCATCAGGCTCCACACAGCTGGTGTAGAACCTGCTTGGGATTCTCCCTCTCTCTTTGCTCCTTCCCCTCTCTCTCTGTCTCTCTCGCTCGCTCTCAAATAAGTAAACTTAAAAAAAAAACTGGGGGCAGGGGGGCAACTGGGTGGCTCAGTCAAAGCGTCCAACTTTGGCTCAGGTCATAATCTCATGGTTCATGGGTTCAAGCCCCACATTGGGCTCTGTGCTGACAGCTCAGAGCCTGGAGCCTGCTTCAGATTCTGTGTCTTCCTCTCTCTCTGCCCCCCCGCCCCGCTCATGCTCTATCTCTCTATCCTTCAAAAATAAATAAACATTAAAAAATTTAAAAAAAGAAAGAAAGGTTTTCCTAGCAAAAGTACACTGATATTTGAGTATTTGGATATTTTTCCTCTGAAGAAATCTTATTTGGTCTCTCTATGAGTGGCAAACAAGATAAAAAAAAATGATAAGGCCATATACATCATACACCCTGTCCCTTCAAACTATAAATCCAGAAGTGTTTTTTTATCTTTCATTGAATAAGAGAAGAGAATCATGTTGACATTCTTAGTTACACTGAAGGAAGTGAAGACAAATACATTAATTAGCTAAAGACCTTTATCTACTTTAAAGTTGATAAAATAACCAATATGGAATAATTAATAAAATCATCTCAAGCATTCTTTTATGTTATTTATTTTTGAGAGAGAGCGAGTGAGCAGGGGAGGGGCAGAGAGCGTGAAAGAGAATCCCAAGCAGGCTCTGTGCTGAGGCAGTGAGCCCGATTCAGGGTTCAAACTCTCGAACCGCGAGATCATGACCTGAGCCGAAATCAGACGCTCAACCGAGCCACCCAGACGCCCCCATCTAAAGTATGTTTAAAGTGCTAACAAAGGACAGAAATAAATGTCTGGCACCAGCAGAAAGATGCCCGTGGCATCTATACTCCGGACATCCACGTGAAGCTAGAGTTGAAGATGCTGATTATCTAGGATGGGAGCACTCAGTGCAATAATCTAGTCAAGTACAGAGGCAACAGCTCTAGGGACACGCAAAAAGGAAAGAAAATACCATGTCTTAGCAAGTCTTAAGATAGTTATTGAGGGATGTCTTTTATTTTGCCAGTATCCCATAATTATCTAGTCTATATATCTCTGCAGCACCTATTCACTCCAGAGAAGGTAAAATCCTAGTTGCGACAGAGGAACCAATGAAGACAAGACACCGTTTCTGGTCTTAGACATCCCGATACCTTGGAGGTGCAGACAGCTGCATGTCAACATACTTTCAGACGGAAAGGCAGGTGGTTGCTTGCTAAGGGGTGTTAAGAGTCTCTCCTTTAAAGAAATTCTATGTTAGAAATGTAACTCATGGATCACAACTGTGTCCAAGGCTCCAGATCACTCAGATTAAACGCTCGTGGTATAAACCTTTGACAGCCACCAGCACCGACAGACGCAAATAGAGATGCTCACCACGAGACATATTAGAATTTTTACCGCAGTATGATTTGGAATAGGCAAAAACTGGAAACGATGAAAGGCCCATCCAAAGCAGAAAGGCAAATCAATTCTGAATGTAAAGTGGAAAACGATAGAGCAGTCACATAAATGTTCTACTACTACATATAATGACATAGCTGAATCCACAAACAATATCGTGTGAAAAGGACAAACGACATGAGAGTGCACGCTATACAATGTCACTCATAAAGGACAGGAACAGGAAATACCAAGCTGTGTACTGCCCAATGACAAAAGGAAAGAAATCACAAGATGAGCCAAGTACTTGGACTGAGAATGTTCCGGAGAAGATATCCAAATGGCCACCAGGCACGGGAAAAGCTGTTCCACATCATCATTCATTAGGGAATACAAACCAAACAACAAGGAGAAAACACTTCACACCCACCAGGATGGCTATAATCAAAACAATGGAAAGTGACAGCTGTTGGCAAGGATGTCAAGAAATCAAGACCATCACCCATTGCTGGCGGAAACGTAAAATGGTTCAGACGGTGTGGAAAACAGTTTGGCAGTTCCTCAAAAATTGGAGTGTGAAATTACCGTGGTTCTTTTCCTGAGGCATATATCCCAAATGACTAAAAACAGGTGTGTAAATAAAAACTTTCATATGGATGTTAATAGCAATACTAGTTACAATAGCCAAAAGGTGGGAACAACCCCAGAAAAAGTTTGGAAGGACTATTCTTCATATCAGCCCAAAGCAAGCACCTGTGAGATTTGGAACTCTGGTCTGCTCCCGGCATGTGGGGATCAGCAAACTGTGCTTCCCTCAAAATCTTAGATTATCATGCTAATCCCCTCAGCACATATCCAAATTAGGACATAAACTTGTAACGGTCCTATTTCGGACATCTAGGTCTCACAACCCGAGAGAGCCTGAGAATGTAGTATAGGTTTCGGGTTACACTGATCTCGTAAAAGGGATGTTTTCATATCTCAGAGGTGGCCTCTCTCCAAACCCCTCTTTCATTGGCCTGATGCTGACGAATCAGGTACGTGAGCTTAGCTTTTTAGGAGGCCACCAGAACATGTGCAAACCCTCGAAGACAGCACCCGCTTCTAGATCCTTATTAAGTCTCCCCCACTGACACCTCTACATCAACCCCAATGGTTCAACTCCATAAATTATATGACCTCCTAATGGGCCTATGCTCAATCTATATGTCATATGCCACTCACTGTCCTCTCTCTTCTTGAAATCAAAGGGCTGTTCTGTCACTTTTCAAAATTTAATAGGGAAGGGGCGCCTGAGTGTGGCTCAGTCGGTTAAGCGGCTGACCCTTGATCTCAGCTCAGCTCATGATCTTGCGGTTTGTGGGATGGAGCCCCGCATGGGGCTCTGTGCTGGCGGCACGGAGCCTGCTTGGGATTCTCCCTCCCTTTCTCTCTGCCCCTCCCCTGCTCTCTCTCTCAAAATAAATAAATAAACTCAAAAAAAATTTTTTTAATTAAAAACCTAGTAGGGAACTCAAGAAGGCCTGGCAGGATTTTGTTGAGCACAACCCGATAATGTGTAGAATCTGAGAGCCCTGCTGCCTTTTTGCTACTGTTGACTTTCAGAGCTAAAGCAAGGCAGTGTGCTCCCACATCTCCCCCAGAGCTCTTCCAGTCCATGCCACTGTCACAGTGGAGGTCAGCTTCTTAAAGTCACCCGTTCTCACACAGAACAGAAGGGATACTGGTGGGTGCCACGCTCAGCATGAACTGTCAGGCATCGGTTATTTAACAAAGAGCAGGAAGCACTTGCTTTTGTAAGATAGAGCCCACTGGCGATGCATGTATCACTTTTAAATAGTATGCAGAAACTGAGGGTTTTAAAAGGTAACTTACATTTATCTGTCTCTGAAATGATGCCCTCCCCGCCCCCCTCTCACAACGAAGGCTTCAGGTATTCGCAGTCACTTTACCGTCCCACGTGCAGAGGTCTGAGCTAGGAATTCATCGAAGGTGATGGATGCACCCTGCACTTTTTTGACTCCCACAAAAGCAAAATCATTTATTTTTATATATAACTTTTCTCCACTTTTCCCTGACAGAGATTAGAGACATACGCAAAAAGCATCAGTCAGTCCCCAAGCATGTATTGATTATCTGCCACAGACCAGGCAGTTATCTGGATCCTGGAGTCAGAGAATGAGTTACCTGCCAGCCAAGACCGTGGACTCTGGCACAGGCACAACAAAGATGTACCCGGTCAATCAATAATCACCCACTGAACGCTGCATGTGGGAAGCACTGTGCACAGAACTGGAGAGCCAAAGACCAACAAATGACGGACCCTTAAGACTCTCAGTCTGCAAAGAGAGGAAGCCAGGCTGGAATGAGAGATACTGTTAAACACGGGAGGTAATGGGAGCCCTAGGGCGGAACTGCCTGGTATAAAAATGCCTGAAGCACAGCCCATTGTAGGGGCGCCTGGGTCGCTCGGTTAAGCATCTGACTTTGGCTCAGGTCATGATCTCGCAGTTCATGAGTTCAAGCCCATGTCAGGCTCTCTGCTGGCAGCACGCAGAGCCTGCTTCAGATCCTTTATTCCCTGTCTCTATGCCTCTCCCATGCTCTCTCTCTCTCTCTCTCTCAAATACAACACTTGATCAAAAGCCAAACACAAGTTAAATAGAGCTTTTAAGAGAAAAAAAAAATTCAAGATCACAAATCCTCAGTCCTTTTACTAGGCTTTACCCTGCACGCTGGCATTTCGAATAATTGTGTTAGTTGTCATCTGCCACTGCCTAACAAAGTACCCCAAAACCGAGCGGCCTAAAACGACACTGGCATTTGCTCGTAGTTCTACCTGGGCCAGGCCTGGCCGAGTTCTTTCTGCTGGTCTCATCCGTGGTTATTTATGTGGCGGTTCAAGCAGGGTCTGGCTCATCTGGGGGAGGGGACCCCAACTGGTGGGGCATGTGGGTCCCCGAGTCTCAGGGGGCCATTCTAGCTTCCTCACACAAAGGCAGCGACTTGCAAACAGGAAGAGGAAGCTACAGTGACTGCCTCTTAAGGCCTGGGATCAGCTGTCACAAATATTACTCACTCCACATTCTTCTGGTCAAAGGCAGTCACAAGGCCATTCCAAATATACAAATGGGGGGAGGGGAGATTCTACCTCTTACTAAGGGTCAGCAAAGCCATATACTGCACACAGGTGTGTGTATAAGAAATGAGGAATTATTGTAGCATCTACCAATCTAACAACGTCTAGCCCACAGGACTCCAACTATCTAATTTTCGTAACGTCTGAAAAATCCCTTCCTCTGCTTTCACTTGACACAGTCTAAATATTCCTAACTTCAACCATGGGGGAGGGGAAGGAAAAAAATGATTAGAGAGGGAGGGAGCCAAAACATAAGAGACTCCTAAAAACTGAGAACAACCTGAGGGTTTATGGGGGGTGGGTGGGCAATGGGCATTGAGGAGGGCACCTGTTGGGATGAGCACTGGGTGTTGTATGGAAACCAATCTGACAATAAATTACATAATAAAAAAAAAAGAATCATATAAAAAAAAAAAATTCCTAACTCGATGTCGAAATCTCCAAACTCTGGACATGCTAGTTTTATCACTAAAACACGTTTATAATAGCACTTGGATTAATGACATAGCTTTTTTCACCTCACAGGCTCAGTACAATACTCTCCACATGTGGATTATTAAAATACATAATAAGGGGTGCCTGGGTGGGTCGGTGGGTTGAACCTCCCCCTCTTGATGCCCGCTCAGGTCATGATCCCAGGATCATGGGATCAAGCCCCTCGTTGGGCTCCTTGCTAAATATGGAAACTGCTTAAGATTCTCTCTCCCTCTTTCTCTGCCCCTCCCCCACTTGCTCACACACACACACTCTCTCTCTCTCTAAAATAAATAAACATTAAAAAGTAATAAATAAATAAAATTATGATGAGGATAGTAAGAAGCATATTCCTTGTTCCAAGATTACTCCCCTCTACTAGACCGCCATTTGAAGACTTCTGATGAACACAACACTTTTTATATTTGACATCAATTTCAAAGGCATCAATTAAAACTATGAATCCTGGGGCACCTGGGTGGCTCAGTCGGTTGAGCGTCTGACTTCAGCTCAGATCATGATCTCGAATCCCGTGGGTTCCAGCCCCGTGTCAGGCCCTGTGCTGATAGCTCTGCTTCAGATTCTGTGTCTCCCTCTCTCTCTGCCCCTCCCTGGCTTGTACTCTGTCTCTCTCTATCTCTCTCTCTCTCTTTCAAAAATAAACATTTAAAAACTTTTTTAATTTTAATTTTCTAATAACATTTTAAAATTTTGAATTAATTTTTAATTATAAAGTTTTTAAAATTATAATCAAGTTGAAACAACTTCCTGAAACATGTGATTCCTCCTGAAGACCCTCATCAGATAACTGAAGATAAGTGAACAAGGGGACAATCAGTAATCCTGATTTGTCCAGTACAATGTGCAGTCTGTGTTTCCTCAATAAGAGAGATGAAGAAAAAAACCTTAGAATGAGGGCTTTTTAAATCTCCTAATTAAAGAAAATCTATTTTGCCTTTCGTTATAACTCAAGCTGACTATATTTCAAGAGCAGGGACATTTACTTACTATTGAACAAGAGATGGTTAGCCTAAACACACAAAAAACCAACCCAACAAACAACCTTTGAGTGCTCCTCCAAAGCCATTGGATCACAATTGTTTCTGCTAGAAAAGAAGAAAAATCTAGGTGATGCACTGAAAACTTCCATCAGGAGAGACAAGCTGACTGGTATCCTATCGCCCCATGATGTCCATGAACTGGCCCCTGTGCTGGTTAACCTACCACAAGGTCGCCTGGCAAGGTTCTGAGACAGCCTTCCCTGATTTCCCTTGGCAGACTGAGGCAGTTTTTCTACTCTGTGATTGATTGCAGCATTGCCTGGATATTCTTAGTCCAAACTCTCGTGTGAAAGTCTTGAATAATTTGCAGCTCCTGCTATGAGCTCAGCATCTGATTTATTACACGCCATCATTGCACCTGCCCGTGTACCCAGGCAACAAGTGGAAGAGTGCACAGAGGGCAGGGAAGAAGACCGCTCCCATCCCCACGCAGAACCCGCAACAAGACAGACCGTGGAAGTAGATTCTGTGTTACAAAAACTCCAAACTAAACACAGAAGCTTCCCTGTTAACAACTTAGCGTTGACTCAGCCAAGCCACCGCTCTTCCTTTCCCCAAGCTCCTCCCTTTTGTTCATAACCTTCCTCTCATTTCCGTTCTACCAAATGCTCGAACCACAGTAAAATTATCCCCCACCGTGTTCTATTGCAAATAACCCCACTTTGAAATGCACTGAACACAAGAAAGCACCCAAAACAATGGAAAGATGCAAATGGTTAAGACCCGTATTTAAACCAATAAAGAACAACAGCCAACACTCACTCAGAACTATCTATGAGGCATCTCTCACAAAATAACCTAGATGTCTAGCTCACAGTGTAAGCGTTTTTGAGCTAGTGATGTTTTTGAGCTAGTGATGTCACTGCCACTAATCAACTCCCATTATGTGTGAAAGATTACCACATATTCTCCTTGATCACATTTTTGTTTATTTTAGAATCGCCTTCCCACAAAACTTGCCAAGAGTTTCTTCCTCTGAGTTGTACGCTTGAAATGGATTAATTGTATGGCATATGAGTTATATGTCAAAGAAGGTGAGAGAGAAAGAGAGAAAATGGGATTCCTGCTGGATGTTTTCTCTCGGGGCTACTGAATGCAGATTCTCAGAAGGAGGTAGTTAAGCCTCTCCCCAGTGTGCAGAAATACACATACCTCGGGAAGTGGGCCCTATGATTACCTAAAAGTCCAATGGGAAATGTGGAAGTTCACCTGTTATGCATTGAATGTTTGTGTACTACCCCAGACTCGTATGTTGAGTCCTAAAGACCAATGTGATGCTATTCAGTGGTATGGTCCCTCAGGAGGTAATTAAGTTTAGATGAGGTCATAAGGTTGGAGCCACCATGATGGAATTGGTGTCCTTATAACAAGAGATCAAAGTGCTCGCTCTATCTATCTGTCATCTATCTATCTATCTATCTATCTATCTATCTATCTATCTATCTATCTATCTCTATCTCTCTATCTCTCCACCCTGTGAAGACATAGCAAGGAGGTAGCCAGCTGAAAGCCAGGAAGAGAGTCCTCACCAGGAAATGAATCTGCCAGCATCTTGATCTTGGACTTCCCAGGCTCCAGAATTATTAGAAATAAATATTTGTTCTTACAGCCATCCAGTCTATGGTATTTTGTTAAAGCAACCCAAGCAGATTCATACATCATTACCAGACATTTTCAAAGCATGTAACTTTCTTCATGCTTAGGCACCTACACCTAAGTCGTCAGGCATCAGGTTGTTAGTAAAGCTCTTAGTACTTGAAAACCTTTCACCCAAAGACAAACAGAAGACCCCTCTATCTTTAAAGTCTGCACTGTTTCAGGATCCTCTGAGACCGATTTTGCAGGGAGAAAATGACACAGGCTCTTAAGATGTCCTGCACAGAGCCAGAGAAAGAGTCGTTGAAGGTCAAGTTAATGAAGAAAAAGTTCCTGGGGAGATTTTAACTCAATTTCACTAAACACGGGCAGTCACAAAGTGTTTAATTAGCTCCTGCACCTTGATGCACCCGCCCTCCCCACTAACACCAAATAGCACACTCGAAATATTCTCTGAGGTGATCCTGAAGAAGGCAGATAAATTTGAGACTGGCTTAGAGCCTGACTCCAATTTCGGTCTGCAGACTAATGGGTTACAATCCTATCCGTACGTATTTAATGAATACAAAGTTATCTGTTAAATTCCGTGTCTCTGAAGTTTTTTTTTCTCCTTTTGTCTACCAAATAAAACTGTTTTCAAACTTGATGAAAGGAAACTGCCACATCCACAGCAAAACCAGTCAGAATTCTTGCTATTCTTTGGAGAGGACATTCACTGCCCGATACCCTACACCCCCGCCACGTTATTTTTATTTTTGAGAAAATGTAAGTGATTATTTGTACCAGCTAAGGCCCTTTATGAAGAATAAAACAGTCTGTGCATATTTTAAATCCTGAGAAACAATGGATGCTATATTTAAAAGGCCACAATGATGGCTGGGGGAAGAAAATGTAGCCACATTTCTCTCCATTGTTCATTTTCACAGCGCGGGGCATACCAGTGCTCCCTTAGCGAGGTGCTGGGCACTTAGGAATTCCTTAACAAAGACAAGGAGGAAGGAATAGAAGAGAATGACCAGATGCCTAAAACAATATCTAAAGGAATACGGTCATCTAAAGCGATAATTATGACCAGCACAAATCTCCCTAGAAAATCCTCACCACAAAGAGCTACTCTTGGACGGGGGAGAGAAAAGGGGTTTGGGCTTGAAGCTACAAGACATAGCCTATAGCGGTAACTCTCTAACAGGTGGGAGATAGGAATCAGAGG
Organism: Felis catus; assembly: GCF_018350175.1. Lineage (NCBI taxonomy): Eukaryota > Metazoa > Chordata > Mammalia > Carnivora > Felidae > Felis > Felis catus. The sequence goes on from NC_058380.1 coordinate 5,867,757, forward strand.
CAGCATAACGCAGCACAGAGGCAAGAGTATGCAGCCTGTTGAGCAAGTGCTTATACTGGTAGGAAATGAGGGATTAACTGTTGAAAAAGCCTGGAGAGGTTGGTTGGGGTAGGATGCGAGGGGTCTTGGGTGCCATGCTCAGGAGAGTGACGGCATCCCGCACTTTGGACAATCGCCTCGGAGGTGGGGAGCCTGAGCAGTGCACTGTCACATGCAGTAGACTTGCCTATACCAACAAGGCCCTAGTAAAGGGTCTCTGGAGAAAGAAATATGATCAGATATGTGCTTTAGAAAGATAACTCTCCGGATAAAGCGTAGGATGGCAGGGCACAGAAGGCACAGAAAATTGTGGTGGCAATAATAGTCCCGGGGTCCCCCGGAGAATCTATGGTCCCTCCATAGAGTCAAATGTTGGGCAGTCATTAAAAATCATGATCTTAAAAAAAAAAAATCATGATCTTAAAGAAAAAAGTAATGCTACTTAGAAAAAGAACATGGATGTGATCCTAAAAGAAAAAAAAAGAATTCTACATTCCGTTGTAATGTTTCCAATTTTATTTTTTTTAATTATCCAAAATAAACAGAAGAAAAAAGTGAGTCATAAATACACCATCTGGAGTTCCACTTCCAGGATGACAGTGTGAGGATCTCCGTGGACTCACTCCGCTCCCCAGTGTAACCAGCAAAGCTGGTGGAAACTAGATTTAAGAAGTAAAGGTTTCTAGAAATTGTCCTCAGGGAAGGTATCAAATGGAGAAACGTTTATTCAAGAAAACCTTCTAAAGCTGTGTATGAATAGTGTGGCATTTGAGCCACAAACTATTCCCTCCTTCACCAGCAGAATCCCCAGGTCAGCTTGAAGGAAGCTCTCTCTACTCCAGGTAGGCCAAGAAGAAAACATGGCCAAGAAGATGGGGACCCCTCTTCCCTCTGCTCTCAAGCCGATTTCGGCTCAGGTCATGATCTCACAGCTCATGAGTTCAAGCCCCACGTCAGGCTCTGTGCTGACAGCTCAGAGCCTGGAGCCTGCTTCGGATCCTGTGTCTCCTTTTCTTTCTGCCCCTCCCCCACTCACGCTCTGTCTCTGCCTCTCTCCCCCTCTCAAAAATAAACATTAAAAAAAATTTTTTTAATAAAAATAAATAATAATAAACAAAGAACCAAATGAAAATTCTGGAGCTGAAAAATACCATAAATAAATTATAAATTCACTGGATGCGTTCAACATTAGATTCAAACTGGTAGAAGGAGTAATCAGTAATCCAAAAAAAGCTGAGCAAACATTGAATGCAGAAAAATGAACAGAGCCTCAGAGAAACTTGGGACACCATTAAATACAGCAACACACGTTGGGTAGAAGTGCTAGAAAAGAGGAGAGGCAAAGGAATAGAAAAATTATTCTAAGGAATTAATGGCTGAAATTGTCCCAGATTTGCGAAAAGCATTAATCTGCATACGCAAGATGATCAAAATCCGAATAGAATAAACCATAGTAAAAATGTTGAAAGTCGAACATAGAAAGAAAATCTTGAAAGGCAGCAAGACAAAGACCCTATAGAATATACATTGAATGGGGTTTCCTGTAATGGGAAGGGGGATGGGTGTCATTTCGATTATTTTTTATGGTTTCCTCTATTTTCTACGTTTTAAAATTTAACATGGGTTGCTTTTGAATTAAAAAAAATCCTGTCAAAATACATTATTGAATGAACATAAACAAATAGGTTATTTTTTGTATTCTGGATGTGAGATGGAGAGAATGTGGTTGAGTGAACTAGGAAATGAAATTGGTGAAGAAAGCGGTGTGCTGTCCTTTTTAGTGTGGAAAGCCACGCTAAGGCCATGTGGAGTGTGCTGTGTTCTCTTGGTCTGGCTGGATGTCCATCTAATTACTACTAACTTTCTTCGACTTTAAGATAAGAACAATATTATATACTTGAATTACAGCATGCTGAAGATAAAAAAAACAGCTAGGAAAAACAAAATCTGCAAAGATGACAATGATGGCTGGGAGGAAATATAAACTGGACAATGTATAGGAAGTTAAAGACTATTGTCTTTACAAAGCTCTCTGCTTGTTCATGCCGGTGTCCACATGGAAGTAGGTTCCTACCAAGCCATCTGTGATTTCTTTCCATAGTCCTTCTTGGGCTTATCCCACAATTATTGGTTCGGTGCTATAGCTTTACTCAGTCTCTCCATGGAAGAGAGTTTCCATCAGTTTGAGGTGCCCCAATGTCCACCTCCACTAATCTTTGAATAATCAATTTGTATTGTTCCCATTGCTTTTACTACACAGAAGCTTGCCTCATAAAATGGTTTCGAATGTTATTCTAGAATAGAATAACATTACTTTTCTAAGTAGTGACATAAGTATTCTCCAGTATTATTGTCTGTGCTCCCGTGTTTCCATTGAAACAGAGACTATAATCTCAAGAGCATAAAAGAAAAATCAAGTAGACCCACAGACATCACTAATTCCTTTTGTTTTAGGGTCTGCCTCCCAATACATGTGATCCTTCTTAGGGATTCCAACACAAGCTTGTGGATCAGATTCAAGAGGCTGGAAAACCTGGGGGGTTTTGCGTGCAACTGTAGGTGAGTGTGTGTGTGGATGAATGAAGTTCATTTTTATGTAATACATTCCATCATTTTCATCTGATTCTCAAAAATATTCACGATCTGAAAAAGCCAAGAATTACAGCTCTATAATGACCTCAACTGGGTTATTTCTTCCCTTAGGCTCAAATTGTTTTTGTAATTCCTGAAAAGACACAAAATGGTGGTATGAAAAGTGTCGAGCATTGTCAGAGATTCAAGAGTAGAGGTCAGTTGAATATAAAAAAAAATCCACTAGGGGCGCCTGGGTGGCGCAGTCGGTTAAGCGTCCGACTTCAGCCAGGTCACGATCTCGCGGTCCGGGAGTTCGAGCCCCGCGTCAGGCTATGGGCTGATGGCTCGGAGCCTGGAGCCTGTTTCCGATTCTGTGTCTCCCTCTCTCTCTGCCCCTCCCCCGTTCATGCTCTGTCTCTCTCTGTCCCAAAAATAAATAAAAACGCTGAAAAAAAAAATTTAAAAAAATCCACTAAAATGATCCAGTGTATATTCTACATTCAAAGAATTACGAATTCAAGAAATCACTTTCAACAGGATCAATCAGAAATGCATAAATATAAAAATGGAACAAGGTTTCTTTCCAAAATTTTCTTTTAGATTAGGGAGAACTTTAATGGGCATTGCAGTTAGGGCCAGTCTCTACACTGCGGGGAAGAAAGTGCCAGGTGAAACAAGGTTTCAAAGAAACCTCATATGAAATAAGCACCTAAAGGCAGCCTGGTGCTGAGAAGGTAGATGGCGGAGAAGGAAAGGCGTTCAGTATAGGGGGCAAGAAAAGACTGGAAGAAGGATTTCACTCCCTTAGTCCATCTGGGCCTCTATAACAGAATAGCATGGACTAGTTGGCTTATAAACAACAGGCATTTATCTTTCATAACTCTGGATGCCATGAAGCCTAAGATCAAGGTGCCAGCAGCTTCGGTGTCTGGTGAGATCTCACTTCTTGGTTCACAGAGGGCCATCTTCTGGCTGTCCTCACATCACAAAAGGGGTGAAGGAGCTCTCTGGGGCCTCTTATAACAACACTAATTCCCCTCATGAGGGGTACATCCTCATGACCAAATCACCTCTAAAAGGGCCCACCCCTAAATATCATCACATTGGGGATTAGGTTTCAACATATGAATTCTGGGAAACACAAATGTTCAATCTACAGCACTCCCCAAGAGGAAGAAAGGGACCCCGTACAAGGAGGTAGTCAATATTCCCTTGCTTTCTCCGCATGCCTAGAACCAATCTCTGTCTCTATGACTATCATCTACATTCTTCACCTTTCTCCTCAGCTTGATTAACTTCTATTTTTAAACACATCAAGTTACTTAGAAATACACAGTGGATGAATTTCTTGTTTAGAAGTGTCTTAGAAAACAATTTGATTCTCCTTTTAGTTTTATGGGAGGAATCGAATTTTCTTTGTTGGATGATCCAATGCTTAGCATAAAGCTTCTTCCTCCAACACATCAAGGACCTGAGGGCACTCAGGTAATAAAAGATTGTCTATCTTGAGAGCAGTAGAGGGCCATAAGGGTGTTCTTAGTTCTCTAGTGGTGACTAAGACCAAACCATCATCAGCACAACTCCATGATCTGTAGCCACATGAATACTTTAATATCGTCTCTAAAACGGTTCAGAACTGGTACTTGGAGGGCAGCGAATGATTGTCATTGTGTTTTATGACATTTCCTCCCTTGATTTGCTCATTATGAACTCGGTGTTATTTTTGGTCTTTGCAGATGTCTTATTTCTCTCCATTTTCCCTGATCATTTGTCCTAAATGTAGGCCATTCTATTTTTCTCTTGGTACATCTGCCACCTGTGATTCTTCCTTTTCTCATTTCCAAGTCTCATTTCCCCAATCAGTGTCTCTCCTGTCTTGATCGTGAGATCTGTTACTCACAAGAGACTTTAGGCATCTTCTCTTTTGTTCTGTCTGAAGGCTGGCAAAGGCTCTTAGGTTTTGTTTTGGGTTTTTTTTTTTTTTTTTTTTTTTTTTTTTTTTTTGCCAAAATGCACAGTCACGGAGAGACTAGGAGGAAGTCTGTGAAACTCTGTGCTTTTTTACTTTTTGGAAGAATTATCTTCTCTGGTGTTTCTATGATTTTTTTTCCAATTTAGAAATAGCCAAAGAAGAGTCTATCCTTCCTAACACGCTTTCCAAGCCTGCAGGAGTTGAATAAGTGCTTGTTGACTGGCTTATGGATCTTTTGAGAGCACCCTTAGTAAGAGAAAATTTATCTTGACATCTAACCTAGGATTGTTTCTACTTCAACTCTTTTTCCTCTAATTACTTTGAGCACTTTCCTTCTCAACAATCTAGTACATGGAGCTCAATTCCCCTTTGTTGCTTTCTCCTTCATTTCTGTTCAGTTAAATATTTAAATGCCTCATAAGCCCATCGAGTGATTGACGTTCTTTTACTTTTTATTTTTACGCTGTTCTATGTTCTCAAGACTTATAAACTACAATGTCTCTGGTTCCCTGGGATCAGCTGACATGCTAACATGGTGCTGGGGATTGAAATCTCAAGGAAGCAGAAGAGAGAGCATCGCTCATCAGACCAACACGGAGCAGCAAGCGTAGCCAATCGCTCAATCACACAGGGTAATTTTAGAGATACCAATTACACCACTGCTTCTCAGGACAGTATGGGGGATGCAGGAGGAAAAGGAAAGAATTTATGTGCTGACTCCTAACTATTTTCTTTCTCTCCCATTGGTGTTGACTCAGCCATGCTTTTCGAGTTACATCATCCAGATGCTTAAGGAGACCACAGGAGCTCAGAGCCCCCGTGGCTATTGATTCAGTCCTGTTGGCACTCAGCCAAGTGATCTCTTTTGCCCAGCTGGCACCACAGTGCAGAGCTTCTCCATCTCTGCTGATTGATGAGAGTGACAACATCAGCAACGTGGACCATCGCCCCGGGGACTGTGGGAGCCATTCCAAGCCAATTTCCTCAGCAAGCAGAACCAGTGCCCATTACCTGGGTCGCACATAACACCCTTTAGAGAGAAAAGTAATGTATTAGATCCTCACACGCTGCGTCTATCATTTTCCACGTGGAGCCAGACTCGTTCTTCAGTATCAATTTTGTGCATTTTGTTTTTTAACTTCACCCATCCACCTCTCTCCAGTGAGGGCCCTTTTCCCTCTCATAACCCTGGCTGTGTCCCTAACTCTCAAAATCATCCCCTTTGAACTCCACGGTCTTCACTTACACACTCCTTTCACCATTTAATCTGTGCTGACTTTCTGTGACCAAATGCTGAAATGTTTTGCTGTATTTCTTGTCCACATTCTCCCTTCCCTGTGCCTTCTATGCCCCTGAGGGATCAGACTATCCACCTTGATTACCTGTCCAACGCTCCATTAATCGGCCTGCAACTGTTGGATATTTGGGATCAATTACCGTATTTCACTATTATAAATGGTACCTAACATTTGCATGTATCTGTGATTGTTTCCTTAGGATATGTTCCTAAAAGAGAAAGTTCTATGCGACTGGGAGGTTTAATTGATATTGAGTTTTCCCTCATGGAGTACTAAAGCACATATTTATTGACATTCTTAGCAATCTGAATGATCTTTCCAAAGTGTTTCATAAAACAGAAAGATAATATATAATATAATGATGTCTATTGAATGCTATGTAGTACAAAAGTATAAGAGATTCTATGCAGCCATTCATTCATTGGCTGGCCTTCATTTTTCAGATTTTTCTGTAATAAACATAACTGAGAGGAGACCTATTTTGTAAATGACATTCAGATACACTCACAGCAGGCAAGCTATACGTTTAAAATTTAATATCATATTTACACTTCATAGAAGCACTAGATGTTTGCATCATAAACAAGGAAAACAGTGAATTTCACATCATTGAATGGGATTCAGAGCATTATCAACTCTCTTTCTATTAGGAGAGAAAAGTTTTATGACCTGATTTTCCTTTTTGGTGCTTAAGAAAAGTCCATAAAGATTCTCCTTCATGAAGATTTACTCTTTTGGGGTCATGAAGCTACCTTCTGTGTAATTTCAGAATTCTCTTGATAAACTATGTTTACTATATGTATCATCCAACAGATGTGCTAGTACTTAAAAGCTGGCAATGAATATGTATCCTGTGGATTTAAAGTCTTAAGTTTTTAAATATAGGATTTTTAGTTTATGTTTACCTTCTAGCACAGAGGTATATACCAGATGTTTACCATAATTCCATTTTACTTTGCTTTCTCTAATCTCTACCAATATTTTAGCACCAAATTGCATCTAACTAATTTGGAAATATTTTAATTATATTAGACCTATTTGCTTAAAAAAAAACCCTCTGAGTCATAAAAAATAAAAGTGTTCTCCAAGATATAGTAATGAATACATAAGTGTAAACATGCCAATTATGAAGGCTTCTATATCAAATGGGTCATAACACAATCAGATAAGTTCTTGGACACTTACCAAAAGGCATTCCACCATGAATTATTTTTAAAATTTACTAGCAACTTCCCATTTACCCAAAACTTTAATGTTCGATAATAAACTCTTCATCTTTTCTTCTTCCCTTTTGAACCACCATATTATCTCAGACCAACTCTCTTCCAAATTTTCTGAGTAAAGGTAAAAAGTAAAAGCTTTTACAGAGGTAAAGCTTATTTTTTTATAATTTATTTAATAACATAAAATAAAGGATTTGCAGTAAATTATTCTGGCAGTAAGTTGGTGAGTCTGGTTGCCAACAGACTCTCTCCTTCCTAATAATAGGGATATAGTAATGTTCCCACACAATGGATTAAGGACATGTGCACCGAAACAACACTAAAAGCTCTGGTCTTAAAAAGGTAGAGTAAGATGACTCTGCCTCTCCTCCCACAAATATAGCCCATATAAAAGGGAATGGGATCTAGAGGGTATTATGCTAAGTGAAATAAGTCAGACAGAGAAAGACAAATACCTATGATTTCACTTGTGTGTGGGATCTAATAAACAAAGTAAGTTAGTAAACAAACAAAAAACAGAACCTCTTCTACAAATACAGAGAACAAACGGATGGTTGCCAGAGGAAAGGGGGTAGGGGCATGGGTAAAATGGGTGAAGGTTTCCAATTATGGAATGAATGAAAGTCATGAGAATGGAAGGTATGGTGTAGGGAATAGAGTCAATGATATTGTAATAGCACTGTGTGGTGACAGGTGGTAGCTACATCGTGGTGAGCATAGCAAACATATAGACTTGTTGATCACTATGCTGTGCACTTGGCGCTAAGGTAACATTGTATGTCAACTACTCAAATTTAAAAAGGGGAATAAGAAGCGGAAATACAAACCTATCTTTAATAAAAAAAAAATAAAGTCATTTAAACAGAAGCACAAAACATGAGGACTAGCTACCGCATGTAGTGAAAATCAAGCAAGAGAAAAGAAAGAGCGTTCACCTCTGTGATGCAGTGTTAGAAAGCTATTGCTCTATTCTTAACGAGACAAAACCCAAACAAACTGTAAACCGATGACTTTTCTTGACCACATGAGAAAAGTGTATTTACACGGCAAGCAACCAACTCAAAAACTGGTCATGCAAAAACCATGACTGCTGCCAAGGACAGAGGTCTACAGCTGAGACAGAGGCAAAAAGACCCCCTCTTTAGTACACGGGAGGACTCAAAGTCAAGCATGAGACAAAAACAAGGTCATTCAGGATATGTCTCGGGTGTTCATAAGAACGACTATCGACTCTGGCAACCATGGCAACAACAAACATCAAACCCAACCCAACTTCTGACTCCTTAACAAAACTCCGCACACGAAAGGATTAAGAAGAGATTAAAAAGGAAATGTGTACTCTGCTCTAAACGTTAAAAATAAAACACCTCAATATCTACTGTTCTACATATCATGAACAGATTTCAAAACAACAAAACAAAGAGGAGGGATAATGAAAGGTACGGTCTGAAGAGATAAAGCAAACATCAGCACCAGACTAACACAAGAGACAAATGCTGGAACTATCAGGCTATTTAAAATAACTATGATTAATACGGAAAAGTCTCTGGGTGCCTGGGTGGCGCAGTTGGTTAAGTGGCTGACTTTGGCTCAGGTCATGATCGCATGGTCCGTGAGTTTGAGCCCCACGTCGGGCTCTGGGTTGACAGCTCAGAACCTGGAGCCTACTTTGGATTCTGTGTCTCCCTCTCTCTCTCTGTTCCTCCCCTTCTTGTGCTCTATCTTTCTGTTTCTCAAAAATAAATAAATGTTAAAAGAAATTTTTAAAAATATGGAAAAGTCTCTAATGACAAATAAAGATAATATGGAAAACAAGCTTGGAGATTTTATCAGAGAGATATAAGATATAAGAAAGAATGCAATAGAAATACCAGAAATTGAAAACACTTAACAAACTAAAGAATGTGTTCAACAGGCTTATCAATAGACTCAACATGGCCAAGGTAAGAATCAAGGTTAATGGAAATTTCCCGTATTTAAATGAATAGAATAAAAAAGAGTAGGAGAAAATGGGAAAAAAAAACTGTAAACATGATATTCTATATCTGGCAAAACTGTCCTACAAAATGAAGGAGGAATTAAAACATTTCTACACAAGCAGATACTGAGGGAGTTGTTGCTGGATTACCTACAAGAAATGCTAAAGAGAATCCTTCAGGCTGAAATGAGTACTCAAAGCCATACAAATAAATAACTCTGGTAAAGGTAACTACATAGGTAAATATAAATGTCAGCAGGATTGTATTTTTAGTTCGTAACTCCTCATTTCAATTCCCATATGATTTTTTTGTCTTTGTTGTTGTTGTCTAATTCCTTTATGATTTACAAGACAAATGCATAAAACAATGATTACAAATCTATCTTAATCAGTGCACAATGTACAAAAATATAATTTTAGACAATAACATAATAAAGGAGGAGACAGAGCAATCAGGATCAGAGATTTTGTACCCTGTTGAAGCTAAACTGGTTTCAATTATTTCAATTGGCATAATTAGATTGTTATACACCTATAGTGTTAATTGTAATTCCAGTGGCAACCACTAAGAAATTATCCAAAAATATATAAAAGATGAAATGAGAAAGAAATCAATATGGCACATGACAAAAAGATCAACTAAAAACCAAAAAACAGCAGTCATAGGAATTGAGGTACAAACAAGGTAAAAGGCAGGGAGAAAACAAATAAAAAAATGGTAGGAGTAAGTTTGGTATTAAATATAAATATAAATGGATTAAATTCTCTAATCAGTGGCATCTGAGTGGCTCAGTCAGTTGGGCTTCCGACTTCGGCTCAGGTCATGATCTCGTGGTCCTGGGTTTGAGCCTGGCACAGGGCTCTGTGTTGACAGCTCAGAGCTGGAACCTGCCTTGGATTCTGTGTCTCCCTCTCTCTCTGTCCGTCCCCAGCTCATTCTCTGTCTCTCTCTGTCTCTCAAAAATAAATAAGCTTTAAAAAACTTTTTTTAATTCTCTTATCAAAAGTTAGACATTGGCTGAATGTATTTTTTTAATTATTAAATATACGTCACAACAGATCCACTTTATATTCAAAGATACAAATATACTGAAAGTGAAAAATGAAAAATATATTTCATGCAAATAATAACCACAAGCAGAGATTAATGAAGTACAGGAGAGAAAACACCGGGAATTAATAAAACCAGAATTTAGTTCTTTGAAAGATCAACAAAACTGACAACCCTTAGCTAGACTAAGAAAAAGAAATAAAACTCAAATAACTAAAATGAGAAATAAAAAATGGGGCCATTCTATCTGACCTTATGGAAATAAAATATGATTATAAGAGAAAACTATGAACTAATTTACACCAACACCTTGGATGACTTAGATGAAATAGAAAAATTCCTAGAAACACACACTACCAAAACTGACTCAAGAAGAAATGGAAAACCGGAATAGGTATATAACAAGCAAGGAAATTGAATCAGTATTCAGGTTGATGAACCTTGCAAACATGCTAAGTGAAAGAAGAGTCACATAGTGAAAACTTCCATTTATATGAAATACCCAGCATAAGTAGAGACACGGACACAGAAAACATATTGATAGTTTTTAGGGGCTGAGGAGCAAGGAGATACAAGAATGCTTAATACTTATGGGATTTCCTTTTGGGGTGATAAAAATGTTTTGGAACAAGACAGAGGTACTAATTGCACACCATTGTGAATGAACTATGGTCCACTGTATTTTTCACTTTAAAATAGTTCATTTTAGGGGTGCCTGGGTGGCTCAGTCGGTCAAGCATCCGACTTCGGCTCAGGTCATGATCTCGCAGTTTGTGGGTTCGAGCCCACATCAGGCTCTGTGCTGACAGCTTGGAGCCTAGAGCCTGCCTCAGATTCTGTGTCTCCCCCTCTCTCTGCCCCTCCCATGCTCATGCTCTGTCTCTCTCTGTTCTCTCAATAATAAATAAACGTTAAAAAATTTTAAAAGAAAAAATAAATAAATAAATAAAATAGTTAATTTTATGTTGTATGAATTTCAACCCAATTAAAAAATATATATGAGTGGGGTTCCTGGGTGGCTCAGTTGGCCAAGCATCCAACTTTTGATTTTGGCCTAGGTCATCATCTCATGGTTTGTGAGATCAAGACCCACTTCAGGCTCTGTGCTGACAGAATAAATAAACATTAAAAAATTATATCAAAAATACATATGAGCAAAAACTGATAAATATCTTTTTAAATTTTTTAATGTTTATTTATTCTTGAGAGAGAGACAGAGACAGCACATGAGCGGAGGAAGGGCAGAGTGAGAGAGGGACACAGAATCTGAAGCAGGCTCCAGCCTCTGAGCTGTCAGCACAGAGCCCGATGCGGGGCTCACACTCACGGACTGTGAGATCGTGGCCCGAGCCAAAGTCAGTCACTTAACCAACTGAGCCACCCAGGTGCCCCAAAACTGATAAATCTTAAAGAAACAGTGGAAAAATCCACAATTTCAGGTGGAGACTTAAGCATTCCTCACTGAGGAACTGATAGAAAAAGTAACCAGAAAATCAAATACAGTATAAGTGAACTGAACAGCACCATGAACCAGCTTAAACCAATTGACGCTTACGAATATTCCATCTAATAACAGCAGAATACAAGCTTCCCTGAAATGCACACGATGGACCATATTCTGGACTGCAAAACAAATCATAATAAGTCTGAAGTAACAAAATTCAATCATGTAAAGTACATTCTTAGGTGGTAATAAGGTGAGAATAAAAATTAATAACAGAAAAATAGCTGACATAAAAAAAGCAGAGTTTCTGTCAACCCTCTTAGGGTCCCTGGGTAGGTCTAAAACTGAAACTGACAGAGATAAATTAACAGAGTAAAGCATACAAATTTATTTAATGTAAGTTTTACATGATGCAAAAGCCTTCATAAGGAAATGAAGACTAAGAAACAGTTAGACCTCAGTATCTTTATGCTTAGATATGGAAGCAACCAAGTGTATATCCATAGATGAATGGATAAAGATATAGTGGCATATATATATACACATATATATATGTGTATATATATGTATATATATACATATATATGTGTATATATATACACACATATATATATACATATGTATATACACATATATACATATATATATGTATATATATATATATGTAGTGCCATTTACAACAACATGAATGCACCTAGAGGGTATAATGCCAAGTTAAATAAGTCAGAGAAAGACAAATACATAGGATTTCATTCATGTGTGGAATTTAAGAAACAAAATAAACAATCAAAAACAAAAGAAACAAACAGACGGTAAGACTCGTAAATGCAGAAAACAACCTGGTGGTTGCCAGAGAGGAAGTTGGTGGGAGAATGGGTAAAAATAAAGGGAATTAAGAGTACACTTATCTTGATGAGCTCTTAGAAATGTGTAGAATTGTTGAATCACTGTGTTGTACAACTGCAACCAACACCATATGTTAATTATACTTGAATTAAATAAATAACAAATAAAAATGAAAACAGAAAAATATTAACGCAAAATTGCAAAACTTGGTTTAGGCAGAGACACCGCAAAGAAATAATCGCTAACTGTGATCGTCTGCAATTATTGGCCAGAAAACCATGCCCAGGCCACCTTGGAGCCCTTCTCCTGACGGCCCCCCAGCTCCCTGGCTCTGCCCTGAATCAGCCAGGCTCAACCACACGGTAACCCGGGCGAGCACCACTCAGATTCATCAGGCAGCACACAAGCCAACACACACCCCAGAGCACGGCCAAATCCAAAACAACCCAGTAATTAAATCTGGAGAGTCAGGAAATCATCATCCGAAAACCACAGGCACCCGACAAGCAGACCAATCAGCGACGGTATGTCCGACAACAGCTGTCATCTGTTATAGTGATTTCAGAATTATTTTTAAACCTCTGAGAACTATCATCGAATGACCCAGGCAATGCTATCTTTTGTGCAGAGCACAAGGTATGAGCCCATGTTATTTTGATGACAAGAAATACCACTCTTCACACTGAAGGCCAGGGGCCATTGGCACGCAACAAAGATCACTCATCCTATAGCTTGAGGAAGATACACCAGACCAAAGAAAAGGCTGTCCCAACAGTGTCTTTGTCAGCTCTTAACCTGTGCATTCCATTCTCCACAGTGACAGAGCAGATGACTTTTTAGAACCAAACAACGTGGGTAAGGATCACTCACAACCACCATTTTACCAGAACTTCCTGTCTCCTGCGCCTGAGGCTACGCCAGGTGCACAGAATAAACACAGCCAACCGCTTCTAGCACACAGGGATGTCTCCTCGGGCGATGTATGTTAACTCCTGCTCCACGCTGGTGTTAGAGCATGGCTCCTGTAGGGATGTTGAGGATGGCCATTCCAAACCTCAGATCCTCTGGAACCATTCCATGCCTCCAACACTAGTGTCCTCGAGCTCCTAGTCCAAAACGTGCTGGCCCGTCCTCCCAGTCCCTTCACGACCATTGAGCTTTACAAACTCTTCAATTCCCTATACTTCTTTTGTGGCAAGTCTGGCACTATTTCTCGCACACTTCTGTCGGCCTTACAGGTGCAAGCCATTCTTCAGAACACAAATGAATTGCAAGAAGAGAGGTCATCATGGAGTAAACATCACACATCACGGAACACTTGCAACGCCGGAGGCAGCCATGGGGGGCTCAGGAACACCAAACAGTTGGAACAAGCTGCACCCGTACCCAAGGCGAGTCTGTGATGCTAGTTTTCCTTGGCCGAGAGCGTGAGGCAGCAATCCGAAAGTGGGGACATTTTACGTACAAGTGCCTATATTATTTTTTTTCTCACATAAAGAGCCCAGATCCATGAGTGATCCCTTGGATAAAAGGTTCGAGGAGTGCCAGGTCACTCGGTCACTTGCGTGCTTACGGGCTGAAATGTAAGCAAGAAATACACTTTGTGTTAAGTGACCTTCCCTGCAGAGATTTGGGGGTTGCTTGTTAGACAACAGCAATGCCTGTACCATGGGTGTGATGTGCAATCTTCACTATTCAACATGGCAATAGTATCACACCTTTACGTACTACATCGAGAGGAAGAGCAGAGTGCCACCTTATCTGACTCATGGGTTCTGTGTCGAGAGCCGTCGTCCACTGTGAAATGGGAACATGCTAGTGACACCCGTCTCTGGAATATCAGAACCAGTGAAAAACAGATCAATAGAAAAAAAAATTTTTTTAACGTTTATTTATTTTTGAGACAGAGAGAGACAGAGCATGAACGGGAAAGGGTCAGAGAGAGAGGGAGACACAGAATCTGAAACAGGCTCCAGGCTCTGAGCTGTCAGCACAGAGCCCGACGCGGGGCTCGAACTCACGGACCGTGAGATCATGACCTGAGCCGAAGTCGGATGCTTAACCGACCGAGCCACCCAGGCGCCCCCAAAATTTTTAAGTATAATTTGGTTCTGTGAATATATCTGAAGATGTTTCTAAGCATCTGTCATCACAGCTTTCTCAAATAGTTTAAACATGTGCATACCCAAGGCATGGTCACAAGGCACGGGCTTCGGGGTCTGGCAGGCATTACTTCCTGTTCAGGACACATATGTACAAACTGGGTATGTGGGTAAAATGAAGTTAGTAGGTTAATGAGACTGCCTCAGACTTGACCTAAAGATTAGACAACACAGGTTAGTGTCTGGAATATAGTAAATACTGGTAATCCTTATTGTGGAGAATATTTTCTTAATTGCAATGCATTCTAGCTACCTCTGCTCTAAAACGGGTGGATTCAAATAAAAAAAATTTTAGGGGTGTCTGGGTGGCTCAGTCAGTTAAGCATCTGACTTCGGCTCAGGTCGTGATCTCGTGGTCCGTGAGTTCGAGCCCCGCGTCAGGCTCTGTGCTGACAGCTCGGAGCCTGGAGCCTGTTTCAGATTCTGTGTCTCCCTCTCTCTCTCTTCCCCTTCCCCACTTGTGCTTTTTCTCTCTTTCTCTGTCTCAAAAATAAACATTTTTTTAAAAATATTTTTTGAAATCTGTAAAAATAAGATCCTCAAGGTTTGCTTTTACAAGGTGAAGAGAACCCCAAGAACTGTCTTCCATTTGTAGATTGTTTGAAACTTTCCAAAGTGCAGCTCTACAGACATAGGCAGTAGCCCAATCTCACAGTGGCCAAGCTTCCCAAGTATTAATTTCTACCTTGTCAGTGACGTGACACACGTCGGCTGGGGAGCAAGATACTTGCTGTGATTTTTGGAGAGCCTCCTGTCCCCTTCTTCCCCTCCCACAACTGTCTCCAGGATCATCCTTGCTCGATCTCCTTAGATCTCCCCATCACTGACCTCTTCATTCATTGCATCCTCTCAAAACTCCTTCATTCATTGCAAACTTCAACCTCCAGATAATGTAGATAAGGCTCCAGACAATATATACGTGCCTGTTTCCAGCTCAGATGATCTCATCTCCATCAAGTGGGAATCGATTACATAAACGCGATATACCCAGACCACAGAACATCTTGTAGCCGTTATTAAAATAAATGAATTACGTTAATCTATAAAACAGGCATGGGGTGTTAAGGGCCAAAAGTAAGTGACAAGGGGTCTGATCCAGTTATGCTGCATACATATGAGTGTTTAGAAAGTTAGGTAACTCGGGTGCCTGGGTGGCTCAGTCAGTTAAGCATCTGACTTCGGCTCAGGTCATGATCCCACGGTTCATGGGTTTGAGCCCCGCGTCTGGCTCTGTGCTGACAGCTCAGAGCCTGAAGCCTGCTTCAGATTCTATGTCTCCCTCTCTCTCTGCTTGCACTCCGTCTCTCTCTCTCTCAAAAATAAATAAACATTAAAGGGGGGAGGAGCCAAGATGGTGGCACAGCCTGGAAGTTTTTTGTGTGTCTCACATCTGTGAAATACAGCCAGACCGACACTAAACCATCCTGCACACCTGGAAAACTTATCCGAGGATTAACACAACAATCTGCACAACCTGAAAGCACAGAATTCAGCAGGTACGCGGCGCGGAGAGGCGAACTGGGGGAGAGAGAAACCGCGAGGGCAGGAAGCCGCTTTTGCGTGTTGGGGGCGGGGGGTTGGGATATGGGAAAAGCACCCCCCCCCAAAGCAGCTGGAGAGAAAGTGGAAACAGCCAAGGGACCGAACTAAAACGGGAGAAAGGAGAAAGGAGAGGGTTTAAATTCCATTAAGACTATAAACGGGGGACGCGCAGGGTCTGAAACTCCGCAGCTCAATACCTGGTGGTGCTCGGGTGGGAAGGGCGAATCCCCAGGAGCAGAGCGGGGTCCGGGGGTCTTCGGGCCACACCGGTAGAGGCTGTGTGGGTCCCCCAAAGGTAAGGCCCCAGGGGACCTGGGAGAACACCCACGTTCGCTGGTGCTGGAACAAGGTCGTTAAGGGTGAAGCCTGGTGCCAGACGTGTGCTGTGCTGTGATTTTCCACAATCCCTGAAACGCTGCTGCTACCCTATCTCGCGAACGTTTTCTGGGGTGGGCTGGTACCCGGCTGCCGTCTCTGGGCATCGGCAGCAGCACAGTCCCGCAGACGTTCCCGGGTGAGGCCGGCATCCGGCCATCGCTTGGTGAGACCCTCCTGCAGGGGGGCAGGACGGGTCACAGCCGCCGTCCCTCAGAAGTAAGGGGTCAGGAAAAACAGCCGCATCTGAGACAAAACTCAGGAGGGAGGTGCTGCCTGGGGCTCGGCCACGGACTGTGTAAAAGCGGGAAGTGGATGGAAGCCGAAGACGAAGGACGGGTGCGCGACTGCTGATCGGGAAGAACAGTTCTGACGCTAGAGATTGGGTAGTTGGGTGACGTCATTTTGGCCGCTCCCGCGCATGCACAGACGCACCTCCAAGCGCCACAACAATCCACCCTGGTAAGCTAAGCAGCGCCATCTAGTGGAGAATGGAGCTGTTACACTAAGCCCCGCCCAACTGGGCCAACCTCGCTCTTCAGGAACCCAAGTCTCTCCGCCTGCTTAGTTTACAGACTATAAAGCACTTTGTAGTTTGACCTCTAGGAGAAAACCAAGTAATTTCAGTAGTATTTCAGTCTGTTTGCTGGTCCATCTATTCAATTTTCTTTCTTTTCTTTTTTTTCTTTTTTCTTTTTTCTCTTTTTTGTTTCTTTTCTTTGTCTTGAATACAGAAAGAGAAAACATTCATTTTTATTTTCAATTTTTATTAAAAATATTTTTCAATTTTTTCAAGTGTATTTAGTATTTTTGTGTAAATTTTTTCAAATTCTATTTTACTTCGATCATTTCACTGTAGTCTACTTCAGTGTATTCATTTTTTCCAAATTTTCAAACGATTTCCTTTTTTTTTCTTTCCCCTTTTTTCTCTGATGGATCAAGCCCCTTTCAACACCCAGACCAAAACACCTAGAATCTAGCATCATTTATGCGATTGTGTGTGTGTGTGTTTGTTTTTAATTTTTTAATTTTAATATTTTTTAACTTTAATTTTAATTTTTTAACCCCATTAATTCCTTTTCTCCCTTCAAAATGACAAAACCTAGGAATTCACTCCAAAGGAAAGAGCAGGAAGGAACGACAGCCAGGGACTTAACCAACACAGATACAATCAAGATGTCTGAACCAAAATTTAGAGTCACAATAATAAGAATACTAGCTGGAGTCGAAAATAGATTAGAATCCCTTTTTGTGGAGATAAATGAAGTAAAAGCTAGTCAGGATGAAATAAAAAATGCTATAACTGAGCTGCAGTCTTGAATGGAGTCCATAGCAGCAAGGATCGATGAGGCAAAACAGAGAATCAACGATATAGAGGACAACCTTATGGAGAATAATGAAGCAGAAAAAAGGAGGGAGATTAAGGCAAAAGAGCTCAATTTAAGAATTAGAGAAATCAGTGACTCATCAAGGAACAACATCAAAATCATAGGGGTCCCAGAAGAGGAAGAGCGAGAAATAGGGGTAGAAGGGGTATGTGAGCAAATCATAGCTGAAAACTTTCCTAACTTGGGGAAAGACACAGACATCAAAATTTAGGAATCACAGAGGACTCCTGTTAGATCCAACAAAAACTGACCATGAACAAGGCATATCATAGTCAAATTCACAAAATACTCAGGCAAGGAGAGAATCATGAAAGCAGCAAGGGAAAAAACGTCCCTAACCTACAAGGGAAGACAGATCAGGTTTGCAGCAGACCTATCCACAGAAACTTGGCAGGCCAGAAAGGAGTGGCAGGATATATTCAATGTGCTGAAGCAGGAAAAACATGCAGCCAAGAATTCTTTATCCAGCAAGGCTGTCATTCAAAATATAAGGAGAGATAAAAAGTTTCCCAGACAAACAAAAATTAAAAGAGTTTGTGATCACTAAACCAGCCCTGCAAGAAATTTTAAGGGGGAATCTCTGAGGGGAGAAAAGATGAAACAACAACAACAACAACAACAACAAATAAATAAAGACCAAAAGCAACAAAGACTAGAAAGGACCAGAAGAACACCACCAGAAACTCCAACTCTACAAGCAACATAACAGCAATAAATTCATATCTTTCAGTACTTACTCTAAACGTCAATGGACTAAATGCTCCAGTCAAAAGACATAGGGTAACAGAATGGATAAAAAATAAACATTAAAAAAAAAAAGAAATCTAGGTAACAAATGTTACCATGGGTGGATTGAAAATGACATGTATATATTTATCATTTATTATTATTTATTAATTTCTGTTTAAATTTTGTGCCAGTGTAGTTTCTACTTACAAGAAGTAGGAAACAAATTTATTTTATAAGAAATAAATGTACTATAATTTGATGATACAAAAAGGGAATATGCCAAAAATGAAAATTAGTTAAATTATGAGATTACTTCCTCTAAAAATGGATGTTTTTTATTTTTGACAATTTAGTTATCAGAATTTATCTTTCAAGTGTGATTTATATTGATGCATCTTTACATGGGCAGAAATACAAGCTCCTTGCTTGAGGGTCCTAGGAAAAACAACAAAAATCATGCCAAATTAAGATGAGATGCTGTCAACCCAAATTCTAACCAAATTTAATGTAAAATGTCTCTAAAACCACAACCTGCCGGTGAACATAACCCACCTACAAAAAACCCACTTAAGCAGAGGTTGTATATAATTGCACCTAGTGTTGCTTTTAATGTAAGTTTCACCTGTATTTGTGCTTGTTCAGGGACCAGCACCTCTCTTTCCAAGTCAGCTCTGCCCTTTCTTTGGAGGCCAGCACACCATTCAGCCTCCTCAGGAGATGATACTATCTTAGACCTGTAGGTATCTGCACAGAAGGGCGGGTGGGAGAGCTCTGGGCTTTGCGAGGGACCCTCCTGTTCTCTTCAATATTGGTTCATTGTTTAATGGATTTTTTTTGCATCTTTTGAGTTTTTGGCCCCCTCTTCTGGACAATCTATTTCACTACTCCAGTTTGCTTCGTAAAAGCTGGGCACATAGATGACCGAACATGCTAGGCAAAATGAAATCAAAAACCTAATCTCTAACAGTTAGAGGTAATCCTATTTCTAAAGCCTCAGGTCAGTTGTTTGCTGAGTTCCCACAGGAATCAGAGAAGGTCTTGTGTACTTTAAAAACAAGAGCCTCTGAAATTACGGCGTGCTCTTTCAGCCCAGACCTTTGAGGACCATCAGCTTGAGGCTCTCTGCTGTAAGTAACACAGAGAGACCACCAACGGGCTGCAAAATCAGCGTGTCTAACATAGCTGCTCCTCAGGGACGTGCGGTCTGCTGATTTGAATCAGGCCGTGGTGAAATTCAAGTTCATCAGCGCACGTGGGCCTGTTTAGGCTCCTCATACATGCACTCAGTTAATTGTGCAATCATCACACATGGGCTTCCCAGTATGCCCAAGCAAGGAAGAGGCATCATGTCTGAAATGCCAGGATAATGAGGCTTTGGAGAAATGGCTGGGGGCAGGGGTGCGTCCTGGGGCATTGCCGGTTGAGCTCTGGTCCTCAGGTCAGGGGGCTTGATTCTCTTTCAGACTAGACTTTGACAGATCTATGCTTCTCCATGTGTAACGCAAGGGACCCGGGTCACGAGTGCCACCTTCAGGCTCCTGCTGGCTCCTGCTGTCTACAGGCTGCTCAAGCAGATAGCGGAGATAAAATGAGTTCCTCTGTCTGAGAAGCTACAATGTAACAAATGCCTGTCCAGTTTTCAGATGGCTCCTAGTGATGGCGTACATCTGCAGGAAGAGGCTGAAAACAACCTAAGCAAACGGGACATCTCACTGCATAATGAAAAGTGCTCATCACCAAACTCTTAGTGATGAGTCTAAAAGTTTGGTTTAAGTATTGGGTGGGAAAGCAAGTCTTATTCACAGTTAGAAGGAGGCCAGAACTACACTTTGGCTTTTCTGATTTGGGCAGATGTTCCCAGACATCCGAAGTCCCATAGGGATGTGGTAAAGTCAACGCCACATTTTCATTAACGGCTTAATTAGAAGCAGGCTCATTGTTCTCGTCGATGGATGATGGCCATGGTAACAGGTGTGAGGTAATATTTTATTGGAGTTTTGATTTGCGTTTCCCTGATAACTAGTGATATTGAGCAACTTTTCATGTACTCATTGGTGATTCACAGATATTCTTTGGGGGGAAAATGCCTATTCAGGTCCTTTGCCAATTTTTAAATTTGGTTGTTTGTTTTGGTTTTTTGTTTTGTGAGGGTTTTTTCTTTGCTCTGTTTCAATGCCACTACCATACTCTTTTCATTAATAAAGCTGTATAGTATAGCTTGAAATCAGAAAATGTGATGACTTCCACTCTGTTCTTTGTCAGGATGGCTCTGTTTATGCGGGGTCTATTCATAATTCCATATACATTTTAGGATTTTTTTTATACTTCTGTAAGAAATGTTATTGGCACATTGGTAGTGATTGCATTGAGTCTATAGATGGCTTTTGGTAATACTGACATTTTAACATATTAATTCTTCCAATCTATGAACACAGAATATCTTTCCCTTCATTTGAATCTTCTTCTATTTCTTTCATCGATATCCTATAGTTTGCAGAATAGATATCTTTTACCTCCTTGATTAAATTTATTCCTGAGTGTTTCATTGGTTTTGATGCTATTATAAATGAGATCATTTTCTTTATTTATTTTTCAGATAATTCGTTGTTGGTGTATAGAAACACTACTGATTGTTGTATGTTAGTTTTGTATCTTACAACTCTCCTAAATTTGTTGGTTAGATCTAACAGTTTTCTGGTGGAGTCTTCAGGATTTTCTGGGCTGATGGCTCAGAGCCTGGAGCCTGTTTCCGATTCTGTGTCTCCCTCTCTCTCTGCCCCTCCCCCATTCATGCTCTGTCTCTCTCTGTCCCAAAAATAAATAAACGTTGAAAAAAAATTTTTTTTTAAGGATTTTCTGTATATAAAATCATGTCATCGACAAATAGAGATAATTTTACTTCTTCCCTTTCATAATTGGTGTCTTTTATTTCTTTTTTCTTTTCTGATTGCTCTGGCTAGAACTTCTAGCACTATGTTTAATAGGAGTGGTGAGAGAGGGCACCCTTGTCTTGGTCCTAATCTTAAAGGAAAAGCTTTAAACTTTTCAGCATCAAGTATGCATTTAACTGTGGCTTTGTCAAATATGGCCTTCATTATGTCGAGATATGTGCCCTCTATACCCACTCTGTTGAGTTTTTATCATGAACGAATGTTGAAGTCTGTCAAATGCTTTGTTTGTGTATTGGAATTATCCTATGATTTTTTTTTTCATTCATTTCATGTGATATATCATTGATTGATTTATGTCTGTTGAATCATCCTTGCATTCCAGGTATAAATCCCACTGGATCATGGTAAACAATCCTTTTAATGTGTTGCTGAATTTGATTTGCTAGTATTTCACTGAGAATTTTTACATTCACATTTGTAAGAGACATTGGCCTATGGTTTATTTTCTGGTGGTGTCCTTTCCTGGCTTTGTTATCAATGTGATGCTGGTTTTTGAAAATGAGTCTGGTTTCCCTACTCTTAATTTTTTTTTTTGAAGCATATGAGAATAATTGACATTAATTCTTCTTTAAATGTTTGGTAAAATTCACTAATGAATCCACTTGGTCCTAGGTTTTTCTTTTTTGGGGAGATTATTGATTACTGCTTCAATCTCCTTACTAACAATTGTTCTATTCAGACTTTCTGTTGCTTCCCGATTCATACAACAAACGTAGGTTGTATGTTTCTAAGAATTTTTCCATTTCTTTTAGATTTTCTATTTTGTTGATGTATAGTTGCTCATAGTAAACTCTTATGATCCTTTGTAATTCTGTGATATCTGCTGTAATGTTAATTTCTCATTTATAATTTTATTGATTTGAATCCTCTCTTTTTTCCTACATTCCCCTAGTTAAAAGTTTATCAATTTTGTTCATCTTTTCAAAGAATTAACTCTTAGTTTTTGATCCAATGGTTGTTCAATAGAGTGTTGTTAAATTTCAATGTATTTGTGAATTTTCCAGTTTTCTTCTTGTAATTGATTTCTAGTTTAGTGCCATGGTGGTCGCAAAGGATAATTGCTAGATTTCAGTCTTCTTGAATTTGCTAAGACTTGTTTCATATAGTCTATCTTAGAAAATGTTTCATATGTACTTGATAAGGATGTATATCCTACTATTGTCCAAATATTTTGTATCTATTGGGTCCATTTGCTCTATAGTGTTGTTCAAATCTGTTATTTCCTTACCGATTCTCTGTCTGGATGATACATCCATTGTTGAGAGTGGGGTATTAAAGTTCTCAACTATTGTTTGCTGTTTGTTTCTCCTGTTTAGTTCTGTTTGCTTTATGGATCTAGATACTCCAATTTGGGGTACATAAATATTTGTGACTGTTATATCTGCTTTATGTATTGAATAAGGCAAACAGGACACTACCAAATGAAACTAATAAAGCTGTAATAACTGACCTTGTAGAAATGGAGATCTATGAACTGCTAGACAAAGAATTCAAAATGATCCTCTTGAATAAGTTTAGTAAACTACAAGAACACACAGAGAGACAACTAAGTGAAATGAGAAAAATAATTCATGAACAAAACAAAAAGTTCAACAAGGAAATAGAAACCCTTTAAAAAAACACAAAAATTCTACAGCTGAAAAACACAATGATTGAACTGAAGAATTCAATAGACAGCTTGTCTATTTGTCTTACATAAGTATAGTTAACTATTTTTTTTTTGGTTATTAGTATTTACCTAAAATATCTTTTTTCATCCTTTTACTTCCAGTCTGTGTGTGTTTTTAAAGCTGAAGTGAGTCTTTTGTAGGCAGCATATCATTAGATCTTGTTTTTTAAACATTGTCTATTCTGTATATTTGAGTGGAGAATAATCTATTTATGTGTAAAGTAATTATTAACTGATAAGGACTTACTATTGCCATTTTGTTAATTGCTTTCTGGTTATTTTGTAGATCTACTGTTCTTTGTTTCTTCATCTGCTGTCTTTTTTGTGTTGTGTTTTGTGTTTTTTGATGTCTTTAGGTATTGCTATACTTGACATCTTTATCATAGATTTTCTGTGTAACTACTATAGGTTTTTCACTTGTGGTTACCCTGAGTCTTACATAAAATGTCTTAAAATTATAACACCCTGTTTTAAACTAATAACAATTTAACTTCAATAAAATTTCTAAGCTTTACACTTCTACTCCTTGGCCTCAGACTTTAGGTTATTGATGTTACAATTTGCATATTTTTTATATTGTGTAACTAATAACAGATTATTGCAGTAATGGCTTTTTTTTTTGCTATGTTTGTTTTTTGTTTTAAACTAGAGTTGTGAGTGAATTACACATCACTGTCATGTTGCAAATTCTAACTTTGACTGCATATTTACCATTACCAAGGAGTTTTACACTAGCTTCTAATGTTTTTGTGATGTTAATTAGCATGTTTTTTACTGCCAAACAACTCCCTTTAGCATTTCTTGTAAGGCAGGTCTAACAGTGTTGAACTCCCTCAGCTTTTGTTTGTTTGGGAAAGTTTCTCTCCCTTCCTCATTTCTGAGGGACTGCTTCACTGAGTGTAGAGTTCTTGGTTGAAAGGTTTTTTATTTCAGTAGTTTGGAAATGTCATCCCATTCTCTCTTGGCTTGAAAAGTTTCTGTTGAAAAATTCACCTATAGTGTTATGGATGTTCCCTTGTATGTAACTTCTTTCTTTTGTTGCCTTCAAAAGTCTTTCTTTGTATTTGACTTTTGACAATTTAGTTATGATGTGTATCTGGGTAGCTCTATTCGGGTCCAACTTATTTGGGCCTCGTGGATCTGGACGTCTGTTTCTCTCCCCAGGTTTGGGAAGTTTTCAGCTATAATTGCTTTCAATATAATTTATATCCCTTTATCTCTCCTCTTTCTGGAATCTCCCTAATGCAAATATCGCTTCTTTCTTTTTTTTCTTCATTGTGCCCTATAAATCCCACAGGTTTTGGATTTTTTTTTTCACTCTTTTTCATTCTTTTCCCCTCTGACTGGAAATTTCAAATATCCTATCTTCCAAGACATGGATTATTTCTTCTGCATGGTTCAGTCTGTTTTTGAAGCTGTTGAATTCTTCAGTCAACCATTGTATCTTTCAGCTGTAGAATTTCTGTTTTTTTTTTTTTTTTAATGGTTTCTATTTCTTTGTTGAACTTTTTGTTTGGTTCATGCATTATTTTCCTCATTTCACTTAGTTGGCTCTCTGTGTGTTCTTGTAGTTTCCTAAACTTATTTAAGAGGATTATTTTTAATTCTTTGTCTAGCAGTTCATAGATCTCCATTTCTATAAGGTCAGTTATTAGAGCTTTATTAGTTTCATTTGAGAGTGTCCTGTTTGCCTATTTTTTTTTTTTTGATCCTTGATTCCTTATGTTGGTATCTGTGCATTTGAGAAAGTAGGCTTCTCTTCCAGATTTTATAGGTTTGCCTTTGCAAATATAGTACATCACCAGTCAACTCAGTTTAGATTTCTGGACATGTCTGCTGGTAATATTCTTGGACAGACCTGTGGGGCCAGACCAGAGTAGGGATCCCCACAAAGTAATCCACAACACTGAAGGGGCTGGATATCAACCCTGGGCTCTCTTTTCCCACTGGAGGTATAGGCTTAGAAGAAACTTCTGTGCCTGGTACTGCGCCAGCATGGGGGAGGGGCAACACAATCAATATGCATCCATTTCCTTTACGCCTCTAACACAGTCTGTTTCAGTCTCTGTGGTGCAGGAGTTTCTTCAGCCTCACTCCCGTGTTCTAGAATTCTCTCATTGGCCTCTTATTCATGAATAGTTGTTAGTCATTCTTGTTGTGAGAGGGAGTGAAGTCAGGAATGACCTTTGTCACCATCCTGGTGACATGACTCTGCTGGTTATGAATTCTTAACAGAAATTGGTTTTCTTCCTATTTAACACCAAGTTGAAGATATACATGTTCCGTTCTGTCTCCTTCTGTGCAGTAAATTTAATTCTTGTGCACATTAAATTTTCCTTTTTTATGTGGGGGTATCATTTTAGACTCCCCACATTTACTATGCCCTAGAGTTTATATTTTGCAGTTCCCATATTTCCCACATTTTATTTTACTAAGAAGATTATTCAGACTGTGAGTCTGACTTTAATATGTTTATTTAGGCATATTGAACATATATTTTTTCTATACGATGTTCCCATTATCTATAGTTCCAATAGTGTAATATCTGTTCGAATTCTGCTATTGTTTTTATCTTTTAATTTTCATCATAAAGGTTTGTTTCATGGTATGTTTTGTAGAATCTGACTGTCAAAACAAATTCCTTGGAATTATATCCCTGAAAATTCTTTCAGTATTGCTTTTAAATTATTGTGCAAAGGAATTTCATTCATTTTTACCAACCTCCTGGTGAACAGATTTGGAGATTGTATGTTGGTACCATGTACGTTGTGTGAATTATACTCATATATATGTATAATAGTGGGTTTGTGGTTTGGAATGCTCTTGAGACAAATTAGGCTGAAATATCTATGTTTGTACTGTACAGGATAAAGTATTTTCCATTTTCGGAACACTAACGCTATTTTCTTTAAGAGAGATCTTGAATTTACAAAGAATCTCATATTGATTGGCTCATCATTTTGGAACACCACCAAGCTTTATCTTTTGTCTTCTTCAAACATATGACCCATAAACTTTGAACTCCAGTACCCCAGACGTTTGTAAATTCTCTAAATAGTGAAAGTGGCTTCTAAGCTTGTTAACTGTCCCTTACTCATTCTTTTTAATATCAGTACTTCAATTAATTTGCTGCTAGCTTACAAAGAACTTTAGGAGTAAATTTTATTTTTTCTGGATCTTTTTACGTGTTCTGTATTTGGAGAATGTCTCTAAATACACAAATTCTGTCATAATTTATGCAAGTAGAATTTATGTGGGGAGTAGAATCCAAAATAATGTTTTATATTTTAAAACATGTTCATCCAAAACTTGTCCGTTTGTAACCGTTTTTTAATTTCTTGGCGTAAAGTTGTCTACTTTATTGTTATTAGTTTTGAATCTACAGTGATCACAAAATTTTATGCCTTTATGTTATTAATATTGTTTGTTCCTTTTCTATTTTTCTTAGTCTTATAATTTCTTATTCAATTAAATTTTATTGACAAACACTATTTGATTTTTTGTTTTGTTTTATCGTTTTATAGTGTTTATTCAGATTTCATCATCTACCATGTATCTTCTTTGGTTGACTCTGTTCTTTTTTAAGTTTTTATCTTCAAATGTTTATCTTATTAAAGTTAACACATTTTGTTTTTAAATATAAGACATTATGAATATAAACTTTGAATTTATTTAAATATGTTTATTCAATATAAGACATTATGAATATAAATTTTCTCTTAGGTTCTACATTAGTGGCACACATACTTAAAGTGCCACTTTCTAGTTTCCAAATATAGTGCAGTGCGTTTATTGACTGAGTTTGTATAAATAATTTATAATTTTATCATATTACATTCAGGTAACATATTCTTATAGTATAGGTTATTTGATTTTGAGACTTTATTTTTGTATTATTGCACAGACAATAAGTAAATATGTAATTATTAATTGCAGGTATCTGTGTTTTATTTCAATCATACACATATTTTTCTTTGATATTTTGCATATTATTTTTTTTCCAGTTTGCTTTATTTATCCATAAGAAAGTTTTCTGGTGCAGCCACTTTGGAAAACAGTATGGAAGTTCATCAAAAAGTGAAAGGTAGAACTGCCCTATTATCCAATAATTGCACTACTGGGTATTTACCCAAAGGATGAAAAATGCAATTCAAAGGGATACATGCACCCTGTTGTTTATAGCAGCATTATCTACAATAGCCAAATTATGGAAACAGCCCATGCCCATTGATTGATGAACGGATAATATATATATACAATGGAATATTACTCAGCCATAAAAAAGAATGAAATCTTATCATTTGCAATGACATGGATGGAGCTAGAAAGTATGCTAAGTGAAATAAGTCAGTAAGAGAGACAAATACTCTCTGATTTCACTCCAATATGGAATTTAAGAAACAAATGAGCAAAGAGGGAAAAAAAAAGAGAGGCAAACCACGAAACAGACTCTTAACTATAGGGAACAAACTGATGGTTATGGGGGGGGGGGTGGATGGAAGGAGGCGATGGGTGAAATAGATGTTGGAAATTAAGGAGGCATACCTTGTATGGAGGTGTTGAATCAGTATATTGTACATCTGAAACTAATATTACACTATATGCTGACTAATTAGAATTTAAATAGAAACTTTTAAAAAAGAGAAGTTTATTAATATCTCCATTAATATGTTTGGGATTTGGGAATTTTTTATTAGTTTACTATTTAAAATATTTTCGGGGCGCCTGGGTGGCGCAGTCGGTTAAGCGTCCGACTTCAGCCAGGTCACGATCTCGCAGTCTGTGAGTTCGAGCCCCGCGTCAGGCTCTGGGCTGATGGCTCGGAGCCTGGAGCCTGTTTCCGATTCTGTGTCTCCCTCTCTCTCTGCCCCTCCCCCGTTCATGCTCTGTCTCTCTCTGTCCCAAAAATAAATAAACGTTGAAAAAAAAATTTAAAATATTTTGAGTGCACATTCTTTTTTCTAATGTTTATTTATTTTTGAGAGAGAGAGAGAGAGACAGAATGTGAGGGGGAGGGGCAGAGAGAGAGACACACACAGAATCTGAAGCAGGCTCCAGGCTCCAAGCTGTCAGCGCAGAGCCTGATGCAGGGCTTGAACCCACAAACCTCGAGATCATGACCTGAGCCAAAGTTGGTCGCTTGAACTAACTGAGCCACCCAGGTGCTCCAAATGATTCCCTTTCTGAGCTGAGTCACACTAAGATGAGACTCTGGAATTTGAAAAGCAGGGAGGAAGATGATACTGTCTGGAATCCCTTACTCCCCCTTCTTTCGCTCAGCTCCCCACAAGCATCAATCGTTAGGAAAACTGGAAAGATTTTGAAATTGCTGAAGGTGTGTCTGTTATAACTAATCCTAACCAGTAAGCTGTGGAAGTCCAATTTCCCAGGCAAAGGGTTCAGAGCACAAATGTGAAAGCATATACACATGAATGCAGACATATGTTTACCCAAGAAATGTCAAGAATATTCTTAGCATCATTATTCATAACAGCCCCAAATTGGAAATAACACAGACGTCAGTTCACAGTAAAGCTTTCAAGTTTCAAAGAAACAATATTCATCCTAAGGATCTATGAATTTAAGGTTGTGCACTCAAGGGGCTTTAGCGCTCTGTCTCTGTCTCTCAAAAATTAATAAACATTAAAAAAATTTTTTTAAAGAGAAAGGGAATCACTTCTCACCTATCTGTTTATCTGCTTACCTCCCCCTATTGCCCTACATCCATCAGGAGAGTGAAATCTTAGTGGTTCACAGAGGAACTGATCTTCTCCAGAAAGAGACTACAGCAGGTGTCCTGATCCTTCAGAATCTTGCCAGATAATATAGACAAGGGTCGTGTGGCACATCTGAGAGTGGATTCTGCTTTAATCATGTTATTTATTTCCTGTGTCTTAAAATGCTTTGACATCCGGTAGCCTGGAAAGATTGCCTATCCCCAAGCCAGGTATTTCCTAGAAGTAGTAAACAGCTCCTCTCAGGGTATACTTTTCATGTGCAAACCAACAAATCCAAAGAGCCCGTCCCCAAATACTTCCTTTATCTAATTTTCACACATGAAGACAATATTTCCCCTGCCCTGGAGCACCTGGTGGCTCATTTGGTTGAGCACTCTTGAGGAGTCTTGAGGAGGTATCTAAATATTATAATCCCAGGATTGTGGGATTGAGCCCTGCATTAGGCTCCGCTTTGAGTTTGGAGTCTGCTTGGGAGACTCTCTCTCTCCCTCTACCCATCTCCCCCACTCACACTTTCTCTCTCTTTCTCAAAAACAGAAAAAAAAAAAAAAATATATATATATATATATATATATATATATATATATATATATACATATATATGCCCTAAAATAATCACACCCTGCCCGAAAATCACAGTAGGTTAGGTATAGGCAACTAAACCATCCCTATAGCCCAGAGCACAATGAAACTGTCAAACTACCCAATTCTAACCTTGCTCAGACTTGCCTACCCTGCTTTGACCATTCCTTCCCATGGAAACTGTAATAGAGGCTCTGGGCTATGCTCTCCCTTCGCTCTTTCTGGGTAACCCTGGTACTTACCAACGTAACCTTGCATGACACAGTACGCCCTTGGAAATGTAGGTAATAAACACCCCTTTCAAAGGCAGCTCTCTCCATGTCTGTCACCTTACTATAGCTGACTAAGCCAACAACAGGTATATTTTAAAACAGATTCTTAGGATGTGAGACTTGGAAGGATAAAATATACTCGGATCAAGTCATATTTATGGCTATGACCACCCCAGCTGTGGGTTCAGGAATTAATGCGTTACCTTGAGACTGTGGGAGTCGCTCTACCAGTTTGCCAGACTGGTTTATTGAATCAAGGGTTAAGTGTTGGTCTACAGTATATAAGACTGAGATTCCAGAATGTCCAAGATACATTTAAAGGAGTAAAATGAAGGTTCATGGTGATGGGAATGAAAGAGTGAATATATTACTTATGATGCCTAGCACTCCTTAAACAGGTCCCCAAGAGGCCTGAAGAACTCTCCTTTAATCAACATAAAATGCATTGAAGACGGAGGCACCTAAGACCTTGAGCAGCTCTATGATGACCATGTTTTTAGGTTGAAAATGATGGCAACAGAGACATCTATTGAAATAGGTCCCTGGATTTCATTGGGAATTGAGCTCATTAGGATTGGCGGATCCCTGGTGACAGCAATGAACTCTCAGCGGCAAGATGAGTGCAATTAACACAGTCAGCAGGAGAGGCAGAGTGTCTATGTGTGATGTGAGCTAGAGTAGTGGTTCTCAAATAGGCTTTTAAGTTAGTACCCCTTCGGGCAAGTGAGGAAAATCCCACTGCCAAGGCTTTATTTCATATCAATGAAATAAATCTCTCTCCAATAGAACCAAAACATGATTTTTTTTAAACTCACTGGATATAATCAATTTGTGGCAAATTTTGAGAACCAAAAGACGGGTAGGGATTTGTCTTGGTGGTTACTTGATTATTAGATCCACCAAAATGAATTAGATACTTACTTTCTCATGGTACTTCAAAGTATATATTATATACATATATTTTCAGGACGAATGATGAATAAAATAACAGAAGTCACCATAATAGACATTTATAGCCTCTTTCCCATTTTTCTGATACAATCCAGTTTATAGACTAGAGGCGTCAACTCAAGGAGAGCCTAGGTTTCTTAAAGTTTCCTATATCATAGATGCACGTATGTAGAAGGAATCTTTCCATAAGCATTCCATATGGTCATACACCAAAGTGTCTGCATTTTTCTGGAGAGGGGAGGCGGTATCT
Organism: Felis catus; assembly: GCF_018350175.1. NCBI lineage: Eukaryota > Metazoa > Chordata > Mammalia > Carnivora > Felidae > Felis > Felis catus. Next base: position 5,898,791 of record NC_058380.1, read on the forward strand.
AAATATCATTTTTGTTGTTCTTATATACCGACTATGGAGTGATACTACTCCCTTGAGATCTAAAATGTGATCATATTCCTCCAGTTAGAGTGAAGAATCTTGCTGGAAACTGTTTCACTTTGAAGTGGATACAGTTTGTGGTTATTTCCACAGGCTCAGAATGTTTAGTGACTACATACACTCTACAATTTAATCCTATAATGAGCTGATCTCTGCATAGGTTTCCTCATCAATGAAGTAGAGTTAATGAGGTAGGAAGGTCTAGGAAGAAGTTCTTGGACATCCACCACAGCACTACCATATTTTGGAGGGAACAGTGGAGATTAATGCCACCAACAAAAATTCAGAATTTGCTATGGTGATAGTTTCTCTATATCCCCATTTATTTCAACTCTGTGGCTGATGAAAGCCAGATGATTTTAGAAAGTAAGTCAAGAACCATGAACTTAATCCGGTAATAGTGCCATGCATGAATACGATTCCAGACGGGGTACCTTTAGTCAATTTAGCATTTTACCCACCAAGCTACTCCTTAACCAAGGGTTAATGCCTCTGTCTTCATCAATATGGAAAACCAGAAGATGCTTTGTTTCTGTAAGGGACAATTGAGCATGAGCACTGTCTTGAGAAGCTTGTATCATCTCTCCTTTATCGTAATACAATTTATTGTCATATTATAATATTTCACTGGTCTATAATAGATGACATTATGTTAATTGGAAAACTGGTGAACAGGAAATAGAAGCACATTAGATTTCTAAGCAAAAAGCATTCATAACAACCAGTGGAAAGTAGCATTTAAAAGTGAAAGAAATGTTATAAAAATGAAGTCTCTAGAGGTTTAGTAGTCTGGAGTACGTTCGAATAGCTCCTCAAAAGTGTAAAACAATTTGTTGCATCATCTTTGCTCTCCACCACATAGATGATGCAGACAGTTGGATGGACATTGTCAAATTCTGGAGGCAAGTTACAACACTCTGGACAAGCTACTCCGACGTATTTGTTGGAGCAACAGGAAGTTCTGCAGGTGATCTAGGACATGATGTAAGCTGCATTGTCCTGTGAGCCTTATGCCCCAGTAGACCCAATGGCGTTGTAGAAGTCTGTGTAGTCCAAACTCCTAGAGTTCTGGAGCGAAGCATGCTTTCTGCTGCTGCTAAGTCTTCGCCATCGAAACAAGCAGCTTCTATCTTGATACTGTGCCCTGCTACTAAATTACTGATTATGGGATGGTGAGCGACTATGTGACAGAAATTGTCCATCATTAACTGTGACAATCTGTGTGTGGTGCTATGAATGAATGGTAAAATGAATGGTAAATACAAGACTGACCAAAACAGGACCAAAAGATGTAAGCGATCTGCATGAGCAAATAGTTTACATTTGAGTGATAACTAGTCCTACTCCTCAACTCCTTGTCTGTCAAGTCTTCTTACGGCCCTATAGGGAGTTGACTATACTGAGCTAACAAAGGAGGAAAAAACTGGTTTATAGATGTGTCAGCACGGTATGGTGGGATCAGCTGGAAGTGAAAAGCTGCTCGCTTATGGCCACACTCAGGGGTCACCCTGAAAGGGTGTGGTGAGGGCAAATCCGCCCGGTGCACAGAATTTGGGGAGGTATTTTAGTTGTCTGTGTTTGATGAAGAAGGGATGTCTTGACTTTAGATTAATGCTGATTTATGGTCAACGGTTCCTTACTCAATGGTAATAGAGGACTAGGAAAGAATAGGCTGGAAAGTTGGTGATCAGGAAGTCTGGGGTAAAGGCATGTGGATGGACTTCTAGGAACAGGCACAAAATGGAGAGATACAAATGTGCACCAAGGGAGAGGAGATTAGAAGATGGATGAGAATTAGATTTGCTCCTTGAACATCTGCTTGATCATTTTTACTTTGCTTTGTGTAATGTTTTACGTATTAATTACTTTTGAAATGTGTACTTGCATTTCCCCTGTTTGTGTCTTCCCTTTGGTTAAAAGATTGTTAGTCTTTTATTGGATTTCTGTCCTCCATTTTCTAGTAACATATACATCTCACAACCTTAATCTTAAGAGAAATGTTTATGTCCCTTGACTTCTCTTGGCCATTTTGAGTTCAGTAAGCACACGAGTGAAGAAGATCCCATTTAAAATTTTGCTCTCTCTGTACTACTTTCCATACAGAAAATTGGAATACAGGAAAATAAGCACCTTTTCTTTGATTTAAAAAGTTTTCTTTGCCATGTATGCTGTAAGATTTTGCTTTCAGGAAGTAAAGCCAATTTACAAACGTACAATTCCAATCCTAAACACTTCACTATTCATGCCTTTAAATAAATTCGTATATTTCCTATGTGATTCTTATATTATTTTCACACCATGCGAGAGTAATCGTATGTTCCTTAATATTTCTAATTCCCAGTCCGTGTTCAAATTTCTCAAGTTGTCCTCAGAGCCTGTGGCAGCTGCTGTTTTTACAGTCGGGATCTCATCGAGGGGCAAGCATTGCATTGGATTACGATGGTCACATTGAATCTAGAACATCTAGGGGCTATAAAAGAACGTAGGCAGAAAAAACAGGCCACCCACCAAAGGGGAAATTACTGCATGATCAAGTCAAGAAGCGAGGGCAGAGGCCTATGGGAAATGTAGTCCAATCCAGACGGATCACCGCGCAGCACTCTGGGAACGGGTCTTCTGGGTCTTCTTCTGCGCAAGTGCCGTCCTAGCCCCGCCGCGTTTTTACGCATCTGCATCTTCCCGCGGAGCAGGTCCCAGAACTTTCTCGGTCAGGCAGGCTGGAAGGAGCACACCTGGGGTGAGGGCGCGGAGGGTCTGTGGAACCTGTGCGGAGCGTTGGGCTGGCGTGGGGGCGGTGGGTGTTACTGGAAGCCACTGGCGGGAAGTCCGGAGCCTGAGGCGCGCTCCAGGGCACGCGCTCCCCGTGGGCGGGTCTGGCCGAGCCCCGTGTGCAGTCGGTGCGCGGTGCGGGCCGAGGTGTGCGGGACCGTGTGCCGGGCACCGCCTGCATCCCGACCCGGGCAGACCTCTGCGGGCTGCGGGAAGGGAAAGCGCGTTCCCGACGTTGACAGCGAATGTGCTGGCAAGCGCGGGAGGCGGGAGGTGGGGGGGGGGGGGGGGGGAGGTCTGCGGTGGAGCCCGAGTTTGCGAGCCGCCAAGACCAGGGAGATTCCAGGTCTGTCACCTGTAACCGGGGCGAGAGAAGTAACCTCGGAAAGAGGCAGGTCTTCTGGAAATGACGATAGTAGTGAGGGTAATGTCCGCTTGTGGGCGTGTCTCGGAGAGTTAGGTAAGAGCTCACCTGTGAAGCGGTTACCCTACTGCCAGGTGCAGGTACCGGCACACGCGTTACCCCGGTGTGAAATCCGAGTCTCAGATGGGTGAGATCGTACAGTCTGCGGGGGCCAGCCAGGTGTCCACGGCGCTGTCCCTTTTGCTTCGCTTCCTGGCTTCGCTCGCGCAAGGGGTAAAGTAGTCTTACGAAGACTCTGGATAAAAATGGAGCCTGCGTCTTTTTTCTGTGCTATTTTTTTTTTTAATTTTTTTTCAACGTTTTTTATTTATTTTTGGGACAGAGAGAGACAGAGCATGAACGGGGGAGGGGCAGAGAGAGAGGGAGACACAGAATCGGAAACAGGCTCCAGGCTCCGAGCCATCAGCCCAGAGCCTAATGCGGGGCTCGAACTCACGGACCGCGAGATCGTGACCTGGCTGAAGTCGGACGCTTAACCCACTTGCGCCCATTCTGTGCTAATTTTAATGAAAGGGCAGTGCTTGATCCTTTCGTATACTCTGGTCATTAGCTGATTGTTTTTTTTAACTTGATAGAAAAAAGTTTAGAAACCTGCAGGCTTATGCCGTCACGATCACTTAAGGGACTCGTACGGACAGTCGTTGGCTCTGCACAGTCATTCCCCTCCCTTTTCCAGGGTCCAACCGCCCTATTCCTGGAGGGAGCCTCCTCTCCTTCTGGGATGCTGAGACTTTGTGGAAGTGAATTTAGAAGCCGCCGGGCAGACCAGACCCTTCACGGTCTCCCGAGAGGTGCAGAAAATGAACACATCTCAGGTGAGCCTTCGGTTCGTTCCTCACTTTGTGTTACGGTGGATTTAAGAAGCTTATAAAGAGACCATACATTTAGAAAAGTAGAAGAAGGTTTAGATCAAGTTAAACTTCACTTTTTAACACTGGTTTACACTGTTTACCATTAATTCTGATTTTTCTATATTTATTTTGAGAGAGAGCAAGCGAGGGAGGGGCAGAGAGAGGGGGAAGAGAGAGAATCCCAAGCAGGCTCCGCACTGTCAGCATAGAGCCGGATGTGGGCCTCCAACTCACAAACCGGGAGATCACGACCTGAGCGGAAACCGTGTCGGACACTTAACCGACTGAGCCACGTAGACGCTCCTCCTTCCATTATTCACCAACAATTATAGCATACCATATATTCTTGCTTTAAAGTTTTTCCATAAAGAGGACGTTTTTCCATATTGAGACTTAAAAAGCATCCTCATTTTTTACTATAGCTTCATTGTGGTCTAGTATGTAAAAGTACTGTTGGTAATTTAATCAGCCTTCTATTGAAAGACATTTGGGTTGTTTATAATTACATGATTGTAGGGGTGAAACTGTAAGCAAAAATGGTCAGAGGTTATATGCAGCTTCATTTTGTTAAATACTCTAAATGCTGTCCTCCATAGTGGTTATTATATTTGTATTCATGCCTGTGAAGTGTTTATTCATAACTGGCATATTGAGCTCCTGAGGCGCTCCATGCCCTGGTGTAATTACCACGTAAAGAAAGAGCCGACAAAGATTTCTGCCCTCGTGTAGCTTACGTTCAGGTGATGGAAGATGATTAAAAGACTTTGTTATTTGATAATCGACATAGAAGAAATGAAACAAGGAACGCGTTGTGAAGGATCGATTTTAATTTTTAATAAGTTGATCAGATACGCGTCTCTGAGAAAATATTTGGAGACAGCATTTGACAAGTGTGGGGAAAGAAGACTTGCTGGTGTCTACAGAAGAACACTTCATGCTGAGGAAACTGCCAGTGCAAGGACCCTGAGGCAGAGTGGTACCCGAGGCGTCCTGCCAACAGCAAGAACAGAGGGCCAGTATGGCTGAAGAGGTGAAAGAGGACAGATCACGTGGGGCATTGAAGGCCATCACGCTTTTCATGCATGTAATACATTTGAGATCGTCCCTGTTGTTGTGTGTGTCAGTCCCATTGCATGGCTCTGTCACAATTTGTTGATCTGTGTACCGGTTGGGACATTTGTGTTGCTCCCAGCTTCTGGCCTTGTGAATAAAGCTGCTTGAATGTTCATTTTTCAGTCTTTTTGCCTGGACACATACCTTCATTTCTCTTGAGAAAATGCTTGAGAGTGTGTGGGATCCTGGGTCTTGTAATAAGTGCATGTTTAACATCACAAGGTGCTGCTCTACTGTTTTTGAAGTGGCCATGCCATTGAGATTTCTAGATGCTGTCAATCTGCACCAGCATTTGGTATTGTCAGTTTCCGGGGGCGGTGGGGGGGAAGTAGTGGGTTTTTTGTTTGGTTTGGTATTCACTTTAAGCTGTTATGCTAGGTATGTACAGGTATTTCATTGTACCTGTATTTAATCTGGTGCCTAATGATGTTGAGTGTCATTTCATTTGCATAGTACCCTCCAGTTCCAACCACGTAGTTGGAAATGGCAAGATTTCATTCTTTTTGATTGCCGAGTAATACTCCATTGTATAGATATACCACATCTTCTTTAGCCATTCATCCATTGATGGACATTGGGCTCTTTCCATACTTTGGCTATTGTTGATAGCACTGCTATAAACATGGGGGTGCATGTGCCCCTTTGAAACAGCATACCTGAATCCCTTTGATAAATACCTAGTAGTGTGCAATTGCTGGGTTGTAGGGTAGTTCTCTTTTTAATTTTTTGAGGAACCTCCATACTGTTTTCCAGAGTGGCTGCACCAGTTTGCATTCCCACCTGCTTAATGCTGTTTTCTAAGAGCAAACATTTTTAATTGATCAATTTACAGTTTATCAAAATATCAGACTTTATGGGTTTTTTTTTTGTTGTTTCATCTAATCGAGGTCACAAATATACTCCTATGTTACCTGTTAGAAGTTTATGGTTATAGATTCCACATTTACATTTATGATCAGTTTGAGTTTAATTTTTGTTTATGATACAAGTTGTGGTTGGTTCAAGGAAACTCCTCCCTCTCCCCCCCACCCCTCCCCCCATCTTATGGAGGTTTATTATTCCGGTACCATTTATTGAGAAGAAGGTACTTTATCTCCATTGAATTGCCTTGGCACCCCTGTTGGAAGTCATTTGACTATGAATATGTCCATCTATTTCTGGACCCCATTCTGTAGTTTGTGTCTATCATTTTGCCATTACCACACTGTCTCGATTGTTGTTGATTGATTACATGCCTTGAAATCATGTAATGTGAGTTCTTCACTTTCATTCTCTTTTCAGAATTGTTTTGGATATTCTAGGTCCTGTGCTCCTCCATTTAGAATCATTCTATCTCATAAAAGCTTCTGGGATTTAGCCTATGATTGTATGGGATCTATAGATCAACTTGAGGAGAACTAACAGAACTGACATTGGAGCATACTGAGCCTTCCAATCCCTGGACACACTCTAGCTTTTCATTTCTTAGTGGTAAAGTGGGTTATAAGCTCTGAAAGGACATGATTTGTTTTTTACATTTTGGACAAATCACTGGCTCCTGTTTAAGAATTGACTCTCGTGGGGCACTGGTTGAAGCAGTGACAATTTAGGAAGCTATTCAGGTGATTCAAGTATCCATGGTGTTAAGTCAGCACTGATGATACCTCCAGGTGGTGAGAATCTGGGTATATTTTGAAGGCGAAGCAAACAGTATGAAAGTGCATGTGTCCCATAGCCTTGCAGATACTCTGCTGCTAAACACAGGACTTTTCAAAATGGGATAAAAACCTATTGCGTTTCATAGATCACTTTGGTTTGATAAACATTGTTTTATGATTGTGGTCCATTTTCACTTTTTTTTTTTTTTTGAACTATACTTTTTTTTGAGAAGTATTTGTATTTTATTGTTTTATTTTTAATTTTTTTTAATATATGAAATTTATTGTCAAATTGGTTTCCATACAACACCCAGTGCTCATCCCAAAAGATGCCCTCTTCAATGCCCATCACCTACCCTCCCCTCCCTCCCACCCCCCATCAACCCTCAGTCCTGTTTTTAAGAGTCTCATGCTTTGGCTCTTTCCCACTCTAACCTCTTTTTTTTTTTTTTCCTTCCCCTCCCCCATGGGTTTCTGTTAAGTTTCTCAGGATCCACATAAGAGTGAAAACATACAGTATCTGTCTTCCTCTGTATGGCTTATTTCACTTACCATCACACTCTCCAGTTCCATCCACGTTGCTACAAAGGGCCATATTTCATTCTTTCTCATTGCCACGTAGTACTCCATTGTATATATAAACCACAATTTCTTTATCCATTCATCAGTTGATGGACATTTAGGCTCTTTCCATAATTTGGCTATTGTTGAGAGTGCTGCTATGAACATTGGGGTACAAGTGGCCCTATGCATCAGTACTCCTGTATCCCTTGGGTAAATTCCCAGCAATGCTACTACTGGGTCATAGGGTAGGTCTATTTTTAATTTTTTGAGGAACCTCCACACTGTTTTCCAGAGTGGCTGCACCAGTTTGCATTCCCACCAACAGTGCAAGAGGGTCCCCATTTCTCCACATCCTCTCCAGCATCTGTAGTCTCCTGATTTGTTCATTTTGGCCACTCTGACTGGCGTGAGGTGATATCTGAGTGTGGTTTTGATTTGTATTTCCCTGATGAGGAGCGACGTTGAGCATCTTTTCATGTGCCTGTTGGCCATCCGGATGTCTTCTTTAGAGAAGTGTCTATTCATGTTTTCTGCCCATTTCTTCACTGGATTATTTGTTTTTGGGTGTGGAGTTTGGTGAGCTCTTTATAGATTTTGGATACTAGCCCTTTGTCCGATATGTCATTTGCAAATATCTTTTCCCATTCCGTTGGTTGCCTTTTAGTTTTGTTGATTGTTTCCTTTGCTGTGCAGAAGCTTTTTATCTTCGTGAGGTCCCAATAGTTCATTTTTGCTTTTAATTCCCTTGCCTTTGGGGATGTGTCAAGTAATAAATTGCTGCGGCTGAGGTCAGAGAGGTCTTTTTCTGCTTTCTCCTCTAGGGTTTTGATGGTTTCCTGTCTCACATTCAGGTCCTTTATCCATTTTGAGTTTATTTTTGTGAATGGTGTGAGAAAGTGGTCTAGTTTCAACCTTCTGCATGTTGCTGCCCAGTTCTCCCAGCACCATTTGTTAAAGAGACTGTCTTTTTTCCATTGGATATTCTTTCCTGCTTTGTCAAAGATGAGTTGGCCATACTTTTGTGGGTCTAGTTCTGGGGTTTCTATTCTATTCCATTGATCTATGTGTCTGTTTTTGTGCCAGTACCATGCTGTCTTGATGATTACAGCTTTGTAGTAGAGGCTAAAGTCTGGGATTGTGATGCCTCCTGCTTTGGTCTTCTTCTTCAAAATTACTTTGGCACTTCGAAGTCTTTTGTGGTTCCATATGAATTTTAGGATTGCTTGTTCTAGCTTCGAGAAGAATGCTGGTGCAATTTTGATTGGGATTGCATTGAATGTGTAGATAGCTTTGGGTAGTATTGACATTTTGACAATATTTATTCTTCCAACCCATTAGCATGGAATGTTTTTTCCATTTCTTTATATCTTCTTCAGTTTCCTTCATAAGCTTTCTATAGTTTTCAGCATACAGATCTTGTACATCTTTGGTTAGATTTATCCCTAGGTATTTTATGCTTCTTGGTGCAATTGTGAATGGGATCAGTTTCTTTATTTGTCTTTCTGTTGCTTCATTCTTAGTGTATAAGAATGCAACTGATTTCTGTACATTGATTTTGTATCCTGCAACTTTGCTGAATTCATGTATCAGTTCTAGCAGACTTTTGGTGGAGTCTCTCCGATTTTCCATGTATAATATCATGTCATCTGCAAAAAATGAAAGCTTGACTTCATCTTTGCCAATTTTGATGCCTTTGATTTCCTTTTGTTGTCTGATGGCTGATGCTAGAAGTTCCAACACTGTGTTAAACAACAGCGATGAGAGTGGACATCCCTGTCGTGTTCCTGATCTCAGGGGGAAAGCTCTCAGTTTTTCCCCATTGAGGATGATATTCGCTGTGGGCTTTTCATAAATGGCTTTTATTATATTTAAGTATGTTCCTTCTATCCCGACTTTCTCGAGGGTTCTTATTAAGAAAGGGTGCTGAATTTTGTCAAATGCTTTTTCTGCATCGATTGACAGGATCATATGGTTCTTATCTTTTCTTTTATTAATGTAATGTATCACATTGATTGATTTGCGAATGTTGAACCAGCCCTGCATCCCAGGAATGAATCCCACTTGATCATGATGAATAATTCTTTTTATATGCTGTTGAATTCGATTTGCTAGTATCTTATTGAGAACTTTTGCATCCATATTCATCAGGGATATTGGCCTGTAGTTCTCTTTTTTTTACTGGGTCTCTGTCTGGTTTAGGAATCAAAGTAATACCGGCTTCATAGAATGAATCTGGAAGTTTTCCTTCCCTTTCTATTTTTTGGAATAGCTTGAGAAGGATAGGTATTACCTCTGCTTTAAATCTCTGGTAGAATTCCCCAGGGAAGCCATCTGGTCCTGGACTCTTATTTATTGGGAGATTTTTGATAACTGATTCAATTTCTTTGCTGGTTATGGGTCTGTTCAAGCTATTTCCTCCTGTTACAGTTTTGGAAGTGTGTGGGTCTTTAGGAATTTGTCCATTTCTTCCAGGTTGTCCAGTTTGTTAGCATATAATTTTTCATAGTATTCCCTGATAGTTGCTTGTATTTCTGAGGGATTGGTTGTAATAATTCCATTTTCATTCATGATTTTATCTATTTGGGTCATCTCCCTTTTCTTTTTGAGAAGCATGGCTAGAGGTTTGTCAATTTTGTTTATTTTTTCAAAAAACCAACTCTTGGTTTCATTGATCTGCTCTACAGTTTTTTTAGATTCTATTTTGTTTATTTCTGCTCTGATCTTTATTATTTCTCTTCTTCTGCTGGATTTGGGGTGTCTTTGCTGCTCTGCTTCTGTTTCCTTTAGGTGTGCTGTTAGATTTTATATTTGGGATTTTTCTTGTTTCTTGAGATAGGACTGGATCACAATGTATTGTCCTCTCAGGACTGCCTTCGCTGCATCCCAAAGTGTTTGGATTGTTGTATTTTCATTTTCGTTTGTTTCCATATATTTTTTATTTTCTTCTCTAATTGCCTGGTTGACCCATTCATTCTTTAGTAGGGTGTTCTTTAACCTCCATGCTTTTGGAGGTTTTCCAGACTTTTTCCTGTGGTTGATTTCAAGCTTCATAGCATTGTGGTCCGAAAGTATGCATGGCATGATCTCAATTCTTGTATACTTATGTAGGGCTGTTTTGTGACCCAGTAAGTGATCTATCTTGGAGAATGTTCCATGTGCACTCGAGAAGAAAGTATATTCTGTTGCTTTGGGATGCAGAGTTCTAAATATATCTGTCAAGTCCATCTGATCCCATGTATCATTCAGGGCCCTTGTTTCTTTATTGACCATGTGTCTAGATGATCTATCCATTGTTGTAAGTGGGGTATTAAAGTCCCCAGCAATTACCACATTCTTGTCAATAAGGTTGCTTATGTTTGTGAGTAATTGTTTTATATATTTGGGGGCTCCCGTATTTGGCGCATAGACATTTATAATTGTTAGCTCTTCTTGATGGATAGACCCTGTAATTATTATATAATGCCCTTCTTTATATCTTGTTACAGCCTTTAATTTAAAGTCTAGTTTGTCTGATGTAAGTATGGCTACTCCAGCTGTCTTTTGACTTCCAGTAGCGTGATAAATAGTTCTCCATCCCCTCACTCTCAATCTGAAGGTGTCCTCAGGTCTAAAATGAGTCTCTTGTAGACAGCAGATAGATGGGTCTTGTTTTTTTATCCATTCTGATACCCTATGTCTTTTGGTTGGCGCATTTAGTCCATTTATGTTCAGTTATTATAGAAAGATATGGGTTTAGAGTCATTGTGATGTCCGTAGGTTTCATGCTTGTAGCGATGTCTCTGGTACTTTGTCTCACAGGATCCCCCTTAGGATTTCTTGTAGGGCTGGTTTAGTGGTGATGAATTCCTTCAGTTTTTGTTTGTTTGGAAAGACATTTATCTCTCTACTCTAAATGACAGATTTGCTGGATAGAGGATTCTCGGCTGCATATTTTTTCTGTTCATCACATTGAAGATTTCCTGCCATTCCTTTCTGGCCTGCCAAGTTTCAGTAGAGAGATCCATCACGAGTCTTATCGGTCTCCCTTTATATGTTAGAGCACGTTTATCCCTAGCTGCTTTCAGAATTTTCTCTTTATCCTTGTATTTTGCCAGTTTGACTATGATATGTCTTGCAGAAGATCGATTCAAGTTATGTCTGAAGGGAGTTCTCTGTGCCTCTTGGATTTCAGTGCCTTTTTCCTTGCCCAGATCAGGGAAGTTCTCAGCTATGATTTCTTCAAGTATACCTTCAGCACCTTTCCCTCTCTCTTCCTCCTCTGGAATAACAATTATGCGTAGATTATTTCTCTTTAGTGCATCACTTAGTTCTCTAATTTTCCCTTCATACTCCTGGATTTTTTTATCTCTCTTCTTCTCAGCTTCTTCTTTTTCCATAATTTTATCTTCTAGTTCACCTATTCTCTCCTCTGCCTCTTCAATCCGAGCTGTGGTCATGTCCATTTTTTTTTTTTTTTTTTTTTTTTTGCAGCTCATTAATAGCATTTTTTAGCTCCTCCTGGCTGTTCCTTAGTCCCTTGATCTCTGTAGCAATAGATTCTCTGCTGTCCTCTATATGTTTTCAAGCCCAGTGATTAATTTTATGACTATTATTTTATATTCACTTTCTGTTATATTGTTTAAATCATTTTTGATCAGTCCGTTAGCTGTCACTACTTCCTGGAGTTTCTTTTGAGGGGAATTCTTCCGTTTCATTATTTTGGATAGTCCCTGGAGTGGTGCGGAACTGCAGGGCACTTCCCCTGTACTGTCTTGAATAACTTGTGTTAGTGGGCGGGGCTGCAGTTAGACCTGTCTGTCCCCAGCCCACCGCTGGGGCCACAGTCAGACTAGTGTGTACCTTCTCTTCCCCTCTCCCAGGGGCAGGACTCACTGTGGAGTGGTGTGGCCTCTGTCTGGGCTACTTGCACACTGCCAGGCTTGTGGTGCTGGGGATCTGGCGTATTAGCTGGGGTGGATCGGCAAGGTGCACAGGGGTGGGAGGGGAAGGCTCAGCTCGCTTATCCTTCGGTGATCCGCTTCGGGAGGGGCCCTGAGGCACCTGGAGGGAGTCAGACTCGCCAGAGGGATGGATCCACAGAAGCACAGCATTGGGTGTTTGCATGGCGCAAGCAAGGTCCCTGACAGGAACTGGTCCCCTTTGGGATTTTGGCTGGGGGATGGGCGAGGGAGATGGCGCTGGCGAGCGCCTTTGTTCCCCGACGAGCTGAGCTCTGTCCTCCGGGGCTCAACAACTCTCCCTCCCGTTGTCCTCCAGCCCTCCCGTTCTCTGAGCAGAGCTGTTAGCTTATAACCTTCCAGATGTCAAGTCCCTCTTGCTGTGGGAACACACTCCGTCTGGCCCCTCCGCTTTTGCAAGCCAGACTCGGGGGCTCTGCTTGGCCGGCAGGCCGCCCCTCTGACCCGGCTCCCTCCCGCCATTCCGTGTAGCACGCACCGCATCTCCGCCCTTCCTACCCTCTTCCACGGACCTCTCGTCTATGCTTGGCTCCTGAGAATCCATTCTGCTAGTGTTCTGGTGATTTTCTGGGTTATTTAGGCAGGTGTGGGTGGAACCTAAGTGATCTGCAGGACGCGGTGAGCCCAGCGTCTTCCTATGCCGCCATCTTCCTGAACTATATATTCTTTACTCTGATTCTATTTTGTGTTTTGAGCTTTTACTTATATTTTGAGATTTATCTTTTCCTGTGATGTGGACTACAAATTTTTCTCTAATATTTATGTTTTGGTGAAGTTAATAACCAAAACTTTTTTTTTTTATGTTTATTTATTTTGTGAGAGAGAGAGAGCAAGCCAGGGAGGGGGCAGCGAGAAAGATGTCCTGATATGGGCCATATCATTGTTTTTTCATTTGCAAATATTTTCTTCCATTTAGTAAGTTGCCTTTTCATTTTGATGATGGTTTCTTTGCAGTGCAGAAGCTTTTGATGTAGGCCCGCTTGTTTATTTTTGCCAAAAGTCATCACCAACACTGATGTCAAGAAGCTTAACCCTATGTTTTTTTCTAGGAGTTTTATGGCTTCAGGTCTTACATTCAAGTGTTTAATCCATTTTGATTTGATTTTTGTGTATGGTGGATAGTGGTCCAGTTTTATTTTTTTGCATGTGGCTGCCCAGTTTTCCCAACACTTTAATTGAAGTGACTGTTCTTTTCCCATTGTATAGTCTTATGTCTTTTGTCATTAATTACTTGGCTATATTTGTGTCATTTACTTTTGGACTCTCTATTCTGTTCCCTTGGTCAGTGGGTCTGTTTTTATGCCAATACCATACTGTTTTGATTACTGTAGCTTTGTAAGATAGTTTGAAATCAGGAAGTGTGATATCTCCAGCTTTGTTCTTCTTTCATAAGATTGATTTCGCTATTGCAGATCTTGTGTGGTTCCATACAGATTTTAGGATATTTTTTAACAATGTTAATTTTCCCAGTCCAGGAGCATGGACTATCTTTCCACTTAATTCATGTCTTTCTAAATTACTTTCATCAATGACTTACAGTTTCTATTGTACAAATCTTTCACCTCCTTGGTTAAATTTACTACTAGGTTTTCTTTTTGATGAAATTATAAGTGGGATTATATTCTTAATTTCTCTTTCTGATAGTGCATTGTGTTGTATAGAAAGCCATTGATTTTTGAATATTGATTTTATATACTGCAGCCTTACCGTATTTATTAGTTTTGTCAGTTTTAAGGTGTAGTGTTTAGGGCTTTCTATATCTAATATTATGTCACCTGTAAATAGAGACTTTTAGTTTTTCCTTTACCATTTGGATTCCTTTTTTGTTTGTTTTTCTTATTTAATTGCTTTGGCCAGGGTTTCCAGTAGTATGTTGAATAAAAGTGGCAAGACAGACATCCTTGTCTTGTTCCTGATCTCAGAGGAAAAGTTTTCAACTTTCCCCATTGAGTGTGATGTTAGCTGTAGGTTTGTTGTATATAGCCTTTATTATGTGGTGATGTGTTCCCTTTCTACCCACTTTGTTGAGTTTTTATCATGAGTAGGTGTTAGATTTTGTCAAATGCTTTTTCTGCCTCCATTGAAATGAACATATGATTTTTATTTTTCATTTTGTCACTTGGTATATCACATGGATTGATTTGTGGATGTTGAACCATCCTTGCATCCCTAGAATAAGTTCCACTTGATCATGGTGTCTGATCCTTTTTTAATGTATTGCTGAATTGGGTTTACCAATTTTGTTGAGAATTTTGCATCTGTGTTCATCAAGGATATTGGCCTGTAATTTTCTTACAGTGTGCTTGTCTGTCTTGGTATCAGGAATGCTGGCTTTGTAAAATAAGCTCCAAAGTATTCCCTCCTCTTGTGATTTGGACGAGTATGAGAAAATTTGGTATTAATTCTTCTTTAAGTGATTAGTAAAATTCACCAGTGAAGCCATCTGGTCCTGGACTTTTGCTACAGATTTGTCTATTTCGTTTTTCTTTATGAAGACCAGCTCTTAGTTTTATTGGTCTTTTCTATTGTCTTTTTGTTTTCCATTTTATTTACTTCTGCTCTGGTATTTTTTATTACCCTCCGGCTAATAACTTTGGACATAGTTTTGGACTTATTTTTCTAGTTCCTCTAAGTGCAAAGTAAGATTGCTTATATGAGATCTTCCTGTTTATTAATGTAAACATTTATTGCCATGAATTCCCCTCTTGCTACTGCTTTTGCCATGTGTCTTAAATTTAAAATTTTTTTAAATGTTTATTTATTTTTGAGACACAGAGAGACAGAGCATGAACGGGGGAGAGTCAGAGAGAGAGGGAGACACAGAATCTGAAACAAGCTCCAGGCTCTGAGCAGTCAGCACAGAGCCCAACGCGGGGCTCGAACTCACAGACCGCGAGATCATGACCTGAGCCGAAGTCAGTCGCTTAACCGACTGAGCCACCCAGGCGCCCCTCTTAAATGTACTGAATTTCCATTTTCATTTTTCTCAGGATATTTTTGATTTCTCATTTCATTTCTCTCACCCTTTGGTTGGTTGGTAACATGTGATTTAATAACCACATATTTGTGCATTGTCTAGAGTAATTGCAATTTATTTCTGATTTTATACCATTGTGGTTAGAGAAAATGCTTAATATGATTTCAGTCTTCTTAACTTTATTAAGATTTGTTTTGTGGCCTGGAGATATATTCTGGAGAATGTTTCAAGTCTACTTAAGAAGAATGTGTATTTTGCTGCTTTTGGATGGCAAGTTTTGTAAATGTCTATTAAATCCATCTGGTATAACACGTAGTTTAAGTCTTATGTTTCCTTATTGATTTTCTTTCTGGATGATCTGTTCATCGTTGCAAGTGGTTATTGAAGTTCCAAACTATAACTGTATTCGTATCTATTTCTACCTTCAGATCTGTTAATTTCTGGATATCATTAGGCGTTCCTATGTTGGGCAGCATAAATATTTACAAATGTTACATCATTTTCTTAGAATGACCTCTTATCATTGTATAATTATCTTCGTTTCTTGTTACAGTTTTTGTCTTGAAGTCTATTTTGTTTGTTGTAAGTATAGGTATCCTCATTTTCTTTGTTTTAAATTTTTTTTAAATGTTGATTCATTTTTGAGAGACAGACCATGAGTGGGGGAGGGGCAAAGAGAGAGACACAGAATCTGAAGCACGCTCTAGTCTCCAAGCTGTCAGCACAGAACCTGACACGGGGCTCAAACCCACGGACTGTGAGATCATGACCTGCACTGAAGTCCAACGCTTAACTGACCTATCTTTGTTTTCTTTTTAATTCGATTTTCATGGAATATCTTTTTGTATCCCTTCACTATGAGTCTGTGTGTCCTTAAAGCTAAAGTGAGTCTTTTGTAGGCAGCATGTAGTTGTAACTTAAAAAAAAAAAAAACAAAAAATCTATTTAGCCTGTCTCTCTTGATTAGAGAATTTAGTCCATTTACATTAAAATCATTTGTGATAGCTAATGTCTTTTCTATTGCCATTTGTTCATTGTTTTCTGGCTTTTGGTAATTCCTTTGTTCCTTTCTTCTTTTTGTCCCTTTCTTGTGATTTGGTGATATTCTGTGATGGTACAAGTTGATTTATCTTTTGGTTTTCTACTAAAAGTAGTAAATAACTTTATCGTCAGTAGCACTGCTGTAAACAGTGGAGTGCACGTACCCCTTTGAAACAGCATACCTGTATCCTTTGGATAAATTCCTAGTAGTGCAATTTCTGGGTCGTAGGGTAGTTCTATTTTTAATTTTTTGAGGAAACTTCCTAGTGTTTTCCAGAGTGGCTGCATCAGTTTGCCTTCCCACCAACAGTGCAAGAGGGTTACCCTTTCTCCACATCCTTGCCAATATCTGTTGTTTCCTGAGTTGTTAATTTTAGCCATTCTGATAGGTGTGAGGTGGTATCTCATCATGATTTTGATTTGTATTTCCCTGATGATGTGTTGAGCATTTTTTCTTGTGTCTGTTAGCTATCTAAAAGATGTCTTCTTTTAAAAAGTGTCTATTCATGTCTTCTGCCCATTGCTTTAGTGGATTATTTGTTGTTTAGGAGTTGAGTTTGGTAAATTCTTTATAGATTTTGGATACTAATCCTTTATCAGATAATGTCCTTTACAAATATCTTCTCCCATTAAGTCAGTTGCCTTTTAGTTTTGCTGATTGTTTCCTTTGCTGTGTAGAAGCTTTTTTGATGAGGTACCAATAGTTCATTTTTGCTTTTGTTTCCCTTGTCTCTAGAGACATGTCAAGTAAGAAGTTGCCGTGGCTGGGGTCAAAGAGGTTGTTGCCAGTTTCTCCTCTAAGATTTTGATGGCTTCCTATCTTACGTCTAGGTCTCTCATCAATTTTGAGTTTATTTTTGTGTATGGTGTAAGAAAGTGGTCCAGGTTCATTTTTCTGCATGTCGGTGTCCCGTTTTCCCAGCATCATTTGTTGAAGAGACTGTCTTTTTTCCATTGGATATTCTTTCCCGCTTTGTCAAAGATTAGTTGGCCATATGTTGGTGGGTCCATTTCTGGGCTCTCTATTCTGTTCCACTGATCTGTGTGTCTGTTTTTGTGCCAGTACCATACTCTCTTGATGATTACAGCTTTGTAATACGGGTTAAAGTCCAGGATTGTGATGCTTCCAGCTTTGGTTTTTCTTTTTCAGGATTGTTTTGGCTATTCGGGGTCTTTTGTGGTTCCATACAAATTTTAGGATTGTTTGTTCCAGCTCTGTGAAGACTGCTGGTGTTATTTTGATAAGGATTGCATTGAATATGTAGATTGCTTAGAGTAGTATCAACCCTTTAACAATGTTCTTCCAATCCATGAGCATGGAATGTTTTTCCATTTTTGTGTGTGTGTCTTCAATTTCTTTCATAAGCTTTCTATAGTTTTCAGCATACAGATCTTTTACCTTTTGATTAGGTTTATTCCTAGGTATTTTATGGTTTTTCGTGCAATTGTGAATGGGATCGATTCCTTAATTTCTCTTTCTGCTGCTTCGTTATCGGTGTATAGAAACGCAACCGATTTCTGTACATTGATTTTTATAACCTGCAGCTTTGCTGAATTCATGGTTCTAGCAGTTTTTTGGTGGAGGCTTTTGGGTTTTCCACATAGACTATCATGTTGTCGCTGAAGGGATACTGTCTATTATTTACCTTCAGGAATTCAGTTACATTTCCCAGTCTCATTGGCAGTGTTCCCTGTCTTCCTTTGTTGTACATTTATAGTAGGTTTTGTATTTCACCTGAGTGTGTTTAGGAGACGGGATGTAAATGCATATGTTTTGTCCATTATCTTGAACTAGAGCAATCACACATGCCTGAAATGGTCACTTAATTTCAAATAGTCTATTTTGTCCGTTTTCTCTTGACACCAGTAATAAACTTTTCCTCTGACTTCTTTGTTTATTCTTTTTCTGGTAAATATTGGTGTTCTCTCAAATTTAGTTTTGGACCTTTTCTCCCCTCAGTTTGTATGTCCTGTCTGAGCCAGTGGATTCTGTTTTATGATTTCAGTTATCACGTTAATGGCTAATGTCCCTTAAATCTTTATCTTCATTGTAGATTTCATGTGCTTCATAATCATATAATTATGCAGTGGATAATTTTTCTGTGTGTCCACACATTTTGAGTACAACATAAACATACCCAACCTCTTTTTCCAGTCTCCATATGTGGCATCAGCACCTGGCCCTCTGGTTACGCTCCTTCTCTGCATAACTGACCAAGAAGGTAGTGTTTCTTTCTCTCCAAGAATTAGTTTCTGGTGCTTCATTCCCACTGCTTTGCCTTCGTATAGATGGGTTGCTCTTGAATTGATCTCTTTGGTTTTGCTGCTTAAAACATACCCCACTCTTCCTCTAGATCACGTTTTCTAAAATAAATATGTAGATATGTGTGCACATATCCAGGGCTTACATAGGTCTCTTCATTGGTTCCCCATTACCCTAGCAGAAGACTCTGAGTGGGAGTGTTGTATACCCTAGAGAGGCTCAGGACAGAACCTTGGATATAGGATAAAATATAGGAAGATTTTCTTTTAGTTACTTTATGTAAAAGAAAAGCAAAATACTAAGCATTACAAATATCAAATTTACAGATGGTGCATGTATATAACTTGTAAGTAATTACAGGTGAATCAGGGCATGAGAATATTTGTATTCATTGAGTGGTATCCCCAAAATGGAAGACAGAGTTAGGGCCATGACAGGCATCCTTTGTAACATTTTGTTTTAACCTCTACTTAATTAGTTCCAAAAGGTATTTTCCATGTCAGCAGGTTTCTAAGTATAATTTGATTTTCACCACCTAAATCATGATATAGAATATTTACACCACTCTAAAATGTTTTGTGTCCTGATGCAGCCATTTCCCTCCTTCCTCCCTTCAACCACTGATCTGTTCTCTATTGTAATTGTTTTTGCCTTTTCTGGATTCTCATATAAATGGAATCATACAATATATACTATTTTTTCATTCACTTCTTTCACTGAAAATAATTATTTTAGGATTCATGCATATTTTGTGTGTTAGTTTATTCTTTTCTTTTCTAATTTTTTTTTAATGTTTTATTTACTTTTGAGAGATACAGAGTGCGAGCAGAGGAGGGGCAGAGAGAGAGGGAAACACAGAATCCGAAGCGGACTCCAGGCTCCAAGCTGTCAGCACAGAGCCTGATGCGGGACTGGAACTCATGAACCACAAGATCATGACCTGAGCCGAAGTCGGATGCTTAACTGATCGAGCCACCCAGGCATCTCAGTTTATTCTTTATATTAGTGAGCGTGTCCTTTCGAATAGATACTGTTGTTTCAAATTTGATGCTATTGTTTCAGGTTTTTGTGCAGACATATGTTTTCATTTCTCTTGTGTGAATACCTAGGAGTGGTTTTCCTAGGTATTATGACAAAGGTATTTGTAACTTTTATAAGTAGCTGCCAAATGGTTCCAGAATGACTATGCTCTTTTCATGCCCATTAGCAACATACCAGAGTTCTAGCTAATCCACAGTCTCACCTACACTTGGTTTTGTAAGTCTGAACGATTTTAACCAGCTCAGTTGGAGCCAGGTTATATCTTACTGGACTTTAATTTATAATTCCTTGGTATTGTGGTCATCTTTTCATGTGCATTTTGGTTATTTGCGTATCTTTCTGTTCAAACCTTCAGCTCATTTTCTTTTTTTATCTTTTTTTTTGGGGGGGGGTCTTATTGAGTTGAAAGAATATATAGTAGAGATGACCGTTATAAGATAAATGTTTTCTAAACTTTCTTTCCACATCTATGGCTTGCCTTTTTCTTAACAGTATCTTTTGGAAGACAAAAAATTTCATCTTGGGAGTCCTACCATTTTGGCTTCTTTTATATCTACTGCTCTTTTCCCCTCTATCTAAGACATCCTTGGCTAACAAAAGGTCAGTGAGTTTTCTGCTATGTTTAGGTTTTATGTTTCCCAATTTTCTATATGGTGTTAAGGACAGTTGTTCTGCTTTTATGTGTCTGGTGGTCCCTCCAACAGCACTATTGGCTGTAGAGGTTATTCTTTCCCTATTGAATTGCCTTGACAGTTTGTCCAAATTAAATTGACCATATGTAGTCATGTTTATTTCTGGAATACATCCTGTTTCATTGAACCTACTGTCTATGATAACATCATGCTGTTTTCATCAATATACCTGTGTGTTAACTCTTGACATAAGTTAAGGTGAATGTTCTAACTATAACTTTTTTCCAAAATTATATTAATAGTTATTTCTTTGCCTTTCCACATAAATATTAGAAGTCATTTTCTCTTAAAACATTGCTGAGATTATGATCAGGATTGCCCTGAATCTATAGCTGTCTCCTTTCATTTGGCTTTTTAAACTTTCCTCTGTAGTATTTCTTTTCATCTTAATTATGTGATTAGATTTATTCATGGCTTTCATGATTTTAATCTTATTTTAAGTGATAGGTTTTTTAATTTCAGTTTCTAATTCTTGGGAAAATATCAAAATGCAAGTAATTTATTTGTATGAACGTTGTATCTTATGACATTATTAATCTAATTACTTGTAGTATGTTTTGAAAATTCCTAAATGTGTTTTGTGTACACAAATAATGCCATCTGTTAATACAGATTTTTTTTCCTTTTTCTCTTTGCAGTCTTTATGCTCTTTATTTCTTTTTGTTTATGAAACTTGTTAGGACTTCTGGTATAATGTATGCTGAATATAAATGATGAGAGAAAACAACTTTTTCTTGTTCTTAATCTGTAGGGCATTCAATCATTTACAAAGTTTTATTTTTATTATGCTTTCTTTTTTTGCTGTTCCCCCAATCACTTCAGGTTTTTAAAAATTTTCCAAATGTTTAATTCCCCATGTACCCATTTCTCCCACCCCCTCCCCCCATCCATTGCCCCTGACAACCACCAGTCTGTTTTTTGTATCTATTAACTTGGTTTTTTTTGTTTGTTTGTGGAGATTTGTTTGTTTTTAAGATTCCACATATACCTGAGATCATGTGGTATTTGTCTTTCTCTGATTGCCTAATTTCGCTTAGCATAACACCCTTGAGGTCCAACAATGCTGTCACAAGTGGCAAGATTTCATTTGTTTTCCTGGCTGAATAATACTCTGTTATGTATGTATATCATGATTTCCTTAACCATTTATCCATCAGTGGACACTCAGGTGTTTTCCATATCTTGACTGTTGTAAATCATCCCTCAAAGAAAGATGGGGCACATGGATCTTTTTGAGGTAGTTTTCTTTTCTTTTCTTTTTTTTTTTCATATAAATACCCAGAAGTGGAAATAGCTGGATCATATGGTAATTGTATTTTCAGTTTTTTGAGACCTTCCATACAGTTTTCCACAGTGGCAGCAGCAATATACCTGGTGTTGAACCAACACCAGTGCACTTATGTTCCCATTCTCACAACACTTGTTCCCTATCATTTTGGGAAGAGCCATTCTGACAGGGGTGAAGTGATAGCTCATTGTGTTTTTTTCATTTGCACTTTCCTGACGATTAATGATATTGAGGACCTTTTCATGTACCTGTTAGTTATCTATATGTGTTCTTGGAAAAATACCTGTTCAGATCTTCTGCCCATTTTTAAATTGGATTGTTTGGTTTTTGTTATTGAGTTGTATGAGTTCCTTATGTATTTTGGATATTAACCCCTTACCAGATATTCTCACATTCCGTACATGGCCTTTCCATTCTGCTGCTGTTTTTCCTTTGCTGTGCAGAAATCTTTTAGTTTGATGTAATTCCACTCTTTCTGTTTTTGTTGCCTTTGCTTTTGGTGTCGTATCAAAACAAATCTTCACCAAGCTCTGTGTCAAGGAGCTTACTATGTTCAAGGAGTTTTATGATTTCAGTTCTTACATTAAATCTTTAATCCATTTAGTGTTAATTTCTGTGTATGGTATAAGATAGTGGTTTAGTTTCATTCTTTTGCGTGTGGCTGTCCAGTTTTCCCAATACCATATATTAAAGAGTTGGTCCTTGCCCGGCTAGCTCAGTCAGTAGAGCATGAGACTCTTAAAGAGCTGGTCCTTTTCCTGTCCTGTATTCTTGGTTGTTTTGTCTTAAATTAATTGACCATATATGTGCAGGTATATTCTGGGATCTCTATTCTGTTCCATTTCTCTGTGTGTCTGTTTTTATGCCAGTACCATACCATTTTGATAACTGTAACTTTGTAATATAGTTTTGAAAAAGGGAGTGTTATGCCTTCAGCTTTGTTTTTCTTCCTCTAAGTTGCTTGGGATGTTTGAGATCTTCTGTGTTTTCATACAGATTTTACGGTTGTTTGCTGTATTTCTGTGAAGAATGCCATTGGACGCATGTAAAATTCCCCACTGGGAGACACGGGTACTCTGGAGAATGACAGAGAAAGATTGAGAAGATCGTGTGTGGCCCCCTCCCTAAGGTTTCTGGAAAGGAGTAGTCAGCCCTAGCTGTGTGTTTAATTAGAAGCCTGCCTCTCCTGTCACGGCCATGATGATGAGCTAATCAGCCTCTTTCACAGAAAAATTGAGCTTCTGGGTGTGTTGCCTCTTGCTGTGCCCTAGGGGTGGTAACTGTTGAAGAACTTTTTGGTGGTCACAGTCCTGTGGGACCCATGAGCTTAAGCCCCACTGTGCCTGAGCCAGGTGATGTGAGGTGTCCTCCCATAGCAGCTGTGTGGTTTAGTGTGCCAGCAATGGTCTGAGCTCCTTTCTGGATGAGCCCTATTATTACAGCCTCGTGGGACCAGGAACACCTGTAGAGCCAGGTGATCAGGAAGCATCCCTTGTGTGGCAGCTGTAAAAATGGGGCCCCATATGCATGTAACACTTCCATTGGGTGAGATACTGGTGTACTGGAGCACCACGTAGGGAGAACGCGAGGTGGTTCCTGTCTGGCTCCATTCCCAGAGAGAGTTCCAGCAGGCTCCGAGATGTGTATGTTAAGTCAGGTTCTGCCCATCAGGCCAACGCTTTAATAAAAGTAGGTGAGCCTCCTTCACTTTAAGTGTGGGTGCCATCGCTGCCTCTGTGATGGGCCCTGGGCTGGGTGAATCCAAGCACAAGAGCCTTTCATAAAGAGCCATTTCTCAGGTCAGTTGTGGGTCTCAGGAATCCTCCATTGATTTTCAAAGTTACATGTATTCAGGGCTCACCCCTCTGGTGCAGGACTTAAAAGTTGGGGTTCCTTTTGCAGGATTTGAACCCTTTGCTCCACAGGGAGAAGCTCCAGGTTTTGGGTTCCCGCTCACTTGGGGGTCCCCACACTGGGGGCTGGGGTTTTTGACCAGATTGTGTCCCAGCCTCTCCTACCCACTTTAATGTGGTTTTCTTCTTTTTGTCCCATTTCTACTCATCACTCAGCCGGCCTTTAGATTCTTTTAAGAGGAAATTGGTCTGTACGTAGCTGTAGACTCAGTGCGTTCTTGGGAGTAGGTGAGCAAGGTCTTCCTTCTTCACTGTCTTGAACCAGAGCCCGCAAAGTACTATGCTAATGAAAGTTTTTCAGACCTGTCCTTTAAGTTCCCCTCCCTCGTTTTTAATTTAATCAATAGGTGTTAAGTTTTTCAAACTCTTTCTTTATATTGATGACATTGTTTTATGGTTTTTCTTTTCCAGTTAATATTACGAATTCGATTTCTTTTGGAATGTTAACCTTGTATTCCTAGGATGAACCCCACTCGGCCATGATATGTCATCCTTTTTACATTTTGCTAGACTTAGTTTACTAATATTTTCTTAGAGATTATTTACCTGTTTGTAAAAAAAAAATTCTTAGAGATTTCTTTTCTCATGGTGTGATAAAGCTTGCCTCTTCTATCTTTTAGAAGAGTTTGCATATATTTACTATCCTCAGGTGCTTAGTTTGGTAGTTTTTACCATAGAAGAACCTCATGTTTTCTTTGCATTCCCACCAGCATTTAGTATTGCCATTGGTTTAGATCTGGGCCATTCTGATAGGTAGATAGTAGTGATCTCATTGTTCTTTTAATTGCAACTTCCTAATGGCATAAGATATTGAACATCATTTCATATGCTTATGTGCTATTTATATATCTTCTTTGGTGAGGTCTGTTAAGGCCTTTTGCCCATTTTGTAATAGGGTTGGTTGTTTTTCTTACTGTTGAGTTTTAAGAGTTCTTTGTAGAGGCACCTGGGTGACAAAGTTGGTTAAGCGTTCAACTTCAGGTCATGATCTCACAGTTTGTGGGTTCGAGCCCCACATCAGGCTCTGTGCTGACACCTCAGAGCCTGGAACCTGTTTCAGATTCTGTGTCTTCCTCACTCTCTCTCTGCCCCTCCCATGCTCTGTCTCTCTCCCTCTCTAAAATAAACATTAAAAAAAAAGAGTTTTTTGTGTATTTTGGATAACAGCCATTTATCAGGTGTATCTTTTGCAAGTATTTTCTCTCAATCTATGGCTTACTTTCTCATTCTGTTAATCTTGTCTTTTGCAGACTGGACATATTTAATTTTAATAAAGTCCAGTTTATCTTTTTTTTTTTTTTTTTTTTTTGCAGATTGTTCCTTGATGTTGTATTTAGCTAAAAAGTTTATTGCCACACCCAAGGTCAATTAAGTTTTCTTCTGTGTTATTTTCTAGGAGTTTTATACCTTTTATTTTTACATTAGGGTCTAATGATCCATTTTGAGTAACTTTTTTGTGAAGGACGCATGTATGTCTGTGTCTGGATTCACTTATCTGCCTGTGGATGTCCAATTGTTCCTGCACCAGTTTTTGAAAAGACTGTCTCCATGATAGTGCCTTGGCACCTTTGTCAGAGGTCGGTTGACTATGTATTTGCGGGTCTGTTTTGAGCTCTTTCTACTGTTCTATTGATCTGTTTGTCCCATTTCCCCATAGCACATTGTCAAGATTACTTACATTTATACTACGTCTTCAAGTTAGATAGTGACGGTCTGACTTTTTTCTTCTTTTATGTTGGTATTCTGTGTCTTTTGCCTCTCCATATGAGCAGATTCACTAAGTAGATATCCATTAAATAACTTGCTGTTTCTTATGCTGTCTTTGTATGGTTTTGGTATTAGGGGATCTCATTTTCATACAGTGAGTTAGGAAGTATTACCTCCGCTTCTGTCTTCTGGAAGAGATTGTAGAGAATTGACATAATTTCCTTTCCTAAATGTTTGATGGAATTCACCAGTGAACTCATCGGGGCTTGATGACTTCTCTTTGAAAAGTGATCATTTCTTGACTGAATTCTTTCCTATGTACAGGCCTATTGATACTATTTTCTTCTTGTGTGAGATTTGGCAGACTGTGTCTTTCAAGGAATTTGTCCATTTCTTCTAGGTGATCGAATTTGTGGGCATAGAGTTATGGATAGTATTCTTTATTATATTTTAATATTCACAAGATCTGTTGTGATGTCACCTCCTTGATTTTTTATGAAACTTAGGGACATCTTCTCTCTTCATTTAGCCTGGCTAGAGGTGTGTTGATTTTATAGATCTTTTCAAAGATTCAACTTTTAGTGTCATCGATTTTTCTCCACTGATTTCCTGTTTTCAATTTCATTGATTTCTGCGCTAATTTTTAAATTTATTTTCTTCCATTAACTTTGGTTTAACATGTTCATCTTTTTCTAGTTTCCTCTAGTATAATCTTAGGTTTTTTATTTTAGATCTTTCTTTTAATTTATGCATTCACTGCTATAAATTTCCCTCTAAGTAGTGCTTTCACTTATCCCACAATTTTGAATAATTTGTATTTTCATTTAAGTGAAAATATTTTCTAATTTGTCTTAAGATTGTTTTCCTTGACCATGTGTTATTTAGAAGTGTGTTGGGGGCACCTGGGTGGCTCATTTGGTTAAGTGTCCAACTTTGGCCCAGGTCATGATCTCACGGTTCGTGGGTCATGTCAGGCTCTGTGCTGACAGCTCAGAGCCTGGAGCCTGCTTCAGATTTTGTGTCTCCCTCTCCCTCTCCCTCCCTCTCTCTCTCTCTCTGTCTCTCTCAAAAATAAACATTAAAAAAAATCTTTTTTAAAGTGTGTTGTTTAATCTCCAAGTAGTTTGTTGTTGTTGTTGTTTTTTTCCACCTATCTTTTTGTTAAATTCTAGTTTAATTCCATTATGGTTGGAGAGCATATGTTGTGTGGTTTCTGTTTTCTTAAATATCTGTTCAAGTGTGGTTTATTGCCCAGTGTGTGGTCTGTCTTGCAGATTATTCACTATGAGCTTGAGAAGAATGTGTAATTTGCTGTCATTGAATGAGGTAGTCTGTAGATGTCATTTATATCCAGTGGATTGATGGTGCTCTTGGATTCAGCTGTGTCCCTGTTGGTTTTCTGCCTGGTGGATCCATCCATTTGTGACAGAGGGGTGTTGAGGTCCCTGACTGTAATAAATAGAGTTCTGTCTGTTTCTGGCTGCAGTTCTATTAGTGTTTGTCTCACATACTTTGACGTTCAGTTCTTAGGTGCCTGCACAGGAAATCATTACATCTTTTTGGACTGTTTACTCCTTTGTTGTTAGGTAATCCCCCTCTTTATTATCCTTGATAAATTTCCTCTTTCTGAAAGTTAATATAACTGCTCCCCCCTTTTTGATTAGTGTTAGTTTAGTATATTTCTATCCATCTCTTTACTCTCAATCTGTATGTGTCTATATATTGAAAGTGGGTTTCTTCAAAAAAATAATGAAGGGGTTTCTTGAAGACAACGTATGCTTGGGTCTTGTTTTTTGATTCACCTTGACAGTCTCTGTCTTTTAGTTGGTATATTTAGACCACTGACATCCAAATTGATTTTTTATATAGTTGGATTAATACCTACCATATTTGTTACTGTTTTCTATTTTTTTGCCCTTATCCTTTGTTTCTATTTTTGTGTCACAAGTAACCTAAGTCTGCTTCAAGTAATATTCTACAGTTTCTCAGATAGTATGGAAACCTTAATAAAATATTCCCAGTTCTTCTTTTCCATTCCTTTTAACAGGACTGTCACTAATTCTGCTTATATGTATATAGACATATGTAATAGGATATGTTATTATTTAGAGCAGACTTTCTGTTGGATCAATTCAGAGTAAGAAAAATAAAAGCTTTTATTCTACCTTCACTTACTCATTCTCTAGTGTTCTTTCTTTCTTTGTGTAGATCTGAGTTTAACCTGTAACGTTTTCCTTTTATCTGAAGAACTTCTTTTAACACTTCTTGCAAGGCCGGTCTACTAACAACAGGTTCCATCAAGTTTTGTTTTTCTGAGAAAGTATTTCTTCTTCACTTTTGAAGGATAATTTTCAAGGTACAGAATTAAACATTGGTGGAGGTTTTTTTCTCCCAACCCTCTAAATATTTCTCTTCACTCTCCTTACTACTTGGTTTCTGAGAAAAGAAGAAATTGGATATAATTTTTATCTTTGCTCATCTGTAGGTAAGAGTTTTTTTCTTGTGGCTTCTGTCAAGATTTTTTCTTTATTTTTGATATTCTGAAGTTTTAATATGACATTCCTAAGCATAGTTTTGTTGTTTGTTGTTTATTTTTTGCATTTGGTGTCCTCTGCGCTTCCCAAATCATGGTTTTTGTGTCTGATATCAGTTTGAGGGAAATTTGCAGTCATTATTGCTTCAAATATTGCTCTGTTCCCCTCTCCCTTTCTCCTCTTTCTAGTATTTCCATTACACGTATGTTATACTTTTGTGGTTGTCCCACCGTTCTTGGGTATTCTGTTAATTGTTTTTCAGTCTTTTTTTCCTCTTTGTTTTTCAGCCCTGAAAATTTCAGTGTCAGGTTCTTAAGCTCAGTGATCCTTCCGTCAGCCACGTACAGTCTGCTAATGTGCTCGTCAAAGGCATTCACTTGTTAGTGTTTTTTTTTTTTTCCTCTAGCATTTCTTTCTGCCTCTCTGTTAGACTTTCCAATTCTTCACTTTGTTACCATTTGATCTTGTATGTTGTCTAATTTTCTGATAAAGCCTATAACATATTGATCATAGTTTTTAAAAAAATCCTGGTCTGATAATTCCGGCATTCTTACCATATCTAACTCTGATTCGGGTGTTTGTTCCATCTCCTCAAACTGTATCTCTTGCCTCTTGGCATGTCTTATAATTTTTTGTTGTAAGGTGGACATGATGTGCTGGGTAGAAGGATCTTTACTCATCTAGTGGTGAGATGTAGGGCAAGAGAAATGTTCACTAGTCCTATAATTAGGTCAGTCTTTTGGTGGCGCTAGACCCTGAACTTCACTGGCGCTTTTGAGTTTTTTAAGGTGTATGAAGAGCTAGCTAAGGTGGGACGGGATGGCTACAGGGACTTCTTTTAGGGTGTGCAGATCCAATTCCAATATGGGGGGTTCCCTCACACACAGTACCAAGCAGTTCTCTGGCATCTTCAGGGTGTCTGAGAATTTAAATAAATTCTGACGCTATCTTCCTAGAGATAGCATTGGAATCCACAGGTTAGGGGTTCGGGTCTACAAGACTGTCCCTACCCCTCACTTCACATGCCAGTCACAAGCTCTAGGCTGTTACCTGTGCTTCTGACCAACCAGCTACAGATTGGAGGTTCTAAAGAGCCCCTCCTTAGGTTTAATTAATTTGCTACAGCAGCTCACAGAACTCAGGGTAGCACTTAGGTTTCCCACTTTATTAAAGGGTATGACAAAGGATGTGAATCAACCGTGAGATGAAGAGACACATAGAGCGAGGTCCCAAACCAAGCAGCATCTGACTTCGTGGAGCTTGGAGCCTGCTCAATGGCACATGGAAGCCCATTCCCCATGCAGAAGACTGGAGAGACCTGGAGTTAAGAATTCCCTTTCTCCGAGAGGAATCCTTTTGCACTGCTGGAGGGAATGCAAGCTGGTGCAGCCACTCTGGAAAACAGTATGGAGGGTCCTCAAAAAATTAAAAAGAGAACTACCCTATGACCCAGCAACTGCACTACTAGGTATTTATCCAAGGGATACAGGTATGCTGTTTCGAAGGGGCACATGCACCCCCATGTTTATAGCAGTGCTATTGACAATAGCCAAAGTATGGAAAGAGCCCAAATGTCCATCAATGGATGAATGGATAAAGAAGATGTGGACGGGCGCCTGGGTGGCTCAGTCGGTTAAGCATCCGACTTCGGCTCAGGTCATGATCTCACAGCTTGTGAGTTCAAGCCCCGCATTGGGCTCTGTGCTTACAGCTCAGAGTCTGGAGCCTTCTTCAGATTCTGTGTCTCCCTCTCTCTCTGCCCCTCCCCTGCTCATGCTCTGTCTCTCATAAATGAATAAATGTTAAAAAAAAAAAAAAAAAAAAGAAGATGTGGTGTATATATATACAATGGAGTATTACTTGGCAATCAAAAAGAACGAAATCTTGCCATTTGCAACCACGTGGATAGAACTAGAGGGTATTATGCTAAGCGAAATTAGTTAGAGAAAGACAAATATCATATGACTTCACTTACATGAGGACTGGAAGAGACAAAACAGATGAACATAAGGGAAGGGAAGGGAAAATAATATAAAAATAGGGAGGGGGACAAAACATAAGAGATTCTTAAATATGGAGAACAAACAGAGGGTTATTGGAAGGGGTTGTGGGAGGGGGGGGATGGGCTAAACGAGTAAGGAGCATTAAGGAATCTACTCCTGAAATCATTATTGCACTATATGCTAACTAACTTGGATGTAAATTTAAAAAATCAAATAAAATAAGAATTCCCCTTCTCCCAGTTTGGTTAGGCTCTGATAAACCCTTAGCAGGTTGGGCTCTAGGTAAATAGGTTCTTCTAAGGGCAGGCTTTGTTAAGAAGAGAATGCTCTGGCATATTTCAAATGGTTTCTTTTCCCTTCCCTGTGTTGGGAACATGAGAGGATTTTTCTCATTTTCACTGTAAACACTTTGTAGGGCTTTTGCAGGCAAAACTCATAAAAGCAGGACCCCCTCCCCCCGTCCCTGCCATATCATTCCCCTGGACTCTTTACCCCTCAGACTTGTCCACACTGAGCCTCTCACCGTTTGTCAGTTACCGTTCAGATTTTTGAAACCGGCCTTGGTTCCTGTGCAGGTGTCTGCTCTGGGAGGTTCTGATTCTGTGTTTCTGCCTGTCTCCAATTTTTGGCACCCTGGTTTGCTCTGTGACCTGATTTCTGTGATAGATCTCAGAAGTTTCATTAATTTTTCAGTTTTTAGCTTTTACCTGTTGTAAGTTCCTTACATGTTGGACCAGAAACCAGCAGTCAACATGTTACAGATTTTTTTAATGTTCTTATTTGGAGAACATACCCTGCATTGTCAGTCCTTCTTAATTTCTGGAGACTTCTGTTAGGAACCAATATATATCCTGATCACTATTCCACGTGTACATGAAAAGAAGTATTTTCTTTTGTTTTTGGACCTAGTGTTCTATAAGTGAGAATTAATTCAAGTGACCTGTTGCTACAGGTCTTATATATCTACATCATTATGTTTTCATCTCCTCGTACTGTTAACGATTGAGAAAGAAGTGTCGTATCCAACTGTAACTGTGTATTTGCCTGTTCTTTTCAGGGTTCTACTCCTATATTTTGGGTGCTAGGTTTTTTTGTATTTTAAATTTGGGGAATTTGTATTTTAAATTTAAAATTTTTCTCAGATTCCGTAAATTGCTTCCATGTAGTTTGACACCCACAAGACTCACTTTTAAGTTTCATTGTTGTTGTTTTAATTGGGTCTGGGACACACTTCAGGATACTTTGTACCACACTGTTAGGACAACGCACACTTCCAAGAGCAGAGTAGGTAGTCTCCTGTGTAATGGGATATCCTCTCCTATTTATAGACTTCCCATCCCCCCCGTGTACTTCAAACGTTGTTCAATCTGTTTTCATGTGGTTCTTTTTGTAGGTGCACGTCGTTTCCCTGCACGTACCGTCTTTAGCCAAAGACTCAAGACTCAAAAACTCATGGTCTCTTTCAGTCAGCTCTGTCTCCAGGATCTTACACCACAAATGGGAGTTGTGTTGGCCTCTGAATTTCTGGTTCTGTCTCCTCAACTTCCTGAGACCTCTGCGTTCTGTTTTGGTACCATATTCTGATCTGAAACTGCGTTATTTCTTCTTTTTCTGGGATCCTTACCCAGCAGTGCCTGTTACCTGGTACTGCTCCATCATGGGAGAAGGGGAAACCTCATGCCGTAGATCCCTGCTAAGTTCAGTATTATGTGTGCTCGTGATTTAGCTCAAGGAGATTCATACTTTCTGAACATCGGGGGGGGACAAATGTTTTTGTTGTCTACTCTGCAAGGAAAGGTTCAAATGAGCACCTTTG
This sequence comes from Felis catus, assembly GCF_018350175.1. Taxonomy (NCBI): domain Eukaryota; kingdom Metazoa; phylum Chordata; class Mammalia; order Carnivora; family Felidae; genus Felis; species Felis catus. The sequence goes on from NC_058380.1 coordinate 5,930,442, forward strand.
TTGTGCCATCCCTGAAGATGCGTCTTCTTTCACATTCAGAATCCTAGAAGCCCATGCAGCAGGCCCAAGTCTTAAATTATTTCCCACTGACAGGGTATCGCTATACAAAACCAGGAGTGATCTTAAGGCTGGAGCAAGCAGAAGATCTATGCTCATTAGAAAAGAATTTCTAACCAGGAGATCTTCAGGTGAGTTATTAAGTACGAGTAGAAATTTTCAGGGTAAATTAGAGTGGTCAGTGAGAGATGTCTACTATGAAATAATTTCAGCACTTTCTTACAGAGCCCCTATATATGTGGGTGTTTAGGAAGAGTGTATCGTATTCAGTAGCATATGGGAGGAGAAGGTCTAAGACAAGGGGTGGATGCAGTTGTGATCATTTTCCCATCTTTAAAAACTGGGAGCCTGAGTATAGATCATTTAAAATTGGGGCACCTGGGTGGCTCAGTCAGTTAAGCATCCAAGTTTGGCGCAGTTCATGATCTCATAGCTCGTGAGTTCGAGCCCCGCATCGGGTTCTGTGCTGACAGCTCAGAGCCTGGAGCCTGCTTCCGATTCTGTGTCGCCCTCTCTCTCTGCCCCTCCCCTGCTCATGCTCTGTCTCTCCTCTCAAAAATAAATAAACATTTAAAAAATTTTTTTAGGGGCGCCTGGGTGGCGCAGTCGGTTAAGCGTCCGACTTCAGCCAGGTCACGTTCTCGCGGTCCGTGAGTTCGAGCCCCGCGTCAGGCTCTGGGCTGATGGCTCAGAGCCTGGAGCCTGTTTCCGATTCTGTGTCTCCCTCTCTCTCTGCCCCTCCCCCGTTCATGCTCTGTCTCTCTCTGTCCCAAAAATAAAAAAATTAAAAAAATTAAAAAAAAATTTTAATTGTCAAGTAATAGAGTTATATGGAACAGTAAAAAAAAGGATAAAAACTAAAAAATATTAGAAAAACATATAAAACTGGAGGTTAATGAATGGGAAGAGAGAAGAAATTGATTATGTGTTAGGGAATTACTAGATCTTGTTTTAAGAGGTAGATGATTGAGGAATTACATGAGATTATAAAGATAACCGTGAGGGGCCAATACACCCTTCTTGCCTGTTAGAAGAAAAATTCAGTTAACAAAATAAACATGCCTATTACTGAATACATTTTTTATAAAGCTTTGTTAAGCACGCAGTACAACATGAAATAATAGAAAACTAGCTGCCATAGCAACTAATGAAAATGGGTTAAAGCCAACGAATGTGAGAATATATTATCAGATATTATCAGAGATAGACCTGAAAGGTAATTTGGAAAGTTTGATATTGAAAAATGGTTAATCACTGTGCCAAAACAAAGTATATGCTGGGATCATTTATCTGAATTTTAATCAAGATTGAATTCAGGTTAAAAACCGTGAAATGAGAAAGAAGGTACTTTTATCATATTAAAGAAGACAGTAAAGACAGGCATATGAAAGTTTTAATATCTGTGTTCTAAATAAATTATCAAGGTTCACTAAAAAAAAATACTGCAGGAGATATAAAGTGATACGGAAGCACATTAGATACCATAACCACTGTGTATCCTCAGGTTTCATAACAGATCCACTGGAAAGCACCTGAGGCTACGGAACACAGAAATAACACATTTTATGAAAAGAAACTAAGATACAATTGTAAATGTGTTTCACACTCTGAAAACAAAGAGTAAACCCTTTCACTGTCAGTGGAAGAATCACAAAATATGAAAGAACTCAGGTGAAAAGGAAATATCATTAAATTTCAAAACAATAGAAAAATCAGAGTTCAACAAACCTAGAAACTATAAACAATGCAAGGACATTGAAACCTGTCTCTGGAAGTTAAAATTATAGTATATCCAGAAAACTGTAATAATAAAAAGCATGATATCAGAACCTCTGGGCTTACAGGGAAATTTGTATTTTTACCTACTTACTTTAAAAAACAAAGTTTAGGGGCGCCTGGGTGGCGCAGTCGGTTAAGCGTCCGACTTCAGCCAGGTCACGATCTCGCGGTCCGCGAGTTCGAGCCCCGCGTCGGGCTCTGGGCTGATGGCTCAGAGCCTGGAGCCTGTTTCCGATTCTGTGTCTCCCTCTCTCTCTGCCCCTCCCCCGTTCATGCTCTGTCTCTCTCTGTCCCCCAAAAAATAAATAAACGTTGAAAAAAAAATTAAAAAACAAACAAACAAACAAACAAAAAGTTTAAAAAAGACTAAGCAAAGTGGAAGAAATAATTTAGTGAAGATTAAAGTAGAAATCAGTGAGTTGGAAAACTACAGGCGTGTAAATAATAACTAGCCAGATGGTGGTTCTCAAAGAGAGTCATTTCTAAGAAATAACTATGCACACGTCTCTAGTAATAGAGTAGGTGACCATTTGGAAATATACATAGGATAGGTAGATGGAAACTTAGAAAAACTGGGAGAGATGTTGAATAGTCTTTAGTTGGAGAGATATTAAAGCTCTTAATACTCTTAATATATGTAAAGATGCATTGTAATACCAAGTGAACTCATTTGGTTTTGGTTTTTGTGAAACTTGGCAAGCTGGTTCTAAAATTTTTATGGAAATTAAATGTGTACATGCATACATAAGTAAAAATAAAATTTATATGGAAATAACAAAGGCCCAATAATAATTTAAAACATCTTTGAGAAACAATGTTGTGGGACTTTTCTCTAGCTGCTCCTGAGCGAAGCTCCTGTCAATATGATTGATTACACTCCTGTAACTATAATTAAATCATTGAAGTAGCCCAGGAATAAACACGTTTTAAACAATTGATTTCTTGTACCTGTACTTTGCACATATAGCAAAAATCAACTTGGGGTGGAATTATATTAGGTGAAATAAAATACTTTAGAAAATAGTATAGAAAATCTTTATCACTGTGGGTGGGGAAAGACTTAAGACCAAAAAACACTTAACCATGTAGGAAAAATGTGATAAATTTGACTACGTTAAAAGTCACAATATCTGGATGTTAAAAGATTATGTAAAAACTATGAGAAGACAAGCCACAGAATAGCAGAATCTATTTGTGATGCACGCAACTAAGATAAACCTAGTATCTAGAATCTATAAAGCGCTTCTACAAGTCTGAGGAAAAAGACAGGTAGCTTAATAAAAAAAAATGCACAAAAGACTTAATCAGAATCTTCCCCAGAAAGGAAATCCAATTACTTAGTAAATATGGGAGGAATTATTTAATCTGATTAGTTTTGAGAAAAATATGGAAACAGTATCATGTTGCCAACATACATTTAAGAAATTGGCAGATTCTGTGTCTCCCTCTCTCTCTGCCCCTCCCCTGCTCATGCTCTGTCTCTCTCTGTCTCAAAAATAAATAAAAACAGTAAAAAAAATTTTTTTTTAAAGGGGCGCCTGGGTGGCTCAGTTATTAAGCACCTGACTTCAGCTCAGGTCATGATCTCACAGTCTGTGAGTTCGAGCCCTGTGTTGGGCTCTGTGCTGACAGCTCAGAGCCTGGAGCCTGCTTCAGATTCTGTGTCTCCTCCTCTCTCTGCCCTTCCCCCACTCATGCTCTTTTTCTCTCTCAAATATAAATAAACATTAAAAAAGGTTTTTTTTCTAATTGGCTATAATTATGTCACATTAGCTACCTTAAGATTTTCCAAGCCATTAAAAAAAAAATTTAAAAAAACAAGATTTTCCAAGCCTTTAGGCAGAAGTGGGCAATGGAGAGCTTGAGTGTGGAAACAGATATTTGATTAACTCCTCATCAGTATCTACCCCATATGTGGCATGTAAGGTCTTCTGCCAAATACTTCCGGCATTATTTCTTGGTTCCCTCTGCCCTTTGTGTCTCCGTAATTTTACCAAAGTAACTCTATGTTAAAAGAAATACCAAAAGTTCTGTTTATAAAGTAGTTAGCTCTAAACCCTAGTAGCATTTTCAAAAAGTAATACACATAAATGGAAAGAAAAATAGTATTTTATTTTTACTCTTCAACACTGTTTTTGGGGTGCCTGGGTGGTTCATTCAGTTAAGAGTCCAACTTTGGCTCAGGTCATGATCTCATAGTTCGTGGATTTGAGCCCCGCGTCGGGCTCTGTGCTGACAGCTCAGAGCCTGGAGCCTGCTTCAGATTCTGTATCTCCCTCTCCCTCTGCCCCTCCCTTGCTCATGCTCTCTCTCTGTCTCAAAAATAAATAAAAACATTAAAAAGACTTTTTTTTAGATAAAAAGAAATTGGCAGAAAATAAGAACACTGACAGTATGAAGTCGGAGGCGGGGGGCAGTAGAGATCCGCATCCACTGGTCATGGAAGTGTGAACTGATGAATTGCTTTTGCAAATGGAGTAACAAGCCAAATGCCCATCAAGAGATGAGCACAGAAATAAATCACATTTATTTTATGGAGTGTTATACATCACAGATAACGTACTAATATAACCATAGCAAAACCATAGGTGAATCTGGCACACAATATTGAACAAAAGAATAAGACAAAAATGATTATAGCAAGCTATATGATTCAGTTTTTATAAAGCAGCTGGTAAAATTAAATTGTCTTTAGGGTTGTATGCACAGTCTGTAAGACTCTAAAGAAAAATCAGGAAGGTATTGCTGTGAATTTTGTGAGTCATGTGACGCGGAAGCATGAAGAAAGTTGTGCTCTGGAAAGAATACATTGGTTTTCCCCGATGTGGTCAGGCTCTCTGTTCCTCGGTGTGGATGGTGACTCCACTCCCTGTCATTTTGTTAAACTGCCCAGAAGAATTTCATGGCTTCAGAGAGCTTGACAGTTACGAGATAAACAATGGTAGATAATACTCGCTACAAATATTCATCGCAGAAGGTTTGCTTCAATAAATAAAGAATCCAGGTCTCAAGTGTCTCTTCAGTATGGCTGCCCATGACTGCTGAACTCAGGCAGTCTATCTCTGCACCCCCCTTTCCCCTTCAAAGCCTTCATTACCTAACACGCCATATATCAAGTATGCATTGTGTTTTGTTTACCATCTACCTTTTTCCTCTGGAACATATGCTTTCTGAGAAGCAGTATTTTTTTTATTGTCGTGCTCACTGGCTCATCCCCTGGTATGTAATTTGGCATTCAAATAGGCTAATATTATTGAACTTCCGAGAATTGCGAATATAAAGTCAATTCATTAGAAAGAAAGGACAAAGAGGGCGTAAAAATGACTAATAAACATGAAAAATATGCAACATTAATGGCAATCTCAGGAATGTGAATTCAGACCACAGTATCATGATTTTGGACTCATCCCACTAGTGCCACGAATAATTAAGAGATGAGGCAAGAGAAACGTCCACAAGGCAGGCAGTGGTGTAAATTGGCACAATTACTGGGAAAAGTTTGAATGTATAAGTGCAGATCTAGAAATAACTTCCATATTTAGAAGTCCACTGAAAGATATATTCAAACAATGGGCCATTATATAGCTGTAGTGTGTACTGGGGTTGGAGCTAAGAAACCTGGCATGAAGAAGCACATCCCAAAAATCTACACATAGAAATTATATTCACAATATTTTGATATACTGAAAACTAAATATAAATACATACTGTGTGTGTGTGTGTGTGTGTGTGTGTGTGTGTGTGTTGTATTCTACCAAAAAAAATATTTTCTCTTACTCTTCCCTATTCTGGAATGTAATATATTTCATAATTACATTTGATTGACACTAAAGCTGTTTAGGGGAAAGGTACTTCGTATTGAATGCACATGCCGTAGCCACATTCCTGTGACTTGTGAATCATCAGGTATACACTGGCATTATGTCTGAGCCGATGGGTCACAGAGAGGTCTAGGGAGCTCTAGGCACACGGTATTTCAAGGACCCTCTCTGTATCACAGAGGAGTGCAAGGAAAATCAGAGAATCAAGGTTTTGTTTTGGATAAAGCACAGCATAGCTGCACAAAATGGATTTCATAGCATTTAAAATACCATCAGTGAAAAGATAAAATATTATTTTAGATATGCCTAAGAGAGGAAATGGACAGGTGTCATCAATTTTAAGCTGCATTGTGATTGCAGTGATGATAATTTACTTTAAAAAATTGTGTCTCAATATATGTAACTGCTCTTCACGTATCTGTTGTTCAAGTGAGTGGCGTAGACTTAATTGCTTTCAGATTTAAAGTAAATGGTGTTTAAATTCATGGAGCGATATAAGAAGGGTTGTTTGTTTTTTGTTTTTTGTTTTTTAACTTGAGAAGAGTCTTTTCCTGAAGGGTATGTAGAGTTTGAGCTAAAAAAAGGAATGCATGGTAACTTAGAGAAATAATGTGGGGCAAGATTTTTGCTGGAATGAATTCATGTAAGGGGTATCAAACAGCCTAGCCAGACGACCTGCAGAAAATACCGTGGACTTCCATAATACTGGCTTGAACAGCTAATGTTCCTGAATTGGTGCAAAACTTTGTTTTCCAGAACGTCTCCTGACTCTTGTCTGATGGAACCTGAGGCAGTGGTTTTAGGACCATCTTAAATTTCAGTACAGGCCTGAAACTGTTGCTGAAATTGTTGTGGGTAGCGACTGAGTAATAGCAGTCAAGTATACCAGGGATAAAAGTAAAGTCTTTTATGATAAATGAACATAAAGGATGTCTAAAGTCTAAAAACAAGGTGAAACATAATCCTTAAGGTTCTAGAAACCAGTAGAAACCATGTATGTTGAAACATTGATGGAATGCTGACTGACGGATTACTCTTGGATGGGTTTGTTTCAAGAGAGTAAGCACATTGAAAGAAAACTTACAATCTGATGATCAGGAGAGTATTGTTATAGAACAACCTTAACATCACGTACCAAGGCACCAGAGCTAACGTAGGGCAGGAAATTCACCCCAGGCTGAGAGATGGCTTTTCTTCTCAGTAGTTTTATACTTCTCCTTCCTTGTGTATTTGTCTTCCTGTGAAAAACAGCCAGGAGAGTTTGAGTTTGGAGTAGAGACCTGTTTTTTCTATTATTATTATTGGAAGGAAATGATGCTATTATTTGTGTATTTTGGTGTTAATGTATAAACTCAGGGAAAAAAAGAAAAGAAAGCTCCAAATAGAAGCATGGAGACTAACGAGATTCCTGCCCCATAATCTGTATTTGGCAGTAGAATACAGGATCCCTGATCCTAACCCTGTCTCTTATGTATACCTTGAAAGCCTTACCCACTAATACTCCTCGTCCACACTTACTGTCCATAATCTTTGCTGAATTGATCTTATTCTTCGATTTGTCGAGTTCCCAAACTCAACTATTCTCGTGTGTTCATTGTTCCTTTCCTGTACTTCTCTTCCATGTAGTTTTGAAAATCACATTTTTTAAATGTCATATGTACATATATATTCATTGCCAGTTTGTTTTCCTTTTTTTCCCCACTCCAGCCAATTTATTTTCAAATGAAAGCAGTATAGGAAATATATACTTCAAATTACTTAATCTTGTGTGACCGGACTAGAACCAAAGAGTCAAATATATAACAGACTCTATATATATGGGCTCCCTCCCTGTAAGAAATGTGTCTTAAGATTCATAAGATTCATATTTTTAATTTTCTCATTTTTAGAAGACTGCCAAGATGATAACCTCTTAGAGAAGAGCCAACAAATCCAAGACAGACATTTGTGGCAAGTTTTATTTACTCATTTTCAGAGAACTGACACAGGAGGGAAAAGTTTCGACCAGGGGTCACACACAAGAAGAACAAACCAGAGAAATTAGGCGGAGGTGACCCCCTTTGAATGTGGACGAAACTTCAGCCATAATTCAGCTAACACACCAGAGAAATTCTGTGATTATAATAAACATAGGGGAGCCCTCTGCCCCCAGTCAGCCTTGAGGGTACGTCAGAGGACTCGCATAAGGTTGAAACCCTATGAGTGTTGTGGATGTGGGAAATGCTTCTGTAAGAAATCGTACCTCCTCATGCACCAGAGAATTCACACAGGGGAGAAACCTTACAGGTGTAATGAATGTGGGAAAGATTTCAGCCACAAGTCAAGCCTATGGAAACAGCAGAGAACTCACACAGGGGAGAGACCGTACGAATGTATGGAATGTGGGAAAACTTTCAGCTGGAAGTCAGACCTGAGAGTCCATCAGAGAACTCACACAGGGGAGAAACCCTATGAGTGCAGTGAATGTGGAAAACCTTTGGTGCAGAAGTCAACTCTCAAAACCCATCAGACAATTCACAAAGGGGAGAAGCCTTATGAATGTAATGAATGTCAGAAAACCTTCACCCAGAATTCACCCCTGAGAACACATCAGACAACTCACGCAGGGAAGAAGCCCTATGCATGTAAGGAGTGTGGGAAGGCCTTCAACCGAAGTCAAGCCTAGGAATGCATCAGAGAACTCACACAGGGGAGAAGCCGTACAAATGTAATACATGCGGGAAGGCGTGCAGTCAGAAGTCAGGCCTAAGAAAACACCGGACAATTCACGCAGGGGAGAAGCCGAATGAATGTGATGAGTGTGGGAAAGCGTTTAGCGAGAAATCTGGCTTACAGTTACACCGGAGAACTCACACGGGGGAAAGACCATATAAGTGTAATGAGTGTGACAGAGCCTTCACCTACAAATCAATCCTCAGAGGACATCAGGAGGGTCATAAAAGGGAGAAACTCTCTAAATATGATGAAGGTGAGAAAGCTTTCAGCGAGAAATCTGGCTTACGATTGTTGCAGAGAACTCACCCAGAGGAGGAACCCTATGACTGTAGAGAGCATGGCTGAGCCTTCACCTCTAGATCAGTCCTCACAGGACATCAGGAAGCTCCTACAGGGGAGGAATGTATTAATGTGATGAACGTGGGGAAGCTTTCAGCCATAAATCGGACTTCAGAAAACATCAGGGGACTCTCACGGTAAGAGGAACACTGAATGGAATGAATGTGGTAGAACTTGCCTCAGGGATCACACACACAGGAAAGCCTTACAACCCTACTGAGTGAAGGAAAATCTTGATTGCAGATCAGACACTCAAAACTATAGCTGTTCTGTGTTGCAGACTTCAGACGGCTCTCCTGTAAGTTCTCCAGGACCTGTCATTTGCCTGAGTATTTGCCTGGGTTGGCCTACTACTCACACGTGTGTGTGTCTGGCTCCACGAAACCTCTGACGTAGTGTAGAGCTGATACAAGGATGCTTTTTGACTTACCAAGCAATTGAGCCCTTCCAGAGAGTGCTGTCAGCCTTCCCTGGGTCCCGTAACCCCAGTAGATAACCAGGAGTTAAGTGGATCCGTGTAAACCTGTAGACCTGGGTGCAGTCCCGACTCAGCTACTTACTAGACCAGCAACCTCCTCGCCCTGAGTCTCCACTCCCTTCTTTGCGAACTGTCGCCCATGTTTGTTGCAAGGGTTAAAGGGCACAGGGTGGAAACAAAGCAGTGTCGATTCCCTTCTGTCTTACATAATTCGTGCCTCCTAAGAGATGATACGGGTAAAGTTAGGGGAAAAACAGGCAGGAATATGGAGATGACTGGAACTTGAAGAGAAAGTGAGAGTTCTGAAGGAGGGGTGGGAGTCGGAGCTGGAGGTGTCCCTACAGTGCTCGGTGGGGCTCATGGCTCCACTCCTTGGGCCCTTCCCGCCCAGGACGCCCCAGATCTCATACCCTCGTGACTCAACTCTCCCTGGACAACCACAGTGGTGGCAGACCGTCCTCAGAGACCTGCTTCTCTGGTTTTCACAGACGCAAGCTCAGGGCCACAGCAACCATCTTGAGATTTTTGTGGGCTGGAAATAGGTAAAAATGGGAGTTCTGTTGCCAGAACTAAGGATTTGGGTAAAGTCCAGGATTCTCGACTAAGCCTTACCAGAAGTTTCTTTATAATCTTTAAAATGTGGAGCCCAACTACATTAATCTATTTTTATTTAAAGCAGCTTGTAATTTGATTTATAAACATTTCTCTCTAAAAGAAAAATGTGTATTAGTAATAATAAATGAAACCAATTTATAACTTGCCATGTATAGAAACTAATTGAAAAAATATTTACAGAAACAGAACAGCAGTTTAAAAAATTATAAGTAGATGATGTAATCAATTTCAAAACTCATCTCTGACATTAGAAAAATGACTTGAGGAAACCTGTTAGGTATAGGAAAGACTGTCAGCGCTTGGGGTCTTCCAGTGACTAAAATATCTTACCGGTCTTGAAGTTCAAAAGATTGAGATGGCCTTTGCTACTTTCCATAAGGGGGAAGGAAGGACGCAGCTCAAACCAGTTGTGGGTGGAGGCACAGAAAATGAAAATGTACAACTTCTAGATTATGGGGATGATCACAGGCAGGAAGCTGCAGATAAGCATTTACAGAGCAAAGCAGATGATTTCCCCCTGGTAGGAGTGGAGTTTGGGAAGCCCCGTTTGTTTGGAAAGCGGCCTCTGCACCGTCTCAAAAAGCTCCCAACCTGAGGAAAACAGGCTCATGGTTAGTTTTAGGGGCCCAGATGTGGCACACTGGCCCCGGGTGCCCCTGACTTGTTACGGACAAACCAAGTTCTGAGGAAGAAGCAAGGTAGAATTCCTTCGTACAGTTCACCAGACTTGTAGTTGAGACTCTTGCTTCTGAAACACAAAAATGTTGTACGTGTAGAGACCATATGACAAATATGCGGGTTGTGGAGCACAATAGAATGTGACCTGTGAACCCACTACCTCGCTTAAGGGTAACGGTATTGGCCATGAAAGAGTGAGAGTGTATCCACTGGGATACTCTTGCCCTATCTATCTCCTCCCTCCCAGAGACAGCAGCTATTCAAAATTGTGTGTGTGTTTGTGTGTGTGTGTGTACAAGTGTGTATCAGTGATTTGCCTTTTAAAAATAATAATTATAAATCTATAAACAATAATTGTATGGTTCTTACTTTGAAATTAGAATGGTCATGTGTCCTGCTTTTGTGACATGGCTTTTTTTGAGTCAATGTGATGTACCTAACATTCATACATACTGATTTGGATGGTTGTACTTCATTCAGTTTTATTTATGTATAGCTTGATATTAAAATGTATTCATTCATGGTTTTGGCCAGGTATTTTGAAGTAAAGAAATAGAGGAAATGTGTTTCTAAATTCTAACTTCTTGAAGGAAGAGAAAATAAAGAAAATGGAAAGGTTGGGTTGCATGCTTATGCCAGGATGTTGATATGAAATTCTCCAACTCAGTTTACCTGGGCTGCAGGGTCTCAGCTGGAAGCATCCCATGTTCCAAAAGGCGGTGTCTAGTTACCAAGCAAGACTTGTCAAGAAGCGTCCGGAAGCTACTCTGTGACTGATGAGTTCAAGAAACATGATTGGGTAATTACGAAGTGTTTTATTATTGATGCTTGTTGGTAACTTTTAATTTTTTATAAAATAAAGTATACATAATATAAAATTTACCATTTTAATTATTTTTCAAAGTGCCTTTTCAGTGTCATTAAATACACTCACAGTACTGTGCAGCCATTTACCACCATTCATCTCCAGAACTTTCTTCATCTTCCCAAACTGAAACTATTAAATGCTAACTCCTCAATCTACCCCACTGCCATACCCTGGCAAACACTATTCTGCTTTCTGTCTCTACCAATTTGACTACAGTAGGCACATCATATAAATGGAATTATGTAATGTTTGTCCCCTTGTGACTGACTTATTTCACTTAGCGAAATGTCTTCGGGTTTCATCAGTGCTACAGCACGTGTGAGAATCTCCTTCGTTTTTTAAGCCTGAATGATACTCCATCGTATGTATATACCAGATCTTGTCTACATCTGTCATGGGCACTTGAATTGCATCCACCTTTTGGACATTGTGGATATTAGTGCTGTTAACATGGGTGTACAGATATTTCTTCAGGATCCTGCTTTCAACTCCTCTGAGTATATACCCAGAGGTAGAACTTCTGCATCATAGGGTAATTCAACTTTTAGTTTATTGAGGAACTATTATACCATTTTCTGTAGCATCTGCACCATTTTACATTCCTTCTAGCAGTGTACAAGGGTTGTGATTTTTTTCACATCCTCCCTAATACTTGTTACCTGTTATTTTGATAATAGCCATGGTAATCCTAACAATTCGTGATGTTGGACACATTTTCTTGTACTTCTTGCCATTTGAGTATCTTCTTTGGAAAACTCCGCATTCAGGTTTTTGCCCATTTTTAACCAAGTGGTTTGTTTTGTTGTTGAATTGTGGAATTTCTTTGTATAGTCAGGACATTACTCTCTTGATGGATGTATGGTTTCCAGATATTTTCCCCATTCTATGGCTTGCCTGTCTATTTTTCTGTTGATAGAATCTTTCCCGTATCTTTTTTTTCTTTTGTTACCTGTGCTTTTGGCATATTCAAGAAATAATTACTAAATCTAACGTCATGAAACTTTTCTATGTTTTCTTCAAAAGAGTTTTATAGTTTTAGCTCTTAATGTGTAGGTCTTTGCTCTATCAATTTTTTAAATATGGTGTAAGGTAGGAGTCCAGCTTCATTCTCCACATTTCCTAGTGTGTTCATTGAAAAGACTTTCCTCTTGACACAATGTTTTGGTACCCTTGTCAAAAACCATTTCACTTTATATGTGAGGATTTATTTCTAGTCTCTCTCTTCCATTGATCTATATATGCATGTCTTTTTGTCATTACACTGTTTTGATTATTGTGGCTTTTTAGTAACAAATACTAAATCTGTAGATTGCCTGAGGTAGTATGAGTTTTAATAATATTAATGCTTGCAATCCATGAACGGAGTATCTTCTCACTTATTTGTATCTTCAGTTTCTTTCATCAAAGTCTAATAGTTTTCAGTGTACAGATGTTTCGTCATCAAGGTTAGATTTCTTCCTAAGTATTTTTTTTTTAATTTTGATGCTATTGTAAATAGTATTATTTTCTTAAGTCTCTTTCTGGTAGTTGATATCTATAGGAATGCAACTGATACCTGAATGTCGATTTTATGTCCTGCAACTGTATTAAATTCATTTATCCATTTTAATGGGTTTTTGGTGGATTTTTTTGTAGAATTTATATTTAAGATCACATAATCTGCAAACAGTTTTACTTTTTCCTTTTGGATTTGGATGCACTTTATTTCTTTTATCTGAATTACTGCTTTGGGTAAGACTTCCAGTACTACCTTGAATAGAAGTAGGCAACCTTGTCTTTGTACCTGATCTTAAAGGAAAATCATTCAGCTTTTCAGCATCAAGTATGATACTAGTTATGGCTTGCCAAATATGGCCTTTATTAAGTTGAGGTACTTTCCTTCTACACCTACTTCATTGAGCCATTTATCTTGAAAGGATGTTGAATTTTGCCAAATGCTTTTTCTGTCTCTGTTGAGGTGCTTGTATGAGTTTGACCTTTCATTCTATTAAGGCAGTGTCTTGCATTTATTGATTTGCGTATGTTGAACCATCCTTGCATCCCAGGGATAAATTCCCCCTTGATGGTGGTGTATGCTCCTTTTAATAATGCCTTTGAATTCAGTTTGCTAGTATTTTGTTGAGGATGTTCACATCTATGTTTGTCATGTTTGTAACTTTCTTTTCTGGGAGTGTCCTTATTTGGTTTTGGTGTGAGGGTAATTCTGACCTCATAAAATGAGTTTGGGAGTCTTCCCATCAGTTTTTTGGAAGAGTTTGAGAACAGCTGGCATTATTTTTCTTTAAATGTTTGGTAGAATGCACTAGTGAAGCCATCTAGTCTTACATGTTTCTTTGTTGGGAGGACTTTGATTTTTGCTTCAATCTTTTTACTCATTCAATAATGAGTAAAGAATATTGAAATTTTCTTTCTCATAATTCACTTTTGTTAGGTTGTATGATTCTAGGAATGTATCCGTTTCTTCTAGGTCATCCAATTTGTTGGTTTTTAATTGCTAACACTTGTCTCCTGTGATTCTTTTTATTTCTGTGGTATCAGTTGTAATGTCTCCTCCTTCATTTATAATTTTATTTGTATGAGTCCTTGTTTTTTCTTGGTTAATCTAGCTAAAGATTTGTCGGTTTTGTTTATCATTTTAAAAAATCACTCCTGGTTTTACTGATTTTTTTCATTGTTTTTCTAGTCCCTAGTTGATATATTTCTGCTCTAAATTGTATTATTCTGCTAATTTTGGATTTAGCTTTTTATTTTTTTTCTAGTTCTTTGACATGTAAAGTTTGATAGTTAATTGTATATCTTTCTTTTTTTGTGAAATAGGCTTTTATCACCATAAACTCTTCCTTAGAATTGTTTTTGCTACATTACATAGGTTTCAGTATATTGTTTTTCCAATCTGTTTGTCCCAAGATAATTTTTGATTTTCCTTTTTATTTCTTCTTTGACCCATTGGTTGTTCAAGAGTGTGTTCAATTTCCATATATTTGTGACTTTCCAGCATTCTTCCTGTAATTGATTTCTAGATTCATACCATTGTGGTTGGAAAAAAAATACTTGATATGAATTCAGTCTTCTTAAAGTTAAGACTTGTTTCGTAATCTAACACATTATCTGTCCTGGAGAGTGTTCCATGTGCACTTGAGAAGGTGCATCCTGCGACTGTTGGGTGGCATATTTCCTGTATATGTCTGTTAGGTCCATTTGCTCTATAGTGTTATTCAAGTCCAGTGTATCCTCATTGATTTTCTGCCTAGATGATCTATCCACAGATGTAAGTGTGGTATAGAAGTACCCTACTGCAGCGCCTGGGTGGCTCAGTCAGTTGAGCATCCAGCTTCAGCTCAGGTCATGATCTCACAGGTCATGGGCTCGAGCCCCTCATCAGGCTCTGTGCTGACAGCTCAGAGCCTAGAGCCTGCTTCGGATTCTGTGTCTCCCTCTCGCTCTGCCCCTGTTCCACTCACATTTTGTCTCCGTCTCTCTCAAAAATAAATAAACGTTAAAAAAATAAAAATAAATAAAAAGAAGTACCCTTCTACTATTATATTGCTGTCTGTTTCTTCTTTCACTCTTGGTAATACTTGCTTTTAGATGTCCCTATCATTAGGCACATATATACTTAAAATTGTTATATCCTCTTAATGAGTTGACCCCTTAATCTTTATATAGTGTGTCTACCTCTGGCCACATGGACTGGCGTGTCTCCTGGTAGGTCCCTGGTTTTACAGTTTCCTACTGGAGCCCAAAACTCCCACAGAGGCACTTTTGTACTCTGCCAAATTATTGTTAGTGAGGGGTGACAGGAGTAGACAACCTCCTATTCTGGCATCTTACTAATGTGTCTCTTCACTCTTGAATTCTTCAGGTAGTAAGTTTTAAAATAAGGTAGTGTGAGACTTCAGCTTTGTTCTTTTTCAAAATCGTTGTGGATCTTGAGAGTCCCAGGAGATCCATACAAATTCTTTCAACTTTATTTTTTTATTTTTTAATAAAAATTATTTTATTTTATGGGTTTAATTTTTTTAAATTGTTTTTAACATTTGTTTATTTTTGAGAGAGAGCAGGAGAGGGGCAGAGAGAGGGGGGGACACAGAATCTGAAACAGGCTTCAGGCTCTGAGCTGTCGGCACCAAGCTTGATGCAGGGCTTGAACCCATGAACCACGAGATTATGACCTGAGCTGAAGTTGGACGCTTAACCCACTGAGCCACCCAGGTGCCCCTAATTTTTTTATTTTAATTTTAGTTAATTAACATACAGTGCAATACTGGTTTCAGGAGTAGAAGTCAGTGATTCATCACTTACATACAACACCCAGTGCTCACCCCAACAAGTGCCTTCCTTAGTACTCACCACCCATCTGGTCAATCCCCCACTGTCCTCCTTCCATGAACCCACGGTTTGTTCTTTATTGATGAGAGTGTCTTGTGGTTTGTTTCCTTCTCTCTTTTTTTCCCCCTTCCTTTATGTTCATCTATTTTGTTTCTTAAATTCCACATATAAGTGAAATTAAATGGCATTTGTCTCTGATTGACTTATTTCACTTAGCATAATACATTCTAGTTCCATCCACAGTGCTTCAAATGGCAAGATTTCATTCTTTTTTATGGCTAATATTCCAGTGTGTGTGTGTGAGTGTGTGTGTGTGTGTGTGTGCGCGTGCGTGCGCGCGCCACAACTTATCTGTTTATCAGTTGATGGACATTTGGGCTTTCTCCAGTTTGGCTATTTTTGGTAAGTGCTGCTATAAACAGGGTGCATGTGCCCTTTCAAATCTGTATTTTTGTATCCTTTGGGTAAATATCTAATGGTGCAATTCCTGGATAATAGGGTAGTTCTTTTTTTAGTTTTTTGAGGAACCTCTGTACAGTTCTCCAGAGCAGCTGCACCAGTTTGCATTCCCACAGTGTAAGATCCTCACCTTTCCGCATCCTCACCAACACCCATTGTTTCTTGTGTTGTTAATTTTAGCCATTCTGACAGGTGTGAGGTGGTATCTCATTGTGGTTTTGATTTGTATTTGCCTGGTGATGAATGACGTTGAGCATCTTTTCATGTGTTTGTTAGCCATCTGGATATCTTCTTTGGAAAAATGTTCATGTCTTCTACCCATTTCTTAATCAGGCTATTTGTTTTTTGGGTGTTGAGTTTGATAAGTTCTTTACAGATTTTGGATACTAGCCCTTTATCAGATAATGTCATTTGCAAATATCTTCTCCCATTCCATAGGTTGCCTTTTAGTTTTGTTGACTGTTTCCTTTGGTGTGCAGAATTATCTTGGTGAAGTCCCAATAGTTCATTTTTGCTTGTGTTTCCTTTGCCTCTGACGACGTGTCTAATAAGAAGTTGCTCTGGCCAAGGTCAAAGAAGTTGCTACCTGTGTTCTCACATTTAGGTCTTTGATTTATCTTTGTGTATGATGTAAGAGAGTGGTTCAGTGTCATTCTTCTGCATGTTGCTCTCCAGTTTTCCCAACACCATTTGTTGAAGAGACTTCCTTTTTTCAATTGGATATTCTTTCCTGCTTTGTCGAAGATTGGGTGACCATATTGTTGTCCGTACAAACTTTATAATAGGATATTCTGTTTCTCTTTTTTAAAAGTTGCCTTTGGGATTTTCATGGACTGCATTAAATCTGTAGATCTGCTTTGGGTAGTATTGATATCTTAGCAATTTTCAGTCTTGCATTCCATGAACATGGTTGTTTGTATTTGTATCTTCTTTAATTTCTTTCAGCAATGTTTTATAGTTTTCAGTGTATAAGTCTTTGACCTCTTTAGTTAAATTTATTTCTTAGCACTTTATTCTTTTAAACTCTATTGTAAATTATTCTTTTTAATTTTATTTTCTGATTTTTCATTGTTCGTGTTTAGAAAGACAACTGATTTTTTTTGTTATTGATTTTTGTATCCTACAACTTATCTGAATTTATTAGTTCTAACAGTGTGTATGTGTGTGTGTGTGTGTGTGTGTGTGTGTGTGTGTGTGTGTAGTGTGTGTGTGTGTAGAATCTTAAGCGTTTTCTATATTTAAGACCATGATCTGAACAGAGATAATTTTGCTTCTTCCTGTCCAAATTGGCTGTTTTTTATTTCTTTTTCTTGCCTAATTGCTCTGGCTAGGACTTCCAATATTGTGTTGAGTAACTGTTGCATGAGCAGCCACCTATGTTTTATTCCTGACCTTAGTTTCAGTCACTCCATGTCTAGTATCATGTTAGCTGTGGATTTTTCGTAGATAGTTTTTATTATTTTGAGATTCTTCCCTAGATGTTTTTTTTCCCTTGAAGGGGTATTGAATTTTGTCAAATGCTTTTTCTGCATTGGATTCCTTCTTTTCATTTTATTATGTTAACGTTGTGTATTAATTTATTACATTGATTATTTTCATATATTGAATTACCCTCATATTATGGGAATCAATTTCACTTGGTTACAGTGTATGATCCTTTTAATATGCTGTCGAATTCTATTGGCTAGTATTTTGTTGAGTAGTTCTAACGTCATTTTTCCTAGTGGTATGGTATATAGTTTGTCTTGTACCGTCTTTTCCTATGGTTTATATCACAGTGATGCTGGCCGCATAGAAAAACTTAAAAATCATTCCCTCTTCACCTTTTTAAAAGGAAAAGATTGAGAAGAATTGGTATCAAGTCTTCTTCAAATGATAGAATTGATAGAATTCACTAATGAATTCATCTGGTCCTGGGATTTTCTTTTTGGGGTGATTTTTGATTACTGATTTCATGAACTTACTGGTATTAGATCAGTTAAGATTTTCTGTTTCTCTGTGTTTTAGTGTTGGTAGGTTATTTCTGGGAATTTATTAACTTTATGTAGGTTATCCAATTTGTTGGCATATGATTGTTCATTGTGCTTTCTTACAATCCTTTCTATTTTTGTAAAACTGGAAGCAGTTTTCCTCTGATTTCTGATTTTAGTTATTTGAGTATTTTATCTTTTTTTCTTATTTATTGTAACTAAAGAAAGGTTTTCAATTTTCTAGATCTTTATGAAGAGCAAACTTGTGGTTTTGTTTTTTTCCTATTGTTTTTCTAAAATCTGTTTTATTTATCTTGACTATAATCATTATTGTTTTCTTCCTTCTAGGATTGGAATTTTTGTTTTTCTTATTAAAGTTAGTTTAGGTTCTTGATCTGAGATCTTTCTTCTTTTTTAATATGCTTACAACTATCGATTTCTCTCAGCAATGTGATGTTTCTGCCAAGAAGTCTCTTGATAATCTTGCTGAGGATCCCTGCATTTGATGAGTAACTTTTCATTTGCTTCATTCAAGATTGACTCTGTGCTTTGGCTTTCAACAGTTTGATCAGAATGTGGCTCAGTGTGAAATAAAGTATCCTTTTTATATATAACATTGTTTATGTAGAAAACTCTAAAGAAGCTGCAAAAAAAACTCTCAGAATTAATACACAAATTTGGCAGAGTTGCAGCATATAAATTCAGTATCCAGACATCACTTTTCTATATACCAAATTTAAGGGCCAATTGGAATTTGAAATTTAAGAAAATGGACACCTGGGTGGCTCAGTCGGTTGAGTGTCTGACTTTAGCTCAGGTCATCATCTCACGGTTCATGGGTTTGAGCCCCGCATCTGACTCTGCTGTCAGTGCAGACTGCGCTTCGTATCCTCTTTCCCCCTCTTGTACTGCCCCTCCCCACTAGTGCGCGCGCTCTCTGGCTCTCTCTCTCACAAAAATAAATAAACATTAAAGAAAAGAAAACCTGGAGGCATCACAATTCCAGACTCCATGTTATATAACAAAGCTAGAGTGATCAAGGCTCAAAGTATTTTCTAATTTCTCTTGTGATTTCTTCTGTTTCATGTGTACATATTTGTGAATTCCCCAAATATATTTGTTAGTGATTTTAAATTTGTACAGTTATGGTCAGAAAACATACTAGGATTATTTCTATTGTTTTAAACAGTTAGACCTGTTTTATGGCCTGACCTTTCATGTGTCTTGAAGACTATTCCATGTGTACTTGAGAGAAATGTGTATTCTACTGTTTTCAAGGAGTGCACCATAGATGTCTATTAGGTTTAATTTTGGTTTATAGTGTTCACATCTTCTATTTCCTTACTCATCTTTTGTCTAGTTGTGGCAGCCATTATTGAAAATGGGCAATTGTTAAATAGCCTAGTTTTTCCTTCAATTCTGTCAGTTTTGTTTCCTGTATTTTAAAGCTGTTGGGGTGTTTGGGTATAAATGTGCTTATCATTGTTAAATCTTTTTGATGGATTGGATCCTGTCATCATTTAAAATGTTCTTGTAGTGATAGTTTTTTTCCTAAAGTCTGTTTTGTGGGATGAATGTAGACACTTTAGCAACTCTTTTGTTTACCGTTTGCATGACATAGTTTTTCCATCCCGTTTGAATTCAGCCTTTTTGTGTCTAAAGTGATCATGTTTTGTTTTGTTTTTTTATTTTTATTTTTATTTTTATTTTTAAAAAAAATTTTTTTTAACGTTTATTTATTTTTGAGACAGAGAGAGACAGAGCATGAAGGGGGGAGGGGCAGAGAGAGAAGGAGACACAGAATCAGAAGCAGGCTCCAGGCTCTGAGCCATCAGCCCAGAGCCTGACGCGGGGCTCAAACTCACGGACCGCAAGATCGTGACCTGAGCTGAAGTCGGACGCTTAACCGACTGCGCCACCCAGGCGCCCCAATCATGTTTTGTTTTAAATCCATTGTGTCAGTCTCTGCCTTTTAATTAAAGAGTTTAATCCGTTTGCATTTAATGTAACTCCTGATAAGGTAGGATTTATCTCTACCATTTTGGTGTATGTTTTGTATATGTGTTCTGCCTTTTTATTCCTCAGTTCTTTCATATCAGCCTTTTTCAGTGTTACATAGATGTGTTCTACTAATGTTCTAGTGTAATGATACCATTCTAATTCCCTTATTATTTCTTCTGGAAAATGATTACTAATGTGCTCCCGCATTTCCCATGCTTCCTCAGGTGCTGAGGTTTTGGTGTTTTGCTATCTTTTGTTGTTACGAAATTTATCAGGATGTGCTGCCCCAAAGTATGCCCCCTTGGCATATCGAATATTTTAAGCTGAAGAACTTTGAGAAAACAGCAGAAGCAGGAACATCACTCTGATCTTCCCCCACCTTCTCTCAGAAATAGTTATTAAAAAGGAAAGAAAACTCTCACAGGAGAGGCGCCCTCCCTGTGCTTGGAGGAAAGAGCATCTTTATCTTCAAAACAGAGGACCTGAGAAGAATTCAGACAAACAGAACTTGCTGTTTCTCTCAGTTTTTTATACTTCCCTCATACCCTGACCTGACACATTTCTCCACGACCGTCCATTCTTCTCCTCAAACCTAACCTACACACCCCTGGCCCTGTTTGTTTGAGTCTTCATTTCCTGATGAAGGCTCCTGTGCCATGCAAAACTTAGGATAAATTAGTATGTTTTCTCCTGTTAATCTTCTTTGTCAATTTTCAGACCTAGCTGGGGACCCTAAGAGGAACAAGGAAACCTTCCCCCCCACCACCACCACATTGCTTCCATTTAGCAATAATAATCTGACATTTTAAAAATCATCCTCTGTTGTCATCCAGACCTTTGGTCTGGAAGCACTGTATTGCATGACAGACATAAGCATTATTATTTTTTTAAGTATATAATTTTATAAGAAAATCACATCACATTTAGGAATTAGGACAGAATTTTCATTTCCAAAACTTTTTTCCAAATGTGTTAACACAACTTCCCAACCCCTTTTGTCCCGATCATTTATCTAGTGAGGAGAAAAGATCTGTTACAAGTTCAGAAATAACAGAAGTAAAACCACTGAATTAATGAGGTGATAGCTTGTAAAAGTTATTGTGCACACACCAAAAAGTTCACGAGCTGGAAGCACTCCGACCAAACGTGTAATGAGGTTCGGGGTATGTTGTTATAAAGCAATTCGTACAGTGGGAAGGACATGACTGTTTATTCTTCACAGTGATTGGCTATAATATTGGAATTTTCTTAAATAATAGGAGTACTGGTTACCTCCTATCAATTTTGGGAAACAGTTAAAGTTTTGCTTATGATTAACAGAAGCATAATCGAGAAATGACCCAGTTCAAGTTAGCCTTGCTAAAATTCAGCTTTGCCTGTATGACTCAACGGGTTTTGGCTCCTCAGGGAATTTTCCAGGCTGATCTCCACTTGTTTGTTATTTTAACAGATTGATCTCTTTCCGGTGACAGCTTATTTAATAATCAAACTGCCTTACTGTGTT
Source organism: Felis catus (assembly GCF_018350175.1). Classification (NCBI taxonomy): domain Eukaryota; kingdom Metazoa; phylum Chordata; class Mammalia; order Carnivora; family Felidae; genus Felis; species Felis catus. The sequence goes on from NC_058380.1 coordinate 5,952,055, forward strand.
AACGTGTACTAAGAAAAATGTAAAGGAAGTCGAGTTCAGTTGTATAGTCCATTGATGCAAAATGCAACTGATCTCTAAAGTTGAACAGAACAGCAGTGAGACCTCCCGAGGAGACGTCTGAAAGTCTCATCTGTTTGGAGTATGGAGGGGTCAGAGCTCTTGTGATGTAGACACCACAACTTGTAACTTTTGGCCGAATCACAGGTTAGGAATGCATTCAGTCTCTGCCTCAGAAACACAGAGCCAGTCAGCAGCTTAATGTCACATGTGTCTCATCAGAGAACAGGGCATGCCTATGAGCATGTGTATGTGACCGAGAGAATCCAGCCAGCGTCCATGAAGTTTTCACAGTTTATGCCTCACACAGAGGTGTCCCAAATCTCAAGCGGTGCCCGCCTTTACTTCACAGATTGCACATAAGGTAAAAGTCTAAGGCAGAGAATATCAGATTATAAATTCAAGTGACAAGAAAGCTCTTTCTAAACCCTTTTTTTTTTAATGCCATCAGCTTTGGAGTCCAAATTCACCCATCCAGAATGTGCACATCAGGCCAGGAAATCAGTGCCTGGTTTTACTAGAGTTTGTCAGTAACGAAAAACTCCCTTTCAAACTTACTTTTTTTTAACGTAGAGATTGCCTCTCTCTTTATGTTGTGTTATTAAGTCTCAGTTTGGTGACATGGGGCTTACTATAAGCAGCCCCCATTTGGGGCCTGTTATTTTTAGCAGTTCGCTCCTTTCAGACTCCCAGCCAAGAGATGTGATAAAAAATTTAAGGCGTAAGTGAATTTCTTAGCAACATTCAACAGGTCATGATACCAGGTTCACATTTTTTAGGTTGGTCATTATATGGGGCGCCTGGGTGGCTCCATCCGTTAACCGTCCAACTTGAGCTCAGGTCATGATCTCATGGTTCGTGGGTTCGAGCCCCGTGTCGGGCTCTGGGCTGACAGCTCAGAGCCTGGAGCCTACTTCAGATTCTGTGTCTCCCTCTCTCCTCTGCCCCTCCCCCACTCATGCTCGCTCGCTCGCTCTCTCTCTCTCAAAAAGTAAATAAACATAAAAGACATTTAAGTTGGTCATTATCTTTGTTCCTTTTCTAACATTCTAAGGGAGATCATTTAATGCTTAGTAACTGCAAACATCCATTTAAAGTTTTTGAGATAATACAGTGGACACTAGTGTCATAAGCAGGAGAATTCCCGATGTCTGGAGTGCACTTTGGAGCCATGGTCCCCAAGACCCAAGCTAATCAGAACCAAATGAGTCCTAGACACACCCTGTCACAGGAGTCACTTTCTAAAGCCAGCTGGCTTGGTTAATGATCTGTAGCCAAGTCTCACCTTCCCCAGAAGTGTCCGTGCACGTGCAACAAGTGATGCTGACCAGGGCACAAACACTTCCTTGCTCAACTAAGAGGTAATCAAGGGCGATCCAATTAACCAGAACAAGGCTCTCTTGGGCCAGAGAGCCTAGGGACTTCTGTTGGGCAGTGATTGCTTTAGCAGCAGATTCTGCAGCATCTTTAAGAGTTAAGGATAGGGGCACCTGGGTGGCCCAGTGGGTTAAGTGTCCAACTTTGGCTCAGGTCATGATCTCGCAGTCTGTGGGTTCGAGCCCCGCGTTGGGCTCTGTACTGACAGCTCGGAGCCTGCTTCGGATTCTGTGTCTCTCTCTCTGACCCTCCCCCGTTCATGCTCTCTCTCTGTCTCAAAAATAAGTAAAGATTAAAAAAAAAAAAGAGTTAAGGATAGATACCTGATAATTTTCACTTATCTCTAGCCAGGGGAGTAGGGATCTGGCAAAGGAGGCAAATTTTGAATTATGATGCCTCCTGGTAATTCCTGTTTGAGTTTGTGGCTTGGGACTGGAAAGGTGACAGCTATGGAGGCCAGTAAAATTGAAGGGTCTATAGTCTGCACAAGTGACTTTATTCTGCCAGCCCTTGCCATGTGTCCATTTCTCTATACAGAGCCTAGTTACAAGGTTCCCTGGATTGGGGTTGTTAACCAGAACAGGGAAATGGACCCCCAGGATCGAGGAGCCCTGACACAGGAGAGGGCTAGGTTTGTGCGAGAGAGACTGAGATACTGGAAATCAGAGAGAAGTTTGTGTTGGACAGAACTACGTGATCACCAACATCATGGCAAATCCGTGTCATTTGGATGTCTGATTACCCCTTTTTGTAGTGGCCTGAGATATGTGAACAGTGACATCTTTCCTGGCCAAAGCAAGAGAACAGGGGGACAAAAGAATCCTAAAGATCTTCATTGTATAAGAAGTAGGAAAACAGTGGTCTGAGAGGGAGTGAAAAATGGAAAAGAGAACATTCATGATCCAAACTCTTAGGAGGAAGTAGTCTACCCCGATGTTGGCTATTTCTCTTCCTAGTAGATTTGACTTTGGGGTCTCCAGCATTTACGCAGGACCGGAGGTCAGGTGGAGGTCAGGTCTTCACTTGTGAGAGATGAACCCAGGTATTGACACCTTATAATTTGGCCGAGATGCCAATCAGCAAGAGCACTTAGTAGGGTCTTTTCAGTGAATCTCCCTTTCATAAAAGCATCCAAGTAAAACAGCCACTGTCTGTACATGATCAAAGGTGGAAAAATGCCCGTGGCTAAATTTCTGATGAGGATTTGTTTGATAAGGAAATGTTATTTTGTGGCATGCAGTGATTTAGGATAATATTTGGACAGTGAGAGTACTGACAAATTTCTAGAAACTTTCACTTCTGGAATACTTACGTTGGTAATTTTAATATATATCCATGCATAGCCTATAAGGTTAACACTTAATTGGCAATGCTTCCCACATAATTTAACATACCAAATAAACCTAAGAATTTAATATCTCTCTTTCACAAGACGAGAGACAAATCTTTCAGATTAACTGCAGCTTTGTGGGAAATCTCAGTTGGTTTGAGGTCAGAAAGACTCCATTTCTCCATTTAGATTTTGATTTTGAGAAAATGTCAAGAGGCTTGAACATTTGATCAGAGAGGGTCACAGATCATTATGAAATAATACTTTTATCTATTGAACCAAAGTGACAATAAAACATGTTAAAGGCAAATACAGAAGGTTACATTTGTGGGTGTCTGGAGTGGCTCATTCAGTTGAGCGTCCCGACTCTTGATTTTGGCTCAATTCATGATCCCAGGATTGTGGGATCAAGCCCCATGGTAGGCTCCACACTCAGTGTGTAAGATTCTCTTTCTTTCCCTCTGCCCCTCTCCCCCTGTCGCACACACACTCTATCTCTCTCTCTAAAAAAAATTTTTTTAAAGTTACTTAGTTGTGAATAATACATAGCTCTCTTAATATTGCAAAGACTGGGTTTTCTTAAATAATCAAATACCTCATAAAGACAGTAAGTCTTATGAAGCAAGTAAGTTATTCTGCTAAGACACAAATCTTTGCTGTGAATCTTTAAGATTATTTACAAGGTAAAGAAAAACCTTTGTTTACAATTTCCTATTAATAGTAGACAATAGGACCCTGAGTGACTCAACTGGTTAAGCGTCTGACCCTTCATTTTGGCTCAGGTCATGATCTCATGGTTGGTGAGTTCAAGCCCCACGTCAGGGCTCAGCTGGCAGCAGGTGCCTGCTTGGGATTCTCTCTCTCTGCCCCTCCCCTCTTGCTCTTTTTCTCTCGCACTCAAAATAAAACAAAATAAACTTAAAACAAAAAAAAAAGGAGTTGACAACAGGGGTGCCTGGTGGCTCAGTCCATGGGGCACCTGGGTGGTTCAGTCGGTTAAGCATCCAACTCTTGATTTCTGTTGAGGTCATGATCTCACAGTTCATGGGATTGAGTCCCACGTCGGGGCTCTCTCTCACTCTCTGTCCTTCCCCTGCTCACATACTCCCTTTCTCTCAAAATAAATAAATAAACTTAAACACACACACACACACACACACACACACACACACACACAGCCCAGGAAATTAAAGGCTGAAATAAAACCTGAAAGCTCATGGTACAAAAACTGCAGATCTGGGATCCACCACAGAGTCACCTACAACTTCCAGAAATAGCAAGGAAGCAGTGAGCACAAGGAGCTCGATGGGAAGTATACCTGCTTGCTTACTGCCCCTTGGGGCCGTCAGAGGTCTCCAGTTCTGTCTTCTGTCCCCAGAACTTTTAAAAGACAAACTGAGGCATGTTAAAAATTTTAACAGTTTATTTGAGGGCAAACCTGTTCGAATTAGGAGGCATCCATCTAGCAGATAGACATTCTAAGGAACTATGCAGAAGGAAAGGCTTTTATAGCCAGAAGGGAGCAGGATTAAGGAAGTTCTACAAGGGCAAAAAAGTAGGTTGGTTATTGCCAGGTTTCTTTCCTTCTGGAGAAGACGGGGGTCTGTCGGGCAGATTACCTGACTAGAGCGGACCAGGTGATAATGGCTGCTTGAAGATTCCATTTCAGGGACACCCAAAACTGTAATTAAGTTGTCTCATTTTGGTGATGTGGGGCTTAGCGTAAGCAACTCCATTTTGGGTCTGTCGTCTTGTTTTTGATGTGCATGATGAGGTGAGAGTGGTAGATCAGCAAGGCCTCAGATGAGGGGTCCCGACTACAACAACTCACAGGACGAGAAGCAGAGTGCCAAATACGGCAGAGGAGAAGAGGGCTACCATTAAATACAGTGGGCTGGGAGGTCTGGCGACGCTGTCCTTCCACTCACATCCAGTTCCCGCCCTTCCTTACTTTACTGTCACCGGAAACATTTGTTTCTACCACCGTTCCCAGGGCCAGGGAGCAAGAGTCACTGGCAGTTTCTTTATCCATCTCAGACTTGCCTTGCTTCTCCCTGATCTCTGCTCCCCCTGGATGCTGTGGAGCTGTCCTGTGTCCCAGCCCATGGCCTCTCCACCAGTTGACTTCCTGCAGACCTGGGGCTGATGGTGTCTGTGGGCAGAAAACTTACTGAGTCCCTGGGCAGCGATCTTGTTTTCTCTGTGTGGGCTTCTTAATTGTAATTGGCTTGAGATTTGGCTCACTTATATATTCATTTTCTTTGTAGGTTTCCCTAAACTGTGCCCTTAGAGAATCTAGTAACATGTATTACATTTGTCATTATGTCCTCAATAGGTATTTAATGGAGCAACAACTGCCCCACTTTAAACATACCTGATCTGGTCATTAGAGATTCAGATAATCTTCTTCAGCCTGAGGTACCCATACATCTGTATAATAAACTCACTTATTAATCTGAGCTAGAAGGAGTTAAATGAAAGTTACGTGGGAGCAAAAGAATGGTGTAATGGTGGAGCTGAGGCCCCAAGCAGCTAGAATAACATCAGGATGGGGCAGATATGTGCCCACAGGAGACAAGCATCATCTGAGGAATGGTGATGTGAGAGGTAGAGACACCCAGGCCTGGACAGACACCGGTTTATGAGCCAACAACAACAGGGCGGTGGCCGGGGTACTTTCTACCCTTTCTTGGTCAGTTATGCTGGTTTGTAAACCTGCCTGATCACCCTCTGTGTAACTGACAGCAAATTTGTGCATTCATTCATGCATGCATTGATTCTAAAATGTTTCTTGAGTACCTACTGTGCACTAGGACTATTCCAGGCACTGTGTATACATCAGTGAATAAAAAAACCTGTGCTGTTCACAACTTACCAGAGCATCAACCTGCCAGGAACTGGTGCTGGCATAGGGAAACTACTGTAATTCACTAACTGCTAGAAGGTCGATGTGCACAAGTCTGAGAGCCAAAAGCCCCAGAGGGACACAGTTGGGGTGGGGTAGCCCTGCCCACTTCTACAAGGTGATCATAGTGAATATTGGAGAAAAGTCCCCTCATGCTTCTGGCGGGGGAAGGGCAAAAGGAACCATACTGAAATACACCACAGCATTCCATTCTTAAAAAGGTCTGTCCTAAGGAGAAAGTACTTAACCAAATTTAAAACCCACCGGATCTTTTTCAGAGCCTAACTGATATGGGGAAAGGGAAATACTCAAATTCAACGAACTCTAGCCTTCCGTGGGAAGAAAAGGAAACACCCACTTCTAGTCCCCTCTAGCCTTCCATGTGGGTAGAAAGAACCAGCTACAGCCCGTTCTATCCATCCTGTCCCACTAAGAAGAGGGGAAGAGAAGCACATGTGCAGTCCCCGTCCAGAGGCACAGGCTCACAAAATGACTTTGAGACCTAGCCGTAGGTCTATAGAACAATTCCTTCCCTCCATGCCTTGCCACCAAATTACTAAAGGCCCATTGACAGCAGTTTATTTTATGCAATTCATCACTTCCAGCTGCCCAGAAAAATGTACAAGGCACACTTTTTTAAAAAATTTGAAAATATAGAGCAAGAATCATACATGGTTGGGTTGTTAGAGTTATCAGACCAGGAATGTAAAACAATGATAAATATGCTAAGGGTACTAATGGATAAAGTAGGCAGCATGGAAGAACAAATGGGCAATACAACAGAAATTCTAAGAAAGAACCAAACAGCAATGCTTCATACCAAAAACACTGTGACAGAAATGAAGAGTGTTTTTTAATGGGCTTTCTAGGAACAGGACATGATTGAGGAAAGAGTCTCTGAACTTCAGGATATATTCATAAGACCTCCAAAACTAAAAAGCAGAGAGAAAAAAAAAAGACTGACAGAATATCTAAGAATGTGGGACAATTATGAAAGGGGTAGCATACACTTAACAAAAGTATCAGAAGGAGAAGAAAATTAACTGAAGCAATTTTTGAAATAAAAATGGCTGAGAATTACCCTGTATTCTATAAACATTGGGGTGCATGTGCCCCTTTAGATCAGCACTCCTGTATCTTTTGGATAAATTTTTAATTTTTTGAGGAACCTCCAGAGTGTTTTCCAAAGTGGCTGCACCAGTTTGCATTCCTACCAACAGCACAAAATGGTTTCCCTTTCTCCACATCTTCCCCAATATCTGTTGTTTCCTGAGTTGTTAATTTTAGCCATTCTGACAGGTGTGAGATGGTATCTCATCGTGGTTTTGATTTGTATTTCCCTGATGATGAGTGATGTTGAGCATCTTTTCATGTGTCTGTTGGCCATCTGGATGTCTTCTTTGGAAAGTGTCTATTCATGTCTTCTGCCCATTTCTTTACTAGATTATTGGTTGTTTGGGTGTTGAGTTTGGTAAATTCTTTATAGATTTTGGATACTAATCCTTTATCTGATATGTCATTTGCAGATATATTCTCCCATTTGGTCGGTTGCCTTTTAGTTTTGCTGATTGTTTCCTTTACTGTGCGGAAGATTTTTATCTTGATGAAATCCCAATAGTTCATTTTTGCATTTATTTCCCCTGCCCTTGGAGACGTGTCAAGTAAGAAGTTGCTGGGGCCTGGGTCAAAGAGGTTGCTGCCTGTTTTCTCCTGTAGGAGTTTGATGGTTTCCTGTCTCACACTTAATTCTTTCATCCATTTTGAATTTACTTTGTGTATGGTGTAAGAAAATGGTCCAGGTTCATTCTTCTGCATGTTGCTGTCCAGTTCTCCCAGCACCATTTGCTAAAGAGACTGTCTTTATTCCATTGGATATTCTTTCCTTCTTTGTTGAAGATTAGTTGGCCATATATGTGAGGGCCCATTTTTGGGTTCTGTATTCTATTCCATTGATCTATGTGTCTGTTTTTGTGCCAGTACCATTCTGTCTCAATGATTACAGCTTTGTAATACAGGATAAAGTCCAGGATTGTGATGCCTCCCGCTTTGGTTTCCTTTTTCAACACTATTTTGGCTATTCATTGTCTTTTGTGGTTCCATACAAATTTTAGGAGTGTTTGTTCTAGCTCTGTGAAGAATGTTGGTATTGTTTTGATAGGGATTGCATTGAATATGTAGATGGCTTTGGGTGGTATCAACATTTTAACAATATTTGTTCTTCCAATCCATGAGCATAGAATGGTTTTCTATTTCTTTGTGTCTTCCTCAATTTCTTTCATAAGCTTTCTTTAGCTTTCAGCATACAGATCTTTTACTTCTTTGGTTAGGTTTATTCCTAGGTATTTTATGTTTTTTGGTGCAGTTGTAAATGGGATCGATTCCTTGATATGACTTTCTGTTGCTTCATTATTGGTGTATAGAAATGCAACTAATTTCTGTGCATTGATTTTATATCCTGTGACTTTGCTGAATTCATTGATCAGCTCTAGCAGTTTTTTGGTGGGGTCTTTGGGTTTTCCATGTTTGCAGGACAAACATCTGAACAAGGAAATTTGTCAGGGATAAAGAGGGCCATTGTATTATAATATAAAGGGTCAATTGTTCAAGAGGATGTAACAGTTTTTAATGTGTGTGAACCTAAATACAGAACGTCAGAATATGGGAGGGGAAAACTTGTAGAACTGCCAGAAGAAAGACATCGGTCTGCCCACTATTAGAGTTGGGAACTTGGGCACTTGCCTCAGAAATGCACAGAAAATCACTGAAATTTTCGTAAAAATCAACAGCACTATCAATAGACTAATTCATCCAACAGCATCACATTACACATTTGTCTCAAATTCACATGGAACTATTTAATAGCCTATACTCAACCACAAAACACACCATAAGAAATAAAAGAATATTAATTGTGCAGTATCTGTTCTCAAGCCACATGGATTAAACTAGAAATCAATGACGAGAAAAATGGTTGGAAATTCCCAAAGCACTTATAGATTTAAAGTATACTTCTAATGAGACGTGAGACAAAGAAGAAATCTTGAGGAAGATTTTAGAATTATTTTCAACTAAATGAAAATGAAAGCACAACTAATCAAAATTTGTGGGATGCAGTGAAAGCAGTGTTTAGAGGAAAATTTATAGCAGTGAATGCATATATTGAGAAAGATCTAATATCAATCATTTAAACTTTTACCTTAAACTAGAAAGAGAACATTAAATTCAAAGTAAACAGAAGAAAATAAATAATAAAAATTAGAGCATAAGTAATAAAATTGAAAACAGGAAATGAAAAAAGAAAATAAATGACACTAAAAAGCTTGTTTTTGAAAAGATCAGTAAAATTGATAAACCTTTAGCCAAGCTAAGTAAGAAAAAAAAGAGAACACACAAGTTACTAATACGTTAGTAATTAATTAGAAATTAAAGAGGGCATATCACTTCAAATCCCACGTACATTGGCATACTGTGCCCACAAACATGATAGCCTGGATTAAATAGACCAATTCCTTAAAAGACATAGTCTGTCAAAACTTGCACAAGAAGAAATAGACCATGTAAATAGACCTATAGTTACTACAGAAATTGAATCAATAATCTTCTAAAACAAAAAGTACCAGGCCCCAATGACTTCACACACAGCTTAAGAAGTAATTCTAATTCTCTACAATCCCTTTCAGAAGATTAAAGCAGAGGGAATACTTTCTAACTCATTTTATAGGGCTAGCATACTTTTTTTTAAAGTTTATTTTTGTTTATTTTGAGAGAGAGAGAGAGAGAGCAAGCAGGGGAGGGGCAAAGAGAGAGAGAGAGAGAGAGAGAGAGAGAGAGAGAGAGAGAGAGAGAGAATCCCAAGCAGACTTTGCACTGTCAGTGCAGAGCCCAATGTGGGACTTGAACTCACAAACCATGAGATCATGACCTGAGCTGAAGCCAAGAGTCAGATGCTTAACCGACTGAGCCACCCAAGTGCCCCGCCAGCATACTTCTAATACCAAAAACAAAGACATTACAAGAAAAGTAAACTACAGATAAAATCTTTCACGAACATAGAGGAAAAACCTTAAACAAAATATTAGCAAGCCAAATTGAGCAACCACATAGAAAAAAAATAGTATACGACCACCAAATGGGATTTTTCTAGGTGTGCAAGTCTGACTCAGCATTTGGAGATCAGTTAATGTACCCCCTCACATTAACAGGCCAAATAAGAAGAATCACATGACTCTATCAATATTTGTAGAAAAGCATTTGACAAAATACAGAAACTCTAAGTAAACTTGAGGGGAAGCTCCTAAACTTGATACAAGAGTATCTACAAAAACCAACAGCTAACATTCTTAGTGGTAAGAAACTCAGACTTTTCCCACTAAGATTAGGAATAGTGCAAGTATGTTCTCTTTCACCACTGCTTTTCAACACCATACTGGAAGTACTAGCTAATAGATTAAGAAAAGAAATAAAGTGTATCCGTATAAGGAAAGAAGAAATAAGATGGTCTTTTTTTCAAAAATGATATGATTGTGTATATGGAAAATCTAAAATTAAATTGGACTTTGGAGCACCTGGGTGGTTCAGTCAGTTGGGCGTCCGACTTTGGCTCAGGTCATGATTTCACAGTTTGTGAGTTTGAGCCCCACATCAGGCTCTGTGCTGACAGCTCAGAGCCTGGAGCCTGCTTCAGATTCTGTGTCTCCCTCTCTTCTTGCCCCTCTCCCATTCACACTCTGTCTCTCTCTCTCTCTCAAAAATAAATAAAGATTAAACATTTTTTAAAGAATAATAAAACTGGACTGATTATAGCAAGGTTGCAGGATACAAGGTTAATATACAAAGTCCCTTCTAAACCATTAATGAGCTAGTGGAATTTGAAATTAGACACTATACCGTTTACATTAGCACACAAAAAATAAAATGCTTAGGTATGAATCTAACAAGATATGTACAAGACTATATGAGGAAAACTACAAAACTCTGATTAAAGATACTAAAAAAAAACAACTAAATAAATGAAACACTTCATGTTCGTGGAAAGGAGCACCCAATATGGTCAAGATTTCACTGTTCCCCAACTTGATCTATAGAGTAAATGCAATTCTAATAAAAATTCCAGAATCTTTTTTTTTTAATTTTTTTTTCAACATTTATTTATTTTTGGGACAGAGAGAGACAGAGCATGAACGGGGGAGGGGAAGAGAGAGAGGGAGACACAGAATCGGAAACAGGCTCCAGGCTCTGAGCCATCAGCCCAGAGCCTGACGCGGGGCTCGAACTCCTGGACCGCGAGATCGTGACCTGGCTGAAGTCGGACGCTTAACCGACTGCGCCACCCAGGCGCCCCAAAAATTCCTGAATCTTTTTTGTGGATATCAACTAACTGATTCAAAAGTTTACTTAGAGAAGCAAAAGACCCTGGATAACCAATACAATATTGAGACAGAAGAACAAAGTCAGACAACTGATAGTACCCAACTTCAAGAATTAAATATAAAGGTATAGTAATCAGTGTTGTATTGGAGAAAGAATAGACAAATAGATCAGTGGAACAGTATAGAGAACCCACAACAGTATAAAGACCCACAAAAATACAGTCAAGTGATACTTGACATAGGAGCAAAGGCAGCACAATGGAGAAGACAGTTTTTCCACCAATTCTAGAACTAAACATCTACATGCAAGAAATTAATCTAGACCTTACACCTTTCACACAAATTGACTCAAAATAGGTCACAAATCTACATATAAAATGCAATCTGTAAATCTTCTAAAAAATAGGAGAAACTTCTATGACATTGGGTTTGGCAATGACCTTTTAAATAAAACAACAAAGGCACAGTTCACAAAAGAATTAATTTTCTGGACTTCATTAAAACTTTTTGTTCTGCTAAAACAATGCAAAGGGAATGAGGAGACAAACCACAGACTGGGAGAAAATATTTGCAAAAGACTTATCTGTTAAAGGACTGTTGTATAAAATATATAAAGAACTCTTAAAACTCAATAAGAAAACTCAATTTAAAATGGCAGAAAATCTTGGGGCACCTGGGCATCTCAGTCGGTTAAGCGTCTGACTCAATTTCAGTTCAGGTCATGATCTCACAGTTTGTGAGATAGAGCCCTATATTAGACTTCATGCTGACAGCACAGAGTCTGCTTGGGATTCTCTCTCTCTCTCTCTCTCTCTCTCTCTCTCTCTCTCTCTCTTTCTCTGTCTCTGTCAAATAAAATTGAAAGTGGCAAAAAAAATGGTGCTCACTTCGGCAGCGCATATACTAAAATCGGAACGACACAGAGAAGATTAGCATGGCCCCTGTGCAAGGATGACACACACATTCATGAAGCATTCCATAAATAAACAAAAAATGGCAAAAAACCTTCACAGACACCTCAGCAAAAAGATAATACAGGTGGTAAACAAGTACATGGAAAGCTGCTTCGCATCATATATTATCAGGGAAATTTAAAGCAACAGTGAGAAACCCCTACACACCTATTAGAATGGTCAGAATCCCAAACGCTGACACCACCAAATGCTGGGAAGGATGTGGAGTGACGGTAATCCCCACTCACTGCTGGTGGCAATGAAAAATGGTACAACCACTTTGGAAGACACTTTGAGATTTTATTAGAAAACTAAACATACTCCTACCATCTGATAAATTGTGCTCCTTGCTCTTTACCTAGAGTTGAAAATAGCTCCTCCACACAAAAACCTGTAAACAGACACTTATAGGAGGTTTATTCATAGTTGCCAACATTTGGAAGCAACCAAGATGTCCTTAAGTAGGTAAAGAGATAAATAAACTAGGATGCACCCAGAAAATGGAATATTATTCAGCGCTAAAAAGGAATGAGCTATCAAGCCATGAAGAGGCATGGGAGAATTTTTAAGTGCATATTCCTAAGTGAAAGAAGCCGATCTGAAAAGGCTACGTATTGTATGATTCCAATTATATGACATTCTGTGATTGCAGCTATATAGTCATTAATATGAGTATATGAAAAGGCAACATCTATGATGACTGTAAAAAGGTCAGTGGTTGCCCAGGGTTATGGTGAATGGAAGGACGTTCAGGTGGAGCACTGAAACTTCTCTGTATAATACTGTAATGATAGATGTGTGTCATTGTACATTTGTCCAAACCTATAGATGGCATAACACCAAGACTGAGCCCACACATAAACGATGGACTTTAGCTGATTATGATGTGTCAATATAGGTTCATAAATTGACACAAACATACCACTTCAGTGGAGAATGTAGATACTGGTGGAGGTTAATCATGTGTGGAGACAGGCATATGTGGGGTAAATCTGTACCTTTCTCTTAATCTTGCTGTGAACCTAAAATTGCTCTAAAAATAAAGTTTACTAAAAAATAAAAAGCTCTGCCTTTCTGGACCTTCTTTCTCAGGGAGACTGAACATAATCAAGAAGACAGACAAAAACTGAATAAATATTTAGCATCTTTCCACCATCATTAGGAGAGCATCTTCCTCCTTTGAGATAGTTCCAACTTTTACTCGAGTGTTTCACTATAATGGGCCTCCCCTCCTTCATTTTGGTGGTGCCATCAGCTGTCAATCCCTTGGGATCTATGGCCATCTCTTGGGTTTCACCCTTTTTGCAGGGCCTGGATGGAAAAAGGCATACCACTGTCGATGTTTGTCAGATTCATGGAGGAGTGGAGACAAGTAGGAGCTGGCTCCTGGCATTTCCAGTTTATGCACGAACCCAACCAGGGCCTCAGCCACCCACTGGTGCCCCGGCCCCATCCTCCCTCCGCCCTGCCAGGCTGGCCATGACATTGGCAAGAATCACCATGGAGAGTTCCTATTTATATGCATTTGGTTCTTTCTCAGGATGAGGCCTCAGTTCTCAGTTGTTTTTCTAGCTGCCCCAATCAGCCTCCTCTGAGAGATAGGTAAAACCACGGGGATGGGATTGTTCAGGACAACCAAGGACAGAAATGTAAAGCTTTAGGGGGGAGTTCATTCTCTTAAAAATAAAGGATGGAATTGATCCAATTTAATTTAGTATTAAAAATTCTCAGAGCAATCAGGATCTGACCCATTCAGTGAATAATTGGCATGAAGTAAACCTTGACCATCTCAGTAGTTGGGAAGGGGCGTATTTAATTATTCTCTGCTTTTCATGTGGATGGTTTGGCCTGGTGAGTCAGGCTAGGAGGGACCTCACACTAAACATCTTCCCCACTTTATTCAGCCAAGTAGAGAAAGGCATAAGGTGGGATTCGTCATCTAGGCATGACTACTGGGGAGACCAACTCCTGACCTTATGATTACAAATCAAAATGTGGTAAGTGGGATTATCTGGAAATGAGCGAGTCGCCATGCTGGACATCTCCTTTCAGACAATTGTAAATGCTTGGACACACACATCTCGACCAGTGCTTTCATGAGGTGATGGTGTCTGCATAGGTGCAAGGCCACTGGATTAGCCACGCTCTCCTCTTTCGTGGATCTATCCTGAGCAACACAGGGTATCTAGTATCTGAGGCTGAATTGTGTGGGGCGAACTAATGGCATCTGTAGGCTGTGAGAACTAGACTTTCTAACTTTTGTTGGCACTTTTTATTAGATGGTGTCTACCCTGTCAGGCCTGTCCTGAGCCTCTCTTCTCCTCCCCGCCCCCCCTTCAGGCCTTACCTGTGTATCACTCCCCAGATTGTTTCTGTGCCATTTCTCTATTCCTTTCTTTGTCCTCCTGTCTCTGTGGGCCCTATGCATCACGAACAACTTGTCCAGAGAATGAGATTTTTCTCTTTCCTGTCCTACCATCTCATACAAGTCGTCTTGACCCTTTGGCCTTCCCCTCACTGGCCAGGACAGCAGAACTTTTTACTTGAAATGGCAGGAAATTAGAATCTTCGATCTACCCATATAAATCTTATGTTGTCTCCTCTCAGAATCACATAATTTGGGGCCACCTCGGTGGCTGTCGGTTGAGCGTCCGACTCTTGGTTTCAGCTCAGGTCATGATTTCAGGGTTTGTGGGCTTGAGCCCAACATACAGGCTAGCAGCACGGAGCCTACTTGGGGTTCCCTCCCTTCTCTCTCTCTCTCTCTCTCTCTCTCTCTCTTTCTCTCTCTGCCCCTCCCCTGCTCTCTCTCTCAAGATAAATAAACATTTTTTCCAAAAAGAGAATCACACCATTTTTATTACCACCTCGGGCTGGGTCTGGCCAACACAGGTTCCCGGCCCTGGTTCAATTAACTGACAAGCAGTCCCTGCACTGTGACAGCTATAGGGCAGAGCCCTAGGGCTATGGATGGAACTGAGCACGGAAGCCGAGACCTGCATTACTGAGAATGAGAATCAGCCGAAGTGGCAGAATTCAGGTGGATACTAGGCGTCACAAGTCAGCAAGGCCACAGCACAGGTGAATATGGGGCCTCTTCTGTGATGCTGAGGGTCCGGAGGTCTGGCAGTTTTCCATTATTGCTGGTAGGGGAGGTGGGGAGATATCCAGGATTCATCACAGATCTATTTCTTCTAAATCTGGAGCAGAATCCCATAATTTTGGAGAAGGAGAGGTGTCTCTGAATTAGAGCTGCTGGCTGTGAGCTGCGGGAGACTTGAGCACAGTATATTGCAGTGGCCATTTTCTGGAGTGCGGGGCTCAGGTCTTCACTCCATCCAGGCCGGTCTGGGCTATAAGCTTCAAGAAGACAGTTGCACCAGAGGTGCCGGAGTTGGGGCTGAATTGGCTGGACTCCTTACCTCGTACACTGAAATTCGTACACGAGAGGGCTCCGGCCTCGGTGTGGAATGTCAAGCCGTGGGAGGCACAGGACACGTAAGCAAAGATGGACAAGACCGTTATGCAAGAGTACTGCCCTGCCGCACAGAGACCTCGCCCTGTCCAGTGACTAGCGCTGAATTGGGAGTCTCAAATGCTTTTCCCGTGGGAACCAGGGATGTTCGGGAGGTGTGTTGGGCCTCGCAACTGAGGTCTCTTAAGTGTATTTATCACTTTTCCCCCCAAAGATTCCAGTCTCAGGTCTCTTTATGGCCTGACTTCTTTGCCAAGAACTCTCGCCTGTGTCACCTGCATTGAAGCCTTGGAAGGTAAAGGGCTGGGATTTTAGCTTCTATCCTCAACATCACACGGACCCATGAGCCTGACACAATCTTGCCCGGTGAGGGGGAGGGGGGGCGGAGCTACCAGAACAAGGTGTCGGACGGCGTCCCCTGAAGAGGTGCAGAGATACACCCGCCACATGGAATGCTGAAGGCTGAACACAACACCTCCCATGACCTCTTGTGAGGAGCAAAGGAAACCACCTGGTATGAGGGCTCAGATCCTGGGAGCGTTGAAGTCCAGTGAGGGTCGATGCCGGTAAGGATTAGAATGCAAGTCCCCGTGCAACACTACACTCAGCGCGTGGAGAGAGGATGGAATCAAAGCTGCTGCGCGGGTTACTGCGATACGTGTACTTTGGGAGAAAAACATCATATTGAGATGCTCGTCCAGGTGAGGAGCAGAGCTTGGTGAGGGAGAGGGGAAGAGGCTCTAAGCCTGGCCTGAGCCTGGGGCCCAGTCGTCTCCCGACACACCCCTGCAGCAGATGGGCGCTGGAGTGGGATGTGGAGAAACCGGGAGCCATCCTGTCTTCCTCCTGTGGTCCCCCTTGCGGCCGGAGACAGAGCGAGCTTGGCGCTCTGATCTTTAGGCTCGTCCTTGCCGCTTCCTCCTCTGGCACGTCAGGCCATCAGATGAGAAGTGTGTGGCCGCAAACACCTTAAATCCAGAGGTTTGGGCCAGAAATCAGAGGTCCTCAACTTCCTTGCTCAAACTTTGAGTCACTCCGCCTCTTTAGGCTGTACTTCCATCACTGTGAATCCTTGATATCTGCAGGTGATAGAAAAAGAAACAAACTCTCTGATGGTAAGACAGTGGGTGGGGAGAGGAGGGCAGTTGGAACCAGGGAACCCTGCTGACTGGGTGCAGTGATATTCTGGGCATTAAGTGATGAGGGTCCAACCTAGATGGTATCAGGAAGACAAAGGGGAATGAATAGATGAAAACCTTCTTAAAAAAAAAAAAAAGGTGAGCAAAACTTTGTGAGAATTTGGAGTTGGGGAAAGAAAGGGAGGAACATCAAGAGAACTTTGGGGTTAGTATCTGGAAACAGCTTCATCCTGAAATATGTCCCCTTTCATGCCTTTCTCCCCTTTTTAGGAGTCTTTTAGGAGTCACTTCAAAGCTACTACCGCTAAAGCCCCATAATCCTTTATCCTTAATTCTACAGTCCCCTAAGATCTCTGCACTGAAATCTTTTCCATATACTCATGCGGTGACCAAACATAACTGAACCGATAAAAGGATGTTCATACTCTTCATTTGTCCCGCTGAACAGTCCCATAGCTCATTGCGGGAACCTGGATGCGTGTGATGAAGGCATGTGGCCGGTATCACTGGGTGCATGGGTACGAGGCACGTACAGTACGTGCATCACCCCTCAGCACCCCTCAGATGGTCCACTCAGGGGAAACAGCACCCTGCTTCCTGGGAATGGGCACGCGGTCCCCACGCTGGAGCTCCTCCGCAGTTCTAAATGCACATGAGGGAGCGCCCAGTCCTACTCCCAGACCCCTGCCTGACCCAGGGCCAACTCAGCCAGGTCATCATCAGCCTGGGTGTCAGTCTACACTGCAGCACCCCAGTGATTTGAATCCACGTGGTAAAACTGGCGGCTTCCTCGATGCCATCTCACGCTTAGCCTAGCACCTCCCATTGTCATTCTTTTATGATCTCCCAAGTAGGGCCACCTCACTCTAAATATACCGCCCCATTTTGTCATCCTAACTCCTCTCTGGGCAACTGGGGCTAACGGCCAGACCGAGCCCATTGAAAGTCTTGTGCAAAGCAAACCAATGATCATTTGCACATGGCGCTTGTGCAAATGCCTACCCTGTGTCTCATGGTGCTTTAGAATGTGCGCATGTGTGTATAAACGTATGATACATATTCACGTGGGTTGTTATAGTGATATGTTGATAGCCAACAGATCTCTGATGGAGACGATCCATTAGAGGAAACGAAACTGGTTTTGGTGGCTATGAACGCAAAATGTGTATGAAGAAATAAACATTTTTTTTTGTCCACCTGCTTTGTTTCTAGTTTCACCACCAGTCCCTGGCTGGGTGGGTCAGAGCAGGAACGACACGCTGTCGTTAAGAAGCTCATAGTCTAATGCTTGAAGTCTGAGTTTAAAAGCATGCATTTTTTTCCTTCTTTGTCATTTTATAAGATTCCCCAGTCGGAAAATATGAAAGAGCAGTTCTTAGAGTTGGGCAGACTTAGAATCAGAGGTGGAGAAGCCACTTCCTGGGCTCCAGTCCCAAGAGATTTAATTGGCATGAAGTCCTAGAATCTGTGTGTTTGACATAAACACCCAGGCAGTTCTAATGCAAGTGGGCTGTAGACCACAGTTGACAGAACATTGACCCATAACGTTGAATCAAAACTGTAAATAGGGGCGCCTGGTGGCTCAGTCGGTTAAGCGTCTGACTTCAGCTCAGGTCATGATCCCACAGTCCGTGAGTTTGAGCCCCGCGTCAGGCTCTGTGCTGATAGCTCAGAGCCTGGAGCCTGCTTCGGATTCTGTGTCTCCCTCTCTCTCTCTTCTCTCTCTCAAAAATAGACATTAAAAAAAGCTGTAAATAGGGGTACCTGAGTGGCTCAGTCAGTTGGGCATCTGACTTCGGCTCAGGTCATGATCTCATGGTTTGGGGGTTTGAGCCCTATATCCGGCTCTGTGCTGACAGAGCCTGCTTTGGATCCTGTGTCTCCTTCTCCCTCTGCCCCTCCCTACTCATGCTCTGTACGTCTCTCCTTCAGATACAAATAAACATTAAAACATTTTTTTAAAACTGTAAATAAATTTGTTTTACTTTAATTGAGAACCTGGAATTGAAAAGCATATAAGTCATTCCATAAATCTTGACATAAAGATCTTCAAATATTCCTTAGGGACAGTCCTTAGTTATATTCTTTTGCCTTCCAGCACTAAAGTGAAACTCACTCCACAGTTATTTCTTAGAAAGAGCTGAAAATTTAAAACAACAAGAATAAGAACAAACAACTCAACCACTATCACCACCACCACCAAAAAGATCCACTAACAGACTCCTGCCTGGGGTGTAGACATGCCCCACTTTCACGATGGACGGAATGGCCTCAACATCTGCTTTCACACTCGGCTTCAGTTGTTCCAGGAGCGTGCTTGGCTGTCCATACAGAGGAGCTCACTGGACAATCAGCAGAATGGGTGAAAAGTCAGCAAAACCATAAAAGATTACTTAAAGACAAAGTAGCAAAATGCTTATTCAAACATCCAGAAATTTTTCTTTCATCTGGAAGGATGGAACCGGGGCTGGTAGGCACTGAGAATACACAATCAGTAATCAATGAAGAACTCGTATATTGCTTCTAAGAAATCCATTCTATGTGCATGACATTTATGAAAGCAACAACATATGATGTAAATCTCAGATCTGCTCAGGATCCAGTCACTAATCTCTTTCAGGGAAAAGACTTTGAAAACCATCCTTGCATTCCACTCTTGGGCAGTGTTGAAAAGTAGCTCTGTGCCCTAATAAAACTAATTGCAAATAAAAAGAATCTTTGAGAGGGGGATGCCCCAGGGTTTTACTTTCTGTATGTTATATTCTTTTCTAGTAGGTAACAGAAACAGAGCCCATTCTTTTTTTTTTTTTTTTAATGTTTTATTTATTTTTGAGAGAGAGGGTGAGCAGGGAAGGGGCAGAAAGAGGCGGGGACAGAGGATTCAAAGCAGGCTCCACGCTGACAGCAGTGAGCCTCATGCATGTGAGATCGTGACCTGAGCCGAAGTCGGACCTCAACCAACTGAGGCACCCAGGTGCCCCAAAACAGAGCCCATTCTTAAAACAAAAAAATCTGTGTGACCCCAATGTCTTCCAATGTGTATAATTTATATAAGAGCCATGTCGAGCCCTGGGCAGGGAATGGGGTGCGATCCTACGGGAAAGAATGAAAAGCAAAAGAGGCAAGTACCTAATGTGATACTTAAACATGTAAAACTAGCTCTTCACCTGACAGACAATCTGCTGAATGTATACAAGGTTTATTACACCCAGCAGATCTTATTACGGCTCAAGAGAACAAGCTAGACGCTCGTGTTGGTTTCTACTGCTGTCCTAACAAGTTACCATAAACTTAGTGGCTTAGAAGAACACACGTTTACATCTCACAGTTCTATGGGTTAGGAGTCCACCAAGAATCTCACTGGACTAAAATCAAGATGTCACCAGGGCTGCCTTCCTTTCTGGAGGCTCTAGGGGACATTCTGTTTCTTTGCCTTTTCTAGTGTTTAGAGCCTCCCCCGCTGCTTTCCTGCATATTCCTTGGCTCCTGGCCTCTTCCTCCCTCTTCAGCAGTGGCAACAGCACGTGGAGTCCCCCTCCCCCAGCATCTTTCTGACCTCCTTTTCTGCCCCTTCCAATCTTAAATCCCCATATAATTACATGGACCACCTGAATCATCCAGGTCCTTAACATAAGCACATCTGCAAAGTCCCTTCTGCTATGTGATATATCCACAGGTTCCAGGGACTAGAATGGGGACCTCCTAGGCAGGAAGGTGGCGTTACTCTGCCTACTATCACACTATTAACTCAGGTGCCAACTAATAAATAGTAAAATTAAAAACATATCTTTTTTAATTTTGACAGTTTAGGAAAATCAGGCCACTGCGCTAGACCACAATCTAGAACAGCAAATGAACACAAAGCCAAATTAGAACCTTAGAAGTGCTCCACTGATGACCACCATAAACATCGCACAAGTACCAGTCTCTTTGGAGTCATTGTTTTGTTCTCCAGGTGTGGCTTTTTTCCCCTTGCAAAGGCAGACTGATGGCAGAAAGCTCGTCAAGGCGAAGAGGGCAGTGGTGGCGGAAAGGCAGGCGGGGGCCGAGTCCGCCTGCCTGCCTGGGACCGCGCTCTCAGCCAGATCTAAAGGGGCGGGCAGGTGGAATGGTTTCCTTTGGACCTGCCCTTGCCCAAACTCGGGGATCCTTGTGCGCCTCCCCCAGGCGGCCACCAGGCGGCGCGGCGGTCCTTCCCTGGGAACCCCCAGCCCGCTAAGCCCGCGGGCCCCCGGATGTGCCGCGGCGCGGGATCTCGCGCGGCCGCCCGAGTGTGCGGAGGCTGCTGACGTGTGGTCGCGGCCCCCCGGCCAGGACTGGGGGCGGGGCGGCGGCGAAGGCCGCGCTCCTGGGGCGAAGCCACCTGCCTCGGTCTCCCCCAAACCGGGCTCTGACCGGAGAGAGACGCATCCGCGCTTCCCCGTGGGCGGGAGTCTCTTATCTTCGCGGCAGGGGCTGCCTCTCCCGTCTTGGCCGCCCGGGGTGTGCGTGGGCACGCGTGCGTGTGGGCACCCGTGCGTGTGGGCACCCGTGCGTGTGGGCACCCGTGCGTGCGTGCGTGCGCCGGGCAGGGGCTCGGGGCAGAAGTTGCCGGGAGAGGAAGGCAAGTCCGGGGAGGTGGCTGGCAGGACCAGAGCTGGAATGCCCATGCGGGAGGGCAGCAGGGGGTGGGAGCGGGAGGAAATGCCCCTTAATGAGGTTACGGTTCTCCGTGTTGGGCTTATTCCTTCCTTTTGAGAATTGTCTGTCCCGGTGGGGGTTTTTTCTAGAAGCCTGAAACTTGACCGCGCCACTTCGGGCTGTGAGTGCACCATCACGGTGGGCGTGTAAGAGGCCAGCTGGGCCTGCACAGAGGTCTTACCCAGTGCTTCTGGATGCTTAGGGAAGGACCCGGTGAGTGGAGCCCCTCCTGGGGTCTCCTCTGGAGCAGCACGGTGAGGTGTCTGGGGATCTTTGCCCCTCCCTCCAGTGCTTGGGTTGCAGCTCATCCATTTGGCGAAGCTGCTGTCTCTTGCTCACTCCCCAGGGGAGAGAAGTCAGGCTGAGCCCAGTGTTCCCCAGGGACACCCAACAGACACCCTACAAAACCTCAGAGAAAGCGGGGACTTCCCATCAGGCCACCTTGAGGTCGTGTTAATACTTCCTTTGGAAGAATTTTGAGAGAACAGAAATGATTGAGTCTCTCAAGGATGTCTTTTAAAGAGGCATGTCGTCTGGCAAGGTCCCTGTTTCCAGCCCCGACCTCACAGGAACACCCACTCCACTCTTGGACGTGGGGACCTGGGACTTCTTGCAAACCCAGACAGAGTCTAGCAAAAACTGCACTTAGAACTGGCGCCATGCTTTTTCAATACAAGCTTGCAGGGTTTTCTTCCTTCCAGAGTTCACCCTGGCTGTGGCTGTATTCTCTCTTCTGTAAAAGTCTCTATCCAGAATCCAGATCCACATTTTGCAACCTTGATTTTAAAATAGGGGTGCCACAGCAATTCAGAGTAACAGGAACTGGATTTGCTCTCCTGCCCGCGACAAGAAAACATCACAGACGAAACGAGACAAAATACGTGACGTGCAGATTTTTCAAGAGACTGGGCAGCAGGCAGAAGAGGACGGTGATGCCCCAGAGGACGGGAGACAAACAGGTGAGCCCTGCAGTTGCTTCCATTTACTGCCGGAGAGAGTTTCCAAGTGAAACACGGGGAGGAGAAACCGAAGAGGAGCCCAGTGGACCTCGAGTTGAGGACACTGAGCCGAGACGCGGTGGCCACGGTGACCAGAGGCCACAGGACAGAGTTCCAGAGAGGAGAGAGCTGCAGAAAGCCAGTCAGGAACGTCTGTCCAGGGGGCCCCTCCAGCGTGCAACACGGTAGTGATCAGCACCCACATGTGAGGCAAAGTACCCAAGGTCAGGGGTAAGTCATTTGGCAGGACCAGAGGTAACAGTGCCTGGCACTCACACAGGGCTGGGAATGATGCTTGTTCCCAACAGATAGACTGGAAGGAAAAAACATCCTCATAATTCATGGGGAGGGGTGGCATGCTCAAGGAGGTCTTTCCTCAGTGTCAGGAAACTCATTAGCCCTGGACTGAGCGCTTCTCTGGGCCAGTTAGCAAATCCTGAAAGCAGGACCTGAAACTATTTCCAAGTAGATGCACCCCAAACAAAGCTCAGAATTTATAGCAACACGGAAATACCAGCAACCAACACGGTCAAACTCGGGACGTCTGGCATTCAAAGACTTCAAGGTACGCAAAGAGGCAGGGAAATGACCCCTAATGAGGAGGCCGATCAGTCATTTGAAAATGGTCCAGAGCTGGCACAGATGTTAAGCATCACCAGAGAAGGACATTAAAGCATGTATTAAACGCGTAGTCCGTGAGTTCAAGACGTTAAGTAGACAAATGGAAAACGCATAAATGACCCAGTCTAACTTTAAGAGATGCCAACCAATGTCTGATAGGAAGTGTACTGACTGTGAGAGATTATCGGCGATTAGAAAATGCAGAAGAGGGGCACCTGGGTGGCTCAGTCGGTTAATCATCCGACTTGGTTTCGGCTCAGGTCGTGATCTCACAGTTGGGCTCTGTGCTGACAGCATGGAACCTGCTTGGGATTCTCTCTCTCTCTCTCTCTCTCTCTCTCTCTCTCTCTCTCTCTCTCTCCCCCTCTCTCCCTTCTCTCTCTGTCTCCCCCTCCCCTGCTTTTATGTGCACTCTCTCTCCCTCTCTCTCAAAATAAATAAATCAGCTTAAAAACAAAGAGAAAATACAGAAGGAAAACATTTGCTAGGACTTGTATTGAGTCTGTAGATCCCTTTGGGTGATGTTGCAACCTTTACTCCATGAAATCTTCCAGTCCATGAGCACAAGATGTCTTTCCATTTCTTGCCTTCTTTAATCTCTTGCGAACAACGTCATGGAATTTTCGGTGTACAAGTCTTTTGCTTCCTTGACTAGATTTATTCACAGATACTTTATTGTTTTGGGTACTATCATAGGTGAAACTTTTCTTCATTTCCTTGTCAGATTGTTCATTGCTCATATATAGAAACAGCTGGTTTTTCTCCAACTTGTAGCCTGCAACTTTACAGAATTAGTTTATTGACTGTATTAGTTTTTGTGTGTGGATTAGTTAGGAATCTTCTGCATATAGGAGCACATCATCCCCAAAGAGAGATAGTTTCATTTCTTCCTTTCCACCCTATTTTTGCTTACCTTCAGTTTTGAAAGATATTTGAGCCAGGCGTAGAAGCCAATACCCCACCACAAGCCACCTGTGGACTCCGAGATGATCAGTGACAGGCAGGAGCTTCCCTATTTTGGGTCGCCTCGGCCCAGGAGTCTCGGATCAACATGTGCAGCCTAGGCCAGGGACACAGATCCGGAGCCCTTATTCTTTGCAAACCCGCTCCAACCGGAAGGACCACAGCGACCCCTGGAGGCGCCTCCAGGGATGGCTTATGGCCTGGGCGCTTCCAGGAAGCCAGAAGTCAGAAAAAGGCGAATCCCAAAACACCTAGCCAAAGACCCTGTGTAGACATAGGAGAAGGTTAACAGAGACCCAGGCACTCTTCTTCAAAGGGATCGTGAGCCTCAGCATGGGCTCAGGTGGGGGGACTGCTGACTCTAGACCTTGGGGTCTCTGGGGTTGGAGTCTGGAGGCCTCTGAACAGGACTCTTCCAGGACACTGAGCCCCACGGGCCACCTCACCCTCCTGCTGGCCCTCCTGCTCCGGGGGCAGAGCTGTGGAGTCCAAAAAGTAGACTCTTGCATGGGGAGTAGGCTCTTGCATGGGGAGTCCTTTCTCTGTTAGGAGTTAGATTAGGACCCCAGCTGCAAGGCTCCAACGGCACACTGTGAGCCCTCCGCTCCACGAATGACCATAGTGCTGTGGTGGGGTCTCAGCATTTGAGGTGAGGCTCATAGCCAGGTAATGCTGAAGATCTCTCCCTCCCTCTCTTCCCTCTTTCCCTCTCCCTCTTCCCTCTCTCCCTCTCCTTCTTCCCTCTCTCCCTCTCCCTCTCTTCTCCTCTTTACTCCAGGTCACCTTCCCTCACCTTCTTTCTCCAGTTCAGCATTCTGCATGCACCCCTCTCCTTCCACAAGCATCCCCAGTTTGAGGCTACCCCAGTGCCCTGGATGGGGTGGGGAGCTCAGTGACTGTCCAGGTGATGCCCTCTAGATGTCTCTAGAAATTGTACCTGGTTCCAAACAGCCGCCATAATAAAGGTTTTTAACAGCCACTTTGAACAGCTTTTCACATCCTCCCATTCCGGGGTTCCTCCAGGACTGAAGACGCGAGTCCACAGTAGAGTTCTTGGGCCCCCACCCCCACCCCAGACCCCACGCAGAACGCATCCTTCACAGAGCATCTACGGGTACCTACTTGGAGCCAGGTCCTGCTGTGGCTGTATCATGAGTAAACCCCAGGTCCCTGCCCCATGGAGACTCCACTAAGGGCTCAAGGGTGGCTCAGTGGGGACACGACTGGTTAGTGTCCTTCCCACTGCCCACCCACAGCCTGGCTTGCGGGGATTTGCAGAGAACAAAACAGGTGAAGCCTGAGAGGCCGCGGTCTTCACCTGGACCGAGGTGGCTTCCCAGGCAGCACAGTGCAGGTGGGAGGGCCTTAGGCCCAGCTTTCCTGCATCACATGACCTAACTCCTATTGAGGCAGCAGCCACAAACTGGCGACAGTCAGTGCCAGCGGACTTGCAGCCTAGCAGATCCTCACTTCTCCAGCAGCCAGCCGGCGGCCTCGCCCTGCCCTGTGCAGTCCAGTGTCCTCCAGTTCTGCCTTCAGGGGCAATCGGTGCATGTCTGCGAGCTAGGGCTTGTCATTAGACATCCCACCTTGTCCTCAGACGGCCACGACCGGCATCTGCAGACCCTTGCTCTGTTTGAGATCCCTGGCGTGGGCTCACGTAAAACTTCTGTACGTGAAAAACTCCATCTTGAGAAAAGCTCCGTTTTCCTTCTTGAAACTTACAGCTAATGAACTCAAAGTGGGCAGAGAGACCTTTGAACTGGGCCAGAAGTGGCCACTGTTTTACGAGCAGTTGTTCTTTAAAATTCAGCAGGATGACTGGCGTCTGGACCGTAAATCCGCTGGTGTGAACAAGAATGTCCTCTCCCCTTCAGGGTCCTTCTGGCTGGACTAAGAATCAAATGGACATGAGACAGATTCTCAGGAGAAATTTGACAGCTCACATATTGGGGCCCCTGGGGGCGCAGTCAGTTAAGCTCCAGCTTCAGCTTAGGTTCATGGGTTCTAGCCCTGCATCGGGCTCTCTACTGTCGGTACGGAGCCTGCTTCGGATTCTCTGTCTCCTTCTCTCTGCCCCTCCCCCACTCGCGTTCTCTCTAACTCTTTCTCTCTCTCAAAAAACGAATAAACATTTAAAAAAAATTTTAAAAACCAGCATACATATGAACACGGGGAACCCACACAGACATGGAAATTCTAAAGACAGTCAGGCACGATGAAACGTGTGTGTCATCCCAAACTAAGGAGAAGGGGGTAGGGGTGTGGGACTTCGCAGGGAAGGAATGCAATCCTCAAGAAGAATGAAAAGGGGTAAATGTTTGATAAACGAATGTCTGCTGAGCCACTCAGAAACCGTGGGACCAAGAGACGACTTTGACCCAACAGGCTAGGCTCCTCTGTCTACTGTCCCTAGTTCATATCATAATGTAGTTATCTATGGTGACAGCTCTCTTCCTGGAGTAGGTCCTCTATCTAAACTTCTTTAAGGCACTTCTGGGGAGGGATGAAGAGCTTTTCCTGAATCTGCTAGGTTTCGATTGCTTTTTAAGTCAAAATAATCTTCCTGCCAAAGTGGCCCGCCTGAAGCTAGCTGGCCCTTGGCCCCTACGCGAGGAATGGCTCCCTTTACTTCCACCAGCAGGGTAATTGACGAGAGAAGCCAAAAGCAACTTCTCAGCACCAATTGGAAGGTTCTTTTCCCTTTTATCGAAGTCAGATAATTTCCCCCTGTCCTCTGTCACACAAAACCCCCTTGCTTTTCCTGCATCGGGGGTGAAAGAGGAATTTTTTTCCAGGGCTGCCGGAATCTGTGCTCCCTGAATTATAATTCTGAGACCCTAAATAAAAGGCCTTTTCTTTTCTTGGTGTCACCTGCTTTTCTCAGTGGGCTCTGCCACGTGTGTGCAGTCCACACACGTTGGCAGACAGGGCCCTCCCGGCCTGGGAGACTAAGGCATGGACCCAAACGGCTGCAGAGTCTCTTGGATGGTGCAAACCCACCCCCTGAAAGTCACTCTGATCCGGCAGCTGCCAATTGGCAAGTCAGTCCCCGGTTGGTCCCGCTGCCTCCTCTGGTCCCAGGCGTCTCCCAAACGAGGGCACCCAGGTGACTCTCCCTAGAGGACTCCCCAGCTAGCAGCTCTGCCCTTCCTGGCCAGTCTGCGCAGGATTCTCCTCCTGTGTCTTCGGAGGGAACGTGCGCGATGACGCAGGCTAGGGTTTGAGATTAGACACGCTCCCAAGAGCCATCTGCAGACCCAGCCCTGTTCCACGTAGCTGGAAACCCTGAATTATGAAGCCTCCCCCGTGCCCAGTATACCTTCCTTCAGCCAGCTCGGGAGGCGGGAGCCCCCTAAGCCTGGGGAGCTCGCGTATGGCCCCAAAGTCCTCCAGGAGGTGGAAGCCCACCCCCCCCCAAAATTACAGGCGAGTCCGTGAACAGCTTGCTCCAACAGGAGCCACTTGGACAGTATGTCTAGCGGCCAGCAATCAAAATCCAGCAGACTTGGGAAAAACTCTTTGCCTCCCCCTCAACTGCTTGCTGGCCCCAGGAAGAGAGCTGTTAAGCGATTCCGCATCACCTAAGACACTCATCTGCCTAATCGGGCAACCATGGTCTTCCAAACATGTTTCACCTTCCTGCTAATGGTCTTCCTCCCCTTTGTATCCTCAGACCCCTCCCCTCTCCTCCGTTCAAAGAAACCTCCTATTGCCTGACCACCTTTCAAGTTTCAGGTCTGTGCGGATCCCCCTTACCTATGAAAGCCCACGTTATTTTCTCCCGTTAACCTGTCTCACGTCAGTTTGATTCTCCGTCCGGCTAGAACAACCTCGAAGGGCAGAGAAAAATTCTTTCTCCTCAACCTCCGTCAGAGGCAAAAATGGCATATTTGTGATAGTCAATCCACAGTTGACCTGCTGTCTGATCGGGTCCCGGGTTTCTCCCAAAACGGGGGCCCCAGGCATCTGTTAATTGGAGGACTTGCCAACCAGCAGCCCTGCCCTGCCGTGGCTTTTCAGTCCAAGTGTGTGTTCAGTGACCATACGTGCATCTGCACAAGTTTGGGCTTGCTATTAGCCTTGCTTCATGTCTCAAGGGCCATCTCCCATGACCTGGCATCTGCAGACCTTTGCCACGTTCCAGATTCCTGGAAACCTTGATCTGCAGAGCTGCGGCTACACGTTACACCCTCCTTAAGCAGGCCTTGGAGAGGAGGCCCTCCAAGCCTGTGGGGCTGGGGGCAGGTGGGCCAGGCACCCAAAGACGGCAGCTCCCAGGGTGGGTGGAGTCCACCCTCCTGCTAACCACGCAGAGGCAGCACATTCGGGTCGGTGACAGTCCCCAGTGCGAACCTGCTGCCCGACCTGGCGTTCGGCTTCTCCCGGATCAAGTTGCACAAACACGTTTCCTCAGAAGATACCCAGGCAACCCTGCCAGGCACCTGCCGCCCCCCCCCACCCCCGCAGAGCATTCCAGTTTCCTCCAGCTCTGCCTTCAGGATGAATATGCCTGTTTGTGGGGCAGAGTGCTTGGTATCAAAGAGACGCCTTGTACACACAAGAACGTACTCCTGTGACCTTACTGTGCCCATCTCAGGCCTCTCTCGGGGCCCCTGGCTACCTCACTTGGGAGGCCAGTGCAAGTGCCCTCATACGCCGTCAGCTGTCATTGGCAGCCTGGCCCTACAGGGCAGCTGTAGAGGGCGGCTGAGCCACAGCAGCCGACCACACCAAGGACCCGACACGTGTCTAATTCTAGCGCTTACCACATCCAATCAAAGATGCCCACTTTAAAATGGAGCCTCAGAAAAATAGGGTGTGGGCCCCCAGCACCCTGAGCCCACTTGGGTGCTTGTAGTCAAGCGAGGGCTCCACAGACTTGGGGTGCACATGGCAGCCCAGCGCCAACTGACAGGGTGCTGTCTGTGCATAGATCGGGCGCCCTGAGCCAGGGCGACTAGGGGTGTGGAAAAGGACAAGTGGCCAAAGAGGAACAGTCACAGCAGTAGGTTATTAAAGAAACACCTGCGAGCCACGAGCAGTAGAAGGGCCATGTGGGATGCTCGGGGGGACCCCCCAAGAAGAGATAACCTGGGAAGCCCTGATTGCTGGAGAAGCCCCTGTCCCCAGGGGCCAGGGAGGCCTGACGGTCCTTAGTGTAAAATGAACCCTCAGAACGATATTCAGAGTGTGGGCTCCCTCCACCCCGGAGGCTGTGTGGGGAGTTCCGTCCATATGTCCACAGGCCTGGGGAGTCCCCTGCAGCCCCAGGCCAGATCACAGCAGCCCAGGATATCCGGGTCTTAGAACAGGGCAACGTCCATGAGACTGGTTAGGAGGAGGAAAGCATTGTGGGTACCGCACATCAGCCTTTTCTAAGCCTTTACCTGCATAATTGGGCCTATTTCCCCTTAGGGAAGAGCCAGAGAAATGCATCGTCCTGCCAGGCCGGGGCCGATCACTTGTTGGATGGCCTGCAAAAAGTTACACCTGGGGGCCTTGAGCGTTGGAGGAACTTTGCCCCATCAGGCAGTCTGTCTAAATGGTGAGTGACTGTCACCAGTCGAAAGCTGTCACCTCAGCAAGATTTTCAGTGGGTGGGCTCCCTCCACCCTGGAGGCTATGCAGGTGGTTGGGGATGGGCCCGCACTCCCCAGACCGGGCTCACCAAGGCCAACTCACGAGGCATGAGAATGTAGCCAGATAAGGCCGGGGACCCAGCCATCCAAATCAGGGAAGCTATAGTGATGGACCCAGTCACAGAAGCAGGTGCCAGGGGAGACAGGGCATCTGCCCAATTTCAGTCCAGACCCACACAAAGGCACATATCCTGCTGGATGACCGAGTGGGGCCATGGGGACCGACAAGGTGCAGCCTAGCAGCCACCTGGAACAGGGCATGTGGAGGGAGACGCTGGGTCACAGGAGCAGGGCTATTTGAGGGTCCCTGGCATCTGCCTCATGAGAAGCCTTAGTTAATCCAAATGCACACTTTCTCCCCGAAGGGCGATCTGGAGGCCACTGCCTAGCCAGCACCGGGTAGGGGCCGGGTGGCAGGGGTAACCCTCACGCAGAACACCTCTGGGAACCGTGATAGCCAGGGAAGCAGTAGACCCCACAGGGCAAGCCGTCCAAATGGGGACCGCCAGTCTCCACATTCAAGCTGTCACCTCTGACACGCTCAGGCATGGGATCCCTCTGGCCAGGAGGCCAGCCCAGTGCTTCGGGACCAGCCTGAGCGCCACAGGCCAGGAGAGCCCCGGACTCCCCCAGACGGGCTAAACAGGTGCATACTGAGCGTGCACAGTCCTTGCAGGTCCAGGGAGGTAGGGACTCAGAACAGGGCAACTGTGCAGAGGGGTCGCGTATCGGGAGCAGGCCTGACGTGGTCCAAGCCCTATCCGACACGAGTGCGTGCACTTCTCCCCGGAAGGTGAAGCTGGAGGAGTCTGGACTGCTTTGCCTGCGGGGACATGTGTGACCAGGGTATCCTTCACAAGAGACACCTGAAGGGAGGCTTCATTTCTAACTTAGGACCCGATTAGGCAGGCAGCCACCCCCAGTAGGGCCTGTCACCGTTTGAAGCTGCCACCTGAGAAAGTGTTTGGAGAGAGGGCTTCTTCCGCCCTGGAGGCTGTTGGGGTGATTTGGGACCGATAGGAACCTCCACTGGCCTGGAGGTCCCCTGCTGGCTGACAGGGTGTGCAGGTGCCCGGGGCAGGGGAGGCAGGGACCTGGGACAGGGCAGATGTTGGGTGTGGCCGTGGCTCAAGGACTGGCTGTTGGGGGGTATGCGAAATCTACCCGTGTCCGAGCCTGAACCTAGACAAATAGGTATGTTTCCCTTTAAGCCTGAGCTGGAGGAAACGGAACTATCTTGCCAGGTGGGTCTGGTTATCCCCCTATAAGAGACACCTGGGTGCCGCGAGTTCTGGAGAAGGTAGGGTTTCGTCAGTCAACCAGTCCAAACTGGGGCTGGTTATTGCCAGTTTAAAGCTGCTGCTCAGAGGTGTTTGTGGGGTTTTGATTCCAGCGGCCTGCTGCCTGGCAGACAGTTCAGGACTGGCTCGCCCTCCACTGGCGGGCTGTTGGGGCACGTGGGTGAGCTACGAGGTCCATGGAGCCAGTGACTCGGAACAGGGCGAGTGGCTTGAGGAGCTGGGCCTCCAGAGCAGGCCGTCGGGGTTACCGTGCACCCACCTCTTCCAAGCCCTGCCCTCCGTGACTGTGCATGGTCTGTCCGAAGGCACAGGTGCAGGAGTCTGGACTGCCTTGCCAGGACGTGGCTTGCTGGGCTACAGGAATACCCCTCACTAAGATGCCTGGGAGCCTTATTTACTGGGAAGCCTAGGACCCATCAGGCAGCCATTCCAAATGGGAACTGAGCTTGGCCAGTTGAGAGGTGTATCTCAGATTTTTGAGTGGAGGGTTCCTTCCAGCCTGGAGGCTACTCAGGTGGTTCGGGACCAACCCAAACTCTGCAGGCTTGCGTGGCGCCCGGCTACCCACCGTGGGCTGACAGGGTGCTCACTGAGCCTGCATCCACTGCACAGGCAAGTGTAGCCAGGAATCGGGTCCAGGGCGGATGTCTGGAGAGGCCGGTTCACCAGAGGGGATTAGCAGGGTACGAGAGCACCTATTTCCAAATGCTAATCTACACAATGTGCGTTTCCCCCCAGAGGCAGAGCTGAGGAATCTGGGAGCCTTGCAAGGGCTGATTCCAGCATGCTGGTCGTAGTATCCTCGACAAGAGGCACCGGGGGCCCTTGATTGCTGCAGAAGCCTGGGACGTCAGAGAAATGGGAAGTGCACACGACCCTCCTCCGTGTCAGTGGCTACCTCAAAAGGTATTTCCGTGCTTAAGGCAATGCAGGGGGTTGGGGAGTCGGCGGGTTATATACTGTGTGCGAGCCTCTCGGGTCCCAGGAGTCAGGGACTCGGAACAGCGTTGGGTGAGGTCAGTAGCAGACTCTTGGGGGTACCTGCATCTGCTTAAATCCAAGTCCTGACCTACACAAGTGCATATATTCCCCCTGAGGTCTGCTTGGTTTTGGGGGCCAAGCAGTGCTCAGACTGATGACTGTCTGGGCCAACAACGTCTTTGACACTGGCTCACCGTGCAGTTATCTCCAGCCGGTAGCGTCCATGGTAACGCCTTTTCATTTACCACGAAAGAAGCAACATGTGCCAAACCGACGCTAGATTCATCCCACTGTCGTTCGAGGCACAGGGAGATGAAAGCAATGAAGTTCAAATGCAGTTGAGGTATATTTTTATAGGGATCGGCACTTGGAGAGACACCTTTGCCCACCAAGATCTGGCCTCCAGCTGCCAGAGCCGAAGTAAAAGTTGGGGGTTGCCGGAGCACGTGTCTTGAGAAGGCGGGTGCCGGTGTTGACGGGGGAGCCGTGCTTCCCTGAAGGACCTTTGCGTGGCTTTTACTACTGCCTGTAAAAGGGTCTCCTTTCCCTCAGAAGGAGCTCATTGTTCCGAGGTCTTTGGAGAGAGGTTTTAGGTCAGCAGATTGTAGCTTTGCCAGACCGAACACTCTCAGGGTTTGTATTCCACGTGTCCCCTTATCGTAGTTCTTCCCTTGTGTCTTCATTGACGAGCCCCCCGGGGGCCCCGTGGCTGCTGAGCTACTGAGGTCCTACAGGTGAGCGCAGGTGGATAATGCTGTCCTGCCACAACTTTCTGCCTTTTGAAATCAAAACGCCTTCACTCCTTAAAAACAAACTTTTTTGAAATTTGCCCTTAGCAAGTGGATTTGAAATCGTATCAAATCAACACACCACGATCCCGCCCTGTGATTTCAAGTCACTCCCACACTAATTCACACTAGGGCCTAATGCCGTGTGCAAATCCAAGTCCACAGAAATACCAGTCCACCCTGAGATTACACTTGATCATACTTTGTATCTTTTTCCTTTGCACATTCTTTTACAGCATACGTTAATGACCGGCTTATGCAACTGTATACCTAATATGATCAATATAAGCATAATGAATCCTTAATGTGGTACCATATCTAATCACCAAACGATCAAAAGTTAAATTTCTTAAACCAGTCATTTTAACTTCCTTGACAATCATGTTTTCAAGTAAATATTATTTTTTTTAATGTTTATTTTTGAGAGAGACAGAGCGCAGGCAGGAGAGGGGCAGAGAGAGAGGGAGACACAGAATCTGAAGCAGGCTCCAGGCTCTGGGCTATCAGCACAGAGCCCGACGTGGGGTTTGAAACTCACAAACTGTGAGATCGTAACCTGAGCTGAAGTCAATGCTTAACTGACTGAGCCACTGAGGCACCCCATAAGCATTATTTTTTATTTTTATTTTTAAATTTTTTTTAATGTTTATTTATTTTTGAGAGAAAGAAAGAGTACAAGCAGGGGAGGGGCAGAGAGAGAGAGAGAGGGAGACACAGAATCCCAAGCGGGCTCCAGGCTCTGAGCTATCAGCACAGAGCCTGATGCGGGGCTTGAACTCACGAACTATGAGACCGTGACCTGAGCTGAAGTTGGTCCCTTAACCGACTGAGCCACCCAGGTGCCCCAGAATTATTTTTTTAAAGTCCCTGGAGGAGATTATCAAGCACATATTCAGCTGCTACAACATCACAGTTCAAGGCTGCCAATTTTTTAGGGAATGCGTCTGTGTTCTCTTTGCATTTCCTACAAAATTATTTCACTTTATTAGCCTTAACTTCCAAAAGTTGCTTCACTTGTCTTTACTTTTCTAGCAAGGTGACTTATATCTATATAAGATTAATTTTTGGAAGTTCAATGTAAACTATTTCTCCGGTTATTTTAATAGTTCCTTTAATCTTCTCTAGCCTCGAATAATATCATTTCCTTCTATTGTTACATCCATGACCTGCTCTGGTTGTACACGGCCCATAGTGTTGTGTCCTTATTTTTCCCTTGACACCCATAGGTTAGGGAGAGGCTGGGCTTAGACCATACTGCCCTGGTCCAATTTCCCATATGCTATATAACTGACTGATGAGGCATCGAGGCCATATTCACAGATACTAGCACCATAGGTACAGTCAAAAGCCTAAGAAGTGTAAGGACATTGTCACTCTATTCTGCCAACACATCCTTATGAACACGTTTTCCCTTCTATGATCAAGGGCCTTCCGTGGCCCATAGACTCCATCCGTCTTTTCATATTGGGGAGACCATGAAAGTGTGATACCCAACATCCTGTTTCCTCCTTGAAGTGCCAATAGCCTAATTTCACAGTTGCCCAAGGAATCACGGCCATTAGGATGTGTGGCATCCACTTCACTTCTGGCTGAGTTCTCTGGCATCTCAGGGGACCAGGATTGCCCGGAGATCATAAATGTTCTGTAATCCTATCTATCCCGCAACGTCTTACACTATGTATTAGTTTCAACCAATCTGAACCGCAACAGTTGTCAGTCTACAATTGGAGAAACGTCATTCATGTCGTGTTTGGGCACTTTGTTATTTTTAGCGACTTCTCCAACTGCTTTATGTAGAATTCTCCCTGCTCTGGTTACTTCCATGTGAAATTCTCTTCTGGTTTGTAATGTACTGCTAATTGTATCCGTCTGTGTGCCCACTGATGACAAAGCTGCCATGACAAGTGTGTTAAATTGAGATCGTCTGGTTTCAAAACATTTAAAGCTTAATTCGGTTTGATTGATTTGGAATTGAGAAAAAATGGCTGCCTTTGTTCCTCCAATTAAACCTTCTTCCAGTCCAGCAAGGAACTGTAAGGGTTTCCTTCATTTTAGTTAATGTGATGTGGGCATAGTTTGCAAATTAGTCATCAGTGAAGTTGGATGAAACTGCGCATACCTGGGGAATCTAGATCTGTCCAGAAAGTCTTGCCTATTAAATTTCAATTCGTAAGCCTCTATTGTAGCTCCCAATATGATTGTGATGGGGTTTATTAACAGAGAATGCCATATTTTTGGGGCAGAAATCTGCGGTATGAGATTGAAGCCTGATACATACCATCAAGGATAATATGGGTTATGTGCTGAGTTTCCTATGTGTCCTCTGTATGCATTACAAGTGTCCTGTTCTGTTAAAGTCTGGACATAGTGTCCACAGATCTATAGTTAATGACCTAATCATTAGATTATTGGTTGACTGATTGATTGATCGATTGATTGACCATTGGCTGTTGTTCTGCAAGCTCCTTGGGAGCTTCCCAGATGTAATGTGAAGGCAGCCCCTGTTCAGAGGGCAGGAAGAGACCAAGGAAAGAGGCAGGCCTTTCCAGATTGCTAGAGGGCAGGTTTCATAAGCAAGGGAACTTACATACAAGCCTTGTCTCGGGCAGTAGCAGGAGGAGCAGATCCCCGCACCCACATGTCACATCTTAAAGATTTACGCAGAGGCCCTAAGTGCGTTTAGTCATGGAGACCATCCAGATGGTCTCACCACCACCTCACTGTCTCAAGGCCATGTCCTTGGAGTAGCCTTTGGGGGCAGAGAAGGAAAGCAAAACCCGCATTTCAAGGAAACTTGTTAAAATGCACTAAATCCCCAAGACTGATGGTCAAACCGCTCAGGCATTTACTTGTGTCCTCATGTGACTTAATAAACATGTGACTTAATAAACTTAATTAGCATACTCATCAGATATGAGCACACAGCCCTCCTTGGGAGGCAGTAATGATGCCCAAAGCTCTTGTGTTTTGGAGAACAGC
This sequence comes from Felis catus, assembly GCF_018350175.1. NCBI lineage: Eukaryota > Metazoa > Chordata > Mammalia > Carnivora > Felidae > Felis > Felis catus. The sequence goes on from NC_058380.1 coordinate 5,987,613, forward strand.
TCTTCTCATTAGAGACATTTCAGTGTTTGATAAGGATCGGCTTTTTCGTCAGTCCTTCAAGGCTGACTGAGTGAATTCAGTGAGGGCTAGCTATGCTTCAATGTCTGCCAAGCCAATGGAACAAAGACAGTGGCCAAATGATGGTACCAGTCAAAGACAGAGTGTGCCCATCTGGCTGCAAGGAGAAGGAGGTTGTCAACTGTTACCACGGGACAGGTCGTCCCTGTGCCCAGGGAAAACCCAGGATACAGTGCCACCCAGGTGGAAACCATGGCCAGAGATTTGTCCCCCAAAACCATTAGGCCCCATTTGGGGCTACCCAATAAACACCTGGATGGTGTGACCAGTCAGTGCCAAACCAGTCACTCTCCCTTCACGCGAGAGAGCAGTGGCACGGTCCCAGTGCTATCCATCCCATGTTTCTGGTAAAATTGGGTGGATTTCGTTTAGAGTGATTTTTTGTTTTTCTGTTTCCAACACAGGGGTGCCCAGGTGCTCAAATCTCCTTAACCCGGAGCTAGCCACCTAAACCCATCCCATATCTGTGCATAGCCACGCATAGTTCTGATAGCAGTCTTTCCAGGACCTTTCCAGTCGGCACTTTGAGGTGCTGCCTTTAGAGTTTGATAGAAAAAGAATACCAGTGCCTGGTGTTATCAATTGTGTGTGAACAGACCAGGTTTCTGGATCAGTATTGGTGATCTCAGATGAACCGAGGGTGCCAGTTCTAGCTTGTTCTTGCTCATTGTAATGCTTTAGGGCCTTTCAGTCCCTTCCCTGGACAGACAATACCCACCATGGCACTCCTGGCAGACTGGGGAAGGGCACCTGCCCACACACCCAAGAGTTGGGTTGATTTCCTAGTAGGGCATATGAGTGAGCCCCCTGTAGAATGGTATTTCCTTCAGGCGCCCATCTTGTGACTGGACACCACAGGAGCAAGAGAGCCTAAGGTTGACAGACAGATATTTAGTAGGAACTTATATGGGGAAGTCTTCCCCTTCTACAAGAATGGTGCTTGTGGCCTGATGTTTAGATGCTAATGTGGCTGCAGCCTTAGGACTCTGACCAGGTCGTGCATTCAGCCGTGTTTGCCATGGGAGGCAGCACTGAGAAGATGGAATGGGGGGTGGGCTATGCCAGACAGGGACACCCACCTTCTCCCTTCTTTCTAGGGTCCATGTTCTATTCTAGGGATAATGCACTTCAGCAGGTCCGACTGCAGCAAGAGAGCAGGATCTCAGTGGAGAGTGAGTAGTTTCCTGTGAAATAACTCACCCAGTCTGTCGGTACTTCCCATTGCAAATTCCAGTACGTGATTCCTTTCCCACGTGTGATGGGATTGCTGTTATCAGCAGCAGAGCACATTGACCCTCCAGGAGAGCCGGGGCAATGGCCATGTCCTTTGATTTCCATTCCTTTACAGTAGGTGCCTCAGCAGGATCCCCAGTTTGACCTAGAGGCAACAGGCCCTACTTGTTGGTCATTCAAATGTACTAAGGCCTGGAAAGTACTTTAGTCCACCCGGTCAAGGTGGTTTTACCATTAGTCATTGAATCTGCTGCTTTAATATTCCGGTTTTCCATTCTACCAACCCAGTTATAGGGGAGCTGGAACCTCCATTCACTATCATGGCCTCTTCTCCAATCTTGAACATCATGACCTTTGAAATGTGACCCTCCCCCCCATCACTGTCTATATGGGGAGGGTGTCCATACATGGTACTCAGCTTCCTTCTCTAATCCCCTAGTGGCAGCAGCCTGGTGTGCAGGCTAACTGGGGAAAGCTTGGATTAGGCCAGATGCAGTGTCCACACAAACCAAGGTATATTGACAGCCCTCACTCAGAGGGAGGGAGCCAATACAATCAATTTGCCAATCTCTCCTCGGTTAGGAACACCAGTGGGTGATCTCAGACTCTTTTGGCTGTTGCCTTGGGTGTTGTTTAAAACACACAGGACATGATACTACTGCATTAACCAAGTCACTGCACTTTAAGGGCAATCTGGCATCTCACCTGGGCACTGTGGTGGCCACTCTGTCTATGCTCCCAGTCTGCTGTATTTACAGAGACTCACTTGTAAGTGCTCATATGTGAGCTAGGACATCTACTTTCTGGTGCCAGGAGCTGTCCGTGCCAAGTTGGGATACGAAAAAACGGAGAACTACCTCATGCTCTTACAGTGGACCTAAATATCTTTCCACATATCTTGGCCCCACAAGGGCTCATTCATGATCATCCAACCCTTGGCTTCCCATTGTCCAAGCCATCAGGTTCATCCCTTTAGAACAACCCAACTGCCATTGCAAAGGGTTGATGTCCAGCGCTCGTAAGTGATCACCAGCCAAGCAGCTCTGAGTTCAGCCATGAGAGAGCTGGCTGTTGTGCTTTGTTCCTGTTTCCATCCAGATGGTGTCAGTGTTGGGCCGAATAGTGATCACAGTCAGTGCTGTAGATTGCAAAGACTAGACCCACCTGTACACCAGGCATCAGCCAGAATTTCCCTGCTCCTACTCTATAGGCTGCAGGGACAACAGGAATAGGGGCAGGGATATCTGCAGGACCTACATACCCTACACAGCCCAGTAGTACCTGTGTTTCTAGAGACAGGAGGCTGGTGGACAGGGTGTTCCTCTTCTGCAAATGGCCGTGCCCTTTAGCCACAGTGGGGTTTTGAGCCATAGCAGGGATGAGTCAATGGAACATATTCTCACCCCACTCACTGACAGGCAGGGAAGTCCTCACCACTATGAACTGTTCTTTAGTGAGAGTCTGTACCCGGAAAGCACTGTGCCAGGAGCAGTTGCTCCACTGGAGGCGTATTGGCTTTCTGTCCCCTTCCAGAGGTGAGACCAAAATCCTAGGGATACTGTCTCATTCTCTTGTTTCCGTCACATGGCCAACCCATATCATCTGGAGCACAGACACATCTAATTCAAATGGTAGCCCTGCTTGAGAGATGCCCAAAGCTATAATCTACTTCACTTGTAGTTGAGCTTTTCACAGGTGGTTTGCTGCTCTGCTCCCCTGTTCACAGGTTCCCTTCTTTACCAGGTGGTATAAGGAACAGAAGCATTGTGCCAGGGGGTGGAATAAGTCCTCCAGAGCCCCCAAATCCCTATGAGGTCTTGTGCCTTGTTCACTTTCGTAGAGGCTGGGTAGGTTTATACCTCATCAATCACAGATTCTGGGACACCAGTCTTCTCTAACCAGACAACTCTCAAAAACCTTACTTACTGCAGTCCATAGACCTTGAATTTTATGTGGTTCACCGCCCATCCTCACTCTCATAGATGCTCCAGCAAAGCTTGAAGGGTATCCTGCAGCAGAGGAAAATCTTCACATGTTAACATTAGATCATCAGTGCAATGGGCCCAACTCACTGATGTTGGGAAGGAGAATAGGGACAGGTCTCAGGCTGCCATCCCGTGACATGTGGTGGGGCTGTGCAGGTAATCTTGAGGAAGCCCTTGAAGGGACAATGTTGCCCCTCCCACATGAAAGCAAATTGATCTTGTGATTGAGTGGTCAGGGGTATGCTGAAAAAAGCATTTACTAAGTTCACCACAGCATGGTACACTCCTAGGAACGTCTGCCCTAGGATGGAAAGGGCAGATGGAGAAAATAGGAGCTTTCCGCAAGGTATCTAAGGTGGTGTCATGTTGGGCAAAGCTGCACAGAGTTGGGGGCACTTCCTTATTCAGTGCTCAGTGACTCACTGTCATCTGCTGTGAGCCATTTGGCTTTTTTATGACCATACAAGGCTATTGAGACTACTATGGACAGGGCATACAGTAGCCACTCAGTACAGTTATTGGATGGTTTCTTTTACGTCCTTATGCCCCCAGGCAATTTATACTATTTAACAGCCACCACTCTCAGCAGATATGGTAGGCTTACCAGTTCCCAGTTCCTATTTCCCTTAGTACTGGTTTGATTATTTGAACCAAAAGGCAGAATTCACTAATAGAGGTTTACAGAGTTTGACCCTTGGATGATATCAATGCCCAACATGTTCTCTGGTCTTGGAGAAATATAAACCTTGTATTCTCAGTGGAGGTGGGGAGATGCCATATCTGAGTGTCAGAGGACCTTCCTGACCATACCTGTCTACCCTTCCTTACCATCAATGGCACTGAGGGGGCCAGAAAACCTCTGAGGGCTGCCATGTATTAAGATACATCCAGCTCCAATATCTCCCAGAGTTGTCACCCTTTGTTTATTTCTGGAGGATCAGGGAATAACGAGCTCACCATGGAGCCTCTGATGGACTCCGGTGGTCCTCTCCTGGAGGCAGTCTTGGCCTGCATCCTAGACCTGGGGAAGAGAGGCGCCCACTCTGCATAGTACTGTATCCCTGAGGCCTTTCCTGGAAGAGGTGAGGCATCAGGGATGGCAAGGGCAGATGGGGAAAATATGAGCTTTCCACAAGCTAACCAGCCCAGTGTTGGGTTGTCAGTCTATCTGTTCCAGAGAAGGGAGCATCCTGTAGCAATGAGGTCAACCACATTTATTTGCGGGTTAGTATTATTGGAAGCTTTATAGCCAACTGGGAGAGCTTTTGGCTTCCCAAGCTTCCTCTGTGTCCTGGGTCTTTCCCACAGCCCGAACCCGTTCTTGGGATTTATCTATTTCCCCCAGATAAGCAGTGGATTGCCCAACATCGTAAATGTCTTGCCCCACAACTGGGCTCAGTGTGGATACCAGTATCCCATAGGAGGTGCTGTGGGCAAGCTGAAGAATCTTGGCCTTCATTCTTGCAGCCAGTGTGGCTGAATCGGGGCCTTCAGAGACAGGAATGTAGGATGCCTGTCTCACTCCCAACTCCCTAAGAATTTGCTGTACCTCCTCTATAGATTTCCAGCATCCCACCTGCCCAGGGAGGTCCCCCTTCAGGATAGGATGATCCAATCTGTAAGTGAGTGGGGACCTTCCCCCCTTCCCCTGCCCCAGCACAGTGCTGGTGCTGCCAGAGGGCAGGGTGTGTGGCGATGTTTCTCATTTTCTGTGCCTCCTGCCCAGTCAGAAGAATGTCATAAAACCCGTATCCTATAGCTGCGCTAACCACACCTGGATATTCCTGGCCTTTTACTGGAACTTGGCAGCTAAACTAATCATCTCAGTGGCAATATGCTCTTCTCATAAAAGTTCCTGAACTTGAGGGTGCCCGCTGGCTGGGGTTGCATGGCTGTGCTTTGGTTTCCTTTGTATTAGGGGTTGGATGGCGCGAGGCATTTTGTCTCCTTCAGTGTCAGTCACCACATCTTGCCCTTCAATCTCCTCACTTTTTCCGGGATTCCATGTCTTAGTCTCCCAACTGGGTGTGGTCCCATGGGGTCAGGCCTTAACTGCCAGCGGATCTTGTCCTTCTAGTTTTGCAGAACTGCATGCAAAAGCCCAGTTTATCATCCTGCTCTCTCTCCCGCCTTGTTTGCAGGTCCTGAAACCAACAGAGCAGTGGACACACCCATCCTTCCCTAACCTCAGCTCTCCTTCCAAATTTCTACCTCAAGCCTCAGCCTGTAATGGGCATCAGTAGGCAGTTGAACTGCCCACAGGAGAGGGAGTCCACTGCATAGGCATGCAGTTGCCTTCTCTGCTGAAATGCACTTGCTACACTTCCTCCTTCAAGTGCATTAGAATGGCTGGCATTTTCAAGTTGTCCCTATACTCATGTGGTGGTCCACAAGTGTGTGACTTATGGGCCACCGCTCCCACACAGAAGTCCCTGACCAACTCAGGATTTCCCCCCACAGATTCCTCTTTCCCAAGGCCCATTTCTTCTGTCCCATCTCTGGCTCACCAATCTTGGGTTGCAAGTTCCTTGGGAGCTTCCCAGGAATGATCTGAACCCAGTCCCTGTACTCAGTGGGCAGGGAGAGACTGAAGAAAGAGGCAGCCATTACAGATTGGAGGGTGGCAAGTTTAGTAAGCCAGGGAACTTACATACTAGATTTGTCTTGGGCGGAAGAAAGGTGAGTGTATCTCTGACTGGCCTGCCACATCTTAAAGTTTAGATAGAGGCCTTACCTAGGTTCAGCCACATACACCATCCAGATGGTCTCAACACACCACTGTCTCAGGCCATGGTCTAGGAGTGGCATCCAGGAACAGGGAAGGCAAGCAGCACCCACGTTCCAAGGACAGGGGAGGATGTGAGAAGCCTCTGATCACTCAGGTCTGGTTCCAGTGATCTGGTGGTCACATCCTCTAGATAACCTCCTCCAATAGTGATTATGGATATACGGTTTACAGTATAAACTGGGAGTGTAGTAAAGCATCATTTTTTTGCCTATTAATATTTAAAGGTATAATTTGTTCCTTTACAATAAAATTCAGCCCACAAAGTAATTCAGGAATTAAATCATGGTTATTTTCCCAGACTCTCTACCATGTGTCCAATGCTGCATTCAATTCAGTAAGATACGGGAAAAGTATGGAAGTCGGTACCTAGTTGTCTTGGTATTTACACTGGCTTGTAATACCAGTCTCAGTTAGTAGTCAGGTCAATCTTATCCTCCAATTCAGTACATAATATGGGGTGTTTTTCATCCGCCTCGTTGATCCTTGTAGAGGTTGAGGTGAAGGTTCCTTAAGTATCTGCTTTCTCAGTCGGTTGAGGGTTTCCCAGTACACAGATGGTGCTGGTAGCCAAGGGGAGGGGAAGGGCTGGTCTTGGTGATGTTGGGGGTGTTGGTGATGCTGGTGAGTCCTCTGTTGCGATAAGCGACCAGGATGGTGGTCCATAGAGGAAGCAGAGGATGTCACAGACTGTGGAGTTGCACTTGGACCAGAAAGGTGGCGTTCCAATTCATAACAGTGGCATGACTGCTATTTCTGGAGCTGTTGGAAGAGTATCCATGGCTGCAGTGAGAATGCGGTCCAGTAGTGACAAGTCGGTGGGATGCTGTGGCCAACAAGTGGTTTCATGCCTGCCACGTAATAATCGTGTCCTGTAAGTTTTCAATTCTCTCTTGTTCTTGCCACTCAAGGAAATCGATGTTTACTATGGCCATTAGTGTTGACATCAACTCAACCATACATAACTGTCTCGCATCATGCTAGGCTAAATATAAGGCACCTAGTGTCAATATTATAAAAAATGGTGTTCTTCATGCCTGAAATTTTTATGGAGCCGTCATATTATTTTCTGTAATTTCATTTAATATGCCTCTTCCTTTAGTCACCTAGTTGGTTTTGTTAATGTCAGGTGCTATAGTTTTCCCGGTACCATATGTATCACTATGTTTTTAATTAATATATTTCCTTTAATTTAGATTCTGGGGTATTATTAGTGCTCATTATTATCTCTGTGGGTGTCTGCACTATTCATCTATTCAAAGAAATTTTTCCATCCTTCCTATGTCTGTGATTTAGAGATCTTGCAGCCTCCCAGATTGCCTTAGTCCAAGCTTTCATATCTAGATCATTAGTAAGGAACCTAGAATTTTGTGTGAGTGAGCCGCTGTGTCTTTCAATTGAACCACATTATGCTTCGTTCCTCAGCCCATTCTTGTATTCTCTTTCCTATGAAGTAGGTGCCCTGATCTGATCTGATGATGATGATTTGTTACTATCAAAGCAAGTAACACAGCTTTCTAATGCTCTGGTGTTGGTTTCTTAAATCATTTTTCTGGAAAAGATAGGGGAATCCTATTCCTGACCATGTGTCTTCTATGGTGCATACATATATTTTATTCTCTGATACAGGCAAGTGTTTGTTATAACCAATTTGTATAATTTGGGAGAGTGTGTCAGTTTTGACCAAATCTGAAGTATTCATTAATGACCTTCAACCTTCATCTTTGGCAATTCTCACATTTCTTTATTTGAGAGTGGAAGGGTTTCGTAAGGATATAGATGTTCCTTGCCTCTAACCATGTTCTCCTACTGTGTTTGCCAGCATAACCTATTTCGTGATGTGCAGGTGTCCATGCAATGCTCCTATCAATTGGCATATGTGTGTGTTGGCTATCTGTACGTCTTCTTAGAAGAAATGTCTGTTCATGTTTTCTGTCCATTTTTAAATTGGAGTATTTGGGTTTTACATTGAGTTGTATAGGTTCTTTATATACTTTGCATACTAATCCTTTATCAGATATGTAATTTGCAAATATCTTCTCCCACTCAGCACGTTTTCGTTAGTATGTTTTGTTGGTTGTTTCTTTTGCTACGCAGAGCTTTTTATTTTGGTGTAGTCTCCATAGTTTTTCTGTTTTGTTTTGTTTTTACCCCAGGAGACATATCTAGAAAGATGCTGCTATGGCCAATGTCAGAGAAATTACTGCCTGTCCTCTCTTCTAGGATTTTTATGGTTTCATGTCTAACATTTAGGTCCTTAATCTATTTTGAGTTTATTTTTGTGTTTGGTGTAAGAAAGTGGTTCTGTTTCATTCTTTTGCATGTAGCTGTCTAATTTCCCAACACCGTTTGTTGAAGGGATTATTTTTCCCCCACTACATATTCTTGCCTCCTTTGTCAAAAATTAATTGACCATATAATTGTGGGTTTATTTCTAGGCTTTCCATTCTGTTCTATTGATGTATGTGTCTACATTTGTGCCATTACCATACTGTTTTGATGACTATAGCTTTGTAGTATAACTTGAGATCTGGAATTGTGATACCTCCAGTTTGGTTTTTCCTTTTCAAGATTGCTTTGGCTGTTTGGGGTCTTTTGTAGGTCCGTAGAAATTTTAAGACTGTCTGTTCTAGTTCTGTGAAAAATGCTGTTGGTGTTTTGATCAGGATTGCATTAAATGTGTAGATTGCTTTGGGCAGGATAGATATTTCAACAATATTTGTTCTTCTAACCCATGAACTTGGAATTTCTTTCCATTTCTTTGTGTCATCTTCATATTCTTTAACCACTGTTTCGTAGTGTTCAGAGTATAGGTCTTTCACCTCTTTGGTTGAGTTTATTCCTAGGTATTTTATTTTATTTTTTTATTTCGTGCAATTGTAAATAGGGTTGTTTTCTTAATTTCTCTTTCTGTTGCTGCTTCATCAGTGTATAGAAATGTAATTGATTTCTGTACATTGATTTTGTGTCCTGCAACTGTACTGAATTCATTTATAACATTTATCATGACTCATTTCCTCCCTGGTTCTTATTGATCAATCAGTTCTGTGTCTCTCATCTGCAAATACTGTAAATAATGCTGTTCTGTCCTGTGAGGGCACAGCATTTAAGTCTTTTTAATTTTTTCTGTTGCCACTGCATGGAGTGGTGAGGGTATGTCATCTATCACAAATCGTAATTAATAGTCCTAATTTTATTATTAGTAGGTTCTCCTGATGTTTTTGATGGAGATATTTTAAAGGATTATATATTAGGTATATGCCATCTTATCTCCAGTTTGCTGCTACCCAGTCAAAGATGTTTGTAAATTAGCATTATTTTCCCAAATGCTCTAAGGTGTTGATTAAGTTTTAGCATCAATGGTAATGGACCTGAGTTGCACAATCTCTGTCCCTGGAGGATCAGATTTTTTCCACCATTGGTCCATACATTTAATAGCCATTGGGTTTCTGTGTCTGAATCAGTTTTAGGAATTCTAATTTTCATCATTTGTGTTTTGGTATAAGTTCTCACTTATAGTATTTATTCAAATATTCAAATAAACAAGTAATAATAACATAATATATAATATTTATGCAAATATCCTGGTAAATATAGTCAAATGAATTGCTGGCTTCCCAGTGTATATGAAGATCTATTTATACTTTATTTTATTCTATTAAGTGTGCAATAGCATTGAGTCTAAACAGTGTACATATTTTAATTAAAAAATACTTTATTGCTAAAAAATGCTAACCATCATTCAAGTTTTCAGTGAGGTACAATCTTTCTGCTGGTGGAGGGTCTTGCCGTGATGTCGATGGCTGTGGACTGAACGGGGTGGTGGTTGCTAAAGTGTGGGGGACGGTGGCAATTTCTTTAACATAAGGCAAAAATGAAGTTTACCACATTGATGGACTCTTCTTTTTACAAATAATTTCTCTGCAGCATGCAATGCTGTTCAAACACTTTCTACCCACTGTTGAACTTTTTTCAAAATTGTGAGTCTATCCTCTCAAACCCTGCCACTACATTTATGGGATATTCTAAATCCTTCGTTGTCATTTTGACACTCTTCACAGTATCTTTACCAGGAGTAGATTCCATCTCAGAAAACCACTTTCTTGGCTGATTCATGAGCAGCAACTCCTCATCTGCTCAAGTTTTATCATGACATTTCAGCAGCTCCGTCCCATCATCACACTCCACTTCTGATTTTGTTTCTTTTGCTATTTCCACCACATCTGCATCGACTTCCTCTCCTGAAGTCTGGAACCCCTCGAAGCCATCCGTGAAGATTGGAATCAACTTTTTGCACCCTCTTATTAATGTTGATATTTTGACCTCTCTCCATTATTCACAAATGTTACTAATGGCATCAAGAATGTTGAATCCTTTCCAGTTTATTCTGTGCAAGTACCTCAGAGGAATCACTCTCTGTGGAAGCTATAGCTTTATGAAATGTACTTCTTTTCTTTTCCTTTTTTTTTTTTTTTTTTTTGAAAGAGAGCATGCCTGAGTCGGGGGAGAGGGGTGGGGGGAGGAGGGAGAGAAGAGAATGAATCTCAAGCAGGGTCCACACTCAGCATGGAGCCTGATGTGGGGCTTGATCCCATGACTCTGGTACCATGACCTGAGCCAAACTCAAGAATTGGATGCCCAACCGACTCAGCCACTCTGGTGCCCTGAAATGTATTTCTTAAATAAAGAGACACTACAGCCACCATAACTCCTTGACCCATGGGGTGCAGGCTGGGTGTTGTGTTAGTAGGCGTGAAAATAACATTAATCTTGAATCTATCTCCATCAGAGTTGTTGGGTGACCAGTTACTGCCAAGGAGCAGTAACATTTTGAAAGGAATCTTTTTTTTCCTGAGCAGTAGGTCTCAACAGTGGGCTTAAAATATTCAGTAAACCATGTTGCAAACAGGTGTGCTGTCATCCAGTCTAGTTCCATTTGTAGAGCACAGCAAACCTAGATTTGGCATAATTCTTAAGAGTCCCTAGGGTATTTATAATGGTAAATGAGCACTGGCTTTAACTTAAAGTCACCCGTTGCATTAGCTCCTGACAAGAGAGTCTGCCTGTCCTTTGAAGCTTTGAAGTCAGGCATTGACTTCTCTCCAGCTAAGAAAGTCCTAAATGGCATCTTCTTCAAGTAGAAGGCAGTTTCATCTACATTCGGACTCTGTTGTTGAAGATAGCCATCCTCATTAATTATCTCAGCTAGATCTTCTGGAGAACATGCTGCAGCTTCTGCATCAGCACTTGCTGCTTGACTTTATATTTTTAGGTTATGAAAATGGCTTCCTTTCTTAAACCTCATGAACTCTGCTGACCTCAGACTTATTTTTCTCTCCTTTACCTCTCTCAGCCTTTACAGAATTGAAGAGAGTTCGGGCCTTGCTCTGGGTTAGGCTTTGGCTGAAGGGAACGTTGTAGCTGGTTTGACATTTTATCCGCTAGACGTTCTCCATATCAGCTTCACTTTCTTGTCATTCGGGTGCTCACTGTCATCGCACTTCTCAGTTCCTTCAAGAACATTTCTTGTACAGTCACAACTTCGCGAACTGCTTGGTGCAAGAGGCCTAGCTTTTGGCTGTCTTGGCTTTTGACAACCCTTCCTCACTAAGCTTCATCGCTTCTAGCTTTTGATTGAAAGCAAGAGACATGTGAGTCTCCCTTTTAGTTGAACATTTATAGGCCATTGTAAGGTTATTAATTGCCATAATTTCAATATTGTTACGTCTTAGGGAATAGGGAGGCCTGAAGAGAGAAAGAGACTGGGGAACAGCGGGCCAATGGAACAATCACAACACAGACAACATCTGTTGATTAAATTCACTGCCTTCTATCATGGTGCCCCAAAACAATTCCAATGGTAACATCAAAGATCACTGATCAAAGATCATCGTAACAAATATAATAACAGTGGGAAAGTTAGAGGTGTGAGAATTACCAAAATGAGACAGAGACATGAAGTAACCAAATGCCATTGAAACAATGGTGCCAATAGCATTGGTGATGCAGCATTGTCACAAACCTTCAATTTGTAGGGAACAAAAGGTGGGGGGGACAATATATGTGAGGCATAATAAAAAGAGGTATGTCTTCAGTTATGTGTTTTACATTTAGGTCTATGTTCCATTTTGAATGACTTTTGTGAAAGGTGTAGGGTCTGTCCCTAAATTCACTTTTTACACATGGATATCTTACTGTCCTGGGTCCATTTATGGAAAGGTCTTCGCTCTGTTGTGCTGTCTTTCCCTCTTTATCAAAGATCAATTAACTATATTTATGTGGGTCATTTTCTGGCCTTTCTGTTCCATTCCACTGATCTATTTTTTCACCAGGACCTCCACTGTCTCAACTACTGTAGCTTTACAGTAAATCTTGAAGTCGGGTAGTGTCATAGTGTCTGTCCTCTAATTTTGTTCTTCTCCCTTAACATTGAGCTGGCTATTCTGGGTCTTTTGCCTCTGCATATAAACTTTAGAATCTGTTTATTGATATCCACAAAAAAAAAAAAACTTGCTGAGAATTTGATTTTCTTTTTGTCTCTTTATATTAGCTAGGACTTTCTCTCTACCAAGTCAGTTATCATCACTTATCCACTTTCTGTCTTTCAAAATGTTGACGTCTCTCATTATGATGTTGAAAAGCAGTGATAAGAGGGGACATCCCTGCCTTGTTCCTGTTCATAGTGAGAAAACGTTGAGTTTCTCACCATTAAGTATAATGTTAGCTGTATGTTTTCATAGATGATCTTTATTAAGTTGAGGAAATTCCCCTCTATTCTTAGATTGCTGGGTTTTTATCATTACTTGATGAGCTGTTGCGTTTTGTCAAATGTTTTATCTGCGTCTGCTGCCCTGGAGCAGAACAAGTGTCAGGAGAAGCTGGGTCATGGTTGCTAGCATTTGGGGGTGTAAGGTATCTGCCAGTACTGAGCCCCAGCCTACACGCATATGCATCTTCCCCCTGAAGGTATAGCAGAGGAGCCTGGACTGTCTGGCCAGGACAACACCTAGCTAGCTGCTGGGGCCCCTTTCTGAAGACACTTGGGAGCCTTGATTAGCACTAAGCACAAGACCCCATCAAATAGCCAGTTAAAATGGTGGCTGACTTTTTGCTCATTTGAAGCTAACACCTCAGCAAGATTTTGCTCCCTCCACCCTGGCAGCTGTCTAGGTAGATGAGAACCGGCCTGAGCGGCACAGGTCTGCCGTGCCCTGGTTTCCTAAGGTTGGCTGATGGGGTACGTTCTGTACATGCTTGTGTCAGTAGTTTGGAGTAGTCACGGACCTGTTACAGGACAAGTAATCAGCAGAAGCCTGGTCGTGGGAACAAGCTGTTGGGAGTGTAGTGCATCTGCCTGTCTCCAGCCCTGACCGACTCACGTGCACCTATTCCCCATGAAGGCAGAGCTGGAAGAAATGGCACTGCCTTGCCAGTGTTGGCCTCCAAGAAGAGACCCCTGAGAGCCCTGATTGCTAGCGAAGCCAGGAACTCCATCAGTCCAAATGGGGACTGAGTATTGCCAGCTTAAAGCTGTCACCTCTGAAAGATTTTTCTGAGCATAGGCTCCCTCCCCGTTGGAGGCTCTGCAGGTGGTGGGAACCGGTTCCACAGGCCTGGAGTGTCCAGGCTGCCTAGACAGGCTGACAACGTGTGCACTGCATGAGCACAGACCCCTCGGATTACTTCCGCAACGGACCTGAAATAGGGCAAGTGTCAAGAGAGGCCGGGACACAGAAGGGGAGCAATTGTGGGTCCAGGGAATCTGGGTAATTTCATACCCTAACCTACACACATGCCCATGTGTGGGCCAAGGGCAGGGCAACCTAAAATGTGCCACGTTGGCATAGTGCTTATTTTTAATTAAACTTAAGGAACAGCCTGTGCAAGAATAGCCTGTGCCCCCTTTGTCTCCAGAAAACAGGAAATAAGTCTCTCGTGTGAAAGGTGCCCTCCCTATACCAGGAGGTACAGACAGACATTGTTTTTTGTTTGTTTTTTTGTTTTAAATTTAAGTGTATTTATTTATTTTGAGACAGAAAGAGACAGAGCCTAGGGGGAAGGGCAGAGAGAGAGGGAGAGACAGGGAATCCCAAGCAGGCTCCGCACTGACAGTACGGAGCCCAATGTGGGGCTTGAACTCATGAACTGTGAGATCATGACCTGAGCTGAAATCGAGAGCTGTCCGCATCACTGACTGAGCCACCCAGGTGCCCCTAGACAGACATTTTAACCTCTAGAGATAGGACATTCAGAGCTGAATGGCTATATGAACAAACCTTATCATTTTCACGAATTTATTACCCCAGCCCAAAACTCAGTTTTGATTTCTTTATCAGTTGAAGCTCCTGAACAAAAGTTTTCTTTGTCCCATCAGTTCCTCACAGATTTGTTGTTTGTCTAAAAAGTATAAATGCTGCCAACCTGGGTCATTTCTTTGGGTCTCAGCTTTAATATTGGGCCTCCTTGTGCTTATATTTAAAGTTGGGGGTTTTTCTTTCCTGTTAATTTGCCTCTTGGCAATTTGATTCTCAGAACAGCTAGAAGAACTTTGAAGAGTAGAGGGAAAACATCCTCCCCAACTGTTGGCATTGTCAGCGGGATAAACTTTAACCAGCTGGAGACCCCTGCAGCTGAGAGACCCTGGGACATCTGACAAAGAGCCGGCAGGAGGTAAGAATCCTTACCACGTCAGCCTGCAGGTCTAATGGAAGCAAGACTGGTGAGAGATCTTTTTCTCTCTCTTTTTAAATGTATATCAATAGGAGAAAAACGCGTGGAACTAGTTCTTTGGGTTTCGTGGACTCTGGTAAATTCGGCAGAGTTGCTGTGACTCACCCATTTCCTCCCAGAGATGGTCACCGTTTTGAATTTTGTGTATTTGTCATAAAAAGGAATTACCATGAGGGGAAAACAGTGTGGGCATATGACCTGTAAACCTGCTGTTTAAGCCAGCCTCACAGTTCTGACCAGTGGCTGTTTACAACAATTTTGTGGTTGGTCCCCTGTGTGAAACCCAGATGATGTGCTTCCTTCATCTAGTTCTGTGTACTATAGAGCTTGGCTTTGTGACCAGTGAGAATGTTCTCTCTGGTCTCCACCATCTGGAGGGTGCGCTTCCCGGGATGCACTTCAATGGTTTGCCAAATAGACTATGGCCCAGAGTTCCGAGACATGCAGCCACAAGCAAAACTCTTTGGCCAGGCCAGCTCTCAAGGGAGTTTGGCATGGCATTCCCAGCCCACAAGGGACCTCTGGCATTCCAACCCTTGTTGCTGGTTAGTGCTGGAAAAGTCCTACTGCAGTACCCTTGAGCAGTGCCACAGATTAGCGGGTCCCCAACTAGAGGTGCCATGCACTCATGGTAGACTGGGGACCCCGTTTTCAAAACACTGTCCTTACTGCCTGTGTATTAAAGGCCTTGGCTTTCTTAGACTCTTTTGGGGAGTAAACTTCTGGATTATGGGGGGCTGCATCACGGATGCCCTCTCCAGGGATGCCCCCTTGCATCCATGGCCTAAGCCTGGACTTTACTTCTGAGTCTGTTCATTAAAAGAGCTTATTAGTTTCAGCGGCTGTTGAGATTAATGGGAGCCAACTTGTCAATGGCCAGGGGATGAACCCTTCAAAATGGCGATATTTGAGAGAAAACAAATTCTCGATGGTCTTATTAATACCACAGTTAGCTTTAGAGACTCCCTTGACAAGATGAAGCAACAGAAATGAGAAGGAAGACAAAAGCTAGCATCCGCATCTAATGCCAATTCCCTCTCAAAAGCTGGCCCCCATCTGCCTCTCTTAATTTGCCTCTCCCTGCAAGATACGCAGGGCGCACTCTGGCCTAGTCTCTAGGCCCAAAGTATCCAGGTTAGCCATGCAAATGCTAAAAGCTAGGAAATGAATTTTGCACATGCTGTCCCGTGCTGCTCCTTCTGTGTTCCAGGGCTCTGTCACAAGGCTCTGCCAGCTTCCGGCAGTCCTATGCAAGGTCCTCTAGAGAGGTAGCCTAAACCACTCTGCACACATGTTATGGAACCAGGCTGGAACGCTGGCGGAGAAACCAAGCAGCGCTTGGAGATCTTGGTGGATCGGAGATTTATTTAACACCGGTGGGCTCAGAGGAGACTGTTTCTCCAAAGATCTGAGCGCTGAATGCAAGTGGGTAGGGTAATTTATAGTCATCAGCTTCCATATCTATGGCAGGTTTTTGCTTGGGCGGCCAACAGGGCGAGAAGAACCCAGAGGAGGGCTCTCTAAGCCAGAGATCCAAGCTTCTTTTAGTCCCATCGGCCATCTTTGGCGCAGTACTTTATTCATTTCTCCAACATTTCCCCCCTTTGATGCCTTAAAAAAAAACTTTTAGTAGCCATCACCTTTTAGTTTTACAGGTTGGTACTCTCAGAAGGCTAAGATACGTGCTGTAGTTTGGCCAGCAACAGTGCTTTCAATAAAACGTACCATGGCATTCAGTAACAGGGGCCAATGGATACAAGTAAAATTTTGGAGAGGAGGGACCCCCGCCAGGGCAGGAAGCCAGGATGCCCAATCTGTGAGATCCCGTCCTTTCCATTGATTGATACTTTCCTGTTGTCTACGTTGAATTCTTTCCTTGAGTTCCTTAATCTTAGTTGTAACTATTCCTGACTGGTTTACAAAATAGCAACATTCCTCCCCCAGAAAGATGCAAGTCCCTCCTTTTTCTGAAGTGAGGAGGTCAAGGACTCAACTATTTTGGAGTGTCACTGCCGCCACAGAGTTCATTTGGTTTTGTAAGGTTACCAGAGAATCTGCCACTCATTCCATGTCTTCACTTATCTCTTGAGATAGTCCATGGTGTAGTCCAACAAGATGAACCTATGCCCCCTATTCCGGTTCCTATTCCTGTCACAATTCCTGCTCCTATCAGAACGGGTAGCAGGACAGCCTGTTTAGCACGGGACTTGGGGCTAAAGGCTGTTAGGAGCTGATCTTCAGTGTACATGGATATCTCTGGGGTTAGGAAGACAGAATAACATATCTGAGTCCAGTTGGCGTCCACCCATCGGTAGGCCAAACTAGAACACAGAACACCCAGGGGTTGAACACAGGGTTGCATTCCTCTTTAAGGTTATATTTCTTCTGCATAGAGAGGTACTGTTCATACCTTCAGGGACTGTACAGATTAGATTGTCGGCATTTGTGAGACAGACCCCAGTGGCCAGGGGTCCAATTAAGACAGAGGTGTTGGTTTTGAGATTTTCAGGAGCTTCCCAGGTCAAAGGGATGTGAGTGGCTAAGTAAGCCCTCTGCTGAGAGGCAAGCACATCCAGCAGGTTTGGGTGTGATGATCTATTTTATGGAGGACTTGTAGAGTAGTTTTGGCCCAATGCTGGAGTGGGGAATTGGTAAGCATCAGATGGAGGGCTGAAAGGTCAAACCTTGGTAGGCTGTCGGGGGAGTGGTCACCTTTATGGCTTGTATTACCCTATCCTGGGTATCCTTTATAACTTTTGGAAGGGCCCTGTCTTGCACCCCTCCCCCATCCAAGATCCCCCATTGAGGAAGGTAAGTGTGGCAAGATCGCTTCCCTCTCTGGAGGCCCTTGTTGTGACATGGGTTCCTGACATTTTGGGTTATCTCTACGGTCCAATACTTAGTCCTTGGGGCACCGGGTGACTGAGAGAGAGTGGGTGTTTTTCCCTTGTAGCAATCTTTGTGGAGGGAATTAAAGGCACTAAACGCCCTTGACCCCCTTATTGTCATATAACAATCCTGGAGGCAAAGTGGGTAAGCGGCAGTTGTGAGGGTGAGAGAGGTTATCATAATATGCAGGCAATACTTCGTAATCCTCCCATGCAGAGGAGGTACGTGAGACCCAGCATGCGTCTTTTGTCCCATGTCCATCCTGTTGGTGCAGTCTCTGTCAGCCCAACAGTAAAAAGTAAGATCAGGGCTATGACACCAGTAAGGGCCAAGGGCTGGCAGAGTTGCATCCAAACCCCTGGGCTAGGTTCACATATTGATTTCTCAGGCTTCTGCCATGTGCAGGCCAGCCAGTTTCCAGGGTGTGGCTGGAGCAGGGCTGGAGGTCTCAGGGGCCAGTTTCCCTTTTGAGGGTCAGTTTAAGTGGGTTGACTGGATCTGGATCACTTTGCCAGGTTGTGGGTTCTTCTGAGTTGGCCTTCTTAACTCTGGAGTGATGGACCCATGGGGAGATACCTGAAACTGTAAGGGCTGTAGGAATTGTTAGAATAACAGCATGAGGCCCAGTCCACCGTGGTCTAAGAGGTTCCCTCTTCCAATCTTTGACCCACACAGAGAGTCCTGGCAGAAAGGGGTGACTGGGGGTCCCTAAGGAAATTGGGGCCCTCTCTATGGTGTATCTCTGTAACTTGTTTAGGATTGCCCCAAAGATCTGGAGCTGTTTTCTTATTTCCTTGTCTCCAATCTGGTGTAGGTCTCCTGGAAGTTTCCCTAAACATGGGGGGGGGGGAGGGGGTTGCCCATATACTAACTTAAAAGGGGACAATCCTAGTGCCCCAGGCATGCATCGGGCACACAGGAGGGCCAGCGGTAGTAAATCTGGCCATGGGAGATTAGTCTCTTGGTGGAGCCTAGCCAGGGTTTCCTTGAGGGTGCGATTCATCCGCTCTACATTCCCTGAGCTCTGCGGTCGGTAAGCAGTGTGCAGTTTCCAGGTAATGTTGGGGGACTCTGTCAGGGTTTGTATAACAAATGCAGGCCCGTTGTCACTGTGTATGGTTAAGGGTAGACCAAACTGAGGCACAATCTCCCGTAGAAGAGCTTTGGCCACCTCGCGACTTTGTTCCGTTCTGGTCGGGAATGCTTCGACCCATCCCGAATATGTGCAGATTGTTACAAGAAGGTACCTGAACGCTTTATTTGGTTGTATGTCGGTAAAGTCCCCCCCTAAGTCTTTGAAAGGGGCGGCCCTCATCCTTTGTGTGCCAGGCGGGGGCCGTGGGGCAGACGGAGCATTGTTTTTGGCACATGTTACGTATCGTTGACTGACAGCTCAGCATAATGCCGGCAGCCGGCTGATACAGTAGTTCTTTTTGGGGGGGGGGGACCTCCAGTGCAGTTTTCCCCAGGTGCATGAGTTGGTGATATTCCTTCGCTAGGTGTTTTCCCATAGACGATGGGACGAAGATGTACCCATTTGGCGTGACCCACCATCCCGCCTTGCTCAGCGTGCCCCCTTCTGTCGAGGTCCAACTTCTTTTCTCACTGGTGTACAGGGGCGGGGAAGCTTCCCTCTGGGGCGCAAGAGTCAGAGTGCAGGTAGGAGCTTCACCTGGGTCACCACAGGCGGCCGCTCTGGCTGTTTTGTCGGCCAGGCGATTTCCGTGAGTTACGGGGTCGTCTCCTTTCCGATGTCCCTTTCGGTGTAGGATAGCTACCTTGTCTGGCAGCCAAACGGCCTCAAGAAGCTGTAGTATTTCTTCCTTGTTTTTGATAGTTTTCCCTGCAGCAGTAAGGAGGCCTCTTTCTTTACAGATGGCCCCATGTACGTGCACAGTAGTGAAGGCATACCGGCAATCCGCGTAGATGGTAACTCGTTTACCTTTGCTCAGGATGAGGGCTCGGGTTAAGGCATCCAGTTCAGCCCATTGTGCCGACCATCCTTCCGTCAGGGCCTTGGCTTCCAGAACTTCAGTGGTTGTGGTTACCGCATATCCTGCTCTTCGGCTGCCCTCTTGTAAATAGCTGCTCCCGTCGCTGAACAGGGTAATCTTCGGGCTTGTTATAGCCTGGTCTTGGAGGTCCGGGCAGCTGGCGTAGACTTCATCCGCTACATGGGAACAGTCATGGTCGGGTTCTCCCTCCTCCATGGGAAGGAAGGTGGCCAGGTTTAGTGTTCTCACTGTCTCGAGAGTGACCCTTGGGTTTTCATAGAGAAGGCCTTGGTATTGTGTCAGCTGATAATTGGAGAGGAAACGATATTCTTGGGTGCTCTTAAGGGAAATCACCACGTGTGGGGCCTTAACATTAAGTGTTTGTCCCAGTGTGAGTTTGTCTGCCTCCTTCATGGGCACAACTGTGGCTGCCAGCACTCTGAGGCACGGTGGCCATCCTGCAGCCACAGGATCAAGTTTTTTTGACAGGCCACTGGCCGTTGCCAAGGCCCCATGCTCTGACTGGGCACTCCAAGGGCTATTTTGTCCTTTTCATGTACGAAGAGGTTAAAGGGCCTTTCTGTGTCAGGCAAACCCAGGGCTGGGGCTCATCCCAAAGCCAACTTTATTTCTGTGAAAGCGGCCCTTGCCTCCTCCCTCCGGTCTGGCCCTCCCAACAGGTCATAGAGGGGCCTTGCTATGGCTGGGAATCCGGGAATCCAAATGCGACAGAACCCTGAGGCCCCTAAAAATTCATGCAAGCCTCGTTTTGTTTGGGGCTGTGGCAGTGTGGTGTTAACTTCCTTCCTTTCCGGTCCTAGTTTTCTTTTTCCTTTTGTGAGGAGGAAGCCTAAGTATTGGACCTGCTGCTGACAAATCTGTGCCTTTTTCCAAGAGGTCCGGTACCCTGAGTAGGACAGGAGCTGGAGGAGGGCCTTGGTACCTTTCATACGGTCTTCTTGGGTGTCGCTGGCAAGGAGGAGGTCGTCTACATATTGGAGAAGGACCCACCCTGTGGTTTTTCTCGGAACGTTGGCGAGGTCTGCAGTTAGTGCTTCCCCCAAAAGAGTGGGCAAGTTCTTGAAACCTTGGGGAAGTCATGTCCAGGTCAGCTGCATTGGGCGCCCTGTAACGGGCTCAGTCCATTCAACGGCAAACAATGGTTGACTTTGAGGAGCCAGGCGAAGGCAGAAGAAAGCATCTTTTAGGTCAAGGCATGGAAACCATCTGGCTGACCCCAGAATTTGGCTGAGGAGAGTATATGTGTTTGGAACCACTGGGTGTAAGGAAACAGTCACTTTGTTAATGGCCCTCAAATCCTATACTGGTTGGTATCCTCCTCCTGGCTTCTTGACTGGCAAGAGTGGGGTATTCCAATCCGATTGGCTCTTGATTAGAATACCTGCTTCTCTGAGCTTGGTCAGGTGCTCTTGTATACCCATTCTAGCCTCGAGTAGAAGGGGTACTGCCTTTGTCTCTGAGGTTGGGCTCCAGGGATCAGGTCAACAATGATGGGAGCCTGGCCCCAAGCTACTCCAGGTGGGTTATCTTCAGCCCATACATGGGGGAATGTAAGCCTGAATTCTGAGGGGCTACAGGGTAGGGCTGGGGAGCAGAATAGTCTCCATCCTTCTTCCCTCGGCAGGGTAATCACCAAGACCAGGGTTTCCTTCTGTCTTGGGTTTAATTGGAGGCTACTATGTCCAGTGGGTTCAAAAGTTACCTGGGCCCCAAGTTTGGGGAGCAGATCCTGGCCCAGGAGAGGAATTGGGCAGTCAGGTAAGTAGAGGAACTCATGCTGGACCTTGTGACCCCCAAGTTCACATTGTCAAGCTTGACAGAAGAGGTGCTGCATCGCCCGTGTCCCAGTAGCCCCAGTAGCCCCAAGTACGGTTGCCGTCTTTTGGCTGAAGGGCGCCACCGGGGAAGTAACAACCGAGTGTTCAGCCCCAGCGTCAACCATGAAAGTTATTGTTCGGCCCCCTACCTTCATTTCAACCATGGGCTCGTGGGGGCCAAGAGAGAAAGAGCCCTGTCCTCTGCAGTCTGAGTCTACCCCGGCCAGACCAACGAGGTTCCCGCCTCAAGGTTCCTCCCAATATCGGCTGGGTTTTGAGGGCCCCTTCTGATTCGGACATTCATTCTTCCAGTGTCCCTTCTCTTTGTAGTATGCACATTGGTCCTTTGCTAAGGGGGCTCTGGGATTCCCCCCTTTTATTTATTTTTTAACGTTTATTCATTATTGAGAGACAGAGACAGAGCACAAGCAGGGGAGGGGCAGACAGAGGGAGACACAGAATGTGAAGCAGGCTCCAGGCTCTGAGCTGTCAGTCAGCACAGAGCCCAATGTGGGGCTCGAACTCACAAACAGTGAGTTCATGACCTCAGCCGAAGTCAGACGCTTAACCGACTGAGCCGCTCCGGCTCCCCTAAACACTGCCATTTGTAAGTTCTCTTCTCGTTTATAGACAGTATATTATTTTACTGTGATGCTTTTGCAAAAGTTCTTCCTCTTCAAGGAGATTCAAGATAGACTCTAACAAATACTGGAGAATGAATCCAGGTCTCTAACAACCTTAAGATGACACCACTGACTGGGTAGCGATTGACAGAACTCTCAGGGAGAAACCGATGCCTTCACAAAACTGCTAACAAAAGATCAAGATCAACAAAAATTAATTCCGTGGGACTGAATAGACTGGGGAGGGTGATTATACTTTTTATGACTTTGTTCACAATATTGATGTCTCCTTCATCTTTTGCGTCCCAGATATAAGAAAACCTTTCCTCTTAAGCTAAGACATACGACCTTTTGGTAAAGTACACCTTTGTAAACAGAACTGAAACATTTATCTTTTGCTCCCTACTGTGATCCTTCCAGAATTCAGAAGCCCTCAGTGGGTATTCTTACATTCATGGCAACGTAGTTATTTACGTAAGTTCAAAGAGAATCTGTTCTCCTTGGAACGGGACACAAATGGAAACACTGATTACCAAGGCTTTGACTAGAATGACCTACCGGAGAAGGATCTGACCAGGCAGCTTTTAGGAACTAAGGTTCACTTTATGGAGCCAATAAATCCACTTGGAAGTACTGGGCTGATGCTTACAGGGTTCCCTGCAGACTTACCAGGTGATTAAAGAAGGTCATTTCCTTAAAGGAATATGAACTCCAAGATCTTTCCGGGACCTTGAGAAGAGACGTAATAACCCAAACTGGTAGGTATTGCAGGCAAAGTCTGATGGCTTAGCCTCAACAGGAGGTTAAAGTTCATTCTGAGAGAGGGGAGAGGGTCAAAGATGGTGACACGGGGAAGACCCTGAACTCTCTCCTCCATGGGTACCCTGAATCTGCACCCACGTGTACAGCAAGCAGTCCCTGCTGCAGAACTGCCTGAACAGCCCGTGTGTGACCAAGGATGGACAGACCACATAGAGAACAGGAGAGACAGAGACCTGGGATGGGAACCCCACCCCAATACTGTGCACTGCAGTGAGGAGGGATAGTATTGAGGGACCAAGAGCTGGTTCATCTGCCCTGGGGCACAGAGAAAAAGCCACAGTTTAAAAGGGGAATTAGAGGCGTGCCTCGGTGGCTTGGTCAGGTAAGCGTCTGACTTCAGCTCAGGTCATGATCTCACAGGTTGTGTGTTCAAGCCCCGCATCAGGCTCTCTGCTGTCAGCACAGAACCTGCTTCGATCCTCCGTCCTCCCCCTGCTCTGCACCCTCTCCTCAAAAATAAATATTAACAAAATCTTTTTAGATAAAAGGGCAACTGGAAAATAATGATAATAATCCTAGAGGGTCAGCCAGATGGTGTAGGAACTGCAATGATACTCTTTGGGGTCAGAGGTGCTGGCCAGCGCCATTGTTTACACTTCCCCTTCACCTTGACAGTGCAGAGGGTAGTAGTGTCTGGGCTCCCTGGCTGACCCCAGCCCCGCTTAGCCCACCAAGGCAGCCCTAGTGCAGCACCCATCAGACACACCCAGACTGCACCCATCACAGCTCCGATGGCTGGAGCCATCTGGCCAAGGTGATACAGGCCCAAAGCACCCTGAGATGGGCCGGACCTATACGCATGTTACTTCCAGACCACTTGCCGGGGTGAGTTTTAGAACGCCCTGGGGACCTCCAGGCCCATGCCCACCTTAGCTCTAGCCGTCCCACAAGGGCACCTCCATGTGGAATGTCCCAGCACCTCCCAGCCTTCACCCATGATGAGGGAGCATCAGGCAGGCTGAGGGCAAAATACAAGGTAGCACACACACACCCCTCCCCCCCAGGGTGGGATACGTGTGACATTCCCCAGGCACTCCTGGCTGCCCAACATCAAAGGAAAGGAAAGAAATCAAATGGCTAACAGATAGAGATCACAGTCATACAGGACAGGAGACTCCTGTTTGCAAATATCTTAGTAAATTGCAAGAAAAAAGCAATCTTACCGACAGCCTAATATCCAGAAACCTGTAGACTCAGTTTCCTGGAGCCCCATCGTCACCCTCCCATCCACAGTGATGTGGGAACAAAGGCAAGAAGGAAATGGCAGGTAAGATTAAACTTCCTTATAACCTGCAGCCCATTGGCAAATACTTGAGGCACATACAGAGTAGAACATTTCTCCAGAACCCCCCTGCTGTCCTGATGTTAATGCCTTACGAGAGGGAAAACCACCTTAGCTTGAAGACAGCAAGGCCTCAGGTGTCCTGGGAGTCCTCCTTAGCACATCCCAGTCCCTCTGGAGGCCTCCCATTTGACTCTGCCTCCCCATCTCCATGGTATATAACCGGTCACTGTGCACAGCCCTCGTGCAGCTCTTTCTGTCCATGGTTCCTGTCCCCATGCTTTAAAAAAATCACCTTTTTGCACCAAAGACATTGCAAGAATTCGTTCTTGGCCATTAGCTCCGAACCACCCCACCATCACCCCAAAACCTCATCACCCACTTTGCCTATACCTGTTCCACAAGGGCAGTCTCCTTACAGAGTACCGTCCAGCCCACACTCCCTTCAGCTGTGGCCGTCCCCCAAGGTGACCTGGGCACAGAGTACACTGGGACCCCCAGGCTGCACCCACTGTAGCTCTGGCCAGTCAGCCAAAACTACCAGGCACATGCAGTCTACACAGGGGACATTCCTAAATAAGGCCATTCCTTCAAGATTAGAAGTAGCTGTTCCACCTAATTCATAGAAAGAAACACAGAAAATCAAACAAAACTTGGAACAAGACAAAACAAGAACAGGACAAAACTTCAGAGAAAGTACTAAAGGAAACAAATAAGCAGTCTTCAGAGTAATGGTCATAAAGATGCTCACCAGACTTGAGAGGGGACTGGATGAGCTCAGTGATAACTACCCCAAAGAGATAGAAATCATAAACAAGAACCAGTCACAGTTGAAGAATACACACACTGGAGTGAAAAATACCCTAAAAGGAATCAGTAGCAGATTAAAGGATGCAGAAGAATAGATCAGCGATGTGAAAGACAGGGTCATGGGCGGTGCCCATCTGAACAGCAATCACTCAGTCAGTCAATAGGTTAAGGAGGCCACCTGAACAGCAATCAATCAATCAATCAATCGAGATAGGTTAAGGAGGCTCGAGACATCAAGGCTACTGACATCAGTAATATAGGGATCCCAGAAGGAGGAGAGAGAGAGAAAGGGGAAGAAAACTTACTTGAAGAAATAATAGCTGAAAACCCCCCTGACCTGGGGAAGGAAACAGACATCCAGGTCCAGGAAACACAGAGTCCCAAATAAGGTGAACCCAAGAAGGCCACACCATGATACATGATAATTAAGATGCCAAAATTAGAGCTGGAGAATCTTAAAAAGCAGCAAGAGGAGAGCAGCTGGTTATGTACAAAAGAACCCTATGAGGCTATCACCTGATTTTTCAGCAGAAACTTTGTAGGCCAGAGGGAGTAGCATGATCTATTCAAAGTGCTAAAAGGAAAAAACCTACAGCCCAGTATACTCTACCTAGAATATTATCACTCAGAATTGAAGGACAGAGGGGTGCCTGGGTGGCTCAGTGGGTTAAGTGTCAGACTCTTGATTTCGGCTCAGGTCGTGACTCCATGGTTCCTGAGATCAAGCCCCACATCAGGCTCTATGCTGACAGTACAGAGCCAGCTTGGGGTTCTCTCTCTCTCTCTCTCTCTCTCTCTCTCTCTCTCTCTCTCTCTGTCCCACCCCTGCTCTCGTGCTCTCTCTCAAGAATAAATAAATAAACATTAAAAAATAAGAATTGGAGGAGAGAGAAAGAATGTCTCAGACAAGCAAAAGTTAAAGCTACCAAGAGGTAAGAAAATTATGAAAGGAAGAGTAAAAGCAAATATACAGCGAAGCAATCACTGGTAAAGAATGTTTAAGAATGTATTAAGAATGGGGCGCCTGGGTGGCGCAGTCGGTTAGGCATCCGACTTCAGCCAGGTCATGATCTCGCGGTCCGTGAGTTCGAGCCCCGCGTCGGGCTCTGGGCTGATGGCTCAGAGCCTGGAGCCTGTTTCCGATTCTGTGTCTCCCTCTCTTTCTGCCCCTCCCCCGTTCATGCTCTGTCTCTCTCTGTCCCAAAAATAAAAAATTTAAAAAAAAATGATTAAGAGTGTATTAAGAATGTTAAAACACAGAAGCATTAAAATAAATTATATTTTAAGAATTAGTTAACTTAATGACTGTAAGTTATGTACGAACTGCCTGGTAACCGCAAACCCAAATCCTATAATAGATAGACAAAAAAATAGAGAAAGAGAACTAAGCAAAATACTAAAGAAAGTCATCAATTATACAGGAAGAGAGCAAGAGAAAAATAAAGGAGCAGAGAAGAACTACAAACCCACCCAGACAAAAAAATTAAGAGAATCACAGTAAGCACTTACCTATCAACGATTACTTTAAATGTAAATGGTCTAAATGCTCCAATCAAAAGACATAGGGTGACTGAATGGGTAAACAAAAGACCCACCTATATGTTGTTTATAAGAGACTCACTTCAGACCTAAAGAAATATGCAGATTGAAAGTGAAGGGATGAAAAGGAAATTCCATGCAAATAGAAGAAAAAAAAAAAAAAGAAAAAGAAAAAAGCCATGGTAGCAATATTTGTGAGACAAAATCGACTTTAAAAGAGACTGTAACAAGAGACAAAGGCAGTAATGAGTGTACAGTGAGGAAGGGATCAATCCAACAAGAGACTATGTAACAATTGTAAATATGTATGCATCCAACATAAGAGCACCTAAGTACACAACTTAGTATATTTTTCTCAATACATAAATTATCAACAAATATTAACAGATATAAAAGGGGCAGTTGACAGTAGTACAATAATAATAGGGGACTTTAACACCCCACTTACATCTGTGGGTAGAGTGACAGAATATCAATGAGGAAACACTGGCCTGGAATGACGTATTAGAGCGGATGGACTTACAGATACATACAGAACAATCTATCCAAGATTAGAACACACGTTCACTTCGAGTATACATGGAATTCTCTGGAATAGATGACATGTTAGGCCACAAATCAAGTCTCAGTAAACTTAAGAAAATTTAAGTGCTATCAAGCATCTTTTCCAACCACAATGTTATGAAACTAGAAATCAGTTGCAAGGAAAGAAAGAGTGGAAAAGCCACAGACGTGGGAGCTAAACAACAAATGGGTCAACAAAGAAATCCAAAAGGAAAGAAAAAAATACATGGAGACAAATGAAAATGGAAACACAACCGTCCAAAATCTTTGGGACACAGCAAAAACAATTCTAAGAGGAAGCTTATAGTGATAGAGGCTTACCTCCAGAAACAAGAAACGTCTTATATAAACAATCTAACCTTATACCTAAAGAGCTAGACAGAGAAGAACACACAAAGCCCAAAGTTAGTAGAAGGAAGAAAATCATAAAGATCAGCGTGGAAATAAATGAAACAGAGACTGAAAAAAATAGGAAAGATCAATAAAACCCAGAGATGGTTCTTTGAAAAGAAAAACAAAAGTGGTAAACCTTTAGCTACACTCATCAAGAGAAAAGAGAGGGGTACCTGACTGGCCTAGTGAGAAAAGCACACAGCTGTTGATCTCGGGGTCATGAGTTTGAACCCCAGGTTTGGTGTAGAGATTACTAAAACAATAATAAAAACTTAGAGGACTCAAGTCAGAAATAAAAGAGGTAACAACACCACAGAAATACAAAGGACTATAGGATATAACTACAAAAAGCACATGCCAAAAAAATTAATAAAAAAAAAATACATGCCAACTGCTTGGACAACCTGGAAGAAATGGATAAATCCCTAGAAATACACACAGCTTTCCAAAACTGAATCAGGAAGAAATAAAAACCTGAACAGACTGATTACTAGTAACAAAATTGAACTAGTAATCAAAAAATTCCCAGCAAACCAAAGTCTAGCACCAGGTGGCTTCACGGGTGAATTCAACCAAACATTTAAAGAGTTAATACCTTTTCTCAAAGTAATTCAAAACAATTGAAGAGGAAGGAAAACTTCCAGATTCATTCTACAAGGCCAGCATTACCCTGATATCAAAATAAGACAAAGACACTACAAAAAAAAAAAAAAAAAAAAAAGAGAACACAGGTGCAAAAATCCCCCCTCAACAAACAATTTGCAAACTGGATTCAACAATAAAGGATCATTCACCAGAATCAAGTGTGTTTTATTCCAGAGATAAAAGGATGGCTCAGTATCTGCAAATCAATCAAGATGATCTATCACACTTAGGATAAAAACCATATGATCATCTCAGTGATGTAGGAAACATTTTAAAACTTTAACCTGAGATTGCTTATGAAAACTTCCAGCAAAGCAGATTTAAAAGCACCTGTATGATCGATTGCTATTCTTGATGCACTGATGCAAATAATCCAGCTGACTTGATTGAAACTAGATTTAATTTGCCAACAGATTAGTCTTAGTATGGTGACAATTGATAGAAATGGGGGTAATTTTTGAGAGAAAAAAACATTGTAACTATAACACATACTTTTGGGTATTAGATTCTAGCCCTGGGTGGGGGGTGGGGGGGCGCCTGGGTGGCTCAGTCAATTGAGCGTCCAACTTCAGCTCAGGTCATGATCTCACCGTTCATGAGTTTGAGCCCCATGTTGGGCTCTGTGCTAACAGCTCAGAGCCTGGAGCCTGCTTCGGATTCTGTGTCTCTTCCTCTCTCTGCCCCTCCCCTGCTCATGCTCTATCTCTCTCTGTCTCAAAAATAAATAAAAACATTAAAAAAAATGTAAAAAAAAAAAAGATTTTAGTTCTGGGCAGAGTCCTGAAATCTGCATTCCAACCAGCCTCCGGTGGGTTCTTACGTACATTCTAGTTCGAGAACCACTTCCTGGAGAACTGTGCAGGGGTGGGGGAGAGCAGACAGAGCAGTTGTTTGGGACCCTTGCCAGGGCCTCTACCTCCCATTTTCCGTGGCTTCCCGGCCCTTGTTTCTCAAGACTGAAGCACATGTCCAACACACACAAACTGAGGTCAACAAGGCTTTGAAACCCCATTGGGTGGCTGTTTCTTAACTAGCAGAGCATGATTCCTCGCAGGACACATGTCGCCATCCTGGGAACTCAGCACGGCAAGTCCAGGCACGTCGGTGCACGGCCAAAGGGAAAGAGGGAAGACAAGTGATGCGGTGAAGGGGATGACCTATGCTAACCCAAATAGGCCGTTCTGGCACATTGATTATTTTGAGCAGAAGGCAATGTGGAAACAGTAAATGCAAGAAGAATATTGTGCCCTCCCCCACCGTAAAGTAGGGCGTGTATGTCCCTGTGTGAAGACTGCATAAATTTACCTCACCTCCTGTACAAGGATGAGGAGAGCTGGTACCATGATGAGTCTGCACAACAGACTTTGCTAAGATAACCCTTACCTTCTATCTGCCACCACTTCCCCCGCCCCATATATTCCCCAGTCGACGTCACATAATGTATCACCCCTAATACCCCAAACTCCCGTTCCTTTGGTCACTTTTCTGCTCTTCATCACCCTTTGTTAAAAAGGTGTATGTATGGGGCGCCTGGGTGGCGCAGTCGGTTGGGCGTCCGACTTCAGCCAGGTCACGATCTCGCGATCTCGCGATCTCGCGGTCCGTGAGTTCGAGCCCCGCGTCGGGCTCTGGGCTGATGGCTCGGAGCCTGGAGCCTGTTTCCTCTTCTGTGTCTCCCTCTCTCTCTGCTCCTCCCCCGTTCATGCTCTGTCTCTCTCTGTCCCAAAAATAAATAAAAAACGTTGAAAAAAAAATAAAAAATAAAAAGGTGTATGTATAAGCTCCCCATCTAACTGCTTCTTTGGGTTTTTACTTCTCTGAAGCACATCAAAGCATTAACATCGATAAAATTTGTATACCTTTTCTCCTGTCAATCTGTCTTTCATCAGTTTAATTCATGGTCCCAGTGACCAAACCTGGGAACAGAGAAAGTTTTCCCCCCTCTGATGCGGGAGCTGACGGGTGGGATGGCCCTGTGGCTTTGAAAGGGGAAAATATTTCACCCCACTTATGAAAACATGTCTCAATGTGATGAATGGAACCTCTTCTGTTTGTTTAAATTTTTCTGTAATCTCCCTTATTTTATTTATTTTTTAAAGTTCATTTATTTTGAGAGAGAGAGAGGCAGAGAGAAAGGGAGAGAGTGAATCCCAGGCAGGATCCATGCTGACAGCGTGGAGCCTGACATGGGCCTCCAACCCATGGACCCCAAGAAGATGATCTGAGCTGAAATCAAGAGTTGGACCCTTAATTGACTGAACCACGCTGGTGCCCCAACCTCCCTTATTTCAAAAATGCAGATTTGAGGCAGCTGTTTAAGGACCATCTACTACAAGGTTAGAAAAATTAATAGATGCCCTCGGGATTTGTAAGTTGTTCATTTAAATGTTAAAATGGTTCGGGGCACCTGGATGGCTCACTCAGTTAAGTGTCAGACATTGGCTAAGGTCAGGATCTCAAGGTTCATGGGTTCAAGTCCTGCCTCAGGCTCTCTGCTGTCAGCACAGAGCCCGCTTAGGATCCTCTGTCCCCCTCTCTCTCTCTGCCCCTTTCCCATGTGTGCGTGCTTGCTCTCTCCCTTAAATATAAAAAATGTTTAAAAAATCTTAAAATGGTTGGCTTCGGGGCACCTGGGTGGCTCAGTCAGTTAAGCGTCTGACTTCGGCTCAGGTCATGATCTTGCAGTTAGTGAGTTCGAGCCTCGTGTAAGGCTCTGTGCTGTTACCTGGGAGCCTGGATGGAGCCTGCTTCAGATTCAGTGTCTCCCTCTTTCTCTGCGAGTCCCTGTTCATGCTCTCTCTCTTTATCTTTCTCTTTCTCAAAAATAAATAAGCATTAAAAGAAATGGTTGGCTTCTCTGCAAATATGATAGCAACCAAAGATTCTAGTGTTTGAAACCTTAAGAGTCCAGTACTTACCTGTCCTAAAGATAAAAGCATCTAAAATGAAGACTTGAGAAAAACTTAGTGACTACTAGCTTATTCTTAGGGTTCTGCATTCTCCATAATTTTCTTGGTTATTTTTTTTTAAAAAGGATATTTGTCACAGAAGTTTAATGTCTTACACCTGAGTATGTTTGCCGCTTAGGTAAATGTAATCTCTGTAAATGTCTGTGTGATCTGGGACTTCGTTTTTATTTTGAAATGAGAGCTTTTTGGTTAATGAGAAGTATTTCTGTGAAGCAATGAGATTCTTTTATTTTTTTTAACAACAAAAATGCCTTGCTGACTCATTATGAAATCAAAATTTCCCCAATTGGTGAAGAGACTACATCAAGCCACTAGTTAAGGAATATTTCTTTGCAAATCACTTTAGATATAGCATTATCACTTTCTCTCAGTTTTTTGTTTTGTTTGTTTTAAAATAACATGTGAGTGTGGGGTGCCTGGGTGGCTCAGTGGGTTGAGCATCGGAATTCGGCTCAGGTCATGATCTCGCCGTTCGTGAGTTCAGGCCCTGAGTTGGGCTGTGTGCTGACAGCTCAGAGCCTAGAGCCTGCCTCAGATTCTGTCTCCGTCTCTCTCTGCCCGTCCCCTGCTCACGTTCTGTCTCTCTCTCAAAAATAAATAAAGATAAAAAAAATTTTAAGAGGCGCCTGGGTGGCTCAGTCGGTTGAGAATCTGTCTTCAACTCAGGTCACGATCTCATGGTCTGAGTTCGAGCCCTGCTCCGGACTCTGTGCTGACAGCTCGGAGCCTGCTTCCAATTCTGTGTCTCCTTCTCTCTCTGCCCCCGCCCCCTCGTA
Organism: Felis catus; assembly: GCF_018350175.1. Taxonomy (NCBI): domain Eukaryota; kingdom Metazoa; phylum Chordata; class Mammalia; order Carnivora; family Felidae; genus Felis; species Felis catus. Next base: position 6,019,568 of record NC_058380.1, read on the forward strand.
TTCTGTCTCTCTCTTTCAAAAGTAAATAAACATTAAAAAAAATTTTTTTAATTAAAAAAATAAAATGAAATAACTTGTGTGTGTGTGTGTGTGTGTGTGTGGTGTGTGTGTGAGTGTGTGTGTGAGTGAGGGGGCAGGGAGAGAGAGAGAAAGAAAAGGAGGGAGAGGGAGGCATTCTTTCCTTTTCTGTTTTTAATGACTCATGGTCACGGTACCTAGTACCCTAACTGCCAGGCCTTGACATTGTGATTCCTGCAGCCACTGACTTAACAACTGGACTGGTTTTGGTTGAGAATAAGAGTGTTGACAGGTTTGACTACAGGAGGAAGTTTTAAAAAATCCTCGTGAGATGACCATGAGCAGATTACTGCCATCCTTGGAGAGCGTGGCTCTGTAGGGTTCACATCATCCCCTTGACCCTCTGGGTGGGGGCTGGGGGGCTCACTTCTGCAGACTTTCTGTGTGCCCCTGCTTCCTGTCTCAGTCTCTTTTCTTTTTCGCTCAGACCCAAGAGAAAAAGCACGTATTGATAACAACTCTTTAGATAGTGTAATTTACCCATTTGCATAGCAGAATAAATTGAGAGAACATTTGCCTGAAATGAAAACTAGATGAACGCAGAAACAAGTGACGGAAAACCCATGGAAGGAATAAAGAGGCGGCCCAGGAGTGAGATGATACCAACTGCATGCCATAGGTGCTGTATAATTGCTAAAGGCGAGCCTCACATTTGGCTCTGAGGTCCTCAGTAGAACAAAGAACAGAGCAAATCATCTGTAAGACTCACTGTGTCCATGCAGTGCGAACACTGCAGAAGCTTCACTGGATAGTAGCACAGCAGAGAGAGGTCTCTTGAGGGGCCTCAAAGAGAGAACATGGAGAGATCTTTGGAGTCATGAGGGGAGGATGTCAGGGCTCCTTCCTCATTGATGGATGAGGTTCCCCGTCTAAAGCCTTTGGGTTGTCAGGGCACCTAACCCGGCACCTCATGTCTTGTCCACTCTCAGTAAGCTCTGCATTTCTACCGGGGAACCTGCAAGGTGGGACATGGCCGGAAGGATGGGGTTGACTTACTTGGAGGGTTACCCTCGTTTTGGGGTTATAGTATCTGTTACCACTGTTTACAGGGCCATGAATTTCCAACTCTGCCCATTAGAATCACGTGGGCAGCTTTCCCCCAGTACGTAACTGCCTGGGTACCACCCAGATTGAATGTGGACCTCCAGGATCAGGCCCAGGAATTCATGTAATTTTTTCAAATGCTCCAGCTAGGGACACACCTGGGAGGTTCAGCTGGTTGAGCGTCCAACTTTGGCTCAGGTCATGATCGCATGGTTTGTGAGTTCAAGCCCCGCATGGGGCTCATTGCTGTCAGGGCGAGCCCACTTCGAGTCCTCTGTCTCTCTGTCTCTCTGTCTCTCTGTCTCTCTCTCTCTCTCTCTCTCTCTCTCTCTGTCCCTCCCCTGCTCATGCACTCCCCCAAATAAATAAAACAATAAATGAACGAGTGAATGAATGAATGAGTGAAATGTTCCAGGTAATTCTTACGCACAGCCGAGTACAGACCCACTGACGGTTGGATATACTCAGAGGTTCACAAACCCAAGTGACATCAGAGTCACTCGAGGAGCTTTTAAACGTTCATAATTCCCAGCCATGCTTTTCTTCCTAATCTCCCCACAGTGTCCTGTTCAGAAGGCCAGGAAATTCTCTATTTTTAACAAGAACCCCAGGTAATTCGGATGCAGCTTATCTGCAGACGCGCACTAGTCCACAAGGTTTAAAGGGGGAAAAAGCTGGGCTCTCCTCTGCTCTAACCACAGTGGACTGTGTGACCTTGGGCCTAGTGCTTAAGCACTCTGGTCTTGCTTCCTCATTAATAAAATGGTTATGGAAATCATCAGCTATTCCACCTCTCAGATCGTTGTAAAGATTTCCAGCTGACCCCCAACTAGACGGGGAGCCCCACCAAGGCAGAAACTGGGGTCTATTAATTTTTGTATCTCCAGAACCTAGATCAGTGCTTGGCGCATAGTAGGTACTCAGCTACATTGCGGATGAGCTCATATTTGGGAAAGCAGATTAGAAAGGATTAAATAGGGCGCCTGGGTGACTTAGTCGATTGAGCATCTGACTCTTGATTTCAGCTCAGAGCATGATCTCGTGATTCATGGGATTGAGTCCCATGTTGGGCTCTGTGCTGACAGCGCAGAACCTATTTAGGATTCTCTCTCTCACCCTCTCTCTCTGCCCCTCTCCGGCTTGTGCTCTCTCTTAAATAAACAAACTTTAAAAAAAAAAGGATTAAATAGTCTGTGGCCACCAGGTATGCATTTTTGTTTGGGGTGAGTGTGTGTGTGTGTGTGTGTGTGTGTGTGTGTGTGTGTGTGTGTGTGTAAATGCATGCGTACGCACCTACAGCGGGCTGGATTGAAATCCACAAGCCCACAGTGAGCATCCGGCTCTTTGGGTTCGTTAATTTCAAGCCTGTGTGTGTGAGCTGAGGCCATGGGTGGAAGAGTGCCCTTTGGCCTAGTTTCCTCTATCTCCTGTCAAAATGTGGGTGGATTTATATGAGACCCAACAGGCAGATAGTTAAGGTTGTCACTGCTGGCACAGGCATATTGCAGGAACCGAGTATGCAAAGATGTGCCACCCCAGAACGACTGATCTTTATCACACTTGTGGCTCTGGAGCCGACCTACTGCAACAGCATGAGTTTTATTGGCCGAGTATAATCAGAGAATGTATTGAAGTGTGGACACCTCTTGGGGATCTCAGACCGCGTCTGCAAATACCACTTTGCGAACAATGACCAAGCCATGACCTTATGTGAAATGCCCAATCAGGGTACACAAAGCCCCACCAGATGCCAGTGTGAGAGCAGCAGGGGGAGCGAGGGTTGGAGCTGAAGTCGGGGTCTGGGCTCCAGTCCCAGCCCAGGGTTTGCCTGCCGTGTCCCTTAGGCAAGTCCGCTCTCCTCTCTGGGTCGGAGTTCCTCATCTGTGAACCGAAGGGGCTGCAGGATTATCCTGAGGGTCCCCTCTGTCCACCCCCGACTCCAGGCTGTGAGTATCTGGCTGCAAGAATGAAACTCAGAAAGTCTTCTCCCTTTATTTTCTCTGCCAGCTCACAACAGCCTCATCTGATCATCATTAGCCCCACGGGCCCCTCTTCTCTTTCTGAGCTTCACCTGTGCTCAAAGTGACTCCTGTAAACCAGTCCACACCATTCACAAGGGTGATGTTCAAGTAGCCTTATCAGTAATTTCCATCACAAATAAAACTTTATAGACTTCATGTAGCAATCCCTGCTAAACCAGAATAATGACTACGACCAACCTTCCAACAATGAGGGGCATTTCGGGGGGGGGGGGGATGTACGGTGGAGGCGGGGAGAGGTCACTCAGCTCAGTGATTAAAAGTTCAGGCTCTGAGCATTAAAAAATCCACATGGAGGGGCGCCTGGGTGGCTCAGTTGGTTGAGCGTCTGACTTTGGCTCAGGTCATGATCTCACAGCTCGTGAGTTGGAGCCCCATGTCGAGCTCTGTGCTGACGGCTCAGAGCCTGGAGCCTGCTTCAGATTCTGTGTCTCCCTCTCTCTCTGCCCCTAACCCGCTCGCATTCTGTCTCTGTCTCTCTCAAAAATAAATAAACATTAAAAAAAAAAATCTACATGGAAAACCAGAAACATTTAATAGCAACACATACATGACTCGTTGAGAAAGCCTCTGAGGCTTCCTTCCCCTTCCACGCTGCTCACTTGGGTGTGCGTAGTATTTCCTATTGCCGCTGGAAAGAATTATCACAATATAGCGGCTTCAAACAGCCCAAATTAAAAAAAAAAAAAAATCTTCTCTCACAGTTCTGGAGGTCAGACTCTACAATGGCTCGGCTGGGCTGTGTTCCTTCTGGAGGTTCTAGCAAAGAATGCATTTCCCTGCCTTTTCCAGGGCCAAGAGAACGTCTACCCTCCTTGGTTCACGGCCCCACCTCTCTCTGACCTCGGCTCCTGTCACGCTTCTCCCACTTGCCACGTTTCCTTACAAGGTCCCTTGCGTTTACATCGAAGCTCACGCAGATAATCCAGGGCGGTGTCCCCTTCTCAGGGTCCTTAATCACAGCTGCAAAGTCCCATTAATCAAGTCAAGTAATATGTTCCCGGCCTCCAGGAATTGGGGTGTGGACACCTTTGGAGGCTATTATTCTGTCTCCCACACAGATACATCTTTAGATCCCACCCCAGCCACTTACATAGCCTGTGTGACCTTTGGTAAATTACGTCTTTTCTCTGAGCCTCAGTTTCCGCGTCAGTAAAAGTGGGTTAATAACAAATTCACTTTATGGGTTTTTTGTTTTGTTTTGATTAGCTGGTGTTTTGAGGATTAAATACGGTCATGCTCGCTCAGCATGTGGTATGCCTGCCTGGTACATGTTATTCACTAGAGAAGGAAGAAAAATTGGGGTTTTAGTTTAAAAACTCCTGCCCACAGTCACCAACGGCTTAGCATTACCGTGTAATCAGCGATGACATTCAGGACGATGACTCAGATATTGCAAAACTCAACCTTCAAAAAACTTTAATTGTTCGGGAATGTTATCCCCCTAATTAAGGTAATGAATTGGAGAGCGATCTTTAATGATAAGAATCAGGTGGAAAGAAATCTGTATTTCCTAGATGTAACAGTGAATTAAACAGAAAATCCTGTTTGCCAGAGCTCCCTCCCGCTGTCCCCTGGGTGTTCTCGGTCATGGAGGCCGTCCGGCGTGCAGGTGCATTGGTGCCCTGGAGGAGGTGTTGAGTCTGGTGGGGGTGAGGGGGAAGCCACCATATCACACCAGCCGACTCAAAGGAAAATGGGCCCTGCTTTCAAGGCATGGCAACTGCAACGCGTCTTTGTAGCCCACCCATTTGGCATTTCCTGAAGAATGGGTCTCTAGTTCTAACGTCAAATAGGAAAATCAACTGTTCTGCCCACAAGTGTAGGTGAAATGCGAGATAGTCCCAAATAGAAAAGAGATGTTTCCATAGACACAAATTTGTCCTTCATCCTTTCAATTAAAAAAATTTTTTTAAGTTTATTTACTTAGTGATTTGGAGCAGGGAGGAGAGAGAGAGGGAGAGAGAGCATCCCAAGCAGGCTCTGTGTTGTCAGCTCAGAGCCCAACGCACGGCTCTACCCCGGGAACAGTGAGATCATGACCTGAGCTGAAATCAAGAGTCAGACACTTAACGTACTGAGCCTCCAGGCGCCCCAAGCCCTTCATCCCTTCGGAGAGGAATAGTCTTCCAATGAAACAAGTCAGGTGATGGTGTTGGACCAGAGGGACAGCAAAGTCCCCGGCCAGGGACGAGTGGAGGTCCAGTCATGGCAAGACTCTGAAGGATGATGATGTAGATACAAGGTTCTGCTCTCCACCCTCATGGAAGGAAGCACCCACCCACTCGTCCGAGAAATATAGTTACATGGGGTCATTACTCAGACATGGGTGAAAATTTGCAGTGTTATCGATATAATCCTAGATTACATTTGCAAAGTGCTTTGATGGCTATAAAGAGCTTCCTGATATATTTATCTCCTTTAATCCCGGGAAGTGGGCAAAGACAGTTTTATTATCTGCGTTTTTACGAATGAAGAAACTGAGGCTCTGACAGATGAAATGACTTCCTTAAGATCACGTAACAAATCAGTGGCAGGGCCGGGACTTGAACCCAGATCTGTTCACCACTGGGGGAGCCTGATCTCCTCTCGGCCGTCTCCCTCACGAGGCTGTCCGTCTGCTGCCTTAGTGGCGAAGTGGATGTAGACTACTTTGTCGGCTCTCTCCTGCCCTGCCTCTCGCCTCACCTTTATGCTATTCCTAGCTCCAAGGTGATGCTACCTTCTAGCTTCACAAAGTGGGGTTATCTCGCGTGGTGAAATAGCACCAGCCTCATCAGGAAGCCTAAGGCAGAATCTCTCCCACCCATACCTCCAGACTCAGATCCTGGATAGTTCTTGTACACAGCCAAGTTCAAGAAAGCCCTGCTCAGGACGCCTGGTGGCTCAGTCGGTTGAGCGTCCGACTTCGGCTCAGGTCATGATCTCGCAGTCTGTGAGTTCGAGCCCCGCGTCGGGCTCTGTGCTGACGGCTCGGAGCCTGGCACCTGCTTCGGATTCTGTGTCTCCCTCTCTCTGCGCCCCTCCCCTGCTCATGCTCTGTCTCTCTCTCTCTCTCAAAAATGAATAAACGTTAAAAAAAAGAAAGAAAGCCCCACTCTATGACATCTGACCGGCCAGGCCTGCCTGATCCTTCACTGTGGCTTCTTCCCGTCCCTTCCCTTCTTCTTATCCCAGGCACTGTACGGATGGGAGCAACAGAGCTTCACTAATTCCCTTTCTCCTAGAACTTCCCCTTGCGGCCTCAGAACTCCTCAGGCCCACTCACTCCCCCTCACTTTACCTGCAGGCCTCCACCTTGGGGTTCTAGCTCATTCCAGCAGGGAGATTCATTCAAGGAAGTTTCCTCAGCAAAGTGCCCAAAGAACCTTTGGCAAGGCATGCTTTCCAGAAAGGCAGGAGCTGACCCCATTGCTCCAGGCGGGGCCGAGATAATCAGATATCTTTGGTATAATCAGAGAGGACTAATCTGACTTTTTTCTTCCCTCCCCTGTGGTAGAAATGACAAAGGACACCTGGAAGCAAAGAGAGGGAGAGAGAGGGGCCCCTGGGTGGCTTAGTCTGTTGAGCATGTGACTTCGGCTCAGGTCATGATCTCACAGTTCATGGGTTTGAGCCCCGTGTCGGGTTCTGTGCTGACAGCTCAGAGCCTGGAGCCTGCTTCGGATTCTGAGTCTCCCTCTCTCTCTGCCCCTCCCCTGCTCACACTCTGTCTTCTCAAAATTGGTAAACATTAAAAATTTTTTTTTAAAAGAGAGAGATGAGGAGGGGTGTCATTAACCCACTTGATCAATTGGGATTCAGTTTTGTGAGAGGAAAAGAGAAAAGAGAAATAACTCAAACAAATTATTCTTTCATGCTTTCTGGCTTTCTTCCCCGTTCCCCCAAAAGTTTTAAGAAACTTCTTAGTATGGATCACAAATCAGGAGCCTTACAAGTTTAAAAACAAACAATGATTAAAAAACCCAAAAGCTGCCATCAGAGAACACTTGAAGACTGCCTGATGAAAGCAGGAACAAGGAAAACACCATGCTTTAGGTTCTGGGCTCAGCAAATTCAGGTTTCAAGTTTCAAAGGCCCAACACTGTTCCTGGGGAGTCACAACCGGGTGGGCTGAAACTTCTCCCCTGTTCGTGTTAGCAGGAAACCCAGCTAAACCCCCGGTGAGGCAGGGGGCACATCTTGCCCTTTGGAGTAAACCAGAAGGCCAGCATGCTCAAACCAGCCATAATTTACGGTAGGCCAGTTGGAAAGAATGTGGTATTTGTTGATTTTTATCTCTGTAGCCCGGATGGTGTCTCTGGAAGGAAGAACTGGGGTTCACAAAACCAGAAAGCACAAGTGTCACCGGGAAGTCTATTTATGGTTTCCTGTGAGGGCTGATGAAGCTGAAAAAATCTGCCCATGTGTAAACAAAATGGGGGTAAGGAGCGTGCACGCCTAGGTTTCTCCTAGAAGAGCTCCTTTTAGTCTGACCCACGTGGCTCCTGGTCAGGTCTTGGTAAGGTGGACTGTAGAGCTTTCTCTGCAGCTGTTACAAAAATTAAGTTTAATCTCTCTTGCTGGGAGTCTGCGTCTGAGCTCGGGTGGAAGGCGCTAGAACACCACAGGAAGGAAATCTCTGGATTTAGGATGCCAGTGTTTTCGGGGCCAGCGTGTCTGATTTTAAGGAGGTGTTTTCCTTCACATCAGAACCAGTTTGTAGATTTGACTGAGTCTCGGCGCTTGGAAGTGCCGTCCCAGTTTACGGATTACATTTCCCATTAAGAGTCTGTGCTGCCGATAGCAGCCACAGAGCAGGAATGCTGGTGTTTTCCATGGCGGTGGGCTTTCTTCTAGGCCCACTCACTCCCTGCTCTTCCCTTCCTTCCTCCCCACAGGACACACTGGAAGAATAAATACAGCTGCGTAGCCCCAGGCTTGGTCCAAAACCCAGGAGGGAGGGACATATAGTCTCACGCTCGGTGTGTGCTCTGTATAGTGTACGTGTTTACAAGGTAGGGGTGAGGGTGAGAGGGAAACTCCCCCCCCCCCCCCCCCCAGCTCTGCACCAGCAAAACTTGAAGAAGCGTTCTCCTGCTTACTCCTTGTTCGGTGCAAAACAGAGCAGTGGCTAGAACCGGGGTGGGGGCGGGGCGGGGAACGGAACGGAAGGAGGGAAGCATCTGACAAGGCTCACCTTCCACCTAACAGAGAGAGAGGAGGCTGGCCAGCTACAGCTGATCCACTCCAGCACTTTCCACTTTCCCCTAGCTCGGGGCATAAGAACCCCAAGTATAACCTGATTCTCACTCCGGGGAAATATTTTTATCTTAGCAGGTGCATCCTTGAGGGCTTAGAGGCCAGGGTTCAGAGGTTCCCAACCGACAGTTCTGCGGGTGGGATCCAGTTTGCAGACCTGTTTTGTTTGGCAGGCGCATTGGTCCTCTCTTTTAAAATCAGTTTCCAAAAATTAACAGAGCCGAAGTTTTCACATAAATACCGGAATTGCTGCTGCTTCTTGAAAAATTAGAAGATCTGGCTACGCCGAGCCCCAAATTCCACACCACAGCGCTTCCCGTGACTGATTTAGGTGGGGCTCGGGGTTGCATAGTCCTTGCCGCTCCCTACAACCCTCCTCTGGTCTGTTTTATTTTGCCTTATCTGCCGTATCAGGAAGTAGCGTGTCAGTGCTCTGTCACCCCAGGTAAATCACAACTGCCTTGCTGACACGCCAGCACATTTGAATAACCAAAGTCTGTTTGTCACTTGGGTTTTAAACCCCGAATCTCTCACTATGGGCTCCCAGGTTTGCAGGGGCCCTTTAAAGGGGTCCTTACCTCCAGCTGGAATATTTGGGTGCCTCCTTCGGGTAACCATGGAAGAATCTGGAAGGAAATGGTTTTAAAAACTTGAGGCTACAGACGAAGCTCTTTCCTTTGCCTTCTGCTAAGCATCAGCATCTGTGACACAGATCTGCCTATTGATTTTCTTTGAAAACAAGCGAACGAACAGCTGAGGGGCGCCTGGGTGGCTCAGTCCGTTAATTGTCCGACTTCAGCTCAGGTCATGATCTCACGGTTCGTGAGTTCGAGCCCCGTATTGGGCTCTGTGCTGACAGCTCAGAGCCTGGAGCCTGCTTCGGATTCTGTGTCTCCCTCTGTCTCTCTCTGCCCCTCCCCTACTTGTGCTCTGTCTCTCTGTCTCTCAAAAGTGGATAAACGTTAAAAAACAATTTTTTTTAAGACTTAGAAAAGTAAAAAAAAAAAAAAAAAAGTGAGAGCAGAAATCCCAATTTGAGTTGTTGGAAGAGGCCACTGAAGCCTTGTCATCACATCTTCTGCAGTAGTGGTGGGGGAGCAAACCCCTTCTCCGTCGCTCTGAATTTGGGCAGGCATCCGTCTGCCTGTGGAGCGAATACTTTTTAGATTCTACTTACTATAGTCAGCTGTGAATAATTCATAGCGGATGAAATTTCAAAGTACTCTTATTGAGGGGACATCCACATCATATAAAATCAACCATTTTACACGTGAACAGCTTAGTGGCATTTAGTCCGTTCACAATCTCGTGCAAGCCACCGGCTTTGTCTAGTTCTGAAAGCTCTTGGTCGCCCCAAAAGGAAGCCCCATGCCCACGAAGCAATTGAGCTCATTCTCTCCTCCTCCTTGTCCGAGGTAGTCACCAGTCTTCATTCCGCTTGGATGGATTTACCCGCTCTGGGTATTTTATGTGAATCAGACAATGTGTGACCTTTGGGGACAAACTCCTATCACTCAGCATAATGTGGTCGAGGCTTATCTGCACAGTAGCCTGGTCAGCACTTCATTCCTTTTGATGGCTGACTATTGCGAATACGTTTCCATCACTTTAAAAAATAGAGTACCTGTTCTGGATACTTATGGTTGTCTGCTCATTGATTGCTTGTGTATCAAGGGTGACTGAGACTTGAGAGAGGAGAGCAGGTTTTTTTCAGCAGAGAGGGTAGGAGCGAACAGGACTGGACATGCGGGGACATGAACACATGTATTTCAAGGGGTGGAGAGAACAGAGTAATAGCATGCACTTAGCAAATTTGTAGAAGTCAAGTTTCCCTCAGGCTTGTGTCACAAATGGTGTTTCACAACTTTTTTTTTTTTAATGTTTATTTTTGAGAAAGAGAGAGAGAGGCAGAGGGTGGGTGGGACAAGGGCAGAGAGAGAGGGAGACACAGAAAGCTGAAGCAGGCTCCAGGCTCCGAAAACAGAGCCCGACGTGGGGCTCAAACTCACAAACCGCGAGATCGTGACCCGAGCCGAAATCGGATGCTTAGCCGACTGAGCCACCCAGGCGCCCCTCACAAGTTTAATTTAGGTTGCTATAAAAGAGTTTGGGCCAAAAAGTTTCTCCTTTCCTTTCAGGCACTTGCAGAGGAGTGATGAGAGGGTTTGGAAATCCAGTCAAAGACTCAGAGAGGTTATCTCCCCAGCTCCCTGATGACCCACAGCTAATGTCCCAACCACAGAGTAGGAGACGCCCCTGTCACATCTTGAGCTCTTACTGGGTCTCCATAAACAGCCCTGTTTGCCCTACATTTCAGATGGGGAAACAGAGGCACAGCAAGGTTAACTGATTCACTGGAGGCCACACAGCAGATAGTAGGGCAGCCACGACCAAAGTGATTTGGTGGCCGTAGGTGGGTAGGACACAGGAAGATGACTTATCCTCAGGTCCCCATGCAATTCTTATGTTACCTGGTCCTCAGACCGCACTTGGAGAGAGATCTGCCATTGTCATCCAAGATCCTTTGTTGTCCCTCTTCCCCTCTGGGCGTGTTGGAAGAGAAGGACTTACAGAGGCTATTTTTGGCCAGTAAGCACCCGACCAAGGTCACGGGCTCGCGGGCCAAGTGAAACGGGTCCAGGACAGAACCTGCAAATGGTCTCGGGGTGGCAAGAGGGAGGCGGCCACTTGGAAAAGGGCCCTGGAAGAGAGGGGGTGCACTCCTCGAGGGGCCGAGCCCCGGCAGCGCATACCCTCATTAATGTTTCAGTAGAAGACAGACAGGCAGAGTCAGCTCCCCCTCCAGACTGCTGAGTCACAACCCTCTGTCCTGGCTCACCTGCCCCTGCAGCCCAGGGAGAAATGCAAACAAAGCCCTGGGTATAGGCGCCTCAGATAAATCCCTGGAGACGTTTAAGATTCTTGAGTTCTTTTCCTCCAACACAAGGAACGTGCTATGAAGGACGGAGAAGAAAATTCAAAGTCCAAAGCCATTTGGAAGCACACACATCGGGTCTGCTCCTGTGTCACAGGCCGAATGTAGAGAAAGATAGGTTCAGCGAAAAGGTCTCTCGAGAAATTGTTTAATTGGAGGTGGCAATACATTAACTTCTGGATCTTTACCCTAAACGTTTTAGTCTAGAAATGTATTTGAGGAGCACAGGCCAGAGATGAGGTTTTGACGCTGAGGTCCTGTTGGATCACGTCCATGCTGAATCCAGTTTGTTAATTACCTTCTGAATGATTACAAGGTGCCAGAGTTCAAGTGTCTTACCAGGCCCCGGGGCTGAGGGGCCTGACCTCACCTTCTGAGGCTCTTACAGGGAATAAATACCAAGGCCACCCCAGGGGAGGCGGCAGTGAGATAAATGAATAAAAAAGGAAAATACCGCTCCTAGGTAACTGCTGTCATTGCTTTGCTGTATTTCCTTCCACATATCTAGTATCCATCCAATATATTCTCTTTTCAATAGTGTATCTTTACTTTTTGTTCCCCCTTGGTATTTATAACAAAAGCAATTCTCCCACATTGTCGAATAGACTTTGCCGATGCTGCATCTGATATTACGTGGTGTTCCGCACTCTGGATGGGTTAGAATTTATTTGACTTTTCCTTTATTTTTATAGGCTGAAATCGTTTCTACGTATTTCATTTAAATACTTATTTATTTTGAGAGAGAGACAGAGAGACAGCAGGGGAGGGGCAGAGAGAAGGAGAGAAAGAAAATCCCAAGCAGGCTCCGTGCTGTCAGGGCAGAGCCCGACCCGGGGCTCGAACTCACGAACCGTGAGATCATGACCTGAGCTGAAATCAAGAGTCAGGACACCTAATTGACTGAGCCAGCCAGGTGCTGCCATCACATATTTGACTTTTATAAGTGGGGATTCTTCTGCAGTTTTTTTAAAATCACTTCTTCACTAAATTCCTCCATCTGAAAGTGCTACATCAAAAGTTGTGAATTCTTTCAAGGCTCCGGGTACATCTTGCCAAGTTGCTTTCTGAGAAGGGCATTCTAGTACGTATCCCCCCTGCATCAAACAAAGGTGCTTATCAATTAACCTTTGGTGAGCAGCACATACTGTAATTAAAACCAAAACAAAAAAACTTTTTCAACAGGATCTGTGGCGCCTGGGTGGTTCAGTCGGTTAAGCGTCTGACTTTGGCTCAGGTCATGATCTCGTGGTTCGTGAGTTCGAGCCCCGTGTCAGTCTCTGTCCTCTCTCTCTCAAAAATAAAAAGAACATTAAATTTTTTTTTAAAATGGTCCACACTTCATATGTGTTCCTTTGATACAAAGGATGAATGCCTTACATATTTTTCTGTTGAGGCACTGGGATTTTTCTTATTGATTTTAATATATGACTACATTAAATATATCTATTAAATGGTAATAAGTTATAAATATGTAATTTAATTTTGTATTTATATTTTATCTATCAAGACACAATGAGAGTAAAATGTATTAGCCCCTTGTTTTTAGAGTTTCTTGAATATAATGTTTCAGATTTGTCATTTGTTCATGTTTTTGGTGATTGTTCAGTTTTGTGTACTCAAATGGGATTTTTCCCTCTGATTTCTTTTACTATTTTTTTTTAACATTTATTTATTTATTTATTTATTTACTTATTTATCTTTAAGTAATTAATTTATTTAGAGCACATGCAAGCAGGATTGAAGCAGAGAGAGAGGGAGAGAATCCCAAGGCACCCAGGTGCCCCTCTTTTTTTACTTTTTTTTTTGTGAAAGAGTCCTTGTCTGCTTGACTCTTACTTAAGTTTACCATATTTCTTTTAAAAAAATTTTTTTTCAACATTTATTTATTTTTTTGGGACAGAGAGAGAC